>NW_024881547.1:0-1491875 GCF_019059575.1 Amphibalanus amphitrite
TGATACAACTATATATTCCTATCAACTGAGGGACTGAGGCAGACCAGACCGGAAGACCGTTTGGTGTTACTTGCGCAATACCGTGAGGAGGTTACTGAGTGCTATATTGCGGACATTGCGAGTTTGGCGTGCAATGCGAGGGCAGTGACAGTGAGGGATCCCAAGTGACAGTGTTCCTGGCGATGCGTGGTTCGATGCGGAGAAGAGCGACTCGGACATTGGGCGATTCTGGTATGATGCCAGCCGGCATTTGTATCGGTATCAACAAAAAGTGAAAGCAACTATAAAAAAGACACCGGTGCAGCGTGATCAACCTTCCTTCGGTTTAAACCCCTCCCAGTGTAGAGCCTGGGTGGACCTTTACATTGGTGATGGTCGCGCAGAATTGATGCTAATTGCATCAAGTGTGTAGATAAGGACTGTACATTTAGGAGCGTTCTGGCCGTGTGTTTATTGTCCATGCTATATTAGAATAGTTACGTTCTGTGGCGGAGTTAGTATGTTTAGTAAAACGCGTAACTAGGTGCGGTGGTGTAATGCCAGTGTCGGTGTATTGAGATATGCCATAGGTAGTTCAGTGTGTCAAGGTAGTTAATAGGTAATTAAGTTGGTTAGGTGACGTTTGCCAGGGTGACGGTATTTAGATAATATAAGGTGTTTGTATTTAAATAAGGCCTCCAGAAGTTGTGCTAATATGTAGTTTAAAGCTGTGTAATCGATAAGCAGATCGCTGTGCAATGACTTAGGTTGCGCTAATATCTATGAATACTCTGCGGTATTGATAGATTAGCAAAAATAACAAAACACATATGCGACATATAGCGATCTTGTACACCGACAGCCGGCCGCGCCAGCTCGCCGCCGGCTAGAAGGTGGCCGGCCTTGCGACTGCGTGAAAACGTATAAAAAGGCGCGTGTGACGCACGGGCGAGAGATTCGTGCCCGAGGTCCCGACGCAGTGTGGTCTCTTTGCGATCATGTAAGTACTTGGGCAGTTCCGGCCTTGGTGGAAAGGCACGGGCTGGACTCTGGCTATACAAACCCTATAGGGTTTGTATAGCGAGGGTTAACCCTCGCCCGTATAGGGGAGGGGGTCGAACGGACCCCCCCCCATGGTTTTTCGCGAATAACTCGCGTAAAAAGCGGCCGATCGCGACGAAACTTTCAGTACCCTCGCGTTAATTAATTTACACTACCCTGAAAATTTCATGACCCTGACCCCAATGACCTTTGACCTGTGACCTACTTTTCGAGACCATTTGGCCGGAATCGCGATTCGGCGTATGTCGGCTCGCATTAGCCGCGCGTTTGCAGTCTTTTCGTGGTTTCAAGCGTTCAAACATGTGATGTGATGCTGCCCCATGCATTAGGGTGGGTGTCAAGGTCACCTGAAGGTCAGGTCATTGACCTTTGGTGACCTTGGTTCACTTTTTCGAGTTTTACATGTTTCTAGGCCAGTTTTTGGAGCTGAATTCGAATTTAGCAACCATATGAACATTTACGAAGTAGTTTTGGTGCCTTCGTAACATGTTACGAAGCTGTCAGAGGTGGTTGACACCTACTAGGAATACCCGGCAGGACCCTACTGGTTGACCTGACTTGACCTGGACTAAATGCATAAAGACATCATCTGTGATCAAAACTAACATGATATTCGTGATCAGTGCCCCGAAAAACCCACAGCAGCCACACTTTACGACGTTCTAACAGGTCCCAATTTTCCCGACTTTTGGGTCATTGACCTGACCTGCAAGGTCAACCAATGACCTAGAACCTTAAAATTAGGTATCATCGGCTTCCTCTCGTCACGGGCAACACGCTCGTTTTTTCCGCGAAGCTCTAGCTCGATCAGGGGCGAAACGGCAAGGGGGGGGTCCAACGGACCTCCCACCCCTTATACGTTCGCGGCTGGAAAAACACCAATACGGGCGAGGGTTAAGATGGAAATATGCTAGAGCGCTGAAAACACTGGATGCGTTCAGCTCACCGATACGAATTCATTGCAGCATGACCTTTTCGGTGACCTTGACTGAGTTCAATTTTTTTTTTAATTGACCTTCGATGTCAACTTTTAGTTCATTCAACGCGTCTCGACAAGAGAAACGCGATGCCTGTAAAATCAACGCAATACAAGTTTGTCAAAAAATAATAAAAAAACGTTTTACCGCAACCGTTGATCTCAGGTCAAATCTGAGATCTCAGCAAAGCCTTTGAAAGAGCTATCTAATGCGCTTTTCCGCGGTGCTATTGCTCTATCGGTTCCCGACTTATGTGCCGATTTGTGAACAGTTGTCAAAATCGGTGGTAAACTCTGCGATGACCTGATCGAAAAATGGTCTGCATATTTCTGAAAGATCTTATAAGACAGCTACCTGGGTCCTGCGCCATCATGTCCCTGTTGATCATCCTGCACAGACACCCCTGCTCTTTTTACGTAAATTATATTCTTGTCTCCTGCAGGCGAAGAGCTCTTCAACCTCCTTATGGCGCTCGGAGATGATATTGACTGCTACATCACAGAAGGTGTGTGCTACCTCACCTGAAGGCCAAAGGACAGCTCTACGCCGTGGTCGTCGAGGGGAAGGAAGTGGCGGAAACTGGAAGCCTGGAGGAGGCTCTGCTTCTTCTGGTGTGGGGGCACCATATTTTCTACGACAAGTACGTAGCGGCGACGCGCAAAGGGGTCCTCTTCCTCGGGAAGTATGTTCTGGGGTACCTCGAGGCCAGTGTGAGCACCCCTCTAGCAGTCAAAAAAGCATTCAAGGCGCTGGGCCTGATGGGAGTGCTGCCTCGTTCCGCCGCCGGCGAGTGAAAGCGAGTGTTTTGAAGGGTCGCAAGATGGCGGCTGGTTTGTTGACTTCATAAGTTCACGGGGAACTGTTTGCCATAGCTTTTGCGTGGAAACGATAAGAACGTTGCTACAAACGCTGTTTGAAGCGCTCAGTTGTGTTCCACAATACATTCGAGTCGTTCACTGACGTCTTTAATTTTGCGTGATGGTGTAGATGACCAGTTCCGGACACTCGAATATACCGGTATTTCTCATATAGGAGACTAATAGTACCGGTAATATATATATATATATATATATATATATATATATATATATATATATATATATATATTATATATATATATATATATATATATATATAATATATATATATTATATATATATATTACCGGTACGCTGATGTATGACGCTAACAGGAACAGGCTCTGCACCGGTATAGAAAAACCATCCCAAGAGTCATTTGACACCGTCGAGGTGACACCTACGAGGGGTGTTTTTTGAAGCGTACCAAAAACGCGCAGTTTCCAGGAGTCAGATTACACCCGGAATCAGACACTTCCTAGAGTATTATGACTCTGATTTGGGGTGTATTTTATACCACATGTCGTCAAATGATTCCCGGAATCATACACCGTGTGGGATCAAAATACACCCTCAAGATCCGATTACTCCCTGAAGTGAAACCTGAAAGGGGGTTTTTTGAAGCGTACCAAAAACGCACAGTTTCCAGGAGTCAGATTACACCCGGAATCAGACACTTCCTAGAGTATTATGACTCTGATTTGGGGTGTATTTTATTCCATAAGGTGTATGATTCCGGGAATCATTTGACGCCGTACGGTATAAAAATACACCCTCAACCAGTGTCATAATACCCTAGAAAGTGTCTGATTCCGGGTGTAATCGGACTCCAGAAAACTGCGCGTTTTGGTACGCTTCAAAAAACACCCTTTTAGGTGTCATATTTTTTTCAGTGTAGTCTCCAAGGGTCTTAGGACCGGCGGATTGAGAGGGTCTGTGAGCCTCTGTCCTGTTCGTGACCGCTGCTGCGGCCGAAATTTCGACTCAAGCACCGCCACACACGTATACACACACTTGCGTAGGATATTTACTTGTAGGTTAAGGCTGCGGTACCGTGACTAGTTAAGGTGTAACATGATGGCTCTTGTATCATGGAACATGACTCAGTTTATTTCGGCTCTTCTGGCAAACATTTTTGGCTTGCACTGAGTCAGTTCCCTTTGGCGATAGTCAGTTGGTGTTATTATTTGGCTTGAGTCTTGTTTCGATGGTCTCGAAATGGTTTTGGCACTTTGGCAATTTTAGCAAGGCACGGATACCGTGACCCTGCTCACTTTGGCTTTTTTGTTGTTCGACTTGTTTCGGCCTTATTCATTCGTCTTTTGATTCATTCATCTTTTATACGTTTCGGCTTTTTAATACAATACATATTTAGTTCGTATACCTTTACGTTCTTTCTCGAGGTTGGGCAACGAATGTGGGAACACGGGCAGTATGACATCTCAGACGAACGGGCTGGTGGGTCTCCAGCAAACAGTCGATCAGTTAATGCCCTAGACCACAGTAGTTGGTAAAGTTTCAGTTCACCCCTAGACAACGGTTACTGGTTGACGGCTACAGGATCGTACAGTGTTAAGACGATACCCTAGACAACGATGAGTAGGATTGTGCAGATGGTACAGATTAGAAAACACCCTTAGACACCACGAGTAATAGTAATAGCAGATGAACAGTAACAGCAGCCAGTAGGCGGGCCTGTGTCTATCCGCACACCTATCCACCACCTCTTCAAACATCTTCCTCCTTCTCCCAATTATCCTCATCCTCCTCCCAACCCTAACACCACTTATAAATTCACACTGGGGGCTCGTCCGGGATGTGATCTTAATCAGCTCGATTAAGAGACCTGAGGCCTCTTGCACCAAACTACCTAGCTAGGTAAAATCGAAAAACCGGTTTCAGAATAAGCTAATCTAAAGGTGGTAAATTTGTTTGCAATAGCCCAATACATAATCCTACATGTGCTTGCTAAATTTTGCACGCAAATTGTTACATTTGAGACTTAGACTGGGTATACGATGCAAAATAATTCAAGCATTGGTGCAAGAGGATTTTGGTGCAAGAGGCCTCTGGACAGGCTCCTACTGGCTTGTAGAGGTGCTTGTTTTGTTTAACGGTTTTCATGTTCCCGGCCTCCAGCCGGTGAAAGTATAAATCACTAGGTCCGTTGGGGTTCACGGTACCGCGAGCCGAAGGTCAAGGTCAGTGAAACTGACAGTCATGGTCACAGAACGGACACCGCGCCGCCACTACACACGCACACGGGACTGGGGGAGGGCTGCGGGAGGGCGTTGACCTCATGACCTCACCGCACGGCGGTGGTGGGAAACGCCGCCCACAGCTTGAGTCTAAAACTTTTTTCAGCTGTTGGTGTGGGTGTAAGGCGTGTATGGCATGATATCAATATGCTATGTATGCTGTGTGTCCCGACTCCCGCCCCGTGTTTTGTGTACATTTTTTATTTTACTGACAGACACCTAGACGAAGCAGTGTCCCGACTCCCGTCTCGTGTTTAATGTTTATTTTACTGAAAGGTACCTAGTTGACGCAGAGATGGGGTTAGGTATAGCGAAGGGGTGACATTACCATTCCAGACAGTAATGAATAACCCACAATAGTAAGATTAAAGCGGACCCCCCCCCCTCAGGCCAGAATCTTCAACCCCTAACAAGACGAACCGACAAAGTGTGACGAATCACGACTGACCATGGACTTTTATACTTTTCCCTTCCTTCAGCATGAACGGAGACGGACAGACATCCAACGCAAATGACAGGGACGGGCCGGCGCCGTCCCGACCGACGCCGCCGCCGACCCCGCCTTCATCACCCGACAATGACAAGGATGACAAGGACGTAGACTCTGAGCTCGAGACTACGGAGCTCGAGTCGGAGACGGAGACAGAAGAATACAGAATGTCCCCGACGCAGCCCGTTTGGGGCGAGGAGCCGGTCGGGCATGTTATACAATGCGCATCGCCCTGGCCGGACGCGCCCGATTGAAGAGGGGTTCCTTCGGTTTTTAGCCTCCCTTGAGGAGGAACTTACCGTCGAAACCACCTCCTCGACATCCGTCACCGTTTGCAATGTGTAAAAAAAGGACTATCATACAGGTGACTGACTGATGACGAATAAAAGGGTCAACAAACGACCCAAGACAAGTGTTTATGAGCATGGATATGGACGAACAGAGGACTACACATCCTTTATAACTAACTGAATTAGACAAACGACAGTGTAAACGGACATAATGGCAACGTAATAAGTAAAGGAGGACGGTACACTGCGCAATGACGCCTGACAAGACGAATTAGAAAGACGTATTAGAGCGAAAGACCTGACCAGAAAGATGGGCATGGTATGATATTCGGCACTAGATACCTGACGTAGGCACCAGGTAAATGTGACGGTGATACGGAACGACTCGGCAGCCACAAGGTGTAGCCACCAGCGCGTTGAAAGACTACGGCTGGCATGAGGTCACCTGGCGATCGGGTACTTGGAGTGTCAGGACGTAGAGTCTTAGATAGGAGACCAAACCACCCCACTCTACGGGCCGGAGATAGCGTATAAGGGGCGAACCCCCTGGGCCATACGCGCTACGCGGCGGCGCCTGATCAGCGAGCCAAGTAGTTTAGACACTGCCAGTGACGAGGCCCCAGGGGGTACAGATTACATAAGGGTGGTGTCTGTGACCCCACGACAGTCATTGGAAGAGAGGTATTAGTTGCCACCCTCGTTTCCGTTATTGTTCTTGTTCTAGAGAATGGAAACCCGGATGGTGTTGAGGTGGTGGACGCTATGTGGACGCTAGTCCTGTGCCCTTCAGGCTCCGGCTTCGGCACAATTTACGCGTAAACTGCTTTGTTTATAAGGGGGGGGGGGGCGCGGGTGGGAGGTGTTGTAGCATCTGGCCCCAAGATATTGTAGCATTTGGCCCCAGCCTCCACTCCCCAAATTTCAAAATCATGCTTGTCTTTCTTCGAACGATGCTTCAACGCACGGCGGCGCACAAACGCGATGTAACATCTGGATCTTGTCAAAGGTTGACAAAAGTATATAGAACTGCAAGCTCAGCATGCGTCACAACCGACGATGACTGACAAGGGCGCAGCGATGTAATGACAGGCGACATCTGCCTCATATCACCATACTAGGTACTGCAAATGTGCAATGACGTTGCGTTTATGCTAGGTAACATCTGTGTGGTGTCAGCGCGCATATGCACACAAAGAGATCACGAGGCCAGCAACGTGACCCGTGCATATAAAAACTTGCTGGCACGAGGTAGGTCAAGTTAGTCCAGACCGAGGCACTGTACAATCAAGACCTCAGTCGCAGGGCGGTGCAAGATCCACCGGGTCATACGTAAACGTGTCCCCTGCTCGGCCAAATAGAAGGAATCTACGACAACTGAGTTTCTTCTGAGCCGAGCCGGCTTCACCACTACCGAGAAGCAACAGGGGCACCGTGTTACAGTGTCCCGACTCCCGTCCCGTGTTTTGTGTTCATTTTTCACTGACAGGCACCCTGTTGAAGCAGTGTCCCCACTCCCGTCTCGCGTTTGATGTTTATTTTACTAATAGGTACCCAGTAGAAGCAGAGAGCCTGTGTTAATGCGGTTAGGCATAGCGAATGGGTGACATTGGCATACCTGACAGTAATGAATAACCCCTAATAGTAAGGTAAAAGTGGACCCCTTAGGCCAAAACTTTAGACCCTAACGAGACGAACAGAATAAGTGTGATGAATGGCGACTGACCATGGACTTTTATTTTTTCCCTTCCTTCAGCATGAACGGAGACGGACAGACGCCTCCCCACGGGGATGAGACAGCTATGGCATCGCCCCGACCGACGCTGCCGCCGACTCCGACCCAGGACGAGATGGCTCGGGCGTCGTCCTGACCGACGACGCCGCCGACTCCACCCCCTATGACCTCCGACGATGACGGGGACTCGGAGGCAGAGTCGGAGACGGTCTATGAGCTGTCCCCGACCCAGCCCGTCTGGGACCTCTCCCAGCCGGTCGGAGAGGTGGTGCGGTGCGCCTCCCCATGGTCTGACATGTCGGAGGACTGGGAGACAGAAGCGGAGGAGGAAGAGTTTCGGGCATTTTTGCTCTCCCTCTTCGAGGAGGAGGAGACCCCCATAACGACTTCTCCGACTCCGCTTGTTAATTGACCCTGATGACGAATAAAATGGTCAACCAACGACCCAAGACAAGTGTTTATGAGCATGGATATGGACGAACAGAGGACTACACATACTAAACGGACATAATGGCAACGTAATAAGTAAAGGAGGACGGTACACTGCGCAATGACGCCTGACAAGACGAATTAGAAAGACGTATTAGAGCGAAAGACCTGACCAGAAAGATGGGCATGGTATGATATTCGGCACTAGATACCTGACGTAGGCACCGGGTAAATGTGACGGTGATACGGGACGACTCGGCAGCCACAAGGTGGTGCCACCAGCGCGTTGAAAGACTACGGCTGGCATGAGGTCACCTGGCGATCGGGTACTTGGAGTGTCAGGACGTAGAGTCTTAGATAGGAGACCAAACCACCCCACTCTACGGGCCGGGAATAGCGTATACGGGGCGACCCCCCCCCCCCTTGGGCAATACGCGCTACGCGGCGGCGCCTGATCAGCGAGCCCCATAGTTTTGGACACGGCCAGTGACGAGGCGCCAGGGGGGTACAGATTGCATAAGGGTGGTGTCTGTGATCCCACGACAGTCATTGGAAGAGAGGTATAAGTCGCCACTTCGTTTCCGTTCTTTTCCTTGTTCTAGAGAATGGGAAACCCGGATGGTGTGGAGGCGTCTGCCCGCGTGGGGAAGACGGAAGGCGTGGGCAGCCCACCCACGGCCCCTCCAGCGACGGGAGGAGACGAGGAATATTATGACCCGAGACCGAGGTCCCGATGGACAGCCTAGCACGAGGCAGCGACATCCGTAATCTCACGGGACAGCCTGGAGCCGGACAAGGTCAGTTCCGATCACCTGTGATGGACGGGGGGATGGTCGGTATTCGTAATGCACAGGGTGGTCCCGGGAGAACAACAGGTCAGGATGACTCGTTCATCCTACGCAATTTACCCTCCTTCAAGGGTGAATACAATGGTACAGCGGTTACAGACTGGGTGCAGAAAATAGAGATGTTGATGAGGCTCACAGGAGTCCCCGATAGTGACATTTTATCCCTGTTACCCCTGCGGGCTGAGAGTCAGGTCGTGAGTTTCCTGGAAGGTCTGCGCAGTCGTCTGACTCCCACACAATATACTTGGTCCAGAGTAAAGCAGGCCTTACTGAAACAGTATGGTGGTATCTCAGACTCGGCTAAGCTCGTCACCAAGTTTCATTCAACAAGAGTGGGGCGTGAGACGCCGGTGCGTAAATTCGCGCAGGAGGTGGAACGACTCGCTCGACTCGCCTATCGGGAACTGGCAGGAGACCTGGGATCGGAAGAACAACGTGCGGTGCAGAGAGGCATTCTCAATCGAATTGCCCTAGAGCAGTTCATCTCTGGACTTCCCCCGATGCTGAGCCGAGCTCTAGCGGAGCGGCAGATCACGGACTTCGAGGAAGCTGTCAACATAGCCGCCCATCTGGATGAGGTAAACTCCAGATATTTCAAACGATCAACCATTAATGCTATGTATGATACTGGCAAACAAAACGGAGAAGATGACTATTCTGGTTATCCTTGCGACACCGTCCCAAGGGGACATCAACAGAGCCGGAACAAGCCGGCCCGGGGCAACAACCGACCCAGGCAGCAGGGACCAGAGTGACGAACCAGAGTATCCAATAGTGACGAGAGCCTGCCGGATGATGCGCGGAAGGTTCCGCGTGAGTGCGGCCAAAGCGCACCACTGTGGCGCTACTAGCGCCACCTCTCGATGCTGACCGTCCGACGCTCGTAAGGAACGACGGTCCGTCATACGACGCCGGTGACAGAGCCGCTGAAAGCTGACATGCCACCGCCGCAGCTCCAATACAGACGGTTCACAATGCGCCGCCTGACAGAGTCGCCGGTCACCTGCGAGCTGCCGTCGCCATGCTGCCGCTGCAGCAGCGCCACGCGCCACCGCCGCAGCTCGGCCTGCTCGGTACACTCGGGGGCAGATTGATGTTCCACCACTCCCTACCTATCAGGCTCCCATGGCTCAGCACTGGCTGCTGCCAGTGGCAGCACTGGCAGCACTGGCACTGGCAGGCAGTGCTGACCAGTGCTGAGGGCAGGCAACACTGGCAGCAGCCAATGCTGAGCCATGGGAGCCCGATGGGTAGGGAGTGGTAGAACATCAATCTGCCCCCGAGTGTACCAGTCCAGCTCGGTCTGCTCGGTACCGGTCGGCGACGCGCCATCGCCGCAGCTCCAATACGGACGGTTCGCCATGCGCCGCCGGACAGAGCCGCTGGTCCCCTGCGAGCTGCCGCTGCAGCAACACCGCTCGGCCGTTCCCTATAGGCCGCCGCCGCCCTGCAAAGCGCTGCCCTGCGGTGCGCTATAACGGCGCTGCTCAGCCATGCCCCGAGTCGCCGCCGCTCTGAAGCGCAACCGAACGCTTCAACGCGAAACGTGGATAGCCGAGTCGCCGCCACGCTGCTCTGCTGACTCCACTCCGAGTGCAACGCGCCGCCGCAAAGCCGTCCCGCTCGAGAGCCGCCGTCCTGCCGCGCACAGCCGGGTTGCACCGTCGCACCGCCGCAACAGCGCAGCCAGACCACGCTGCGACGACGAGCCGCCGCAGTTCCGCACTGGGAACATCGTCGGGCCGCCTGCCCGACGCGCCGCCGCCACACTCCACATGTCGATAAGAGAGTTGTTTAGGTTCGATTAGTTGTTAGCCTGTTCTTCTCGTTTAAAATTCACTTAGCTGGCTTATTCCATTTAACCAATCTTCGGGCACGATCGGCACCGGCCTTGACCGTGTTCACTCATTGTTTATGTTTATGTTCATATCCGTGTATGTTACTAGTGGTGTTGGTTTGTTCAGTTACTTGTGAGGTTTATGTCCCGTAGTGCAGCGTCTAAATTCGTCTTTGGAAACAGGTGATTTCTTGTAAACTTATTTCATTTAACCACTCTTCGAGAGCGATCGGTACGGGCCTTGCCCGTGTCCACTCATTGTTTATGATGACTGTGAAAATCATATCCGTGTATGTTGCTAGTGGTGTTGGTTTGTTTAGTAACTTGTGTGGTTTATGTCCCGTAGTGAAGCGTCTAAACTCGTTTTTCGAAATAGGTAATTTCCTGTAAACATTACATACATGCACCCTTCCCCCGGAGTAAGGGGATTTAAACCCTCTCCCAGAGAAGGGGGTATGTATGTAATGTCAGCGCGGCCTGGGTAGGTCCCAGGAGCAGCCGCCGCCACGAAACGGGGCCGGCCTCTACCCCGAGCCGGCCACGTCACGTGGTTTCGCCTCGGACAGCTTAAAACGTAGCGCTCGCCGTCTATCGGGGCGCTTCGTGGCTGGCGACGTTCGAGGTAGGTGTCTGCTCCTGCTTTTGGCTAGAGGGTTGAATTCCCTCTCCGAGGATTGTCTTCAAAATTTTAGTTGCGCGTGTAGGTACTTAATAATAGCAGTCTGTTTGTAATGTCTTGGTTTCGTGTTTTCTAGAATAAAAACGTCGGTAAAATTGTTACATATCTTTTACTGCGAAGAGCTGGGAGTATGGAAGTATTTGACGGAGACGCTAAATCACACACGGTTCGCTGTTAATAATTTGGCTTAACCGGAATTAGCTGTTAAAGAGCCCAAGAACTGACACAGCCCGATGGGACCGTAGCCCACCACGTGGTTCAAAAACAGCAGCATCCCACTGGAACCAGAACCGATCGATTGTTGTGCACTGCACTGGGTGGCAGACGGTGCGGCACACACTGTTATTAGAGTTGCAGGCGTGTCCTAGACATGAGCCTCGTTTAGCAACAACATAGTATAGTAGGAACAAACATTTCGTGATACTACAGGCACTATGTGGACGCTAGTCCTGTACCCTTCAGGCTCCAGCTTCGGCGCAATTTACGCGTAAATTGCTTTGTTTATAAGGGGGATAGGAGGTGTTGTATACAACACTTCCCATCCCCCTTAGCATCTGGCCCCAAGGTATTGTAGCATTTGGCCCCGGCCGCCACTCCCCAAATTTCAAAATCATGCTTGTCTTTGTTCGAACGATGCTTCACCGCACGGCGGCGCACAAACGCGATGTAACATCTGGATCTTGTCAAAGGTTGACAAGTGTATATAGAACTGCCAGCTCAGTCGACGATGACTGACAAGTGCGCAGCGATGTAACATCTGGATCATGTCAAACGTTGACAAGTGTATATAGAACTGCAAGCTCAGCATGCGTCACAACCGACGATGACTGACAAGGGCGCAGCGATGTAATGACAGGCGACATCTGCCTCATATCACCATACTAGGTACTGCAAATGTGTAATGACGTTGTGTTTATGTCAGGCAACATCTGTGTGGTGTCAGCGCGCATATGCACACAAAGAGATCACGAGGCCAGCAACGTGACCCGTGCATATAAAAACCTGCTGGCACGAGGTAGGTCAACTTAGTCCAGACCGAGGCTGCACTGTACAGTCAAGACCTCAGTCACAGGGCGGTGCAAGATCCACCGGGTCATACGTAAACGTGTTTCCTGCTCGGCCAAATAGAAGGAATCTACGACAACTGAGTTTCTTCTGAGCCGAGTCGGCTTCACCACTGCCGAGAAGCAGCAGGGGCACCGTGTTACACTATCTGTGCTCCGTCAGTTATATCAGATGTCTGTCTACGCGTAGCTTGCGGCAGTACTCCGGCCGTCATAATAGTGGTCCATATTTTCGAAGGCGTTGGCTGGCGGTATGAACCAGCACTATTTGCTTTCCTGTCGCACTTGTAGCTTAGTACAATACATTAGGTGACGGGAGACAATCCTCTATCAAGAGGTCGGGGTAACGAAAAGGGGTACGACACGTCAGAGAGAAAGAAAGAAAACACTGAGACACACCATCGAACTCGTCCGCTCCGAGAACACACATGTCACTCAGATTATACGAAGATTCCAACAGCGAACACAATCCCGCAACGCCTCCTGACGTTCGACCCGGTCTGGGGCGAACTGAAAAACGGAAATCATAGCTACAGCAACTGAAAACTGTGACGTGACTAAATGACTGGCGTTATGAAAAATAGAATGGCTCCCGAATCTCGGAACAAAACGAGCGTGTATGAGATGCCGACGGTCATCACCAGACAGGCGGGAGACAAACACGGCGGCATTGACCTTGTCTTCTGGCCTCAGGTAGGTACACAAGTGGTGGCCCGAACTAAGCTGGCCCTACGGCCGCCACCAACTTCCATCGGTGGCGGCGCGGGATGACATCCCTCCGTTCGGGGTGCACCTCGTACCAACTGGCCGGGAGGGTAGCAAAGATCACACCTCTTTGTCGCAAGTGAAGCTGAACACCGTCCGTCAGATCTCGCCTCTCCCTCGGGCTGCGAGTTGCGATAACTGCACTCAAGGCTATTAAAAAGATGCTTTAGGAGGCAAGGTGATGGTCCGACGGCCGCGGGCGCCACTTACAGGTCGATATCCCCTCGGTGGCAGCGCGTGACGACTTTCCCCTGTTCGGGTTTCACCTGGTAGTCAAGTGATAAACATGGCGGAATAGACTATGTCTTCTGCCTATATGTGCACGGGTGGCCTGAACCGAATTCGCCCAACGGCCGCCACCAAGAGACCAACTTCCTGTCGGTGGCGGCGCGGGGTGATATTCGTAGTTTCGTCCCGGAGTACACCTGTTGCCGGCCGGCCGAGGGGGAGTGGGGGGGGGGGGGCAGTGAGACGGAGCTTATTGAGTACAGTACCGCATCTCGATGTCAAGGGCGGAGCTGATCGCCGTACGTCCTGAGCTGATCAGCCTGTGTGGTTTGCGCCGTTCGACGCGCCCACCCTAGCCCGCAGAGCTTTTACGTAGGGTAGGGTTCCATGACGTCCCGACCCGAGCCGATGTAAGTGAGGCCTGAGTCTAGTCCACGTACATTCTAGTCCAGAGGAAACGTTCATTAGTCCATTGTGCCATTAAAAACATTGCTATCGACGCAACATAAACAAGAAAACTATGTTCCATCATTTGAGGGACGAAAAATACCGCGTTGTTGAGTTGAGTCAATAAAACGTCAAGCCAGCTGAGTTGCAAGAACAATCAAGACTCAGATAGCGGAGAAGTGTGATGTCAGCATATGAAGAAGTGTATTGTCACCATATAGAGGTGCAGTGGCAGTGGCTCGATGGCGCCTCGGAGAAGTGGCAGTTATGTGACGGGGCAACGTTCATCTCGGACCGGTCTATGATTATTGATTTCGAAAAGCAATCAAGACTCAGACAGCGGAGAAGTGTGGTGTCAGCTTGGAGAAGTGTATTGTCAGTGTCTGGGCGGCACCAGGGAACAGTTGTGTTCATGTGACGGGCCAGTGTTCACTCCGCACCGATGTATGGTTTTGTTCCGAATGCGAAGCGCACGCCGTCTAAGGCGCTTTGTGACTGACAGCGTTCGACGCAGTTGTGTGCACCTGCTCTGTGCAAGCTCCCGTTGTTTCAAGCTCCCGGATTCCGGCGGTCAATGTCAAGTAGCCTGGTGATAAACACGGCGGTATAGACTATGTCTTCTGCCTATATGTGCACGGGTCCGGATTCCGCCGGTCAATGTCAAGTAGCCTGGTGATAAACACGGCGGCATAGACTATGTCTTCTGCCTATATGTATGTGCACGGGTCCGGATTCCGCCGGTCAATGTCAAGTAGCCTGGTGATAAACACGGCTGTATAGACTACGTCTTCTGCCTATATGTGCACGGGTCCGGATTCCGCCGGTCAATGTCAAGTAGCCTGGTGATAAACACGGCGGTATAGACTACGTCTTCTGCCTATATGTGCACGGGTCCGGATTCCGGCGGTCAATGTCAAGTAGCCTGGTGATAAACACGGCGGCATAGACTATGCCTTCTGCCTATATGTATGTGCACGGGTCCGGATTCCGCCGGTCAATGTCAAGTAGCCTGGTGATAAACACGGCGGCATAGACTATGTCTTCTGCCTATATGTGCACGGGTCCGGATTCCGCCGGTCAATGTCAAGTAGCCTGGTGATAAACACGGCGGAATAGACTACGTCTTCTGCCTATATGTGCAAGGGTGGCCCAAACTAAGCTGGCCCTACGGCCGCCACAACTTCCCATCGGTGGCGACGCGGGATGACATCCCTCGGTTCGGGGTGCACCTCGTGCCCACCGGCCGGAAGGGCAGCAAAACGGCATTAATAGAATACCGCACCTCCCTGTCGCGGGCAAAGCTGATCACCGTCCGTCAGATCTCGCCCCTCGCTCGGGCAGCGAACTACGGTAAATACACTCAAGGCCATTAAAAACATGATGAACGATGCAATGAAACATACGCCGGTCGGAGATGCGAGCTGTCAGCGTCGGCTGTCTCCAGCTGTACTGCATAAAGACGGCGGGTCTCTGGTTGGCTCAGAACACGCTCGGAGGAATGTGGACAGATAGACAGACGTACATCAAGACGGTGGTTCTCTGGCTGGCCCAGGACACGCCCGGTGGAACGTGGACAGACGTCACTGACATCGCCCACCGACCCAATCAGCCCTCAGCGCTGTCATCCGAGTTCGATGCAACTTTCAGCGATGTATGTCTCGTCAATAACCCTTTCGTTTCAGACTGCAGCTCTGGCCTGGTGTTCCTGTGACTGGTGCTGCCATCTCCACCGGTTTTCGGTTGTCGGCCCTGCAATCTGTCAAACTTGTTTCGGCACCGACTGCAGAATGTAGCTACTTAGCAATGTCTTTTAACAGCATTTTAACAGCAGTTTTACCTGTTGGTGTTTTATCAGACGCATATCATGGGTTTGCATCAACTTCATTATCTCATTATAGCAGCTTGTTATTTTGGCCCGTTACAGTTTGAAGCATAGCGTCTATGAAAGCTCATGCATCCGTAAAGCCCGTGCCTGTAGGAATAGGTGTTCCTGGTCGACGGGCGCCGCGTCGGAACGCGAGGCTGGCTTTCACCTCCGGCGGGCCGACCGTTCCGACTCCCGCCTCGAGCTGGGTTATAATATAACGCGTGAGCGCCGACCGATCGGGGCTCTCGTGTGCTGGCTTCGCTCGAGGTAGGTGTCCCGCTGACCCGGAGGATGGGGCCTTGTGCTCACCCCGCCTCCCTAGCTAGACTAGGAGCAAGGTAAAGTAAAATATGTATAGATTGCGCGTGTTAGGGTATGTTAGGATAATCTGCGCGTTTATCTGAAGCGATATAATTTCCCGTAGACGAACAATATTTCACCCAAGCAGTCTTGTTTCACCCTTTGGCATTATTCTTGCTTTATGTTAATAATAACGGAACAGAAATCTTTATCTTGTTTGGCGGAGAGAGACATCGAATCGAGAGACGAAAGACGGAGATAATGAATGAGTCACGGAGTTAAAACATTAACGTAACATAAATGTAATAGGTATTAACGTACCTTGTAATTAAGACGGTGTATTGCACACCGCAACCCACGAGGGTGCGCGACCCACCGTGTGAGCTCAAAGGTGATGCATTCCCTGTCAATCGGATGCTAAAGTAAAGTAAGGACAATAGCTGGACCACCACGGCTGGGTGGCAGACGGCTGTCGGAGGATTGCACGGGTGTTGGCACTTGGCGGTAGCGCTGCCGCTGGCATCACGAGTACATTACACATCAACAGAGCGGATCAGCGACAGGTCGAAAGAGTTCAGCGCAGGGCACCCCGGCTGGTAGAGAGCATCCGCCACAAACCCTACACGGAGCGACTCAAACAACTCAAGATGCCATCTCTGCATTATAGACGACTGAGAGGTGATATGATCTTCACATACCAACTATTTCACGGAGGGGTCGATGCCGACCCCAGGTCATTCTTCGTTCTGGCTGGAGGAGTTACTCGGGGACATCAGTTTAAAATCCAGAAGTTTCCAGCAGCCTCGAGGGTGAGGCGGTCGGCCTTTGCCGCCCGAGTCGTGAACGACTGGAATGGACTGCCCTCCGAGGTGGTTGATGCACCCTCGCTTGATGCAGGCGAGGTTGATGCAGGCAAGACTGGACGCACACTGGTCCCACATCATATACTCCATACCTGATCCTGATTGATCTCGTAAAGCCACAATCCCAGGAGCTCGATAAGATCGGGTACCACAGGCCATTATGTCTAAAAATCCCGAGACCGTAAGGTAAGGTAAGGTAAGGTAGTACAGGTGAGCGCGGGAGGAATCGTATGTATAGAGTCTATGTTTTAATTTGTGTATTATTGCCGTTCTGTAGGTTGGCTGCAGCAAATCGCCGCTCACTGAGTCTGAGGCTTATTCTGTGTAAGAGCGTCGTACCCCGCACCGCGTTCGTGCGTCGTCCGATTGAAACTCGTTCTGAGTTTATTATTGACACCTTTCAGAATGGCTTTCAAGCGCAGTAGTGAGGCGGGTAAAATGGAACAAATGAAACCGCGAAAGAAAAGTAACGCAACAGTTGTTCAGAATCTCGATGATCCAGCTGACAGGCTAGTAGAGGACGGAGAGAAGGGACGAACAGCATCCTAAATGTTGCACCAGCCTGGTCAGAACAGGAAGACGATGGTGCTGCAGCCTAGGAGTTCATTCGCTACAACCTATTCCCACAAACTCGAGAACGGATGGTTGTTTCATGTTTGCCACATTTTCGATGGCTATTGGCCATCTACCGGCGACCTGAGGAGGTCCTGCTGTGGTATTGGCCGTTGCCAGTAAAATACAGTCAGTCGTGGCCTGACCGTGGTCTGTGTGGTTTGTCTCAAACTGACTTACCATGATTGAAGCGGAAAGGTCGGATCCCTCCCACTGACAGGTCATGGCCTCTTGTGGAGACCACGGCACCGACTTGACCTCGGGAGGGACAGCAACCGCTTCATCACGAGCGTGTCAGCTTCCTTCCATAGGCGTGAGCCGTGCTCATCGGTTGGTGGCTATGGTGCTCCGTTTTTCGAAAATCTGCCAAGTTCTGTGAAAAGAAAGAAAAAGATTGCTGGTCATGATACTATATAACAATGTTTGAAGGGCGAGAGCTGAAAGGACTTAACTAGAAACGTCAATCAGATGGCATTTGGGACATAACGATATCAAACAGCTAACAATCGGCCTTGATATTCAACAAGGCTGTTTTGATACCGAGGGGCCGGAGCGGGTGGGCGCTTCCCCGCCGTTTCGCCCTTAGCTGGACTAGTTAGAATTTAATGTTAGAACACCATTGAGGTCTACTCAGGTGTTGACTTCATGTTAATGTCAGGTCAAAGTCAGGATTAGGATGTTTGACCTCCCCGTATAATTCATGTAGCAAATTGTCCGATTCGAGCTCTTTCTGAGTTTATTGAAGCCTTTCCAGAATGGCTATCCCACTTTGGTCTGCAGTTACTGACCCCTAAAATGTCGATGAACGGATCCCACAAGTAGGACATAAAGTCATGATCCCTAATCATTGAGAAAGGACAAGCTCATTCCAATATCTGATGGTTTGCACTTTGCAATGTTTCTTGGTGTTTTGCTTTGTTTCGGCTTTAAATAAACAAGCAAACACTAGACAGAAATCAGCTAGTGTCCGAATCACTCGTCAGTCATTTGCAAACCTCAAGTCCCTATATTGCCACTCACCTGCGTGTCTCAGGAGCTCCTGAATGAGCGTGTACTGGTGGCGAGTGCTTGTGTGCAAAGGGCGGCAGCCGAGCTCGCCGGCGAGTCTATGAGCGACGAACATTTGTGAGCAGATACCAACCGAGCTTATCAGCGGAAAAGCCGGATGAAACGCCAGCATCGGACACGTGTGTGCAAATGGCAGCGTCCGCCATAGCTGCTGTGTCGCAACTCGCAATCGCCCCTCGCCTACTACAAAGGGGACGGGTCCGCGCCATGCCGGCCCCCCGACCAGCGGACATCCGCCATTCGGTCAAAGATAGCTCGTGCAGATGGAGCTTTTAGGCACTTGTTGGGTTGGGGTACCAATGAACATTCAATGAGACAACGCCGATCAGAGTAGATGATGTGAGAGGCTAAGAGCTAAGTCTGTCCTGAGTGTGTAGATTTGAGTGAGTAGGTGCCGTAGATTTACATAAGCAGTTCATTTATCCATGCCCTATACAGAAGCCTAAAAAACGCACAGTGAGATGTAAAAATATGTATTACCTAGAAAGACAAACACAAGCCGAGGCACAACCGACAAAGAATGAATCAATGTACACACAGCTATATAAGCCTACAAAAGAAAGACAACCGAAGTAACGCGAGGCTATCCCAATACATGATAGGAACACGCAGTTCACTGGGCAAAATTCATGAGTCGTTACTACATATAACACAAGGCATATGAAATGACGCACAAGTCTAAGTTGAACCTTAAAGATCAACACAAAACCACAAAAATAGAGCTTAAATCTTAAAAATTCCCTGAAATATTTAAAATTTAATTTCACATAATGACCGCATAAAGAAATTATAAGCACTCACTTCAAAGATGTCCTGGTTCTACAAGCTGGCCAGCTTTGACAAACTGAGAGAAGTGTGCACAAATAAACGCAAAAGAATTACGTAATACGCACGGAAGAAGGCTACTTGGCATTGTCGAAAACGAACTGCACCACACTACGTTTACGGCAGAACCAAACGACTGCTAAAGGAACTATAAGAGGTAGGCACAGCATACTGACCAGACGTTCGAATGAGATCACGCTTAAGCCCTGATGATACAAACGTTATGATACAACAAACTCATGCGCACACACACAGTGCACTGAATCATCCACTGCATGAGTTCACCAAAGTGCGTCCGAAACTCTAGTCCTTACCCGTTCCATGAATTGTGCACACCACCATTCAGCTCAGTCCCTCGCCGTGCCACCGGTGACTCCTCCTATTTGGGAATCTCTGTTTGGCAATTACCGTGGTAAATGCTGATGGGACCGTCACAGCGGAAGTACTCATCGAACACATCGGGGTGCACCTTACGCCAGAACGTGCAGAGCTGTCGGTTCCAGCCGCACGGCAGCACATAGAACAGCTGCGGATCGTCCAGCGCCAGCAGGGTGTACAAATCCTGGTCGCCCAGGTGGCCCTTGAAGCCGTCATAGCGCGACACGCGCCGCGAGATCTCGTCCGGAGTCAGCAGCGCGTTGTAGCGCTCCGAGCGGCGCATGCGCGCCAGGTCCAGCAGCACCACGCCGCTGTTGAGTCCCGGGAATCCGGCGGGCGGCGCGCCGCCGGCCGTCACGTTACCCGTGCGCTCTCGGTAGGCGGTCAGCACGTGGCGGTACACGGGCGACAGCTCCCAGCTGAGACCCATCACGTGCTCGGACGAGAAGTGCTCAAAGTGGCGCGCTAGCTGCGCCAGATCGTCACGCACACTCACGTCAATGTCGAGCATGATGAGCCGGTCCAGGCCCGGCAGCGAGCGGTGCATGGTAGTCGTGAGGAAGAAAAGGACGTCGTTGTAGTAGGTGCCTTTGCGCGGAGCGAAGTGCACCTGCAGAATCTCGATCAGCGACTTCATCTGTTCGGCCATCGGTGCGATCGCATGACTGGTCACCTGAAGGGAGAGGAAAGCGGAGGGTCAGTGATCTTCAGAATACAAAAACCGTATACGCCACGGTAAGCTACACGTCCGGGGATGAAAGACAACACGCAAAATAGGAACACAGGAAAAAAAACCAACATAACGACTAGCGCGGCGTTAAACTCAATGTCAACAGCAAATAAACTATTATTTCTGTTATCCATAAAAGGCGAAAGCAACAAAAATAAATAAGTAAAACATAAATAGTGGTACAAAGCAGGCAAGCAGGCTGCGCCGTGGCTTACCTTGAATCGATTCGGCAGTTGGGCCTTCGCGAACACAGCGTCAATGACCGCCTGGCTGCGCTCGTCGGTGAACATGTTGAAGTTGACACACTCCTTGGTGCGCGCCGAGAGGCTTTTCAGCGTGTGCAGCAGGTTGGGCTTCATCTTGGGGTGCTGGTCGGCCTTGGTGAAGATGAGTCCGACCTGGATCCACTCAGCACAGTGCGCCGGCGCGGTGACCAGCCGCGGCACGGGCGCGCGGTCCCCCTCCTCGTCAGCTGCCGCCGCCGGGGACGCCAGGTCGGCGTCACGCCACCGCGCTGACTCCAGCTGGTCGTTGAGGGAGCCGGGGCCGCTCTGGGCGTTCCACAACAGCAGGCCGCTGAGCAGCAGCCCGACCACCAGCAGCAGCTGGCCCAGCCGGCGCCGGTGCAGCTTCAGTACAGCCATCACCGCCAGTCACCGCCGCTAGCTGCTGCAGTAGTCTGAGTGGCCGCACCGCTGAAACGGGTCCGGAGTGAGGCGCGGTGCAGCGGCCACAGAGTTCGCTTGGCCGGCGGCTCGGCGAACCTCCTCTTATCGCACCGCTGGCGATGGTTTTATCCGAGTTAAAATGTAATACAAATATTTTGTGTTCGTTCAATACAAAGGGGCAAGTAGGTGATAGAAGTTTTCCGTAATTTCATGTGAAAAAAGGATGAAATTAAAAGAAAAGATCAGTGCCCTCTGGCAAAAATAATTGAACGCTGGCGTAAATATTTGAAAAACAGATGAAACCGAACAGATTTCTGAACCACAAATTACCAAATGAGAATCGGGATAGATGATGCTGGTAGCTGTCACCATCATAAAAAAGTGCGAGCATGCGTACTTAATCCGCTGTTACGATCGCAAAATACACTTCTAACTTCTAAGTGTTCTAACTAAAAATTAAGATGTATCTGTCGGGTACTATGGAGACAATTTGTTATTATCTGTACTCTGAGTCACCCTTGACAACAAAGTTATTTTCTGAGCATTGGACCGGGAAACGCTTTAACCCGCGCCCCACTGGGGGGGGGGGGGCTATTTATAGCCCCTCCCCTCCCGTTTTTCTGCAATAACTTCCAAACCGCTTGACGTATCGACGCCAAACTTTCAGTAACTTCGGCTGCATCAATTTGACACATTGTGTCAAAATTTGAACTTCATTCCTACCATAGGTCGGCCGGAAATGACGTCAGAATGACGTCATGTTCGGCCGATTTCGACGCAAAACATTGAACCACGGCAATCGCTCCCAAGAGCTCACTTTTTAAGCTAGATCCAATTTCTTTGCATAAGAGGACTCAGAATAGACTGCGCTATCAAACTGCTATCTCGGATTTTCGAAATTTTGAAAATTTCGAAAATTTTATATAATAAAATTCAAAATTTTACATTTTTTCAATTTTTTTTTGCTTTTCGAAAAAAACGGATTATATGTGATAGAACGCATTACCTATTATGACTAACTCTAAAACAAGTTTTAGCTAAATATCTTCAAAAATGGCCAAGTTATACGCATTATTGCAAAAAATTAACAATTACTAATTTTTCAAATCAATTTTTTCAGCACGAATTTGATATCGTACGCCAATATAAATAGCACCATCGTGTTCCTGAGGTCAAACTGCATCCAATAGACACCTTTTTTGTTGAAAAATTTTAACTTCAAAATTTGACATTTTTTGACCTGAAAGTGACCTGACCTAAGCTAAATTTGACTCAAAATGACCTCGAATGACACAGACGACATCAAATTCGAAATTTTTGGCCTAAATGGACCATAAACATGTGTCACGTGACCGACGCATGATATAATATTTTCGTGACCTGTGATGACCTGACCTTGACCTGAAAATCAAAGTACAAGTTTGGTACCCTCAGAGTATCTAGAGCATCTGTTCACGAGTGTGTGAACCAAAAATGAGCCTGATCTGACCTGTAAGACGGCGGCCAAAGCCCAACACGTGAAGAAGCCAAAATGCTAATAATTTTTACTTTGACCTGACCTGTGACGTCATCGGTGACCTCGAGGTCAATGAAATTAGGTTTCGCTCGACAGTTTTTCCGGGGCTATCAGACGCCGTTTGAAATTTGCCGATCGGCCCAGTTGTTACGGAGTTAGGAGGGGGGCTATGAATAGCCCCCCCCCCCCCCAGTAGGGCGTGTTATACGCAGACCCCAGTGGGGCGCGGGTTAACGTCAAAACCGCTAGAAATGCCGACGTGAGATCGTACGAGCATCACGGGCCAGCACCACCCGGCCGTATCACCGGCGGCGCCGTCTACTCGGACAAACAGGCAGACTGAGCCGAGAAAAACACATTCCAGGCCGGCCGCGGACCCCGGATCCCGACGGACCCGAGCGGGTGGAAGCCTGGGCGAAGGAGGGCCAAGTGACACCACTAATTACCATAGGTATTCAAATGCATGATTGGAAACCCCAAGGCAGAATATATTTGCTTGGGTAGAATGATGAGAGAGTGCTGACTCCCATGACATGTTATGTAAGATGCAGTGGCAGATTCAAGTGTGAAGGGGCGGAGGTGGCATTTGGGAAAAATGCTCCCTTTGCAGTGCCTGAAATCAATGAAATTGTGCCTTTTTCCTAGAGTAAACAGGTTTTACTAAGAAAAGTGTGTTTTTGACTGCAAAGCAGTAAGTAAGGAATCCAAATACAGGATTTTTTTTGGAATTTGGAGAAACATTTTTGGGGTGTGCCAGCCCTCCCCCACACACAGCATCTGAGATCACCTTTGTGGATCCCCTACAGCCAGATGCCAAATCAAAAGGTGTCCAACTGGGTATTCTTTGACACCTATCTTCAGTCCAAAACAAATCTGAGCTTTCAAGACATTACTTCTAATTGATCTTGGATGTCATATGAGTATATGATACAACTTTTGCATACACAGTGCAAATGACAGATGATTTTGTCAATTTCTTCCTTTTTCAATGATCCATATTACTTCAAATTGTCACTGATATTATACCTCTCCAGCAACAAGGCAAATGGTTCTAAAATTCAGTGCCAATACATGCATGAAGGCCATTAGAAACAGTGGTAGTTCATAAAACTCAGCTGGCAAGACAATGCATTTTGCATTTCAATCCTCAATGCATTTTGGCACACTGATAGAAATTAGATATACTCAGACACTGGCATTGTTTTGAGTTCCTTATTGTGATCACTGCCCCTTCAAATGCTACATCCACCTGCCCCGGGCGGCGGGCCGGTTCTCTGCGGCACCCAAGCAGGGCCAGGAAATACAGTCAGGAGTCAGGTCAGGTGACCCTAGCATGTTTGAACCCCTCCTGACTCCTCAGTGTCTGTCTACCTCGGCTCCTCAGCTGCATGGTGACATGGGGTAAGTGGTGCTCAGCAGCATCAAATACCCAATATAGACCAGTTTATTTTTGTTTCGGTTTAAGGTCAGATCATCGACAGAGGTCATCAATGATAGCATTTCATTAAGTTTAACATTTCGGTAAAAGTATACATTAAGTCCGAGTGACTGTTGAAAGATAAAATTTTCATATTCGTACATAATTTGACATCCTGAATCCAAAAATAATACTTATATGTCCTGGAACTAAAAGAAAAAACATAATCAAACCTGACCTAACCTTACCTATTTAGTACCTACAAACCCAACCTACAACCTACAAACCTACAACCTCAACCTAACAACCTAAAACCTACAAACCTACCAACCTAAATCCTAAAACCTACAAACCTACAACCTAACCTAGGTAACCTAAAACCTAATTGTTCTGCTGTTACATATTTGTATCAACAGCGTCACAATTGTCCACTCGGACCTAATATATACTAATAGGTACCAACATTTCTTACATAACTCACGAAATCAGGAATGGTTAGAGCCGTAACTGCAGCAGTAGCTGTATTGTATTGTATTGTATTTACATTTAAGAGCGATCCACATACGATGTGCGTGGCGATTACTGCTCTGACGAGCTGTTGTGTTGTACCATGAAACAGGGTCCTGTAACCTGTAAACTTACCTTAAAATCCAAGGCAAAGGCCAAAGCGATGACTTTAAGTTGACAACTGATAGACGACTGACGACTGCAACTGACGAGTCAAATAAAATTAGAGCCAAATAATGCCACTAACAACTTTCTCTAGTAGTCCATATCGTTCTACTCAATGCAGGAATATGCCCAGTATGAACAATTATAAGCAATTTAATAACAATACCTAACATAAATCAGGAACATTCCCTGTGCAAAAATGAGGGATCCCCCAACAATAAACGTGCGCGTCACAACTGCCGCAAAAAGCGAAGCTCTTTAAGGATAAAGATAAAAACAGATTGGTGCCTAAAATACTTATCTACTTTTGATGACGTACATGAGCAGGAAAAATATTTACCTTTAAAATAAAATAATGCTTTCGGATTTTAAAAAGCATGTTTAGAGACATACGTTTTATGAATCTAATTAAAAAGTTTTTTACATTGTAAATTCATCTCACTGAAACTTGTTTTGTTTATCTGACGTCATGATAATTTTACCGATCTATCTCAATGGTCTTGCAGTTGTTTTTTGGTAATGTTGAATTCTATGTTCTGCCTTTTTTATCCATCCGCGGATTCAGCGCGCTGTGATAGTAATATATTTATAGTCACCGTGGTAATATTTTGTTATTCCGGTCCTATTAGGATACCCGGAGGGCTGTTCACGGGCCCTGTGTGCGGTCGGACCGCACACAGCCTCCAAGCTCCGCCCACTGCGTCCAGTGGCGGATCTAGGATTTGAGTTTAGGGGGGGCCAGGGGGGTACGCTCCGGCTGTTAAGCATTATGAAAAATGGTGACAGACGTTTGTGGAGGATTGTCGACGAACTCTTGTTCCGTGAGCAGTACTTACACGCTAGCGGAAAATTCACCAATCAGCGCTCGGCGGTACTCGACGCTGATTGGTCCGACGCTTGTGACGAAATTGCGGGGGACCGCAGTTATTCTCTATGGACCCGAATAGGCTTTTGGATTTCGGAGGGGTTTCTTTAAAATTATATGCTGTTTCGAGCTGTTTTCGAGTTGAAATATATTTCTTATGACTGTTACCTATATAATGGCACCATAAAATCATGATTTTGATAAATATTACCGATGAAATATCGGCCGAAAAGACATGCTGTCATGGTACGGACTGCCCTGCGGCTGATGTGGGGTCCCTAATGCCAGCGTATGGTAATAATGGGGTGACGAAGGTTTATTGGAGACTCTTAGAGCCCCATCAGCATTCAGCATAGGGTCATCAGAGGCCGGGAACGTCCATCAGGGGTCTGAGTAGGCCTGTCATAGGGGCATACATGACACATCATGGCCCATGGGTCAATGTAGATCCATGGGGCCGTTGAAGGGCCAGCATTGTTCAGCGTGGGCTCGCAATTACCTCTGATGGGCATATGCCGTGCCCCGATGGACTAACGCTGGCCCCTGATGAACCATCACCAGCCCCTGATAGGTCTACAAAGCCCACTGCTGGGTCTAAATTGGTCACTGATATGCCCAAATGGGCCACTGAGAAACCCGTACAACATCCCCTGACTGCACCTGCTGGACCAGTGCCGTCCTCTCATGGGCCCACCACAGCTCTTGAATGACCTTTTCAAGTCCCTTGAAGTGCCTTTATTGGCCTAAATGGCCCCTGATTGGCTTATGTGGTCCCTATTGGTCCTATATGGCCCCCATGAGCCCTCAACGTCCCTAGACGGCCTTACATTATATGTCACTGGGCCCTGTTGGGTCAGCACCGGCCCCTGATAGGCTTGCACTGGACCCACCGGGCCTATACCGACCCATGAAGGGCCTATGTCGAGCCCTCATGGGCCTCCGATGACCACACGCCGGCATGTGTGGCCCCATCAGCAGTGGTCCGTCTATCCCATGTACTTACGGTCTTTTTGGTCGATGTGACACCGGTAGTATATAGAAATGTTATGATTAAATGTCGTTATTACACAGTCAAAAGTCACAGAAAGAATATCCAAGCTCAAAAATGGCCTCAAACCCAACAAAAACTGGTACAAATCCCCTTCAAAAGCCGTAAGTCTATTAAACGCCATAGGGGAATAGCTGCAGTCCCCCGCAATTTCGTCACGAGCATCGGGCCAATCAGCGTTGAGTATTGCCGAACGCCGATTGGTCGATTTCCGCTAGCCTGTAAATGCTGCTTGCGGATATAGTTTTGAACAAAAGAGGGTCGCGGCTACTAATTATCGCTTGTCACCACTTTTTCGTCGGGAGCGTTCTACCTGGTTTATATAGCCTTGGGGGGGGCAAACATTGCGCCGCCAGGCAAGTCGGCGAGAATTTCAAACGTCCAGTCTTAGGAACAAAAAAAAAAAAAACGAGCTACCCCTATTTTTCTCCTCGGATTTCGGGAATTTTTTTTTTTGATTTTTTACATTTTTGTCAGTTCGGCCAAGGCCCTATATACCAGGTAGGGTCGTCCGGCGATTCTACCTGATCGTGACGTCAGCTTGTGACGTCATCTGGGGGCAAGTCTTGAAGCCCCGTTTGAGTCCCATGTAAATGGGCGATTTTTGAAGCGCTGTAGAACAAACTCTGTCGGAGCTAGCACAAAACCAAGAGCATCATCGGAAAGACGAGACATTTTTCTTTGAATTATCTAAGAGCCGTTTTTCACTTAACCCATTAGTTTTTCCGAAAATGCGTAAAAAAAGCCCCCATGCCTCCGCAGCCTCCCTTCCGCCGGCCGCTGCGCCGCCGCGGTAGTGTAGTGGTTAGGATGCTTGCACCGTGATCCAAAGGCCGCGCGCTCGAATCTAGGCGCGGGTCGGACTCAAATCGAAATTGCAAGCAGACTATGTGTTTTTTCTTTACAAATCTGTTACGCCGCTAGTATCCGCGGCTGAGTTCGTTCCAGCTTCCGGGTCCGCGATCTCGGTCCGCGATCTCACACAGCGTTCTGAATAACGTAGTCCTGTATTGGTGATCGGTGTCCGGCGGGGGCCGCTGCCCGACTGCTGCACGGCCGCACCGTGCCCACGAGCGCAACGAGCTCAGCGCCACCTAGTCTACTGCACAAAGTTCAGAGGGCAAAGGGCTACGTCACCACACACTACCCCCCTCAACAGGAATGACAGTCGTGGCGAAGCAGACAACACAAAAACTGGCCGAAATAAGACTAAACATCCGTCTAAAACTATTTCAAAGCAAAGCCAGTCGCTTCGAACACGACTTTGTGTCGCCGTCACATTTCGGCTATGAGGCGACGTGGCTGCTTCCGCTGCCTGACGGAAGCACGCTGAGCGATGCCCCCAGTCGCTGATCCAGCTCCTGTTCCTGTCGCCGATGAGGTCACACCGCCACCTCTGCTGACCTGCGCCTCCTCGGCACCAGCGTCGCCGCCTGCAGCTACCTGCGCTTCCTCGGAGCTGCCACCGGTAGCGGTAGCAGGTGCTGTCACAGCATCATTGCCCGTCGCCTCTGGTCCGTCTGTGGCCGGTGACCTGACCGTCGTTTCCGACCCGCCGGTCACACCTGACCCGACGATGACCCCCGGTCTGATGGTCACCGGTGGTTCGCCAATTCCGGTGGGTGCCACCGGAACCTGTCCGTTACGGTTCGGTGCTGCCACCGTCGGCTGCCGGCTGATTTCCTCCGCGCCATCGGACGCTGCAGCAGCCTGTTGGGTGCCCGCCAGACGCAGCTGGTCGGCGTGCCGCGACCAGATCGCGCTCCCCACGTCCACTTCGAACGACAGCGGGCCCGTCCGGGCGGTGATGACGCCCCGCCGCCACTTGGACGGTCCACCGTAGGCCCGTGTCCAGACGTGGTCTCCGATCGAGAACTGCCTGTTGTGACCTGGCCTACCGGCCTGCCACTGGCGAAGTTTTTCCTCACGCTGCCGCACATGCACATCCGGCTTTAGGAGGTCCAGGTTGGTTCGCACGTTCCGTCCCAACATCATTTCCGCTGGAGACCTCCCCGTGGTCGCGTGTGGCGCCACCCGGTATGCCAGCAAGAACCGCTGGATGCGCTGAGAAAGCGTTCCTCCGTCCTTGAGTGCAGCTTTCAAGCCATTCTTTACGGTTTGAACTGCGCGCTCCGCCGCCCCGTTGCTACTTGGATGCCACGGCGCTGTCCTGATGTGCCGAATCCCATTCGAGTTCAGGAACTGGGAGAACGCAGTGGCGGTCAGCTGGGGTCGCGCAGAACACGCACCGTGCTTTCCGTGCTGGTCTCACGCATCGGCACTGCCTCCACCCAGCGCGAGTAGCTGTCATACACTATCAGAAAGAAAGAGCCCTGGAAGGGTCCAGCGAAGTCGATGTGAACCCTGAACCAGCAGCTGTCCGTCGGTTCCCAAGGGTGTAGTTCAGCACGCGGTGGTGCCCCGCGCTTTTCCATGCAAGCCGCGCAGTCACGCGCTAGGGCCTCCAGCTCGGCGTCCATGCCAGGCCACCATACGTATCGGCGCGCCACACCTTTCATTTTGGCGCTGCCCAGGTGACCTTGGTGCAGCTCTGCCAGCACCTGTTGCCGAAGGCAGTGGGGAACCACCGTCCTGCCACCCCAGAGCAGACATCCCAGGTCCGTGGAGAGCTCATCCCGCCTCTGACGGAACGGGGCCAGCTCCTGCTCCACCTGTCCGGGCCACCCACTGTGCACGTACGTCAGGACGCGCGACAGTACCCGATCGCGGCGTGTCGCCGCCGCGAGTTGTTTGGCCGTCAGAACCGGAGCTACTCCGTCCATGAACAGCAGATACGAGCCGCCGCTGGTGTCGTCCTCAGCGTCCGCTGGCTCGACCTCTCCGCCTGGCACTGCCATACGAGACAGACTGTCCGCCAGGTGCATATCTTCTGATGGACGCAGCTCCACATCGTAGGTGAAAGCCGCGAGCTGCAGCGCATACCGCTGTAGCCTGGCCGCAGCCAGCGTTGGCAGCTCACGCTCCGGACTCAAGATGCGCGACAGCGCCCTGTTGTCCGTGACCAGGGTCCACCTCCGGCCGTAGAGAAACTGACCGAAACGCTTGACAGCGAAGGACACCGCCAGCGCCTCCTTCTCTACCATTGGATATTTCCTCTCCGTTTTTGTGAGTGTCCGAGAGGCGTACATCACCGGACGCTCCAGTCCTTCCTCGTCCGGCTGCAGAAGCACGGCTCCCACGCCGACTTCACTGCTATCTGTGACGAGCTTGAGCGGCGCCTCTGCATCGTACCGCTTCAGGACTGTGTCCCCTGCCAGCAGTTTCCGCACTCTGACCAGTGCGTTTTTGTGCACATTAGTCCATTTCCACGTGGCGCCCTTCTGTAAGAGATCGTACAGCGGCGCTAGTGCCGTGGAGAGGTTGGGAAGCACGCGCTGGTAGAAGTTGATGCTCCCCAAGATGCTGCGCAGACTTTTCACATCCTTAGGGTCCGGCATGTCGATCACTGCGTCAACTTTCTCCTGTACTGGACGCAGCCCCTGTGCTGAGATGCGCCAGCCGAGGTACTGCACCTCGTCGAGTCCAAGTTGACACTTCTCCCGTTTCAGCTTCACTCCATGAGCTTCCAGCCGAGTTAGCACTTCATCCAAGCGCACGCACAGGTCCGTCATGTTCGCCGCCGTCACCAGCAGATCGTCTTGATAGGCCACACACCCGTCTATGCCATCCAGGATGTGATCGATTGCTGCCTGAAACACCGAACTGCACGCCGATATGCCGAACGGTAGAGATTTCATCCGATACCGTCCTCGGTGCGTGACGACTGTTGTCATATCTCGCGATTCCTCCGCGAGCTCCAGCTGCAGGAAGGCGTCTTTCAGGTCCAGTTTGCAGAACCGCCGTCCTCGGACGCTCGCAAAGATGTCCTCGGCGGATGGCGTAGGATGCGTCGCCATTTGCAGCTGCGGGTTTACCGTCAGTCGATAATCACCGCACAGACGCACACCACCATCAGCCCGTGGCACCGTCACCAGTGGTGTTCCCCAGCCGGGCGCGTCGTTTGGTCCGACTTTTTCCGCGATCCCGGCCTGCACCCAGCGGTCCAGCTCCTGCTCGACGGCCGGTTTCAGTGCATATGGAGGCGAGCGCACCGGCCGTGACACCGGCCGTGCATCCGGTTTCAGTGTCAGGTGCGCCTTTACTCCACTGATGCGCCCCGGTGTGCCGTCAAACACCGACTTGTGCCTGTTACAGACCGCCTCCAGATCCGCCGTCCCTCGGTCCGGAGTGACGTCCATCACCGCCGTCTCTCCGCCGCCCACACTGATGTCCAGAGCCCGCAGCCAGTCGCGGCCTAGCAGACGGCGATCGCCAGGCAGGTCCACCACGACCAGTCGCAGTCGATGGTCCCGACCGCGAAACCTTACAGAGACGTCTGCCTCACCCCGGAGAGGGATCCGGTGACCAGTGAATGACGACAGCTGTAGCTGAGTAGGTTTCAGTCGCAGCCGCGGGATGACCGTGTCCCGCCCCACAGCAGTGATAGGGCTGCCGGTGTCCACCACCATTTTGATGGCCACCCCGTTCACCGGCAGAGTCATTTTAACCGCTTCCGTCAAGTTAACAGCGTTTATCTGCCCCAGCCCCCACATGTCCGCCGTGGCAGGCTGCTGTCGGCATTGGCTGCGCAGATGTCCGATCTGCTTGCAGCGGTAGCACCGCCGCGTCTCCGGTGCCGGTCTGACCCCGTCGGACCCACGAGTGTCAGATTCCCGGCGCCCCGGCCCCGTCGGCCGCCGTGACGCTGGTGCCGCACGCGCTGACTCATCCGGGCGCCGTCGGCTCTCCTGACAGTCCCGCTGAAAATGTCCCGCCGCACCGCAGCGGTAGCAGCGGACCGTGCGCCGCTGGCGGTTCCGGTTACCGTCAGCCGTGCGCTGTGGCCGGACAGCGTTCAGCTGATCCGGTCCCGAGGTCACCACATCGACCTCTGGCCGCTCGTCCAATGCGGTAGTTGACCGTCCGACGCCGTCCGTGCTCAGAGACGCGTTACGGAACTGCGTCACTAGCATTTGCGTTTGCTCGTATGCACGAGCCGTAGCCTGCAGATCTTGCAGTGAAAAGTTGTCTCCTTTGGTTCCGACCGTCTGCAACAGTCGCTCCTGAATTTGTGGAGTCGCGCCGGCCACGCTCCTGTCCCGGAGCTCACGGTCGAGGTCAGCCGCCGGGAACCCGCACCGCCCAGCCACCGCCCGCAAACGAGCCAGGTACGCGTCGAATGACTCGCCGGCGTACATGCTCGTGCGGTGGAACGTTACACGTTCCGCCATAAGGTTAGACGTCGGCTGCAGATATTGGCGTAGTTTAGCCACAGCGGTGTCGTATTGTGACGTTGCAGCCGTTGCAGCCGCGGTCGGCTCCGGCAGGGTGTCGAACACGTCCTGGATGTTCGGCCCCATTAGATGGAGCAGGACTGCAGTCCGCCGCCGGTCGTCTGTTATGTCCATCGCCTCGGCGTAGAATTCCAGACCCTTCAGCCACCGGCTAAAGTCCATCTCCTTTGCAAAAGGAGCCACGCTCGGCAGTCCGGCCGCCATGTTTGCCACCGCCCCGAGCCTGCACCGGGGTCGGGCACTGCACACTGCACTGACCGCGCTGACTCACCAGTCACGCCACACCGAGCAGAGTCCAAAGTTCAGAGTCCAGCGGCCGCCGTCGCCGCCCGCACCACTGTTCACCCAACACGGAGGTGCAATACAAATGTTCCCAACAACGATACAGCGAAACGCAGCGGCAGAGCTTACAGCGTTAATGCACAAAATTATGCAGCAGTATAAAAAAATACTAAGCACTAAGCAGAACTAAGCACTAAGCAATATCACCCGGCCCGACGCTATCACTTCACCGTGATGTATATCCGCGCCGACCGCCGCGCACTGCACCATCCAGCACGCCAAACGAGTTTGTCCGAGTCCCGACGCTGTCACTTCCCCGTGACGTATATCCGCGTCGGCCACCGGTGCCGCACCACCAGAACGCCAAATCCGTGAGAACGCCACTTGTCCTTCCGAGATCACCACTAAGCGAATCTCATCCTCGTCGCCAAGTTGTTACGCCGCTAGTATCCGCGGCTGAGTTCGTTCCAGCTTCCGGGTCCGCGATCTCGGTCCGCGATCTCACACAGCGTTCTGAATAACGTAGTCCTGTATTGGTGATCGGTGTCCGGCGGGGGCCGCTGCCCGACTGCTGCACGGCCGCACCGTGCCCACGAGCGCAACGAGCTCAGCGCCACCTAGTCTACTGCACAAAGTTCAGAGGGCAAAGGGCTACGTCACCACAAAATCACTTATATTACAGCTAACCGTTCATTTAACTATCAATAACAATTGACTGAAAGCCAAAATATAGATTACATTCTTATAAAACAAATTCAAATATGGCGGCCGTTGCGCTAGGCTCCGCCCCCGACTCCGCCCCTTCGCGTGACGTCATCTGTGCACTTGGACACACAGGGAGATAGGGGACGACATGGGCCTGAGTTCGGCCAAGCCAGGGCAGCGCAAAAAAAATTGCAGCCACCCTGACTCCGGGAGATAGTTAGAGAATAGCTCACCGGCGCTATGGACGGTCCGTCCTCTACCTCCCGCATCACCTCGGCAAGACCTCGTCCGAAAGGTCCGCCCGCGCCGGTTCTCAAGGGCTTCTGTATCCGGAGACCGATAAGGGTCGCAGCAGCAGGTTCATGTGTAAATGCCCACGACCAAAGGCCACATCAGCGTACCTGCGATACTATACGCAGTCAGGGTTGCCACGTAGTTAAACGTATTAACAGTTGTTTCCGGTAATAGAAAATGAGATCAGTCGATTAAGAATCCCAACAAGAAATAGACGAAGAACAGCGCATTTGTTTTCGGTCCTGCATTTATTGATGCAATTACAATGAACATTCCTTAACTTTGGGACTAAACTTCGCGAGCTAGCAAAATTATACAATAAGTGTTACTTTCGAGAGGAGATAAACGATGCTTCTACAGACTACATAGGACCACAGCGCAACAGCCAACGGAATCACACTGAACAGCGTTAAGTTCCCACAACATACTGAGCTTCTCCCAAGGCTATATAAACCAGGTAGAACGTTCCCGACGAAAAAGTGGTGACAAGCGATAATTAGTAGCCGCGACCCTCACTTGTTCAAAACTATATCCGCAAGCAGCATTTACAGGCTAGCGGAAATCGACCAATCGGCGTTCGGCAATACTCGACGCTGATTGGCCCGATGCTCGTGACGAAATTGTGGGGGACTGTAGCTATTCCCCTATGGCGTTTAATAGACTTACGGCTTTTGAAGGTGATTTATACTAGTTTTTGTTGGGTTTGAGGCCATTTTTGAGCTTGGATATTCTTTCTGTGACTTTTGACTGTGTAATAACGACATTTAATCATAACATTTCTATATAGTACCGGTGTCACATCGGCCAAAAAGACCGTAAGTACATGGGATAGACGGACCACTGCTGATGGGGCCACACATGCCGGCGTGTGGTCATCGGAGGTCCATGAGGGCTCGACATAGGCCCTTCATGGGTCGGTATAGGCCCGGTGGGTCCAGTGCAAGCCTATCAGGGGCCGGTGGTGACCCAACAGGGCCCAGTGGCATATAATGTTAGGCTGTCTAGGGACGTTGAGGGCTCATGGGGACCATATAGGATCAATAGGGACCACATAAGTCAATCAGGGGCCATTTAGGCCAATAAAGGCACTTCAGGGGACTTGAAAAGGTCATTCAAGAGCTGCGGTGGGCCCATGAGGGGACGGCACTGGTCCAGCAGGTGCAGTCAGGGGATGTTGTACGGGTTTCTCAGTGGCCCATTTGGGCATATCAGTGACCAATTTGGACCCAGCAGGGGGCTTTGTAGACCTATCAGGGGCTGGTGATGGTTCATCAGGGGCCAGCGTTATAGTCCATCGGGGCACGGCATATGCCCATCAGAGGTAATTGCGAGCCCACGCTGAACAATGATGGCCCTTCAACGGCCCCTAATGGATCTACATTGACCCATGGGCCATGATGTGTCATGTATGCCCCTATGACAGGCCTACTCAGACCCCTGATGGACATTCCCGGCGTCTAATGACCCTATACTGAATGCTGATGGGGCTCTAAGTTTCTCCAATAACCCTTCGTCAACCCATTATTACCATACGCTGGCACTAGGGGCCCCACATCAGTCGCAGGGCAGTCCGTGCCATGACAGCATGTCTTTTCGGCCGATATTACATCGGTAATATTTATTAAAATCATGATTTTATGGTGTCATTATATAGCTAACAGTCATAAGAAATATATTTCAACTCGAAAACAGCTCCAAACAGCATATAATTTTAAAGAAACCCCTCCGAAATCCAAAAGCCTATCCGGGTCCATAGAGAATAACTGCGGTCCCCCGCAATTTCGTCACGAGCGTCGGACCAATCAGCGTCGAGTACTGCCGAGCGCTGATTGGTGAATTTTCCGCTAGCGTGTAAGTACTGCTCGCGGAACAAGAGTTCGTCGACAATCCTCCACAAACGTCTGTCACCATTTTTCGTAATGCTAAACGGCAGGAGCGTACCCCCCTGGCTTCTCCAACACCTCGCAAACCAAAAGCTCTGACTGAGCCTTTCTGTGTTTGTCCCCAGGGCTGTTCACGGGCCCTGTGTGCGGTCGGACCGCACACAGCCTCCAAGCTCCGCCCACTGCGTCCCTACGTCAGCCTTCCGTCACCGCACACAGCGATCGCTGTGGCCGGTCGGGACTGGCCACAGCGGACCGTCCACCGCACGCAGCCGTGACGTCAGAACCGCCTACCCATCCCCTACCCCCACGCCTGCTGGACGCACCGCACACAGCGCACGCAGCAGTGTGCGGTGCCCGTGAACACCCCTCCCGTTAGATAACGGTATGGCTCATGAAAAAGCCGCGATTGGTAATCTTCTTTACGTTATTCCTCTCAGAAACCTATCTCGCACTTCATGCATACACATATGCAGCTCTTGTAGAGACTCTCGGACTTTGACACCCTTTTGGCACCCTCTTTGGAAATGGCTGTATCCGCCTCTGGACATAACTAATGTAGCCACAGTGGAAATGCTAGGTACTATTGGATATTTAGACCCACCAATATTTTTCAGCTCCTACGCCCATGCTATCTAGCAATAAAATATTATGCAAACACTTCTTATATACCCATGCAAACCCACCACTGTCCAACCGCTCACCAGTGTGGTGACCCCTGACCCCACACCCCACTGGCGTCTGGCGGTCTGCTGTTGACGGTTTGTTTACTTGTTTCAAGGTTTCAATAAATCGCGTTATTTTTTTTTTTTTTTGGTAGCAGTAGCAGTAGTAGCACTGCTGATGGATGACGGAATGACATTCATGGGGCGGAGGACTTTTTATCAGCTCACACGAATATGACAACCTTCTAGTCCTCCATTTATTTCACATTTTCTTTTCAAACACCATATTTTTAGTATTCAAGTTGTAGTTTTTTTTTAGGGGGGGGGGCAAAAAGATATGTTTGCCCAGAGGTTTTCCGTTTAGGGGGGGGCAATTGCCCATTTTGCCCCAACGTAGATCCGCCACTGACTGCGTCCCTACGTCAGCCTTCCGTCACCGCACACAGCGATCGCTGTGGCCGGTCGGGACTGGCCACAGCGGAGCGTCCACCGCACGCAGCCGTGACGTCAGAGACGCCTACCCATCCCCTACCCCCACGCCTGCTGGACGCACCGCACACAGCGCACGCAGCAGTGTGCGGTGCCCGTGAACACCCCTGATCCAAACATATCAATATACCTAGCTTGGGCCTGAATCCTTTTTGACTTACGGACACCAACACTGACACTACTAATGATAACAGTAAGAACAACTTACAATCCACCGCAAAGTATTGCGGTATTGGTATCAGCCGTGGTCCGTGGCTATGCTTTGGACTTTGGTTCTGTATCTTATGAGGGATTTGCCAGACAAAAAATACATTTTGAATGTAGTTTACACGTAGGAAGTTATTGAGGTCAAACTGAGATCATGTTCGAGCAGAAATGAGCAAAAAACATGAAATCTTGAAATGCTCACAAAAGCTACAGTTAACCCGGCAGTTGCTGGGGTATTTCGCCACCCACCCAGCCGATAACTCGAGAACCAATAGGCGCAGCGAAACGCACGAGGCGGCAAACGAAAGAACGCGACGAGACGCTTCAGATGAGTACTTTAAAGTTGAATTTTGAGGTCACAGGTCAGGTCAAGGTCAGGTCAAACACCTGAAATCGGGCTTTCAGTAGCATGGACTTCAGGCCTGCGCAATGGGCGCCTCTCGTCATAAACTCTGTCAAAACGGTGCACAATCCATCATATAAGGCCCACAAGAGTGTCAGCTCCATATAGGGGTCAGTCAAGCATAGGTCAGGGTCAAGGTCAGGTCAACCGGGCAGGCACATATCCCCGAAAATCAAAACTGATATTCGCAGCCTGTGACACATGTTTTATAGGTAATTTGGGGCGTAGAACACGATGGTGACATTCATTTTACCATATGTTTACGTGTTTGGCTAAAAAAGTTCAATTTAAGAAATGCATGTATCATGGTCGTGAAGTAGTCACGAGAAATTGCCAAGATTCAGTTCAAGATTTTGGAAAATGTGGAACGATAATCAACAATCGAAGATAGCCATTTGATTCTTCATGGTATTGGCAGTCTAATGGCGTTTACGGCATGTCTGTATGTCTATTCTGTGATTTTATATTATTTTTTGAACATATGCCGTTTTTGGTCGATAACTCAGAAATCATGACGTCACTAAAACCTCGATATCTCAAAAAATTTCCGACCGATTTTTTTTAAACTTTGTCACAATAAACTTCAATCAATTCCCTACAGGTACCTAAAATTTGGCGCGCCTGCGGCGTGCCGTTTTTATGCTATGGCCCGGCGAAAAAAGTGGGGGCGTTTAACGCCCCCCCCCCCAACAACTCGCGGGTTAACAAGTAATTTCAAAGTTCTTCCAGTCCAGTGGTCATGTAGAAAAAAGACGGCGCTACAAAACTGCTATCTTGATTCTTGGATTTTCAAAATTTTGGAATTTTTACCCCTAAAAATTAAAAATGATTTGATTATTGATTTGATTTAAAAAATTCAAACGCAAAAGAATCCTAAAAACTTTTGGAATTTCATAAAAAGCGGAATATATGTGAAATTCCCTGCGCTGTTCTGTTCTGTCTATGTTCTACATACTAAATCTTAGATCAATGCCTCCTTTTTTGGCCAAGTTATAGCGAAAAAACTGTTCAAAATTGATTAGGTACATCAAATTTTTGAACTCAATTTTTAGCAATTCTAGACCACGTAGCACGAAACAAAGACCACCATTAGACTCCCTGTGACGAGCTGCATCAAATCAATATCCATTTTATGCAAAAATATCAAGTTTGAAATTTGGCCCAATTTGACCTGACCGGCTTGACCTGACCTTCATCAGAACATAACCTAAACTGGCCCCGCAGGCTGCCTAGTGCCTGACCCACATATTCGCACTTGGCATGTAAAATATATTTGCGATTGTGAATATCTCGTGTATCAAAAATACTGCCTACGGTCACCTACAAAATACTAGGTCACCTAAGCCTTTAAATTTTGTGCGGAGGTGTCAGATTGATGCACGGGAAGGTACCGGAAATTTGACGGCGCAAGTAGGTCAAGTTTCTTAGTCGATTTAAGTACCCGTGGCACTGCTGCAATCGTGTTTGATTGTTGGTGAATGTAGGCTTTTTTTACCTTACCGGTTTATATAGCCTTGACCTTACCGATGTAATGGAAAACGTAACGACACCGTAACGTTTAAAACACGTCATGCAGGCGGTCGGTAGATCCGACCGGACCCACCTTTCTGAAGAATGTAGTACTGCGTGCGCTGCAGTTGTACGCTCAGAGTTGGGACGAGAAGGCCGCGACGACCCCAGCTGTCGGAGGCTGCGGCGCACCGGGCCACCGGCGCCGCCGCCCCCAAACGCTGAACTGTGCCCGAGCTCTCCCGGCCAGGGTCGCGCCCATGGGAGAGAGCTGGCCGCCGCTCACCGTTAACGGCTCAGTTTCGCCTGCCGCGGCCGCTGTGTTGAACGGTCTGCGCCCGCCCGTTTCGCCCAAATCGTCGGTGTCACGGTGCGTGCGGCCGTCGGTCACTCATAATGCGGTGTGGAGGCTCCTCCCCGCCGGGCATTGTTTGTGTGCGGTACAGCGTCCTCATTTCGAAATGGCGCGGTACGCTGAATTTCATCAGTGCGAGGCACGCTGTGCGTATTTCGATTCCACCACCGTGTATGTACATTTTGCTTTGAACTAGATATAATGGTGTTCTTTTGTGCTAGTGTTAGTGTGTGTACTACTGCTGCGTGGCTTTAGTGTTTCTCTCTCTCTCTCTTTCTCTCTCTCTCTCTCTCTCTCTCTCTCTCTCTCTCTCTCTCTCTCTCTCTCTCTCTCTCTCTCTCTCTCTCTCTCTCTCTCTCTCTCTCTCTCTCTCTCTCTCTCTCTCTCTCTCTCTCTCTCTCTCTCTCTCTCTCCTCTCTCTCTCTCTCTCTCTTCGTCCATCTCTCTGCTCTTCTTTTCTGCCCTCTTCCATTCTCTTTCTCTCATGCACCGTCCTGCTCCTTTCTCCTCATTGGCCATGTGAAACTGCCTCTCCTACATCCGCCAGTCTGTCAGACGATTACAGCCCGCACGGAGGATAGATCAGATGGCTCTCCATCCCCCCCCCCCCCCCCGCCATCTGGCCTGATCGACCAATCATGATCGGCAGTCATGGCATGCCTGTCAATCGTATTGACTTCTGGCCTACCTGTCTTTCACAGGTGATATAGCGGCAGTGGCGGCGGCAGTGGCGGATACAGCGACGGTGGTACCGGCGCCGGTGACCGTGGCGGTGCCAGGCCGCCATGCTGGGGGAGGCGGGCGGAGGAGGGGCCGGCGACAGAACCCGCACCGTTCTGCAGCTAGCTCCGCCCGCAGCCCGCCACCAGCCGGGGCAGGGATGGACAGAGACGGACCGCGTCCACTGGATGAAAAGGTTAGTGGCGTGGTTTGTTCTATTAACCCGAGCCATGCAGTGGGGAGGGGGGAAGGGGTGTTGAACACCTTCCTATGGGTTTTGGCATACTTAATCATACATCTTTTCCGCACATGTGAAAATTTCAGACCAAGGTCTCCGAAAGTCCGAAGGACAGGAAGGTAAGTGGTAACCAAGTCACGTGAAGTGACCTCACCTCAAAAAAGTTTCAATGCCTGTCATAGCTATATCGAGTGATGGATCACTTTGAAAATTTCAGCAATTAATGGAAGCAACAGTATATTCAAAATGTATGTGTCGGAATTTCGACATCGGTGACCTAAGGCCAGGTCAATTTTGCGACCTCTCCATTATAAGTCAATGGGAGAAAATTGTAAGACTCTTTTGAACGAACGTCATTCTAAACACTCTCAAACGTTGAATTACAAGTAAACATGGCACACTGAACCGCAAAATGGCACCTGTGACCCCTCCTTATGTCCCTGAGATTATCTCAGGTCACGAATGGTATCTACCAGTTTTTCGCTACTAACTTTTGATAGGGGCATGCTAGAACGATGAAAATGTCTCAGATGTGTTCAGCTCGACGATACGGATCGACTGATATGCACCACGACCTCTTCATGTCAGGTCATGACCCTGACCTGAGGTCAAATTTTCAAAATGGCTCATTCGATGCGTCTCGACGGGAGGAAAATGATGCTGGTAAAAGTAGACCCGTGCAAGTTATGAGCAAATAGTTATTGCAGAAGTATTGTTCCCGGAAAATGTCTTTTTTGGCAGTTACAATTAAATCATATGAACATAACGAAAAAAAAAATATAACCCAGCACACCTGGGTGATATTTTTTATCTGAGGACAGTCTACAGAAAGAGTGTTCAAAGAGCTATCAAATGCGCTTTTCCTTGGCGCTGTAGCTCTATCCGTCCCTTAGCTATGCACCGGTTTGTCTAAAATTGTCGAAGTTTGGCCTGGCAATTGGCGGAATTTAACCTTCGATGACCACTGATGACCTGGCCTTTGACCTGACCTAAAAGGTGACCGAAGTCATTTATCAAATGTTCTACATATACCCAGCATGATACCGCCGACGGTTTAGCGTTCCGTGATAACCACTGAGTTGTGTTTGTCTGTGGAATGCTGTGTGATACTTTTGCGGGGAGAGGGCGGGGAAGGGCAATGATTTTGTTTACCGTCTCCGTTGTAGGTGATAATGACTTGCGGCCGGCGCTGGGTCACTACCCCTCCTACAGCGCAGTCGAGGTGACTGGCTGATCAGGTCGTTGGCCCCATCGGGCCCGGTATGAGGGCATGACCTGCCGGTCATCTGGGAAGTGTGGTACGGGCTCCGACTCGCCCTGGTCCCATGACGGATGGTCTGTTGTTGTCTGGCCCGAAATCCCGCCCGGGGCGGCAGAGCCGGCACTGCTGACTGTAATGGTAATCGGTGTTTGCGCTGCTCTTCGTTTCGACTGGCTCGGCACCGGTGGGCGCCTGAACCTGACGTAACGTTGAATGGCATTTCATATATCCTCATTTCTACCTATTTTGCATTTTCAAATTAATATCTTGTGTACATATTTCATCTGCAGGTTTTTGAATGGTGAATACGACCGATGGATATCGACGAAACGTCAACTGAAAGTGGAAGAGGACCATGTTATCGTTAGAGTTCTGCTCGACTTCTTCCAGTTACATGGGTAAGGGTGAATGTATTTCTGATTTGCTACCTTGTGTATCTGCCATTTACAAACGGTCTGGATGTTCCTAATTTGATTCGTCGTGCATTTACAGGTGCTCCTAATATGATAAATGAATGACTGTTCTCATAGTTCGGCCGATTTCAGGACCTTTCTTTAATTTTAGTTGCCACACATTTTATGACGTTTGTTCACCACTCTTTCAGAGGTCTTGACTGGTACACATCGAATAACAACGGCTCCCTGACGAGCTATCCAAGTCTTAAACGAGACGTCCCGCCTACTGGCCGGTCAGCTGAGGAGAGTGACAGCCCGCACAATAACCGGTCATTGGAGCGGGATGAAGTCACACTCATTGACCGGTCGACGGAGCAGGATGACCACTTCTCCGCGGAAGATACCGGGTAAGGAGGAGTAGGCACTAGCTACTCACCTTGCCAGACAAGTATTTAAACGGTGGATGTCCATTGTCCGTCCACATGTAGGGTGAAGTCGTATAAGAGTACGCACTTAGTGGATTTCTTGCTCTCATTTGTTTAATATTTGAAGGAAAGAAATCGCAAATAGGGAATATTAAAGTTCATTGAATTAGCCATCAACCCATGGGGTAACGATCCTTCAGCGTAAATGGAAGTGGTCTAAAACTGACATTTTCTGAACCACTGCAGTTGCGTACTCTTACCATATGGGGTGTGTAAGAGTACGCACGCCAGGCGGGTGGAGTACGCAAGCATATGAACACACACCTATGTGGCTTGTACTGTCCAAATGCTTAACTTCAAACTCAGAAGGCATTTAAGTTAATTCTAGTATCCAAAAAGAAAAACATAAAATAAATCTTTCAAGTCTATAAATCAGGAAATAATCATGTCGTGTGTTTCTTAAAAAAAAATGCACAATCAAAAGGGAGAATAACTCGTATTTGGAAGAATTTCGGGTACGCATCTGCATCACAGTGCTACATTGATGATATACCTACAAAACAAACGTCATTGAGCGATAGATTACTAATTTTATATTTCTGTATATTCGATTTAATGTATAATTCTGCGTACTCTTACCATCCTGAACAGTGCGTCCTCTTACCGTACATGCAATTCGCTCACAAAACAACCCCGAAACGTTGTGCAAAACTTCGCAAACAGAATATTGCACTGCACATTATTTCCCCAGATAACCTCACAAGTTTCCCACAACAATCACGGAAATGTACCTTGTCTCAACTGCCAAGTATCAAAATTATTGTACCATACCATAATAATATCATAACGCTCGAAAATCATATTCATCGCCTTAAACTCAACAGCGTCGCCGCTCAACGCACACATTCCGTTGGTGACAAGCACGCACTGGCGGCTTCATGTCACTTCATGAACTCGACAAACCCGCGTTGCTAAGCAACCGAAACAGCTGATGCGTACTCTTATCGCCCGCGTACTCTTACCCGCCCTTACCCTATATTGGTCATAGTTGGACATCGAGTGCTTTTTATACTAGATTATCTTACCTGTCGGTTTATTCTTGCACTCAATCCATATGCGTTTCACATGTCGACGGCAACCCGTTATCTTACCGTGGTATCGGCTCAGTAGCTTGTTTTGCGTCGTATTGAGAGTGGCTGTTTAAGCCACGCTTCGCCATAGCCTTGTCCGAATTTCGGTCATTGTACGCTGTTGCTTAAACCCATTGTATAGCTCCATTTTCTGTAGTGTTACCTGATTTCGTTAATTCAGTTTGTGCTAACAATTCCCATTGCTGTATCTACTCTGTCCCCCCCCCCCCAAATGCGGCCATTTCCTGTCACATTCTCTTTCTTGCACTGACCAGCCACGCCTCACATGCACTTCCAACCCCTTTTCAGGTGTGATTCGCGACTCTCTGAGCCAGATGACCCGGAAGAACCCCCGCCACCGAAGGAACGATCTCGCCCCGTCGTCAACGGCAGGTTAACAAGCCTACAGAACAGTCGTCAGCAGGAGACGCTGATAAAGGGCAGGTGAGATAGGTAATAGCGTTTCTGCGTTCATATTAAGTACACCATGATAGTTAATATGAACCCAGATGATGTGTGTGTATATTTTGGCGCTATTCGTTTTATTTTATACATACACACTACACAGTACTCGTATAACTAAGTTTCAGTCGTTATCACGTCTATTTCTCCTACACTACAGTTGACATGTTTATTTTGCGAACAATTGTTCTCTCAGGTGTACTCGCTCCACCTTTACTTGTGGGTGTTGTGGATATTTATGGAATGGTTACATGTACCACTGTCAACTTCTTCCTGATAACCAATATAACCTCCCCTATACGAGTATTGTTACAACCTCCCCTTCACTGCCTTAGTGGGGTCGCCGACTGATCACGCATGTCCTCCCTCAGGAGCCCTCCACGTCCACCGGCGGTGCCGTCTGCTGAGGTGGCTGAGGAGCGACCTCCTCCTGACCTGCCACCCGTCGACGGGCAGCTGATGCCCCTCTTCTGCTGCGGTCTGTGCGGCGCCGGAGATTTCCCCACTCTCGCCGCACACTTGGAGCACCTCTGGAGGGCGCACACTGAGCTACGGATGCTGGGCAGCGCTCAGCGGCGGCGCGTGCCGCTCAAGCTGCGACCGCACATGTTTGTGCTGTGTGCGCTGTGCGGGCTGAACAACCGCAGCACGAGCACGGCAGGCGCGGCGGACCGGCACCTGACGCGCGCCCACCTGCCGGCCAGACACCGGCGAGCCCTGGCGGCCGCCACCGCCGGCCCCTCCCGGTATGTCTGTGATGACTGTGAGATGGAGTGCCCCAGTCGGGCAGAGCTGGCCGTGCATGTGTTGGATGCGGGTCACGGCTGTGTCGGGTTTGTGTGTGAACTGTGCGGCGAGGAGGGGGAAGGAGAGGCAAATGCGGCGCACCACCGTCTGTGGCACAATGCCACGCTGCCGTTCCAATGCTACCTCTGCGCTGAGCGGTTTGCTGCTGAGCCCGAGTGTGTGGTTCATGTTCGCGCCGAGCACTCGGCGAGCTTCAACATACACCGGTGTGCGCGTTGTCCGTACGCCACATCCACCGTGGGCCAGTTCGTGGCGCACGCGCGCTCGCACGTGGGACTCAACACGTGCGTATGCCACGAGTGCGGCGTCACATTTCAGACGACTCAGTCGCTGCGGCGTCATCTGATGACGCACGCGCGCAGTGAGTTCCGCTGTCGTCATTGTGACAAGACGTTCCGCCACCCACTACCACTGGAGAGGCACGAGCGCAGCCAGCACGATCGGCCCGACGACCACAAGTGCTCCACATGCGGTAAGCTGTTTTCGTCTCGCTATCATCTGGAGAGGCACGTGCTGATCCACTCCGGACGCCGACCGCACCAGTGTGACAGGTGTGGCCGCGGATTTGTACAGAAAGGGGATCTGGCGCGACACGTGCGCAAGTGCCGAGTGGGCGAGCCGGGAGAGCCGCTGGCTTTGCAGCCGCCGCTGAAGGTGGCGGCTGTGCCGGCCGTGTGCCCGCCCCCGCCCTTGGCGCCACCGCCGCCGCCAATAGCGCCGCCAGTGACGGTACTGGCACCGATGCCGCCTCCTCCCCCTCAGCAGCAGTCGGTTTTACTGCACGTGTCGCAACCGCCTGTGGTGATGCCGCTGCCCGCTCAGGGGGCTGGATAGATCCCCAAGGAACTGAATGGGCCCTCAGTGAGCTGGATAGGCTGTCAGGAAAGGATGTCGAATCCAATGTTAGGTCGGTATGTAGGCACTTTGCCGGCGCCACGTACATTGTTAGCATTGTTAGTTGACGGTTGTGTGTTGGATTGATGAGCTGCTGAAGGATTTGTCTCCATAATATTCACGTAACGTTCGTAGGAACGTGAAAACCGTAACCATAAATGTTCTCCATAAGAATAGCAGAACAACTGTAAACGCACTGGTAAATGTAGTTTCAGCAGCGCATTTGTCGCTGTTTGAATAATCATGTCGGTGATCCTCTTTAAGATCATGGCTCCATACACCTCGCGATTTTTCCCGCGAAATACAGCCACTCTATACCTACCAGTAAAACGCCTTTTGGGCGAAGAACGAGCGAGCGAGATAGTGAGCCCTGCACGTGCAGAAGGGCGAGAGGGTACTTCCAACGGGCTTGTGCAAAGCACCCTTCTAACCGGCCGCTAGCGGGTGTACCAAATTTGAACGCAATCGGCCCACCCGTTCCTGAGATCTGGAAGCGGCATTCTGCACGTGCGCACGTGCAAACGGGGTCCAAAATGACTTTTGCACGGCACCCTACTAACCGGTCCCCAACCGTGTACCAAATTTGAGCGCAATCGGCCCGGCCGTTCTCGAGATCTGGAAACGCCCCCTGCACGTGCGCACGTGCAGTAGCACCCTAACCGCAACACATGGGAACGCATTGCCTGGTGGGTGCCTACCTGTATGCCAAGTTTCAGCGAAATCGCCCCAGTAATTACCGAGTTACTGAAATGGGAACACATTTGGCACCTCTTATTGTTGTATTTTGCACGTGCAGTGGCGGTCACTCACATAGATGAAGAGTATCCGACCTTTGGTAGAAGGGATGCAGCTACCCTTTAAAAATGACCGCAAGACAATCGCTCAAGCCGCTGCTGAGATATGGGCCTCTCAAAATCATTACTTTTGCAAAACTGCTTGAACACCCTTGACTTTTCACGTGGCACGTGCCACGGCGGTCACTGAGATGTATCAAAAGTAGTCAATTACGGGGTAGAAGGGATGGGGCTGCCCAGCAAAAAAGACCGCAGGCCAATCGGTCCAGCGGTTGCTGAGATATAAGCCTCTCAAAAGCGTTACAGGCCGGGCCGGGCCGGGCCGGGCCGGGCCGGGCCGCTCATACTGAGATTTTTCCGTTATATTGAAAAGACTTCGCTTCGCTCGCTGCGCTCGCTCGCTCGTAATAATCCGCAAATCAGGCAGTTGATGTTGATACTGTTGCTCCATAGAACGCTGTTCAGAATGTGTTTGTATTTGGACACAACGATTTAGCCAGGCGCCGCCATCTCTGGAATTATGTCCGTTGGAAGTGCTGTCTTGAACTATTGCCAAGGGGCTCCTGGTCATTATTATTTACAGCTCGTGTGTATTTGAAGTGTTACATGTTTGTAGATGCGGATTTCATCAACTCCCCAGTTGATGTTGACATTCCATGACGTCTCATAAGGTTGTCTTAGCCATGTTCTTGTAGTTTTACGCAGTGTGCAATGTGCATATGTCCTGAAAGGTGTCGAAGTGGCTTTCTGCGGTGGCTCGAGCTATTTATTATTACTGTTTAGGCTGGCTTTTTGCGATGTGCAGCCGTTTGTCCCAGGATATGCCATAATGAGCTGATCTGTTATGTCAGTACCCAGTCGTTAAGCTCAGATGTATTAGCGACCGGCCGCGGATCCCAACCTAACTCCATACAATTTGTGCACTGAGTCGCCATCGTCGCCATAGCGACGACGCCCGTTGCTTCTGTCGGTCTCCATAGTTACCCTGCCCGAACGAAGCCTTTTACGTGCTGTTGAGATCTGAAAGGGTACTTGACGGACGAAACGCGGCGAAAGCCGTCAGTGCTGATCACTCTTGAATGAGTTTGTGTTCTGACAACCGGAACAGATGTCGATGTGAGCCCTGCTGGACAAGCTGCTCTTGGAAGCGACTAGCTCACTGGGCTTTTGCCGGTTGTAAGTGTCTGAAAAACCTCGCTTCAGCTGTGTGCTGTTGATGTCAAATACAGCGGGAAAATACGATGGTTGACGGTGTACATACAAGTTTGCGTTGGAGTACGCGAAGAACGGCTCACTGTAGCAACATGCATATATTTACAGTACATAGAAATACACTGGTCACAGCCTCAAGGGGTATCCAAGTGGACAATGTCCACATCAAATGCATAGCATCAACACAGACGTTCCGGTCAAGGTTACGAGAATCAACACGAGTAAAAGAAATGAACGAACACTGCTACTGGATTTGTGGGATGACTGTCTCAAAACATGTTCATGCGAGACGTTCGCGATTGAACGAAACTACCAGCGGTCGGGAATTTGTTGAAACAGTATGTACTGTACAGATCTCCACGCCCTGAAATGGGTAAAGTCGACTCTATTTCGACCTATTGATAGATTTCAGGTCAGAGTTTACAAAACATCTGAATTTCATAAGCAGGATTGTTGCGTAAAAATTGAGCTATTTACAATCGCATATGGTAGGATAATACTAATGCGCAAAAATATCATCAAATGAACTATGAAAATCCATATCCAAAACATGCATACCGATACAAAAAGACACCAGTTACAAAACTCATCGCGAAGGAGCCTGATACAAATACTTGCGGAATCGCCTAACTACACAGTCTATCGTTAGGTCATGTGACGATTATTTACTGGCATGGCACTTGAAACCTGACCACTGAATCAATGCACCTCTGAACCTACTAAATCGACGTAAATACACTGTGTGACATATCCGTGAACTTGCACCGCTTATAGTGACTCTGCAGGTCTCCTTTTTGGACGAAACCCCGTCCACACTTGTCACACTGGAACGGCCGCTCGCCCGTATGGATCATGAAGTGTCGCTTCATCGAGTACGCTGAACCAAACTGTCGACCACACACGCCGCAGGTGCATTTATCCGGCCGGTGATGGGCGTTCAGCTCGTGCCGCCGCCGCGTCTGAGGGTGCGAGAACACCTTGTCACACTTGTCACACGGAAACTTGGAGTCACTGTGCGTCCGGATGTGATGTTTGAGTGACATTTTGGACACAAACATGACACCACACACGTGACATACGTGTCGATTCAGGTGCGAGTGTGACCGAATGTGCAGTAGGAAGTCGTGGAACAGAGCCGTCACGTAGCCACACCCACTGCACTTGTGGACGTTGTAGTCGCCCGAGTGATGGCGCTTGATGTGCCCGATGCAGTCTGCCTCGCTCACAAACATCTGCATACAGAAGTAGCACTGGTACGGGTGTGACAGATAGTGCGCGCGGAGGTGTGCAATGTAGTTGGCGTCGCCCTCCATGTCCAGGCCGCAGGCTGTGCACCGGTGTGCTGGGTTATCATGCTCCGTGTCGAGCGAGTGCAGAGCCAGGGAGCCCCGGTCGTCGAACTCCACTAAACACTCGTCACAGCGGAGAGGCTCTCCACCAGGAGTCAGCAGCGACGAGTGCGACGGCATGTGCTGTCGCGTCAGGTACATCAGCCCGTTGACGTAGCCGTTGCTGCCCTTGTTGTTGAGCCCGCAGAAGGCGCAGATGACGAACAGCTGCGGCCGCAGGCGGATCGGCACCCGCTGTATCCGACCGCCGACCATGTGGAACTCGGTGTGCTGCCGCCACAGGTGGTCGAAGTAGCGCTCCACGTCGTTAAAGCCCCTCTCGTCGCAGAGGCCGCAGCTGAAGTAACAGAGGAGCTCCGGCTCCACCGGCGGAAAGGTGAACAGTTTGGCCGGCTCGGCGCCCGGGGTGAGCTCGGCGCCAGAGGCCAGGTCGAGCACCTCCTCCTCGTGGCCGCCGCCGTCACTGCACGACTCGTAGGTGACGTCGGCGTCCATCTCCGTCACCGGCTCCGGCTCCGGCTGGTGCCACCTGAGGGGAGGAGAAGGCGGTCAGATGCACCCTTTGAGGGAGGGCTACAGTATGAAGCATCGGTCACGCGCGCCCTCTGAGAGAGGGCTACAGTATTGGTCAGACGAATGGCCTGCAGCGGCGCTATACGGCGGCAGGGTTGGCATTTTTGCCGGCGAAACTAGTTCTTGCCATTTGCCGGCTTAAACCGACTTTAATAAGCGGCAAAAAGTGGCGAAAATTGCCAACACTAAAAATCATAACGCTATGCCTAGGCATGCATATGAACAGGGAACATTTAAAGCAGGATTCAGTGAAGGCCATATGTATGCTTTCAAACAGAAGCGTGATATTAATCCTTCCGCCGTGCTTCATGTGTCCACCCTTTCACACTTGTACGGAAAGGGGTTGGGTGAAGCCCCACTCCCTCCTAGCCCGCGCCCCGTAGGAGGGGGGCGAAACGTCCCCCCAAGGGTGGCAGTGTTCGCCGATAGCCCTACGGTGCGCGGGTTGAGCGAATAATTAGCGTAAAAAGTGGCCGATCGTGATGAAGCGTTAAATGTCCTAGAGTTAATTGATTTTATATACTATGGAAACTTAACCCGCGCCCTGCTGGGGGGGGGGGGGGTGTTTGAACACCCCCCTTGTGGTTTTTCGCGAATATCTCAAAAACGGGGGGTGTTCAAACACCCCCCAACAGGGCGTGGAAATCCAGGACCCCCAGCCCGGCGCGGGTTAATGGCCCTGACCCAAATGACTTTTTACTTGTGTTGACCTATTTCTAGGAGTAGGGGCCATGTAAGGCCGAAATCGCGATTCGGCGTATGTCGGCGCACATTACTGCATTTTGACCTTAAAAGGTCATCTTGAAAATTTTACCTCAGGTCAAGGTCATGACCTGACCGGAAAAGGGTCATGTTGCATATCAGTCGATCCGTATCGTGGAGTCAAACACATCTAAGGCGTTTTCATTGCTCTAGCGTGCCCCTGTCAAGTTATTAGCGAAAAACAGTTGGATAAAAATCGTGACCTGAGATGACCTCAGGGACATAACGAGGGTTCACGGGCGTCATTTTCCGGTTCAGTGTGTCATGTTTACCTACTTGTATTACGATGTTTGAGAGCATCTAGAATAACGTTTGTCAATTGTCCAAAAGAAAAGATGTGCAGAAAAGATGCCTGATAAGGTGTGCAAAAAAGGTGTTTCTGAGATATTCGCGAAAAACCGCAGGGGGGGGGTGTTCAAACAACCCGCTCCAGCAGGGCGTGGGTTAAATACCAGCCGAGTTTTATATGGACCGTATTTCTGCGCTTTGTAACCACCACAGACCTGACCACGGTTGGAATTGACGTTTTCGGTCCTGGCCCCGGAGAATAAAATCTGTGCGGGAGAACCAGCCAGCTTTTACAAAACCCAATATTAATATCATATGTTTGGCCTACTAAATGTGGGAGCTGTTAAAATGTGTTACTCTCAATGCTATTTCTGCATATGATAGGTGTAATATAAGCAGTTTTTCGTCACAAAGGCCTGCAAATTTTGGTGATTTCAGGTGGCGGAGTATAAATTTGTAATGGAGAACACAATCTTTTGGACCCGACTGGGACCAGCAAAGGGTCTTATTTCGAACATTGGACCTGACGCTCCTTTGTTTCAATTGTTTGACCCGTGCCACATGCAGTGATGACCATTCGCATATATCGAGAGTGGTCCGATACTTATAGAAGGGATGAAACTACCCGAAAAATACAAGTCAGTCGGTCTAATGGTTGTTGAAATATAGGCATATCAAAAACGCTACGTGAGCGGAACAACTTTGACGCCCCTGATTTTGCACGTAGCACGTGCCATGTTTGTCATCAATATGCATCGGAAGTAGGTTCATGATTTAAAGAATAGGTCTATCTTCCTGATGAAGAAGGCCACTATTCGATCGGTGGAGTAGTTTCGGAGACATAAGATTGTGAAAAGCGTCACGGGGCCGGGAGCTGCGACTGCTCGCTTGTTGACTATAGAATAGTGTAAAGAATAACACTATTACACTATGACTATAGGATAGCGGTCAATACGAATAAGTCAAGATATAAGTTTGTATAGTTGTATTTTGCGTACATATAACTATAAGTTTTAACTAGTGATAAGATATATAAGTATCACAATGCCAATTATATGTTCCAAAGAACAACATAAGTACAAAATAGCAGTTAGTACCATCTAGTCAGAGATTAGGGACACTGAGTAAAATTAAACAGATGTGTATAGATAATCGGTCCGCAGAGAAGCGCCGAGTTGCACCCTCGTATCACGTCACGTGAGTAAGCAAGAGCTTCAAACTCTAACCCTTATTATAGTGTTAGTTAATGACCGTGGCAGCGGCACGGTGCACATGTCACCAGGTTAGCTACACCACAGTGATGTCCTCCTTTGTGTCGAGATCAGTTACGCGGGCCTGATCTTCATCTCGGTCTTCTTCAGTGAGTTATAGTCCCTCCACTTCCACCACCATATTCCAGCGATGGCCCACTCGCCGCCGTCCCTGTACGGTCCGTTCAGGCTGCTGGACCCGCACGCGTTGTGCCACCAGGCCCCCTGACGGCGCTGTGCACAGTGACGGTAAGACGAGTCGTCCTGGTCACGGTCACGGGTCGAGAACTTCATATTGACGTTCAGCCGCAGACCATCCCCGGCAGTTCCCGTGTAATTGGAGGCGCTCAGTCTGTAGCCGTCCACCTCAGACGAGACGCCGAATCCCTGGTATGTAGCGTATGATCTATTGCCGTCGAACGCCTCAAGGTCGATACGTAGCTCGTACCGTCGGTCGTTTGATGAGGTCAGCTGCCTCACTTTCTGCAAGCCCCACCAGAATTCCTGGGCTACATTACCAAATCCCTCCTTATACTCCTTCCATCCCAGGTAGAAGTCCTGGCGGGGTTGGATGTTGTCTCTCCGCTGAAATACCGTCCAGTTCCCTCCGGCAGTGTCCATATCGCAGTAGGCCTCGACGGGTGGTTGTTGGCTATCGCCACTCGGCCGAAGGAGGTAGACTCCAGATGGGGAGTCGACAGGCAGGTCGCTGCAATCACGTGGGTACTGCTGGTTCACTGTACCGTTATCTTTAGTCACTGTAGCGCCATTGTCCATGGTTTTTTGTTCTGTGGGTTGAACATCGAGTTGGTCCGGCTGTGAGTGCTGGCTGTCCAGCCTTGTAGCCAATTGACCCATTTCACGGACATGTTTTTCCATGTTGGTGGCGATAGCACTCAGCCGTTCTGCGAGGTCGTTCACAGTGACTGTTGTCTCGTCCTGCTGGGATTTTTGGCCGTTCAGCTGGGTGACGACCTGGTCCAGCTGAGTCTGCTGGCCGTCCAGTCGGCCGGTCAGCTCCTCCATTCGGGAGTTGAGCAGAGTCAGCCTGTCTTCGATGGACTCCAAGCGTGACTCAATTCTGCGCTCCAGAGCCTGCATCCTAGACTCCAGCCTGTTTTCCAGACGTGCCGTTCCTGACTGCAGTTGATCACGCACCAGTTGCTGTGTAGCTTCCCCCTGCGGGACGGAATGGCCCTCGTCACAGCCGGCCGTCACGATGAGCAGGGCTAAACTAAGAAGCATTGCCACCCCGCCGCTGAGGGCCGACATGGTGACACGGACACAGAGATGGCAGGCCTTCAGCGCCGGCTGCCGATCTCGGACTGACGGCTCGGAGCTGGCAGGTCGTCTGCAGAGCTCGGTACGGCTGACCTCTGTCAGAGGCGCCACATCCGGTGAGGTGGCCCGGTCCCGTGACCGACGGACCCAGCGCTAAACATTTACAGCGGCCTCTGACCACTCTGTTGCAAGAATCACCTTGCTGCTCCGTGCTCTTAGCAGCCACCATAGGTATCGATTTCTGTTCGTTTGCAGGTGCCCTAATTCACCTAATTTCACTCCGGCCTGACTTTTTGGAGCTGCAACAGGCGGCGCGGGTTAAGGTCACCGGTCGCGGCGAATTTGTAGTGCTCGGGTACCCACAACTCAGCAGAAATTGACACCTCTGGTAGACACAATCATAACCCCGTTTATTTTAATTTAATTTAACGTTAACCCCGTTAAATTCGCTCAATAAACGACTCAATATGTTTGAAACTTATTAAAACACACGAACAAAACACCAACAAATGTACTTGAATTGTGGCATCTGAAGGATTTGAACGATACACGCTTGGACGCAAAAACAGTCTATTAGATTTGGTAAGTTCAAGTGTTAAGAAGTTGTTATTTGCTTGTCCTGCCCGCTCCGTCCGGAGCATTGATGCTAACTTTGAAAAAAAAACTTGTTGCCACTGGCAATTGCTCTGTTTTAGGGATATTATAAGATTACACATAACAATTCACGGCGTATTGGAACTTACTGACATGGAGCCAACTGGAAACATGGTTTCACAGGTTGCGTATGGTGAGATCTACTCGGATCAAAGATCTTGGTTAGTCGTCAGATCCTGTGAGATCATAGATAGGTCCAAGATATATTTAGGTTCAATGGAATCATAGCCCTAGTTTGTCATTTGCTTCGATATTCATTGAGATCATAGATCCATCATCCGGACCCATGCACATGTCTGGTGCGGTCGCAAAACGTCAGTGTTGAACTGTTATCTCTCGCCGCGGGGTGGAGCCTGGAGGTGCCGCGGGAAAGGGGGTTTGTTGGTTCAGACGGACAGGGGTCACCTTGGAGGTCCCCGGTGGCAGCGGCCGGATGCTTTATTTGCACAGTCCCAGCCCCTGCTGGAGCTTGGTCCAAGCTTACGAATTGCAGGTCTTTCCTATTGACAGCATTTGGTAGCTCATGTCATTATTCTGCTGTTTGCAAATGCGTACCTGAATTAACTTTTTTCATGGGAGCGTCAATATTCGGTGAACCGAAATATGTCAAAACCTTGTTGCATTTAACAGCCGTTCAACGAGACTGAACCCCAGCTAGTGCTGTCAAATCCCATTTACGACCTCGGTAAGGTTTTGTTCCGACTTTGGAGCATCTCGGCGAGAGCTGAGTGACTGAAGGATGGTGAGGTCAGTAATAGTGGCGTGCTAGTGCTAATGACGGGCAGATGGACGGGGGCATGTCATGGACACACGGACGGACGGACAGAGAGACAAAGATAGAGCGAGTTAGACAGAGAAAGGGAGGAAAGAGAGATAGATGAGCCTCGTTGGAAGACAGGGAAAGTGTGAGGAAGACTGAGATGGGGACTGAGGATGATAAAGAGCAGCGGATAAGGAGGTTGAGAGAGACAAAGAGAGACAAGGGAGCTATGCCATTTTACTCCTTGATTTCCAATTCCTAACCAAACTCACCAAAATGTCTATGCTTTTAATTCAAATGACATTCGTCAATCATCCATACAAAGGCCAGTCAGGACTGATAAATGGCTTCAAACATATCATTCGCTTATTATATCATTCCGCTCTTAGTAAATATTTCCACATGGCCCCTTTTGCCAAAATTGCCGTTTGCCGCCAAGGTAATTGGCTACTTACGGCACGCATAAATTCTCTTTTTCAGACAAATTACACATGCTTTACCCCAAAGAACCCCAGCACTATCGCTGTTGTGACAATAGTCAGGCAACTTACCCGGGTGGTTTCTTAGACCTGGGGCAGGGCCGGTCTCGCCGTGGGATGGACGCTCGGGCAGTACGGCGAGCTCTCACAGCGACCGGTGCTGAGTGAGTGACCGGTTGGCCACTTCGTGCAACGGCGCTGAAATGAGCACAGAAGTGCTGAGGGGTCAGCCGATGCAATTACATTAGATGCCAAGTGCAGCGACATAACTTTTGATAATGACACGTAATGTATTCGGGCATCCAGCTTGTTCAAGCCTATTTGATAACAAGAAATGAGCAATCCTAAGATGGGTTGCATAGCATGTATAGTCAGATACTGCCACATACTCTTCACTACGGCCGTCGGAAGAAATAATACTAACAACGATCATGGCCTTTCGAATTTCGCGTAAGCCATACTCATCACACACTTGGCATAATATGAGTTTAATTTGTATTGATGTCTCTAGTAAAAAAAAAAACGATAACGGCACAACAAATCCTACCTAGCGTTGTACCACCCGTAATCTCCGGTCCCTCTCGCCGGCCGTAGTTGCCCCACTCACCAGGACGTTGCCATCTCTCCCCCGGCGCTGCGAACGTCCACGATCCGCGGTGGCGGCGGACGCGCCGAGCCACTGATCTCGCAGTGAACCACCCTGGTGTTCTCGTCACCGCCGTACTCGTCCTGATCGACGTCCGCCTTCATCGCAAGTCTGTAGAAACATGAACGAGTTATGAGACAGGGACGTGGGGATGGGGGGGGGGGACAGTCGGGGGGGGGGGAGGGGCAAGGGGAAAAGTCCGCATGAGGAGGAGGGAAGATGGGGAGAAAGAATTAAAGAAAAAAGGAGGGATAATTTAGGGCGAGAGGAGGATCACGGGACGGTTGGGGAAGAAAAACGAGGTAAGATGGGAGGATAGATTGAGGACGAGGGAGGAATGAAAGGGGGACGACAAAAGGAGAAGAGAAGGTTGACAGAACGAAGGTAGGGTCATACACGGCCTCTCTGCATTGAAGTTAAGTCACCTTTGCAACATTTGAATTATAAGTTGCCATCAGCATAACCAAAAAAGTACCTACCAATTAATAGGCAACCTCAATCACAGGACTAAATCACCAACATCGTTTGCTATCGTACACGTCCCAGTCCCAGCCCACATTCGTGCTGTAAACCCTTACTCACTGTTCCGACTCCACGGTGCTCTCGTAGAGGTCGAGCAGCACGCGCGCCACCTCATGGTCCTCCAGGAGCTGTAACCTCTGTTTGACCGCCTGCCAGCGCGGGTATTCGCCGTGCAGGAACACCCGGCCGGCGGCCTCGTGGCCGTCCGACACCACAGACACCTCCATATTGTGGTGGGCGGTGGTCAGGTGAGCCTGTGAGGAGGAAGAATGACATGAGATATGAAGTAGATAAGCAGAGACTACTGCAACTACAGCCACCACACAACAGCGATGATTGACTATTATGCAGCTTGGGGAGTAGAAGAGTGTCCAGTATCTGGCTTGAACAACTTAAGGGAGACAAAAAGAGATAACGGCTGAAATAAATACGATAAAAAATAGTGGACATACATAAAAACGTTAATTGCATACACAATTCACAAACTAGCAGACACTAGCAAGAAGACACCATTATCGGGGCGAATTACTATTCATATCAAAATCCTCCTGACAGACTTATAGCAAGCACAGTAGCTCCAGAGCATCGTTCGCTCTACCACTGAAACCTCATGCTGGTCGTCTCTAACCTTGCTGAGGTCGATGTACTGCACGGCATCCACCAGCTGTGCCCCGGTGTGCTCGGCCAGCCGAGTGAACACGGCGCTGGCAGTACCGGGCAGCTCCGAGGCGCGTGACGGCAGTACCATCACCGTGTCGGCCGGCAGCACCGTCAGCTGGTCCACGCCGGCCGGGAGCAGGCTGGCCTGCAGGTGGCCGCCGTCCATTGTCCTCCAACTGCTGCTGCTGCTGTGGTGGCAACTGCTGCCGCTTCTACAGCCAATGATAGGTGTTTAGAGGTAGGTCTGAAAGAAAAACAAATGATGAATGTCAAGATGAGCATGTTTATCCCGCGCCCCGCTGGGGGTCCTGGATTTCCACTCCCTGCTAAGGGGGAGGGGGTTGAACACACACACACCCTTCTAGCTTGGCACCTGGGCCACGTAGCGATACGCGAAAGGCGGTGTTCGAAACAGCGCCAAAAATAATGACGAAATCACTTCGGTCACTTTTTGGCCAGGCCAAAGGTCAGGTTACCAGAGGTCATTGAAGGCAAAATTTCGCCGATTTTCATATCGAATGTCGACGATTTCCAAAAAGCCAACGCTTAACTCGGGAACCAATAGAGCTACAGCGCCGCGGAAAACCGCATTCGAACACGGATATTAACGCTCTTTCTGAGTATTTCTCTCTGATTTGACCTAATGTCAACAGTTTTTCCTGCAGGGGGAAAAACTGCCAAAAACCTATCCTTTCCAGAGTTTTTTTGCAATAACTTTTGACACAAGCCTTGCAAGAGCTTACTTTTACCGACATCGTGTTCCTCTTGTCAAGACGCATCGAATGAACTGTAATTTGATTTTACAATTCAGTGCTATTCATAATGGCTTTCGTCCAAAAGAGGTGCTTTTCACTTTTCTCCCATTGACTTATAATGGGAAGGTCACAAAATTGACCTGACCTTAGGTCACCAATATCAAATTTCAAAAATATAAATTTTGTATTAACTAATTCTCTTATCAGTCGCTAAATGTTTCAAAGTGATCGGTCACTCAGTGTACCTGTGGCAAACATTGAAGCTTTTTATGAGGTGAGGTCACTTCAAGTCACCTGGTGACCTGACCTTGAATGACCTTGGTCTGAAATCTTAACAACATGTGTAGAATTGATGTATGATATGGTGTGCCAAAAACAGTATTTGCGAAAAACAGCAGGGGGTGTTCAAACACCCCACGCATGACTATTGTAGGGCGCAGGATATTGTAGGATGCAATGAGTGTCATTGACTGAAAGTAAATTAAATGATGAACTAAGATTTCTGTGTCTTAACTCTTTGGTGAGCAAAATTATGAATTATTTTGTCTGTGATTCATGGTAGTGGTGTCTAATTTTTTAAATAAATATGAAGTCAGTGAGTGGGACAGCTAATATCTTGCTTCAGTTATGGCTGTGTTCTGTGCAGCAAAGTTTCCTGTAAAAAAATAAATACTGATTGCAAGTAGAGGCAGCAGCACAAATTTTTGCCAGTGGGGGCCCAACTGTTGTCTGATACCCCATTGCCCCAGTTCATAGAATCAAGGAACTCCTTGCCCCTAGATGTTGCCAATCAAAATTATTATAATTTCATGTACACTTATTGATTATAGCATTGTGCCAGGCCATTCAAATTGGTTCATAAGTGGTGCACACCTCACAATGTGTCAAATTAATGCTGGAAATTGGCAAATGATAGCAATTCCACACAGTGACACAAGGTCAAGGCAGTGACCTGAAATTGACTTTTCGCAGAGACTGACTGAAGCCGTGCAGACATCAATAGTTCAAAAGGGCGTCAATATTGGTGCCAAACCTAAGCCACTGAACATCCCTTCAACAGTATCACATGAAGTATAAACCATCCATAGAATTGAAACAGAGCAATAGCAATTGCTGCTCTCTCCCCGTTTCCGGATGACAGTGAAAGCAGGGTGCCTGCGGCGATTTGATCAAGGCTCTTGTAATTCACTCCCAAAAAACATGTGACAATCACTGTCTAGAAGGTATTGAGAGGAGAACTACTCAATAGTCATGGACCAAATATGCTGATGCCCTCAGTCGCCCTGTTTTCACCGGTGTTCCTGTTACCCTCCTTTCTATAATAATTCTTTTGTTTTACCATTTCATTTCAGGGCTTCAGAGGTGACATTTCTTTTGGTTTGTTTGTTTTTGGCATTCAATGTCTGGCGATTTTCATGGACGTCGTTTGGCTTTCCAGGACGTCAATGAGAATCCATTTGTGATTTTCCACCCAGTCACTGATAATCAGGACACTGGGTCACGGTGCAATACTAAGGCTGACTTTAATGTAAAAACATGCTACATGCAATACAAAATACATTCCCTGAACTATAATTGCTCAAAATTACAATAAATACACACAACTTCACTTTAAACCTGAAACACATTGATATCACCAAACAATTCAAACTCAGATTCATAAAAGGATAATAAGGTAGCCTACCTTAAAAAATTTCTTTCACAACAATATTTGCAGTTTCCAGCAAGGTCAATTTATGCAAAATTATACGACAATACAACTTACAAGGTACAGCTCCCACAAAAATGAATAATCGCTTGTAATATATTAAATAGGCATATCTGGCGAGTCAGCGTCAAACACGAGCGCAAACACGGCTGCTAAATTAAAAAAGGACAACATTTTCCCATTGCCAACCACGTAACCATTAGAGCACTTCATGGGCCGGATAAATCCGTTATCCACGGATAAATCCGCGGACCGGATAGGATTGGATTCTAAATTTGTTAAAAAAGAACGGATATGGGCGGGCCGGATTTGGGAATTGAAGGTTGAACCCGGATCAAAACGGATCAAAATTTTAACATTCAACATTGAAGTTAAAAATTAACCTAATGTGTTAAGCGGCAGCAGAGGTTTGATTAAAGTAATAGGTATCATTTTATGACACTCACTTGTCACAAGACTTGTCTTCAAGTGGATAATGTATGCAATGTATGCATGGTTTTTGGAACCATGATGGTCTATGAGATGTATGGCTGTCTGGTCCCTTAGATTGAATTTGTTAGTCCAGTTTTGGGTGAAACCAGTTATTGGTGAAACGGATTATTACGGATATTTTTTGGAAGTTTGGCTGCAATACGGGTCATGGGTGGGCCGGATTCTGATATTCAAAGAAAGGCGGATAATGGGCGGATCTGGATATGACTTGCCGGATATGGGCCGGGCCGGATCCTAAAAAGCCTATCCGTGAAGTGCTCTAGTAACCATCATACCAATATACCACAACTCAGTGATTACCACACAGATCAACCACACAGATCAACACTAATCTGCTATCATTCTATTTGTTATAGGATGTGAATCTATCACTTTCGCTTTGCCCTTAAACCGAGCACAGTGACCTCAGTTATACGTAGTGGCTGACCTTTGAATATAAACACAATAACTGGTGACCTCGGTTCACTCAAGCATATTCTCACTTCTCAGATTGTAGTTAGAAAGCAGCAGCAAATGACGTTATCGAGACAGAAATGCTTGCAGAAATGTCACCTGCATGATTCGATTCACCGTATGCGAGAGGGGCGGAGCTTACCATACAGTTAACAGTTGGTGGGGCGGCTGCCCCAAGGCCATCTAGCTGCCCCATCAACTTGCCATTTGCCCCACCAATGAGCGTTTTCCCCACAAACTTTAGCTGATCTTTCGGACTTTATGGCTTTGCAAATCAATATTTTTTACACGAGGTTCTTTGGGATGTCTGTGTAATGCAAAATATTATAGGTATCTGTAATGATGAACTTTGATTCAATGTAGCATTTTATTCAACTTCACAAGATTTAACTACTTTTTGCCCCACGGCACTGTCCCTGGAAAAGCTCCACCCGCTATTTCATCTACGATGCTAATATGATGACCTCACGTGACCTTAGTGACCTTGAAAAGTCAGTTTAGTACCTACATATCTGCGTCTATTTGCGGAGATCGAGAGACTCAGCAACCACCGGTACTGTCACGGTGTGACTCGATTTGGCCCGACACCACTCCGCCACGGCACGGCGATCCAAACACCGCGGTCGCCAGTACCGAACTGTATTTCCGTGACCTGACCCTCTGCGCCGGCCGGCACAGTGGCGCAGAGGCGCACACAGGGACCGGACAGCGGAGCGGCGCAGAGGCGCACACAGGGACCTGACATTCTCTCCTCTTGCAAAAAAAAATAGATAACAAGGACAACAAAACAAACAATATAACAGCAAAACAGCTAACCAGTGATCCATATTCCATACCATACACACAGTGATCGCATACCGCCCACATTCACAAATACACACATACCTACATTAGTACACTAGTCCACCAGCCGATCAACTACCGGTTTGAGATATTTCACATGGGTGCGGCGGGTCTGACCAGTCTGTGGGTCCACACACTCGACATGCCTCCTACTCAGCCTTCTAACCAGCAAATGAGTTGAAGACCACGGGGGAATTAGCTTCCGCGCCGCGCCAGGTGGACCACCGACGTTTCGTATCCTAACCTGATCGCCGGGCTTGATAAGCGGCTCCCGCGCCCGATGCCTCAAATCATATCGCCGCTTCTGATCCCCCTGTGTCATTCGCAATGTGTCATGTGCATTTTTCAAGGTGTCCGCGACCAGTCGCATCTTCTCCTGCACAAAGTCGTCTGAATATCTCGATACCGGCTGCGCGATGAGACGAGAGACAGACGCATTGACATGCCTCATAAAGAAAAGAAAGTGAGGTGAATATCCATGTGAATCGGAAACTTCGCTGTTGAGTGAAAAGATGACGGGTAGCAAGTGGCTCTCCCAATCGACACCGTAACAATCGGTTAACGCCCGCAGCCTTCGCTTAATATCACGATGCTTCCTCTCTACCTTCCCTATACCTTCGTGGTGATGGCCGACGGAATGTCTAATGGTAATACCCCAAAATTGACACAGCGCTGATACCTTCTGGCTTTTGAAATTAGCCCCCGCATCCGTCTCGATATGCAGAGGGGGTCCATATGTCAAGAACTGCGTCGACGACGCTTCGACTACGTCGTCAGCAGCGCCAGTCTGAAGAGGATAGTGTGTAAGAAATCTCGTGAATTTGTCTAGGCATGTTAGCACCAGACTTCTCCCTGTGAGACGGCTGGTCGGCATGTACACAATGTCAATGACCAGCGTGTCACCGGGCCCCCCGGGCGGCTGAGGTAACAGCGGCGGCGCCGGTGGTCCCCGATCATCTTTCTTTTCACTGCAGCGCCTACAACTATCGACGTAGTTTTTGCAGTCACGTTTGAGACCCAGATACCAAATCTGTCGCGATAACTTGTCGTAAAGTTTTTCGTGGCCGCAGTGTCCGTGATGTGAAGGGTCATGAATCATGATGATGATACATCATTTCGAATCGCTTGGCTCGTGGCCATACGATCCGTGGCTCTCTCCCCTCCTTCCCTCGCACACACAGAATGCCTTCACGCAGTTCGAATTTAGAAATGTCCTCCCTTTTCAGTGCGGGGGGACAGAATTTGGGCCATTTCGAATACTTCAAGTGATGAACGAGAGCGCGACAGTCCCTGTCGTGCTTCTGATACCAAACGATCGACTCACGAGCCATCGGTAGGTCGGCACTGCCCGGATCACTGACAATGTTGACTCGATCGCCCACGATCGGCACACCGTCGCCGCGCGTCGGCCTGCGACCGTCCGCCGCCGCCGGGGGACGATCACCCGTCACCACCCCCGGTCCGCGGCCACCTGCCGCCACCGCCGGGCTGCGGCCACCCGCCGTAGCCTCCACCACCGTTACCGCCCCATTGACCGTCTCAGTCCTACTCATCTGTTCAATCTCCGGCTGATTCTCCGGGATCCTTGAGATCATATCAACGTGCTGCATCGAGGCCGCAGGGCGATGCTCAGTGTCAAACTGGAACTGGCTTACATATGATCGCCACCGAGCGATACGGGGATTCGTGTCATCGTTATTTTGCAAAATTTTTAGCGCACTTTTGCAATCGCAAATCCAAATGAATTTTTCTCCAGCCAAATATCTATAAAATTTCTTGAGGCCTGTGATAAAACTGAAAACCTCGAGCTCAAAAATAGTCCACTTCGATTGTGCCCTGCTATATTTGCTTCCATTGACCGCGATGACTTTTTCTTCGCCGTTCTGCATCTGGCACAGAATCTGACCAGAGCCCACTGTGCTGCTATCAGTGTACAATATAAATCCGTCGCCGTTGCGAGATGGATATGACAAAACGCGATTCGACAGCAGGCACCCGCGCAAAGAATGAAATGCTTCATCCAACTCGGAGTTCCAGTAGAATGTGTCCGAGTTTGAGAGCTTAACTAAAGGCGCTGAGATGCTCGCAAAAGAAGGGATAAATTTCCTAAACCAAGCATAAAATCCGTAAATACGCTTCGCCTCCTTCACCGATACGGGCGGTTTGAGTTGCTCGATGCACTGAATCCGTTCTGGGTCGATTGATATACCCTCGGGTGTGATCTGGTGCCCAAGATAGGACAATTTTCGCATGCCGATCTTGCACTTGTTCGGTGACAACTTGAAACCCGCCCCATGAAGCTTATTTAGAACCGTGTGCAAGAGCTTCAGATGACTCTCCATATTTTTGCTCGTCAAGAGTACGTCATCCGCGTAAATAGATACGCCGGGTATATCACCAAGTACCCGATGCATGACTACGTGCAAAAAATAGGATGATTGGGCACAGCCCATGGGCATCCGCTGTGGATAATATGTCTTTCCCAGCGCGTAAAATGCGCAAATCTTTTGAGATTCCTCGGACAAACGGAGGTTCCAAAAAACATGTTTTATGTCTAACGAGCTTGCGACATTCCACCCCTCTAATGAATGTAAAAATTCATCGATGTTCGGCAGAACGAACTTTTTCGGTAGCAAATTCTTGTTGATGTCCCGCATGTCCTGCACGATACGAAACTCGCGTGACTTCCCTTTCGGAACCAGAATGACTGGAGAGTTCCAATCACTCGTTTCGCCTACGGCAATGACACCGCTAGCCTGCAACTCATCAAGCTGTTCCTTCAGTGCCTGTTCCTTAGCCCAGGGAACCGGATATGGTTTTGAAAACTGGGGCTTGGTGCCTGGTGCTAGCTCTAAATCTACGTCACCCTTATTGTAGCATCCCACGTCTGCGTAGCTGGTGGCGAAACTCCAGAAAACGACTGTAGTAGAGAGGCCATCTTTTCACGAGACGATCCCGTCACCTGATCACCCACTGCGAAGTGAGTCAGAATTTCATCCGTGTCCGAACCGAGAAACTGTGCATCATTGCTAGACACGGCATTTGTCTCCGGCGTGTCGGTGGGCGTGTCACGGGGAATAGCATCGGCCACATCTGCGCCATCTAAAGGCTGCAAATAGCCGACTACATCCCGCCTACGGAGTGTCACGAAACGGTCCGACCTGTTCCTCACCACTAGCGGAATTTCGTGAGACGAGTACGGTTTGACAAGCGTGTCTCTAAATTCGATTGGTGCAGCGTGAACACCGCTAAAGACATACTCTGTATCCACGGAAAGTTCTTGGTCAGTACGTACACAGAGACAAGACACGGATCTGGGTGGCACACGCACCGGCTTTTTCAATCTGATCTTTACCTGATTCACCGCGTCGGAACAATCGAACACTACACGATTCGCTCTAAAAAAATCCCAGCCAAATATACAATCATGGGAAAGATTCTCAACAACAGTTGAGAATCTTTCGAGACATCGAGACAATCGAGACAAACTACGATCGAGACAATAACGCCATATGCGATTGTATTGCCCGTTTCTACTTTCTGAATTCTGATATGGCGACCTCAGGTGACATCGGTGACCTTTATTCCGCGAGTTGCGGGGGGGGGGGGCGCCAAATTTTGGGTACCTCTAGGGAATCGATTAAAGTTTATTGTGACAAAGTTTCAAAAAAAAAAATCGATCGGGAAAATTTTTGAGATATAGAGGTTTTAATGACGTCATGATTTCTGAGTTTTCGACCAAAAACGGCATATGTTCACAAAATCATATAAAATCACAGAATATAGACATACAGACATGCCGTAAACGCCATTAGACTGCCGATACCATGAACAATCAAATGGCTATCTTCGATTATTGATTATCGTTCCGCATTTTCCAAAATCTTGAACTGAATCTTGGCAATTTCTCGTGACTACTTCACCACCATGATACATGCATTTCTTAAATTGAACTTTTTGAGCCACTAACACGTACATATAGGTATGATAAAATGAATGTCACCATCGTGTTCTATTCTACGCCCCAAATTACCCATAAAACATGTGTCACAGGCTGCGAATACCTATCAGTTTTGATTTTCGGGGACATGTGCCTACCCGGTTGACCTGACCCTGACCCTGACCTATGCTTGACTGACCCCTACATGGAGCTGACACTCTTGTAGGCTTTATATGATGGATTGTGCACCGTTTTGACAGAGTTTATGACGAGAGGGCCCATTGCGAAGTCCTGAAGTCCATGCTACTGAAAGCCTGATTTCAGGTGTTTGACCTGACCTTGACCTGACCTCTGACCTCAAAATTCAACTTTAAAGTACTCATCTGAAGTGTCTCGTCGCGTTCTTTCGTTTGCCGCCTCGTGCGTTTAGCTGCGCCTATTGGTTCTCGAGTTATCGGTTGGGGGCGTTTAACGCCCCCCCCCCCCAGCAAACGGTGGGTGGCGAAATACCCCAGCAACTGCCGGGTTAAAGCTCAAAAGAACGTCTTGTATAAGTTTTTGTCATCCAATCGCTTAGCAACTAGAGGGGCCGAATTCATTCGCTCCAAGTCCCACCCAGCTCCGTAGTGCTTACTGAGATAGGGCTTGCGAAAAAGCGTAGATACCTTTTGACATTGTGCTTCTCGAGAGAACTCCGAAGCCAATGGTACCCATCAGCTACCTATTTGGTGTCAGGTCAACCGGTGAGTCAGGTCAATGAATCGAAAGTTACTTTTAAAAACTTCCGGAAAGACATCGCATGACAAGGATGAAATCAGGGCACTTAAAGGGACCCTCCCACCTTCAAAAAAGCTTATGAAATGGCAAGAAAGTGATGTCGCTCGGTTCAGAAAGAGCGAAAACGAATATCTACAAAATTTCACCGAAAAATATTCACCGGTTTTCAAGATATTAGACTTTTACTTTTGTTTACTTTTTGGGATCTCCGCTGTTCCTAGCGACTTTATTTGGGAGCAATAGTTTGGCAGCTGAAAGTGCGGCATTTGTTGCGCGCAAAGCAGCATATACCACCGCGTGCACTACAAAACGTTTTAGTCGAACATTTAAAAATCGTTAGATATCTGCGCTGACGTCACACATTCAGAGGGGTATTCCTATGCATTAGCCCCTCTGAATCAAAATGCTGCAATTTTGAAATTCAATATTTCCGATTTAAGGCATTTCTCGATGCTGTGAGTGCCGAAACGGGTAATTGTGAGCCAGGGACCCCATTTTGGCTATCTCAACTCAAATCTAATGTTAACCCTCGCCGGACCTATTGGTTTTCTACATACGCGCCGGCCGAGGGGGGGGGGGCGGGTACGACCCCCCCCCTCGCCGTTTCGCCCCTGGTGGAGCTAGCGCGTCGCGGAAAAAACGAGCGTGTGCGCCGTTACGAGACGCAGAGATTGGTACCCGATTTTAAGGTCCTAGGTCAACCGGTGACCTCTGAGGTCAGGTCAAGTGCCCCAAGGTACGGTTCAGTTTTTGGTGAATAACTTCGCAAAAAACGGCCGCAGAGCGCCGATTTTGGCAGCATCGTGTTCGTCTCGCTCAGGCGCGTCGAATGATATACTTTTTGTCCGGGTCAGGTCAACTTGGGGTGTTGACCTCAGGTCAAGGTCAGGTCAGCACCCCCAGGTCACGAAGTTGGTCGAAAGGGGTCATGTCGCATATCATTCGATTCGGCAGGTCTTCCTGAGTCCATTGGTGGCTTTCCCGGCTCGCTAGCTCAGTTTGATCAAGAGTTATTGACGAAAAACTAATATGACCTTGATGACGTCATAAATGACGTCACGCAAGGTCAACATTGCAAAAGTGACGCATCTAAGCTTGCAAGGAGTGCATAAAATCACGATTCTGTGTGCTTGAGATAGTTGGAGATCGTTCCCGGCGCCAGAATAGCAGTTTGAATTTTTCCCCATTGACTTATAATGGTGAGGTCACGAAAATGACCTGACCTCATATGACCTTTAGGAAAAATCCGAGATATACAAGTTGTGAGACTCATAATGGATACTAGATCCTGCAAGTTTCATTTCCCTGTGACATCTCCTCTGGCAGTGAGGGCGTTGCGAAGTTGCGACATCTGAAGACCGTGCAGAGGTTCACTTATGACGTCATAGGTCAGTGACCTGACCTGACCCAAAAATGCGGTTGGTGTCAAAAGTTGCGGCTTGGATCAAAGGTCAGGTATGCCAAGTTTCAGCTCTCTATCGCCAGCGTGTTCGGAGCTATCGCGAAAAAACCCTATGGGGGGGGGGGGCGGCACCCGCCCCCCCTCGGCCGGCGAGGGTTAAGGTGGGAGGGTCCCTTTAAAAGGGCACTAAAGGACAAAATTATCAACAAATTCACCTTGTTTAACCAGGACGTCATACCTATAGTGCATTCAATGTATTCGGGGATCTAGTAAAGAGCAAGTAGCCTACGAATACCTATATTCAAGAAGCAATTACACATAATAATAAGCGGAGCTTATTATTGCAATAATAAGCGGACCGGTTTCATCTATCAAGGAATTCTTTGACACTTTTAACAAGAAAAGTAGCACAGTTTTCTTGTTATACGTTTTTTTAAGCGCTGAAGAAATCTTTGATAAGACGAAACCGGTCCGCTTATTATTAGGATGTAAATTTGCTTCTTGAATACATTCGTAGGCTCCTTGGTCTATACTACACAGGACTGCATGCCTGTCCAATGTATCTACATTCGAGGATCTACTGAACACGAATTCAGGATATGTTTTTGCCGATGGTTGTCAGCTAAAATGACCGAGTTGAATTCGTAAAATACCTACCTTTATACTAGCCTTTGCATCTACATAGTCGCCTACCACGCAGGACTTATAGGGCACAACTTTGATCATAGGACAATCATACGGCTTCTATAATATCCATAGATTAAAACCATTCACCAATTATACCTAACAACCGCATGGCGAGACAAAAAAAAATAAAGTTTTTAATTGCGTCAATGCCCGCGTTCTTGTAAGAACACTGGCAATCTATGAACGAACCAAATTCCGCAGCGCTACATCTCACTTCCACCACCGACTTTGTCCATGCATCGGTCTGTCATGCGCGTGGACACCTCCCCCCCCCCACGCTGTGTCGTCGTACGATATCGGCAGTAGTTGACCGGTCGGTACCGGCGGCGGTCAGAGGTGACCGGGTCAGTGTGTTAGTCAGTTCAGTCGTGATGGCCGGAATGAGTGGTGGAGCGCCGCACAGGGCTGATCGAATCCTCGGCTGTGGCGTGCTCCTCTCCGGATGTGTCCTACTCGGAATCGGTAGGTGAACTCTAAGGTCAGGTCAGGTCAGGTCAATGGCTCCGAATACATGAGCAAATAAATGCGCATCAGGAACGGATTTTCCTATTCGCCCGGCACCGTGATTCGTTTGTAATACTAGCATTTACTCCGCTGATGTATCTCGGTCAATATAAAATGCAGAAACTCAGAAGCTTATACATTGGTCACCATGGTAGGCTGCTCTCAATCAATTAGTTACCGGTTTCTATACGGGCATTTCCTAGCATTTAGACCTAATTCAACAGTGTTTTACAGGCCCAACCTTGTAAAACACTGTTGGCTTACTTCATTTATCACTCGTAATGCTTACCTACACCGTTTAAATTTAAGGTCCAATATAAGTGTAAACATAAATAAACATGTTAATTACTACGCTCGGATTGTTAAACAATTCGAATCGTTGCGAGACATTTACCCAAGCAGAATAGGTATCGTCTGTTATTATTGCTAACTTTTATATGTAGATGTAAGATGAGTGACTAATATGTTCCGACTGCATTTCGCCTGTCAGATTTGGATGTAATTCCAATTATCTTCACATTTACTGTAGAATTCAAGCATAAATAAAACTAATGTTCTACGTGCTTTATGAGCTTTACAGCCTATTTGATACACAGGCCTTCACTATCGCTTTAAAAATTTATCTTTCTCTTCGTAGGGCTAATCTTGGGACTGGAGTTTCCGCGATATGTCATCGACCAGAAGATGAAAACTTCCTGCGTGACAGGAGCCGACACACAACACTACAGGGACTGGGTAATACGGTCTTCGAGTTCCAACAGCATGGCCACTGGTCATCCTATTCCTCAGTCAAAATTTCTTAATTTGTCTCATAGAGCCAGTTAACTATGGCTATGCATCTGTCGAATCATGCAATATCCATGCTTATTAGAGAGATCCATTATAATTATGATATCCTCAGAAACTTCGACATTTATGACAGATTTGAGGATCAAAGTTTTGCGCTCTGTCAGTTTTAGAATGAAATCGAATATAATTAGACTACAGCTTGGCAGGGCTATCACTTTAGATGTTATGTTGTGTCACTGTTTCCACGAAAACATGTTGCTAGAATCGCCCATAGTCCAATGCGTCGCATTGCAGTCAATAGTGCTAAGATCGGCACACCGTCACGCGAGCTATTTAGCATTTACGTCACGTGGTGCACGCAATGCCCGTCTGTTGCAGCTCTCCAGTTATAACTCGACAGGCGTGTCCCTCCTGACCATTTGGCCTGCCAACGCGAAATCAGGCTTAGGAAGGACCCCACCTGGGAATCGCAAGGTAGGTTGATGCGCAACTATCATTAATATCTTTAATAAACTCGCTCGACCGCACCGATCGTTCCCTTGTTAAGTCGTTAATTATGTGTGCTGGTCATTGTTCTACAAAGGTTGAACGGGTTTCATGGACGATGTAACTTTGACAGAATGTCAATACCGCACCTTTTATCATGAACATCGCATCTATACCTGCAACTTTAATGGATTACTGTTGGTAATATATGAATAAATAATATAGTATATTCTAATAATATAATATATTTATAGTAATATATATATATATATATATATATATATATATATATATATATATATATATATATATATATATATATATATATATATATATGTTTCAATGAAAATGACAGCGTAACGGGCGTTGTTTTGCTTCTTGCCAAGATTCTCTAGGCTTCTCACAGTTTTTCGATCATCTAAGGAAAATTCATGTAAAATAGTGCCTATATTACTAGGCACTATTTTACAGGCATTTTTGTATTCGTGAAAAACTGCTTCCCAACTTCACTCATATATATATATATATATATATATATATATATATATATATATATATATATATATATATATATATATATTATATATATATATATATATATATATATATATATATATATATATATATATATATATATATATATATATATATATATATATATATATATATATATATATATATATATATATATATATATATATATATATATATATATATATATATATATATATATATATATATATATATATATATATATATATATATATATATATATATATATATATATATATATATATGTTACAGGCAAAGTGAAAACTCGGGCATTTTGCAAAATGCCTAGGCAATTTGCAAAATGCCTGACCGGCCAGGCATTTTGCAAAATGCCCAGGCAGTTTGCAAACTGCCTGACCCACCAGGCATTTTGCAAACTGCCTGAAATATTTTCTCAGGCATTTTGCAAAATGCCTGACATCCAACTCGCACTAGCGACGATGTATAGGTAAGCATCATTTGTAACTGCCGCTTACAACAGTTAATCGCTGTCAATGCACACCAAGCGAGGGGTCACTGCGTTCTCCGGGTAGCGCCGCCGAGTTCAGGTCACTGAGCCCCAGCGGCCGTCGGGTGCCGAGCACCGGGCGTGATTTCGTGGGGTAAACATGCGCTCGGTACAATGATTATACTGTTTCTAAGAGCTCTTGGTGGCTTTTTGAAAATACTATGGGTGGATATTGATCAGAAAAGAATACTCTTCCAATTCACGAAAATTTGATTGTTACACGTTAAGGTATATTATCAATCGTCTCTGCCGGAACAGTTGCCCACCAGGGCAGAATACTGGACATCGCAGCTTTTATACACACGGCTACAATTCCGTATATACGAAAGGTACGGAGACGGTGGCTCAAGTCCATTCAGCGTTGGCTCCATCTCGACAGAATTGACGCAAGACGTAGGTATTCAGAGTGTCACGAACTTGATACGCGGTTGGCGCGGTCTTGTCCCTCCATGCCCCTCCTGAGTGCTGAATGGATATAATTTGAACGGGCCCGGCACCAGGGCATCTGGACCAGGGCACTTGGCATCTAAATCGGCCATCTCCCGGTATCTGAAGATTTTACCCTGAAGCTGTAGCCGCTCAACCTCAGGCTGCAACCCTGACTTACCGTCATCCATAAGTGGTGCAGCTGGATTTCGACAAAACCCACCAAATCTGGACCATTCAGGACTAGAGATTCAGACTTTTTAATGATGAGGCCGTGAGCCGATATTAGCCGTATTCACGACGGCCATCTGGTACACATTTGGTTAACATCTGGTGCAGATTAGGTGCATATTTGGTCAAATTAGGTTCAGTGTGTCTCTTAGTAGTTATCAGCTAGGGTTGTACTAATTGCTTATATGCCTCCTTTGTCATATTATCAGAGAGCATCATCGGTTAAAACACTGAAATAAATTCATTAAATAAAGATATTTGCTGTAAAAGAGATTAGGTGCAGATTTGGTCAAATTAGGTGCACTCGCCGGATAGCCCGTCGTGAAAACGGCTATTAGAGCTCTTCTTAGTCACTAACCGTCCCGACAAGCAGTTCTGGGCCAACAGCAGCTCAGAGGCGCTGCACCGTCGAGACGGTGAAGCACCCACTGGGCACTGGGGATTCTCGTTTGGGACATGATGGGCTACAGAGGCCTATTTGAGCTTCACCAGGTGCCGCGGGGACAGACCATGTGGCCGCTGATAACTTGTCAGCGAGGTGCTGGAGAACACTGATGCAGTTACGATGCAATGCATTTCGGGACACAAGTACAACATCCCGCAACAATTTCGTGACACCCTGTATTCGTGACCGTGGAATGTGTCACATGTGCCCACAACACATGTGAAATGTGTTGTGGGGTCAGTCACAGTAGAACGTTTATGGTCTACGCCTGTAGTCAACAAAAACGGTGGAATATATGAAAACCCAGGCATTTTGCAAAATGCCTGGCGGGTCAGGCATTTTGTAAAATGCCTAGGCAGTTTACAAAATACCTGGTGGGTCAGGCAGTTTGCAAACTGCCTGGGCATTTTGCAAAATGCCTGGCGGGTCAGGCATTTTGCAAATTGCCTAGGCATTTTGCAAAATGCCCGAGTTTTCACTTTGCCTGTAACATATATATATATGTTTTTTTTTGCAAAATTTGCAAAATGCCTGACTGGCTAGGCATTTTGCAAAATGCCCAGGCAATTTGCAAAATGCCTGATCGGCCAGGCATTTTGCAAAATGCCTAGGCAGTTTGCAAACTGCCTGGCCCACCAGGCATTTTGCAAACTGCCTGAAATTATTTTCTCAGGCAGTTTGCAAAATGCCTGACATCAAACTCACACCAGCGACGATGCGTAAGCATCATTGTAAGTGCCGCCAACAGGGGTTAATCACAAGCGATACGCACCAAGTGGGAGGACACACAGTGAGACATTATCCGGGTAGCGCTGCTGAGTTCAAGGTCCCTGAGCCCCAGGCAGCGCGAGCGGCCCGGCCGCCGCGCCGGCTACCGGGCGCCCGGCGCGGTTTTATCGGTAAACACGCGTTAAACACGGTTATGTTTCTAAGAGCTTTGATGACTCTGGAAATACTTTGTGTGGATATTGATCAGAAAAGAATGTTCTTTCGATGCATGGTAGCTTGGTTGGCGAGCCACACGTCTACATTATTAATGCATTGTGGCCGTTTTCACGACGGAATAGCAGGCATCTATTTAATCCCCATTTAATCCTTTAGTTCCTCAGGAATTTTAGTAGTTCTTTTTAGTAGGTTCCCCAGCTTTCGAATGAATGGTGCGTTAGTTTGCTATTTTTCTATTAAATATCACATCGATTTACTTTATCTAAGGATTTATCACTAATATCAACATAAAGCGTAAGCACAATTATAAAATTATGAAATTATTAAATACTAGTACAATAGTTAAAAAAAAGATACTGAGTTGCCAGGCTACAAAGAATATATTCATTTATGGCGCACGACAGACATTTAGAAAGCAGCGCCCTGTTTTATTGCACGCTGCTAGCCGCTTCCATTGGGTTTTGCAGGCCGACGTCATTGGTCGTTACACGTATGATGTCACGCGCAGAGGTGAAAAAAACCGGCTACTCGCCTGCGTGCGTAGGTGACAGCCATAGGAATAAGGAGACAGATTCGAGCATCTTAGTTAATGCACCTAAAATTAATAACTAGGCCGTTTCCGCTAAAATCAGAGCTGTCTTCCCATAGAGAGCCACTATGGACCACGGCACAAAAATTTAACAGCGTCATCTCTTTGTAGACAGCTGGGGCTGAAAAATCCCGCCGGTGCGACAGCCGGTGCGTTGTGAATCGCCATAGACAACGCAGGAAAAACGGCGACAGCGCGACAGCTCGTCCCCGCTCGTCGCCGGTTGAGCGGTGGCGGGGACCGGCGCGGCCTTGGCCGCCGCTGGAGTAGGGGAGGACCGGACGACTGGGACGGGGGACGTCACATCTGGGCCACAACTGGGGTGAGGTCTATGACCATCGGTCCCAGAAACTTTGTAGGAGCGTTGATAATTGGTTCTGACTACTGAAGCAAAGGCAAGTGAATCAGTGACAAAACTGACAAGTGACAATCCTTTCGTGAGTTCTGATTGAACTGGATCTGGAAGCCAGGAGCCAGGAGGAGCTAGAAAGTCGATCAGACCTTTAGGTAAGTTGGAAGAAAGTGATTGATTTTTTGTTGTTGTGTCACTGAAATGTGGTGATGCTTTGTAATGCCCAGAGACCGAAATTTGGCCTTCAAAGGTGATGAGAAAACGTAAAAAAGGTACCTACTGTTTCAAGATGACTTGTAAAAAATTCGTGAAAGCTAGACATCGCGTAGGTGACAGCTTTTGAGTTTTATTCACCTCTGGTCACGCGACTTGTGGCCTGTCACGGCTCTTTAACCCGCGCCGTGCTGGTGGCCTGAACTTTCCGCCGAGTGCTGGGGGGGGGGGCGTTTTCACGCCCCCCCGTCTAACTCGGCTCCTGGGCCACGTAGCGACACGCGGTAAGCGGCAATCGAAAGAGCGTCAAAAATAAGGACGAAAACACTTCGGTCATTTTTTGGGTCAGGTCAAAGGTCAGGTCACCAGAGGTCACCAAAGGTAAAATGTTGACTATTTCAACATTTTGGAAACTGCCAACGGCTATCTCGGAAACCGATAGAGCTACAGCGCCGCGGAAAAGCGCATTCGATAGCCCTTTTACAGACCTTTCTGAGTAATGTTCTCAGATTTGACCTCGGGTCAACGGTTTAGCCTCCAGAGGGCAAAAACTCCAAAAATAGCCGTTTTTACGAAAAACGTTTTTTCGTCAATAACTTTTGACTCATAAGCGCCATGACATTACTTTTGCCAGCATCGTGTTCCTCTCGTCGAGACGCGTCGAATGAACTATTCGTTGACCTTGAAAGGTCATTTTGAAAATTTGACCTCAGGTCAAGGTCATGACCTGACCGAAAAGGGTCATGTTGCATATCAGTCGATCCGTATCGTCGAGCTGAACACATCTGACGTGTTTTCACCGCTCTAGCACGTCTCTATCAAAAGTTATAGCCAAAAAACTGCTGGCGACCGTTCATGACCTGAGATGACCTCAGGGGCACACAGAGGGGTCACAGGTGCATTTTTCCTATTCAGTGTGTCATGTTTACCTATGAACCGATGTTTGAGAGCGTTTTGAACGATATTCGTCCAAAAGAGGCGCATTTCAATTTTCTCCCATTGACTTATAATGGAGAGGTCGCAAAATTGACCTGACCTTAGGTCACAGATATCAAAAATCCGAGATATACATTTTATACATACTGTTACTCATATCAATCGCTGAAAGTTTCAAAGTGATCGTTCAGTCGGTGTAGCTATAGCGAGCCTTTGAACTTTTTCTGAGGTAAGGTCACTTGACGTGACCTGGTGACCTGACCTTGAACGGCCTAGGTCTGAAATTTTCACAACATGTGCGGAAATGATGTAGGAACACGTGTACCAAAAACGGCGGCGCTGCGCGCCGCCGTTTTTGAGATATTCGCGAAAAACCTGAGGGGGGGGGGCGTAAAAACGCCCCCCCCCCAGCACGGCGCGGGTTAATGATCTCCACTAAATGAATGCAACAATGGCCTTTTAAGTTGATCTCTGTGGCCATCTGTCTATGGAGCGACCAATATGAATGTTGGGTGAATTTACCGGGGTTACATGACTATGAGCAAGCAAATGTATATCAGGAATGGATTTAGGTGGAGAATTGCGCTGGACCATGAGTGCTCGAACGCTCCCAATTCCACGCCGGTTTGGCTTTGGAGCCGAGACAGACGATGCGGGTCAAGGTCACCGCTGGGGTAACGGTGGATTGGCTGCGCCCGAGCACCCGTAACGCGGCACAATTCTCCATCTATGGATTTTCCTATTCGCTCAGCATTGTGATAGGCGTTCGTAATAGCATTTACTCTGCTCATGTACCTATCCCCGGTTATTTAAAAGAAGTTTTTGTGGGGGAATATCACGGCTTTAGGTACTCGGTGGCCCTATTCACGACTTTCAAAGAATGCTCCGATAACTAAACACCGCACAGACCTACTGCATTAGTGAATCTGACAGAAGGTCTGTGGAATTACATCCCCCTCACCACACCCCTAAAAACTCATCCAGTGTCCAAAACCACTTTTATCGACTCGCAAAAAAACACACACACACACACACACACACACACACACACACACACACACACACACACACACACACACACACACACATACACACACAAAGCATGGGGCATGTCAGCTCTCAGTTCATTTATCATTGTCTTTACCATGGTTCAATTGCATTGCGCGATTTAAAGCACGTGAGTGCCTATATAGTATATATGTAGAAAATAATATCTACAGCAAAACATCCAAAATTACAAAGGCTACAATGCTTAAAAAGTAGGTTCATCAAGGAAGCCCATTTTTACTTGCGTTGTGTTCCCAACCATGCGATTCCAACGCGGGCTATTCGCAACGTCTGTTAAGGCACGTTAACAACTGACAAGCCGCCACCGCTGCCACTTATTCATAGATGGTTGATATCGCAGCTTGGGCGTCAGCAGCGCGGCCCACAACGCGTCGGCGCCAGCGCACGCAGCTGTTGGCACTCGGCAGCCGGTGTTGCGACTTAACGGCCGGCCGGCCCCATGAAGGAGAAGCTCTTGGTGAAGCTTTGTGATCGCCTCATAGCCGCCTTGGATGTCATCTTTCTTGGCAGATCCATCCGTTCAGATGGTGCGGTGCAGTCTGGATAAAGGACGAAGTCCAACGCCGCTAACCCCGCGACCGCCACCCCACAACGTGGCCGCAGACCGAACGGGCGTGAGGGCCGTAAGGGCCACCCCGCCATCCGGTAGGTGGCTGAGCAGCCAGGCGCAGCGGCGCCTGGGCGGCGGCCGCGCTGATATGAAGTCCCAAACCGCCATGTCGCCATCACCGCCATCACCATTGCTGCAGCTGTTCCCAACCGCCTCAATCGCCGCCGTTTTGCCAGCAGTCGCGCCGCGGAATGGCAGAAGCTCCAGAGTAGCCTCCAGCGCCCCTCTCCGCACGTGTGCAGGTGCACTGCGCCGCCGCCGGGTCCGACGTCCAGGCAGAACATGATATTTCCATGCTGCTCCGACGGTGGGCTGGTCTTGTTTGGGCGTTCCTCCACTGTGACGTCGGTCACGCCTGCCCCGGCCAGGGCGCAGAGGCCGACGTGTCACCATCCGGTTGCAGTCCTCAGTCGGGTCGCAACGTGTACCTCTTCCGCAGCGTGGAGCGCGCTCCCGCTGGGCAGCGATACAGCCAAAAGTAGCATAGCATGCGGGCGGCCAGCGCTGCGCCGGACAGCGGACCCATGCCGGGGGTATGCCGGTCTCGGCCATTAGCGGGGTCGTCGGGGCCGAGGCTGTACATACAGCTGGTGACCGCGTGAGCCGCCAATCGAAGCTCACGGCTTATAAGCTCGACGCGGGCATCACACGCCGTCCCGATGGGAGCTCCACGACGCCGCCGCGAACTCCAGCGCGGCTCGCAGCGCGAAGACCAGTACGGACGGCCGGGGCAAACGGCGTGCGGGAGTCGCAGGCGACGTTCTGCGGACAGAAAGGGTTGGGCATAAGCTGGTCGGCAGGACACTCTTGAGCCGAGCCTTTGATGTAATTACAGATGATCCAGAAGCATGCACAAAAATTCATGACACACTATTCTCATTTATGTATTTGCTACATATGATATGATATACCAGCTCATGATCAGTGACGCATTCTGGGCAATATGTTCTAAAGTGAAGTAACTGAAGTTACAGCTTAAAAGCTTTAAAAAAAACAGCTTAAAAAAAAACACACACACACACATTCGATAGCTTATGAGAATAACATGCCTTGTGTGCTTAATGCAGGAAAATATTTTTTCCACTTTTTTAGAAACAGCAAAAGAGTTGTCAACAAGCCATGTCAACTATCTAAACAATTTTTATGGAAACTGCTCTAGCTAGCTTAAAGTTCCACAACGTTTCCGGAGCACCGTACCCAAACTCAGTTCATGTTACAAGAAAAAACAGTAATAATGCCTCCTAATTTTGAATGAAATATAGGTATGAGTAATTTGATTTGGAAAGCAACAAATTTCCGCACATCATTTTAGCAAAATTACTATTTTCTTCAGCCATCAGGTTACACAAAACTATAGTAAACTTTATGATCTAGTTTGCACAAAACCAAAGCCCCGATTTTAACAAATGTAGATTAAATTTAAACAGTTTTAAAAAATGTATCGTGGAGAAAATGAAAGTGTAGATTTGTAAAGCCGGGATATTTCACGGATTAGGCACTTAAAGAAATATCTTCACCTTTCTTTGAGCCACCAGCCTTCACCCAAGTTTTACACGAATGTAGTGAAGCAGACAATGTGGCAACTCAAAATTGTGATGGTTTGAGATAATTATGACGGTAAAAGAAAAAGCAACACAAGGTTCCTTACCCTCGTTTTTTTTCACATGGGTTCAGATGAGGCTTCAACTGTTGCCGACCTGAGGAGCTATAGGGACTTGAGCTTTCCAAAACTCAATTTCTAAGGGCACTGAGCAGTGTTTGGCTTTCACACGAATGCGATAGTAAGTTATATGAAGTTGACAAAGCAAGCAAAGCAAAGCATGATGCCCCGCGCGCCCGCCCGCGACCACGCCCCGCGTCCGACTCCCGACCGCCGCGTGACCCGAGGCGCCCGGCGGTCACGTGACCTACCGGCCGGGACTGCAAACGGCCTTCACCACCATTCTTGTATGACGTCATATCCTACTGAGGTGCTGATTGGTCGGAATTAGATACCTGAAGGTAATTATCTGCCGTAGTTATTTTTGTTTCATTGTTTTGCGTGTTTTCTTATATGAAATGTAATTAAAAAATTTGTCATATTTTAATCACCATTAAAACATAACTGAATAGGTATAAAAGAGAACTCGATATATACTTTCCTTGTTTTTAAGAATTCCGGAATTAGATACCCGGGGGAGCAAAGAGGGAGCAAGTTGCCACGCTGATTTAATACCTCATAGTCGAAAGGTGGGCTACTAGAACCAAAAATTGCTGTGTTTGTAAATAAATAAGTGATTTGAGGGCAAAAAAATGCCCGGATTTAAACTTCTAAAATTATTTTGAACATAAAATATTTCAGTTTGAGGGATGTTAAGGCCTCTAAGGGTAGGTACTTTTTAGGTATCAAATAAGTTCCTCTGCGAAAGTTCCGTCGTGAAAACGGCCTGTGACTGTGTAAAGATGAACATGCCCGTTGCATGTAAAACTTGTAATTTCTACACTGAAAACAATTTAACCCAAGGCCCGCGAGTAAACCGGTGTTTTGCGGGTACCCCTATCCGCAACCATTTTTAACCACCCTCCCAGGAGTATGTACAGTAAGGTCCCATTGCAGTGTAGTCGTCCCTGCTCTAAGCGGACTTATTCGCTGACAGCGGTTATATCCGCTCAGAGCAAGTACGACTACACCGCAATGGGACCTAGCACTACTCCTGGGAGGGTGGTTAAAAATGGTTGCGGATAGGGGTACCCGTAAAACACCGGTTTACTTGCCAGCCTTGGGTTAAATTGTTTTCAGTGTAAGGCCTAAGCGTCTTTTTATTACAAAGGTGTGCACGTGGGTCGTGGATGACCAAAAACTTGCTTTTCTGGAAAAGCGGAAAAGCCACATGTTCTTGTTGTCTATGGAACGTATCTCATCTCATTCCAATGCATTGCCATTGTTTTTTAAATGCTGTTTTTCCTGAAATGTACCAAAAATGGCTGATTTCTCAAGATATAGACAATTTCTTTCCACGTGACACGTGATTAACAAAAATGTTTATTGGATACGCTTGTCTCTGTTCTATCGATCGCTGGCAACCCCGTGTCGCTGCGGCCCTCTCTTGCCGTGATGTAAATAAGCACGGGAAGCGAAGAATGTCGGGTCAATATTCGACCGGTCGCCGCGTTTTTCCGCGCCCATGTTTCTCTGTGCCATGCTCCGCGCCCCATCGCAGCATTCCTACACACGAACGGCTACAACTCCGTATACGAAAATTATAAGGAGACGTTGGCTCAATCTACACCATTCAGTAGTGGTTCCATCTCGACGGAAGTGGCGCAAGACGTGGGTATATTCGTACAATATTGAATGTGTTTGGGGCTCAGGCACATGGGAGCGACATGGTCAACGCCTGTGGTAAACAAAAACGGTAAAATAAATCAATCACAACTCAGACATTTTGCAAAATGCCTGACCCGCCAGGCATTTTGCAAACTGCCTAGGCAGTTTGCAAAATGCCTGGTGGGTCAGGCAGTTTGCAAACTGCCTAGGCATTTCGCAAAATGCCTGGCGGTCAGGCATTTTGCAAATTGCCTGGGCATTTTGCAAAATGCCTAGCCGGTCAGGCATTTTGCAAATTGCCTAGGCATTTTGCAAAATGCCCGAGTTTTCACTTTGCCTGTAACATATATATATATATATATATATATATATATATATATATATATATATATATATATATATATATATATATATATATATATATATATATATATATATATATATATATATATATATATATATATATATATAAAAATGTCATTAAACACGATGCAGCATGTTTGGTGTTATTCAGCTTTTTTAACACCAAACATACTGTCGTGTTTAATGACATATGCATCAGAGAGAACCTGCTTCCCAAATATTCTAAAATATATTATAGTAAATATATAGCATTTTCATCGTTTACTTATAAGCATCATGCTTGCACTAATTGTTTCCACCGTTCAAGTTCAAGGGATGTGGGTAAAAAAAAATCGATCAGCTGATACGTTGCCGGCATATTTAGCGCCGGTCCCTAGAGTTAATCGGCACTGAATAAGTTCTAAATTGCCAGTCTTCATAATGGCAAGGTTAATGGCAAGAAAATGCTAGCAATTCCAAAGCTGATGAGTTCATTATGGACCGTCTACAATCATTACGAAATTATACGCTAGTGACAAGTTAACGACGTTGCTGGCATACAAGTAACCAACTGCGTTTGTTTTCCCGTTGTCTCTTGAATACGAGGTAGGTATTTGAAAGCAAATCGGTAACAATGTAAATAAGAGCAACTGAAATGGAGAGGCGCCATTTCAGACAAATACGACTAAGCGTAATGGAAAGGCACGAATAGGAGCAGGGCTAGGAACACTTTTAAAGTCTATTTAAAGTTTATGGTCTTATTTGCATTGCTATTGTATTGTCATTCTCAGTGAGAAAAACAACATCGATAGCGGTGTATTCTTTCTGTAGGCATAGAAATAGGTATGACCAATAATATGTTGTTGGTACTTTTGTAATCAAAAAACTTTTTTCAAACTCCATTCGTTTGTAATAGGCCAGCCTGATGCCTATGATTCCATAGCAATACCCTTCTTCATCTAGCGCATTGCCTCTAGGCTTTCATTGTTTTTGGTAATTTTCTTTGGCGGTCCTTGGAAAAACAATACAAGGGTTACACTGAATAGTGTATGTACAGGTACATACATCCTCTTGATCCGTATTTCGTCGACTAACATTCAAATATAAACTGCCGGTCGTCCAGCCGAAACAAAGTGCCGAAATGTCTTTCCTCGAATACGAGTAAATGTCTCAGCCACATCATGTATGTTACTTCCGACAGAGGTTTGGCCCGTACGTGTTCACCAGTGACGAGAGGAAAGTGGATCTCTCTGGCCGTGATGGGCTGCTCCTGTTCAGAGTGTACTCACAATATCGGTTTGACGAGGACGGGACACGACGCCACTGTGCTACCTGCCATGACCACGACGAGGTGAGAAAAGGGTTGAAGGTGGATAGAGAAAGAGGAGAGAGAGAGAGAGAGAGAGAGAGAGAGAGAGAGAGAGAGAGAGAGAGAGAGAGAGAGAGAGAGAGAGAGAGAGAGAGAGAGAGAGAGAGAGAGAGAGAGAGCGAGAGCGAGAAAAGAGAGGGAAAGAGCATTGAGGAAAGGATGACGTTACAGATAAAGTTATATATTCTTTTATTTGTTGCTGCGATTACTATCTTTCTAAAATGACGTAAAAAAACGCAATTATCTAACCTTCAGCACAAGATTCCGTGTTAAAATCTCCCCCTCCCCTCCCTCGGATCAGGTCACGGTGGTCAGCACGGTACGTCAGCAGTTGCTGGCTCCGTTCGCCGGATCCGAGGCGGTCTACCTACGAAGGCACATCGCTGCCATGGCACGTGCGCTGCTACACTCGCGGTCAACTCGACAGGTGTCTCGTCCTGCCGTCCCACCGGCGCGAGGAGCCCCAACCGACCGACCGACGTCCGTGAGTCTGCTGACCTGCAGACTGGTGGCGTTGGACTCCAAACTGCTGCGGCTGGCGCCTCCCGAGCTGCTGGTACCAGCACTGCGGCTGCTGGAGGAGCCAGCGGGAGTGGTGCGGGCCCCGCTCACTGACAGAGTGTGTGATGAGGTGTGGAAGAGAGTGCTGAGGGAGGCGGTTGTGACGGAGGAGTGGTGTAAGGAGTACAGGACGGGGGAGGCCGCACACTGTGATGTGTGGTTCTTCGTGGAGCGTCACAGCCGGCTGAATGAGACGCAGAGAGGGAGGGTGGCGAATGTCACCGTTCAGCTGCTCTGCTGCCACTCCAACTACTCTCAGGTGCGAACGTTTGATGATAATTTGTTCGTATGTCTTTAACCCGCGCCCAGCTGGGGGTCCTGGATTTCCACGCCCTGCTGGGGGGGGGGGGGGGTGTTTGAACACCCCCCCCCCTTGTAACTCGGCTCCTGGCCACGTAGCGTTACGCAGAAGGCGGCGTTCGAAAGAGCGTCAAAAATAATGACGAAATCACTTCGGTCAATTTTTTGGTCAGGTCAAAGGTCAGGTCACCAGAGGTCATTGAAGGCAAAATTTCGCCGAGTTCCAGGTCGAATGTCGAAAATTTCCAAGAAGCCAACGCATAACTCGAGAACCAATAGCGCTACAGCGCCGCGGAAAAGCGCATTCGATAGCCCTATTAACGCCCTTTCTGAGTAATTTTCTCAGATTTGACCTAACGTCAACGGTTTTGCCTGCAGGGGGCAAAAACTGGAAAAATAGCCGATTTTTTCGGAAACAGTTTTTCTGCAATAACTTTTGACCCAAGCCTTGTACGAGCTTCTTTTTACCGGCATTGTGTTCCTCTCGTCAAGACTCATCGAATGAACTGTAACTTGACCTTGAAAGCTCAACTTGAAAATTTGACCTCAGGTCAAGGTCATGACCTGACCGGAAAGGGTCATGTTGCATATCAGTCGATCCGTATCGTCGAGCTGAACACATCTAAGGCGTTTTCATCGCTTTAGCATGCCTCTATCAAAACTTATTTGCGAAAAACTGTTAGATACCATTCGTGACCTAAGATGACCTCAGGGCATAAACAAGGGTCACGGACACCATTTTCATGTTCAGTGTGTCTAAACCACTTGTAATTCGGTGTTTGGGAGTGTTTATAATGTCTTTTGTCCAAAAGAGGCGCATTTCAATTTTATCCCATTGACTTATAATGTGGAGGTCGCAAAATTGACCTGACCTTAGATCATCGATATCAAAATTCTGAGATATACATTTTGTACATGCTATTGCTCTTAGCAATCTCTGAAAGTTTCAAAGCGATCGGTCACTCGGTGTAGCTATGACAGACATTGAAACTTTTTATGAGGTGAGGCCATTTCAAGTGACCTGGTGACCTGACCTTGAATGACCTTGGTCTGAAATTTTCACAACATGTGTAGAATTGATGTATGATAAATTGTACCAAAAACGGCGGCGCTTCGCGGCGCCGTTTTTTAGATATTCGCGAAAAACCACAAGGGGGGGTGTTCAAACACCCCCCCCCCCCCAGCAGGGCGCGGGTTAATAACGGTATATTTGTGTGAATCCCTTGTTCCATGCCACTGGCATGAAAGCACTGACATCAATGTAAAAAGACCGAATGTACCCAGCGATTATTCACGAACAATGATATTAGAACCCTAAAATGAAGCTGAATAATGCACTTATCGGTTGGCCGGAGGGGAATTCGGCGCTATTTTGATCCCGACTACCGGTTTCAGGTGGGCAGGAGTTCACCATCAGCTCTGCTCAGTCTAGTTCTCCAACTAGCGCCGCGGCTTCAGCAGGCGGTGGCTGACGTCTCCAGTCTGAACCTGCTAACAAACACCCTGCGCGGCCCCGTCAGTCAGGTAGGCGGCTCTATTAGTCCCGTATCTTGCACTCCGCCTAGGTTTCGTCGCTGAGGTGAGCCCGCCTCGATACGGCTTGCTATTATAGAAACCGTACAAATGAATAAATGATTGATGTCGGGGTAATAAAGGAATTGAATAAACAATGCAACTGTTATAGCTATTTGCTTTTTTGTTTTGCTTCATAAATAGGTGATTATACTTCAACGCATAGCTCGATGAAAGTTGAAATCGAAGAAAAAGATAAACAAATTATCAGCTCACCATTCCTATGCACATAATAAATTAATGCATTTAGGTATAAATGCATACAGATACGCTATGTCTCGGTCGAAATGTCTTCTGCCTTGTGTATGATGCAAAGTTATCGGCCCTGGATAACAACAAAAATTTCACTGCAATTTTCCTTGATATTTCTAAATATTTTGATAAAATTTGGCATGAAGCACTTCTTGCAAAATGTGAAATTCAATACGGTATATCCGGCTCACTGTTATCATGGCTAACTTGTTACCTTTCAGACAGAACCCAAGTAGTACGCATAGGCAACAGTTTTTCTCATCCACAAAAAATTATGGCAGGCTGCCCTCAAGGCTCGGTTCTTGGGCCTCTGCTCGCCCTGATGTACCTTAATGACCTATCAAACAAAACAACAAACGAAACTCTTTTCTATGCAGACGATACTTCTTTATATTCCTCCTATCCACAGAACAGCAAAACACATTTACAATCCCTACAAAACGACTTAGACAATATCAGTAAATATGGATCAGAATGGGCTATTACTTTTAGTGCACAAAAAACAGTATTGCAAACATTTACAAACAAACAGAATAACTCAAATCCCGAATTAAAGTTTAACGGACAAAGAATACCAAGTTCAACAAGTCACAAACATCTCGGCCTCACCTTTTCCACTGACCTACATTTCCACGAACATGTAAATTCGATCATCAAGACAGTGAACTATCATTTAGGACCAGTTTACCCTATTGCGAAATTCTTACCGAGACGTGTGCTGAATGACTTGATTACGACATACATTAGACCACACTTCGACTATTGCGACATTATTTACGATGGACACTTGACCTTGTTCGACTCAGCGAGACTGCAAACTTTACAAAATCGCTGCGCAAGACTGGTGACTGGGGCCCTATTTCGAACATCTACTGACGCACTACTTAAAGATTTAGGCTGGGAACGACTGGCAGACAGACGACGCATACACAGACTGATATTTTTCCATCGACTATTCTACAACGACCCTCCCCTCCCCTCATACCTGACAAACCTCATAACAAACACGAGACAAAGAGCTACGGGACTAAGACTACGCCAAGCCCAACTTCTCTCAGTCCCTACTACCCGTTTAACATCCTTCCGCAAGTCCTTTATCCCTACCACCATTCGGCAATGGAATCTTCTTCCTGAAACCCTTCGCAATACCCCATCCCGCCGTGAATTCACTCGTCAAGTCTGGCAGCGATTTGGGGCACCGGAGCCACCAACACTGCATTCAGTAGGGACCAAAATGGCCAACACATACCACACCAGACTACGAGTCGGTCTATCACATCTACATGCACATCTATATCAGTACCAACTTGCACAAAGCCCAGCATGCGCATGTGGACATCACCAAGAAGACACTGCCCACTACATACTCCGGTGCCCCCTATATACACACCAAAGATCACTCCTCCTTAACGCGGCGCGAACAATCATACCAAACTTCGAAAACATTTCCTACAAACGCAAGCTTAGCGCAATCCTATTCGGCCATGATCTTACTGAGAACCAGGGAATCAGCATAACGCATCATCTCCATGCATACATTGTACATACTCAACGCTTCAACACGCACACACAGCAATAACACACACACACACACACACACACTACACGACATCGTACCAGATTGCTGCTGCCCGGGGCCCGGACACCTGTTGACTATGCCCGGAGGGCTGCTCGGCGGGCTGCTGGCGGGGCCGTCGTGACCTGTGGCCAGGTGGTTTTACTTTGCACTTAATTTTTGTGTTAATATTTCCTTTTTTGTGTGTTTTTTGTGCTTATGTTTTGTGGGAAAGGCGCTTTGATTTAAGCATTTTGCTTTTGCGCCGATCCGCGATTATTTTTGCCGATATTTTTTGTTCGTGGTTACCAAAATACACTGAATGAATGAATGAATGAATGAATGCATAGTGGATGAATTATCACATAGTAAATCGTATAAAAAATCTGCGCGTGTCCCCAACAGATGGCGCTGGGTTTCCGCCTGCGCACGGCCCTGTTCACCAACAACAGCGTCAGTTGCTGGGACCTGCCCGAGAGGACAGTGCTGGAGGACGGCTGGATATCCGGGGCACTACGGCACCACGAGTCCGAACAACACAGTCGGAGACACGCCTCGCTGCGCAGCCTGTCCACCTGTCTCTACAACAGGTCCAAGGAGAGCAACCTGCTCTGGCACGGTAAGGCAGGGCCGCGGGGGTGTGGGCACCGTTCCGTCGCTTCCTTCCTCAGGATACTGAAATCCTTCTCCCCCACGCCGCAACCCCGACTCCGGGCTGGACAGGCACCTTTATCTCATGCGGGCTGCTCCCTTGGAGCGGCACCGCTGCTCCCAGGGAAGCAATACCCGTAGCCGGGTGCAGAGAGTAGTTTTTTTTTGGGGGGGGCTGGTCGGCCTGTCCATTCGGACGGGCTCAGCCCCGGCGACTCTCTAGGGTTCCTGTCCAGACTAATGTCTCCCCCTAATTCCAATCATCCTTCCGGATCCTTCGATACCTGTGTAACTAGATTTCCCTTGTAATCATTTTCCAGATATGTGTGTGAGCTGCGTTGTTAGGTAAGCCTTAGCAGTAAACCCCGTACACCTAATATCCCAGATAATATAATAGCATCGATACAGGCATTACGTCGCAATGCATACTCATATCTAGCATACCTGCATTCCTCCTGCCACATCACATGCGCTTTCGTCCTCTCCCCTCCGCTCGGGGGAGGGGGAGCATTATCCTCTGTCGGATCTCCCCGGTCTCCATCGGAGAGAGACCACAGGCTCGGTGCACTGATCGATGTGCAGCCCCGATCATTGATCCCCTGAGGTCGACTGCGGCTCTCCAGCCGACGTCATTAATGTCGCCGAGACAACGTTCGTGCCGCGTGGAACGGAACGTCCCCGCCGCCGTGGCCGCACGCTCCTCTGAACACCGATAATTAGCGCCGCAAAATGGTGTCGGTGGCGGTGACACGGCAGCTGGGGAGGACGGGGGAGCTGCGCCGGGTGATCGGGCGGACTGTAGAGAGGATACGACAGATCAGATGGATGGTGGAGGACGTGGGAGGCCCGGAAGATAGCTTGTCGGGCAAGGAGATGAGCGCACGGCTCGGGGCGGATAGGATGGGCGGGCAGAAGTTCGAATGGAAACGGCAGATTATTGAACGATACGACTCTCGCGGGAGACTGGAGAGCAAATCATGAAACATCGCGACAGGACACGGGTGGAGAATTGTGCTGGACTGGGGGTGCTCGAGCTCTCCCAATTCCACGCCGGCCACGCCGGCTTGGCTTTGGAGCCGCGGCCGGGCGGCGCGGGTCAAGGTCACCGCTAGGCGGCGGCGGATTTGCTGCGCCCGAGCACCCCCAGCTGGTCACAATTCTGTATTGAGAGATGACGTGCGCAGAGCTCAAAATTCATACGACTAGATTGGATAGTCTCTTGTTATGATCTCTCGGACCCTGACTGTAGTTCCCTTGTTCTCAGAGAGCTCCCTTGACCTCTCCTGCTTTTCTGTTTAGATCGATAAGCTCAGCGGTCACCTCCCTCGACACATTCCTCTCCTCCCTCAGACCGGGTGACGGTGTCGGGCCGGCGACTGCCTCGGCACACAGCCGGCTTCAGCAGCTCTCTTCCTCCGGCCACTCACGTGACGGCCTGTGGTCGGAGCGCCACGACCGCCGACGCTGCGGCTATCTACGAGCCGCGTGTGTGGCGTCCCCTGCAGTATGTCCGCTCCGGACGCAGCGCCTCGCTGGGGCAGGTGGCTCTGATGGAGCTCACAGCGCCAGGTGAGCTCCTATTATCGTAGCTACCTATAGTTACGGCTCGAGAGTGAGGCCGGTTGAAAAGCTTCAGCGATTTGCTTAACTCGCAGGGTCAATCTGTTGCTTTATAGGGTTCTGTCCCTGTGACAAGTCGACTTAACCCTATTCCTGGCGGGGGGGCCTCAGGAGCCCCCCCCCCTGAGGTTTTTTGGTTATTTCTCCCAAACGCGTTGAGCTAGGAAGCTCAAATTTTCTGACTTTTCCTAAAAGGCTTCTACGCAACATGTCTGAAAATTTTGAGTTGATCTGACCTCAGGTCAGGTCACCAGAGGCGGTTTGGTGACCCTACCTCAGAAAAGTTTGCAATCACGCCAGAGCTAGAATTTTTGACCGATCAATTTCTTCTCTTCAGGCTTTAGGTAGGGTACCAGTATGTGCAATTTGTATATCTCGGAATTTTGATATCGGTGACCTAAGGTCAGGTCAGTTTCGCGACCTCCCCATTGGGGGAAAAATCAACTCCCTGTTTTTACCACTAAAACGGGTCGGAATGGCCCCATATACCATACATGACTTCATATACGATCAACCTTCACTACCTTGAGGTCTGTTTTGCTGTTGGGCAGCTGTGAGGTCATGTGACGTCATCAAAGGTCACCAAAGGTTTTTGGCCAATAACTCCGTACAGGAACAAGATACAGACGCGTGGATGGTCTCATTGTGTTCAGCTCGTCAAGACGCATCGAATGATATACATGATGACCTCGAGGTCACGTGACCTGAGGTCAACCTTTGACCTTGACCTTTCGAGGTCAACATATATATCATTCGATGCGGATTGACGAGAGGATCACGATGATGCCCTTAGTTTGTTCCTATCTTGACTAATTCGAAAGTTATTCGAGAAAAACTCTCCATATCTAGCGCCGCCATTTTGACTTTTTCGACCCCTGTGACGTCATCTTTGACCTGACCTGAAAATGACCTTAGTAAAAATTGTAGACCTTGTCCATGCGTATCCGATGCCGTTTACCGCTTGTCGCTATCTTGCTTCGTTCTCGAGATCTCAGGGGGGGGCCGAATCGGCCCCCCCCCCGCCAGTTTCTTGTCCCGGCGGAGCCCGCCAGGAATAGGGTTAACAATTATTTTATTATAACAGATGCTGTAAGTACATGATGTGGCTTTCTTGCTTACAATAACTTACAATAATGGACGCTTTGCTTCATTCCAGAGTCCAACGCTTCGCTGCACGATATGCGGGACGTATCCGAGTTCGCCGAGTGGATTCAACTGGGACCACTTGATCAGCAACAGCACCAATCACTGAGCGAATATATCCCAAAGGTCTCATGCAGTACTGTGGTCTGAGCTAAACTCAGAGCAGCTGGGCTGCCCTGCCATGCTACCAGTCCAGTAATAACGTAGCTAGTTTTTTTTTGTTTTCTTCTGATAAATGGATTCGCCTTTTGCATTTCTACCTGTCCATCGAACGGTTCCACGATTCACAGGTTCTGGTGGAGCCTCTATCAGGACACATCTGGTCACGGAGCATTACTTGGACGTCATACACGGGCCAGAACGCCTCTTCATTGGCGCCACTCTGGACAGTGACGCAACACTGGCAGGTCTCTGATGACGTCATCACTCGACATCGCTGGCAGGTGAAGAAAACATATGTACGACGAGGCACGAGCTTCCTATTCGAACAGTAAAGGTCAAACTACACGGATCACTTTTTCGTTTTTTTCGCTTTTTCGATTTTTTAGAGTCCCTTTTTCGCTTTTAGAGTCGCTTTTTCGAATTTTTCGCGTCATCTTTTCGAGTTGCTTATTTCGTTTTTTTTTCGGCTTCGCTGCCGTGGGGCTTCACCAATGTTATCAAGTGAAACTGATCGTCTACTGAAGCCGAAAAAGTGAAAAAACGAAGTGAAAAGCCGAAAAAGTGTGCCGTGGAGCTTATACTTAACACATGTAACAATGATACTTACCTACACTTTTTTATGTTGACTTAAGGCCGAATAAAGATTTACGACTCGCTGAAGTTGTATGCTTTGCGGATGTCACTTCATTGAGTGCCTTCAAAAGTTATCGAATTGTTGCATTAGGTCAGTGCTCATAAATCAGCATTTCTCAACGAGGTACGAGTCAACTACTAAGTGAAAATGATAAATCTGAAAATGTCTTTGTTTCAGTCGATTGTTATTTTGGAGGTCGGCTGTGCGGGGCTGGTCACCTGTAGTCTGGTGAGTATAAGGACGCCTTCTACTCTACATTATTGCGACTTTGGGCAAAAAATGATCGGGCTCTACCATCATTTTTTTAGCAACAAGAAACAAAATACGATAAAACCATTGCCTCTTACAAATTGCAAGACAATAGAAAATGTTGGAACACCACCCATTACGACCTAGCCCAGATGACCTTCCTTCTCGCCAGGTGGGCGGTCTGGCGGTGCTGGCTGGCTACCTGGTCTTCCTCGGCTTCATATCGTGTCGCGGCAGCGCGGTGGCTCCCCTGATGTCGACCCATCGCTGACTGGAGCGTCTAACAGCAAGCTGAGTCATCAGGTCGTGGAGAGCTTGGTGATCGGTTTCTGGATTCTAAGTGTTTCTTGTTTTACATACCTGTTGACGCCGAGAGATGACTCGTGGCTGTTGATTAGAATGAGAAATGAGCAACGTGCCAAAAAGGAGAAATGAATTGTTCCAAGTTGGACCGTGGCAGGTGCCAGCTGTAACGTATTTTATTGTATCCTGCACTTCTCCGTCCATGTTCGAACTAACTTACAGAGAGAGTATCGGTCTCATTGCTCCGCAAGATGCAATTGTTTGACAATATCTATTTGCGGGCGTAAGGCTATCCTGAATCGATTCCGGTATTTTATCGCACACAACGGATAAAATATGTACACGAGTCCATATCTCTACGGTGGTGAAAGCACAGTTTGTTATCTCGCTTCCAATACCCGATCGTTTTGATCTCGTATTCTACGACCCTTTTGTGGAGGTGCCGGGTAACAGCGCTACGAAAAAGGAGTGTTCCACTAGCTTCTACATAAAAGGCCTCAAACGGGCATGGACTCTGAAGGCTATACGCATACCGCATCAATGTTCTATGTGGATGTTGCACCCATTCTGGGAATGGGTAATCTGTATCTTCCGTCCATGTCATTCCGTCCATTTGTATGGGAGTGTTCTGCTACAACACAGATTCGTCACTGGACATCTCCGAGTATGCATGTCTGCCGTATGTCGCATCGCCTGTGACATAGGTATGTCAACAAAAGCGCGGCAACTGTAAAAGGAACGCCATTGTCTGTGAAGATACATCTGGGTGTGTTATGTAAGTGCAGCTGTTCATGCTTTGAATGTGGAATGTGCCAAAGAGTGAGGTAATAAAAGTATCCATTTGAATGAATCCAGGCCAAGTCACCGACCACTAGAGTGAGTAGAATATCCAATACACCAGAAGGCAAGCGCATGCGATAAACTAGGCAAATTGTCAAAAATTCTTGAAATCCTGTCACCTTCAGCAAACATCGTCAATTCACCGTTACTTTCCTGGTCTAGCTAGTTAAACACACCCAGTATAGACCGCGGCCGATCGAGCCTGTATGGCCTGCGGTTGATCGCCGATAGCTCCAGCGGCGGGCGGCGGACGGCGCTCCTCGCTGGCCGGTTTTGTGCGGGTATGTGTGGGCGACCGGCACCCCTATATGGTCAGCGAGAGCCGCCGGAACGGGCACCTCCGCCAGTGCCAGGCGAGGAGGTGCCGCCCGACCCGCGACGAAGTCAACACCGCGCCGGCCCCAGACGGGTGTATGCGGGGAGACCCACTGGGTGCAGGGGGAGGCTGGAGAGAGAAGAGAGAGAGAGAGAGAGAGAGAGAGAGAGAGAGAGAGAGAGAGAGAGAGAGAGAGAGAGAGAGAGAGAGAGAGAGAGAGAGAGAGAGAGAGAGAGAGAGAGAGAGAGGACTCGATCACGGATACGGGGAGGCTTGAGGCTGGAGGCAAACTGTTGGGATTGGGTAGTTTCTCGATGAGGAATACGTTAGAGAGGAGTGAGCTCACGACTCACGGACTGAAGGGGTTCCAGGAATATACGCTCGTCAGGATGAATCAGAACATGAGCGAGTGCAGCAACTTTATTTGGAAGTATTTAAGCACGTACTTTCACATATACCTACATCAAGGAGGCTGTTGCAATATGGTGCCGGGATATGGTTCTTTCATAGACAGTGTATCGTGGTCGAGCGCAGCCGTCTGGAAGACAATCGTTGCTGCCTTATGTAATACCTATCGATACAGCGTTCGTTCGGACGCTGAGTTTGCATGAGTTTGTATCGGTATTACATAAGGATTTACGGATCGTCTACAGATAAACGGATCTAGGTTTGGCCTTTGGATTTGGATAGAAAACTTATTGGGCATTACAGACATTGTTACTAGCCTAAAGGGCAAATTAATTGCCTATTAGGTATACTATACATGCTTAATATTTTGAGGCAATATTGAAATCTTCCCGGCCGAGGGGTTGATGCCATCCCCTGACGTTTATCACGTACGACCATTTGTACGGTACAGTATAAGTTACCGTAAACCACACGATGTCCGCAGCATTTTTGGTCTGACCTCACAGGTCAACGGTTGACCTGAGACCTAAAAATTAGATACTCGTCGCTACGTCGCTCAACAGCGCAAACGCATGGTTTTCTGAGTTCTAGCTCAATAAGGGGAGAAACGACGATGGATCCTCTCTAGTCTCTTCCTTCCCAAGTCAGGTAACATATACCTACCATAGGTTAGAACATATACCCCGGTTCAAGTATGGAAAAGCGTTAGGTCATTCGAGGATTGATAAACGCTTAGCTGCCGAAAAACACACTGAAGCGTACACAAAATGTCAGAAATAACAATTTTGCTGAAACGTGCTAAATTGAACCATTCTTTCAGACTTGTAAAAAACTGATGCTTAAGCCCCGGTCCCACTAGGCGTTGCGACCACTTACGACCGCCTACGACCCAAATCATTGCCGACCACCGCCGACCATCACCGAATGCTGCAGATCCATCGCAATTACGGTTACCTACATATATAAAGGGTCGGCAATCATCGTACGACTAATCGCACAAGCGGTGGCAGACCATCGTACGAAGTTTGCCGAACCAAGAAAAAATTGGGACATGAGTCGCACGAATGACGTGCGAAACTCGGTGACAGCCGTGAGTACGTCATGCGATAGGTAACGACTGGCCGCTGACGACTGAAGATCTGTTCAAGACCTATCGCCGATTGCCGCACGATTGGTAAAGAGCGGATGTTCCGCTAACCAAATAAGTGGCAAGGGGGGGGGGCTGTTTACGTCCATCCCTGAGCTTTTCGGAAATATCTTCAAAACGACTGGAGCTAGGATGCCGAAATTTTCTGACTTTTCTTAAAACTAAGCTGGGCACTTTTCCTGAAAATTTTAAGTTGATATCTTTATCAGGGGAGGTTCCAGGGCATGGGGAATCGGGAGGTCCTATTCGTGAAGCGAGTCATTTAGTTAAAGATCACGATGCTGATGCATTATAACTGTAATTATTCATTATGTAGGTATATCAACATTATTTGTAGGTATAACAGCTTTAGAAGTGAACAAGAAACGGATCGTAGACGGTTCCAGGGAAGAGGAGAGAAGGTATAGGTATGTCACCTTCCACCTTCGGTGCCCTGATGCCGCCTATGAATATTCAATCTAATTTAGGCATTTTATCACATGTTTTTGTATCATAATGAGATTATTAATTTGCCAGCCCGTTTTGGTGACAGCACCAACAAAACATCCGATTGATTATGTATTTAATGTGCCTCCAAATTTCATAACCTGTAGGAATCCGGCTATTAATTTTCGAAATGCTTATTTTTATAATAAATGTCAAATTCTGATTCATCCTGCATCGATCGGCAGTAGTTGCGTCAAAATTGGTTGAAAAACATGGCCATGGTGAGGAGTTGAAAAAGCATCTGAAATGTGTAGTTTCTATCCCCCTCCTACCTTTTTGCGTTTTTTGGACTTCCATTCTTCAAAATGTAGATCACGTTGAGGGAATTGAATGCCATTCGAATTTTGAAAATCGGCAGGTTATATTTTGACACCAGCCGCATTTTCGGGTCAGGTCAGGTCATTGACCTATGGCGTCAGAAGTGAACCTCTGCACGATCTTCAGAGGTCGCAACTTCGCAACGCTCTCAGTGCCAGAGGAGCTTTCACAAGGAGATTAAACTTACAGGACGTAGTAGAGGTCTCACAACTTGTACATCTCAGATTTTTCCTAAAGGTCACATGACGAAAGGTCGGTTACGTGACCTCACCATTTCAAGTCAATGGGGGAAAATAAAAACTGCTATTTTGACGCTGGGAAAGATCTTAAGCTATCCCAACCCCAAGCATATCGAATCGTGATTTCATGCACTCTCATGAAATCATGCGATCCGTCACTTTTGCATTGTTAATGACGTCACTAGGGCCATATTAGTTTTTCGTCAATAACTCCCGATCCAATTGAACTAGCGAGTCGGGAGAGCCACCAATGGACTTAAAAGACCTGCCAAATTAAAAGATATGCGACATGACCTCATTCGACAAACTTCGTGACCTGTAAGCCCTGGCCTGACCGTGACCGGAGTTCAACCCCAACAAAAAGTATATCATTCGACAAGTCTCAACAAGGCGAACACGATGATGTCAAAATCGCGGCTTTGCGGCCTCTTTTAGCCAAGTTATTCATCAAAAACTGAACCCATAACTTTGGCACTTGACCTGACGTAAGATGTCACCGGTTGACCTAAGACCTTATAATCGGGTGTCAATAACTGTATCTCGTAACGGCGCACACGCTTGTTTTTCCTGAGACGCGCTAGCTCCATCAGAGGCGAAACGGGGAGGGGGGTCGTACCCGCCCCCCCCCCCCCCTTCGCCGGCGCGTAGAAGAAAACCAATATGTCCGGCGATGGTTAAGATCTCGTTCTTTTCCAGAGTCAACTGTTCAGCAATTTTCTTTTTCTTGGTCACGTTCCGTGTCGTGTCCCTCATGTTCTGGAGCTGGGCCGCCTGGAATGGTCAGTATTTTTGGGTCGGATCCCACCTCCGACTCGTGAGAGGCACTATATAGTAGGCGGTGCATCATTTCTTATTTCTTATTGCGATGTTTTTATTTGAAAATCTACTGAAAATGGACGATTTTTACGCATCCCCTTCATCGTCTACGGCTGATCTCAAAGTGAGAGCACTACATATGTTCGCGGCCGTGTGATAAGGGTCGGTATGAGATCTGAGATGTCCGTACCACTGTCGTCGACTAATTTCCGACTAGTGCCGTGCAATCGGCCACCATCGTGCGATTGCTCGGCGATCGAACCTTGGTGGTCTCGCGACTGGTTGCTGATCTTGGGAAGAACGTCGTGCGATTATCGGCGACTTGCATACGACCGCCGACCGCTCCCGACTAGGCCCGCGACCACCGAAACCTGTCGTGCGATACTCGCCCTCCTACTAGCGAACAATGAAATACTTGTTGCGGTTTCTCGCGAACTCTTTGCGACCAAATCGGTCGCCAGGAGGTTTTTAGTGCATCATCAAAAACCTCTTGGCGACCAAAATGACCTCGCGACGTCTGAAGACAAGTCGTTCATATCAACATCCAATCGTACGAGCTCTTGAAGAATTGCAACAACCTTTTGCCGACCACCGATCGCGGGCGGTCGTAAGTGGTCGCATCGCCTAGTGGGACCGGGGCTTTACATAACCATTCAGATATCGTATTAAAGACCTTCTGCTGCCTGGTCAACAGGTCGCAGCAATCAGCATATTTGTGGCTTTCAGAATTTATTGACCCCAAGCATCCTGGAATGCCACTCGTGGCTGCCAATTACCAAACTGATCTCTGGATTCTGATAGCGTCTAACGTTTTAACGACGCAGTCCCAAGACATTGCCCTGAGCCACAATCTTCGATGGCCGTTCACGATTACTGTCGCATTCGTCGGAAACTCTTCCTAAATCTCCGAATGACCTCAGCCTGGGGCCAGCTTCCCGTATGCAGATCTACGTGGAAAACCCTACTCACTGCAGACCTGTCACCTCCGTTGGACGTCGATCATCGGTGACGTCACGTCTGTAATGACGTCACCGGAGTCTGGAGACCGGTCGACGAGCGATGTAGCGGCGCCGGGTCTTCACTGTGGACCCAGCCGTCTGGAGCGGTGGACTGGAGCCGCGGCAGCTTGGTGGAAAGGACAGAGACCAGATTTCACGGAACGGCAGGTACGAACTGCTTAGATATGAAAGCTCCGGTGCGATTATATTCTGCAAGCGTGGCTCATTTGTTATTAGTTATATCACTATTTTCCAGAGACGGTTTACCGTCCGCATGACTGCCCAATAAAAATAAAAGATAAGAAATTGTGTAGGTAATAAGAGTATAAAATGGTACTTTGATGAGTTTTGTATGCCTACATATAATTACGTTGGCTTGAAATGGTTATGCTTTAACAGCACGCTCATCGCCCGGTCGTATAAAGAACGCATCTTGTTGACATTACGACGTTTGATTCATTTATTTTTTGTTGCAGTAGCCAGTAACATATATCGATGATTCGTCATAGGAAACAAAGCGTAGTTTCCACATGACGCAGTCGTTAGTTCCGCATAGGTTTTCCTTCCGCATTGTGTACCTACTGTTATTATTAGCAGTTTTTTACAATTAATTTATATTTAATTCTGATCCCTTGTGAATGTGAACATTTCGGACTGATAATGCTTTTAGAAGAATATGTAATTGTTTATGATAAGTAATGTCTTGGCTAAAAGATCTTCGATAGTTAATAGGTATTATTTTCGAAGGATAGCTTTTTCTCTGGTAAGTATATGCTGTATAGCTTATACTTTCGACGATAAATACGGTATTAATCTCTGTACGTCGTTCAACTGCCAGCTCGTCGGTAATGAGCCATATTCATTATTGATCTCTATAAAGGAGTACGAGCTCATAATACATTTTAAACCAGCTGACTTAGCTAGTATTCTCCCCAAAATTCGGTGGCTGAAGAGCGTCGCCTCCGGACCGGACACGCTCGATCGGGGTGTTTTCGCGGATCTGTTGCGGCGCTCGGTTAGATCTGCAGCCGGAGACGGCAGCGCAGTAGGAGAACCAGTTTGTCCCACCACCTCCCTAGTTGGGACGGTGACACCACCTCGTTTGAGACGTCAAACCGAACTATCGGAAGGCTGATCTATCTAAGACGGCCGAGCGACAAAGCGACTTGTCGGTACAGGAAGGCCTCTGCGACCGATTCTCCTTTTCACAAGGAAAATATGCGCATGATGGACAGTTATACTGGAATCCGACTTTTTGTAGACATTGGGATAAATAAACGGCTAAGACTAGTCAATTGACCTTAATTAGCTTGCATTGATTGTGTAGCACTTGGATAATTAGCTTCAATTTAATAATTAGCTTTATTAAGCGGTATACTTTATATAGTGTTGCAGCATAAGGGTATAAGGCGCGTCCGATTTCAGAAAAGGGCAGGCTAATGTTAGTGGCTTTTAATACCACATATATTAACATGAATGCCTTATTTGGCATAGGTGCTGACAGAGAAATTCCGTTCCCTTTCAGAATGTCGGTCGGCCGAATGTGCCTGGCCTTTCTGGGCCTGGCTGCCCACGCCTCTGCTATGCAGGGGTGCGCCCAGTGTGCTGAGGGGGGCGCTTCAACCGGAGGTAAGTCACACTAACAGCTGCGCCCTAGAGTTGGAAGGTCAAAGGGATTGTGCAAACGGGGTCCGAGTGTTGCAACGCTGCGACGTGCTTGATTTCTTGGAGCGTCGTCCGATCTATTATACAGCAAGTCAGCTGACCAAACTGATTCCTGAGCTCTCGGTATGGACCACCAATCACCATACTGATGCATGGCAGGTGGTGATGTAGAGCAGTGGTCGTGAAACTCTGGGCAGGCTCGGATATTAGCCGTTTTCACGACGGGCTATTCGGTGAGTGCACCTAATTTGACCAAATCTGCACCTAATCTCTTTTACAGCAAATATCTTTATTTTATGAATTTATTTCAGTGTTTTAATCGATGATACTCTCTTATAATATGACAAAGAAGGCAAATGGTGCAAATAGTGCAACCCTAGCTGATAGCTACTAAGAGACACACTGAACCTATTTTGACCAAATCTGCACCTAATCTGCACCAGATGTGCACCAAATGTGTACCAGATGGCCATCGTGAACACGGCTATTATCAATTATCATTTTAGGTGCAGAGTGCATCTGAAATAATATTCCATGCAATCTATATTACTATTTGAGGAGGGTGCGTCTGTCCGTTACCGAGGTCCCGACTTGGTGGTGCTTTGCGTGGACTACAGGCCAGACCGTTGCACCTAGCCCGGTGAAATTTGCACAACTCATAGATCAAGGATGCGCGACGTGCCTTTGAGGGGTCTCAGATCGATCGGATTGATAGGGAGCGCGTGGCGCGTGCCCAAAAAGTGCAAAATCGCGTCATAGACTTTACATGTATAAATCGGCGTGCGAAATCGGGCGAAAACGGCTAATTTTGGCCGACACGGGTCCGGTCCAGGTGCGATATCTTGGTGACCAGGGGTCCGATCGGCACGGGGAAAACAGCATCGTGTACAGAATTGAACGGGCTATTGAATGGTGTGCAATGCAGAGGATAGCACGCGCCACGTGCACCGGAGAGGGCACTTTTATTTGAAAAATTGCGGTTTTTGAGGGATTTTGGAATTAATTTTATTTTTAGGTGACCGTTAAATGGAGCGAGTTGAGTCAACGCCTATTTGCAAGAGAAATGTACCGCCTCTCATATAAAAATTGTGAAAAGCTGATTGATCCAAATCAAGGTGGTGCAAATCACGGGAGAAAATGGTGTTTGTCAATTTTGTGCCACTTTATTAATCACACGGGGTTTGCTGCATAACCTGATACCTTTGGCAATTGAATATGGTACCATTGGATAGAGCATTCAATTCTGTCCAATATACACTCTTCATTTTTGCATGGTGAGCAACAGTATCCTTAAAAATGTAAATGTTCCAAACCATTACATTGTCATTTTTAGCGAAATTCATCGATGGCCCTCAAAAGACTTCACGCCAGTTTTCGAATCATTCTAAAGTAGAACGCATGATAATACGACACGGGCACCTCGATGCGATGTATCTTTTTGTTTTCTTACAAAATGCTTGGCCGTCAAAAAGCAATCGAACGAAATGGATATCTACCAACCAAATCGACACAGACCAACCCAATACCCACGGGTCAAAAAATCCCCCCTTCGCGTTGCGGAGCACGCGGGTAACCCTAGTGGATTACTAATAAAGCTGACGCGTGTTTAGCTGTTTAGTGGAAATTTTCGGTAGCTGGTATTCGCGCTTTTATTCCAAAGCTAGACTGCACCCGGTAAAAGTCGGCCGCTACTGGTGTCCCATGCAGTGCCGATTGACCCTGGGTTAGCTCTATTAGGAGGACCTTTCGTGTCGAACCAAGCAGCGTCCACAGGGCACTCCGAGCCATTTTAGGAGGCAGCCAAACCCCAGGAGCGGCTCTAGCCCCCGGTCTGTCGGCCAAGGCCGCGCCGGTTCCGGCTCCGTCAGTCCCCCGGGGTGTGTCCTTACTCAGACTGGGCTGAGCTGACACGACCGACGGCCGCTTCTTCTTCTAATGGCGGACCTCACTGAGCAGGGCTCAGCGCTAATGGCGACTGAAGACAGTGTCATGTCACCTGCTGCAGGAACAAAGCAGCATCCCACTGGCGACCAGATGGGTGGCCTTGGTGAATAATTCATTTATTCATGAGGATGCCGCGAACAATACACCAGTCAGAAACAATGACCCATTCTGCACAGTGCATGTGCATCGGCCGAATCTGAAGTTTCTCTTTACTTGAAAAGCGCCCGACTTTACACATCCCTTGATTGAACAGTACCTAGGTATAACATGAGCTGGAATAATGTTTTTCATCAGTTTGCACAATTTTCTCTTCGAACCACTTCTGGTGAATCTGGATGCATATCCAATTACATAATAAGCATGCCTAGCATCAGTTTGGCTTATTGAACATCTTGTCGAGCACTGTCCGGATAATTGTTTCAATAAACTGCTTGGGGTAGCCGTTCTTTTGGAAGAAATCTCTGATGAAGTTCAGCTCTATATCAATCAATTTGTAATTGGAGCAAAGGCGGAAGGCACGAGTCACAGCCGAATAAACTATTGCCCTTTTGACGGTTTGTGGGATAAAACTGAAAAAGCTCAATCCCAAGCCTGTAAAAGTGGGCTTTCGGAAAACGGACATCTGAAGGCGGTTGTTTCGACGTACTACGTTCAGGTCAAGAAATGACAGACAGCCATTATTTTCGATCTCTTTTGTAAAACGAATTTTGGTGTGCTGACTGTTCAGGTAAGTAAGAAAATGATCTATATGAGTCTCGTCTCTGAAGATGATAAAGCAATCATCTACGTATCTTCTGTAGTGAACAGGTCGAAACACCACGGGACAGTCGCGTAACCACTTCTGTTCATGAAAACAGAGGAAGATGTTGGCGAAGGTCGGTCCAAGCGGCAGGCCCATACCGACGCCGTCTGTCTGTTTGAACAGGTCACCATTGAAAAGAAAGTAAGAATTGAGGGTCGCTGTTTCTAACATAAGTCTAAAAAGGTTTTTGGTGAACTTGACAACAGAATCCTTTCCATTGAAGACATAATTGATACAGATATCGATAGTTTCACGAACAGGTATGTTGGTAAACAAGTTTTCTACATCGAAGCTAGCCATAACCATGTTGTCATCTAGAGTAACTTTAGACATGTCTTCAGCAAATTGGTAGCTGTTCTTCACAGTGAAGTCATTTTCAGTGTAAGGAGCAAGTATAGGAACAAGAAACTTCGCCAGTTTATATGTGGGTGTTTTACATGCCGAGAAGATAGGGCGGAGAGGAACCAAAGCCTTATGAACCTTCGGCAGTCCATAAAGTATGCCGGGATTGGAACCTGAGCAATATAAATGGCCGTACTCAGTTTCTGAGATCGCTGCAGTCTCTTTAAGTTTAGCCAAAAGCCTGTTCACCTTTCCTTCCACTTTGAGTCAGTTTGGCTTTCCTTGGACTTCTGCCCCAGAGTCCTTCTTCTCCTCGCGATGTCTATCTTCATGTCTCGCTCTTCTTGTTTTCAGTGCTCCTCTGCTGGGCTGCCTCCCAACCTTCCGAATATTTCTGTCTGCTGATAGGCATCTTCCACCTTTCATTCCTTATACTCCACTTGACCTTGCCCGCGACTTCCAAGAATGTTCTCCGACAACCGTTTACGTTCACAACGCCTGATTGGGCCAGCTGATACACAGGGAGACCGAGAATAACACAAAGAGAAATGAATGCGATACATCGTGACCTTTGGTGAACGGTGCCGTCAGCTTTTCTTCGCGAGAGGATGGCTAATGTATTGCGATTCATGCCGAGGACTTTCTACCTCTATGTGCACTGTAAAATAACCTCTGGTAAACTACATTTACTCCCCGTCCAATGTAGTCTAAGGATTTGAGAGGCAAGTCCATGCTCTGACTTCTATTGACCTGAAGTCAACAGCTCAACTATCATCATGTCTTAGATATAGGGCCCGGACTTTTTTAAGACTGAACAAGTACGCTCGTCCACTGATACATAATTCATTGCGACATAGGACCTTTGCCTGACAGTGACATATATCCCTCGTCCCTTGACTTGCCATACCTTGACTGAGCCAATTATACTTTTCTCAGCCGAGCTGATCCCTGATCGCTCGGTCGACAGCCGTTTATTTCGTGTTCGAACTGACCTCTGATAACCCCGCCCACAACCTTCCACACTGTGCCTGAACTGACCTCTGCTAACCCCCGCCCACAACCTTCCACACTGTGCCTGAACTGACCTCTGATAACCCCGCCCACAACCTTCCACACTGTGCCTGAACTGACCTCTGCTAACCCCCGCCCACAGCCTTCCACAATGTGTCTGAACTGACCTCTGCTAACCCCCGTCCACAGCCGTTCACACCGCGGTCCGGTCCGGCAGTAGCGGTGTCAACTACCGGCCCGTGTACACCAACCAGCAGGTGTACAGCCAGTCGTCACCGGTGTACTCGCAGCAGTACACGCAGCAGTCCAGCGGCCGGTTCCCGTCGGTCGGAGCCTCCTCAGTGGACCCGTGCGTCCCCTCTCCGTGTGGACCGAACACGGAGTGCAGCATTGATAACCGGGGTATCGGCGTGTGCCGCTGTCTGCCCGGCTACTTCCCCAAGCCGGATACCATCACCGGCTGTGGGCCCCAGTGTACCAGGTCAGTGGCGGGGCGTTTACTGCACAAAGGTCAGTGTGTAAAAGCTGAAACAGACTCTTTCCACATTCAGAAAATCGCATGCGAGAGCCTACTCCAATGCATTATAATTCTCATAGGCGTCGCCAGAGATTTTCGGTTGGGGGGGCAAAATCATTTTTTGTGTTAAATCTTGCCTTTCCCCAGTCTTAACTCACACGTTTTGCGTATCATTCGACGCGCAATGGTGCGAGGAATCCGATGGTGATAAAGTCTTCCTTCTAGCTATGACATGTAATTTTTACGGAAAAATTCGAAATTTTGACATTTCTGGACAAAAACGACCGGTAGATTTACAGTGCTGCGATTGCCGACGCACTGCAGAGGGCTCCTGTGTAGACGCTCGTCGCTGATAGACATGATCATCAATCAGAAAAAAAGGTGAAAACGCTCCATTTAGTCCAGGGGTCGGCAAATGGTGGGGTATGCCCCCTTTGGGGGTAATGGAGCCCTTTCGGTGGGGGTAATGAGGGATTCTGAGAAAACCTAGCTTTTTAGAGTTAGTGGCTCATTGATGGAACCAAGCCTAGGTCAAAGGCATAGCACACATTGATTATATACCAATTTTCACGTAGCTGCTAGCCCCACCATCTCACTGCGGCTCCGTACAGTCGTACAAAAGCAGCTGCAATTTTTAACCGTCGCCCGTCTGTTGGCGTTTCCACAGCCGCTAACGTAAGGGGGAGGAGTCGATCGGACCCCCGCGGCCTCTCGGACTCTGAGATGGAGCTGTGCATAAAAAACGAGCGTATTACCCGTGACTATAGGAAGCCGCTGCTGCCCATTTTTAAAGTCCTTTGTCATTTCGTCTCATTCAGGAGGTCAAAGACAAGTGTCGAGAAAATCGGGACCCGCTATAACTTCTTGAAGTGAGATTTTATGGCTCAAGATGATCTACAGAAAAAGCTCATCAGCCAATGATCATTATGGGTCCAGAGGCCAGTTTTGCCGACAGAAAAATAGCTGCCTGCCGGAGTTTTGCGCCTAAAGACCGCTTCACATACGGAGCGTAAACGGTAAAACCCTATCCACTTACAATGCTCATCGCGCTTACGGTATGTGAAGCGGTTTTTAGGCAAAAACTCCGGCTGGCGGTTATTTTTCTGTTGGTAAAACTGGCCTCAGGTTTTCCCGGGCAGGTAAAGAAAACAAAATGATTGGCTCGAGGGTACAATTTGGTCGTGATCCAACGGCTTTTACGTGAGCTTTTACGAAAAACCACCGGCCGCCCCTTTATGTACGAGGGTTAAATGGGATATATTAAATGTTTTGTGGAGGAAGTGTCATGTTTTAAATTTGATGCATCGGAAATGCAGAAATACCCAAAGAGTTCCAGATGCATGGAATTTCAGTACCTAAACTTGGTTGTGTCAGCAATGGGGTATGGTAGGTGGGGGTAATGGCCCTGCCTGGCGCCTAAAAAGGGGGCACGACCCCGAATGGCCTGCCGACCACTGATTTAGTCGGATCACCCTGCTAAACCTCCATTCACGCATGCATGCAGAGGTTTTACGTGAAATGCATAGGGCTTATCCAAGCCGCCGATTGTAGCTAATTGGGCATTCGGCGGAGAGTGAATGTCGGAAGTGTGAATCGGAAGCAATTCATCTTTGCTCCAGTGAGAGGAAGTGTTTTGTTCACTCGAGTGTGAACAAAAAGTTTCTCGTTTTTCGTGTGAAGGGAAGCGCTGCAAACGCGAACAAAAAATGTTTAACGGAAACAAAAGTCACGCGCGGCATATGCGGCAAGGGATCCCTTGAGATAGGCTTGGGACTTCCAGGCCATTCCAGGCCACTCAGGGTCAGTGTGGACTCTTAGAAGCCTGCTTAGGATCCCGGAGATCGGTGTGGGTCACCCCAAATATTTACGTGCATGTGGTGCTTTGGGGCTTTCCAAGCCAAAGGTGGGGCCCTCAGAAGCGTGTGGGCGGCGGGCGCTAAGCGACTAGGCCCAGGGTGAGCCTGGAGCCCTCGGATAACAGTGTGAACCATCGTGGTCCGTGTCGAATCCGTAAGGACGCTACGTAGGGACATAAGAAATATGTGCTGCGACCCTCAGAGGGACACGTGAGTTGTGAGTTGTGACCCCTCAGATGCCGGCTTGGGGTTAGCAAAGTCTGTCGCCTCAAAAGTTCGGCTGAACTATCAGAGGCCAGTTGAGGTTCTCAGAAATTTTCGAAGGCATCCTCAAAGATCCATGTGGCCCTTCAGAGGACTACGGATGTATGCATAAGATCCCCAAAGATCCCAATATGGGCCCTCAGAGAACATGGACACCAGTGTTACTCTCAGAGGCCGGTTTGGGCCCTCTGAAAGCTTCTTAGAGCTCAGTAGAGCTCCTTAGGAGCCTGTGTGAAAAGCAAGCTCATGAGCCCTCCGGCACTTGAACAGTACTTGAGCCTGTCGCAGACATTTGACGAGAGTTGAGAAAGGCCCCGAAGATTTCGTGTCACGCTTTGAACGAAAATTATGTGTCAGCACTCTAAAACTTATGAAAATCAGCTATAAAATGTAATAAAGAACCCACTAGGAACAGGGAATGAATCACAGCATTGACATTTCCGAGTCTGGAGTCGGGGTCTTGCAGATTTTGGCGACTGCTACTCCGACTCTGGTTTGAACTGCACGCTCCAACCGAGTCTGACATCACAGGCATTCTCAGAAAGGTACCCCCCATTTTTCCCCAACTCCAAAATCTCATCGAATCTGTATCGATCTCAGTGGGTGCCCGGTCAGAGGTTGGGGGGGCAAGCTGCCCCGCTTGCCCCCCCGTGGCGACGCTAATGATAATTCTTCCCGCATCAATCGCATGCAGGAGGTGCGTGCGATTGATGCGAGCGTGCTTCTATGTATTTGAATAGGCTCTCACATATGCGATTTTCTGACTGCGGAAATAGTCTGTCTCAGGCTTAAGTGTACCAATAAATGGGCGAGAGGTGAGAGAGTGATACATAGCTGGGTCAGTGGGGGGGGGGGGGCAGTGGAGTGGCACCAATAATGTCACTGGCAAGGGTCGTACCTACTGTCAGGTCAGTGGAGGGGCGCCTAGCCAGCGTTGGGGAATCGCAAGAGGTCACTTGGCAAGAAAGCCATTCTAGTTAGTCATGCGACAAAACACCATGCTGGCATAACTTGCTGGTCACAAATGAGATTGTAGGCGATAGCTAACGCTGTTGTGTTCCCTCCATCACCGGTGCATGGCCAGGGATTTGTCTGTTGGCCCTCCGTAGGTCAAGGCCATCAGAGTCCTGGGATGACAGTGCCGTTTTCTTTCCATACAAAAAAAGATCGGAGTGGTATTGATTGATAGACCGAACAATGACTTGACGATGTTTTTATTTTTGTTTTCGTTCTCAGGCATAATATCAGGATTCAAATTAAGGTGTCCTGAAATGGTTGCAGGCTGAGGCTGCATAGCGCTTAGGGTAGATGTCAGCCATGGTACAAAGGCCCGATAAAAGAAAAGTTCCGTGTAAGATTCAGAGCTCAGCTGCCCAGATTAGGTCGGACTGGTGGCACCAGTGGTTCGTGGATGTTCCAGAAGATTTCCCGAAGGTTATCGAGTTCTTCATATGGGTAGGCCACGCCTTCAGTCGCCACTTATTCCGAAACTCAATGTGGAGGATGACTCAGCGTCGGGAGTCGATTATTCTCTCCAAGGACAAACATCATCCTTATGTGAATAGATCAACAACTTTGTAAATGTTACGTTGATAGGAGTGCAACGCTATCGCTTGTAAGCGCTATCATCAACACTAATGCGCACAATAAGTAAAGCACCATGCTTGCAAGTTAAAACGCTTCTTTTTCTTTCAGCGCCAGTGAATGCGGGTCTGGGTACAACTGCGTGAACAACAAATGTGTCCGCTCCGGCGCATCTGTAACAGGTCAGTGAAATGTAGGGAACACAATATAGTGAACACCATGCTGGCCTACGTATGTGTTACTTTGATTATGTCGCAGCGGTAGCTCGACATCGAGCTACCTCTAAGGTATGTACAGCCCACCGTTAAAGTAATGTGTGGTTTTACCAATCTCAACGGATGGCTTTGACCGACGATTTTTCAATACGGACTGATTGAAAAGAAGATGTCAATAGATAAAGTTGTAGCTGCAAGGGTGAAGATACATGTAAGCTACATTTAAAGTCTCGTTGCAGTCTGGCTAATCGTTCCTAGGCTTCAGAAGCAGAACATACCCATGACTGAAACCACACATTACTTCTGCTGTGGATTGTACTTTGGAGCCCAATACTTCATAATCAGAGTAGTTATGTGTTCCAATGAAAATGGACCCTGCAATGACGAACTATATAACCATTAACAAATAGCGATTTTTCAGGCATTCGAGGCACATCACAGACGATTCACCGGACCAAGACGGTCGTCTCCAGAAACCCAGCCGCCGCCTGTAAGTACCGCTCTTATTTTGTAAGTCAACAGAAACTCAGCAACCAAACTGTATTTACATAAATGCATGTCCATTTTTGCTTACTGGTACCCGGATCGATCAAACCAGTGCTCGTCCTGAGCCTAGCAAATGAGTCTGCTTTTATAAACTTTTGCCGTTGGGTTGAAAACAAACATGTCTGGTGGGTCATGACTGCCGCACCTACATAGATGAACAGTGCACATTTACGAGCTATTGATAGCTCCTTTTGATCTACCATTTTCGTGGTACCCGCTACCAAATGGCGAAGGAGTGCATTTTATAGACAGGTCCGACATTTGCCCGTGGACCGATACAGCAAACTATCTTGCTGAATCAAAATGGCTTTGATGCACGGGAAAGTAAAAGTCGTGTCAAAGGTGTCGTGTCGTGTCGTGTCGTGTCGTGTCATGGAGCTGAAATTGAAAAAATAGACTTACCCAAAAGGTGTGTTTAGCGGTCATAAGAAGCACAAAAGATCTGGCATCGATTTATAGCAGATTAGGACACTGGCCGAAGACCACAAAGGTTACTGTGACTGAGCTGCTGAGTGCTGACGGGCGAATGCGTTACAGCATATGCAATATGCATCCCAGTAAAGCAAGTTTTAACTTATGTTTCTTACTCGGAATAATCTTCAGTTCCCGATGCAGAAAACATCAATAAGATATAAGTAGCATAAAAATAAAGCTTTTTTCTATGCCTACACGTAGCTGAATCGCTGATGTCTCACCCTCGCCTGCAGCTGCGGATCCGTGCAGTCTGGGTCTATGCGGCCTGAACGCCAACTGTGACAATGTCGGAGGCCGGGCCGTATGCTCCTGCCCGGCCGGCTACTCGGGCAACCCTCTCGTCCAGTGTAACAAGGGCGAGTGCACAGGTGAGTCCCATGACTGATCACACACCGACACTTCCTCGAAGTACTGTCGTAAACTGCCGTCACTCTCGCTCCACATTTAATGAGTGCAAGGAATTACGAGGGGAAATGTCGCGGGGACAATGAACAGTTTTGCAATAGTCTTCGAGCTGTTTCACATTTTGGGAAGTTAAAGAGGGTCATTTGTGTGTTCGTCCTTTTTCTAAAGTAGGTATTTTATGCTTTCGGCCTCTTTCTGTCTGCATTATTATTGCCCACATGACCATCAATCATAATAAGTAAGTAACGCAGACGCACACGTAATCCGCCCACGCCTTCGCCAATCACATCTCACCACCATTTGTACCAGAACTGCACCGTTCTGACGCGACCTCCACCGGCAGAGGACTCTCAGTGCGGCGCCAGTCTGGCCTGTATCGGTGTCAACTGCGTCGACCCGTGCGCTGAGGTGCAGTGCGGTCTGAACGCCAACTGCAAGGTGATCCAGCACCGTGCCATCTGCAGCTGCCCCCGGGGGTACAGCGGTGACCCGTTCGTCAGCTGCACCCGGCGTGAGTCGAGCGACTGAGACGGAGGGGAGATCCAAAAGTTCTTAAAACTGTCAACTAGCAAAATTGACATACATTTTAAGTTAATTAAAAGCGGTTAGTTTTGTAGTGTCAGCTTTCCGTGTACATAGTTTCCGATAATATGTGACAATTGAGTCAGCATCAGGCATCATTTCGAATCGATAGTTTTCAGCTTATGCCGTGTTTATTTTATACAACTCATTGAGAAGACCGAAAAAAACTGCAGAGCCTTCGTATCTAAACCCTGCGAATCAATTTCATCTCGTCGCATATAAAATATGATTTTATTCACAAAATGTATCCTACCACACAAAGGGTCTGTTTTCTAGCTCTCCATCACTTCACTATCCCACGATATCTAGCCCACAGAGTCGCCAAGGGCGGCGTGCAGCCCGTCCCCCTGCGGCACCAATACCAACTGTGAGGTCAAGAACGGCCGGGCCATCTGCAGCTGTGTGCAGAACTACATCGGTGACCCGCTGGTGGCCTGTCGTCCCGAGTGCACCAGCGACGCCGAGTGCGCCGGCCACCAGGCCTGTTCGCAGGTGAGAATATCATAGGTGTAGATACTGGGTGAGCTTTGGTCAGATCTTGGTGCTACAGCTGGTCGCAAGGCCTGAGCAAAGAAGGAAAAAAACAGCCTGAGCTGGTACTGGGTGAGCCACCGTGTGAGTTTGAGCTACGAGTATTTGAGTTACATCAAAAGAAGCTGCAACTGAAAATCAGTCTCGAGTTCATGACAAAAAGGCCATAATGCCTGCAGCGGGATGCGCAAAGGTCGATGCTCAACTTGTACATTCAAATATGCAAGCATGAAAGATATCATCGAGTATGCAGCCCCTGAACGCTACGCCCCCTCTGTCCACAGAACCGGTGTCGCAGCGCCTGCATCGACGCCTGCGGCGAGAACGCCCGCTGCGACGCCGTCAACCATCGCCCGGTGTGCAAGTGTCCCCAGTTCTACAAGGGCAGTCCTCTGACCGGCTGTTTCCCGGAGTGCACCAGCCACGCCGAGTGTGCCGGAAACCGCGCATGTATCCAGCTGCAGTGCACGGACCCGTGCGCCGGCGCCTGCGGTATTGGTGCTGATTGTCGCGTGCGGGACCACACGGCTATCTGCTCGTGCCCGACCGGCTACCTGGGCCACCCGTACGACCGCTGTACTCCGCCCGATCCGGGTGAGAGGGGCAGGGAGAGGGAGAGGGAGAGGGAGAGGGAGAGGGAGAGGGGCAGGGAGAGAGAAAGAGGAGGGAGAAAAGGGGAGAGAGGGAGAGAGAGAAAGAGGGACGGAGAGGAGAGAGAGAGGAGGGAGAGAGAGGAGAGAGAGAGAGAGAGAGATAGAGAGAGAGAGAGAGAGAGAGAGAGAGAGAGAGAGAGAGAGAGAGAGAGAGACAGGAGAGAGGGAGAGGCTGCTCGGGTCAGGGTAGTTTAGGGTAGAGGGGGCGCCAGGCTACCTATAGGTCATGTCATCCTTACGACCGCTCCACTCAACCCGACCCAAGTAAGAGGGGGAGGGAAAGGGATGGCTATTCGAACCAAGGGAGGACAGTGAAGGGAGGGAGGGGCACCCAGCTGGGTCGAGCCGGGCCTGACCTGACTTCCCGCGCTGTTCTTTGTGCTGCAGCTGCCGCCGTCGCTACGGCCGCCTCTGTCCACGGAGGAGGGTCTTCTGGCACCGTTTGCGATACCTGTGAGACGAGCGCCGGTGAGTAGAAGTCTCGATCAGAGACCCTATTGCACATTCGTAAATACAACTACTCAGTCAGGTCACTGCACATGTTCATCGACTACTGCTCATTGCATTAAGGTTTGCATATTAATCCATAATTTGGATGGTGACTTTATGCAGAGATTAGTCAATCACGACCAGCTAGCTAGTATAGGGGAAGTTGGGGCAATGCCGGAGTTGGGGCAAAGCCGAAATTTGAGATATTTCGAAAACCGTACGACATGGATGCCACCTGTCAGTGATGCTCTGAAGCTTAAGTGACTACCAATTATCGCATGTTTGTTACCAGTCGTCATTCGGAATACTTCGGCTGTGAGGGCGCCAAGAGCGTTTTCAAGGTACGTTTCCTTTGTACTACATGCGTCTTCGAAGCCGCATTTCCTACTCATTATGCTACCGTTTGTCTGGCCAATTCGGTCAAGTAATCTTCAGCACGTCTTTGCATAAGTGTGCTGCCTATTTGAAATCTATACAGCACGTTGAAAAGTTATGGGCCTGCAAATGAAAGTATGGCTGGCTGGGGTAATGCCGAAAACGTGCAATTACGCGCGTTAAAGCACGCTACGTGAACTTTACCGCTGTAGAATAGCAACGCGTATTTTTAGTCACACAAATTACACTTTTAACCGACACAACGGCCTGTCTGTTACCATAAGGAATGATTTACCTGGCCTTTTCTTATTATATCACACAATCATAACTTCCAGTGTGCACCAAGGGTCCTCAAGCTCTTAAAACGCGTGTCAGCTTTGACGAATTCTGGATAAAATTTGAGATAAAATAGCAAAACATCAATTTCGGCATTCCCGTAGATCATTTCTCCCATTTTCGGCTTTCCCGCAGTCCGGGGCAACGCCGAAAAAGTCACTTCTTTGATATTTTTAGTTTGTGCGCTTAACGGTATGCGAATTCAACAAATGCGCCTGGTATGTTTGAAAGGCAAAAGGCTGGCCTCTCGAATGACGCCAACAAGAATAGCTTATGTTGTCTACCTTGCGTGCTACGGGCGTCAGAAAAAAAGTATTCGGCGTTCCCCCAACTTCCCCTAAGCTCAAAGAAATGAGCGTAGCAACACTTAAGTTTTTTTCACTGTTGTTTCTTATTTCTGCTGTGCGCGACTTTGCCTGCCTACGTTTTTGATAGTGTGCCTCACTGACACGGTTGTATTCCATTGTTTTCTCAGGCAACGCTGGATCATCTTCTGGAGTGTTTGTGCAGACTGCTCCGTCCGTGGGTAAGAATAACTGCCATCATTGGAATGTTTAAGGGTGCATACCAGTAACGTAGCAAGTCACTCTATCCTTGAGGGTTTTGGTATGCTACATTGCAGTCAACATGACTTTTTGGATATATCGAAGAACAACCATTTCACTAAATATCTTCTGCTTGTTAGGCATATAACTAGTGCAATAATCACTGTGCAATAATCCAGTGTGCACTGTGCCTAGTCCACCATCACTTCCATTTAACACAGTCACTCCTCACTCCTCTGCCGTCAGGAGACCTGTGCACGCCGAACCCGTGCGGACAGTACGCCGATTGTAACCCGGGAACGGACAGGCTGGGCCAGCCGCGGGCCGTGTGCACGTGCCCCAAGGGCTACCTGGGAGACCCGCTGACCGCCTGCCAGCGCGGCGAGTGCGTGGTGAGTGCTTATTCGGATGGCGGCAGGTAGAGAGCATCTGGCCATTGAGTGAATAATGAATATGGTTGTTGGATAGGTGATGGATTTATTTTGTAATGACAAACAACTGAGCTGAACCACCATTGTGGCGCAGTTGGCAAGTGCGTTCACGTTTGGCGTGGGAGGTCCTTGGATCAAAGCTGACCTATGGCAGCGTTTTCCTCGGCCGGCTCCTACCCAGGAGATGGCAGTAACTGGGGAGTGTTCGCTCGGTCGTGGGGATTACCGCGCCAGCCAGCGCCCCCGGCTGCAGGTACGGGGACCCGCAGTTGCTACTGTACACGAACCCCAACTCTAGCCGTCTGTCCTGTCCAGTAACAACCGATAACATTGATATCCGACTGCCGGTCCCTGTGTAAGAGCAGCTGAAATTTTCTGTGCGTGCCCTCTGACAGCTTATTTTTGTTCCCTGTGAGTGTGCTGGGACAATTTACTCAGGGTCGCTGTACAGTAGCAACTGCGGGTCCCCGTACACGGGCCTGATCCGCCTTTAAACAGATCCTTCGATCCGGTGACATGTCCCGAGGGCACGGCCTCGCTTCATGTCCCGGAGCAACCCTCTGACCTGCCGGGCCCGAGAAATCGGGATAGCCCCAGCGTGCACACCAGTGCGGTGCCACCTGGGGTGCGTGACAGGAAGCGTGCGGTCAAGGCTGTCCCGCGTAGTGGGTGCCGAAAACGATTCGTACCACTGCCGTGTATATGTTACGGGTCATATGCTAACTCGGGCAGTATGCAAACTACCCGGGCAGTATGCAAACTACCCAGCAGCCCGGGCAGTATGCATACCGCCCGGGTAGTATGCATACTACCCGACCCCTTGGGCAGTATGCATACCGCCCGGGCAGTTTGCATACTGCCCGGGTAGTATGCATACTACCCACCTTTCTTCTCACGGGCAGGATGTTGACTCGGGCAGTATGCTGACCGTGGCTCGTGAGGCTAGTTAATGCAACAGCTCGCATACTATGTCAATGGCAGACACTTTAACCCGCGCGGAGCCGCGCTCGGCGCCAGCCGTGCCGGTTTTTTTGGGGGGGGAGGGGATGAGCACCTCTGACTCGACTCCTGTGCCACTTGGCGGCACAGGAGTAAGCTACATGTAAGATGCGGTAAGCAGCATTCAAAATAACATCAAAAATCATAGAAAAACTCCAGTCATGTTTAAGTCAGGCCAAAGATCAGGTCACCAGAGGTCATCAAAGGTCAATTTTCACCTTTTTAACTTTTTTTACAAATCGGCCCACAAGCTCGGAAACTAATAGAGCTAAAGCGCCGCAGAGATACGCATTCAGTAGCTCTTTTAACGCTTTCTGGATTAAACCCTCAAAGTTGACCTAAGCTCAACGGTGCAGCCTCCAGAGGGCAACAACGCTTAAAATAGCTGTTTTGACGATTTATTTTACGGCAAAATTAGTTTACCTTAGATAGGCACGACATTGCGTTTGCCGGCATCGTGTTCCTCTCGTCGAGACGCGTCGAGTTAACTATAATTTGTCTTTTAAGACCACATTAAAATTTGACCTAAGGCTAAGGTCATGACCTGACATGAAAAGGTCATGTTGGTTATCAGGCGATCCTTATCGTCGACTTAAACACATCTAAGGTTGTTTCCATCGCTCGCATACGTCTCCATAACATAAAAAGTAATCGTAAAAAAAAACTACTGCAGATCTGCTATGACCTGACATGACCTCATGGTCATAAAGAGGGGTCACCACAAGTGCAATTTGCCGATTCAGTGTGTTGTGTTTACATGGAACCCGATGTTTGAGAGCGTTTAGAAGGACTTTTATCCAAAAAGGCGTCTTTCAACTTTCTCCTGTCAACTTCTAAGAGACTGTGCAAAATTGGCCTGACCTTAGGTCATCGGTTGGACATCAAAGTGCCAATTCATGTATTTTATACATACTTTTACTGTTATTGATCGCTGAAAGTTTCAAAGCGATCGTTCAGTCGGGGTAGCTATGGCGAACAAGTTCTAACTTTTTTCTGAGGTAAGGTCACTTGATTTGCCCTGCAGTTACCTGACCATAAGAACTTGTTACGCCTTACATGCAAATGGTTTCATGCAGTGAGCATTAGCTATTGAAACTGTACTTACGTCCTCTGCAGGTCCAGATGCCAAACCAAAGCCAGCGAGTGATGAAACTATAGAACTCCCTTCATTTCAGATGAAAAAGACTTGTTGGCCGCTGGCTAATATTCTGAGAAAAAATTAAGTCATATTCCAATTCTTATTCCATCCTTCAATCGATAAATCGCGTTTGACGGCAAAACATACTTTGTAGTTAAGCTACGTTACTCACTGCCATTTTTATTTTTAAAATGGACATGGAATACACAACTTCAAGACGAGAAGCGGGCAGTATGCAAACTGCCCAAGCATTTGGGCGGTATGCATACTGCCCAAGGGGTCGGGTAGTATGCATACTACCCGGGCGGTATGCATACTGCCCGGGCTGTTGGGTAGTTTGCATACTGCCCGGGCAGTCTGCATACTGCCCAAGTTAGCATATGACCCGTAACATATATAGTGTATCTAACCCAGTATGAATGTGTGCTACTAACGACAAAAAGCCCGGGCATGGTGTGTCAAAAGTGGAAATAGCCGCCCGGCTTTAGTTCGCCAGCCTTGTCAATAGATGGCAGTACCACAATATGGGCAGCGGATCGTGCAATTGACGTCAAATTTTCGTTATCTGCTAAGAATTGAATGGCGGATCTTTTCATGCAAGAATCAAGTAAATCGGTCCACAACTTTTCTAGCAACAGAGATATGTAGTCAAACACCCTGCCAGAGCGGCGGCGCGGCGGCCGGCGGCAGCCTGGGAGACTGGCGGGGGCGCTGAACGGTTCCGACTTGGCACTGCACTAAAACCTGTTAACTGCTTGGAATAGTTATTATAGCAATATTTTCATTCAAGTGAGGGATAACCAAGGGCAGGAAGTATGTATGCTTGTGTGCGTGCTATGTAAGCCAAGAAACTGCATTAGCAGATACTCGCTAACATTAGATCCAGCCAAGTCCAAACGCATTCCAGGGGATGTGTTCCTGATGGGTCAACAATATTTATCGTTCGAGGGCGGATACAGTTTTAACAATACAAAAAATATTTTTGCACAGCTCTATTCCTTGAATAATTCTCTTCAACGCCTCATTCCTAGTTAAGCGAATTAGCCCACCCTGGTTGAATAAATAAGGCGATTTCGCCACAAGGTCGCGGAAAACCGACCGAAAACGGCCGCGCTCAACGTTAATTTGGGCATGCAGGCTCTTAAATACTCGCATTGGGCGGGTAGGGTTTCCCAGGTATTGGCTCCAAAACACCGTATTCGGCTCCCGAATACGTCCAAGTGACCCACCTCGTTCCTAGTTAAGCTCTAATTAGATCAAGTGACTCATAAGGAGCGAAAAAAGCGACAAAAAGCATGAATTTCCCTATGGCGGCGGGCTGCCGGGTTGCCAGACGGCGCACCGGCTATTTCCACTTTTGACACACCATGGTCGGGCACCAAAAAATATTAAAAAAAAAAACAACTGAGCTTTGTGTGACTTTGATGAAAGTAAGAGACCGTAAGATATAACATTTGCTTCATTATGTCGTTGAACTGAGAGCACAAAAAAATCTTTTTCACATTGACGACCATAACTTGACATTGACGTTAATTGGCGTCTCAGCGTTTCGAGCAAAGCAGGCGCATAAAGAATCATCAGTCATTAGCCAGCGCCAACTGAACTCGTAACCCATTTAACTCCGTGTGCATTTCTAACTCATTTTGCCTCTCAACTCTCCAGGACCACTCCAACTGCCCGGCCACCCAGGCGTGCTACAACTACATCTGCACTAACCCGTGCCTGAGCTCCTCCGGCGGCAACGTGTGCGGCACGAACGCACTGTGCCGCGCCCAGAACCACAAGGCCATCTGCTATTGTCCTCCGGAGTACACTGGGGAGCCGCTGACCGAGTGTCGGCTCAAACCCGTGGCCAGGTGAGAAGACAAGGACGATGATGGAGGGATGGGCAGGGGACAGAGTGATGGGACAGTGCACAGAGGGATGGGACAGTGGGTAGAGGGACGGGACGGGGAAATAGGAATGGGATTGTGCACAGAGGGATGGGGCAGAGGATAGAACAGTGGACAAAGGGATGGGGCAGAGGATGGGACAGTGGGCAAAGAGTGGGACAGTGGACAGAAGGATGGGAGTGGGGAGGGGGTGGACAGAGGGATGAGACATTGGACAGTGGAACGAAGGACTGGAGGGAAGAGGGCGGGTCAACAGAGGATGGGAAAGGCCTGACCGGATGGTTTGTTAGAGAGTGGTTCCGGGTTGTCAGGCTCTGTCCTACCCAATGATCACGTTTTCTTTTCTTTTCAGTAACCATAGCGGTTAGACTGGCTAACCCAAATATCAGCAGACTGGACAAGTCGCTGAAGGAAGGAGTCCTCAACTAACAGTCAGCACGACAATCGACAACCGGGGAGGCGAGAAGAATGAAAGGCATTCACAGGCAGTTTTGTTCGACCTAAATGAATTAACGAGACTTTCCGAGTGTCAGAAACACCCTACACTTGTTCTTGTGTTAGCATGACAGGTGTTGCGTTTAATAGTGTTGTAGTGAGTGGATGTTGTGAATAAAGGAAGATCAGCCACTATCAGGTGACAAGAAGATGCTTGCATGAATTCATAACGGTTTTAACCCATTTTCCTCCTGCTGCGGGCAAGAATTTTCTAGGATGCTGAGTGAGTGATTTCGGTGTACTTAGGAATGGTTGTGTGTATAGCTCTGAGACACGTGCTGGGCTGAGAAGGTGCGAACATTTCGTTGATGTGGGTTTTGTGCTGAAATGTTCACATTCAGGTGAAATATTCGCTGGCATCGCATGTGTTTTGACATAGGATAACACATTCATGTTCTGGTCAAAGCATAGAGAAACATTAGATTTTAGAGAAACATTAGATAAGTAAAGCGATGAATGATAAATCTTCTTGAAATAAATGTAAGTAATCTTCGAAGGTACGAGCTCTTTTCATTTTTATATCATGAACATTCTATTAACATGGGATGAATATTTCTCGCTAATAGAAATAATGTTCATACGAATGCTATGAATAAAATGTTCCAATTGATGGTCTAGAAAAAGCCTGGTTATAGACTCTGTAAATTTTAAAGTTGCCTATATTTAGAGAAATAAAAATGTGGAATGCTGTTTTGCATTCATCACTAATGTGAGTCATTTGATAAGATGGGATATTGCGTGAATATAGGTTACCGAAGTTACCTACCGAAGTTTGAAAATGTATGGGGTCTTTCTAGAGGGGTGACTACGATTTCATGCGTAATCCAGTTTCTAGTCTCGTTACGTCGGATGTCTACAGCATTGAAAAATGACTCTGCCGCCTTCAGTTCTTCTCGAAAAGCTATACAAACTACGAAGAAGCAAGTTGTTTATAATCTTAAATCGATGTTTATCATCTTAAACGCATCACAGGCCGTAGGTACGGCTCTCGCGAGATTAAAGGGACCCTCCCGGCTCCCACCTTAACATTAGATTTGAGTTGAGATAGCCAAAATGGGGTCCCTGGCTCACAATTACCGGTTTCGGCACTCACAGCATCGAGAAATGCCTTAAATCGGAAATATTGAATTTCAAAATTGCAGCATTTGGATTCAGAGGGGCTAATGCATAGGAATACCCCTCTGAATGTGTGACGTCAGCGCAGATATCTAACGATTTTTAAATGTTTGACTAAAACGTTTTGTAGCACGCGGTGGTATATGCTGCTTTGCGCGCAACATCTGCCGCGAACGCCGCACTTCCAAAATGAAGTCGCTAGGAACAGCGGATATCCAAAAAAAGTAAACAAAAGTAAAAGTCTAATATCTTGAAAACCGGTGAATATTTTTCGGTGAAATTTGGTACATATTCGTTTTTGCTCTTTCTGAATCGAGCGACATCACTTTCATGCTAATTCATTAACTTTTTTGAAGGTGGGAGGGTCCCTTTAAGGGTAGGTTTAACACTTTTACATTTCCGGTTATATCTTAAACACTAATCGATCTACGATGAAGCCATTTTACACGATCATGGCCGGCCTGTGAACCAACAAGTCGATCGCATCTTCAACACTTAAAAGCTTAAGACGACGAAGATATAGCCTGAAGAGTACACTACATTTTCTAGGTGCAAAACCTGCCGCTAAAACCAGCGAGACCTGTACGTACTACGTACATATGTGTATATTTCGATATCGACCGAACGTCTCTAAATTTACACTAAACATCACTTTAAATCGTCACTCAAACAAATCAAACAAATCGCTCAAAATCACTTCAAATCACTTTAAATCACTTTTAACCACTTTAAATTACTTTAAATCACTTTAAATCACCTTAGAAATTTACACTTGTCATGCATTGCAAATGAATTTACCACACACATTCCCTCGACCCCATCCGTTTCCCGTCCCGTAACAGCATCGCTCCCACACATCTCTCCCACTTGCCGGACCTGTCAGCCACAAATCTCTCCTGTCAGCGCCGCCCTGCACGCTATCGAGTGACACAGGTGTTCACACAGCCCCCGTCCAGCTGTGGCGACGTCCGATCGTCGTCACGCATCGCAGAAAGTTGGGAGACGAGTGATTGGGCCGAACACGGGGAGCGCGGAGGTGACAGTGGTGGGACAGTGAAGTTTGAAACGTCAGACAGACAGAAACTGACCCAGTGAGGAGAGACGGTACGATTCGTGAGGTAAGCGCTACAAAATAACATTACAAAGATAAACGTGACTTTTCAATTTGTGAAAAAAAAACATAATTCCGCCCTTAGCGTGACGTAGCTCAAAATTCAAGCTTCAAATGGTCCAAAATCATTTTCGACAGCAGTCTCACAGTGTCCATATCTCTTGCTCTATCTTATTAGTTATTATACACATTCACCTATTGCCGTTACAGGCTTTGCTTGCCACCCTCAGTTTCCCTGTCTGGTCGTCTCGCCAGTTATCTCGCCATGCCGGGTCAGGCGTACGAGCCTCTGAATGGACCACAGAGCGATGAGCGTACCTACCTGATGCGGGGCGACTCTCGCCGACAGCGGGGCCTGATTATCGCGGCTGCAGTGGCCTCTCTGACCGCCTCCCTGCTACTCATCACCGCCGTCTTCCTGCAGATGGAGTGTGAGCAGGGGGCCACAGTGCTCGTCGTGTTGTGGGATCGGGCTGAAAAAGAAAATGATTCATCAGGCTGATTGCATGAGGACTTGAACAGTCGTCTTGCAACCTGCAATAGCGTAACTATCTGATAAATAAAACTACTTATTTCAGGAAAGACAAGCATTACTATGAATGGTCAGCCAACAAGTTGTTTCTATTTTAAAAGCATTTCTCCTGTTCCTCTGGACTCCCAATCTAATAACTATACATCGCAATAAAACGTTATGACAAAATGTCACGCTTATTCGCCCTGTAAGAAGTTTTGTAGTTTTCTCATCTCAGACCATAACAAAAACAGACTGTGCATAAGGCCGTGCTTCACAGACAGAGAAGCCCACCACCACGCCGAGCAGATGGAACAGCTGTGCTCCACCACAGCGGCCCCCCAGTCCACCGCGCCGACACAGCAGGCGCCGTGCACAAGCGCGGGGTGTGTCAGAGCAGGTCAGTGTATACCAGAACGCACAGTGCAGCAGCGCAGAGTGCATCCGAGCAGGTTGCAGAGGCTATCAGACAACGGGAGAAACGGTATAGTGCAAGCTGCATGCGCATTTCACATAACTCTCAGCCAATGAAATAAAAAGCCTGTGTTAGAATTGTTAATAGAGTAGGTATCGATCTAACCAACGATTTCTATTTCCCATCTCTCTTCTCTGCATAAGGTATCACGCCTATGCCTCATTCTGTCATCCTATGCCACTTTCATTCGAGTACAAACAAGTTTTCACACCCCTTTTTCACAGCGGCGCGGATTCTGGACTACATGGATCCATCGGTGGACCCGTGTCAGGACTTTTACCAGTTCTCGTGTGGCCAATTTCACTTGAACCAACCGCGTCCCACGGAGGAGGCCACCTGGAACCATTTCCTGATGGTCAGCCGACACCATCAGACGGTGATGAGCGAGGATTTGATGTCTAGAGAGCCGGAGGACCTCGCCGGAGCGGCAGGAAAGGTCCGACAGGCCTTCCAGCAGTGCACTAACATGAGTAAGTTGTCAGGAGGGTTGATAAGGTTGAAGATGGTTTGTTGAGGAATTGCTTTTACGACTTACGACCGAGGGTAATAGTGTTCTCACAAAACAAATGTCAAAACAAAGCTTCGTCATTCAGATTCTTACAATGCGCTTGTCAAATGCAGCAATATTTATGGCTTTCATTGCTGCAAATCAAGTGTTCAACACACCTGTGTACTACCACGAGTCACGACCTTGATGTTTTGTCACAATGCCGACTCTAGGTCAACGGATACAAATATTTCGAAACTAAGACAACCGGATGAATTTAGTCTCTGATCTCTCCGGTAAATACCTTTAAACTACCGCACACCAATTAAATACCTACAGCTTTATGATAAATGGCCAACTCCAAAATACATGAACTTATTGCTTGTTTGTCAATTCTTAGTTGCTTGAATGTGCTCCCACTCAGCATCTCACCTGATCTACCAATCCAACTATTAACTATAAACATAACTAACTTGCCATTGACATAACCATAAATCTGCCGCAGCGTCACGTGACCAGGCTGGCGTGAGTCGTCTGTCGGCGGCTCTGGAGCGGATCGGCGGCTGGCCGGCCCTGTCCTCCCTCACGGGGACCCAGTGGAACAACACCGGCTACAGATGGTCGACGGCAGCGATGTTGGCGCAGCGCTACACCGGCAGACTGACCGGAGCGCCGCTCGTATATCTATCCGTTTCCATCGACGAGAAAAACGCAACACGGCACCTGTTGCACGTATGTAGAGTAGCGGGAGCGGCGGACTGGGTTTGATGTTGTGCGGTGCAGCATAACTTCAGACGCTTACAACTAGAACCATCTGGCGGCAGGAATATCAAATTGTAAGCCGCTCGCTGCCGTGCGGCGCAACATAACTTCAGGCGCTTACACTAGAGCCATCTAGCGGCAGGAGCAGTAGAAAGTTGTCCGGGACATTCAGTGATTGATTTCCGCACGATTGTCATTTACTCGCGGACGGATCATCCGATCAGCCTCTCAGTCTTTCGTCCTCTCTCCCCTCTCTCTTTCTCTTTTTCTCCTACTCTCTCTTTCTTCTCTCTCTCTCTCTCTCTCTCTCTCTCTCTCTCTCTCTCTCTCTCTCTCTCTCTCTCTCTCTCTCTCTCTCTCTCTCTCTCTCTCTCTCTCTCTCTCTTCTCTCCTCAGGTGGATCAGCCATCTCTGGGCATGACCCGCGGGATTCTGGTGGAGCCAGAGTCTAACCCCGAGCTGCACTCTGCCTACGAGCGTCTCATCACCGACACTCTGCTTCTGCTGCTGCCAAGGGATGGCGAGGGACAGTCAACTGTCAACGAGACCGTCAGAGCGGCAGCACAGGAGGCTGCTGCCCAGATTCGGCAGTTCGAGGTCCAGCTAGCCAGGGTGAGACTGGTGACAATGCGACGGGGAGAGTGGTTGATATTACGCAATTGTGTCACAATTTATTCAGACTACGGGTATGCGCAAACTGTGTAGGTAAATGTCATTGTGAAATTGAATGACTCATGATGTACTGTTTTTTTTGCATACATTAGAAAAAAAAAACACTTCAAAAATGTCGGCATGAAAAATTATGGTTATCTTTTGCAGCTAACCATCGCAGCCGAGAACCGTCGAAATAGCAGCCGGATATACAACAAGATGACGCTAAACGAGCTCCAGCAGCTTACCGACCAGATTCAGCCAAACATGGTTCGTAAATCGTAATGCTATACGAAGCGCTGGATGCCTTTTATTGCATGTCAGCATTACACAATTGAGTTGCATAGTCTCGAGCCAAAAACGGTTAAAATAATACAAACGAAATTGACTACGTTTCCATGGGCAAGGGGATTCGTATCCGGATCAGTGAAGCCGCTACTGATCCGGATGACTGGGGCCGTTTCCATGGGCAAAGCCGGTACTGATCCGGATCAGTGAAATGCGAGTGAAATAAGAGCCGACCCCCACCGGACACGATTTGGTAGCCGAGGTCTGTGACGTCAGGCGGGCGTGAAGTTTTCCCTTCACCATAGGCTTCACACACAAACCGGCCGAAGTTCATGCCAGGATAGCCCGGCTTGAAAGTGCAAAAATGATTAAATTTTGCCCTCAATAGATTCATTGCTTCATTTTATAACTAAAAACGTCCGTTATTAGGACTCAATGAAGGTAAAAAGTACTCAAAATCGAAGTTTAAGAAAATGCTGTCCGAGCACAATCTGGTAGCATCACGTGACCTCTTTTAAGCAGAATGTATATAATTCAAGGATGTTATTACACGATTGCTGCCTAAAACATCATAAATAATACGCTTGTAACATTTATTGCTTCTGTTTAAGTCATAACATTGCAAAACGCAAAGTTCATCATGGTAGTCACGTGACCAAAGGTATAGCAGGGGTTGGGACAAGCACTCAAAGGATTTCAAGTTTTTTAATTAAATTATATAAGTTTCATGATGAAATTGATAGAATGTATTTTTTCCTAATGAAATACAAATTTTCGTATGTAAAATATTTTCCTTATGGGCGAAATTCTCCATATAAGAAATGTCAGTGACGTCACCAGGGCTTTACTTGGGCTTTACTCAAAACATCGGACCTACCTGTTTCTTATAGGTATCTTGATAAGAGCTCAGCCGCTACTGATCGGCTTAGGAGGGACGAGTATGGCGCACTTTGGCAATTAATAAAAACTCCAGCTAACATTTTTGCCTAGTACTGTGCAAACATCGACTAGGATCTTCCGTCCTGAAGATTAGCTTTCTTTTATCATACCGATAGCAAACTCGGCTATTGGGAAAATCTTCCAAACTCTCTACAATAACTAATTTTTAAGATCGATTCATGTTGAAAAATAAAAATAAACAAATAAATTTACATAGCAATTCGTCCGTCTTCCATTACTTCAGAAAACGCTTCGGGCGACCCCGAGTTTCGAACCCGAGACCTTTGGCTCAAAAAGCGAAAATTTTACCACTGCGCCACCGCGGCACTCTGCCGCCTCTGTCCTAAACTTATATGTGAAAATAGTTGACAGGCAAATGATGCAACATCGAGAAAGTCTACATTTGTGCTGTAAGGGATTACACGGGTAATGAAAAAATGCTGGAAAAGATTGCAAAATTGATTTGCCATCTAACACCAACAAATAGATTAAGAATATTGGCACAATAGATCTTAGCAAGATAACTGATGGGTGGATGCTGTTGCGCAACGGAATGCTTGTCACCGTGCAGGAGGAATGCACAAACAAATATCTCCAATGGTTTAAATCTATAATAATATAGCCCAAATTTTGAAACATATCATTTTGGTAATAGTATAATTTAAATAAAATATTTCTAATGTGATATATGCATCCAGGCCAATTAAAACAATTAACATGAAAATAAGAAAATTAAAAAGCCAAACATTAATCCCTATCGTAACGGCTCAGCTTCTTTCGAAGCTGGATTAGAATCCGGATCAGCGGTAAGGGATTACGGGTGTTTCCATGGGCAGCCTAATCCCTTACGAGGCACTGATCCGGATCAGTGATGCCCATGGAAACGGGGTCATAAATAGTAAGCTCATCTTCTCAATGCGTTTTCAAATACATACATAGTAGCCTTGCTTGAATATTTTGCGTATTCAACATTAAAAATCGAGGTTATTTGACTGTAGCAGGCAGGTATGCCACGTCACTACCCGAAATTCCAAAAGGAAATACGCTGGTCTCGTTCATTTTCGCAGATTCCTTGGACGGAGCTGATTGATCAATTCCTTTCTCTGGGCGGCGACACGGAGTCGGGACCACCAGACGGCAGCATGGAGGTCGTGGTGCTCGAACAAGACTTCTTGCGAAACCTCACACTGCTGCTGAACGACACAGATATCTCTACCGTGGGTAAGTCTAGTTCTGATCATTTACATACAAGAGCAGTAAGCCTAGAAAATACCAATTTCACTTTCATGAGGCGCATCTTGTAAATTTAAAACAAAGATTTCACTACATAGAAGCCAGCAGTTTTTTATTTGAGACGGTGCATCAGCATGCATTTAACCCAAGGAACAAAAAAGGTGCACCTAAATCTGGCGTATTTCAATTTTGAGTTCAAATCACGCATATGCATGTAAACTGACCTCAGAGTTATTGATCGTTTTCAGCAAATTACATCGCCTGGCGTGTTGCCCTGAGCTCTCTGGTGCATCTTGATTCGGAAGCAGGGAGGATTCGCTATCAATTCTACAAAACTACGGCAGGTCTGAAAGCTCCCCCACCCGTGTAAGTAGAGCTAAAATCAAGTGATGGCAAATTTAGATTGAACTGCGTCTCAATGGATGAATGTAGGCCCTTTTTGTGTGTAAAATATTCGCATTTTGCTGTGGTTCACGAAGGGCCTTCTTTTCCAATACCTAACACAAAATCGGTAGCGATGTACGTTTCCGTTTATTCCTCGCTGTTTTACGTAGTCCGTACAAATTAAATGAAGAACATATTATCTACATATGTAGTAACATCAACGAGTTTTTCCAGCGAACAAGGCTGCTTCAATTGGCTGATAGAATCAATGGGAGCAGGACTGAGTTATATCTTCATCACAAAGTTCTTCCCACCCGACCGCAAAGACAAGGTAACCACTAGCGATATGCACATTGCACAATCTACGTTGCAGACATTGTCATCAAGGTTTTACAGTACATTATCGATATTGCTTTCATTGGTCATCCGATTTCTCGCAGGGTAAAATACTATCTCAGGATCTTTATCATTTACTAGCCTACTAAATTTCAAACACCCCGAATATTGACAGCTACCCCTACAAGGGTGTCTGACAGGTGACTGCGATGGCATCCGACATCGGCACGGCGTTCGGTCAGCGCCTAAACAACATCACCTGGATGGACGAGGCCACGCTGCAGCAGGCGCTGGCCAAGGTGGACCAGATGGTGACCAACGTGGCACACCGGAACTGGATGGCCAATGTCACCGAGATCGAGCAGTACTATCAGGCAGGTCACTGACGGCGACGGCCTGCAACAGATCGGTCTAGTTTGTTCCAAGAATGGGTTTCCTTTCCGTAAATGTTTTGGATGAGTCTCGACAATAACAAGAAATAATAGCCACATGTGAAACAGCGCGATTTAAATGACCATTTCTTATTAATTGGCCTCTCTTGATAGTATTGCATAGTATATTATTTTGGCTGTTTTTTAGTTTACATATAGTATTGTAGGGGAGAGGTATCCAGGTTAGCATACATGCTACATACAAGGAATTTGGTGGATATTGCGAATCCATGATGATGTTAACATTTTAACTGCCCGATAAATCCATTAGATTGTAAAACTTATCAGTTCGTCGTGCCTATCGCGGGCTACCTTTTTTATTTACTGACCGCATGATTACTCTTTCTTTTGCCTCCAGAGTTTCGATTTTCAGCCTGATCAGTTCGCAAACTACGTGTCTCTGAATCGGTTGGAACAAGGAAGGAACGTTGATCTTCTCACCAAACCAGTGGATCGACACACGTGTGTATAGTATACAGGACAAAATTATTGACCACTTATAACTTATAAGTTGACTCAATTTGTATAGTTATTGCAGAGCACTTCAGATAATTCCGAAGATTTACAGGGCCTTTGATTTCCTTCTCGCAGGTATCTGGAATACCCGATCGTGGTGAATGCTTTCTATGAACAAACACTGAATTCGATCACCTTCCCAGCAGCGATTCTGGCACCACCATTCTTCGACGACGGACTTCAGTGAGCCCTGAACCGCAGCCAGCCTGAAGCTGATAATTTATCACTGATTGCAGCAACTTTAGGATGTTATAGTTTTTCGTTTGCTATACCTACCTTTTTGTCTTGACGTTATGAAATCAGATGTAATCAAATTTAGATTACTTTATTTGATCTAAATTACATCTTATGCTCCGGTTTATCGAAAGCTCTCTTCAATATTCAGAAGTTTGAAAAGAGGAACTGATCAACACTGCATAATGAAAAAAGCATGCTCTTCAAAGCGATTTTATCTAATTTATCGTCAGAGTGCTAAACTACGGCGCGATCGGCTCGGTGGTGGGGCACGAGTACACGCACGGTTTCGACGACGTGGGCAGTCAGTTTGACGCTGTGGGAAACCTGGTCTCCTGGTGGTCGGACCAGACCTCTGCAGAGTTCCGACAGCGGGCCGACTGTGTCAGAGATCAGTACGGCAACTACAGCCTCCCCGGACTGGAGGCGTTCACTAACGACTCTCATGTGAGTGACGGAGGCAGTGCGGGAGTCGAAACTGGGAGAGCATAAATCTGAAATATCCTTGATCTGTGATTCAGGTAAAATATTATATCCTATTTAATGTGTGTGCCTTAAAACAGTATTTGTTATCAACATATATCCATTTAACCCACATTTGCAAGCATATCCACATCCAGTCTTTTCCTCTTCTCTCGTTGCTCAGAGTAATCACCTCGTTCCCCTGTCACCAGGTAAACGGTCTTTTGACACTGGGGGAGAACATTGCCGATAACGGCGGTCTGGCGCGCGCCTACGAGGGCTACTTTGACCAGTACGTGCGCCGGCACGGGCCGGAGCCACCACTGCCGGCACTCACCAACTTCACAGCCGAGCAGCTCTTCTTCATCGCGTTTGGTCAGGTAATGGTCACCGAGCAAACAAGCGTTTGAAAAAAACGCTCATTTTGATAGACTGAAAAACGACGCTCATTTTAAAGAGTTTACAATAACAATTTTATTTTTTCCTCAGAAAAACTGATTTATTTTCCTGGCACAAAAATGCAGGTAATTTGTTTTGCAGCGGATCAACCGAACGTCGGATTTTCTTGTCAAGATCAACATAAGATTTCGAACCTTTACACATGTCCACCAATAATTTCACTTCAAAATATTCGTTCAAATCCATTCCCCGACACTTACGGCTAGCTATATTTTGCCTCCGCTTTGTCTCCCCTTCCAGATGTGGTGCAGCAGCGAAACCCCCGAGTACCTGCACAGCCGCCTGTTGATGGACCCGCACAGCCCGCGCCGTGTCCGCGTGCACGGTACCGTATCCAACTCTGTCGCCTTCGCCGCCGCCTTCTCCTGTCCGACGGCGGCGCCCATGAACCCCGAGCACAAGTGCATCGTTTGGTGACCTGTACTGAGCGGGCATTATTTGAAGATAGTCGTGCTGGATGGTGGTGATATGATGTGGTTTGCCTTTGACTGTAACAATGAGAAACGATATAAAAACTAAGCTGATAGTGGCCAAAAGGCTTGTTATACAATGTCATCATATATAACAAGCCTTTTGGCTTGTTATATGCAGGTTCTGATATTGAACGTAAAAAGAAATACATGTCTTTACAGATTTCGAAGTCCATCATATCTGGTCGTTTGGCATGTTTTGCATATATAGAATTTCCACATCCAGAAATACAGCTTTTTGCTGAATCAGTTCCTTACTTCACATGTCAGATGAATGCCTATATGTAAAAGATATGAGCAATATCAACCATTCGTGGGAAGGATGAGTTTTCGGTGGATTTTACACCCAGCTGAAGCAGGGTCAGCGTTTCACGGTCCTGGGTAGGTGCATTTAAAGGGACCGGTCGCTTACGTTAAGTATAGGAGAAAGTCACACGGTGCTCTTTAAAGTGATAAACTGACTTGTCTCTAAATGCGGTTGCGCATCGTCGCTTGGCAAGTGCAGATGGCGTTGGAAGGCTGAGACCCAAACGGGGCGGACGCATAGAGGGCGACACCATTATCTACTTGATAGGGCTGTGAGCCTCCAGTGATTAGTGCCATTTATCAAAGGGATGTATTCAAAATATCCCAAACGAAAAGTAAAATCATTCGCATATAAGCTGTGAATGCGTTGTTACAAGACATCATTCTAAATGCCAATGGCATACGGCGGTGAAAGTGTCTGACTGCTGAAAACGCTATTGTTTTTATCATAGCTCAAAACATTTTTCAGATGGCATTTGAGTTCAACAGCAATGACATAATTTCACTAAACAGCACTCACTATTTCTTTGGAGAATTATCAAACATTCAGCACATATCGTTTTGGCCAGAGCAAAACTAGAAATTAGAAACGCCCCTTCCATCTGCATGTGATTCGCAGATTCTCCTCCAGGGGACATGTCAAGGTCATGGCTGAACAGTGAATCAATCTCTCTCGGTTTCCAGTTTCCTTCTAACCTTCAGACAAGGCACAAATCCCAGCTCTGCATCGATCTATGGCTCCGAAATCCGGGGGAGCGGCTGATGGAAACAAATCGACCGTAAAAAGGACCCCTGGTGCGAAGATGCTAACCGTTTCCACGAGCGGACCTCTGAAGGGCGGCGTCCTCGGCCGACCGTGAACCCCAGCACAGCGGTCACGAAGGAGCCCTCTGACACTTTTCTAACGTCCCGTCGAACGCCAGCTGGCGTCTTTTATCTACTATGACCTTGCCATGAAGTTGCGGACGGGAGTCCGGGACTGCTTGGATGGTGTAGCTTCCGGGGTTCAAAACTCTCGGCCGGGTACCAGTTAGCCCTCAGAGTGGCACGGCTCGAGATAAGCGCAAACTGGTTTAAATGTCTAGTGATCAGGGAAGTGGTTAAAGCGGACTGAAAAACGGAGCGGTGAATTTAGATAAGAGTCCATGTAAAAGTACGCCCATTGTCTGAAAAAAATGACACTTTCTGTACTTTTATGCTAATATATTTTGTTCCTCAATTTATTTTCAAATAAAGCTTAAAGGGACTATCCCACCTTCTAAAATGTTGTTAAAACCAGTTAAATTGTGCCCGACCTTATAGATTGGATGACCAGGAACACGGTTCTGGCTATCATTTTTCATTAAACATCTTAGGCTTCCCATATTCCAAACACAAACTTTCAAATATGTGACGTCACAGCCCAAAATTACCTCCTTCCCCAGGTCACATTACTGTCATAAAGCTGATTCTTTTTACTCTGTAGGCACCACAACAAAGTTCAGACCAAGTTTTAAGCGATTTTTCAACGAACAAACCCATTTAAATCAGAATGACTAAACGAGGTGACGTCACACTAACGGTCGCTCCATGTTGAAGATAGGGCCTTGTACAAGGCCCATTTTCAAATGAAGGGAACGAATTTCTTCAACACCAAGAGGCCGCGGGGGTTGCAACCTAGATAGTGGTTTCTGAACCTCGCCGCAAACTTGGCTATCTCAACTCAAATCCCATGTTAAAGGTGGGATAGTCCCTTTAAATGCAGCACAGCTGATTAGCTAGGTATATGTACTTATTTTGATTAGCCAATGAAATGCAGCTTGGTATGACAAATGTATGCTGAATGTATGTTTTATAGCCTACTCAATTGCAGCCACACTTATAAATCGTTATATTTTGGGGTCATTTGCTAATCACGCTCATTACCTAGTACCCATCTCCAAGGCAGACCGGTCAATCTTGTTTCCTACCTTGTCTTGTAACATCTTCCGGTTGACCTTCCATTGGTGACCCCACCCACGCAGTGGCCGCTATATGGATGACGTCACGTGAGCTCTAGTGACGTCACGGTATTCTTTGTGGCTGTTTGCCAAGTGCCCCGGCTACTACTGAGCATGATCCGTGATCACGTCACCTAGAGGTCAATTTTCTGGCCGCAGACGTGATAAGTGTCTGACAGATTACCTCTGAGTCTGCGCCGGAGCTCTCGAGTCACGTCATTGTAAACTTTCAACAGGAGGAAAACTTCATATCCAAGATCCTGGTGTGAAAAACCACTCCGCTCACCGAGCCTTAGTTAGTTACTCTAAAATCACAAGAATATCTGCCTGCTGGGGCAGCAGCGAGCCATCACCCTCCCGGCACCTCAAAGGCCACCACGAGGCCAGCAATAGACGTGCGACGCCTGTGACCCGGCTGATTGGACGGTGCATGAGGCCGGCAGACGGGCACGACCCCCGTCAGTTGCAACACTGCGGCGCCTCTCCGCTGACGAGGCCCGACCGCCGGCGAAGAGGCGCCCTTCGACGTTCCACCACGTGTTGTAACAGGTCGAACTCTGTTTATCTCGTGGGTCGGTGTTGTGCGCGACAAGTAAATGCAGCGCTTGGGAGCTCCGTCTAGGCTTTGTCAATCAAAAGAGCGTTGAAGAGGCTTCGTGTTGGGCGGTGATGGTATATTTTCAGTTGAAAACGAAGAGCAGCATTGCTTTTCTCGTTGAATCGGTGATGAGGAAAGGCTAGCGTTGAACAGCTGCACCTTCCTTAGGCTCTTCAGATGAGAAGGCCATTGCTATCTCTGTTAAATCGGTCAGCATGTGAAGCATTCCGCCTGGCTGTTTATTAGGGTCACCAATACGCCTTCTTTGCGAAGGTCGCAGATATCCCAGAGATATAGCGACTTATGCCATCAGCTCCGACATCACAGTCGGCAAGAAGTTGTCAGCGGTCGCATGGTCATCCCATCGGACACAACTTTGGCCTCGTCTGGTTTTTCAGTGAGAGAGCCATCATGCCTGCCGGGGGGCAAAAACCCTGTACGTGCGATGTCTGTCAGGGTGATGTGGGCGTCCGCTTTGTCTCCGTCCATCGCTCGCCACTAGCCGGGGGCGGGCGCAGGTGACCGGTGACCTTGGTAATTTGGACGGCGCACTACTGGGCCAGACGCTGCCGCACCGGATGCGTAATGAGGGCAGGGGACACTGAGCCACGCGGAAGGACAGTAGAGGAAGGGAAGCTCGTAGTTTACGCAGATTCCGACCTCAGTGAGCGTGAGTAATTGACGGAAGCGAGCTAGTTGGAGCAGGTATCTGAAGGTAACCGGATATCGAGTGTTGTAGTTTGTGGGGACTAGAATTTACAATAATTCTAACAGCATATTTGAAGCACGGATCCCTTACTCCAAACGGTTTTAAGTGCTTCCCAGTGAGTCACGTCTATTTCCTGGTAGCATGATAAAACTCACAACACTCAGATAACCGTCACTCGAACAGAACGAGAAGTCATTCCTACGACTTCTCTTTTTTCCCAGTGAGTAGCTACGAGGGAGTATCTACCTAAGCACATTTCTCAAAGCAATCCCACACATCTTCTCAGACACCAAATGATCACGATCTGAGCGTACTGAGCACCGAAAACTCTTGCAGACTGCTGTTTTAGTGTCAGATAACGGTTCAGGGATGTGTCCGATTCCAGTCGGACAGTTGCCTGACGCTGCCAGCACGGATGATACGAGAAAACAGGCACCGTTAACACACGGTGGCCGTCGCATATTTTGATTGATGCTGTGAAAATGTGGCTTCAACTAAAAACTATGTAGAAAAAGTAAGAGCCATCAGGGTTCAGGAGGTATTACTATACGATCGCCAATGCATTCTTCGTCCAGAACAAGTTCTCTCGTAATTTTATTTCATGAGAAAGCCACGCAGCCAGCATGTGGGCAACTGTAAACAATAAACAGCAGCGTGCAGTTCATGCACCTAGGCTAAAGTTGTAATTTTGATGGGCACAATTTGTAAATCGAAACTGCGGCGTATTTTGCAGCAATACTGCGCAACCGCTGGGATATGCGACGCTTTAGTGCGTTTAGGAAGGGATCTGCGACATGTAAGCGCTCAGGAGCCCGTGTTAGTGGATCATCACTCGCCTGGCAGGAGTGTGTAACACTCACGGAAGCCCGGTTCGAGCTGACTTCTTGACACGCGGCCGGTTCTGAGCTGACTCGACAGGTCGTGTCGCAGTCGTTCCCTGTTCCGCGTTTAGTGCAACTGCAAGTAACCGACAAAACGTAAAATTGCGAAATGATGAGCAGGGGCCTCTGGGCGATTTCATTTTGTGACATCAATTCATGTGGCTAGGGTATAAAAATAAATTTCTCCATCCCGCTGCGCTTGCAAAGACATGACTTGTGGATACGGGTCTATGTATTCCTGACATTTACCCCAAGTCATGCTCTTTGGGTGAGGGTAACGCCCTCAGGTGGTACAAGTCAGGGTAACAACATACATAGCCGGGAGCAAGTTATGCACTGCGACGACAGTCGTTGTCGCTATACAGTTTTGCGCCCGCGGACAGAGAAAGGCTTTGCCGCTCACCACCGTTGGTGGCGCGCAGCAAATACATTTCGTCCAGACACTCACTCGTGGAAAGTAGATGCGAATCATGTTTTTGTGGGTTAATAAGGAAGCTATATACCTATAACATTTTTACTAGCCCTGTAAATATAAAAAAAATAGTTTAAATAAATGTCACTTCAAAAATGCACTCATATTGGATCTGGCATCATAGTAAAACAGATGTGGTGCAAGCACCGAACAAAAGTCATTTTACGCATAAAAAAGAGCTAGCATATTATTGCGATAAAAGGTTCCACCAAATAAAAACTGAAACAATCACGGTGGATATTTCGAGCGGCCTATAAAAACGATGCCTAGCCTCCGCAAAGTTGAGCTGAGCATGGAACTTAACCGGACTTTCTAATTATTTACTGTGTGAGTCAAGCAAAATCCTGGAGTAATGACACACAAAGACCTTGTCTCTGCAGTGTATGGGTGTCACACGTTGAAGTTAGTTTAGTTAGGGGTCCTTCAGGTGCTTACATAAGTTGGGTGTCAGCGCAGCATGCTATGCAGCTTTTCACTGAAATGCATGGAGATAAATGGCCCTTGTCGCTGCAGCAAGGGTCCCTTTCTTAGCACTGCAGCGCCGTAAGCCTAAAATGTTTTTTACTTCATGTAATTTTAACAATGTGATAGGTGCATTTATGCTACCTGAAGGCAGCGTTTTTGCAGAGGTGATGTGCCAACTCATTAGCAAATGGAAATAAGAACTGGAAGCCCCGCAGATCTTTTTAGAACACTGCTAAATCAAAGTCGCGTTCCTGTTTCGTCATGGAGCGCGTAGGAGCGTGGCAGCTCACGAGGCGCGCACGAGCGGCCACGACAAAGACGCCCGGCACCCGCCGCGGCTGTCCACGTGACTGCGTGACCGGTATGACACCGGCCCGGCCATCTATCACGTGACAGATCCGGCCGGGGCGCTGCACACTCTCAGGAGTGAAAGTTGCGCTCGGCGTCACCCCGGTGTGCCTCTCTGAGCGGCATGGCGTCCCCACCGCCCCCTGTCTGCCCCCGAGCGCCGGCATGGGACCTGTCTGCCCGCCAGTGCAGCTGGGAGCACCGGAACCGGTTCATCGGTCCGCCGACTAGCCCCGACACTGCCCTCTGAATCACGGCGGGCTTCTCCGCCCGGCCAGCCCCGTCCCTGCTCGCTCCGGACCGGCCCGGCGCGCGCGGCCCCTCGTCTGGCTGCCTGGGGGAGATGCCGCGGCGCCTGGCACCGGCGGGGTGACCTTGGCTAACTGCTCTCCGTGCTACCCACCGGGGACGCTGCACCCCGGAGCACCGGCGCGGCGGTCGGTGATGACGCGAGTTCGCAGAGTCGGTCACCTCAGCTTCCGGCGCGATGTCCCTGCGCTTCTCTTGGTAGGTGTTCACTCATCGGCTAAGCAATGGATTTTAGGAGGGTATGATACCGGTTCGATCTGTCTAATCCCTTGAAATTCTCCCGTTTTAGGTTTGCGGGCACTGTTAATTTTCTCGCCTCTCAATCTCAGGTAGCCTACGAGCCACTGAGCTGGGCACTGATTCTCGACCTTCTAGCCCTATATCCTGTGGAATGGAGCTCCTTATCCAACACGTGCTGACTGAAAATTCCTCACAAGTCATACAATCCCCTCAGTAAACCCTCGCCTGACGATCCATCCGCCGATTAGGGGCTAACCTCTAAGGCCGACCTACAGCAAATGAGTGGGTGCATCACCACCTTGAGTGAAAGTTGCCGAGATTCTGCAGACTCGGACGTGTCATGTGTTGACGCCATCACAATGCATCAGTCACTTCAGCAGGCTTACTGTCACTCATTCGTCGAGGTATTTGTCATGGCATGGGTCAAATAATAAAACAGTGATGCAGAGATGATGAGGGCATCACTGAACAAGGTGGATGTCCTAAAAATAAAATCCCAATCAAAATGCTATTATGGTAAACAAATTCGTTAACACATGAGGGTCGGACTCTCTGAGAAGTTATAATTGCGGATGGGAATCCTGAATATAACTTCCAAGCAGAAAAGATTAGCGTGCTTAACAGATGCGTGCTTTTGCATTCAGCATTGCCGGCGCCATGGAGACTAGAGAGCAACCATGACACAATTTATTCAGTTTGATCATAGACGTTTGATGTTTTTAGTTTACATCCCAATTTAGAACACGATTTCATGTGGAATGCGGTGAGCTGCGTGCCAATGCCCCGCCAAGTGCGCTGGTTCCACTTCCCAGAATTTTCGTCATTGCTCCAGTTTAACCAGCAATCAGATGGAAGCCTCGTGCTTGAAATAGTGTGTCAAGGCGTATCTGAGTGCGTTCTTCATAATTCTGCAATATGAAACTCGATCCGGCCAAAAATTTAGAGCAGCGAAGATAAGTATTCTCCATGAAATCCAGCTGCCTTGGAGAGTCCCATTCTCCAGAAATATTCACAGCGAATGGACGCAAAACTGAGACACGTAGCGGCGAAGCAGCGAAGAATGTGCACACTGCAGGTCAGTCAGGTAAGAATTGATGAATTTTCGTGAGTTAATGAGGCATATCTGAGTCCATTAGCGACATTAGCTGGTAACTTATGCCCCTTGCAACTGACGGTACCTACAGTTTGCGCGGTTCAATTGATAGCCAACTGAAACATTGATGATGAAACAGCAAGTGCTATGCTGCGAAACAGAACGACCGTCACTGCATGTCAGAAAAGTATAGATTCACAAAAAAGACATTGATTTTATTTCATGCCCGACGACGAGTGACGTGCCATGACGAATCGGTACAGTTTCTGGGTACTCACCAAGGTGCAGCCGCTGCTCTAAATCTTTCGATCAGTGCGACTTTCATCCTCCATCTCACTTCACTGCACTTCGATCTCACGCATGCATAACACCCTCTAAAACTCTGAACAGATCGGCACAAGTCACCAAAAGTCTATTGGAAACTCCCCGAGTTTGATCCACTTCTCCGCCACGCACTCGCCCGCGTGTCCCGGGGCTGTTGTCAACTGACCGACCCTTGGAACGACCCTTGACCCTGGCCGTCGCCTCCTGCGAGTCCGCCTGGCATGCTGCCAAAAGGGGCGGGAAGAGCTACTTCGCGATTGGAATGTTCATTATCCAATTTGTAGCCGATTTTTAACCAAAACAGGTGATTTTAGTTGAGTATTTGTTGATCAATTCGCCTCGGCTACGCGGTATATTATATTCGGTTGTGATGGTGGTATAAATATTTTTATTCAAGACGGGACACAAAAAGTCGATGCGTAGCGTGGGCGTTCTCGTGACATGGTATGCGAATAAAAATCGCTCGAAATGCGTTGATAGGAAACATCCTGGTAAGTGGTATTGCTGCAAAAGGGAAGGAGAACTATATGCGGTAGTGTTTTTACTTCCTATCCGCCCATGTAAATCAATATAGAAAATTACATTATTTTCATTACCTGCCATAGTAAGAAACAACTCTAGTATGCAATCATCATTGCATCTTGTCAGGGAAAGTGCCGATTAATTGTTAACCCTCGCCCGTAAACGGCGATCTGCCACCTTCGCCCATGCAGGGGGGGGGGGGGGGTTGGTGCGACCCCCCCTTGGCGTTTGAAAACGGAGCGTCGTAGAGCTTAGCAGAAAAGACCAACGGATTGCTCTCGCCGAGATCTCGCGATTGGTGGTATATTTTTTGGTCCTAGGTCAACATTTGACCTACTTTTGACCGGTCAAAGGTCAAATTTTCGGAAAAAATAGACTTTTTCAAATTTTCCGCGACGATTGCGGCAAAACGGTGGGAGATATCGACTTGAAACCTTCACTATCGTATTTCTTGATCAATTCTCTATCGTTTGGTATGTATTTCGTTTCCCTAGCTCTAAAAATGGCGCGTTGGGAGCGCCGAAAGTCGGCAAGGTCACAGTCGGCGGCAGAAATTCGAAAAATCAAAATTTAAATTTTTGAAATCTGATTGTATTTTTGGATTTGGGATGTCCATTTGCTCCCTATAGAAGCTAATATTGCTGCATATTCCCATTGAGGTGACAAGAATTAGCAAAATAGTGGTTCGGGCGCTTTTCAAAAATAGTACCGGACGCTGTTCCTCTTGTGACGTCATAGCTCCGTGACCTGACCTGACCCGGTCAAGTTTTTTATACCATATGATAGCCAATACTTGCCCCAACATGCATGGGAAGTTTCATTACGATCCATCAACCGATGTCCGTACCACCGGCAGGAAACCTCGGGCGTTGGCACTCAGTTTGTGAAAATCCGGCCGGAGGCTGTTCCCTTTGTGACGTCATAACTCCGTGACCTGACATGACCCGGTCAAATTTTTTTTATCAAAAGATGCGCAAGATTTGCCCCATAAGGTACCCAAAATTTGGCGGCGCTGCGCGCCGCCGTTTTTGCACTATTTCCGAAAAACCTCAGGGGGGGGGGTTGCACCAACCCCCCCCCCTACATGGGCGAGGGACGAGGGTTAAGATATCAAATGGAGTAATGAATTATTATATTTGTCAGCCATACACGTAGGTCCGTGGACCTCTGTATACCGTATACAGAGGGCTATGGCCAGTGGCGCAGCCAGGATTTCGTTTCGGGGGGGGGGGGGGTCATCGCCTCCAAAGCGGGCCCCCTAGGCCCTAGTGTACGGGCCCCCCACCCATTTTTCAGAATCTCTCCATATTTCATACGCATTCTGCTGAGCGGGCCCCCTTTACCTGCACGATAACCCTGAGCGAGTTTGAATCAGAAAATTTGGATAGAACAATAGCTCGGTGGTTAATCACCCGGTGTTCAATTTTTACGCAAATTGACCACCACAGAAATATGTTACTATGACGTATGTATTCGTATCTTTCGAGGCCGAAATGTGCCCTTTCCGCAATATGCATACATTGCATAGCATATAATGCAATCAGAACTGTTGCCTGCTTCTGTCGGACAAGATTTAAGTAGTCCCATGTGCTTGTCCTAAGCCATATATTGGCTGCTGTAGTAGATTGTGCCTGTATTCTTCTTCATTACGTGAATTCGCTCACAAGAAGTTTTAACCCTCGCCGGCACATGGGGAGGGGTTGATGCACCCCCCTTAAGGTTTTTTTCGCGAATAACTCGCGTAAAAAGCGGCTGATCGCGACGTAACTTTCAGTACCCTCGCGTTCATCAATTTTACACCTACCCTAGAAATTTAATGACCCTTACCCAAATGACCTTTGAGCTGTGACCTACTTTCCGAGACCATGTTTGGCCAGAATCGCGGTTCGGCATATGCCGGCTCGCATTAGCCGCGCGTTTGCAGTCCTTTCGTGGATTCCAGCGTTCAAACATGTGATTTGATGATGCTCCCATGCATAAGGGTGGATGTCAACGTCACCTGAAGGTCAGGTCAGGTACTGACTTATGATGACCTCGGTACACTTTTTTTCAAGTTATGCATGTTTCTAGGCTAGCTTTTTTGGAGCTGAATTCCAATTTAACAACCATTTGAACATTTAAGAAGTAGTTCTGGACTTCTGGTGCCTTCGTAACATGTTACAAAGCTGCCAGAGGCGGTTGATACGTAGGTACTACGAATACCCGGCGGGACCACTACTGGTTGACCTGACCTGACCTGACCCGACCTGGCCTAACTGCATAAAGACATCATCTGTGATCAAAACTGACATAATATTCGTGATCAGCACCCCGACAAAAAACCTATAGCAGCCACATTTTACGACGTTCTAACAGGTCCCGATTTTCCCGACATTTGGGTCATTGACCTGACCTGGAAGGTCAACCAATGACCTAGGACCTTGGAATTGGGTATTATCGGCTTCCTCTCGTCACGGGCAACACGCTCGTTTTTTTCCGCGAAGCTCTAGCTCGATCATGGCCAAACGCGAGGAAGGGGGTCGTACCCTCCCTCCCTTGTGCCGTCGAAGGACGCAAAATGGCCTGAGCCGGCGAGGGTTAACGTGCTCACATGGGTCATGTATTGCCTTGGGCCAGGTTTGAATTGTGGTGTGGTGATGTGGTGACGTAGATTCTGTCTGCCACCGTGGTTCCGGCATGGTGTTACTTATCCCGGGGTAGGTACAGGTCAGACCGTTGCACCTACGTTAGTGCGCTGAACTTTGCGCAACTTATAGAACAAGGATGGGGAACGTGCCTGTGAGGGGTCTCAGCTCGATCGGGCCGGTGGTGAGCACATGGCGCGTGCTCAATAAGTGCAAATTCGCGTCATAGACTTTACAGGCTTGCAAGATTGGGCGAAAATGGCTAAATTTGACCGACACGGGTCCGGTCCCCGTGCAGTATCTCGGTAACCGTGGGTCCGATCGGCAAATGAGGATCGAACGGGCTATCGAATGGTGAGCGGTGCAGGGATGGCACGCGCCACGTGCACCCGTGAGGGCACTTATGCTTGAAAAATTGACGTTTCGGACGGATTTTGGACTTAATGCTATTTTCGGGTGACTGTCAGACGGAGCGGGTTCAAACAACGCCTGTTGGCAAGCAGAATGTACCGCCTCTCAAGGAAAATTTGTGAAAAGATAATTGATTAAAAACAATGTGGAACAAATCGCTGGAGAAAATGGTATTTGTTCATGACTTACTGAATTACACGGCTTTTGCTGCATAACCTGATACGTTTGACAATTAAAAATGGCATCGTTGGAAAGAGCATTCAATTTTGTCCAAGATCCAATCATCGCTTTTGCAAGACGAGCAACAGTATTCTTAAAAATATAATTTTTTCAAACCTCTACATGGCAATTCATCTATGGCTCTCATTTTTCAATGACCTACGTCAACCTATGCTATAAAATACACTTGACAAGTTCTATAGTAGACGTATGGTTATCAGACACGAGCACCTCGATGCGATGGATGTTTTTTTTTCAAACCAAAATGCTTAGCCGTCAAAAGACAACCGACCGAAATGTATACATGACCCACGGACACAAGACCAACCTAACGCCCACCGATCGAAAATATCCCTTATTCGCGTTGCGGAGCAAGCGGATCACCCTAGCGGGCCCCATCCACCCGGAGGGCCCGGGCCCCATCCACAGGGGGCTGGTCCCCGTCCACACGAGGGCCCGGGCTCCGTCCACCCGGGGCTCCGGGCCCCGTCCACCCGGGGCTCCGGGGCCCGTCCATCAGAGGGCCCGGGCCCCGTCCACCCGAGGGCCCGGGCCCCGTCCACCCGAGGACCCGGGCTCCGTCCACCCGGGGCTCCGTGGCCCGTCCACCAGGGGCCCGGGTCCCGTTCTCCCAGGGACCCGGGCCCCGTTCTCCCGGGGGCCCGGGCCCCGTTCTCCCGGGGGCCCGGCCCCGTCCACCCGGGCCCCGACCCCATCCACCTGGGGCCCGGGCCCCGTCCACCCGAGGGTCCGGGCCCCGTTCTCCCGGGGGCCCGGGCTCCGTCCACCCGGGGCTCCGGGGCCCGTCCACCAGGGGCCCGGGCCCCGTTCTCCCGGGGCCCGGGTCCAATCCACCCGGGGCCCGGGCCCCGTCCACCCAGGGCCGGACCCCATCCACCCGGGGCCCGGGCCCCGTTCTCCCGGGGACCCGGCCCCATCCACCCGGGGGCCCGGGCCCCATTCACCCGAGGGCCCGGGCCCTATCCCCACGGGGGCCCGGGCCACGTCCACCTGGGCTCCGAGTCCGGGCCCCGTTCTCCCGGGGGCCCGGGCCCCGTTCTCCCGAGGGTCCGGGCCCCGTCCACCCGGGGCCCGTACTCCCGGGGCCCGAACCCATCCACCGGGGGGCCCGGGCCCCGTCCACCCGGGGTCCGGGCCCCATCCACCCGCAGTCTGGGCCCCGTCCACCCGGGCCCGGGCCCGTTCTCCCGAGGGCCTGGGCCCCATCCACCGGGGGTCTGGGCCCCGTCCACCCGGGGCTCGGGGCCCGTTCTCCCGGGGCCCGGGCTCCGTCCACCCGGGGCTCCGGGGCCCGTTCTCCCGGGGGCCCGGACCCATCCACCGGGGGCCTCAGGCCTACCCCTCACCCGTGGTGTCCCAGTAGGCACTTTTCGAAGCGGACCCGTCCGATTATGTAGATTAGGATCTCTCTCTCTCTCTCTCTCTCTCTCTCTCTCTCTCTCTCTCTCTCTCTCTCTCTCTCTCTCTCTCTCTCTCTCTCTCTCTCTCTCTTCTCCTCTCTCTCTCTCTCTCTCTCTCTCTCTCCTCTCTCTCTCTCTCTCTCTCTCTCTCTCTCTCTCTCTCTATCTCTCTCTCTCTCCCTCTCTTTCTCGAGCGGGCCCCTGACAGAAATTTCGGGGGGGTCAGCTGACCCTCTGACCCCCCCCTGGCTGCGCCACTGGGCTATGGCCAGTCTAACTAGTTCGGTATATATTCTTCAATAGCCAATGGTAGCCATCGAGTGTCAATATCACACGGCGTGTCGGACCTTGAACGTGTCTGCTACCCAGGCGTTAGATCCGTCTGAAAAGTACTCTGCTACCTCCAACGGGTCTGGTAGCTCGTGCAGAGGTGATTTTGAGCTCTGAGCTCCGCCGCCGCCGTCACCGCTATGGGAAGCGAGGTCGTCTGGTCGACCATGTCGGAAGAGCCCGCACCTAGACTGGCTCCGAAAGAGCGATGACAGCGGGGGTAGACAGAGGAGAGAGGAGGAGAGGCAGAGGGCGAGAGCAGCGAGCGCGTGACACTAAGATGAAGAGATGTGATGTGTTCCGGTATCTGGTCTAATGGCTAATGGGAGGAGTACAGAGTCTATTATCAGGACCCTGTCGCTCTGCCAAGGCAGTTTCGGTCCAGATAGAAAGTGAAACGTCAGGGTTTGTTTACTGTCTCATGTGCACTAACATAGATCATTTCATTTGCATATCAACGTCGACAAGATAACTGTGCTCACGCCTCACGGCTTTACGTCTCGGCGGAAAATGCTACAATTTACATAATTGTCGAATACAGCAACAGGAGGCTCAACATGTGGCTAGTCACGTCTTCTGTCTAAGCATCAGAATGCAAGCAAGAAACATCAGAAACAATAGAATGCATTGCAAGAAACAGCGCTAGATGTTTTATAGGTGATTTTGATCAGTAATGACAAATGTCACGTTCTGAATGAAATTGGGTCTGCACCTGCACATATGCAGCTCAAATGATGTTACTGTATGGCCCTCGCCAGAGCCACGACTCAATAGGAGAGTGGTAATAACTAATAACCCTCTATCAATATGTATTGCCGTTGTCTTGTCTTTTGTGACGGAAAACAGGCGAGTCACCTCAAAAGCCTTGACAGCTTAGTGGTAATATCAGGGAGGCATAATGTTAAAGCAGCATTCCAAGCATGACTGTACATTTAATGGGGAGCTTCAACAACCAAACTAAGCGCACCAGAACTTTTTTGGCATCGGTTGAAGTGGATATGAGAGAGAAATGCTTTATATTGTCCTCGTATGTTCAGATTGCAGCAGGGGTGAAAAATTGTATCGTTTTGTCGTTGTCGACGACAACCGAGAAGACGATCTTATGGCGACCACGCGCAGCGCCTGAACTGATTTAGACCTCCCGCTTAGTGCGGTTAGAAGCGCGCAATCCATTCGTATCTGCCCACCCAACCCAATCGCCACTCCCACGCAAACCATTCTCTGTCCCTCCCCATCAAATCGACTCGCATTTCTCGAGTCCGTTACCACCCTACGCGGCGGCATCCGCCAGTGGAAAATTTCCTGGTAGCTACAGACATATTCCAACTCCCCGTAGCTATCTAGTATATACTGCGTCGTTCGACCATCGTTCGGACGGCCGACCGGCGACCCTCATAAAGGCGACCAATGACATACCTAGTGGTCGCCGTGGTTGTCTACTGGCAACACGTGTCTGGCAAATCTAGTACCTTGCAGGACTCGGCCGGCCCCTGCCCGCACCCTTCAGCGCCGCCCCCGGCCGGCGGTCAGTTAGCGTCCCCTCCAATCCGCCGGGGCTCCTTTTGTGACGTCATACCCACCCCCGGCGGCGCCTGGGGGTAGGTCCGCGGCGGGACCGCGCCAGTGCCGGTAATATGTTGATGCGGGGAGGGCACGCCATGTCATGCCCACGAGGATATGGTGTCTCGGGACTTCCGAGGTCGAGGAATAGGGATCGTCGGACATTTGAGCTTGACAGCTGAGCGCCCTGCGCTATCAAGAAGGAGAGGTATTAGAATGTATTCGCACGCAGGGTCCGTGGCGTCTGCACGACTTAAGTGCTTGTACTAACTTGAGCACGTTTTGTTGAAAGGTGAGTGGAAGTCGACCAGTGGCACCATCGAAGAGTCACTGAAAGGCGGGTCAAAAGGGCTATCGAATCTTTTCCGCGGCGCCGTAGCTCTATAATTGGTTCCCGAGTTGTGGGCCGGTGTTTCGAAGAAAAAAGTTGAAAAAGGCAATATTTTTCATTTAATGGCATCTGGTGACCTGACCTTTGACTTGATCTAACAAATGAATGACATATTTTCATCCTTATTTTGGACGTTCTTTCGAATGCCGTTTACTGCTTAACACTGCTTGACCCAGTGTTGTACCCCCCCCCCCCCCCAGCAGGGCATGGAAATCAAGGACCCTCAGCGGGGCGCGGGTTAGACATCTTTAGCCGACAACCAAATAAGCCCGTTTTCCTTCGGACGACAACCACCGAAACACTTTTTTTCAGCCCTGGATTGCAGATTATCAGCATTTTCCTCTGCACCTCTAGCTATCTTTCATCTTACGTGATCCAATATTCGTACATAGGCATGAACTGAGTTTAGCTTTTGTTTCAAAACTTTGATGACTTAAGTTCCTTGAAATGCTCACGAAATGCTAAGTACAAACATACCCTTGAGACAAAAATAATCGAAATCCCCAAACATGTCTAGATTGCCTAACTGGCAAAATCCTGGTCCTATCATCCCATTTTACCACCTGACTTGTGGGATCCAATGAAGGTTGAATTGCATCAGTCCAGTCTTCTTATGTTACGACACCGTTCATGACTAAAATAGCCAGATTGTATCGTGATCACTGAGAGGGGACTTAGCGAACAAGCCTTTGCTCCCAGCTGGACACGGCGATTAAGCTTCTCGAGAGCTGCATTCTCAATCCACTCACCACTGACAACGAGTGAGCAATGCTAACTCAATTAGCTCGGCTGGGCTAAGGACACTTTGAAAGCGATATTTTATTTCAAACGTGATAAAGACCAAATTGCATAGTAACATGTAAAGTATCTACTGAAGTGAGAGATGCTTTTGCTGCATTTTGTGCATCCAAATTTTAAAGAAGCTTTACTTTGAAGTTTATATGTACGATATATTAACAACAGAGGACCAATAAGGGCGGGCCTGCATTCCAATCTGGCGTTTCATGGTACAGACCCCTCTGTCATGGTGAGCTCATGGGGTAACCAACCCGGCCCTGCAACAGACAAGGACGACCTGACCTTGATAGGAGGTCCGTTCGCCATCTATAGGGCTGTTGAACTGCAAAGCTCCGAGCAGGGGATAACTTCTGGGCGGCAAGGGTGTGGTGAGCCAATGCCCCGGTAGCCAGACTTGCATGGCAATGAGGTGGCTCTGGCGCGGGTGAGTGCAATAGATGCCACTGAATTTAATTTTATTAAGCCGTAAACCAATGTTGAACATCAAATGGAATACTTTTGACCGAAAAAGACAATGGTGAAACATAAAATTGCAGTGGTAGCAAGAGCAGTAATGAACCACATCCTCCTAACCGCGTCTCAGGCACCATCACACAGTCATATACTAATTACAGATGGTATATTTAATTAGCGTGCGTCAGCAAGATCGTGCACGCTGATGTCACTAAACCGTGTCCTTGTTAGTGATAGCTTCACGAGGACACGGATTAGGGGAGCCAAAATTAGGGGAGCAGGACCCTTGAGAATTACTGAAGCATGCAAATGTAATTACTAATTGCCTACGTGAAGCAAAACGGTCGTAGAAACGACTGCGTTTAGATGCGCCATTCTGCAAAGGAATCCATTGATGGACACTTTGGTATCACAGTCGCCGGGAAGTAAACATGTGATACCATCTAAACGACCGCTGTCGTGCTGTCATTTTGATAAATGGCTATGCTATTTCATTTGGACACGTTGTTGACCATTACGCTGTGATCCGTGAGCACACGTGGCCTAATGCAAGCACAAACTTTTTCTTTAGCCTGCGGCTAGAGTTTCAAAGTTGTTTTTAAGAACTCAAAGTTTACTCCAAAACATTCCAGAGACTGCAAGAATAAAGCTGACAAGGTGTGAAGTCAGAATGATTCCCAAAGAACGCTTTTTAGGTTGATTTGCACTTCTAGGAAATATTGGCAGCGGAAGTGCCGTACCGGCTGATGGGATTCCGTCGACAGGCTGAACATCATCAGCTGAGGGCACCAAGGGCAAACCACCGAGATAGAAAGTTGTACGTGCCAGTCACTGGGTGCCAGCCACTTCCGACAAGCGGGCTCTTATCACGCATAGGCTACCATCCGTCTTCTCAACAAGATACAGACACATCGCACTAGCTATAAACGAAGCCGGATAGCTCTGCACGAGGAGGTCAGCCGGTACATAACACTCCACGCAAATGACCATTGCTGGCATTCATAACGACAGCTCAGCGCCATAACTGCTTTGGCTATTAGTGTAAGGCATTTGTTATTGACATTTGGCAATTCATTCAGGTAATTTGCGATGCCGTATAATTGCTGGAGTCAAGAGGAATGTTGACGGCGAATGAATATCCCTCCCTGGCTCATGAAAAACTTCTAACACCTACCTATAAGTGCTTGGGAATAATCCAAAACGTGCGTCAAGCTTTTCAGTGGATAACTTACTACTGCACAATAGTCTGTGCCAAGCATAAAACCCACGGAGGTGCCACCATGTGCAAATTTTCAGCACTATCATCCATTGAGTCCACTCATTTTCAGCCACATATTTACCACTCCGGCCTAGGCCGTGGAACCGTCGGCCCCAGTCCAACGCCAGCTGGTCGCTCGGAATGCTTCTCACGGGTCCCAGAGTCGTATCATTAGGGCAGCGGCCATTCCCGACGCTTGGCCGAAACAGCGACCAGCCGCCGGCAGGGTCGTCCGGCTAGTTCTGCTTTGTGCACGTGTCCTGCGCTGGCTGCGACCTTCAGAAGGCTACGTGAGCGCCGCGGGCGCCGCGTGAATCCCTGGCCCCGGGCGGTCAGAGGAGCCGGGAGGTGGTCTGCCAGCCGGCGTGCCGGTAGCGGTGGACTAATTCAAGGGCGAACCACGACAACCCACAAGCTTTGAAGGAAGCCTTTAAATTAGTTAATGGCAGAGTTTGCTACTGCTGTGCTAACATTTCGCAAATTGTGCATGGTAATTCATTCATAAGCCCCGGATGACTTAAAAGCAAAAATTAGAAGGAATTAAGTAGCTGATCAGTGATCAGCCGTAAGTACCGACTGCGGCACCCCTTATCAATAGCATAGTCATACGATACGATCAGTGGAATGGACACCCTGGTCTGATCTCTGTAGCGAGCAGCATCTGCCTAATGCGAGGACCGGTCCGACACACTCCGAGACCAGAAAAGTGCGACCTTGGCTACTGATGAGTAATGCATGACCATTAGGTATGTGTGGCGCGCATTAAGCCTTTATTCGCCGGTACGGTTTTATCGGAATCTTCCATACCAGATTTATGTAATGAAGAAGCGAATATATCACATCGAAAAGCGACATTCCTAAAACAGTCGAAACCTTCTGCAGCCTGAAATCCGCAACATCCAATAGCCTTCAGAAGAACGCTAAAAACATGTAATTTTTATAGTGACCAGGCTTTAGATGTGATGTAACGTATAGTGCATACCTTTTTATAGTGCACAGTTTATGCATACTGCTCAGCATGAAAATCTTTGCTGACAGTGAAACGCATACACGGTAACGTGTTCAGTGGTCACGCTCTGGAAATAAAGCTGTTTTATTGCGCGAATCAAAACCCTACTAAAATTGATGACAAACACAACTTATAACTCATGCATTGTCATTAGATTAACATTGATCCCACATTACTGCCTCAGAACGCTCTGCAATAGACTCAGGGAAAAACTGACTGTTCTAACACAAAAACACCATGTCAGCCGTCCGGTGACTTGTGTGAATATAAAGCAGCCCTGCTGCTGAGATGCTGAGACTGCAGCTGTTATAATCCCTTGTCGCCTTTGCCCATAAATCACCAGCAGTTACTCAGCAATCTGCACTGAACTACAAGTAGGTACCGCTATTGCCGTGTGAAGCTCGCCAGCACATCATAAGTGCTGAGAACGATGACATAGACAAAACAATCGCGAAATACCAGCAGTGCTTGTCAAATACTTGGCAAATTCAGCGGTTGATGCAGACGTCTGCTCGTCTTCAGAGAATTCTTATGTGATGACCATACGCACATGAGCATTTTCACCTCACAGAATTACTCCACACATTCCATACAATTCGTGAATCACAGTGATGGCTATAGATAACCGGTTTTAACGAGATGACTGTTAGGACGATCCGGAACACCAATCGTTCAGAACAGGTGCGTTCTGTCGGTTTTTATGCATCGAAAATCAGCGCCCTCAATCTATTACAAGGAGGACAAGCCCGTCCGGGGTGCTACAGAAGAAGCACACAACCTTGGTTTGCGAGGCAGCCTCTTCAAGGACCGCGACTGAGCCGGGCTGTGTCTGCCTGCCCCCAGGGCACGCCGGCTTGGACCACTGGGAATACATAGCTCAAGGTTCCCGGCGCGGCGGTCACTGAGGTCTTGGGTCGGATTTATTGGACAGAGGTGAAGGCTGTCGAGATGGGCAGTTTTAGCTCATCTTTGGTTAAACATGGTCTTGGATAGATTATTAAAAGCTTACGTCCGGTAAAGATTTCCGTTGTGGCTTGAGCTGGAGGCCCGAAAATTCCTTCGCATCTGATTAAACCTCAAGGACACAGCTGTGTCGGCAGATAACTAATTAGGCATTATACAACGTTTCCAAATCCTTTATCCATGGTTGTCCGTGATACCAGTGTAATGCGGTGGCATTATCTGACACCTTTCAGACGAAAACACATTGCGACATTCTTTTGTCTCATGTTGTACATACCTACTCACTCCTTGCACTTACTAACCGAGATAACACTTGTCTGCTTTATCAAGCTTACCGGGACGCAACCAATCCTGCACGACTGAAAGATCACACATAGTAAACCAGGGCATGCCATTTCCTATCACACTTGTTTCATATGGCCATCCAGCCGATATACAAAACTGAAACGCAGCTTCACTATCATATCACCTGTCGCACGGCTATATAACGAGCGACTTCAAAAGTGCCCGCTGCTAACGATACTGCGCAGATCTTTGAACGTTCCAGTGGCTTCTTGACATCATCTCCCTGTCCTCAAAATAGAAGCGTGGCATCCTCTGAAGAAAACGCGAGTCAGACGCCTCGTGGAACCTCGAGCCTGGCACGGTGGAGCACGGGGCGATGCCACCCGGCAGTGTAATCCCCTGTCAGCACATAGCCGCACCATCTCTCGACAAATCTAGTACTGGTGCAGCGGTATACGGGTATACCTGAGAGGCAGCGCACCGGTCTGACGGTTAGGAGCAGCGCCGGACTCGGGTCTGTCTGCGGTCTGCGCCCTCCGGGCGGTGGGGCATGCCAGCGCCATGAGTTGTGGTCAGACGGGTGCCGACTGGAAGGTCCCAGATGGCCTATCGGCGGGACTGGTGGTGCCGCCCGCCCGGTAGGTCGGCGCGTCACTACGGCGTTAAATCCGACCGCATACAGGGGGAGACCGGGAAACGAACAAAAATGGAGCGCGAGAAATTCGTAAGCCCATCCTGAAGGACATAAAAGGATGTTGTACGATTGTGATGTTCCTTGGGGTGATTTTCCATGGCCTTGCCAACCATTTCTTTTGTGCATGTTTCTCAGCATTCGTCAAAAAACGCACGCAAATTAATCCAATTATTGATTCCACAACATGGAAATAACGAGTGATCCCACGAGCACGACTAAAAACTATGCCATTAGAAACAAACGCAGGGTTAGAGTGAAGGAGTAAGTGAGTGGGTGTGGGGAAAAGGGGAGAGTGAGAGAGAGAGAGAGAGAGAGAGGGAGAGAGAGAGAGAAAGACAGAGAAGGGGAAGGAGAGAGAGAGAGAGAGAGAGAGAGAGAGAGAGAGAGAGAGAGAGAGAGAGAGACAGAGAGAGAGAGAGAGAGAGAGAGAGAGAGAGAGAGAGAGAGAGAGAGAGAGAGAGAGAGAGAGAGAGAGAGAGAGAGAGAGAGAGAGAGAGAGAGAGAGAGAGAGAGAGAGAGAGAGAGAGAGAGAGAGAGACAGAGAGTTAGGGAGAGAAAGGGAGAGAGAGAGAAATGATGAATATTTTCAGCCTGATTGCTTCGTTTTTAATTCCAAAAAATCATAACGATCAGGGCTTTACAGTAATTCGGTCAACTTTACGAACGAAGAATGAGGGGATTGAACGTCCCATCAAAGAAAATACATAGGTATGTTTTATTCAAGCAAACTTCAATGATTAAATTGTTGAGAAGTTTCCGTTTGTGGATGCATTCCTTTTGGTTATTCGTTCCGATGAAGTTCAGCCTTGATGATCCTCATCCTAAGGTGTGATGGCACGCTCAAAGGGACAAACACATCAAGGATTGACTCAGCAGGGAATGCTCAAATAGACGGCAAGGTCGACTACTCTCCAAGGCAAGGTAGCCGTCCAGAAAGCTGTGACAAGAATGACAGTTTTAGCGGTTTCCGAGATTCTCGCACCCACTGCCGAATGAACGATAAGCGCTAAAATGTTCAGAAATGGTGAAATGAGCCACGTTACGAAACAATGAGAAAGTGGCGCCATGCGAAAAAAAAATGAAGGACACCTAAAGCAAACGTGTCAACCTGGACGCAGAGAGGTAGCAGAACAATGGCAAGGGGTGTCAAATAATCTTGAAAACATATTTTGTGAGGAAAGCACATCAGTCGGCTTTTATGATTGTTGTACTAACGAAATCAAAACACTGATCATGATTATGAATGACTTGCGCTTTGTGACTGGAAAGTCAATTATATGGTGCTGTACCTGCTGAGAACCATAGGTTAGACCATGTAAGGTCTTGCGGGATGATGCATTATGTAGACGCTGGATGCCCTGAGGTAATTGCTAGTTTGCATTGGCATTTATGAAGGAGTGATCTCAAGGCCAAAGGCTGACTTCTTTCAGTTCATTCCTAATTCCTATGTAGGAGCTGTAGATAAGTGAGCTTGTGTGCTTCAATGATGTTAACAATCACATTTATGCATCCATCTAACTTTTTCAAATTTGTAATTAGCCCAAACGACACAATCACCGAAAAAGCTCAATCATCGTTGATCGTTATTACCCATACATACCGATGTTTTATTCTCATAGCGTTCACTATTGCAAAATTGCTGTAAACAACATCGCAGCGGCGTGCCAATCACTATCGAATTCACGATTGACCGTATTATGCCTGGCCAGGCATGCGACCCGACACCAGGGATTAGGGCCAGAGTCTGGGCCGTAATAATTAATCACCAATCGGACTCCACTATCAGCTTACTTTTTCGTCTGAACGCGCCGTTTGGCACCTCAAGGCTAAACGTCGCATCTGCCGAATACCTATCGGCGTTGTCATGCACCACGCGAATATCTCCCAGCCGCCGCGCCGGCCGCCAGGGGGCGCGCCCGCGGGGCAGCGGCGCACACTGGGCCGGGGGCCCGGAAAAGTGCTAGAAATTATCTGTGATTGAGTTGTTGATCTCAGTGACAAGCAAACATGCTAAAAACGACGTGGGGCTGCTTAACCCTCGCCGGACCTATTGTCGGACCCCCCCCCCCCTCGGCCAGCCGAGGGGGGAGGGTTGGTACGACCCCTTTTCGCCGTTTCGCCCCTAATGGAGCTAGAGCCTCGCGGAAAAAAGAAGCGTGTGCGCCGTTTCAAGACGAAACGCGATTGATACCCGATTTTAAGGTCCCAGGTCAACCGGTAACCTCTGAGGTGAAGTCAAAAAGCCCAAGGTAGGGTTTAGTTTTTGGTAAATAATTTCGCAAAAAATGGCCGCAGAGCAACGATTTTGGCACCATCGTGTTCGCCTGGCTCAGGCGCGTCGAATGGCATACTTTTTGTCCGGGTGAGGTCAACTTAAGGTGTTGACCTCGAGTCAAGGTCAGTTCAGAGCCCATCAGGCCACGAACTTAATCGAAGGAAGTCGTATTGCATATCATTCGATTCGGGAGGTCTTCCCGAGTCCATTGGTGGCTTTCCCGAGTCGCTGGCTCAATTTGATCATGAGTTATTGACGAGAAACTCCTATGACCGTAGTGACGTCATAAATGACGTCACGGAAGGTCAAAAATGCAAAAGTAAAGCATCGGATCTTGCAAGGAGTGCATGAAATCACGATTCCGAGTGCTTGAGATAGTTTGAGATCATTTCATGCGCAAAAACAACAGTTTCCTTATTTTTCCATTGACTTTTATTGGTGAGGTCACGTGACCTCGAAGAGTAGCAGGCATTAGCAAAAATTGCGAGTAGGGCATGACAGAAAGATGATTAGTGGTTTGTATGGCATGGTCATTTTTAGCGGCTCGAAATAACATTTCTCAAAAAGTCTGACTAAAGAGCAAGTTGTTGTTGATTATCACTGACTTGTGTTTGGGGGTTAATAACGACTGAATTTTTTAGTTTGGGCCAAAATTTTTAACAGCATTGTGTGCGTTGATCAATTCTGAGCTCAGGGACATATATTCTATTCTGATTATACGCGTTTGTTTTTCAAAACTTCCAGCGCTTTAACCCTAGAACGCCTAGGGGGGGGGGGGGTTGTATCACCCCCCCCCCCCTGAGGTTTTTTCGAAGTGCACGCTAAACGGCTTGTCGTAGCGAGCTGAAATTTTCAATACCCTCTGGGGCAACCTTTGCGCATCTTTTGCCGAAAAAAATTGATCGGGTCATGTCAGGTCACGGAGTTATGACGTCATAAGAGGTACAGTCTGTCTTAAAAGTACCGCGCAAAGTAACGGTGGATCCATCAAGACTGACCGAGGGAGGGCCTGCTAAATTTGAGTCACCGAAGCAATTGACATTCTCGTCCATTCCCCAGGTCAATTGGTTCGGTGACTATCAAATTAAATCAGGACCTTCCTCGGTCAGGCTTGATGGATCCACCGCCACTTTGCGCGGTACTTTTAAGACAGACTGTACAGCCTCCGGCCGGATTTTCACAAACTGAGTGCCAACGCCCGAGGTTTCCTGCCGGTGGTACGGACATCGGTTGATGGATCGTGATGAAACTGCCCATGCATGTTGGGGCAAGTATTGGCTATCATATGGTATAATAAATTTGACCGGGTCAGGTCAGGTCACGGAGCTATGACGTCACAAGAGGAACAGCGTCCGGTACTATTTTTGAAAAGCGCCCGAACCACTATTTTGCTAATTCTTGTCACCTCAATGGGAATATGCAGCAATATTAGCTTCTATAGGGAGCAAATGGACCTCCCAAATCCAAAAATACAATCAGATTTCAAAAATTTAAATTTTGATTTTTCGAATTTCTGCCGCCGACTGTGACCTTGCCGACTTCCGGCGCTCCCAACGCGCCATTTTTAGAGCTAGGGAAACGAAATACATACCAAACGATAGAGAATTGATCAAGAAACACGATAGTGAAAGTTTTAAGTCGATATCTCCCACCGTTTTGCCGTAATCGCCGCCGAAGGTTGAAAAAAATCTATTTTCCCGAAAATTTGACCTTTGACCGGTCAAAAGTAGGTCAAATGTTGACCTAGGACCAAAAAATATACCACCAATCGCGAGATCTCGTTGAGAGCAATCCGTTGGTTTTTTCCGCTAAGCTCTACGACCTTCCGTTTCGAAACGCCAGGGGGGGGGGTCGTAACAACCCCCCCCCCCTGGTCGTTCGTGTTATGAGAAATGGCCTGGTCGTGCGAGGGTTAAAGAGCGCCGGGCCTTCAGTAGAGCGGCGAGGTGACAATTGCCTCTACATCATGTGGTTTACTTGCGCATATCTCGAAAAGTAGCAGGGAAAAGCAGCAAAGCACCTATATGGAACGAAAGATGAGTAATCAGAGGCTAGTATAAAATGTTCATTTTTAGCTGCTCGAAATCACATTTTTATAAAAGTCTAATTAAAAAAATTAGATATGATTTTTAATTACGTCTTGCAGCTGCTTGCAAAAAGCTAGCTTATCTTGCAGAAAAGCGATGCAATATGTAAGAATGATGTTGGCACAGTGAACAACAGTGCCCTAAACTAGCCTGTGAGGAAATTTCGTTCAAAACGACGATTGGTCAGCTAATAAATTACCACTGAAGATCATCATGAAAATCGGTAAATGTGGTGGCCACTAGAGAGTCTAAATTGTCTTGTGTTTGGTGACAACTGACGACCTCAATTTTGACCTTAGGGAAAAACTGGCATCGGAATCGTATTCTTCGATCAATTTGGGATTAAATGATACCTATTTTGTTCATATTGCGGAGAGTCAGTTTGGGGGAATTTCTAGCGCTTTTTCGGGCTGCCGGCCTACAGTGCGGCGGGGCGGAGTCTCAGGACAGGACCGGCGGCGTGCACGGCGTGCACGTGGGACGTGCACATGACACCGCCTGTGCAGCTGAGGATGACACCGAGTCGGGACGGTTTGTGCAACAACGCGTTCTGCCGGCCGGCCGCGGCGCCGGACAACTTTCCATCGGGTGATGGCAAGGTCGCGGTCGGCTGCTCCAAGAGTTGCTGAGAGGGGAGCGGGGGAGCGTCTCTGCCCTGGAGCATAGCGGCCCAGCTCAAAGGGCGCCGACACAGGGGTGGAGGACAGCCACCCACACCACTGTTGCAGCTGCAGTGGCGATCAGCATTGCCACTGACCGACAATGGGGAGATGGGCGAGATTTGATATCAAAACTGCAAACGTGGAAACAAAACAAAGTTTTATATAAAAAACATATGGGCGGTTGCCGGTTGGTACCATTTTGCACCATATAATTAGTGACAGAATAGCTTGAAGAGTTCTGCTGCACTCACTACTGCGAGATCTTTTCGAAAATTATATAGCCAGATTCGAGCTTATTTATTTATTACTGATGCACAATATGTATTCCGGCTTTGAAGGCAGTTTTGATAAAGCATCAAACAAGATATTGAATAGTTTCTTAATATGCTCAATTTGAACCATAAAAAAGAAAGAATATATATTGCGAGTTTCTGCATATTCTTAATTGCCTTGCAAAAAATCATTGGAATTTGATTTGTGAAATTAGCTTCATACTTAAGCACTAAAATGGCAAATCGACATGGATTGAAATCTTCAATACCGCTCTAAGCACCACTTTGGCCTCCGTATGAATACGAATCAGCCCAATATGCCAAACCTGAAAATCCAGTCTCGCAGCTAACAAGTGGCATCAGTAATTTTCGCAATAATCCCCAACGGCAGCCGCTAGATTAGTCTGGCCGAATTGTATCGGCTGGATACGCTCAGCAGAGCTGGTATAGCACACAGACGGAATCCCCCAGATATGTGGTGTCGCATAGTGGGTCAGAGTTCGACCTTGACCCTCCATTATCGCAGCAGTGATACGGGTGGACCCTCATGACGAAGGTCAAGGGTCAGCTAGTACGTGATCAAGTCCGTGCGACACCTTCGGATCATCCTTCCAGAAGACTTACTTAGAGCCATCACGCTGACTTGGAATAGCTAAACAGAATGACCGAAGCATTATACCGCCACGCGCGATCCCTCTTCGAACACTTACGTAATGTCTTGGCCAATGTAGACCGAGTGGTTGTATCGGGTATGGCTCGACGCATTAGGACGCTGCTTGCGATCACTGACGAGTAATTTAACTTGCATATGTAGTTGGCAGAACAGAGCGTCTGAGCCTTGCCGGTATGCGTGTTTCAACACCGCTGATAGCAGATAAGCAAATGCCTGGGTATGCATGTATCCCAGGCAAAGAACATTGCTAATGCCGCTGTTGGGGTGTGAGTGAGCCGCGCATTTTATGTGTGTGTTCTGAATCACAGAGATGCGGTGTTTGTGACCTTAGCGACGTGCAGGTCGCTTGCATCAGCAAATATACCTACACAAATATGATACATTTTTGGCTGTATACAATAATGTGTTTTTACCGCAACATTCATAATGCATTTATTTACCCGTAAACACAAACCAAAACAGACATGTTTTGTTTATATAGCTTCTATTTACAATTTACACCATTGATCATCAGCTTGAGAATTTGTGAGAAAACATGGGCGCAAATGCAAGAAATGCAAGAAGACAAATGCCAAAAACCTTGGCCTTTTTCTGAGTATCTAACATACGCATAACCAGCTGATCATCGTGACCACGTAAACCGTAATTAATGCTGCACAGATATTTCATCCAGCTACATTCTAGCCGTGGAACGTGCACAAGCACATTGTTCCTCGGCTGTAAATTCCTGGCTCATCAGCCGCGACTGGCCGTTGTTTGTTCACTTGCTCTGGCCGCACCTCTGCATACATTACGATGCAGAGATTGCGCATATTGACATGCCTCTGCGCTATCTGCCCTTGTCCCTGTTTTCCTTTCCCTGTCCCGTTTCTTACGTGTGTGCTGACCGACCTCCCTCTGTGGTCAGGTCCATGATTTCCAGCCAAAGCTACCCAGATCTGTCCAGGTGAAGCATGGAGATGCCAATCATTCCGTACGCGGGCTGACATGTGCAGCTGTCAACATGTTATCGAGATCCTGACGCTACATCACCCCATTTCAACATGACGGCACGCCAACATCGTCATTCAATCAGCTTTGTAGCTTCGACTTCATCTCAACCCATCCGCCCATGAGTCAGCCATATCATACCAAAGTCACCTACGCGGCTGAATCACTACCACTGACTTCGTCTCCTCCCTTCCCCACATTCCAACACAGTACGACTATCTACCCAGTCTGCAAAGTTAATGTTCATTTTGCGATGATTCATGCATACTCAGCCAGAGCAATTGATTGTGGCCAGCCAAAGGAGTGAGGAAGCATCCGTCGCATCCTTTGCGGTGTCATACAGTTTGACCCCTCAAGACGTGCTAGGCGAAGTCATAACTGAGTCTTGCTACCCCGGGGCAGATATTAGCCGTTTTCACGACGGGCTATCGGCTATCCGGTGAATGCACCTAATTTGACCAAATATGCACCTAATCTGCGCCAGATGTGCGCCAAATGTGTACCAGATGGCCGTCGTGAAAACGGCTATTGTGACCTCATAGATGCGTCACGTAACTTCCAGGTCGCACTAATTGACCCCAACTAACCGAAGAGGGAGGGGGTAACCTTGTCGCAGGATGAATTATCTTCCTGTGGAGATCCAGTATCAGCTCATCATCACAGAACAACCGGTTGCACCAGGGAGTGGCACCCGTTCTGGTGACGCTCTTGTGGTTGATGCATGTTCGCGAACTCCTCACCTTCCGGCCGGGCTTCACGCAACGTGACTGGGGTGCGTCAGGCCACAGAAGGTCACGTGAGTGGTCATTCCGGCCTTGGTGTCTCGTCTGTCTGCTGTGCGGCAGAGGGTGACTCAGAAAGGGCGGTATCTAACAGGTATGATCGCCAGTGACGCGAGAGAGGGGGTGTCAGATAGCAGAGAGCAAAGATTATAAAGGAAAACTGGATTGAACCGGACGGAAAGGCTTGGTCGGCAGATGATACCACAGTGGGCAAGGCCGAAAGGTAAAGACTATTGTGTAATGGAGCGATACGTGGATTATTATCTGTTCTTGACATAAACAGTTGTTTGAAAGTGATTTTGTTTAGTCTGCGGTCTCTAAATATTGACCCATAGACAATAAATGTGCACAGAAACAATTTTCCAGAGGGTAAAATACCCTGAAAATTTGATTCTTAATCTGTGAGATGATGAAGGGCCTAGCCGGGTGAGGGTTAAGGGCATAAAAAAACATGAACAAGCAAAACAAGAAAAATACCCAACAATGAGCATTGTTGCTGATAAAGAATCAGCTTATGGACTGTTCTGAAAAAAATATACAAGCCAGGCGAAGGCCTGGTAAATAACGAGCTAAATTATCGCAAAAACTAAACAAGTGTCCATTACTATACTGTGCGAAATAGTGCGACCTTCAGAAAACCAGCTAATGGTTATGCCAACTTTTTTGTTGATTGTAGTCCTTGTCATTATCAGCCAACGCCAATTGACAAAACCGTCAAGGTACTGAACTAATAATGTGCCTCACTACTTCAGCTTTGCGACAAAAGGATGACTAACTATACATTTACAAATAGCATGGATGAGAATTACCGGTTTAAACTCCAACGAAGTGCGACTTAATATAGAAAAGCTGTTAAACGACAAAGGCGACACAGCCAATATAAAAAGAAGTAAGAAGCTAAGCGAGCTTACTAAAATGGGTGAGCATATTAAGAATATAGTAAAGCTAAGACCGGTAATACAATATCGGGCGAACAGTGACCAATCTCGTAAGTAGGCTCAATAAAGCTGGTTCGACAGCTTGATCAAATAATCCTTATCAAAAATTAGTTTAAAAAAAGCCTCGAAAATCATTGTACATGTGATTTAGCTAAAAAGAAAAAAACAGCTTTAACTTTTCATTGACAAATAAATTTGACAATTTTATTGAAATAAGATAAATTGATCATTTGCCGTTGCAAGGCAAAGGAACGGATGTCAAAAGCCATACATCAAACGCCATAAAGGGACATTCGTTTGTATCACAAAGTTCAATTCAAATGATCAATCTTAGATTGAATCCTACTTTGATTTTTTTTTATTTACAGAAAATAACTTATTGTCATCAATACAAATACCTATCTAAGCTAAAAAGTTGTCTCTTAATTTTCACGATCACCGGGACAAACCGTCCACAGCCGACCCTCCTCTGCCAGCGAAGCGGCGGCCCGGCTCTGGCTTTGCTGCCGTCATGGTCCGTTGTGGGCCGGCGCCGGCGCGGGATTGGTCGGCGTATTAGCCGGGTATAAAGCTATCTTACTAAGCGCGCCGCCAGTTCACTTGGCGCCGAGCTGAGTGGCTCGGAGGTGCAGCTCGCAAAGAGCACTTGTGCTCCGGTGGGACCAGAACACACACAGTGAAACAGAGAACACAAGGGGACAACATGATCTACAAAAGGTGGGTGCTGCATGCGATATGATTCCTGCACACTGGTGCAGGCTAATAAATGGCCAAATAGGTGCGAGTACCAATAGGCAAAATGTCGTTTTACCAATATGAAAGATGTAAGCATTAACTCACAGCACTGCAAACAATTTTATTTCCGTAAAACACTGAGAAACGCAAATTGTTGTGTATAAGTAGGCATACATTTGGAATAGTATAAGGGTACATTTTCTCCGTGGTGTGCATCATTTAATTCTTACATACTTAATGTATGTCACATTTAGAAAAAAATATCATCAATATAATTGTCTAAGATTGTCAAACCAGAATTTCTCCGTAACACACGACGTATTTCTAGAATCATTTTCCATCCTCGTAATATTTCCCCCTACGTTACAAGTAAAAGGCTTCGGTCGAAAAACAAGATGCCTTTTTTAAAGAAATCATAACATTAATATTGAGAAGTTTTTTTTTTTACCTCCCAAAATTGTGTCACTCCCATAACCCCCATTTTGAAAAGAATACCTATAAGGAGGTATCTCACTATCATAAAGTGTCCATCAAAGTTGTCAAGCATCCTATATCATAGAGAAAAATATTTACATCGGAATAATACAAAATGCTGAGACGTAAATCATTTTAGACTGAGACCGCTTGATCAGCATTAGACACTGCGAATATCACCGAAGTCTCAGTCTGATGATTAGCCCTTATGTAACTGCATTGGTTTACATATATTATGGCAGTCACTACACGAGCACCGATGGGAGCCCAGCGGTTTCTATTTATACTATCACGGCCAATGTCACACTAACTGCTCTTGCGTTCTCCAATACCCCACAGCGGTGATGAAGACTTGAATGGTCGGCAGTGGTGGCTGGACCACTTTCGCTCTCGCTGTCTTCCTTGTTGAGGCTCTGTATCTTGCTTCTAACTAGATAAGTGCAATGATAGCAGCAAAGTTGACTAAAACACTCAAATAATCGATCGACAAAATTAACGTCAAGAAGATGATCGAAAGGTGATTATTAATTTCTAATTCAAATATGTTTTTATTCCAAATTCTTATGATTTGAGAATCAATCATCAGTCATTTGAAATATTTTATGACCATCCCATACCATCCTAACCAAACCATAAAACCCAAACAATTTGGACACAAGGCCAGCCATTTTTTTTCTGGTTAAAACTTAAAACTCACTCTAAAGCTCAATCTCTAGATTTATTCCAAACTCGCCGCGACCTTTTCCCCCTGCCCTCCCATTGATGGAGAGAAAGAGCAAAGGGTCATAGGTCATGCTCGATCCGATTGATTGCTGGCGTGGCACCTCCATTGTTTCCGGCGGGCCAAGCGCGCGTATCTGCGGCACTCCTCTCGCTCTCGTCAACAATGGGAGAGATTCGCCCCGTGTCAGCACTGCCAGTCAGGGGTGGCGAACTGCCTGTTCACCCGAGAGACTCATATGGGCACACGTTGAAATTATGGCGGTAACGGTAACGAAATTACCGTCGGAATGACTGAAGTGATGGGTTATTTGACGTGATTCATGACAGAAATTCCAGGTGGATCGTGAAAGCATGGCGGGAATGAGTAGGAACGGTTCACTCTATACCGGCGAGTGGTGCCAAGTTTGCAATGAATATGCAAAATATTGGAGGCGGTTTATCCACTTTTACTCGAGTGACAGTGACCTTGAATCTCGATGCGGAAAGATACTGTGCCAGAGTGCATCATCCCTAGCGCGGAACAAATGGCGATTGGGGTGGAGACTTCAATATCACACACAAAGAAAGCACTATTCGTCTCGGAGACTGCGACGCTCATAGCATAGCGCTTCTCAGATGGGCGGATGCAAACGGGCTATCATGGGGTTAAACTCATACAGGATGTAAATTGTGCCATCCATGTTGCAATCACTGCAAGATAAAAGGCGACCTTCGGGATAAGCTGATGAGTTGCACCACTCGCTGGCGGCACTGGAAAGCCAAGAAGTCTCTGAATTGACACGCTCGAATGCACCCGTTGCGTCGATCCTGTAATTATGACCACGATTGGTCTTAGTTGTCGCACTAATTGTGTGTTCCTACTGTGACCGAACAGTCACGAACTAAAAAACCGCGTGTAGTACGGTCCATCGTGTTGTGAAGCGTGAGCATGGCATTTTCCATCGTAAAAAGTGATGCACTTGACATATTTCCCCATGTTGGATTCAGAGTGTCTGCTTTTGACACAGTCGAAGAACGGGTTACATGGGATGCACGTCCTCTGCGATCGCATGACTTTTGGTGTTCAAAACTTGCATCAACGTGGGCAAGCTTATGAGATTAACAATGCGTTTTGTTCCGATTAGGCTTCCAACGCCACACTTAACAGCAGAAGAGAGTGGCATGACGTTGCAATCTCGCATGCATTGTCTGAGATGCGCTTCAATGGTACTGCTCGCATGAATCGATTGGCGATTTTGAAACTGTGGTTCCGGTCCGCAATGCTTGATGACCCAGCACGTTTCAACTCTTGCGCTTAATTCCCACGGCTCATTTAGGCTCTAAATCATTTTCTGGACTCCCTGTCAGTTGGCATAGTAAACATTTGAATAACTACATCACCATAAGTCATTCCTGTCTTTCTCCTATTGCACAAATTGCCGTTATGCCAGGGTCAAGGCAGATTAAAAGTAAGAGTGACCGCGCTGGCGACTTCACTGGTCGGGGGCCAGCCGGCTGGTCCCGTCAGATTAACTCCGAAGTGGTGGTCGGCCCCGCATGCCAGCTCCACCGTATGTACAGCACGGCACGGTACGGGTGACCCAGCTGATCTGAGAGACGTCAGTTGACTTCGGGACGCTAGTGGAATTATCTGAGCCATAGCTTAATTCCATCATTCAACTGACAGATTTCGAATAGCTGGGTAGATGATTAGAGCGCATGTACCAAATCGTAGGTATATTTTCAATGCAGCGAGATCTTGAGTGACATTACCAAAGAAAGGGAGCATAATGTGATGTATGAATGGTATCTTACATTTGCATCAAACCTCACATTTTTGGCACATTTGAAGGAATATAGACTTTGAAATATTACGGAGACAAGATCAGCTTATCATCTGCATAATATAGCAAATTTGTCCCTACGGCGACGATAGTGTAAGATAACTCTACCAATAAGAAAAGTAAATACCGTCCTTTCCAGACGTCCTCTCCAGAACAGTTGCGAAAATCTCCTCAATGATGTCTCAATAAAGATTATCCCTTAACCCGCGAGTTGCTGGGGGGGGGGGGGGCGTTAAACGCCCCCACTTTTTTCGCCGGGCCATAGCATAAAAACGGCGCGCCGCAGGCGCGCCAAATTTAGGGTACCTGTAGGGAATTGATTGAAGTTTATTGTGACAAAGTTTCAAAAAAATCGGTCGGAAAATTTTTGAGATATCGAGGTTTTAGTGACGTCATGATTTCTGAGTTTTCGACCAAAAACGGCATATGTTCAAAAAATCATATAAAATCACAGAATAGATATACAGACATGCCGTAAACGCCATTAGACTGCCAATACCATGAACCATCAGATGGCTATCTTCGATTATTGATTATCGTTCCGCATTTTCCAAAATCTTGAACTGAATCTTGGCAATTTCTCGTGACTACTTCACGACCATGATACATGCATTTCTTAAGTTGAACTTTTTTAGCCAAACACGTACACATATGATAAAATGAATGTCACCATCGTGCTCTACGCCCCAAATTACCCATAAAACATGTGTCACAGGCTGCGAATATCAGTTTTTATTTTCGGGGATATGTGCCTGCCCGGTTGACCTGACCTTGACCCTGACCTATGCTTGACTGACCCCTGCATGGAGCTGACACTCTTGTAGGCCTTATATGATGGATTGTGCACCGTTTTGACAGAGTTTATGACGAGAGGCGCCCATTGCGAAGTCCTGAAGTCCATGCTACTGAAAGCCCGATTTCAGGTGTTTGACCTGACCTTGACCTGACCTGTGACCTCAAAATTCAACTTTAAAGTACTCATCTGAAGCGTCTCGTCGCGTTCTTTCGTTTGCCGCCTCGTGCGTTTCGCTGCGCCTATTGGTTCTCGAGTTATCGGCTGGGGGCGTTTTACGCCCCCCCCCCCCCCCAGCAAACGGTGGGTGGCGAAATACCCCAGCAACTGCCGGGTTAAATACGTACCTATAAATGTCTCCCCGGATTATCGTCTGCAACATACCCATCTGCTAGAGGGGTGGATTTTTCTTGGTCTTATGTCCTTTCATTTATATAGCAATAAGTACTAAACCGTATCTCACCTTCGAACATACTGGCGCTGCAAACATGCTGCAAAACACTTATGATGCAAAAATAATAGTTAAAAGTAACTTAATCTAAAAAACCAATAAAACCGATATCGTTCCCCAACGGAGTGTAAACAATAGTGAAAACAAACATCCATTATTACTTACAATGCCATGTCGTTGACGTCAATTGGAGAGAGTATCTTGATTCTCGTGAGGAATGAGCATAAGTTGCGCCGACCCTTCCCACCCCGTCTGGGGTGAGTGCCGTGACGTAGTCTTCGTGACGTGACTCACACGGGCCGTGACGTGACACGCCATTCGGTTGTGCCATCCCCGTGACCCGGTCGTTCGGGTCTCGGCTTGACGTTGACAGAGAAACAGTCACCTAACTAAGCCGTCGTGCCGCGCCGTGCCAATCGGACGGGGTCAGACCGACAGTTGTGTAGGTATGTCGAACATGCGGCGAGAGAGGGTTAGCTGGCTCACAATGCGGCCCATTTAAAATCCTGACTGTCCTAGTCACCGACAGAGGGGGCGAATGTGGGACTTGGTTGTGCAGCAAGACTGCTGGAATGCTGTCAGGGGTCGACCAGCCCTGGCGCCCAGCTGGGATACATAAATAGCAGGGCTGACATGCTTTGTTCTCCGTGGAGCTGCAAAGGGAAAGGCGATGCTGGTCAAAGCGCTCTTTGTGCAGGTGAATGTGGGTGCATGCTACGCAACCGATCGGGAATTCGTTCAACACCATCTGGGCAGCGTGCAGGCTCTGCCAGAATGCGTTAACTATCTCGACAGTCAGTTTTTAATAGAACCATGTGATCAATCTTGCTTCCGTGCACCAGACTTGAGCACGATATGCAGCGGTAACACACCCTACAAAAACGTGCACCCACGACCCCGCAAAAAGGCGGAAGCTGCTCAGCTCGCTGAACTGGGAACTGCTACACCATCAATTACTCTTCTGAGTACATCTCGCGCAGCGCCGTAGGCAGAAGAGGCGAACCATAATCACATTCCGTCGCCCCCGGCCGAGCGATCAGCTTCTCGACAGGAGGGTCAAGGTCAGGCCGGCGCCGCAAACAGCTCAGCGCTGACCAGGTCAGCTGTCCCACGTCCGACGTGGGACGGCAGAGGCGGGGCAGAGTGACCGGCCTCCCTTCCCACGACTGTGGGCTCTCTCATGGCCCTGCAGTGGCCGCGGTGACCGGTCGGAGGCGGCGCTCCTTGCTGAACCCCGCCCCCAGCCTCTGCCAAGTCCCAGATCGTCACACTGAGAGCACACTCCCACTCATAATGACGGCGACTCAGCTTCCGTTGTGAAGAAACACCGGCTCCCCTTGACCCGACGCTGAGACGCCGCGCGCCAATTTTGTCTCTCTGATGGCGAGAATTACGCACGCGCTGACCGCAGTCCCAGGGGAACGCTAAATAATCTAAATGATTACTGCAAAATGCCGGGGTAATCGGTGGGACTGGGATGGCAGAGCGCTGAACTCAAAGAGCGATGCTCATTGGTCAGGCAAGCTATAATCATAGCGACCCTTCATGGCTTTACTCCCAACTGAATTGCGTAAATATTCGATTTGCTGAATGGAAGATGAAATAATTGTCATCGAAGAAGTTCCTGTCCTACTCGTTGTAAGTTCTCTGCCAATCTTCCAATTTTGTTTTTGCTGGTTGTTATCGGGGCACTACCTTTAGTCGTCTGATGAAGCATAGACTTGAATCCACAAACAGCATTTCAACCACGGACACACCACCGACATATACCGGCCGGGGCTGGCCGTACCAGCGTGTGAGGGTCGGGAGACCAAGGACGTCCAGCCCGAAACCCCGGGCGCTGTCCATCCGGTGGTGAGGGAGAGTCAGGGAGGAGGGGAGAGGAAGGAGTGGCCATCCGTCGGCACCTCTGTACCCGAAACTCCCCGCTGGGTCCTGACAGGGTGCCGCCTGGTCAGAAGGTCACAGCGATGGACGCGCTGAGACGATGATGAATACCGCCGGCCGTTTTCGCTTTCCGTCGAGGTCGTTGGAGGCGGGAGGAGGTCGCCCGGATGGCAGCCGTTAGGTGGTTGTTGGTATGCCGTTTGGTGTGTTGTTGTGACGCACTGGGAGGTCCTTAGAGCGCTTCTGTGGCCTCGGAGGAGGACGGGCCAGACTCCGGAGTGGCTTGGGATGACCTTTGACCTGCTATCTCAGCTGGGGATGGTTTGTGAGAGGTCAGACCATGTAATGCTCTCAGAATATGTGGTCTTGTGTGACGTCTGACTTCTAACCGGGACAGGTGACATAATAGCGTTCATTGGGGCGAAGTTTCTACTAAGGGAGCTCTTACGTCATGAGGGAAGGAGCGATGAAGATGTTATCTGGCGGCGGCTATGAGGAAAAGAAACCAGACCGGAATGTGGTCGGAGAGACGCCCTGAAGCTGCCTTCTGGTGGCTATATCCCCAATTTACATAGTCGACGAGTATTGTGGGAGAAGTCACGCCCGTCATTTTAACCCTCGCCGGACCTATTGGTTTTCTACATACGCGCCGGCCGAGGGGGGGGGGGGGCGGGTACGACCCCCCCCTCGCCGTTTCGCCCCTGGTGGAGCTAGCGCGTCGCGGAAAAAACGAGCGTGTGCGCCGTTACGAGACGCAGAGATTGGTACCCGATTTTAAGGTCCTAGGTCAACCGGTGACCTCTGAGGTCAGGTCAAGTGCCCCAAGGTACGGTTCAGTTTTTGGTGAATAACTTCGCAAAAAACGGCCGCAGAGCGCCGATTTTGGCAGCATCGTGTTCGCCTCGCTCAGGCGCGTCGAATGATATACTTTTTGTCCGGGTCAGGTCAACTTGGGGTGTTGACCTCAGGTCAAGGTCAGGTCAGCACCCCCAGGTCACGAAGTTGGTCGAAAGAGGTCATGTCGCATATCATTCGATTCGGCGGGCCTTCCTGAGTCCATTGGTGCCTTCCCCGACTCGCTAGCTCAATTTGATCAAGAGTTATTGACGAAAAACTAATTTGACCTTGATGACGTCATAAATGACGTCACGCAAGGTCAACATTGCAAAAGTGACGCATCTAACCTTGCAAGGAGTGCATCAAATCACGATTCTGTGTGCTTGAGATAGTTGGAGATCGTTCCCGGCGCCAGAATAGCAGTTTTCATTTTTCCCCATTGACTTATAATGGTGAGGTCACGAAAATGACCTGACCTCATATGACCTTTAGGAAAAATCCGAGATATACAAGTTGTGGGACTCATAATGGATACTAGATCCTGCAAGTTTCATTTCCCTGTGACATCTCCTCTGGCAGTGAGGGCGTTGCGAAGTTGCGACATCTGAAGACCGTGCAGAGGTTCACTTATGACGTCATAGGTCAGTGACCTGACCTGACCCAAAAATGCGGTTGGTGTCAAAAGATGCGGCTTGGATCAAAGGTCAGGTATGCCAAGTTTCAGCTCTCTATCGCCAGCGTGTTTGGAGCTATCGCGAAAAAACCCTATGGGGGGGCGGCACCCGCCCCCCCCCCTCGGCCGGCGAGGGTTAACTCGAGTAGATGAATGACATACCTTCCTTACATGACGTAATGTTTGCCTAAAAGTTGTCGGTTTCTCTAAAGTTACGAATATGTTCTTCAGAACTGACAACCTCTGCAAAAAGCAGGCCATTATACAATTGATAATAATTTTCTTGGGCAAATCTTTGTCCTGTTGACATTTTCGGATTCAAAGAAACCTGTTATTTTAATTCACAGGCATCGACGATCTCTTTAAGGTCAAACGCCCTTGATATCTTCAACCGAGCGATAGAAATTACCTACCATGTAAACTAATAAGCCGCAATAAGAGCTGCTTGCGGCCAGGAACCCGCCTGCTACTATATGTCAAACATAACCACGAACCCGATTTCTCAAAGACCTACCCTGCCATACATATGTCATCAAGGCCGTGTCATTTCTCATAATCGCGATGTCCCTAACCAGCCACGGGGGTGTCACTGAAGCCTTTGTTTGCCCGCTTAGACGGCGGACCAAGGCTGTGGGTGGACTTGGCCCACTGACATGCCCCAGATTCTCCAATCTCAAACAACAAACGGGGCGTTACGAGGACCAGCATCGCCTGTCACCACCACAAAACGCCGACAGCCGGCGACTTTTACAACTCTTTCTGTAGATTCTCAGCCACATTTACACACACATTCGGCCTCTCAGAGCCCACAAATGTCGCCGGCGCGGTGGCTCCTCCCGGTGTAGCCGTACCCAGCGCGGCTCGGTGATGGGCAGCCGCAGGGGCGGATCCAAGGGGGGGGGGTCACATGGGTCATGGCCCCCCCTTGAGGCCCGGGGGCCCAAAGACCTGCCAGGGGCACCACCGGCCTATCAGGGGGATCACAGTCCTGACAGGGGCACCACAGGACCGCCAGGGGCACCACAGGCCTAGCAGGGACACCACGGGCCTGGTGCCCCTGGGCCCTGACAGGACTGTAACGCCCCTGGCAAGCCTGAAGTGTCCCCGGCAGGCACGTGGTGCCCCTGACAGACCTGAGGCGCCCCTGCAAGGCCGGTGGTGCCCCTGGCAGGCCTGTGGTGTCCATGGCAGGCCTGTGGTGCCCTTGCTAGGCCTCTGGTGCCCCTGACAGGCTTGTAAAGCCCCTGGAAGGACTGTGGTGCTCCTGGCAGGCCTCTGGTGCCCCTGACAGGCTTGCGATGCCCTTGGAAGGACTGTGGTGTCCCTGGGCCCTGACAAGCCTGAGGTGCCCCTGACAGGCCCGTGGTGCCCTTGTTAGGCCTGTGGTGCCCCTGGCAGGCCTCTGGTGCCCCTGGCAGGTCTGTGGTGCCCCTGGCATGTCTGTGGCGCCCCTAGCAGACCTGTGTTGACTGGTGCCCCTGCTAGGTCGTTGGTGTCCCTCACAGACCTGTGGTGCCCCTGGGTCTTGACAAGCCTGAGATGCCTGGCTATGACAGGCTCGTGGTGCCCCTGATAGACCAAGGGTGCCCTTGCTAGGCCTGTAGTGCCCCTGGCAGGCCTCTGGTGCCCCTGCTACCCCTGCGCCCGGAGAGGACTATGGTGCCCCTGAAAAGCCTGAAGTGCCTCTCGACAGGCCCGTGGTGCCCCTGGGCCCTGACAGGCCCAAGTTACCCCTGCGAGGTCGGTGGTGCTCCTGGCAGGCCTCTGGTGCCCCTGGCAGGTCTGTGGTGCCCCTGGCAGGCCTGTGTTGACTGGTGCCCCTGCTAAGCTGCTGGTGCCCCTCACAGGCCTGCGGTGTCCCTGGAAGGACTGTGGTGCCCCTGCCCCTAGGGGTGCTCATGGGCCCAACAGGCCCGTTGTGCCCCTGACAGGCCTGTCGTGTATACTTGCTAGACCTGTGGTGCCCCTGCTTCCTGGCAGGCCTGTGGTGCCCCTGCTTCCTGGCGGGCCTGTGGCGCCCCTACAAGGCTGTAGGTGCCCCTGACAGGTTTGTGGTGTCCCTGGAAGGACTTTGGTGCCCCTGACAAGCCTGAAGTGTCAAGGACAGACCCTTTAGACGCCAGGGTCAAGTTCGTCGGACTGACAACGATTCGCTTACCTGATAACGTTCCTGGTAAGTACTTACTACTCAGCGTCCACAACATATATACACATAGCACATTCATGTATACTTGCTTACAATTGGTAAATGTGGTTGTGGGTAAGAGTTAAGATACTGACTAAAAATAAAGAATGAAAATAAAAAAACTTAAAATGGGGGCACCACCAAAATGAGGTGGACGAAATCCGTTGAGTTTTTAATTTTGGGTATAGGTAGGGGCACCACTTCGATTCATGACCCTCCCGTTGGAGTTTTCCTGGATCCGCCCCTGGGCAGCCGGAGGGGAAGAGAGGGTGGGGAGGGGACGGGGCGATGTCGCGTGTCGTGGCCCGTCTGCTGCAGCGCCGGTGACATGGAACATGGCCACGACGTCGTCACAGTTGCGACAGACCTCTGACCTGATCAGCAGGGAGCTCAGCTCCCCTCCAGCGCCACGCCGGTTGATCAGTGTCCGATTTGGACGGGACACAGCCGATCGCTGTCCGATTTGGCCTGTGTCGGCGCTGTCGCAAAACCGACACATTTGGGATGGTTGGTAGGCCGCTGTCAACGCCCAACAGAGGCTCACTCGCGTCTGACGACATGAGGACATGTATGGATTGCCAAGTATGACGAAAATTGGCGGCTCGACTGGGAAGGCTCTCTGGACATGTATCAGTGTCGTATTGTTTACGATGAGGTAGGTATGCCATTGTTCATTGGGTCAAGCAGCTTCAAACAAAGACAGAAAGAGCTTTCAGTGTACTCTCAAGGCCATTTAAAATAGATGCAAAGAATTATATCTCACACCACTGCTTAACGACCCACGCTACACCCAAAACCCAAGCAGCATTCTAAAAATGACTCCGTGTTTGCCACAGGCGCTAATCTCTATAGTGACCCAACAACACACAGCCCCGAAGGTCAATGCACTTAGCGGGTTGGTTGGTGAATGCCTGATCTTTCAGCAACGTCTGCTGTCCGTCTAGCCAAACAACCCCTCTAATCCGAGATACTGGCCGGCACCAACAATGAGTTGCACTCCATTGCTTCCCACGAGAAGGTCAACTTATGCTGCCTGAGCTCTCAGGAATCGAATGGATGGATTCCAAACCTCTCCGCCCACCACCCACCGCCCTGTGTCCAGCACCCTTCGCCCTGCCCCGCCGCAGTGACACCCCGCCGCGACACGACCTTTCTCCGAGGGCGCAAAGTGAACCGGTCACGTCCTTCATGTCTCCACTTTCTACGTCTGTTTTTTGGCGGTGCCCTAATCCGCCGGGCCGGGCGGGCACCGCGGCTAGGTACGGCTCATCTCGGCGGGCTCTCAGAGACAGATCTGAGACCAGGTGTGCCGAGGTCGGATGGTCGTGCCAGCCGCCGAGAGACGGCGGAGACGCAGTCTGCACCGGACCGTTACCTGCAGTGGGGAGCCTGTTTTATGGACAACGAGCCACTGATCAGGGTCATCGTCGGGTGCTTCCCAATCAGGCGCATTCGCCATCATAAAAAGGTTTTTTGATGGTGAGATACCTGTAAGTTGTGAAATGCTTAGGGTCATTTGGTAGTAAAAATAACTTATCTTGCATAGCCGGTCGAGGAGACCTTCAAATTTCTCAGAAATGTTTTGGTATGACGCATGAGACAGAAGCACGCCGCTTGTAACGTAATTAGTACGTTATCCGGGAGGAAATATTTTTGTGCACGATCGTGTCCAATCGGGCAAATCCAGTTAGCTTTGGTGAGCGTTTTCCCATGATGCTAGAGCAGCCAAGAGCTCCAAGCCACGTGCAGCGGAGCACGCCGGTGTTTCCACTGCATGACACACATCTAAGAGTAGCGTATTTTTGTGACGTTGTATTACTGATCGTGCTGTGGTACTAGACATGAGTGAGCATTTTACCTTCGGCGCTCACGAGCTGCAGGCCCATTTCCTCAAAGTCATTGACTTGTGAGCTGCCGTAAAGATTTTATCACCGGCAAACACAAAGGACTTTTCAATGTTATGTCCTGACCTGAGACTAGCGCGCTGCTCACGGTTCTCTCTTGAACTGCACCGATCTCCAGGTTCACGGAAACGAACTCGAGATGTTTAGTCAGGCGCCTGTGTGTTAACGACCGAGTCAGGGAACCACACCCTTCCCGCCCTGACGGAGGCCAATCATTGGGGGGAGGGGGGACCACGCCCTTCCGTCCCCCCCCCCCCCTCCACCCCTTTCGGTCGAGGTGAGTCGGCCCCGGTGATCAGAGGTGGGCGTCGTCCGAACCGGTCACGTGGCTTGTTCACGTGTCAGGCGGCGCACTGAGAGGGCGTGGTTAGGGAAGAGCCTTTTGAAGAGGGAACAGACCACTTCCTTGGAGAGCTTGCTGTCCTCCGCTCACAACTGGTGGAGGTTAGATGGATGATGATTGGCAGATTCTTTACGTGACATGGAAAAGCAATGGAAAGCGAGCTAGGAGAAGGAGGCTGAGATCAGTGTGTCGTTAGGCGGCACGGGCGGACATCGATAGCAGCGCCTCTATCGGTCACTAGGGAAAGCTGGGCTGTAGGCGACGAAATACCGGCTGAGTTGTCACGTTGAATAGGTTTATATTATAGGCATCCATCTTGTGAAAAAGTTGAACTTTTGCCTTTAACCCGCGCCCTGCTGGGGGGGGGGGTGTTTGAACACCCCCCCTTGTGGTTTTTCGCGAATATCTCAAAAACGGCGGCGCGGAGCGCCGCTGTTTTTGGTACACCTTACCATACATCAATTCTACACATGTTGTGAAAATTTCAGACTAAGGTCATTCAAGGTCAGGTCACCAGGTCACTTCAAGTGACCTCACCTCATAAAAACTTTCAATGTCTGTCATAGCTACACCGAGTGACCGATCGCTTTGAAACTTTCAGCGATTGCTAAGAGCAATAGCATGTACAAAATGTATATCTCAGAATTTTGATATCGATGACCTAAGGTCAGGTCAATTTTGCGACCTCCCCATTATAAGTCAATGGGAGAAAATTGAAATGCGCCTCTTTTGGATGAAAGACATTATTAACACTCCCAAACACCGAATTACAAGTGGTTTAGACACACTGAACTTGAAAATGGTGTCCGTGACCCTTGTTTATGCCCTGAGGTCATCTTAGGTCACGAATGGTATCTAACAGTTTTTCGCAAATAACTTTTGATAGAGGCATGCTAGAGCGTTGAAAACGCCTTAGATGTGTTCAGCTCGACGATACGGATCGACTGATATGCAACATGACCCTTTCCGGTCAGGTCATGACCTTGACCTGAGGTCAAATTTTCAAGTTGACCTTTCAAGGTCAAGTCATAGTTCATTCGATGCGTCTTGACGAGAGGAACACGATGCCGGTAAAAGTAAGCTCGTATAGTCGACTACAGAATGATGTTCCACTTTTCACAGGCAATTATTTGCCTGGTGTGGTAGGCTGTGGCGCATCACACGGGCTGAGTTCACAAATTATAGCTTTGCCCCAATGCTCACAATCGACACGCTTAATTGCGTGATAAACGGCACAACTTAGTGCTCCGGTCAACTGATAGCTTCTGAGGAGTGGAACATCATTCTGTAGTCGACTATACAAGGCTTGGGTCAAAAGTTATTGCAGAAAAACTGTTTTCGAAAAAATCGGCTATTTTTGCAGTTTTTGCCCCCTGCAGGCAAAACCGTTGACGTTAGGTCAAATCTGAGAGAATTACTCAGAAAGGGCGTTAATAGGGCTATCGAATGCGCTTTTCCGCGGCGCTATAGCTCTATTGGTTCTCGAGTTATGCGTTGGCTTCTTGGAAATTTTCGACATTCGACCTGGAAATCGGCGAAATTTTGCCTTCAATGACCTCTGGTGACCTGACCTTTGACCGGACCAAAAAATTGACCGAAGTGATTTCGTCATTATTTTTTACGCTCTTTCGAACGCCGCCTTCCGCGTATCGCTACGTGGCCCAGGAGCCGAGTTACAAGGGGGGGTGTTCAAACACCCCCCCCCCCCCAGCAGGGCGTGGAAATCCAGGACCCCCAGCAGGGCGCGGGTTAATATTTCTACAGGCAATTTTAGAAGTGTCTTCACATGGATTACAAAACCGTTTAGATTATTGTATTCACTTCAAGCCTTCCCTATTGTTCTTGATGATGCGGGAACTATTTCTAATTAGTGTTTCTAGCTTAGTAAAAGAACATACTGTGCAAACGATGAAAAAAAGCATAAATGGAAGATTTTAAATGCAATTTTCTCTAACAATTAATGGTAAATTCTCTACATATCAAGTAAAAGGTGCATGCTAACTGATAATTTAAAGTTCTTGGGGCCAGTTGTTTTCTTCTTTTCTTACGTCGCCCCAATGGCCGCGAATGCACTTGTGATAACGCCTATCAATCAATGTTATAAGTGACATCGAGCAAATTATTACCTATATTACTACCTGCAGACTCATGAGTCTGACGCCTCAGCGATAAAAAAACTAATTGGATTTGGGTTTTCATGGAATTTTATCTGAAAGTTGAAATATATACAATATAGCATGGAGTAAATCAAATTACATACATTTTAATTAGTGCTATAAATCAGTTGCCAATAACTTCAGTCGTCCTCAGCGTTTACATATCGCTAATTATAAGTCGATTTATGATTAAAATTGAAAAGCCATGTGCACTAACGAGATTAGCTAAGGTAGTGCAAACACACAACTTTGTCCGGCTTGAACATGACCTTACAATGAAAATAGAATGTCACGATGATTGCTATGTCACCAAGCCTACCAAGCGATGTCCACAGCAGTACAATACCATGTTCGACATCGATATGTTGTCACGTGCGTTGTCACGAGAAAGGTGGACGCTGTCTCTCGACACCAACCGTCGCTGATCTTGTATTTTATTTGTAAGATTTCTGCCTTCTCACGGCGCCACCTAAAAGATATCTGAAACGAAACCATGACATCAGCAGTTGTAAAGGCCGAGAATCCATGCAAAATACCATGGTCTTGCGAAAGGTATCGTAGTATTCGAGTGACCACAATTTATCACGGATCCTTTCTTGGAATAAAAATGATCGACCGTTGGATAAAACCTGCTACCCACGACCTTCAGTTGACGCAACCCTGCATCCTAACCACAATGATGCGGTCACCCGTAAAGCTGCGATGACCCCACTAGAGGCGAGTTCCCGTGGGAGCCAGCTGCTGCGTGAGTGCAGCCATCGGCGGCGGCTGGCCCCGCCCGGTGCGGCCCGGCCTTGCCGGAGGGCCTACGATTGTCTGTGATACCACGCAGCTCGTCGCCCCGCGACCGACCGTCTGGATGACAGAGTCAGAAAAGACGTCCTTGTGCCAGGTCTCTGACCGTCGGCAGATGTGCCGAATGCGGGCTATTCCTGGCACTCAGACCCGAACGATCAGCTTCCCGGACCAGACGGAGCGAGGAAATGAAAGCGAAAGTGCCAGGCCAGACAAGTGCGATGGCGTGAACAAAGCATCACGCCCGCTTCGCTGACCGGTCGACCGCAGTGTGAGTCCATCAATCACCAGATGGAGACAACAGTCCAATAATTAACAATTTGGAGCTGTCGTAGCCGCTCATATCCACCATTGTTCAATTCAGCTCCGATTGTGGAATGCTGTGTCTGCTGAGCAGTGACCGAGCCACGGGGCGGCCGTGACCCCCTCGGCACCGCGCTTGGCGCCGTCGCACCGCGATCTAGAGACGTCTCCCCACCGCAGCACCCGGTCTGTTAGTTCCCAGAAGCGATACCTCTCCGGTAATCTTAATCCCGCGGCGATGCCGGTGCCAGCCACCGGCTGCCAGGTCTGAAGGTCTTCCCGAGGCGGGACACGGCGGACCAGTGACGCATCAGACACAAACGCGCGGCATTCACGGCAGGTGTGACGTCACAATCACGGATGCACCGCCCCCGCGATCGGGATACGTGACGTCACTGTCTGTGGAGGGGTCTGACTCCCAGACTTGATGACGATTGAATGGAATATTCCGACCACCTTGCCGGCACGGCATAGAAAATCTTCTTACAGTAAAGCAGCTTAATTTAAAATCTCAGGTCTGTCCGGCAAGGCCAAATTGTGGGGTTGGTGCTCGCTGCCGAAACGGGTGTCTGAAGTGAGCTGCAATCTAACGGTGGTACTAAGCCTCCCAGCAAAAGTAGCTGGGAAATACCTAGATAAGCCACCGAGAGTCCTCCTTCGGTACGGCCGAACTGAGCACGGATGCCGGACTCCCCAGCCATCCCAGCTGAGGGCGAAAGTTGTTTTGGGAGGTGCCTGGCCGCTTCCCAGTCCGGCGTTACGCCACCGGACACATATCTGTCAGTTCATAAACAGCGCAGCCGTGCCGCGGCCGCGCTGACCAGCTTCCCAGTCCGTATTCTCCTGCGGCGCGGTGATCCGCTCGGCGAGAGGAGGCTCGTTAGAGCTGGCACGTGACGACAGCGGAGACTGCGCCGCCGCACAGGAAGCTAACGAGAGACTGCAATAACTCACAGGAGCCTAACACCGGAGCGGTTTCACCTTTCCGGGAGGGCGAGTAATGACACTGTGACCGTAAAAAGTTAAACGGCGCGTTCAATGCATTAAATAACCACACACTTCCGTTTTTAACAAGGAATGATGGAAATGAATCGACATCAATATTCTGTCACCGCTCGTAAGTCAAGTCACCGCTTTTGGGCAGGCATCGGTAGCAAATATCCACAGCGAACAGCATCCAATAAACACAAACCTTTCACTGATTTAAATGACTTTTCCTTCTGTGTTTCAAACAATCTATTAAATAAACATTTCTATTTTCTATCATTTTCATATAAATAGGTAACGTAGGTAGGTATGTAAATGCATCAATAAATGACCATTCGCGATGTTGATCGGTGTGAGTGTTGGAAATAATTGACTAGACCCAACAGCCAGGTCTACGGATTCAATGATATAGCTTCACCACTCTTGCACTCCATATTTACATGTGGACATAGAGGAGGGCAGAGATCGCATGCCAGCAGTGAAACCTGGCGTGGGCTGCTGGTTTGGATCAGGCGTCGGCTCGATGCCGATGATACTGCATAACAGGGTGGGCCCTCGCATGAAGCCAATGTGACGAAACGCGTCCCGACCCAAGTGTGCTGTCTTACCCGTTTCAATATATATAATATATATATATACTAGTCTTTTGATACCTAACTCAAACTCATTGCATTGTTGCTTCATTGCTCAAAATTTGTGTGCCTATATACTTAGGCACTTAGTTTTTTTTTTTTAATGAATACTTATAGTAGGCATCAAATGACAAATCGCACCTTAACTTTAATTAAATGTGTGGCGAAAGCTTGGTGTGATTCTTTTTTCCAGCTGCGCTGCATTACGAATATAGGTATCTAAAATGTTATTTTCAAAACGGGCTTCGCTGAGGAAACTAAACATTATAACCAAATATTTCGGCTTAGTGATCAGCCTTGTTCACTAGTTTTATTTGGAATTTGGTTATAATATTTAGTTTCCTCAGTGAAGCCCGTTTCGAAAACAATTAACATTTTTGACATCTATTAACCCGAGGAAAAGAATAATGACGCTTCGGCAACATCTTAGGGTAGGTAAGTTATCACATACCAAAACATTGGATCTCGTCGGCAGCACCACGTAGCCGCCCCCCCCCCTCGCTACCCTGTCCTCAGAAGAAACCCGTAGGCATGTGTGTGACTGACAGCACCCTCTGTGTGTTTCAGGCCGGCAGCGTGGGTGGCGCTGCTGCTGGCGGTAGCCGCCGCCGCTCCGCAGGTGGCGCCACTGGGCAACGGCGAGCCCATCGAGTCGCGCATCGTGCGCAAGGTGCTGGAGAATGGCACCATCGTCGAGTACGAGTACCTCTACTACTACGACTACGAGGATGGCGAGGCAGAGAACTCGCTCGACTTCGATGATAACTTCGCTGAGAGCTCGCCCAGCGATGCTTCGACCGCAGCCACGACAGAGGCAGCGACGGAGGACGTTGTGACCGACGCTCCGACTACCACCACAACTACCACAACGACTACCACAACCACGACCACCACGCCCACCACAACCACGACCGAGCCGCCCACCACGACTGTCGAGGCGGTGACTCGGCCATCGCGGCGCCGCCTGCGCCCGCAGCCGGAGATCCTCAACAACGAGGTAACCCTGGTCTCGGAGGGAGGACAGTTCTCGCGTGGACGAGCCAGTCGACGACTGATCGGAGGTCAGGCCTCCAGGGATGAGAATGAGGAAGAACGGACGCTGTCCAACCGTCGCACCATCAGCCGTGGAAGCACTTCCACGTCCAGTGTCCGCACGGCGTCTGTCGGTGGAGAGGCCTCGACTGCCGTCAACCGTGGGCCAGCTCGTGGATCGAGGCGAGGTTCGACTCGTGGGAGCATCAGAGGACGCGTCAGCGCTAGCCGTGAACGTGCCAGTGCTGGGCAAGAGGAAGAAGACGTTGAGCAGGAGGTGGCTGTCACGACTAACGTCCGCACTTTTGCCACATCCGGCCGGCGGTCGAGCCTGAGCCGCGGCCGAGGCAGAGGTCGCGGACGGCCACAGTCCAGTCTGACTTTCACTACCGAGCCAACTACTACTACTGAGGAGCCCACCACTACCGAGCCCACAACCACTACTACAGAGCCTACGACGACCACGACCACCGAGCCCACGACGACCACCACTGAGCCGACCACCACCACGACTACTGAGGCAGCCACTACTGCGGCAGCCGCGGAGATCAGCACCACAGGCATTCCTCCCAAGGACTTAGAGTTTGTCAACTACGACGAGCTTTACGACGACGGCTACGATTACTACTACTATGGAGATTATGCGTACACAGATGACTTCCCCGCTCCTGTGGCTGCCGAGGCTGCCGCTGATGCCTTCCTTGGAGAGGGAGTCGGCATTTCTCTTAGCAGGTCGCGAGGACAGACCATCCAGCCAACCACAGAGGCTGCTCCAGTCGCCCCTTCAGAATCCCCAGCTCCTGAAGAAGCCACTACGACTGAAGCAGCTAAGCTTCTGTTCTCTGAAGCCACCAGTGAAGCTAATGATGGTCCGATATCGACCACCACAGCTCTGCCCGAGCTGGATGAGGCCACTCCCACCATGAGCCTTGATACTGAGGGTTTAAGTGCCGGTGTTGACTCCACGACAGAGGCCGAACTTTCCACTACTGCTCGTTCTGCGCCTATTGAGACTGCGGATCTTTTCCCGACAGTGTCAACTCCGGTACCAACGGACACTTCAACCATCTCAAACCTGAATGACGCAGTCGATGGTGGTGCTGACACACCAGTTCCTTTTGAGGAAGCATCTCCCCTTCCAATCTCAACAGAATCAAGCTTCGAGGCCACACCTACAACGGAGGCCAGTACTCTCCAAGATGATTCAACCACAGAAAGGTCTCGAGGACGGTTTTCCTCTCGAACCAGGCTTTCATCGACTCGAAACCGCATTACCACTCCCGAAGAGGCTGCTCCCGTGCCAGCACGCGATGCACAGGAGGAAGTCGCCATCAGCTCCACTCTCAGCAAGGAGGAACTTGAACAGAAAAAGGCTGCCATTGACGAGCCGATCAGCACCATCACATCCCAGCGTCGCGGCAGCAGCCGATTCCGTTCCCGTGCACAGGCTGCCACCCAGCAAGGTTTCGCTCCAGTGCGTCCTCGAGGCCGCCGTCCAGTCAGCGTGCCGACTCCTGAGTCGAGCGTCGCCCCGACCCAGGAGGTCACGAGCAGTCGCGGCTCGGTTCGTCGAGGTGGCACCCGCGTGGTCAGCAGTCGCGTCAGCAGCCGCACCCGAGCCTCCCAGACAGAGAGACTGAATCAGCAGGATGAGCAGCTGGAAGCCGAACTGCAGGATCCAGTGGTGCTGGACAATGCCCGCCTGGGCCGTGTGGTACAGCGTACCAGCAACCGACGACGGCCGGTTAACGATGTCACTATTCAGACCACGGCGGTGCCGACACCTGCTACCGAAGAGTCCACAGAGTCAATCGTCTTGGACAAGAGGCGGCTCCCCAAGAGACCGCGCTTCCCTCCCCGTGGCCAGCAGCAAGAGAGAGATCAGGCTTTGGAGCTAGAGCTGGAGCGAGAGTCAGAACAAGCACCTCAGGAGCAGCTTGAGCTTGAAGGAGAAGACATCGCTCATCAAACTGAACAGTCACGGGAAGAAGTTCTGTCGGCGGAACAAGCCTCGGAGCAAGAGTTAGTGGACGAGCAGACGACTGATTCTGAGTTGGAAGTGAGGCAGGAGCCGATTCGCATTGAACCTGAGCTGGGTCTGGGTCAAGCACAAGAGCAAGCACCAGTAGGAGAGCCTGAATCCACTGAAATAGAAACCAGCGTGGAGCTCGGACATACCCAACAGCAGGAACCCCAGGGCACCACAGAGGCGGTTGCACCTACACCTACAGCCGCGTTTGCTGACGATTACGGCGATTACTACGACGATTATTATTATGCCGATGCATTTGCTGACGATGCGGTCGTTGGTGCTGACCAGGACATCCCCATAGCACCTGAGGTAACTGAAAGTCGATCAGAATCAGATGGTAAAGAACCGACTATTGCTTTGACAACGGACACCGCTTCCACTTCTCCTGCTGTACCAGAGCCAGTCGTCGCCATCGATGACGAGACTGCAGCTCTTGACGTCGCTGTTGAGACTGAGGGTCTAGAAACAGAAGTGACGGTCACCGAGACGACGGCCGCTCCCACCACATCAACGACTACAACGACCACGACGACCACGACCACGACTACCACCGAGGCAACCACCACGACCACTGCTGCGCCCGAGGAGGAGACTCAGCGCACGCGTCTTTCGGGAGGTGGCCGTCGTCGTCTAACGAGTAGCCGCCGGGTCCGACCGCAGCGAGTCCAGGAGACTGTCGAGAAGGAAGAAGTCAATGTAGAGGAAGCGCAGCCAGTCAGCAGACTTTCTTCCAGATCGAGGGTTAGGGGACGACAGCCGTTGCGCAGGACGCGACCCGGGCGTAGACCACAACCAGAGCCCGAGGCTGTCGAGGACCAAGAGGAAGTGCAGCAAGAGGCTGTTGAAGGAGAGGTTACCGCAGAGGCTGTGACCGAGCAGAGCACAACCACGACCACAACCGAAACTCCCTCGAGGCTGTCTGGACGCCGTCGCATCAGCAGTCGCCGCAGGGGAGGTTTCCGCGGCCGAGGACGCCCGAGGCCTGAGGTCAACGTACAACAGGAAGAGGACACGGAGGAAGAAGACTCCACGCCAACTAAAGCTACTCCAGCACCAGAGGCTGCATCTCCAGCCCCCGTACGCCGTGGTGGAGTGTCGAGGCAGCGTCTAAGGTCCGGTGGAGATCGCCGCCGCACACGTCTGCGTGGCCCCTCACGACTTCGTGGTCGCCCAGAACCCGAACCTGAAGTAGAGGAAGAAGAAGTGGTTGATAATGTTCAAGAAGAAGAGACACTGGATGTGGAGACATATGCATCCAAATCGAATGCTGTCGAGGAAGAGACCATCGCTGTCGAGGAAGCGACTGAGGAGGCCCCAGCACGAGGTCGTCCGGCCCCTGGCCGCCGAGGTAGACCCACATCGTCAAGAGGGTTCCGCTCACGGGGACCTGGCCGTCGCGGTCGCCGACCGGAGCCTGCCGAAGAGAAGCCGATTAATGAGGAACCCATTGAAGAACAGGTCCAAACTGAATCTGAGGTCAAGCAGGCTACTGAAGTGTCTGAAGAAGCCGTCCAAGAAGAAAAGCAGGAGATTGAAGAGGAAGCTGTGGTGGCACCAGCTCGTGGTGGACGCCGAAGGGTATCAAGACTTCCTCTGCGTGGATCACGCCCCAGCCTGCGTCGGGCTCGCCCGTCGCGCCGGGGACAGCGGGTACAAGAGACGGTCACTGAAACTCCAGCGGCTGAAGAGGTCGTGTCTCAAGAGACTGCTGAGGTCGTCCAGGAAGAGCCTGGTGCAGAGGAGCTAAGTGAAGAAGCGCTTAATGAGGTAGAGGCTCCGGCGAGAGGACGAGGCAGCAGCCGATTCCGGGGTAGGCTTTCAAGCCGTTCACGGGCTCCTCTTCGTGGGCCTGCCAGACGACCTACATCAAGCCGTCGCAGGCGCCCGACGGTCACTACCGAGGCCACTCCAGAGCCCACCACTGAAGAGATTGTAACGGAGCCAGAGGAACAACAGACAGAAAACGAGATCGAGGAGAGTAACGCTGTTGAGATTGACGAGACGCCGAGAAGAGGTGTCAGACGCCGAGGATTCCGTCGACGCACTTCGCGTGGCGACGCTGAAACAGTCGCGAGCACAACCACCAACGTCATAACGGGGCGAAGTGCTTCATCTTCCGGCGTAACCAGCACCAGGCGCATCAATCGAATCCGCACCACTGGTCGTCGTGGGTCATTCCGCCGCGGTGGATCTCGTCAGGCTCCTACGACAGAGGAGCCGACCACTGAGGCCACTACTACCACTACAACCACCACCAATCCTCCCACCACTGCTGCGCCAACGGAGGCTGCCATCGAGGTAGACTCTGAAGATAACGGGGCCCCCGCCGAGCCTTTGGCACAGGAAATTGCGACGGAGAGTGCGTTTGTCACCGAGCCCATCGTAGAGAGTGTAGAGGAGAAAGGTGCCGCCTCCGAGGAGTTGAATGAGGCTGCCGAGATAGCGCTTGAGCAGGGTGAAGAGGAGCTCACTGCTGCAGCTGCTGATGAAGCTATTGCAACGGCTGCAGTACCTCCGACCACCGAAGCTATCCTTGAAGAGTCCACCACCGCCGTGCCGCCTTCAGAAGAACCCACCACGCCAGAGTCCCTGATTGGAGGCCGAGGAAGGCTTGGACGGAGGCTGAGAGGCAGGAGGCCGGGTTCCAGGCGCAACTCTATCACTGCGACTACGAAAACTGAGGCTTCCGAGGTGTTTGAGGAGGCGCCGGCCCGACCGACCAGGCGGCCACGCCCCTCTCTTCGCCAGAGGGTTTCTACAGCTTCGACCCAAGAAACATCTACTACCGAGGAAGTGACAGTCCAGCGACCGCAGAGAACCCGCCCGTCTCTTCGCTCCCGACTTTCGCAGCAGGAGCAAGAGCAGGAGGAAGACAGTGTCTCAGAGGAAACTAGCAACAAACCAGTAGAAAAGGCTGAAGAAACGCCAGCTCGGGGGCGCTTCCCGATTCGTCGCCGCCCGGCTTTCCCTATCAGGCGCCCAACTGCGCCTGAAGAGTCCCCAGCAGTTACTGAGGAGCGTCAGACTGTCAGAGATCGTCGGCCAGCCTTGCCCATCCTGAGACAGCGCGGAGATGCCGAAGAGTCAGCTCCTACCACTGAGGCTGATGCAAACACCGAAGAACCCAAGCCAGAACCTCCTAGACGTCGTCTGCCATTCTTGGCACCGGGATCTCGTCGTCGCGAGGGTCCCAGGCGAGGCTTCCTCGGCATCGCCGCTCCCACCACCACTACCACTACCGAGACCCCTATCCAGGAGGTCGTCGAGGTGGAGCAGACTGCTGAGGAAGAGACTGCCGCCGAGGAGACGACCGTAGAGGAAGCCGAACGCTCGGCCACTGCACCTGGATCGCGACAGCTGCGCCTTCGTACGCGTGGCGAGCGGCCAATCCGTAACCGTAACCTCCCGCCCGTGATCGGTGGTAGGAGCATTCTGGGAGCGCCAGGTGGCACGCGGGCCCGTCGACCTCTATTCGCCCGTCGACCTACTGAGGCGCCGGCGGAGAGTGCCGATGAGGTGACTCCAGAGACGGAGGTGCGCGAGGTTACCGTGGAAGCAGCTGAGCTGCCGTCGACCGAGCAGGCCGAGGAGCAGAGCAGCCCGGAACCGACCGAGGAAGTACCTGAGGCAGAGGTCACTAGCCTACCACCGGTGTTCCGCAGGCCCTTCAGCGGCCGGCAGCGCGGAGCCGGTAGCCGGCGTCCGTTCGTCCCAGGTGTGCGACGCACCGGTCGCCCCGCTGGCGGCCGACGAGGAATCGCCTCTCTACTGAGAAGTCCCGATGCGCCCGTGCAGGCTGTCCTGGTGTCGACGACGCCGTCGGCGCCTGTCGCTTCTGAGGCAGAAGTGTCTACCGAGGAGGCCCTGCGCGATGAAGAGCTGCTCGTGCAGGAGGTCTCCGCTGAGAAGGCCGTTCCGGAGGAGGAGCCGGCCGCCGTCAAAGAGGTGGTCAAATCCGAAGAGGCGGAGCCGGCGAAAGAAGAGGAGCAGCTAGTGGTGGTCGAGGGTGAGACTGTAGAGGAGCCTGATGACCTGGTGGAGGGGTCTGGAGCGCAGATCCAAGGTAAATGGTTTAAATAAATGGCTTTCTCCAGACAAGGTTTCGCAAAACACGGACCTTCTCATTTTTTTAAGTTAAAGATGGGTAAACGATCCCTCGATAAACATACGGCTCGGTCGGTATTCGGTACAGCTTTTATTATCAAATCTAGATAAATTTAACGGTAATCAGTTAGTGATGATGAAACAGCTTTGATAACACATTGTGGTTTGCGAAACTTTGTTTGGAGTGCTTGATAGTAGATACCAGGTAGTTTATTATTTTTTACTGCTTTTCACGAATGGTAGTAAGAAGTAGCGCTTGGGAACTAGTGAATCTAAATAATGGTAGTAAGTTGTTGGTTAAAGCACTTATTTTTGCCGGTCACTTAGAGTGTTGTGGTGCTTTTGCCTTAGTACATCGCATAATAAGGGAAACGGTGCGCACAACAGCGGATGCTTCGGTTTTTCAATCATTAGTAGTTTTAGCTGTGAGTGCAGATAGAAACGGCAAACTTTAAGCAAAAGTCAAACCAAGCAAATGAGTTAAGATATTGTAGAATATTTTAAAGAACTTTTCCTCGAGTAAAGAAATGTTTAAATGGCGAAAGTGATACATTCTATTAGTAAATTTTCGCCCACAGGGCATCTTCAGGCAAGCAATTAGCAAACATATACAAATCCTGATACAAATCCTGATTTGTATACCCTTGCTAACTGCGTGTCTGAAGATGCCCTGTGGGCGAAAGTTTGCTATCTGGAATAGGAGTATATCACTTTCGACTTTTAAATACCTACTTATTCGAGGAAAAGGTCATTAATAGATAATATACCTATAACATCATAACAAAATCTTCCTCGCGAGAGGAAATTAATTGAATAGTCAGTTGATTTATTGAATAATTTTGCTGGATCATATATTGAAATTCCAGCTCTTTGGTTTGACTTTGTGTTTTGAGCGCGCGGTGTACTTTTGCTTTTGGAAGCTTCTGTAGCAGGATCTGGTTGGTGGTGGTGATGGCTAGTAGAACGACTTTGTAGTCTTTCCTGTTTGTCGATCTCCACTGAAGAGCACAACTCGGAAGTTTGCGGGCTACCGACCATAATCATTACAGACTCGGTCAGCCTGATGAGCTCTGCTCTCGTTCAGACCCCACAGGTCTTATTGTGCTTAAGGAGTTATCGACAGACAGGAAGGAGGTATCGACAGGGACCGGTGACTGGCGCTTGGCATGCGACTGTTCCAGGCGCGCCTCTCCCTGACCCCACCGCCGCCGTTGCAGATGAGTTGGCGCCCGAGGAGGAGCTTCAGACGCTGGTGGTGGAGGCCGTCGCCATCGAGCCGACGAGCACCCAGCCGCCTACCAGCGCGACCGAGGAGCCCACCAGCGCCGCCCCCGAGCAGCCCTCTGTGGCACCTCGCAGGAGCGCCTTCAGGGGCCTCAGGGCAGAGGGCCGGGCACGGCCGTCCCTCTTCGAGAAGCTCCAGGGTCGCACCAGCCAGTCGTAGGGAAGGAAGTCCGCGTGACTGTTTGACAGGATAGGGGACACAGGTGACCGTTCCGCGGTGACAGACCGCTGACAGACTAAGAGCGCCCCTCGATAAGCAAAACTCTTAAACGTCTCGGTGGAAGAAGTACGGTGCGAGACGTCATGGGCGCTCGGGATATGGTTTGTGAAATTTGCAGAAATCGATACGCGTCGATTTCGAATAATGTCCACCTGTTTGGCTCACAGGTGTGTGAGAAAAGTCTGCGTGGTCACTCCTTGATATCATCTGAGCGCGTGCGTGTGTAAATGATCATGAATTTCCATTGTACTACGCTCGCGTATGAACGGATTACGCAACACCGTCCACCGGAAGCTCCTTTGCGTAAACTGTTGCTGTCGGCTGATTGTAAGCATGTTCTGATCATTGTTATGTCGTGCCCTTTTGCTGTGAGGTCTATCGTACTTGAGTGCCATGTAGACGTGATCATTGACGCACGACGAGTGTAAGAGGAACATTAGATGAGAGGCATGACATTCATGGTATTGCATAAATAAGATGTGAAACAACATGTCGGTGTTTTAGGCATGCAGACGATGAAAACGTGTGACGCATATCCGTACGAAACGGCTAGAGTGAGGGATCCACCCTCATTCGGCCTCGGCCGGGTAGTGTACAAAACCGGTAGGTCCGGTGGGGATATAATGCTTCCACAAAATTTAGCGCACTTAACCCGCGCCCCACTGGGGTCTGCGTATAACACGCCCTACTGGGGGGGGGGGGCTCTCCATACCCCTCCTAGCTCCGAAACTACTGGACCGATCGTCAAAATTCAAATGGCGTCTAATAGCCCCGGAAAAACTGTCGAGCGAAACCTAATTTCATTAACCCGCGCCCTGATGGGGGGGCATTTTGCCCCCCCTGTGGTTTTTCTTAAATAGCGAGATAACGGCGGTGCGCAGCGCCGCCAAATTTTGGGTACCTTACCGAGCATTAATTTGACACATTCACACAAAATTTCAAGTCACAGGTCACCTCAGCTCAGGAGTTATTGAGGTCAAACTGAGGTCATGTTCGAGTAAAAATGAGCAAAAAACATGACATTTTGAAACGCTCACCAATTCTACAGTTAACAGGCAATTTTAAAGTTCTTTATGTGGTTGTGTAGAGAAAAGACGGCGCTACAAAACTGCTATCTCGGATTTTAAAAATGTTTGGATTTTGACCCCCAAAAATAAAAAAATTGATTTGTTTTAGAAAAACTCAAAATATTTCCAATTTTTTTTTCCGAATTTCGAAAAAATCGGAGTACATGTGATAGTCCCTGCGCTCTTCCATATACATACCAAATTTTAGATCAATACCTCTTTTTTTGGCCAAGTTATAGTGGAAAAACTGTTAAAAATTGATGACGTCAAATTTTTGAACTCAATTTTTAGCAATTCTAGACCTCATAGCGCATAACGGAGACCACCATTGAACTCCCCGTGACGAGCTGCATCGAATCGATACCCATTTTATGCAAAAAATATCAACTTTGAAATTTGACCTAATTTGACCTGACCTTGACCTGACCTTGACCTGACCTGGACCAAAACGTGACCTAAGCTGGCCCTAAAGTCTGTCTGACCCACATAATCGCATTTGTCATGTAAAATGGACCATAAAACATGTATCACACGACACTTTCATATTGTGACCCCCTGCAGTGACCTGACCTCTGTGACCTGACCTGGTATCAGTGACCTCAAATAGCAAAATATGTGTTTGAAGAACATTTCCCCATAGACGATTTTCAATGAAATGCATTTTACACGATTTTACAACGCATTTCTTGAAATGCCTGTAAACGGTGAAAATTCGACCTTTGACCTGACCTGTTACGTCATCGGTTTGACCGAGGTCAATGAAATTGGGTCACAAGGTAGTTCCCCGTTGGGGCTATCCAACACCGTTTACCGCTTGTCGCTATGTTGCGTGGTTCTCGAGATCTGAGGGGGGCCAAAATGCCCCCCCATCAGACCGCGTTGCTCGGTAGACCCCATCTGGGCGCGGGTTAACCTCGAGGTCACTGATGACGTCGGTACCTACCAAACTTGTACTTTGATTTTCAGGTCAGGGTCAGGTCATCACAGGTCACGGAAATATTATATCATGCGTCGGTCACGTCAACGTGACACATGTTTTATGGTCCATTTAGCCCATAGATTTCGAATTTGATGTCGTCTGTGCCATTAGAGGTCATTTTGAGTCGCATTTAGCTTAGGTCAGGTCACTTTCAGGTCAAAAAAGGTCAAATTTTTAAGTTAAAAAATTTCAACAAAAAAGGTGTCTATTGGATGCAGTTTGAGCTCAGGAACACGATGGTGCTATTTATATTGGTGTACGATGTCAAATACGTACTGAAAAAAATGATTTGAAAAATTAATAATTGTGAAGGTTTTGCAATAATGCGTATAACTTGGCCATTTTTGAAGATATTTAGCTAAAACATGCTAATATTAGTAATAAGCATGCGTTCTGTCACATATGTTCCGTTTTCTCGAAAACTCAAAAACTTTTTGAAAAAAAATATAAAAATATAGATTTTGAATATTATTATATAAAATTTCCGAAATTTTCAAAATTTTGACAATCCGAGATAGCAGTTTAATAGCGCAGTCAATTCTGAGTCCTTTCATGCAAAGAAATTGGATGTAGCTTAAAAACTGAGCTCTTGGGAGCGATTTTTGACAGGCAGTGGTTCAATGTTTTGCGTCGAAATTGGCCGAACATGACGTCACTCTGACGTCATTTACGGCCGACCTATGCAAGCTACGAAGTTTAAATTTGGACAAAAGGTGTCAAATTGATGCAGCCGAAGGTACTGAAAGTTTGGCGTCGATACGTCAAGTGGTTTGGAAGTTATTGTAGAAAAACGGGAGGGGGGCTGTAAATAGCCCCCCCAGTGGGGCGCGAGTTAAACGGTTTAAACTTTAACAATTACCCGCTGCCTGTCACAATGCGAGTAAAAGCATCGTGCGCCACGATATAGTAATCGGCCAGCACCTTACTTCAGAAGCAGTTCTTGCCGTGTTTTTTTTATGTGTGAGGTCACATAGCAAGATGCGAACTAGGAATTGGGGGGGGGGGGAGGATTTTGGCGATAGATGTTGACTGGCGAAACGTCAATCAACTGGGATTGTGTGCGATGGTAGCAAGCAAAGATAAAGGTTGTTGAGTAAAGAAGCGGGATTGAAATGATATCTAAGCGTTTATCACTTTTTTTTTTGGCTGAGGGGCCAAAACATGCTCTTAGAAGCTTGAGAAGGGAGGTACCGTGACACCGGCACCCTACCAGCATCATCCTCGCAACCCGCATGCGAGGTCCAGTGTGGGGCGGCCTTAAGATTTGCTTAACTTTTTACGTACACTTCGGCACATTTTTGACGTAATTTTTACGTATATACCCCAACCCCTCCTCCCCTAAATATTGACCTAGAGCAACCAAATTCGCACAGGGGCGAGAATTCCTGGGGGTACCTACCAATCTGCCAACTTTGGTGTTTCTAGGTGTCACAGGAGCCAATCGCAAGGGGGATGTCGCATCGACCCCCTCCCCCCAGCCAGGCCGCGTTATGAAAAATGCTCTGCCAGGGCGAGGTTTAGCCCGCGCCCCAGCGGCGCTCTCAGCCAACCAGGGGTGTCGTTTTCCGAAAATGATTGGTAGTGCCCAAAGGCGGCGGCTGGCCATATATGACGGGGCTTACAAGGTAGGGTACCCCCAAATCTGCCTTTCTCATCGGATTTCGGCCACTTATTTTTCGCCCTGGTCATTGACAAGACTAACCGAAATCTAAAAAAAAAAAACACAAAAAAAAAACTTTGGAAATCTGGGTCCACACCGGACGCCATGCACAAAACGTGCAGTTATATAGGCAATAGTGTCGGAGGAATGCACGCCATTCTGAAAGAGGCCCACATCGACTTAAAAGGACGGCTGTGCTGAAAGGGGACAGGAACAGCTTTGAGGGCCCAAGCCGACTAAAAAAGACGGCTGCGGGGCCAGGAACGGTTTTGGAGACCCACGCCAATTGAAGGGTTCGACAACTAACGAGGACTGGAAACACAACGATAGTTAGAAAGACCTGCTTGCCAAAATAAAAGGATGACAGTACGAGGAGCGTTCAGAAAGCTACGGGCCCGACCATGAAGGAGCAGAGAGATACAGCATCGACTCATTAGACCAAATAGTTCATTTATTCAAATAAACACCGTTAAGACAAACACATTTCGCGCTGCGCTTCGCGAGAGCCCTCAAGGCCTCCATAACCAAGTGGGTTTTGGACCCATCCTGCACGTCCAAGACGGCTGATTTCGTCTCCCTGCTGTTAGCGAGGTTGCCGCTGCTAATTTTCTTATGTTGGGGAAGAGGTGGCAACCACTAACCAGAGTGTGCAAGGTTCGGAGAGAAAAAAGTGGATGCGACAACAACTCGAAGCTCATCGCTTCACTGTTCGTCATCCCGCCCATGTACGCAGGTGCGTGGTCGCGGATCAGGTGCACACTTTACGTCAGCTTCCCTATAGCCTCTCCTTGATGTTTATCGAATGGACGCACATCATCAATTGTGTGCCCCTGTTTTGGAAAGTTGACGAGCGGAGGGGGGTCGCATCGACCCCTCCCCCTGCCAGGCCGTGTTATGAAAAATGCCCAGGGCGAGGGTTAACGCTTGGTGCCTTTTCTGCACTAACTACTATGAAACGAATCACTGCTCTCTTCTGGGCGTCGCCCATCCTATCCGAAATGGCGAACTATGCTACGAATAGAAGCCCGAATCAATCACATAAGAGACTTAAAGGGACCTTCCCACCTTCAAAAAAGTTTATGAATTGGCATGAAAGTGATGTCGCTCGGTTCAGAAAGAGCGAAAACGAATATCTACCAAATTTCACCGAAAAATATTCACCGGTTTTCAAGATATTAGACTTTTACTTTTGTTTACTTTTTTGGGATCTCCGCTGTTTCTAGCGACTTTATTTTAGAAGTGCGGCGTTTGCGGCAGATGTTGCGCGCAAATAGCATATACCACCGCGTGCTACAAAACGTTTTAGTCAAACATTTAAAAATCGTTAGATATCTGCGCTGACGTCACACATTCAGAGGGGTATTCCTAACCATTAGCCCCTCTGAATCAAAATGCTGCAATTTTGAAATTCAATATTTCCGATTTAAGACATTTCTCGATGTTGTGAGTGCCGAAACCGGTAATTGTGAGCCAGGGACCCCATTTTGGCTATCTCAACTCAAATCTAATGTTAAGGTGGGAGGGTCCCTTTAATTAATGGCCACTTACTTAATTTGCATAAGTGGACATCCCAATAACACATCATTTAACACACCGCCTTGCAGGCCAAAATTCCAACTCCTTCATTGTTCGGCCCGAAACTTTTTGAACGCCCCTCGTAGTTACGAGCGTCAGTTTTCGGGGTCTGATGCGGTAATGACCTGGCGTTGAACCCTGGGGAATCAGGCTGCATCACCCACTCAAATCAATATACCTATGGCCTATTCTGGAGCACCGCGGCACCTTCCGAAGTAGGTGTAGGGCCTCCACCGGCTGGTGTGGAGACGGATCGGGGTCTATTAGGGGCGGTCGCGTGGTATGCGGGACTCAGAGGCAGTTATGGACCTTTATAACCAATTGCGTTTTCGAGCCTCTTAAAATCCATTAAGGACCGGAGTCCTAGACACGTGAAACCTCATTGTCAGCTACATGCACCTACTGTGGCTAGAACCTTATTTATGTACTTGCATATGTGCTTATTTAACCCGCGCCCCGTAGGGCTACCGGCGGACCCTACCACCCGTAGGGGGGGGGGGGCCGTTTCGGCCCCCCCCCCTAAGATCTCGGAAAGTTACCGGCCGATTTTGAAAATTCAAACGGCGTTCGATAGCCCCACCCGGGAACTACCTTGTGACCAAATTTCATTGACCTAGGTCAAACCGATGACGTCACAGGTCAGGTCAAAGGTCAGATTTTCACCGTTCACAGGCATTTCAAGAAATGTGTTGTGAAATCGAGTTAATTGGTAATTTATTGAAAACCATCGATGGTACATTGTTCGTCAAACACATACTTTGCTATCTGAGGTCACTGATACCAGGTCAGGTCACAGCGAGGTCAGGTCACCGGGGTCACAATATGAAAGTGTCGTGTGATACATGTTTTATGGTCCATTTTACATGACAAATGCGATTATGTGGGTTAGGCAGCCTTTGGGGCCAGCCTAGGTCACGTTTTGGTGAAGGTCAGGTCAAGGTCAGGTCAAATAAGGTCAAATTTCAAAGTTGATATTTTGCATAAAATGGGTATCGATTCGATGCAGCTCGTCACGGGGAGTCTAATGGTGGTCTTTGTTTTGCTCTACGAGGTCTAGAACTGCCAAAAATTGAGTTTGAAAATTTGACGTCATCAATTTTGAACAGTTTTTTCGCTATAACTTGGCCAAAAAACGAGGTATCGATCTGAAATTCGGTATGTAGATAGAAGACGGTAGGTACTATCACATATCTTCCGGTTTTTTGAAACTCAAAAAACTTTTTGGATTTTTTGGCTAATATATAAAAAAAAAATGTTTTTTTGATTTTTGGGGTTCAAAACTCAAAAATTTCAAAAATCCGAGATAGCAGTTTTGTAGCCCTGTCAAGTCTACACCTTTTATGTCTTGATCATTTTTCTGTATCTTCAAAGCTGTAGGCCTGACAGGTCTTCTCGCGAAGGTCTTTTTTCGGTCGAAAATGACAGAACATGACGTCATTCTGACGTCATTTGTGGCCAACATATCATAGCCTCTGGAAAAATTTTTGGTCACAATGTGTAAAATTGATGCCCGGAGGGGTCCTGAAAGTTTGGTGGCGATATCTGAAGCGGTTTAGGAGATATCGACCGAAAAGGACAGGGGGGGCCGTTTCGGCCCCCCCCCTACGGGGCGCGGGTTAATATTTGCTTATCTGTTTATTTTGATTTTTTATCAACTGATAAGTGACAAAAGATTGGTAGGGCTCAGAGAACATTGGTAGGGCCCAAATAAACATTGGTAAGGCTCGGGCCCTACCAGGCCTATACAAAACGACGCCCCTGACTATTGTGAAACTTGGTAGGTAGGTAGGTAGGTAGGTACGTACCACATAACTTGAAATTAGGTACTTGACGTAATGACATGATGTGGAAAGTGAAAATGATACCTAGGTATTGATGGAAATTTATGGACTTAGGTACGCTACAAGAAGATTGAATTGGTCAACCAATTCAAATTCAATCTACTTGTGGAGTAAGTCTATAAATTTTCATCAATAGTTACCACTTACCATTGAAGTTACTTGCTATCATGTTGATTTTATACATAAGAACCTCATTCATTTTATTTGTATGACATGTTTGAATGCAATTTTCTCAATAAGTGAAGAAAAATGTTGGTAGTGCTCAACAACACATTGGTAGTGCTCAGCTGAACATTGGTCGTGCTCGGGCACTCCCAGGCCTATACAAAACGACGCCCCTGCAGCCAACTTCGCCCTAGTGGGGGGGGGGGGGGGGCGTATGTTACCACCCACCTCTAACTCAAAAACTGAGAGGGCTAGAAAAACGCGGTAAATAGCAGTCGATAGCTCTCGATGCGTACATTTGAAAGTATTTCTGTCATTTTTCATCTTAAAACAATATTGGGGTCACCAGAGGTCATCAAAGGTCAAAATTTGCGAATTGTTGTTATATTTTTCAGAAAACATGCCATTATCTCATGAACTATGATAGCTAAAAAAACGCTTTGAAAAGCAATCGATAGCTTTTAAACTCTTCTTTTGATAAGGTTTTATCAAAAATGACCTCAGGTCAACGGTTTAGCCTCCAGAGGGCAAAAACTCCAAAAATAGCTGTTTTTACGAAAAGTGTTTTTCGACAATAACTTTTGATTTAAAAAAGGAAGGACATTGCTATTGCCAGAATCGTGTTCCTCTCGCCGAGACGCGTCGAATGAACTATATTTTGACCTTGAAAGGTCATCTTCAAAATTTGACCTCAGGTCAAGGTCATGACCTGACCGGAAAAGGTCATGTTGCATATCATTCGATATGTCTCGGCAAGACAAACACAATGAAGCCAACCCCAGCGATCTATCTCTTTCCAATCGAGAGTTATTGGCAAAAAGCTGTTTGTAGCCTCAAATGACCTTGGATGACCCTTCTAGAGGCTATCAGCAAAAAAGACACCTTGGTCGTCACGGATGGTCCAAATCATTGTGATTCTGAAATATTTGGACTGTTCCTATGCGTACACACGGATCTAGAGGCATTGTCGTTTTTCTTCATTGACTTATAATGGAAGGGTCACGCCATTGAACTGACCTTAGGTCACGCATATAAAAAATCCGAGATATACAAATTGTAGGCACCCATAACATCATGCAATCCACCAAGTTTAAAACCTCTCTGACAAACACTGCAGGCTGGACATGATTGCATACTTTTTTAGGCTTAGTCAGTTAACTTGACCTGGTGACCTGACCTGACATGACCTGGGGTAAAAAATTTCACGCATTGTCCAAAATTGATGTGCAAAAAGCTACTCAAAGCGGCGCGGCGCTACGCGCCGCGGTTTTTTATTCACACGCAAAAAAAAAAAAACGCGACAGGGTGGTAACATATATGCCCCCCCCCCCCCCACACACACACACACTGGAGCGAAGATTAACCCGGCGGCCGCTGGGCCTCCGCGCCACCCGCCGGCCGCTGGGAGGGGGGGGGGCATATAGTTGCTCCCCTTTATTTCCGCGACGATATCGTCGCAACGCGAAGAGATAGAGAAGCGAAACTTTGCTCACATTTTTCTGAATACCTAGCCGAGGTTGTGTCCAAATTTGGTGCCGATCCCATTTGAAATGACGTCACAGTGACGTCATAAGTCAAATTATAGATTTGCGACTCTCAGTTTCCTCACGATACATCAGATATATGGGTCCGAATATAAAGGGCCGATTATTGGTTAGGAACTAGATGGAAGTGTACTTAGATGTTTTAGGATAACAGCAGGTGCTGTCTAGGTCATTTACAGTTGAGTTTCATGCTCAGCGTCATCAGAAACTGACCATATCGGAAAACGACAAACCCTTATGACGTCACTATGACGTCATCTTAGGTGCTACAACCACCAAACTTTCTTCAAACATTGTCTAGGTATTCATTTGAAGCTATGCCAATTTTCACGTTCGTAGCTCATCAGGTTTCGGAGATATTCCACAAAACGTAAAGGGGGGCAACTTTATGCCCCCCCCCCCCCCAGCGGCTCGTGGATCACCGCTACCCAAAATCGGAGATAAGTAAGTACGCAGTTTGCACATTTCTTCGCTTTTGCTAAACGGCGCTGGGTTGGGGGTTAAGACATACCGCGATTTTCGCAACTGAGCTAAAAAATGTTTTACGGTAATAACTTTTGACTCGAGACAACCACAACATTTTATGCCAGTGGTCCTCTCGTCGCGACGCGTCGAATGAGTTACACGTTGACCTTGAAAGATCATTTTGAAAATTTGACCTCAGGTCAAGGTCATGACCTGACCGGAAATGGTCATCTTGCATATCAGTCGATCCGTATCGTCGAGCTGAACACAGCTGATGTGTTTTCACCGCTCTAGCACGTCTCTATAAAAATTGTGAGCCAAAAAACTGCTGGTGATTGTTCATGACCTGAGATGACCTCAGGGGCACACAGAGGGGACACAAGCAGTGGCGTACGCACATACAGGACATTCCGTGCATGCCCTGTCCCTTTGGCTCATCGTCCCCGGCGCCCTCAGTGACTGGCGCCCCTCTGTCCAGTGTTGGCGCTCCTCCAGTCGATAGCGGCGCGCTTCTAGTTGATGGCGAAGCCCCTCTTAAAATATGTGCACCTAATGGTGAGAGAAGTCCCTCGTAGGGAGTTGGAAGTTTCATATTTTTTGAACATATATGTCACTGTGAGAGGTGTCACTCGTGCCGAAGCAAGTTTTATGAGAAATGTTCCGTAGAAACCGCCGCATCATTTTAGGAGTGAGACGTCCCTCGTGGGGAGTTTATAGTGCTATATTTTGTGGATATATGCCAAGGTGAGAGATGTCCGTCGCTGGGTGTTAGTGGTAGGTATATTTTGTAAATATATAGCACTGTGAGCAAAATACTTTGCTTTTTGTAATCGGCTATTTGATGACATGTCTTGCGAGAGCACATTTCGATTCAGTTTAAGGGCGTTTGAAGAAAAACACAATTGCTATTAGGTACATATTCGACCGCAGACGTGACGGAGATAGGTACTCCTACGGAGTACGGAGTAGCGCCGATAGATAAGAGTAAAGCCGGCTGGCTCAGTGAGGAAATTATATTGAATGTAGCAATGCATATGACACCAGTAATACAAAATAGCAACGGAACAGTGATGCAACGCGCACCACAGACTCACCCAGAATGCTCGGCCGCGACACTTTCACGTTCGCAGTTATGAGTTATGTTCGTACCGCACGTGTACCGCTGCCTGAGGCTGATCAATGTGTACGCATGTACAATGTCAGTTATGTTCGTTCCGCACGTGTACAAACATAACTGACACATTCAAGTTTCAGATATGTGGCGCCCTCCTTGTTGTTGGCGCCGTCCTTGATTGGTGCCCTCTCGTCCAATGCCAGCTGGTCCTTCGCAAATTCCTGGGTACGCCACTGGACACAAGTGCATTTTTTTTCCGATTCAGTGTGTCATTTTCACCTATGTTTGAGAGGGTTTTGAACGACATTCATCTTAAAGAGATGCATTCAATTTTCTCCCGTTGACTTATACCTAATGGAGAGGTCGCAAAATTGACCTGACCTTAGGTAAAAGATATAAAAAACCGAGATTTTTTTATACATATCAATCGCTGAAAGTTTCAAAGTGATTGTTCACTTCAGTCGGTGTTCCTTATCCACGGGTAGGCAAAAATCGAAAGGTGCATCTGTCCCCACAAAAAATATAAAAGTATATAAACTTACAGCCATATTTAATTAACATATAAAATTACACCCCTGACGACTATACACCCCTGGCGACCAGTAGCGGCGGAACACCTTCAATTAACCCTCGCCGGCACATGCCATTTTGAGTCTTTCGACGGCACAGGGGGGGGGGGGGGGGTTGGTACGACTCCCCCTCGCGTTTGGCCCCTGATGGAGCTAGAGCTTCGCAGAAATACAAGCGTGTTGCCCGTCACGAGAGGAAGCCAATGATACCCAATTTTAAGGTCCTAGGTCATCGGTTGACCTTCCAGGTCAGGTCAATGACCCAAAAATCGGGAATATCGGGACCTGTTAGAAAATCGTAAAGCGTGGCTGCTAAGGGGTTTTCCGGGGTGCTGATCACGAATATCGTGTTAGTTTTGATCACAGATGATGTCGTTAACCCGCGCGGGGCTGGGGTCTCCAGCCGAACGCGCGGGGCTGGGGGGGGGGGTAAATTTTACCCCCCCTGTTATCTCCCGAACTAATGGTCCGATTTGGAAAATTCAAACGCCAATCGAAAGCTCTCATCACGAACTACTAAAAACATGTACTTAATTTAAAGTTTGAGGTCAAGGTCAAGGTCAGGTCAAGGGTACAAATTGCAAGTTTCTACAGTATCGGCCTTGCACCGTAGTTGCCGAAGAATGGAGTCATGGACTGAGACTGATCGCCCAAAACGTGTTCTTAGGCTACCAAGACAATATTAGTTGCATACAATATCATTCAGAGGTCAAGGTCAAGGTCAGGTCAGGTCAGGTCAGGTCACCAAAAAACAAAATATAGAAAAGGGCATGTGCGACACATGTTTTATGGGTCATTTTACTCATAGAATTCAATAGGCACACTCAATAAGTGATATGGACCACCTCTGGATGAATTTCAGGTCGAGGTCAGGTCAAGGTCAGGTCAAGTGAGGTCAAATTTTGAAGTTGGTTGTTAAGGCCTAAAAAGGTGTCTATCTGATGCAGTTTTTCACGGCGAATCGAATGGTGCTATTTTTGTTTCCGTACGAGGTCTAGAACTTTCAAAAAAGTCATTTCTCAAAAATTTTGTGTGTCGTGACGTCATAAAATTTTGAATAACTCCCACATTTTTGAACCGATTCTTCCAAAATTTGGTATGTAGGTGCACATAGACCACTTCTCTGACATATATTCCGGTTTTTTCGATAGACTCAAAATTTTGGATTTTATAATGATTTTGCCAAAAAAATCAGTTTTTTGAAAAAATTTAGGCCAAAATCCAAAATTTTCAAAAAACCGAGATAGCCATTTGATAGACAAAGTAAAATTACGTATAACCTTTTTTGTTACGTCTTGATTCCTTTAAAAATGAAGATGTTAGCGGCGTTTGAACTTTTGCCGTTTTTGAGGCGAAAATGGCGAACATGACGTCACTAAAACGTCAATTTCTCAAAAATTTTCCGACGGATTTCGCTCCAATTTTCAGGGAAGGTGTCAAATTGATGTAAGAAAAGGTACTGAAAGTTTGGCGGCGCTGCGCGCCGCCGTTTTTGAGATATTGCAAATATTCGCGAGGGGGGGTAAAATTTACCCCCCCCAGCCCCGCGCGGGTTAAGCGTTTAGACCAGATCAGGTCAGGTCAGGTCAGGTCAGGTCAGGTCAGGTCAACCGGTAGGGGTCGTGACGGGTATTCGTAGTACCTACCTGTCATCCGCCTCTGACAGCTTCGTAACATGTTACGAAGGCATCAAAACTACTTCGTAAATGTTCAAATGGTTGCTAAATTCGAATTCAGCTCCAAAAACTAGCCTAAAAACATGTAAAACTCGAAAAAGTGAACCGAGGTCACCAAAGGGCAATGACCTGACCTGACCTTCAGGTGACCTTGACACCCATCCTAATGCATGGGAGCAACATCAAATCACATGTTTGAACGTTTGAAACCACGAAAAGCTTGCAAACGCGCGGCTAATGCGAGCCGACGTGCGCCGAATCGCGATTCCGGCGAAACATGGTCACGGAAAAGAGGTCACAGGTCAAAGGTCCTTTTGGTCAGGGTCATGAAATTTTCAGGGTAGGTGTAAAATTGATCAATGCGAGGGTACTGAAAGTGTCGTCGCGATCGTCCGCTTTTTACGCGAGTTATTCGCGAAAAACCTTACGGGGGTTGCATCAAACCCCCCTGTGCCGGCGAGGGTTAAGGGGGGCACTGCCGACTTTTGGTCCCATTCTTTCCATGCAACGTCCATAGGGCTAATGTTTAAGTGCCAAAATCAAAGGGGGCACGGTGCCCCGTCCCCGTTCCGCCGCCTATGATATCAACTTTGACAACTTTTATCATCCCAGCTTCCTATAAGAACCACTGACAGATCAAGCAAAGCAGTCTTGGATGCTGCGGGGGCATGGGGGCCGGGGGGCATAGCATAGCCCCAAATAAGTTTCTACAAATTCCAAAAACTCATGGGATTTTGATTCCTTAGTGTGCAGTTTAAAACAGATCTTTTTAATAAAAGTTTAGTTTTAGTTTTAACCTTCGCCCTGGTGGGGGGGGGGGGCCATTTTGGCCCCCCCCCCTGTGGTTTTTCAGCGATAACTCAGAAACCACTTGAGTTAGCGCCCTGAAACTTTGTATAGCTGTTTATTCAACATTTTTACATCATGTCCTTTTTTGGGGGGTTCGGGTCAGGTCAGGTCAGGTCACAAGGTCACCAAAACTGACACCACCTCTAAAAAAGTTCAAAGCTCTCTCAAAGGCACAGCTTTTATCCGATCGATGTAAAATTTACAGTACTTGAAGATGTCACCCAGCTCTACAAAATGGCTATCTCGGATTTTTTATAAATGTGACCTAAGGTCAGGTCAGGTCATCGCTGCTCCCCATTATAAGTCAATGGGAGAATCGAAAAGTAGTTGTTTTTCAGCTAAATCGGGCGTGATTGTTCCTATATTTCGTTATTGAAGTGTCTTGGGTCAGCAAATCACAGCCCATGTGAAACCATTTGCTTGTGACCTCGCTGAGGTCACGCTAGGTCATCTCCCTGGTCACCAGAGGTCACCAGCGGTTTTTCTGCACTTACTTGTTATTGAATAGAGATAGAGACTCCATTCGACGTTTATCGTGTTTGTCTCGTCAATGCGGATCGAATGATATGCAGCATGACCTATTTCGGTAAGGTCATGACCTTGACCTGAGGTCAAATTTTCAAAATGACCTTTCGAGGTCAAACTATATATCATTCGACGCGTCTCGACGAGCCAAGCACGATGGTGCATGAATCGTTTCTCTATTTTCTCGTGAATGCATGCTATAGTTAAAAACATTTTCAACGAAATTTGCCAAGTTGACCTTGCATGACCTCTGTAGGCCAAACCGTTGAGCTGAGGTCAAATCTGACGAACCTTGGCGAAAGAGCTTGAAAAGAGCTATCGATTGCTTTTTTCCGCGGCTCTCTAGCTCTTCTAGTTTCCGAGCTACAGCGGAATATGTCCGGCAACACCGAAAACACTGAAATTTGACCTATGATGACCTCTAGCGACCTCAATATTGACCTTAGCGAAAAAATGACCGAAATACTTTCGAACGTACTTGTTATGGGCTTTCGTTTGCTTTTTTCCGCGTCTTCCTAGCCCTCTTCGTTTTCGAGTTAGACGGGGGGGGTCATTTTGGCCCCCCCCCCACCAGGGCGAAGGTGGCTCAGACCCACACCAGGGCGCGGGTTAATATCGAACTAAACCGCATTTTTTGTCGATTTCGGGCGCTGCGGGGAAGGGCATTTGCCCCAAAATGTTCCCCCCCCCCCATCTTGATCTCCCAGTGCTAAGAACCGGCCGAATACCGTCACCGATAAGCTGCCGGTCTGGAATGGCCTTGGTCTTGAAATGGGCGGCTTGGGCTTGGGTCGCTGATGAAGGAAAACCAGAAGTGGCAAAAGTCTGGAGGGAATATGGTAGCACCTAATGCGGCAATAACGCGTCAGATATGTATCGCGTTAGCATGCGCTGCGTTATTGAAGGATGATTGGATGATTGGATTGACTTAATTTGGATTACTAATAATTACCGTCAGTTGCTGCGGCTTTGGCTCTGCCCTGACTGTCTGGTTTAAAAACGAGTAAGTGACATTTCGACAGGTATCTAATTTATTTTAGCATTTTCGATACGGAGCCGGGAGGCACGCCCACCTCAGCTTGCATGCATTGCGACGCTACCGTCGTTTTTGCGTCGCAGTTTACGACTGGTGATTTCGGACAGAGTTTTGGAACTCGTAAGGGTGGTATGAGACTATTTCGTGTATTTTTGCAGCATTTACTTCTGGTTTGTTCCCGTAAGAATGGCTACGACATATTGTGATTGCTGGGAAATTTAGGATGGAATTAGAAAAAAAAAATATGCCAGAGGGCATATTGACCCCACGTTCGATGTCTCTTGGACGGCAAAGATTCTACGCCGTCCGGCCAATCCCTTTCAAGATCAGTGGGGGCTCGGCTGCGGTTATGGAACGTGATTGGCCGGACAACATAGAATCTTCATCGTCTGAGACTTGAGAGACATCGAACGGGGGGTTAGTCAAGTGCACTGCAAATAAATTCTCGCTTTTTCATTGCCATTAACAAGCTAAATGTCACATGATTTCAAGAGCCTTTATCAAATCGCCCCCGGCACCCTGTTTTCCGATTCCACCACATTTTGTAGCAGCATTTTATTTTAAAAGTAGGTACCGTAAAATGGGGTGTTAAGGGACAGTGGGGTGTTAACCCTCGCCCTGGCAGGGCATTTTTCATAACACGGCCTGGCAGGGGGGGGTCGATGCGACCCCCCCCTCGCGATTGGCTCCTATGGCACCTAGAAACACCAAATTTGGTAGGTAGGTGGGCCCCCTGGAGTTCTCGCCCCTGTGCAAATTTGGTTGCTCTAGGTCAATATTTAGGGGGGTTTTGGGGGGTATAAATGCAAAAATTTCGCTAAAAACAGGTCAAAAGGTTTTCGCTTATAACTTTTGATATAATTAAGATAGAGCAAAAAGAAAAGCACCAGTGAACTCAGCACGTCAAGGCGCGTCGAATGATGTACTTTTTAGCTTGCTTAAGTGTACTTAAAGTTTTTCTTAAATTTTAAGTAAACTTAAATTAATAAATTAAGTTAAAGTTAACCAAATTGCATCATATCGCATATCATTCGATTCGGCTGATCACCAGGACCACAATGATACCATTTTTTAAGCTCTAGCGTCATTATGTGCCAAGTTATTGGCAAGAACGTCATTTGACCTCAGTTGACCTCATTTGACCTGACCCATGGATAAGTACACCAAACAAAGAAGCACCAAGTGACCTGCTGTTAAGTACTGTGGTTTCAAAGCACAAAAGTGATAGAACGAAGCGGATATCTCCAGTATTTTCCGAATTTAGTATTTTCCCATAGGCTTAACATTACGACGTAATGACCTCTAACTGACCTCAGGTCAGTGACCTTACAAAACCCGAACTATATGTTATACAACTCGGTGAACTTAGCACATCCTGAAAGTTTGAAGGAAATCAGTGCAAAACTGTGAGTTGGACAGGTGCAAAAAGAAAATTGAAATTTGACCATGACCTTGTACCGGTTTTTCTGACCTGGTGACCTGACCCAAGGTCACCCGGACCTGAAACTTTCAGGTCATATGTAAAAAGGTTGCCCCATAGGCTGTGCCAAATTTGGCGGCGCTGCGCGCCGCCGTTTTTACGCTATCTTCGAAAAACCTTAGGGGGGGGGGGGTCGCATCGACCCCCCCCCCCTGCCAGGGCGAGGGTTAAGGGACAGTTGCATGGGAAAAACTTTGAGTCACATTAACTTCCTAATTTGAGAAGGTTCAATAAAAACTTCAGTGTGGTAGTTGACACTGCTTTGCTCTTGACCATAGGAGAAAATGGTATGGTTTTTCATGCAAGTGATTTGGTTCAAAAATGGATTTGAAAATCATGCCACATTTTCACAAAATTGAAACATCTCCAAAACTCTGTGTGTACCACATAAACTAGTGGGTGTACAGGGAAAATGAATGCATAGGTGTATTGTCACATGTATTGCACATGTTTCCTGAAAAACTTGTGCAAATCCACCCATTCATTCATCATCCTCTTCCTCTTTTCCAGATACATGCATATTTTGAGGTGGATGTGGGGTGCTAAGGAACAGGGAAGAAAAAAATAAAAAATAATATCTAAATATAATTTAATTAAGTAGGCATGGAAAACACCAAATTCCACATAAAATGCTGGCAAGTTCATGCTTTTATCTCTAACACATCTTAAGTTATGTAACAAAACATCTCAACACTCTCTTTTACAATGATGGGTCAATGGAGACTGATGTAAGTAAATGTGATGTCATCATAAAAAGGCTAAAACAAAGAGGGCAACATAATGACAAGTGACAAGCTTCAACATGGGTTTTTATTGATGACAGAAGATTACTTTTTGGTTCTGTTTACCTGTTATAATTAGCACATTTTCCACAAGCGTAAACTGCATTACACGTAATTGGCTAAAAAAGTCATTAGTGGTGAATGAACCTGACTTGTTTTGTGACAGAATATGCAAAACATTTCAATAAATAAATTGTGTGCCCTTCCACACCCCAATTGTGGGCATTTGATGACCATTTCTTGGAATAATATAGGTGTCCCTTAACACCCCACATTGGGGTGCTAAGGGACAGTGATGAAAAATAATAAAAAATAATATGCAGGTATAAATCTTAAAAACTTTAATGTGGCAGACATGTAAAGCACCAAATTCCACATAAAATGCTGACAATTTCATGCTTCTATCTCCAACCCTTCTTGAGTTATATAACAAAACACCTCAAAACTGTCCCTTAACACCCCGTTTTACGGTAGGGGTTATAGGATATTCCTGTATTTCACCCCCCTGAGAACCAGCTTCAACAATTACTACATATAACATATTACACTTTTTATTCAATTGGGCTTCTTCATTATGTCTTGATTTGGTTTGAAGTTGTCAGGCAGATACTGGGAAATTAATTATTCATTTGATAAAGGTATTACTAGCCCTAATCCCTATAGGTACCTGATCACAATATTTTGAATGGTAATGTAATTCACAGCCAATCTTACCGTCCATTCTACAAATTTGCTATCTGTTTTAATTTTAGCTCAACTTCTTGAATGGGAGGCAGTAAGAGCCCACCCTAGGCAGATCTTGCTGCGTAAACCCTGACACATTGCACATATTGTTTGACTGGACAATGCTGGGTGGCTGGATTATTAAGTAGGATGCCCAAGTTTGGCAGGCCAATCAAAGCCTTACTTAACACAGCTACACACCAGCCTAAGCTACTAACACCAAGCACAGACTATTCCATTATGAGTGTCTTAATGCTTATAACTTTTGAGGCAACTAAAACCCAGACTCTTATCCCCACAAGCCCAATGTTCTACCAACTGAGATATGGTACAGACTATCTAGTTTTATTTTTGCATAATAGGAGGTACCTAGTGATAAGTGTCTTGCTTATAGCTTATTTCCACCTTACCCTTATTGCAGTCAGTGCTGGAAAGAAATGTTAACAGTTTGTTCCTTTTCCACCCTCTGCTGGATTTTCTTGTGCCTACAAGTTTATAGTACTTTCTTAGAAGTAGGTGAACAGATTATTGACCATTAGTTAATAGATCTGAAATGATGATTTACCTGTAAATATTATTTATTTGTGAATTGTCTCACCACACCTAATTAATCAGTACCTAATCACACACTGCAAGTGCAGACCTAAAGGTAATAATTTATTTAAATCATAAGTGAAAGTGAGAAAAATAAAGGTGAACGAGGGTCAAAGGACAGTAAGGGTACACCTATTCCTGACTGCTATTCCCCAAGTCAAGATTAATCTGATTAAAGGTTATTTTAACAATATTACTGTGAAATGATGATGAAGTGGATCAAAGAAATTTTCTTAAGGATTGTTAGGTATATGGTGGAAGTGGCTGACCATTCCCTTTCACCAGGAAAACTTTTGATGCTGGTCTGCTTAGTTGGTTGCCCAACTCATTTTGCTTCAAAGTTTGGTGACTTGAATTTGTTTTAGGGCTGAGGGTCATTGTGAACACAGCCAACCATTCCATGTGCTCTAACTTTTTCTCGAATTTAATATTGTGTATTGAGTTGGATAGCAAGCAATCAACTATAGGCGAACATATCTCAGGAAGATGCCTAGCAGCAGTCGCCCAGGCTCATGACCAGTGTGGGAAATAAGTCCCTTTTCTCCCGAACCAGTCGGGTCCAAAAGAGTTTGTTCACTTTTGCAAATTTATGCTCCAGCACCTAGAATATTCTAAATTCCCATTCTGTTAATTACAGAATACTGCTATTATTGCATCATTCTAAAGCATGCAGAAATAGCTTTGGAAGCGACACATTTCATCATTTCTCACATTTAGTAGGCCAAACATATGATTTTGATGTTGGTTGTCCTTAAAGCTGGACTCTTCTCCGGACAGATTTTATTCTCCGGGACCAGGACCGAAAACGAAAATTTCAACACTGCTCCTGACAATTAACTATTGTTTCTACCTATCCTACATGATAAATGTAGGATAGGTAGGTATTTTATAATTAATGAAGTTATTTGACATTTCAAATGGAAATAATGTCACAACAAGTGGAGCCAAGTACTCCTATTTGCTAGAACATCCCTGCAATTACGTTCTGGAATGTGTGTTTTGCGTATGTGCACAAACTTCTTGGTGGACCCGAAACTATGGTTCATCACCAAATTTTAAATGTTTATCATCAATTTTCGAAAACTCAGTTAGTATTTGATTCCATCTGGATGTGTTCTTTCTGTTAAACGTTCATGTGCTTCCTATCCACAATGTTTAATTGTGCTTGTCAGAGTTTTGTTGTAGTGCGTGCTTATACTACAATTTATTCATTCTTGGCTCCTTTTGACAGGTGATCAGCACTTCTTCGTAGAGCCTCCCAGCAAACATGACGTTTGGATTTGTCACTTGCGGCCCTAATGAGGCGCTGGTGATCTCCGGTTGCTGCTACTCGCAGCCGCTTCTGGTTCCTGGTGGTCGCACCTTCGTCTGGGGATTCCTACAGAAATGCCAGCGCATCTCTCTGAACACCATGACGCTGCAGGTGGAGTCGCAGCGCGTCTACACCAGCCAAGGCGTTCCCATCTCCGTGACGGGTATTGCCCAGGTGAAGGTCCAGGGACAAAACCAGGACATGTTGCTGGCTGCGTGCGAGCAGTTCCTTGGCAAGAGCGAGGATGAGGTGCGCCAGGTCGCGCTGGAGACGCTCGAGGGCCACCAGCGTGCCATCATGGGCAGCATGACCGTTGAGGAAATTTACAAGGACCGCAAGAAGTTCAGCGAACAGGTGTTTCACGTCGCCTCGTCTGACCTGATCAACATGGGCATCACGGTCGTGTCGTACACTCTGAAGGACGTACGTGACGAGGAGGGCTATCTGAAGGCGCTCGGTATGGCCCGCACGGCCGAGGTGAAGCGAGATGCCAAAATCGGCGAGGCTGAGGCTAAGCGCGACGCTGCCATCAACGAAGCAATCGCTGAAGAAGAGCGCATGGCTTCTCGTCTGCAAAACGATGTAGAAATTGCCAAGGCGCAACGTGACTTCCACCTGAAGAAGGCCGCTTACGACATGGAAGTGGAGACGAAGCGTGCGGAGGCTGAGATGGCTTACCAACTGCAGGCTGCCAAGTCACGCCAGCGCATCAAGGAAGAAGCAATCCAGGTGCAGGTAGTGGAGCGCTCGCAGCAGATCCAGGTGATGGAGCAGGAAATTATGCGTCGAGAGAAGGAGCTGGAAGCCAAGGTCCGTCAGCCGGCCGCTGCGGAAAAATACAAGATGGAGCGACTGGCCGAGGCCAACCGTAACCGCATGGTAATGGAGGCTCAGGCCAAGGCTGAGGCTATCACTCTCAAGGGCCAAGCTGAGGCATTCGCTATCGAAGCTCGTGCCAAGGCTGAGGCTGAGCAGATGGCAAAGAAGGCGGACGCATGGAACGAGTACAAGGAAGCTGCCATCGTGGATATGATGCTGGAAGCCTTGCCGAAGGTTGCTGCCGAGGTGGCCGCGCCGCTGACGCAGATGCAGAAGATCAAGATGGTGTCGTCTGGCAACGGCGAGATCGGCGTGTTGAAACTGACCCGCGAAGTTCTGGCCGTGGTTGGGGAAGTGCCGGCCATGGTCAGTAACATGACTGGTGTCGACATCAGGAAGGGCGCCTCCGCTTAGACGGATCAAGTGACAAGGTCACAGGCCAAGTGGGCACTTGCTGGCAGTTACAGCCGATGTCAGCAATGCGTGACGAACGCGTCGTCCTTGGCAACACCTGGATACATCAGACTTCGAATACATCATTTGCCCCAGATACATCAGACTTCAGGGGCAAAATGAGCCGCCATACTTCGACCAGACCGTGGAACCGACTTGGAATCATGTAATATGGATGAAAACCTGGCCTTTGGCGAATGCTCTCGATAATATGTAAGTAATCGCATAGCACATAAAGGCCAGTTTGGGATGCCGGAGATTCAACTGTCGCAAAGAGCGGGGAGTTGCCTGAATGATGTATATTTTACGGTCGAGCATTTGCCATTGCTGCCGCCTTGCTGCCTTGCTAAAAGTTTAGGATGTCATTCGTAGTTACCACAATACGTGGAAAGAATGATGACTACTTAGATATAGTGTACTTGGAGGATAATTGGTTTTGTATTTTACATGTTTTTTCTTGATGAAGCCCGACTCAGTTCGTTCTTGCAATATACATGGGAGATCTGAGTAAAAGTCGACGACATCGGACGTAGTCACGGGTTGCAAAGAGTGGGAAACAGTCTGACTGGGCTCGTGATTGCCGCATACTAACCTGGCTGGGATGTGTGTAAAGTCGTGTCTTTGGCCTTGCACGATCGTAAACCGGACTGCGCGGGGAACTCAATGTAGCGTGATGTGTTTATGTAGTCTCGCAGGTTTCCGCTCTTGTAAGGAGCAACTGCCATCAGTGGGAATCACGCAGCAGAACGCCCTCGCTCTGTCCCTTCTATTTTACGCGCGTGTGTGGTGTCTTTGTCCTCTTTGTCACGAACTTCATGGAGCCGTTGTTTATTTTGGGGATTACTAACCTTGGCATTTGATTGTCACTGATTTACAATTAACGAGCTCTTATGGCGACACCTGGGAATCTTAATTGTATTGCATTTTAGTATTCACTTCAGTGAGCTTGATTATATCCTGCGTCGGAAGACCTGTAAGCAGAATACTGGTGCATATGTTTCATCATCCTTTCTATCGCTACTCTTTTGTTGCGTTTCACGAGCTAACCAGGGTTAGTGGTTTTGTTTTGTGACACCGGGTACCTGCCATATAGTCTTATGTGTGTTGTGTTTCCCTGGCGGTTTATACTGTACAATGGCCCAGGCTTCCTGCAAGCATGCTGCATGCTAGGAAGAGGTTATAGCACTTTTGTTTTGATGCGATATTTCACAACGTCTCGGATAATGTGTTCGTCACGCGAGTGGAACCGCCTACACAGTAGATGTACTGCAGCGTTCATATTACTCCTTCATGAACTGGTTATTGATGGTTTCGTACGTTATTTTCGGTATTATCATGTATCGCTGCGTTGGTGTTAAATTTCCCCGTTTCACCTCGCAATGTGTACCTATAGCTGCATTTAGTTAACATTTTGACTCGTGAAACGCGCAGGGTTGTATTGCGACCGTATTGTGTGCGATTGGTACGGATTTGCTGTTGTTTTACCTTGCCACCGCATTGTCCTGTTAATTTGCCCGCTGCTGCTCGGTGCTCGCATTTATCACCAATAAAACGTCTCCGCGACACAAACACCGTCGTCTTTTGGATGATGAGGGCCAAGAAGGACCGTGACAGCCCGACGGACACTGCGACCAAGGCCCTAAATACAAATACAGACTGCGACTTTCCACCATGACCGACTTGGACTCATAGAGATCTTATATACATTATGTATTATGTATATACGATCTCTATGCTTGGACTGGCGAAAGGTGCGAAAGGTTGCCTTCTTTAACCTTCTTTATATATGATAACCTGATATGCCATTTGTCTTAGCTAATCCGAATAATGAATAAAAATGCGGAATTGGGGTCTCCTGAGAAAGTGGTGGGGACGACATAGTGATGTTTTTGGCAAGATTGTTGTTGGTCTATGGTTTTTGGGCAGAGAATAGGGCTATGTTTTCATGACGTCATTAGCATTTAACGCCAAGTATTCACTACGTAAGATTTCACAAACCTTGGAAAAAGTAAAGATTATTTTGATTCATATGTGGCGCAGTATTCGGTTGAATTCACATTTTGGTTTTGATGGCTATATCTGATTTTCGTCAAGAACAGTGGTGAAAGAGGCAAGAAAAATCCTGAATATTCATTTTGTCATTGATAGCCTAATTGCTAGCTATCTGTATATTTTAAAATCACAGTTTTGTTGATGTCCAGCTCAAGCTCAAGCTGCGCCATTTTCTTGGCTTTACTAATTTGAATTGCAGTTCTTGCTTTATTTTTCTAGCTGGCTGGTATTCTTTTTCAGTGATTCAACTATATCTTTTGCCATTTTAGTTGCCAACTTTTTTGAGTAAGTTATTTACTTCCGAACCTCATCCTTTGGATGTCTTGTTTTGTTTTGTGTGTACAACGTGTAGGTAATGCTATTTCCTTAAATAATTTGTCGCTTTGCCTTGCCTGCAAGGTAGTCGACCGTAGGATTTTATGGCATTTCAATTTGCTCAATTTGTGATACAATTATGCAACACCATAAGTTGTGGGTTGTACTGCAGACGTGCGTGCATCTGAGAAAATAGATCTGGGATCTGATCCACAAGTCCTGATCTTGGATCCATAGAGATCATGGTCATACATGGGATCATAGATCCAGCTTTCCAATTTTCAAGAGATCTGTAGGGTTCATAGATCAGTGGCTAATTTTTTGCTTGAGATCCAGTATGATCATAGATCCACATTTATTTCTGTGAACTCAGAAATCCCAGAAAATCACTCGCTGCAACTCACAAACGTTCTGTTTTAGAGATTTTATGTGATTGCACATCATAATCCATAGATTTCTGGCACTTATTGACATACAAACACTTGTCAAAAACGTGGTTTCAAATATTGTGCATGGTGGGATCCACCCAGATCATAGGTCCATGTTCTTGGTTTATAATCAGATCCTATGCGATCATAGGTCCAGATTAGTTTTTTAATGCAGGATCCGGTGGGATCATAGATCCTAACCTGCAGTTTGCTTTGAGATCCACTGAGATCATAGATCCATCGCTCTGATCCATGCCCATGTCTGGATTGTAGCAAGGCAGTATATACTGGTTGTAGGTTGTATGTTTTTAGGTTGTAGGTTTAAGGTTGTCGGTTGGTGGGTTGTAGGTTGGTAGTTTGTAGGTAGGTAGGTAAGGTTAGCTCAGGTTTGATTGTTTTTTTTTGGTAATCGTGCCTGTTGTCGCGGTAGCTGACCGGACCCGTCACAGTCGGACACACAGCGCGTCCGGCCCTCACTGTATTCTGAAAACCACTGACCCCGGCCGCCCGGCTCGCGGCCGACCCGAGCATCACGTGACCGGCCCAGGCCAAGGTCACCTGAAATGCGCCGCAACAACAGGCGCGCCCCCGACATTTCCCCCCTTTTCAAAAAAACGAAAACGTTTTCTACACAGCACAACAAAATATGATGCAGTCACACATAAGTACAACAGAACAGTTGGCGCACATAAACACCCTGTTTTCGAAGTTTCCGGTTTCACACAGGACACTCAAAATCACGCTTCATATTCCGCATGTGCGTACGGCGAATGCGACCCCGATCATCCTGTACGTCTACATGGCGACGGCCCACACGTTGCACCACAACATAAGGTCCTAGCCAAGGATCATCCATCTTTGACCTAGCTCCAAAATTTTTACACCACACGCGGTCACCAGGTCGATATTCTACATCCTTAGCTCGGTGCCGCCGGTCATAATAATGTTTATATTCACACATTCGCTCAGACTGCCGCTCCCGAGCCCGCTGGAATACTTCCGATTCCCGTAGCTCAGTTGGTAGGGCATTGGACTCCCGGTGGTGAGAGCCCGGGTTCAAGACGCTCCAGCGCTCGATATTTGAGATTCCTGATGGGGATGGTCTGTGGTTGGTGGGATCAGCCGCAGCCAGTTGAAGTCAGTTGAGTGGGGCAGGCCGTGTCCGGCTTTGAAGGGCACGCTAAACTTTGGCATCTAAATTCTCCCGATACCCGGAATTGCGTGATCGGACGGTAGGGATCGGGGTCTACGCAACAAGCTCTGCTTAGCGTGGGCTCCGGCTCTGTCAATCCGTCCATTCAAACATTCGAGCTAAATTTATAAAAAAAAGTGCCACATGTTAGTATCATATTTGGATGTAGGTGTCAAATTATGTAAGAATGTATAAAATTTATGTTTTAACCCTCGCCCTGTTGGGGGGGGGCAACTTGCCCTCCCCCTGTGGTTTTTCCTGAATAGCAAGATAACGGCGGCGCGCAGCGCTGCCAAATTTTCAGTAGGTACCTTCCCGGGCATTAATTTGCCACCTTCACACAAAATTATAAGTCTAAGGTCACCTTAGGTCAGGAGTTATTGAGGTCAAACTGAGGTCTTGTTCGAGCAAAAATGAGCAAAAAACATGAAATCTTGAAACGCTCACAAAAGCTACAGTTACCAAGCAATTTCAAAAGTTCTGTATATGGTCATGTAGAGAAAAGACGGCGCTACAAAACTGTTATCTCGGATTTTCAATTTTTGGATTTTACGGAATATATGTGATAGTCCCTGCACTCTTCTATCTACATATCAAATTTTAGATCGATACCTCTTTTTTGGCCAAGTTATAGCGAAAAACTGTTCAAAATTGATGGCATTAAATTTTCGAACTCATTTTTTTAAAGCAATTATAGACCACGTAGCGCGAAACAAAGACCACCATTGAATTCCCCATGGCGAGCTGCATCGAACCGATACCCATTTTATGCATAAATATCAAATTTGAAATTTGACCTAATTTGACCTGACCTTGACCTGACCTTGACCTGACCTTCACCAGAACATAATCTTAACTGGCCCCAAAGGCTGTCTGACCCACATAATCGCATTTGGCATATAAAATGGACCATAAAACATGCGTCACATGATATTTTCATATTGTGACCTTCAGCGACCTGACCTCTGTGACCTGACCTGGTATCAGTGACCTCAGATAGCGGAATATGTGTTTGACGAACGATTCCCCATCGATGATTTTCAATGAAATGCATTTTACTCGATTTTACAACACATTTCTTGAAATGCATGTAAATGGTGAAACTTCGGCATTTGACCTGACCTGTGACGTCATCGGTTTGACCTAGGTCAATGAAATTGGGTCACAAGGTAGTCCCCTGTTGGGGCTATCCAACACCGTTTGCTGTTTGTCCCTATGTTGCGCGGTGCTCGAGATCTTAGGGGGGGGGGGAAATTGCCCCCCCCCCAACCGGGCGTGTTGCTCGGCACACCCCGACGGGGCGCGGGTTAACAGTCATTCAGCAGTTCCCTCCCAGTGGTCGCATGCTGACGCCTTCACCCTCCCCCCCCTCCCCCCACAGTGGCGGGGGGACAGCGTGCCGGCGCCATGTCCAAGCCGCCGGCGGCCAGCGGAAACCTGACCACCTACAAGCTGGTGGTGGTGGGGGACGGCGGCGTCGGCAAGTCGGCGCTCACCATCCAGTTCTTCCAGAAGCTGTTCGTCACCGACTACGATCCGACTATTGAGGATTCGTACATCCAGCACTGCGAGGTGGACGCCCAGTGGTGCATCATGGACGGTGAGTGGCCGAGCGGACACGGAGGGGCGCGGGGATAAGGCCTGTCATGCTTAGACTAGCAAGGAAGTTTTTTTGTGATCATGGGAAATTAGAGCAATTAACCAGCTTTATTTTTTCTGTGCTTCTGCTTTAACAAGTAAGGAATGATAAAATTAGAATGGCGAACCCCCCTGACTGATCTTCAAGTAGGTAACAGTTTTGCAACATTGACAAAGCTTTGCAAAATCGAACACTTCTTTACTGAGTAATGCCAATCCATTTTACAATGGCCGATCGCATCGTATTACGCGTAGACTCGGTCTCGGTCACATTAACGAGTTGATGCCTCGATCGTCTGACAGTAACCCTTCCCCCTTGCCCCCATCTGCTGTCTCGCAGTTTCTGTCTGTGTTCTGACCTGTTCCGTGCATCCTAATCTGCCCACAGTGCTGGACACTGCTGGTCAGGAGGAGTTTAGCGCTATGCGCGAGCAGTACATGCGCACCGGCGATGGCTTCCTGCTCGTCTACTCTGTCACCGACAAACAGAGCTATGCCAACATACAGCACTTCCACACGCAGATCCTGCGCGTCAAAGACAGGTGCGTGATCTAGCCATGGGCTCACTGGCATCTGTAGATCTCAGGGTCCTGTGGTAGGTAGCTATGTATCTACGGGTGGTACTGCTACTGCACATTTTCTTTATTGTATGCTTGTAGCTAAGAGGTCGACTGTTGTGATAATGATAACTGAATGATATTTTTCATTAGTATTTTGCCTCGATTCGCTGTTTCAGACGAACGTTTATAACACTTCTTGTATATGTTTTTGTGTCCCATTCTTCTGGATACCTGGCTTCAGAAAGCGTTATCTCTCTCCCACAACCTGTCTCACGCAGCTCACCACACATATGCTCGTTTGTTACAGGGACTCCTACCCGATGCTCCTAGTGGCCAACAAGGTCGACCTGGTGCACCTTCGTAAGGTGACCGAGGAGCAGGGCCGCGACCTGGCCGCCAAACTGGCCATTCCGTACATTGAGACCAGCGCCAAGGACCCGCCGCTAAACGTTGACGCCGCGTTCCACGAGGTAAGCGCTGATGCGCCTGCAATCGAACTTACTAGACTTGAGGGAGATGGTAGGGGCGAGGGGCGGGGACGTACATACATCAGCGACCCCACATTTTAAAAAGTAAATGTTGGCGCGTAGATTTCGACGATCATGTGGATGAGCATTATGTCAAGTCACACTCCGTTGCGTGATTCCCTCTGTGGAACTAAGTTTTCTGGAGTCGGATTGGTTGGACCATTTTGCTTTGGTTTGATGTACCTGCAATGTAATACGTTTTACCACTGGAGTTTGCTTCCTTTCGCGTCGTGCCGGTCCTTTGAGGGTACTGAGCTATTGTCGCAGGTCACTTCGGTCTGAGGCTAGCAACTCCTCGTACCTGTTGTTGACAGGTGGTTCGTATCATCCGCACCTCGCCTCCGTCGGACCAGGACCGCAAGAGGCGCCGGCGCCGGCGCGGCCGTCAGTGCGCCCTGATGTAACGGGCCGCCGCCAGTCGCCCGACGGTTCGGCCGCGGCCGGACCATGCCCGTAGGTCCGTCTGGACCGCCGCTCCGCGCCCCTCGGCCCTCGGACCCTGCCCGACCCGGTCGTCCTTTTTATACTCTTTGTGTACGAGCCAGCCACCGCTCGATCCGAGCGAGAGCCGATTCGGTCGCTGTCCAACGCCGAGCCGCTTCTCGCGCTACCTGTGCCCGTGGAGCCCCGAGTATTACGATAGAGGCTGTTTTACACCCGGCTAGGTGTCGCGCCGATCGTGTCTAGTCTGATATAGGTGGCGCTAGCGGCGAAGACGTTGCTTGGTCGATGGTGAGGTCACAGCGTCTCGCCTCCTGATTGGTCGGCCCGTCTCACCTGTTCCCTGATTGGTCAGCTGTGTTGACCTCGGGTTTAGAGGCCGTGAAGTTCCCGAGCGAGCTGTGTAAGAGCTTAGATGTCAGAGGTGCTCTAATTTTGTTCCAAGAGGGCATTGCCCTGAAGCCATAAGTTGGTGCTGTATGTTTGGGAGACTTAAAAAAGACTGTTTGCTTGTCGCGGAATATTTCGCACAAAGGCACAAATGTTATTTTTTGAAGACATGTTAAGTTTGCCCGCACATGCTTTGCATTCAGAGCACAATCATCTTGTGCTAGCGTGCTATTTTTGTCGTTTTAATGATTATCGAGATCATGCGCTCTTCTAACAAGTTAACGGCTGATAGAGTAAGTTCATTGACTAATGCTGACCAGCTTTTAATAGATATATTATCAGCTGTTCTTAGCCAGTCACCGAATTGTCAAAACGCTCAAATTCGGTCACTGGTATGTTGAATCAATTTTATATTTTAGTTTTCCCATCGTTGGATCTCGCAGTGGAGACATGGGGTGCCAGTGTGTGTGTGTGTGTTTTGGGGAGAGGTCAGTGGTGGTCCGTCTCTGCCACGACGTGTCGTGTGCGACCTGTCCGCAGTGCCCGGTCTCGCTGTGGTTGGCCCCCGGGCTGCCGGGCACCTGTAGAGCCCACCGCCGCGTGCAGTCTCCCAGTGTTAGCTGTGATGTGTCCCGACCGGCCGACAGTGGCGCTACCTCCCCGGGAGTCAGCCCGGGAGTCGGCGAGAGAGCATTCCACCGACTCGCCGCCCGACGCCGAGCTTTCAGTGTTGACCGACAGGCGGCGCTAGCGGCGCCGTCTCGCTTGTCCGAGCTTTATGTTTGGTGTGCGGCCCCGGGACCGCGACGGGTCGGTTGTGACCACGTCTGGGGTGTTCTGGGAAGGTCTCCCAGACACCCTGTGCGCAGAAGGCGCTGGGCTGATCTAAGGCTCCCGACCTCTGCCCTGGTCCTGCTCTTCCCGCCGCTCTGATCGCTCTTCCTGGCCGGTGACCCGTTGCTATGTTGTGTGTGTGGTTGGGGCCGCGAACGCGTGGCAAATACATGTTTCGTGCTCATATTGTTGTTTTCCCGGCAGAAGTCATGGAAGGGAGAAGATAAATATCGACAGAGATATTGCACAATGCACATCACAAGTCGATCGTGAACGGGGAGAAGATGTCATTTACAGGTGTATGAATATTCTGACGTGTTCACAGGCTGTCCAGTGAGTACCCGAATTCTTGGTTTTTATCCGGTAGATTTCTTTCAGATAAGAGAATGGTCCATGTTCCTGCGTTTTTATGCCCAAAACGCTTTTCAATAAAAAAATAACATCAATTTGGGAAAGAGTCGACCATCGTCACCTTCGCTTTTGGTATTAGCAGCTTCGGTCCGTAGCGTAGGGTTGACTTGTGCTTCACTTGCATCGCAAAAAAGTGACATATCCTGGCTTGGCACAAGACGTGCAATTATAGAAGATAGACGAACAGTTACCTTTCCAGTTCGGGGAAGATTATTCGGATATTTGCTAGAAAAAAAATCAAGAATATCTGCAGCTCTCGCAGGAGTAAGGAAAAGCATTAGTGCTGGTTTCAGCCGGATGGTGGCAGCACAGTTCTGCCATCAGTTCATTCTGCATAGTCGATATTATTCTAAACATCTGCGTTGCGTCGCTACCAGTTGCTACCAGTGTGGGCCGTGGGGGTGATCAGGTCGATCACTTTTGTTGTTGGTTTTTAACCCGCGCATGACGGGCTCTACAGAGCCCCTCCCATTTTTTGGCAATATCTTTTAAACCGTTTGACGGATCAACACGAAAATTGTGGTACCTTCAGCGGCATTAATTTGACACCTTGTTTTAAAATTTCAACTTTCTAGCTACCATAGTTTGGCCGAAAATGACGTCAGAGTGACATCATGTCAGCCGATTTTGATGCAAAATATTGAATGACGGCAAACGCTCTCAAGAGCTTAGTTTTAAAAGCTAGATCCAATTTCTTTGCATCAGTGGGCTACAAATACATGTATCTATCAAACTGCTATCTCGAATTTTCGAAATTTAGAAAAATTTGAAAAAAAAAGACTTTTACAATTACAAAAGTTATATCTTTTGATTTTTTTTTAAGTTTTTGATTTTTTGCAAAAACCGGAATAGGTAGGTACCTATATGTGATAGAAGACACACTAATGAACTACTGTAGCAAGTTCTATCCCAATATCTTGAAAAGTAGCCAAGCTATTAGCATTATTGTCAAAATTTTACAATAGTATTTTTTTCAAAACCATTTTTCAGTACGTTTTTGGCATCGCACAGCATTAAAAATGGCACCATCGTGTTCCTGAACTCAAATTGCATCTGATAGGCACCTTTTTTGTTGAACAATTTCATTTTCAAAATTTGACCTTTTCTGACCTGAAAGTGACCTGACCTCCGGTGAATTCAGCTGAAAATGACCTCAAATGACACAGATGACATTATTTTCGAAATCTACGAGTAAAATGGACAATGAAACATGCGTCACGTGACCGATACATGATGTACAATTTTCGTGACCTAGGATGACCTGGCCTTGACCTGAAAAATTCGAAGTAAAAGTTCGTTACCCTCAGGGTATCTAAGGCATATATCAAGGAAGGCGTGAACCAAAAATGAGCCTAATCGGACTTGTCAGTCGGCGGCTAGAGCCTAAATGGTGAACAAGCGAAAATGCCGATAATTTTTACTTTGACCTGACCTGTGACGTCATCGGTGACCTCGAGATCAATGAAAATATATTTCGCTCGACAGTTTTTCCAGGGCTATCATACGCCGTTTGAATTCTGACGATCGGCCCAGTAGTTTCGGAGATAGGAGGGGGCTCTGGAGAGCCCCCCCCCCCAGTCACTCGCGTCATGGAAAATACCCCAGTCATGCGCGGGTTAAATGCTCCAACATAAACAATATTCAGGACAGAACTCAAGGATAAGTCATGCTTCAATACCTATGTGCAATTAATTTTTCCCACTTCTCAAACAGAACTTGATAACTTATGCTTATCAGAACCTGTTCAGTGTTCACCTTGCTTTCGTTTGTGAATGACGGATGACTACCTGTGCAGTGATAGCGAGGCTGTCTAATGTTATACCTACTTGCAAGTTACAACGTTATCATAGATAACAGAGCTTGAACGCATGGGTACCTTACCTACTTCCTATATATTTAGACGCAAATTAGCCCGGCAGGCGGTGGGCCTCCCGGCCACCTTCCGCGCGGTGGGGGGGGGGCATTTTTTGCCCCCCCCCCCCTCCCCCTCGTATCTCCGAAACTACTGGACGGATCCGTAAAATTAAACGGTGCTCGATAGCCCTGTCAAATTTGTATAAGGAATTTCAATTTAATTGACCTCGGGGTCACTGATGACGTCACAGGTCAGGTCAAAGATAAAATGTTTTACCTTTCACGGGTCTTCTAGGGAATGCGCTATAACATCGAGTAAAACGCATTTTGTCGAAAATCAGCGATAGGGCCTCACTGTCAGAACTGCCTAGCACATAATTGCTATTAGAGGTCACTGATAATACCAGGTCAGGTCACAGGTCAGGTCACCAAGGTCACCAAGTACATGAACCCAGCTTTACTAAGGTTGTGAGATGCATGTTTTATGGCCAATTTTTCATTTCCAACTGGGTGGTGTTGGTTATGAGACCGTCAGGCACGGTTAAGGACACTTTCTGGTGAAGGCCAGGTCAAGGTTTCAATTAGGTCAAATATCAAAGTTGATATTTTGCATAAGATGGGTATCGATTTGACGCAGCTCGTCACGGGGAGCCTAGTGGTGGTCTTTGTTTTGCGTTACGTGGTCTAGATATGCTAAAAATTAAGTTTGAAAATTCAACTTCATTATATTTGAACCGTGTTATCGTGTTAACTTGGCCAAAAAAGAGAGGTATCGACCTGAAATTTGGTATGTGGATAGAAGACGATGGTTACTATTACATATATTCCGTTTTTTCGAAATTCGAAAAACTTTTGGGATTTTTTTGCTATTATATAAAAAAATACTTTTTCTATTTTTGGGGGTCAAAATCAAAAAAAAAATAAAAACACAAGGTAGCAGTTTTATAGCCCTACCAATTCTAATCTACATCCTTTATGTCTCGAATATTTTTTTCTGTTTCTTCAAGACTGTAGGCCTGACCGCTCATCTCGCGAAACCTTTTTTGGGTCGAAAATGGCAGAACATGACGTCACTCCGACGTCATTAGCGGCCAACCTATCATAGCCTTTGGAAAAAAATTATGGCCACAATGTGTAAAAGCTATTCCCGGGACGCTGCGTAAAGTTTTGGACGGTCGGCGCAGCGGTTCTGGAGATATATCGAAAAAACTGAAGGGGGAGGAATGCCCCCACCGCCTGGAAGGTTAAAGGAAGACTGCCACCTTCAAAAAGTTTTCTCAGATCGGCCTATGATTTATTCCCTGGACAAAACAAAATTTTAGAATTCACCTGACAAAGTATCATCACGTGAATCGCGAAAAAAATTGTCGATTATCATACAATTATCAATCGGTTAATGTCTAGCGACAATGTTTACACATCACTAGACCTCAAGGTCATAAGATTATTACATTTTATTTGAAAAAGTAAGGTATTTTATGATTTACTAATATATGATTTCATAAGAAATTGGCCATGTTTAATTTATTTTGCATTTAAGTTCGTAAAACATTTAAAAATCATGGCTCATTTGGAATGGGTCTGGCCCATGTTAAACCCCATTTCCCACACTTTTTTGGAAAAAATGAACTACTGAATATATAAGTTTAACTTTTATTTTGACACTCCAAAATTCTTCTCTGATCTCGAAACAATCAAAGTTTTGACATATATTTACCAAAACATAAGAAAATTCATGTTTCAAAGTTATCGATAAACAGTAGAGATGTCGGTTTTCTTGGACTAAAAAAATGGCATCAAACTGAACTTTGGTCTCCGATTTCTCGCAAACGGGTTCGAATTTCGGAAAACCGACTTCAGTCTGGGACATAGGTGGCTCAGCTCTAGTGAAAACCGTTTTGTGGAAAAAAGGTGGCAGTCTACCTTTAAGCTAACAAGCGTTGATGGACAGATCAGCGACAGCAGAACTGCCCCGCCATGGGAACAGTGAGCACCGACAAAATGTAGCGTTTGACCTAGGAAAAAATACACAAAAGTTTTGGCGACCTGAGGTCAGAGGTCAGGTCAACAGCCCCGAGGTGGGGCTTTATTTTTTTCGCAAATAACTTCAACAGAAATGGTCTTAGAGCCACGGCAGTGGTAAGTACCATTGCATTGGCCTCATGTCAAGCGGCGCTAAATGGCATGTATTTTATTTGGAAAAGTCAAGTTTTATGTTGACCTCAACAGACCTCGACTGACCTGTGGTTGACCTAGACTCATGAAAGGACTTATGCGATTGGTTCGTAGCCGCCGATCACGAATCTGGCCTCAATTTTGCTCTACGCATTCATTTAGAGCCTCAGGATGGCGAAAATGTCTTAATTATCATGACTGAATTAAATCGTGAAATAGCCTTTAGCAAGGCTACTCTTCCGTGACCTTGACCTTGGAGCAGCATTATAACGTAAGTTGAACCACAAAAAGGGGCCTGTTAAAGGGACTATCCCACCTTCTAAAATGTTGTTAAAACCAGTTAAATTGTGCCCGACTTTATAGATTGGATGACCAGGAACACGGTTCTGGCGTTTCTTTTTCATTAAACATCTTAGGCTTCCCGTATTCCAAACACAAACTTTCAAATATGTGACGTCACAGCCCAAAATTACCTCCTTCCCCAGGCCACATTACTGTCATAAAGCTGATTCTTTTTACTCTGTAGGCACCACAACAAAGTTCAGACCAAGTTTTAAGCGATTTTTCAACGAACAAACCCATTTAAATCAGAATGACTAAACGAGGTGACGTCACACTAACGGTCGCTCCATGTTGAAGATAGGGCCTTGTACAAGGCCCATTTTCAAATGAAGGGAACGAATTTCTTCAACACCAAAAGGCCGCGGGGGTTGCAACCTAGATAGATAGTGGTTTCTGAACCTCGCCGCAAACTTGGCTATCTCAACTCAAACCCCATGTTAAAGGTGGGATAGTCCCTTTAAGCTTAACCCTATTCGTGGCAGGCTCCTGGCTACCCCTATTAGTGGCAGGGGGGGGGCTATTTACAACCCCCCTTGATATCTCGAGATCTAACGGGCCTGAAAATTCAAACGGCATTCGATTTCGCTCAACGTGATCTACATTTCTAAAAAAATAAGAATTAAAAAATGTCCATATGGGGGTAGAGGGGGGTAAAAACGGGCAAATTGCAGATACATTTTAGACTGTTTACCACGGCCAGGTTTCTGAACCAATGTTAACGCCACTTTTGCCGATCGATAGAGAATGAACCAGGAATTCACATGGATCCTAAAAATATGCATTTTCAAAAATCATAGGCGGTTACAGATCATTGAGATTGGGGGTACACAAAAAGTATAGTAAATAAGGTTTTTGTTGGTACTGTTTCTAAAAAGGGTGGTAATGGTCTTGTTATGTTACAATTTTCTTATGAGAGAACGACTACAATTGTATTGGTCATGCATAGGCGGTGTCAGGGCACCTATGTTGGGAGGTAAAACATAACCCCCCCTTTTTGGACGCCTGGATCCGCCTATTATAGCAAAAACGTGTCAAAAGAGGATGCACAATAACTTTGTATATGTTATCACATGACACCTTTCATTCACTGTTCGTAAAACTGGTGCATACAGTTATAATACATCAGCATCGTGATTTTCGCCCAAATGACTCGCTTCACGAATAGGACCCCCCAATTCCCAGTGCTCTGGAGCCGCCCCTGGTAAAGTTATGAACTTGAAATTTTCAGGGAATGTGCCCAATTTAGTTTTAGGAAAAGTCAGAAAATTTCAGCATCGTAGCTTCAGCGGTTTCGGAGATATTCCCGAAAAACCTGAGGGGTGGATAAAAACAACCCCCCTGCCACTAATAGGGTTAACAACTTTCAAAACATCTTGGAATTTACATAGTATCAAGATATACGGAAAAGTGCCGATAAAGAACTTTTGTTTCCGTAGCTTCCGTAGGAAAAGGTCATGCTGCCTACATACTAGTCGTTCCATATCGTCGGCCTGAACACATCTACGCTGCTTACATCGCTCTAGCATGTCTCTATCAAAAGCTATTGTAAAAAACCTGGTGGAGACCTTTCGTTATCTCAGATAACCTTAGGCCCATCAAGGGGGGTCACTGGTGTAATTTTCCGATTCAGTGTGTCATTAACCATACCCTGCGCTCGACATCCGGAAAATGAGGGATAATTATCCGGGATCAGTGGTAATTGTTTTGTATTGCGGCGTCGATGCAATCAGTCACATTTTTTATGTTGCTTTCGCTTCACAGATGCCTCTTTTACTCGTTGTCATGTCCGTTGTACACGGTGTCGCCAGCCTAAAACACCGAAGTGATCCCGATTCCCGGAAACTTATCCCTGATTATCCGGATGTCGAACGCACGCATAGTCTGCCATTATCCACATCCCATTAGCGCCATACCATGGCTGGAGGCACTGCACCGCCCTGCGAACTGCGCACCTCCAGCTGGCCTTCTGTGCCGCGCCCCGGGGCGCACACCTGATGACTAACCCCGCCTCTCGTCTGCCACCGACGAGGTGATACCCAGCTGCACTCTATAGCCGCTCGTGCTCAGCCCGCGGCGCTTCCTGCGAGAGGAGACAGACCTCGAGTGGCGGACGCGAGCGGCGCCGAGGGCGCTTCTTAGCCTCGGACCGTGAGTCACTGACGACACGTGACATGACCCGGGCGTGGGGTCTATCCACTGCGCCGAGTCACGTGACTGGTTGGATGATATGTGGAGGCGTTGTTTGGCAACAAACCGTCCAGATTCCGCTGAAGTCTGTCTGGATGGGCGCGGTACTGCAGTCAGCTGTGAGAGGGGACAGGGGTGAGTCACTGGCGGGGACGCGATGGGGAGCGGGTGCATTGGAACCGGTCAACGATGATCGAGTTTGTCAGCAACGCACCGGACGGGCCGAGGGTGTGGTGGGATGGCGAATGGGGGAAGGGACGCTGGTGTCTGGGGCAGTGACACGACAATCCGTGCGTGACTTTCAGCTCACTGCACGTGCACATGAGGTCATGGCATCGCATTGCTCTTTAAAGATAAAGAGCAAGCTGGTGAATGTGATGGGGCAATTTTTCAATAGTTTTAAACCGCAAACCAAAAAATCACTCCCTGGTCCAAATTCAGCCCGTCAGGAGCGCTAAACTAAGCACCAATGTAGGTGCGCCCAGAAAACCCAAATTTATAACCGCCAGCACCGATAAACGTTGGCGGGCTCATGACTCGCGTGTGGGGCCGATACAGAACATTTGATGACGCATGCATGATGTATTTTAGTGATGTTTATGTAGTGATGTATAGTGATGCATGATGTATGAAAGTCTGCAACATCTGATGTGCCTATTCCGGCGCTTGTAAGATCATGTATAGTGGGTTAGCTGTAGGATCGACTTGGCATACAGTGCGGGCGGTGGTGGTGAACGCAGGTAACCCGTTCCGTACGCAGTGGAGATACGGGCATTGGACTCCATTTATATATGTGTTATTGTGTTGTAAAAAGCTGGCAGCGGGTTGTTGGATGCTGGATGCTTGCATGAATTTAAATTAAAACATAAATAGCTTTCGTCATGTTATTCATGTATTTTTTCATAACCAATGACTTTTATTTATTCTCGACGCTTTCATTCACGAGCCGCAGTGCAGTATCGTTTGTATTTGCTGGCAGCGTTTATTGATGTAATGAATGCTAATGTAGGGCCTCGCGTGACCTCAGTTTTAGCATCATAAGAAACTTAGCAAGCAGAGTCAGCCGCCAGCACCAAATACGCCGGCTTAGCTGCTTGGGCGAGCCGCGAATCTCTCGCTGTTTACCAAAGCGGCGTGACTTGCACGTATACACAGTGTCGCCGCCTACTCCTCCCTGTCTTTCATCGCCGAATCGCAACCGCCTTGGAATGCAAACTGCATGTTGGCGCATACCCGGCGACCGTTCCTGGACTTTGCCGGAACGGCGCGGGGGCCCACTGCGCGACTCGCTTCTCCGCCGCGGGGGGTGGGGGGTTCCGCGCGCTCACGCATGAATGGCACTCCGTCCGCGGCTTACTATAGCCAAAGCTACTCTCTCATCTGAGTAAAGCCTCTACGGACCGATTTGCACCGGTCATGAGAGTCGTCAGCCGCTCGACGGGACCGTGCGCGACCGGCCCGCCTGACCGACCATCGGCATCCAGTGCGCATGCGCGCCAGCCGGCTGGTGATACCGCTGCGGTCGGTAAGCCAGTTGAGTGACGCCGTCGGACCGAGTGAGCCAGCGGTGCGGTGGTGTCTGGTGCCGACAGTGGTGACCTGCTGTGGTGCGTTGGTGACTCACGGGCGCCCGCCGGATCGGCCCCTCGTGGTGAGCGACCTGCGTGGACCCCGGAGCGGCCGACGCAGCAGAGGTGGAGCTCTCTGGGCATGCTTCACAGGTGGGTGACCACAGGTCGGACAGACTGGAATGATGCAAAGTTGTATTGCTCTTGATGTAGTAATTGTGGATGACAGGGCATCGGGGGGGGGGGGGGGGGGGCGTGGTGGTTATTTGATGTTGTGCTCCACGAGTCCCGTAGGTCATAACCCATCATAGGACTTCATAAACGACTTCAACTTGATAAACGACCTATGCCTTGCAGCATTTACGATGGTAGGTCATTTCCTCGCTGAAGGCCGTTTGAGTTAATTGCAAAATGCGTTTTTACGAGCTAACAGCTCATTTACCGCTGAGTGAGCCGCGAAAATTGGCACCGTTACTCGTACCAGTGGTCCTGTGGTTCGTAATACGGTAGTTTAACAGCAATTATCGTCCCTGGTCATAATGCCATTGTAAGCTATTGTCATCCGTGTTACGAAGTGTCATGGAGGCAGTTTTCCAAAAGTTGGTAGCGGTGGACAATCGTTCTTGCTCCTAGGCCAGGGAAAGCTCAGTGAACATGTAACAATACCTTCGTAGGTCAACAGAATTCATTGATTGAACTTGTGAGCACATCGACTATGAATGTCTTTCATCTTTCCCGACTAAGCGTGCCACGAAATGCCTGCTTCCTTTTCCTACACGCCACCTTTGTTATGTTTTGAGGTGATGCCACATTTTCCCCTGACAACTAATGTCACGGGTCGACACCAGTGCCGTCACTGGGTAACAGTGTAACCGTTCGTTGGGACGCCGGTGAAAACAGGGCGCCGGAGGGCATATTAGTCACGTGACATTTGGAACTTCCCCCCTTCAATGGGCCTTCTACATGCTAAACATCACTTGTAAATATCACGAACCTTGATCAAATCGCCCCAGGCGCCCTGTTTTCACCGTCGTCCGCTGGTTGGTGCCTGCTGGTGCGATACCGGTTGTCGGGCTGGCGACGGCACTTCTGGTGCTCCCAGTAGTGCTGTACCGTTGTCAAACCGGTGTGAAGTCTTCGGAAGAAGTGTTCGCTGGTATAAGCTGGCGTTGATGGAATGTGGTGGATATTGTTCAACTCAAAAAGTTATCTTCTGGTGTTGTAACAATGTCGGATGCTGTCAGACACTCGGCACAGATGGCGGCACCCTTGGTAACCACTCATGTCCTATACAATTGGCATTCACGGCAGCGGAGTTCATTACTCACTGGTGTCAGTTTGTGTCATTCAGGTGCCGCCAGTGTCAGTCTGGTATCACTAGTGTCGTTCCGGTGCCTTCCGTGTCAGTCGTCTCAGTCAATAGGCCGACGCGCCAGGTGTCAGCTCGGTGTCAGCGCGGCGCCGCCAGTGTCAGCGCGGTGCCGCCAGTGTCAGTCTGGTGTCGCCAGTGTCAGCCGTCTGACACAGACGGCCGCTGCGCTCGGTGTCAGCGCGGTGCCGCCAGTGTCAGTCCGGTGTCGCCAGTGTCAGCCGGCTGACACTCGCGGCTCCCTCGCCCGTTGGCAGCTCAGTGTCAGCTCGGTGTCAGTCTGGTGTCGCCAGTGTCACCCGTCTGACACTCGCGACTCCTGCGCCCGGTGACAGCTCGATGTCAGCCCAGTGTCAGGCCGGTGTCGCCAGTGTCACCCGGCTGACACTGGCGGCTCCCTCGCCCGGTGACAGCGGGCCGGCCGGTCTGACGGAGCTCCCGACCGGCCTGCGGCGTGCCGTGCTCACTGACTGGCTGTCAGTGGCCGTGCCTTGCACGCCCCTATATGGCAGCACGGTACCGGCCCGCTTTCGCTATTCCAGTTTTCCTCATCATGTCGATATCGGAAAAACAAAATAACAATCCCGCGATGCCGCCTAATTTGCGTCACCGGTGATGCCTGAGCTACTTTGATGCAGGTTGTGCATTGGCAGCCTGGCAATTGATGTAATAGTAGCGGACTTTTTTCGAAGTTATTGCTGGGAACTTGTATTCCAAATGCTGTAACGCAGTAAAGGGCGGTATAAATGAGGTGCTTACAGCAAGATGATCATATGCAAAGTAATGCTAACTACAGAGTCGGAAGTCGTGCACGTTTATTCCGTGATGTATGGCCACTTGGTGGTTGCAGCCGCATAGAACGGAACAGGTTTCTTCAATTAACGAACGCATACCATTGTCGGACGGAATCTATTTTCGTCACGGATTGGACGTGGATCTTTCGCAGCTTCCCATGCGCAACTTGTAACAATTTGTCTGATAAGTTAAAATGCAGATTAATCCAGGAAAAGAGTTGCACGATCTATCCAAAAGTATTGGATGCTAGACAAGGTTGAGAATCGTTTTTGAATAGGGTACCCTATAACATCCTAAGATCATGGGCTGGGTCAAAATAAAACGCTCATTTATTTAAAAACGTTTATTTGTTTGTATTGCCTATTTAGCGAATATCACCTATGTCTATAGCTTTTAAAACCATTTGCATAAAACATGTCTTTCAATTGCATTTACCAAAGATCAAACAGCCAACCACACATTCTGTAAGCATTTCCATTTATATAAAGTCCAAGCTGTTCCTTGTGACATGGCTCCTGTCACTGTGCCTACGAGTATATGGTCATGACTAGCCGCAGGCTGCTGGCTCAGGGAGGATTTCAGGGCTGAGGGAAGGCTGACTTGATGAATTACGCAGTATATGTCATGTCAGATCGAAGCCGTCATTCATTCTCGGCGATAGCTACTAGTGATGTCATTTATACGGAAAATCGGAATACCGATACCAAACCAAATACAAACCAAAACCGTGGAGAAATACCGAAACCAAACCAAGTTGGGAATATGACGAAAATACCAACTTTTTACCGATTTCTTAGCCTCTTAAACATTAGCGAGGGTTCATGATACCAACAAAATACCAAACACATTAGGATTGACATACCAAATACCGAGTTGGTATCGGTTTGGTATCGGTATACCAAAAAGTTGGTATCCGATTGACATCTCTAATAGCTACACACCCTATCCAGTATCCACAAATGCTGAACGGTCGATGGTAACCATACAACCAAGCGGCCTCTCTCCCGTGTTGTCACATGTCCAAACCCCCTCGTGCAATTTCTCTTCTACTTTATATCTGCTCATGGTCCTCATTGAAGTCATAAACAAGCGCATAACCCTTCTGATGTCTAGGCTTTCGGCTATGTTCATATGCTGAGGTCGCCTGTAAAAGAACTACCGTTATTTGTTCAAGGCATAGTTCGCCTCTGGTCATTTAGAGTGCGTTAAAAAATTGTCGGAGCTGCTTCTGAATGGGTAGCCTTATGTCACATAGCCGTTTTCTTTTTCCAATTTCACAATCAAATGCCTGATTGATAATATGCCGAACGAGGGAATTTCCCCTATCTGCTTAGCACCCATTGAGCATTCAGGAATGACTGGTGATGTTGACTTTTAGCTGCAGCCGAAATGCAAACAATTCACTGCGGAATCTCAATTAGTTTCTCTCCTGACCGTTGGTAGCTGATGCCTGCCAGTCATAAACAGCAGACCCTGTTAGGTAAATGTTGACTGACAAGACACAGAGTTGACTGCTGTTGACTGTTGAGGGATGGTGACTGTTGACTGTCAGCCGCAAGCAGCTGACAGACGGCCGATGATTCTTGGATGTCAGACAGTCAGGAGACATCCACAGCCGTGGACTGACATCCACAGTTGTTGACTGTCAGCCACAGAACGCTGCTGGTTGACAGCTGTAGACTATCAGCCACAGACCGGCGCCGCTGACAGCCGCGCCGTTCGGTGAGGTATCGCGCGCGCAGCGGTGCCATGCCGGCCGGCCGGGCGGGCGAGCAGGCTGCACATCCGCCCGGCGCGGCGGTCCGCTCGCGCTGGCCGGACCAGTTCCCGCCAGCTGGCCTTGTAGGCGCGCTGTAAGCTGCACTCTTTTACGGCACATCCCGTTTGGGCGGCCGGCCGCCGGGCTCGTGCGGTGCCGTGTCGCTCGCGCCGCCGCCAGGACGCCTCCTCGTGCTGGAAGGACGGCGGTGACGGCGGCGCGGTGACGACTGCGCCGCGGTGGCGAAAGGTGCCGGTAAACAGCGCCGCGCCGCGCCGCGCTGGCCGCCGCGAGTCCTGGTGCTAGCGCCCTGTGCCAGGCAGGCCTGATGCAGTCTCTGATACTGTGCTGGCCACGCGTTGCGGTCTCCCGCTTAGAGCCTCGGCCCACGTAGCGGCCGGAGGTGTGTGATTGGATGTTTTAGTAGTTGATGGGGCTATTGACTTCGGACTGGAGGCCCCACGCCTAGAACCGCTGCTGGGCCCCATGTCGGCGAATGATTCGCCATAAATGGAGCCGAAAACGCGTCATCCGGGCGCAATTCCAAGATTGTACTGCTTTGTGCTGCCTCTACGCTGCGCAGCGAGGTACGCGGGTTTGCACTCGGCTAGCTAAGTGCATTGCATCATGTGTTTACATATCATTGTCGTCGTTTGCAGATATATTTGGCCTCTCTTTACAATAATAGCCGTCGTTGAATCTCCTTCCACCTTTGTTTACACGATTTGGAGGACCAGAACGGTCCACACTGTACTGCGATGGGTTCATGGACACAGAAACATTACATTCACACAGACACACTCGTTGTTTTAATGTATAAATTATTCATGAAACTAAGGCGAGCCGCATCGGAACGGTGGCTTCAATTGCAAATACGTTTTATTCGATCAGCTGATAGCTGTCTAAGACAGCTTCTGATAGCATATGTTTAAAAAGCTTCTGTCGGATGACGAAAAGAGCGATCTCCAAACCAGTGACGTCAGAGATCAGTGACGTCACGGCGGTGATGGCCGGGCCCCGCCGCCACCCGGTGAGGATGACATCATCTGACGTGTCGGCAGCGCGCTGACGCCAGCGGGAGGGCCAGTGAGCCGAGCCCGGCACCCGGCTAATGACGAAAACATGAAAACCACATGAAAATGTGGAGAGCATTTGGGAAATTTTGTGGTGACCCGCGTGGTATAGTTTTATATTTGACGTGCATGCATAAGAAGTCAACAGTCCATGCTGCTAGTATGAAGCTAGAATCACTTGGCGGAACTTTCCGCAATTGATAACTTTTGAATAGCATATCTTAGCTGCATACTTCCCATGCGTTCATCACGACTGCAGAGCACGCGTTGGTCCCACTTTCCGTCAATACAGACGAACCCTGCGAACCCGGCAGACGAGTGGAATTGTGGGGCGGCACGCGCCTCCATCGGCGGCCTCGCCAGCTGCGGCGGCCGCCCGGCCGGCCGGCGCTCGCTTACCTTGGCTGGGCCGGTATAAATTAGACATAAATGAATGAATATGGCCGCGGGCAGAGTGGAGCTGCGCGGCCGCAGCTTCGCAGCCCAGCTCTATCTGAATAATTCATCGGACGAGGCGGCGGCGCGCCGGAGAGCGCGTCACTCGCCGGGGCCCCGCTCTCTTCCCGTGTTGACCTAGCTCCGTCTCCCAGTTCCGCTGCGGGCTCGCCCGCTGATGGTTCCGCGTCTCATGAGTTATGGCGCTTAGTCTGGAATCACTAGACGATATTATGAGATCATGAAGATTCGGTGAGGGCTGTGAGGCGTGTGTGGATCATGGTCCTTCGTGTTTGTATGTTTACTGGCTCGTTTTCCTCTTGGCTTGGTAAAACTAGCCACCTGCCTAAGCTGGTGTGAGCCGAGCAGCATTCAAAGTGAGTTTCATCAGACGTCAATCCTCACAACTTTCCCAGAAGCGGTCATGCGACCCCCATTCAAACCTCCCTCGTGTCCTCGGCGGCTGCCTGGCTGCCGGGCAGCTGGGCTCATTGAATGCAGGCCGCGCGCCCGAGTGTCTGTCGGTGTGACCTCCCAGCGGCGGCCGGCCTCGGAGTCCAGCGGTGTCCCGACCCGGCACGGCCTGACACGGGTACGGCCCACGCCGAGCACGGTAACGGGACCGCGCCGCGCCGCGACGGTACGGGCGAGCACGGACCGGCCGCGCCGGGACTGGCGCGAGACGCCGCGTGACGACCCGCGGCGGCCGGCGACCCGAGCAGACGACCCGCGGCGACTCGGGCGAGACGACCCGGGACGATTTTAGACGACTCGAGACGGGTTGACATGGGACGAGGTCGCTCGTCGGAGCTCGGTCTGCTGCCGGGAGGAGGCTTGTTTTGGTTGATAACCTATCTTGATTTAGTTTCTGCTAATATACATATCAATGCGCCTAGTCTTCTGGAAGTTTTCCTTAATGACTTAAGCTTACTCGTATGTTGCCATGCTTAATGTATGTGTAAATGTACATAATACATCTGGTATGTCGCTGTACCGTATCAAGTTTCATGGCGCATGTCGCTTCGGTGAATTACCTTTGCATGGCGCTGTTAGACTGGCCCGATCGGTCGCACTGACCATAAAACCAGGCCGATAGAGGCCATCTGTCTCTCGATCTGCATCAGCCCAAGTCCGAGCTGCGCGATCAATGTCGTCTGATCCGACTTCGCAGTGAACAGGTCCTTGAGCGGTCACCAGACGGGAAACAGTCAAATTCGGGAGCAGTCGCGACCAGTCGCGACACTCCCTCAGGCCAGCATGCGAGCCGCGTGATATTTAAGCTATCGTCGCAAAAGGGAAACCCCAGACTAGTGGACAATGTTAACCCTCGCACGACCAGGCCATTTCTCATAACACGAACGACCAGGGGGGGGGGGGTTGTTACGACCCCCCCCCCCTTGGCGTTTCAAAACGGAAGGTCGTAGAGCTTAGCGGAAAAAACCAACGGATTGCTCTCAACGAGATCTCGCGATTGGTGGTATATTTTTTGGTCCTAGGTCAACATTTGACCTACTTTTGACCGGTCAAAGGTCAAATTTTCGGAAAAATAGACTTTTTTCAACTTTCGGCGGCGATTGCGGCAAAACGGTGGGAGATATCGACTTGAAACCTTCACTATCGTGTTCCTTGATCAATTCTCTATCGTTTGGTATGTATTTCGTTTCCCTAGCTCTAAAAATTGCGCGTTGGGAGCGCCGGAAGTCGGCAAGGTCACAGTCGGCGGCAGAAATTCGAAAAATCAAAATTTAAATTTTTGAAATCTGATTGTATTTTTGGATTTGGGAGGTCCATTTGCTCCCTATAGAAGCTAATATTGCTGCATATTCCCATTGAGGTGACAAGAATTAGCAAAATGGTGGTTCGGGCGCTTTTCAAAAATAGTACCGGACGCTGTTCCTCTTGTGACGTCATAGCTCCGTGACCTGACCTGACCCGGTCAAATTTCTTTTACCATATGATAGCCAATACTTGCCCCAACATGCATGGGAAGTTTCATCACGATCCATCAACCGATGTCCGTACCACCGGCAGGAAACCTCGGGCGTTGGCACTCAGTTTGTGAAAATCCGGCCGGAGGCTGTACCTCTTATGACGTCATAACTCCGTGACCTGACATGACCCGATCAATTTTTTTTCGGCAAAAGATGCGCAAAGGTTGCCCCAGAAGGTATTGAAAATTTCAGCCCGCTACGACAAGCCGTTTAGCGTGCACTTCGAAAAAACCTCAGGGGGGGGGGGTTGATACAACCCCCCCTAGGCGTTCTAGGGTTAAAGCATTTTTTGCCAGTTTTTACATATTGACTTCAAGGTCGGATTATGGTGGAATTATGTCCAGACTAAGGCACGTCTGGTGACATTTTTGCTATGTTTGCTGCGTATAAGCATCATTGGCTACTTTGTCAGGCGGTTTCCGTTGAACTGGCCGAAAAAGTTAATGTCATTCATGGAAAGTTGACCAGCTGATCATTACCTAATATGTTACGACGACATGAGCCTGGCTCCGCCGCCAAACATTGCGTAAGCTGCCGAATGCGACATCCGATTGATTTACAGACGCCTGGCTGAGTCTGCCTATGCAAAAAGTTTTTGGCTATCTGAAAAGTGGCGGCCCACCCTCGAATTAACGCGACGCTGACTCATCGGCGCGGTCCTTGTCTGCAGTATAGCCCATTGAAAATGGACATTCATCCTCGTGCAGTCTTGCGCCGCGTATGGTCGTCGGCGTGTGTGTTTTAGCTGGGGTCAACCCATCACCTAGCAGCGGCGCGGCGGCGGCTGCAGCGCGGTGGCAGCGGCAGCAGGGACTGCGGAGACCGCCCAGGGCTCTTGTGGAAGCTGCTGTGGAGGTCACACAGTGCGCCGGCCCAGGCTTCCTTCCGCCTACAGCCTTGAGAGTCCGCCGAGCCCCCGCCGCCTGCAGGCGCATGACTCGAGCTCATAGGAAGGCTGACGAGAGACCATCGAGTCAGTCTGCTGTTACCTGAGCTGACTCGGTAATTGACTCTACGAACAGACGTTGTTTGACTCTGTTTTGCTCATGTGAATGAGTGGGGCTGAATGGTTGCAAAGCATGTGATATTTATACATGCCGACCTATGCATGTCCTATTCTGTCATACATCTCCTATCTTATCCCAGCTGTCTGCTTTTTTTTTGATCAGACATTTACAGTAGCACCCCCTCCCCCTACTCCTCGCCGCACACCGGTCCTGGCGTGCTCACGGGGGCGAGGTCAGGGCGGACAGATTGACTCTGTGATTCTGCACATCACTGAGTACACCCAGCCGACGCCCGTCATTGGAACCTCTCCAAACGGTCCGTGTTTCTGACCTGCCATGGACTCTCTGCTCACCCCGGGACTTTGAAGGCTGGAAGATGGCGGTCGATGACTGAGAGGTTGCGGGCAAATCTTTGTGCTCATCAGCTGGTTGGGTGAGTTTTGTTGTTGCATTGAGTTTATTTGCATCAAACGATACTTTGCTTCGTGTCTGATTCATATGAGACAACTCGTGAGCCATGTATGCGGAGCACTGGGTTTCTGGGTTCAAGGCGTTTCTAAGGCGCAAGCAATCTTCTTCCACAGGCATGTTGGCATGTTGCATGCATCAATGCGTCGTTTGTCGTGCAGGCTAATTTCGCTCAAGTTATGAAGAAAGCACAGCGATGGAACTTGAGTTTCCGTCGAGGACGCATCCCGGTTGCGCAGCGGGCTAATATAATCTGATGTAACCGAGCGAGCGTAGAACACGAACTTGTCTCCTGGGCGACATGGTTGATGGAGCAAGCGAGAGAGTGGGAGAGCCGAGAGAGAGAGGAGAGAGAGGCAGGGAGTAGAAGAAACGGGAGAGAGACGGGCAGATAAAGGTACCGTTATGTGTAAACGGTCAGGCGCTGAGGCGCAGTATGGGGCTGCTAAACGACAATAAATCTCAGCGAGCTTCGGGTCATATTCGGTCCATCACAAAGCCAGCGGACCGTTTCGGTGACATGCATGGCTGATTCGCGGACAGTGTGTCAGTCATAGTGTCAAGGGCGCTAAAGTGCCTGGGAAATGCCGCCACCAATCCGACCTAGTCACTTTGCGCGGCCGCTTTGGATAACTTGGCTGCATTCCGCACAAGATAAGGTCGTGCATAAACTAAGTCGGTCTCATAATCGTTCTCAATGTCGCCTGCCTGCCAGTGACGGCGCTGTCAAATGCTGCGGAACTGGACGGCTTTGCAGTCGGCGACGACCGCCGGCCATTTCCGCTGCGGGAAAATCCAGTTGTCGGTGGATCTGACCTGGCATCTCTGCTCCGGGGGGGGGGGGGGGATCTGGCCGCTCGCGCCGCTCGGCTGGCTGAGGTCAGCACCCTTAGCCGACCACACACCGTCGCTGGGCGGCGCTGCCTCACTGGGCCCCCTCTCTGACCACCCCTCCCTCCGGTCAGAGCTGGGAGCGGCCGGCGGTGACGTCAGCGACCTCGTGAGGAGCACTGGTTCCGCAGTGATTACGGCGTGCTCAGCTCCCCAGTCGCAGCTCCAGATCCTGAGCCTTCCAGACGGCACGGCGCGACGCCGGGCGGTGTCAAATGGCCGAGTTTGACAGTGGTGTCGAGCGCACGGCTCAGGTGTCACCGGCTCAGATGGACCTGATACGGGCGCGCTGATGACAGGAGCTCGCTTGTAGACGCGTGCTTTGCCCGCCTCATGTGACAGACTAGCGACAATGCGAGTTTTCTTTGGACTAAAAGCGTAGTGCGCGCCTCTGTCAGTCCCCAGCTATGCATGCACTCGGCTGGCGCGCGGCGTTCGGCGCGGAAGTTGAACTGTCAAGGCCTCGATTGCTATCAGCGACACGGCTCGGCACAATCGATGGGGGATACTGCGACTCCAGCGGTCCGCTGGGATATCGAACGTTATCCACGCGCGAGGCAGGAAGTTCCACAGCACTGCAAGGTCGTTTATGTCAATGGAGGAGGATCGGATAAGTGAGATTTGCAGCCGAGTTGTCGGACTAATAAAGTGAAGGGTTGTGCTAGCATGTCAATGTTTATCATGGGTGGTTTATAGCTTTGCCGACTGGCAGCTACTAACAGGTCTATTCGTGTGCTTATTTTATTGCTCATTGCTTATTCATATGAGGTCTATTTGCTATCGACCGATAAGGTTTGTATTGCTCATTTGTACTGAGCCACTGTTCTAAGAAGCGCAACTATGTAGCATATATCATATCGATATAATTTGATTGTCTATCAAAAACACATTCAATCTAGTCACCACTTTTTTAAGTAGTTACATCCCCCAGGGGCCAACTCAGCCGAGCGCAGCTCGTATAATGATGACAGCGTATTCTGCGCACACTCGTTGACCGCTCTGCAGTGAAATGACCAACATTTATGGACCGGGCGGGCAGGAATGAGGTGGCTGAAGCGTTAGAGTCAAATGGAATGTCACCCCATCAGTAGTCCGCGCCGGCCACCATTAGCCGGGGGCGGCGGCCGATGGCACCGCACCGGCCTATAAATCAGGAGACGTGTTCGGCTGTTTGATAAAGAGACAGAGGTTTACGTGCCCTTCCGGTGGATTTCTGGGTGTGGATGATCGATTATGTGGGCTAAGGTGTGCACATGACATAAATACCGTAGTTGGTTGTCATCAAACTTCGGTGTTTTTAACCGCGAGTGTCATGGTTTAGCCAAATGTTCTCAGTCCCGCTTCGATGAATTATGGAATTGTGGGTGAAAAAGAATACATTGACACGTATGTGATCGCCTAAGTTGATCAACAGTACCCTGTTTTACTCTGTTTTATCGTTGGTTTGAAAATCGATGTCCAGACTATGCAAGCGTACCACATGTGCTCTTGATCATATCTGAGCCGTTTCCCTGTAAATTCCTCTCCATACATCATCGCCTATCCTTGAAACGCCGTCGGACTAATCGTGTCATCGTACCAATGAGATTAACCGCACCTGCGTTGATACTCAAGCCGAGCTGTCGACTATCATTCGCTGATGATCCTACCGCACTAACGAGCATAATATCTGCACTCTGCAGCTAACTGTCAGTTCCCTAGTTGCCCATACTTAAGAAGAAGAACTTCCGGGCGTAAGGTTTTCTGTCCCCGATAAAGTAAGGTAGTCTTTTTTGCCTTCGGGTCATAACCTCAGCCCTCACCGCCTCGCCAGGCGTCATTGACCTTCAATTATACATTTGTGTTTGCCCCGAGGCAGCAGATTATTAGGATAGCACCAGGAAACAACCGGGTGGCCTCGCGCACGTGGGAAACGGCCTGTGATAAGCCGCGGAGGAAAATTTCTGCGGAATTCCAATAATGACTGGAGTGATTCATAAGCTGTTTTTTCCTTTTCGGAGCGGTTGTTCTTGAGTTCGCTATACCCTGAATAAAACTGCAGTGATTTCATGTTGCCCTGATTAGCCATAATGAACATGAGGATGACGTTACTACACCTGTTAGACTGTTTTTTAGTCCAGCTCATACTTTGAGGTGTCCTGTGAAGGGTGAACCGTTACATGATCTTACCTAGCGGTTATGTGTATTTTTCGGAGTATCATTTTCCACTTCAGCCAGCCCTTTGGTACATTGAATTATTATTCAGTTGTTGTTGCACGCAGTGCGAAAAAGATGCTTGCTCTACTCGAGTCTTATCTGTGAGGATGGTAGATATAATCCGAAGACACCTCTTAAAGTCATTTACATATAAGAGTGTGTGTAACTGTGATTTAGTAGGATCGTTTTCAGCGAGTTATAGCCTTCTTATACTTATACAGAACATGTAGCCTACACACATTGGTCTTCAGCCAGGGCAGTGGGTTAATGCCACTGTTGATGCATTTGTCAATGCTTAGGCATTCGTACATTTATCAGTTTCTCTGTGATTTTTTCGCCGTCACAGGTCACCTATTCGTCACTCATCCGACATCTTCTGTTCACTTGCGTCAGCCCCAGGGTTCAGCGTCCTCTCCAATGTCAGACCCAGGAGACGGTCGGTCGCACCTGTCCCTGTCTGGCAGTGGCGGTCGTGTCTCGCCTGCCATGTCCTCCTGACGCGATGCACCGCCCTGAAGACGTTGTCAGAAGTGGACACGGACACTGGGCCACTCCCCTTCATCGAATCGTCTCCATCTCCTCCCCCCCCCCCCCCACTGCCCCCTGATGAAATCACTTCCCCATGACAGCGGCCACTGGCCATTAATATTAAAACCAATTACCCAGTGAGTTATTGGGGCACGTGCTGGCGGGTTGCCTCCCTCGGGGTGGGCACGACTGGTTATAGGCTGACCCGTCCCCTCCCCCACATCCCACCCACCCAGGGTGTATCCGCGCAGCCATCAGACGACGTAGTAAAGACAGCCCGCGGCACGGCATCAGATCAAGAAGGGAGGAGGGGATGGGAGGCTTGCTCCACAGCTGGGCGGTCCGTGGGGGCAGTTTCGTGGCGCGGTCCGACCATCAGTGAACGAACGCCCTGTTTGATGGGCGATACTCACCTTTATGGCACGGCGATTGGCGTGAAAAACCCACATCGAGCCACGGGGAAATTCCTGTGTGTGAACCTTGGCTGGTAACAGAAATACAAATCTGGTGAGTGACATTGGTAGGATCTATTGTTTCGTAACTGACCTGTGTTGTCTGTTACAGGTGAGCTGAGACAGGAAGTGACGTTATGTGTGAAACTTCATTCACCTACCGAGTCGCTAGTATGTAAGTACACCTGCCTCTATAGCTGTGTGGAGTGTTGAGTTCAAAACCGGTTGTGTTCCGTCGTCTTCCAATGGCCTCTCATATTTCGGGCTTGGCCTGTGGGCTGTGGTCAAGGACCTAGCGACTAGTGATGTCAATTTCAGAAAACATGTGTCCAATGTCCGTCCAATGTCCAATGCTGGCGTCGACTGTCCGTCCAAAAATATCCAAGCCAGCCATTTGTCCAAAGACGTCCGACATTTACGCAATAGTTTACACTCAACACCGTTATTTAATTTGCTGTTAATGTATCGTTACCAGCTCAAAAGTGTTTATCATATCGAAAGCTGGGCTTTTTAATAGCCAATCAATGTTAAACACGATTACTTTATGAAAATGTTGAGGTGTAGCAAGCGATTGTCCAAAGTTGTCCAAAGCCTGCTGTCATTGTCCAACCGAATTCCGAATTGGACATTGGACAAAATCGGAATTCCGAAGATTCAAGTTCCGATTGACACCACTACTAGCGACTAACTGGGATATCCCATTCCGGTGTTTAAACCCCATTCCATCCCAGAATGGCAGCGTATAGGTACCCCGGAGCTGACTGTGCAGTGTGCACGCGTCAGGCCGTCTTCCCGGCCCGCTAAGAAGACTGCAGGTGGCCAAACATCGGCCTCTCTTCCACTCAAGCCCTGATGGCTCCATTCATTCTCTAAGTACAGCCGCGGGCCGCGCAGCCGGCTGGCGTAAGGTCCGGGCGGGGGAGGGATTCGCTGGGGGCTGATCTGCTCTGGATCCGGTCCCCGCTCCGGGAGTTCCTGGCAGTAAGTAATTACGTCCAGTACTCTGATTCCGGATCTGACGAGGGTGAGATTGTGTTAGATTTGGTGCAGGTGGGGTCTAAATGGTAGCAGGTTCCGGGTCTGTTCAATGCTTCCGACGTGGACCGAAATCGATTGGTACTGCGTTTGTCTGCATCGTGACCGACTGTATCGTATCATGTCAGCTACTGCAGAATGCACCTGGGAGTGCCCGCTTCTGTTTACAACGGTTACGCTGCTCGGTTCGGAGCGGGCCCGGGTAGGCGGCTGGAGACCCGTCTCCGTGGTGCACCTGTTGACTGCCATTGGTCGTGCATTGTCCAATGTGCACGGTGCTAGTGTGCACAGTGCACGAATGGCTGTGTGCACGGCTGGCTCTTGCTGTTGGCGCGCCGTCCCGACTGCTGGCTGCTGACTGCTGTCTGCTGTCTGCTGCCTGCTGCCTGCTGACTGCTGGCGGTGCTGGCAGTGGCTGCTGCTACTGGGTTTTTAATGCCCCAACTGGTTGCCATGTGTCCGTTGCCAGCTGTTCCTCTCATGGCTATTGTGTGAGGTGCCATGGCTAATCATGGCAGAGGCGGTACAAGACCGAGCTGGCCTCTGGGAGCCGAGCTGTCTCGCAGAACTGCAGCAGCTGGAGGCCTCAGATGTGCTCAATTTGTCACAGAACATGGGTGGGTCGAGTGTCGCGACGTGACAGACAAATTGACGGCGACGTGAAACTACGCAGAAATTCTCAGGACCTGGCTGGTGTGCAGAATACAGATACAATCTATTTAGGGAGATGACGCCTTAGCCAGCAGGTTCAACAGAAGGTCAAGCTACATTTAATACATGTTCTGCCTGGATGGATCTATTTTTTGCGAGTTTTTGTTGTTTTTCACATGAGGTAGAATCATTGTTTTATTCCGCCGTTTTCGGAACTGATAAGGGGCCCACCCCGATCACAGCTAGCTCGAGGAGAGACTCAGCTAGACCACCCTCAGCTAGACCACGCCGGTCATAACACGTTGGCCCGACCGACTGCCATGTCTGACGATCTCAGCGTCTGCCGTCTGGCGATGTGACCAGTGACCACTCGAGTGTGACGGCCACCGTATCGAATCTATGTACGGTCACACGGAGCGCTACGCGGGGCCCTGCTCGCCGTGTCTGGCGACCCAACCACCTGGTCTACCGCACCTGTGGACTGGGACTGGCCGGCCGGTGGCGGTCGACGAGGCTTCCTGGAAGTCTCTGAGCCGGAAGAATGCTAATGTGTTGAGCTACATGACGGAACTAGGCTGCTTGTTGTGTTGAAGGAGAACGGGGCACCGGCAGATGAAGGCTGGTCATGGATGAGCGTTGGGTGATTCGAAAGGTTGGATACTTGAGACGCAGAAGAGAAGCAGTACCTAGTGGTTTTATAAGGCTTTCCTGGCACATTGCCAGCCTGTCAGGGTTACCTGAGCTGCCTTGAGACAATGCTTGCGTCACTATGTACTGACATGGTCCTAAAGCGAAGAAAGACTGCTGACTAGTGGAGAGTTGGGCCCTGTATAAACTGATGTGGTGAGGTGAGAAACGGGATGTATCACAATGTCTACAACTACCACCGATGTAGCGGTTAGTTCAAACACATGAGCATCGGCGGCGTTTTATATGTTCGGATACATTTCTGCCCAAGTTTATCTCACTCACCAGTAAATTATCGGTGGCTGAGCCTGATCTGTTTATGCAACACTGTCGTAAACAGGTCACGTCCGATCGTCCCACATTCCGACAGAAGCTCCCGAACCTCCGCGCCGACAGATGTCCAGTCTTTCAAACAGCAACAGCGTGTGAACCACTCGTCTTCCGTTGTTCACAGACTATCGGTACGTGTCTGTCGGGAGTCCGCCGGTGGCACGATCATGGAGTACCCTGATCGTCCTGAGAACAAGCTCAGGAATGTCGCGATCCACGGCCAATCAAATCTCCGGACAATGTCCGGAGCGATCGCCCTCCTCCCTCCATGTCTGTCCGTCCGTCCATCCGTCCGTCCGTCCGTCCGTCCGTCCGTCCGTTCGTCCGTCCGTCCGTCTGGCCGGCTGGCCCGTCGGGCTGGATGGAATCCGTCAGCTCTCATACCTACTCGACCGGTTATGATGGAGCGACGGACCAACGGACGGACGAGCTGGACTAGGAGGACGGGCCGAAGCATCATGCACTGCGGGATAAAATCTGCGGTGAAGGATGGTCTGACCGCTAGGACGCGACGGTCAGTGTCGACTTATGGCGACAACGCCGAGCCGACATGAGTCCGACGCGGACTGCGGTCTCGCAAAGCTTGTGTTTACCTGGTGCTACTGAAACCCGAGAACGGATCGAACACGTCTTGCGGCTTCGTTATTGGATTTGTATTGTGTGCACACAAGTCACCCCTAGCTATTTTGGTAGCTTCTGAATCCAGTTATGGAGCCAGCGTGCTTTTTTAAAGTACATCAACTGCATTTGGTTTGTGAGCACTTCTTTTCATGATGATTTAAGCTATACGACTACTCAGCGTTCGTTCACCACAGGCGGCTGTAAGGCCATCGACGATCTTTTCACGTATACATTCGAGTGAGCTTGGTACACCTCGGCGTCTCCCAATGGTAACGCCGGTGTGACTCCTTCGTGACGCCGTCACACCGGCCCGGACTGTCACGGGTGAGTGACCTTATTGTGACGGCCCTCCCTCCCTCCCGCTGTGATCGTCCCGTTACGGCAGATCTTGGCGTTAGGCTTGGTGAACGAGCCGCCCGACGAGACAGACTCGGACACAGATTCGGCATGGGCAGTAAAAGACGCAGTCTGTGGAGGCGTCTGTGGTATGAAAAAGCTGATCCATGCAATGCAACTTCCCGAAGACACCAAGGCTGCGCTGCCACTGGTAAACATTTATCATTCAAAGCACATGCTCCTCAGTCCCCCTGTGCAGTGACTATATGAGAAGAACGCCTTCCATCGTCTACATAGTCTCCATCGTCTCCATGGTCTCTCACGGTCTCTCACGGTCACCGGAGCGGAGGCTGTGGTCAGGGAAGAGTTTTTGTCGGTGCTCGTCTCCTCGCATCATCGGAGCGCGTTTTTACGTGGCTGTGGTGTCCGTGGGAACAGCCGAGAAGAGGAGTCGGACTGTTACGGTTGTAGGAGTTATGGTGAGGGAGTGAGACCCGTTTGTGGTGTAGCTGCGAGGCTTACAGGTGGCCTGAGACCGGTCGAGGACTTAGTCTTTAGACTAGATAAATAATATGATAGAGATAGAGGCTGATTGCATGGCTCTAAGACTGCTGATCTGGCCTAAGCTCTGTCTGGTATGATTTCCAATACTGTCTGACCGTATCTTGGCTGTCTGTAGCTTGGTCTATGCAGACTGACTTGATGTTTCGTTTAACTAATTCTGAGGAAGCGAATGTCTTATTATCTAGCCTGCGAGAGCCACCAACTGCCTCGAGCTCAAAGCAGAGGAGCGTGGCACTCTGGCGGAACGGAATGCGTCTCGCCAGAGGCTGTGGGACGTGACAAGCCGCTGGTGGACTGCAATCAGCTTCAGTTGATGATAGCGGCGTTCTAACCGCTACCGAGTCGTGTCGGTTGTCCGGGAGGTGGAGCGAGACGCCTCGAAGTCCACGGCGCGTCTGGGACTGTGGTTAGGGTCCGACATTCCCGATATAGATGTTTTGGAATTTAGATTGTGGGAGCCTAGTTCTTGCCGTCCACTTTTTGTTGACCGTTGATGAGTGTTGCCGCCCCGTCAAGTCGAGGTTATTCAGAAGTCAAGTGTTACTAAATTTAGTAAGCTGAAACAAGTGGTCTTTATATTGTCCTTGTCCCTTGCCCATACGAGTATATTGCTTTTGGTGATTCCCTATGGAGGAATATGTAATTTTTCACGTGTATTATGCTTATCGTAAGATGCATGCCGCTATCACACAAAGCCTATCACGGCAGGCATTCGTCTGATACTCCCTGTCTGGACACAATAGCTTAGCTGCAGGCATGGTTTTGCCGATCATATCTTCCTCAAAGGTCTGTATTTGGCATTGGCTATTGAGCAACACGGCTGACTTGGACTGTATTGTTCAAGATGGCATCTGAACGCCTTGATGGCAATGTGACAGCTACTATCGTTGTATCAGCCGAACACACCCTTATGTTATCGGTACCGATAAAAATTGTGGTAAGCATTTAGCTCATCTCCATTTACGTCATATATAACTGTGCACATGGCTTCAAATGGATTAGGCCATCAGCGTACAATCGTCCCAGTCAAAGATTACATTTTTCAAAGAAGGCGGACGACTCAATTTCGGAATAGAATTAATTCCAAAGGAGTTTGACAGATAAATATTGAATTAGAACTGGGAACGGTGCTTTGTCACTAAAAGTACGGACTTACATACGGGCTCAGACATCACTGATTTAATCTCAATAGCATTTCTGGTCACCGAATCATACCAACAGATAAACGCCTTTTTCACAAGACATTGATTCGTTGTGCTCTAATTAATTCAACCATAAACGATAAGCACGGACTCAAATGAATTGCCCCTTCACCACACTCAAGTAAATGACGTCAAATTACTTTTTTCTCCCGAGGCACCTGCCGCAGCAATCTTGTGAGACAATCTGTGAGTCACCAGACATCACCTCCCGCCTACAATCTGAAGTGTCTACCCTGTAGCTATAGTTGAGAGCCCGCCGCGTGCCTCCGCCGTGCAGGTGTGCCGTTATCGCAGCAGCGCCGGCCCAGTAATCCTCTCACTATCCCTCCTGGGGCGCTCAACCGCCGCCGGCTATCAACAGCTGGGTCAGTGGAACTGCCCTGAGGCGCCGCGCTGCAGAGCTAATACCGGCTTACCTGGACGAATAACGAGGTGCAGAGCAGGCCAGAACCGCTCGTCTAGCATCCTCACCGCCGCGGGCTGAGGGTGAGGCGGCTAGGCTACAGATCAGTCGGCCGACCCATATACTCGCGCGCGTGCCGCCGGACCGGGTCGGCGCGAGGCACGCGTGCCGATGTGGTCCGACGGGGTCGGTCGCCGGCCACGGTGGGTCGACCGGTGGGGCCGACTAACGGTGGGTCGACACGCACCGTCGCTCGGCCGCGCAGTCGTATTTACACAAACATACGACAGTTCGCTTTGGGAGGCAGAGAAGAAGACGGCGAGAGAAGCGAATCATCTTTGAAGGGCAGATGGGAGGGAGGGATAGCTCGTCTTGCTATTTGGCACGTTGCCAGGGTTGTGGAGATTTAAGTCATGCCGGAATGGTACAGCGTCAGTGTCGAGCTGCTTGTTTCGTGTCACCAGTGATGAAGGGGGACTTCCAATCATGAAGCACGACGCATTGAAATCGTCCAGAATTGACATTCATTGTTCAAGGTAGCGCCGCCGCTACGGACAAGATGTCTCGGCGCCGGTAACTCCTTGCCACTTGTCATACACGTGTCGCATCAATATAACAATCACCCAACCCAGAAAAAAACCTGCTCTGATTTGTCCGATGAGCCTGACTGCTCCCGGGCGCCACGCGGAACTCGGCGAAGATTATTCGGTAACCTGGCGCCTCGGGGTTTCGGCACGCGGGCAGTGGTGGAGGCTCGTTTTTGCGCCACGCGGCGATACTCCAGGACCTGGACCGGTCTGATTACTCGCCTGTGTGCCCTTGGAGCCAGCCAGCGGTCAAAAACCTCGGAACGCGCCGCGTGGCGAGCATGAGAGATCTCTTATCCAGTTTCTCATGATCAAATATCGCACGGCAAAACGTTTTAATTTGGTGTGTCGCTATGTGCGTAGATCAGTAAACATTACCATAAACTTAACAAGGGATGACTCACTGAACCACCGTAATAATGTGTGCATTGTGACGGCCTTGAACTTGATGCGTTTCTTAGCATTTTTGATACCTTTGTCCGTGAATGCATCGCATATTGGGGCACCTTGCACTTGAGTTCATCTTTGATTAGATTTCCTACGTTGCAGGGGAGCTCTCGAGGCTATATCAACAGCTTGTTGTTACAGTAATGCGCATCGAGTTCCTCCTGATTTTGATAGTTCATCTGGTTGATAGTGGCGGCATGGGCTTCTCCGCTCGTTCGGAGCCGATTTTTCCTGCTTCAAACCCGGGATGCCTATCTCTGGTCTCAAGTGGCGGTCTGTCTCATTGTCCACCTGAAAAACTACTGACAGGCTTGCTCTTAGTATTGGACCTCCCACCGCCCATCCCGCCACCCACCGACTACCACCCACCGTCCGCCGTGGACCGCCCACGGCTCATCCGCCGCCTCCAGTACAGGAATGGGCTGCGAACGGCGGGTCCAATGACTTCTGAGCGCCACCACCGCCGGCTGGTTAGCGACGCTGCGACAGATGGTCCAGTGTGCGGTCGCCATTAATAACGCACACGACTGGAGCTGTGGCGTGTAACGGCGCTCCCGACTTCCGCGCTTTGCCACGACGTAATGTGCCGTGTGGTGTTGTATCCCGTCCCGTTCCATAACGTCCCGTCTTTTGGCCTCATATTTATCCCGTGTAGTCCCGTCTCTTGTATCACGTTTGGTTGCACTCTTATTGCAGATAACATATACCCTCTTACTGTTATGCAGTAGGAGTATTGAAACATGCCTTTTGCGTAGGAATTTATAACATACGTGCTTGGCTTGTGACCACGCTTAGCAGGCTAGGCTCAAGTGACCTCACTTAGTCCTAATGCATATATCCCGCTGCCCCACGCGCCTTGGTGGCTTCATCTGCCCAATATGGCATCCCCTTGGCAGGCAGTACACTCTGCTGTCCCGCCGGGGCTCTGAGATGCCTCCACGTGCCGTCGGACCAGCACAGTTCCTCACCAGTCAGCCCGAGGGGCGGCGGCCCAGCGGCCCTGCCCGGTTTGGTCCGCCCGGTCCACCGCCAGGGACCACAGTCTGCACTGCTGAGCGTCCCGGCGCGGACCGCTATCTGATATGCATAAGCAGCCGACCAGCCATGCACATATATCAGACCATGGTGGCGACCGGGCCCTTTGAAGCCCGCTGCCGGCCGACCGGCCGAGCCGTCCCCTCCCCGTCCCTCCCCTGCTGTCTGTCTGTCAGCAGCCAGGGCCCGCTCCATGGACAGAGCTGGGTCACAGGGTGATCGGCGTCGGCTGCAAGGACTGATTCACCATACAGCTCGATGTTGCAGATCATTCTGTTTCAATTGATGGTTGACTATCCCGACTGCTGACTTCTGTTTGGATTGCTGTTTCGGCTGCTGTTTTGGCAGCTGTCTCGGTAATAGTCATGACTGTCGTCTCGATTGCTGCTTTGACTTATATTCTAGGTTCTTATTCCTCTGACAGGTTATCGCCTTGACTGTCGTCTTGGCTGCCGTCTGCCTGTTTCACGGCAGTCATGACCGTGCTTTCTCGACTGTAGTCTCGACAACCCGTCTGGACCGATCCGTGTGTCACCATCTCTGCTGCCAACAGCAGTCTGTTTTGATTGAAGGACGTGCCACTGAACTGCACTGCACTTGACTCATACAATGCAAATGCGAGACAGATGAATTTAAGCAGTAGATTCCCAGTACCATAGGACCGAGGTGGCCCTGAATGAAAATGGAGCTCGATTGCCGAGCAGTGAACCCGGAAGCTTTGTTCGCGGACCTATTTGATCAATTTGCCTGACGACTATTTGCTGACCGCTGGGTACTGACTGATAACCCTTAACCCCTACCCCAGTGAAGATGGCTTATAACAGTTTGATCTTTGTCTATCGCTATTGACTTCTGTCCGTTGACGGGTCACCGTTGACGACTGAGTTCAGACTAGCGATTGCTATAAGCGGACTGTCCCTCTCACTACTGCCCCTGACTTCCTGTTTGCCTCTCGCAACATTCATCGGGACAACACCGTCAATACCCAGGCTGCACCTGGGTCTGTACTAAGTCCGGGATCTGATTGGGCCGTGAATACAACAATTTATAATCGGGCTGCTGCCCAGTCAACCGTACAGACGTGCAGTGTTCGAAGAACGGAGAATGGAGCATGATGCAATGTGATTAGTTTGTCTGCCACGGTGGTCTGTGCTAGCCCATATCTACGTCCGTGTGAAGTGAAACTGCTATCTACTAATAAAGATAAATCTCTTTCTTTGTATGATGATATGCTTCTGGCTTCACCATTGTCAGCACCAATATGCACATAATTCATTGTTGTATGTGCCATTGGTTCTATGATTAACCCTCGCCCGCACATGCCATTTTCCCATCCTAGAACGCACATGGGGGGGGTGGTTGCCACCCCCCCCGCGCCATTTCGTTCCTGTTGGAGATAGAGCTTAGCAGTAAAGACCAAAAGATTCTTTGGGAAGAGACGAATCCAATGATACCCAGTTTTACCTTCTCAGGTCAGTCATTGACCTTCCAGGTCAGGTCAAACTAAAAAATGTTGCTGTTTTGGGTCACCGTTGGATATCAAGTGCGCTGCTTATCAAATACCGATGACGATGCTGTTTTCTGGTGCCAAGCCAGCTAGAACCTCTTTGTCACACTATCCGACCAGAATTTTGCTGCTGAGGTCATTTCAGGTCAAGTTAGGTCAAGGTCAATTATATGTGTTTGTATGTCTGTGTGTGTCTGTGTGTATACTGATGTGTGCACCGATTGTTTTTGGGTCCATATCACATGAAATCATGATCTGAGAAGCCTTTACCAAAAATGCAGTCAAAAAAACTTCACAAAAAGTAAATTCAGCTTGCCTAAAACGCAATTATCTTAGATGACCTAGGTTGACCTTGACCCTGACCTTGACCCCTGTACATCGTCGAACAACATGTTCCATGATAGGTGGGAGGTAAGACTGGCAAAAAAGGCCGAAATCAGGGTGTCAAATGCTCACAAGGCCCATGGCAAACGCAAGATGTTGAGAATTGGCCATTTGGGTCATGACATGACCTGAAAAACAAGGTCATATCTCCGAAACCAAAAATCACAGAAACTTGAAATTTTCAGTGGACATCAAAAAAGGATAGACGAGCAGCTATACCAAAAATCAGCCTTCTAGCTCTAAAAATGTTGAGTGCAGAGCAGAAAGACTGCCTGGGGGGGTGGCAACCCCCCCCCCCCCCCATGTGCGGGCGAGGGTTAAGTGCGAAATAGAACATCGACAATTTGGCAGAGAATGTCACTCGATGTCAGTTTTTTTCAGATGGCACATCAGCGTCAACGTAACTATTGCTTCATGATAAAGAAAATAATCAAGTTGTCTAAAAAACGACCTGGCAAAGGTTTGCATTTCATGACCAACAATAAACTCCATCGCTAAGTAAACATGACTCGCGCCGGCCCTTCAGAGCCTGATTGTATTGAATCAACACGTGGCTCTATCAGCCCAATCAAACCCTCGAATCGGCCGCGTCGCCGGCTCGACGAGGCGCCGTTTGCATATCAGGCGCTGGTAGACACACACCGACATCATCGGACGTGTACCCCTCTCCCTCCCCCTCCCCGCCTGACGTCACCGGCGCGCGGCACGGTGCGCCTGACCTCTGCGCCATGGGCCCTGCGCCGCCGCGGCGCCGCCGCTGCCGCTGCCGCCTCGGCCTGCTGCCGAGTTGTAGGCGCACATTGCACGGGCCTGTGTCCCCGCCAATGGCCGTGGCAGCCAGCCAGGCAGGGTGGTGGAGGTTCAGCCCGACGGCAAGGGTGTGGCGGCGGCACGTAGGATGGGGAAGACAGACGGGGAGGGAGGGGGGCAGACGTGAGGACAGAACTCAGACTGGCCAGCGGACCACCCTCAGTGGTGTGGGCCATGACGCGCCGACCTGTTGATGTGTTTGATGTGCATGTTCGTATACTGGCTCGGTTGTAGCGTATTGGTGACGAACCAGGCGCAACGGGAACAGACGGGACCCAACGGGGTATGCCCGTCACGTATCGGGGCACGTGACGTCGGGGTCTGTGACGCGTCGTGACGTGATGTGTTGGACCGTGATGGATCGTGAGTCGTGAGTGTGATCCGCGGCACGGGATTTAACCCAGGCCTGACAGATTCAAAGTGTGCTGACTGTAGTACGTGGAAGGGCTGTCTATGGCCGTCAACACCGTGCGAGTCTTGAGGATGTGTCGAGATAATCCTGAAGGTTATCCGGTATTACCGAGAAGCTGGATTTAGCTATGCGCTTGCGCATTGCTCGTGACGATGGCTGCCTTGATATGTGTCTTGTTTGCCTCTTGCGGTTTTTCTTTTCAATTAAGCTTTGCAGATAAGGTTAATATTTTCGCTAATTATGAAAAACACCCTGTAAATGGCAAATGCCAAAAAGCATCATGTCTCCTCGGATGGTGTCTTATCGCAGTGGTGGTCTCCCTTAAAAGTCCACCACGAAATTCGGAGTCTGCCCTTGATGAACCAAACCAGCCGTGGACGCTCAATTAGACAGCGTCCAGCACCCACCATCAAAGTGCCGTTTGTGGCCAAGGAACCCACGTAACTTACTTCGATGGCCGAGCACTCAGTCACTGATGCATCAGAAGCCGGTTCTGGGTGTAACGCAGCACAGGGCTGTCAGCCGTGACTGTCCCGTATTGCCAGCGGGGATACCGCATGACCGACCCAAACTGTGGTGTATTGTACAGCAGTGACAACTTTATGTGGGAGCTCCCACACTATATTCGCCGGTCACCGGTCTTTGGCGGCCGCCCAGACTGGGCCATGGCCAATTGGTCAGTTTGGTCAGTCCTGTGGTCAAGCTGTGTGTACTTGTGACAGTGCTCGTGACGTGATGGTGCTCGACCACCCTTCGCCGAGGTCCGAAAGTGGTGTGTTACCTGCCCCGTGCTGCAGGCGACTTTCTAGGTCTATGAACAGTTATACTCGCCGTGTAGTTGTTCTTTGACCAGCTGCACAAATGGTCATTGGTCATTCCGAATTCACCAAACTGCATTGTCAATCACCCTGACTGTGTCTGGTCGCTGTGGCGTGTGTCCTTCAATACGCCAGAGAAGCTCAATGTTTTCTGTCTGCAGTTGGTCGCCCGTTTCGTGCTGTGGTTTCTGGCTATGTCGTGGTGTTTGACGAGGACTTCGGACCGCGGGAGTGCTGCGATCCTGTGCCTCTGTCAGGGAGGGTCTCAGAGAGGGTCCAGTTTACCAGTACAACAACGATCAACGCATACCGTCACGCTAAGTCGTAATATAACCTTATAACCATGTTAAGTATCCAAAAGTGTTCAACTTCATCCTGCTCACCCTGAGCCTAAATCCTGATCATCTCGAATCTGCTGTGCGAGCGCCGTCTTTCTCGATACCATCATCTTTTTTTCTATCTCTGACCTCCAAACCATTTTTCTGCCTCATTGCCCAATGCCCATCAATACCCTACTCTCTGCACCTATACTTCCATTTGAAACGAACCAACTCCAGCTATGTGTGTGGGCGTCGGTACTGCAGCCGTTAATCCTTGTACGAGAGTGAGGAAGTCGCCGGTGGTTCTGTTATCAGACGTGTTGCAGGCTCGCTTCTCAGCGGGTGGGTGATAGACACAGCGACAAGGCAGTCGAGATGGCTGTCTGAAAATTTATATGGCGCAGTGCATCGCACATGTGGCAATCAGATGTCAATTTACTGATATGCTTTTATTGCATCAAAGTGGCACGAGTAGTCGAATGGAATGCCAACGAAATGAACAGTCATTTATCTTAAATCAGTTTAATTTATAACTTTTGTTATCTTGCCATGCCTGTTCTTCGCTATCGTTTCTTTTCAGATCAACAGTTATTCCGTATCCTGGCTTAACCACAGTAAGCATATTGAGTGAATTGGGTTCATCATGACCTAGAAAAACAGCGCTTCATTCGGTGCAGCGTGATGAACTCAGCCTTGATAAGATAGGTGACTACAGGTTAAACAAGACCAGCTCCTGTGTAAGTTTGTTTCAGCCGCGATCTTATGGACGTTTTGAGGTCATGCACTTTAGTATGTCTTGCAAGCAATACCATTGGCGCATGGCGGCTTGCTTATTAAAAATAGTTGTATTAAACATAAAATGCATACACCACGCTCATGGACAATTAGGCCTCGCTGACAAGTAAAATATTTTTATCATCCACCAATCATGCGTCGTTTCTCACAAAGTGCTTCAAAACTCAAAACAGTCATTCACAAACGAAAGATAATTTATAAAGCTCGTCATAGCTCTACAACCACACCACGAACATATTCAAGAAGCCCCCCCCCCCCTCCCACCACACACCACATACACACAAAATAGCCGTCCTCACATACAAGACTGTCACCATGGTCTCACTCTCAACTCACCAGTCATCGCCCTCACACCTCCAATCACCACCGAGAGCCCCGAAATCACCACTCGCACCACTCACAGAAACACCATGTCGACCCGACCGGTCACACCCTGTCTCGGCGGCGGCGGCAGCGTCGCAGGCCATGTTTCTCAATGACTGCGACTCGATGGGCTAAGCCCTGGTGAATAATGCATTCGAGGGGCACCTGGACTGGTGGCTGAGAGTCTGAGGGAGCTCGCGAGCTCTACTCAGACTGGTGAGCGCACGGGACTGAAGATCAGCTGGGCTGGTGGTGGCTAGCCGCACTTAGTCGACCTGTGATTGGTTGAACTGTAAATCTCACCTAGAAATTATAACGTGCACCAACATTCTTACTCTGGATAAACGTTACCCCATGGAGATGCTATAATGTGGCTGTTGATAGACCGCCATGATAGTTTGATTTCTAAGTGCTGATATCAATTTGAGCCTAGTGTGATAAATTCCCGACCCGTGATAAATTCCACATTTCTGGGTCAGCGGCATGCAGGTGTCCTTGCAGTACTCCGTCTAATATAAAGGTCGTCACGCGGACGCGTATACATTCCAAGGATATCCTTTTAAACAGAGTTATTTATGAGACTTCTGATAGACATTTATCAGCCCTCAAACTACCATAGAGATGGTTCGTTCTCTTTAAACTTCAACGCAGTAAGAAGACGTACGGTAGAACGATTGATAGTTAATATTGACGTGACTACACCATACAAGCCTCGTAGGTACGCGTCTTTCGCTCTATTTTGTTTGGCAATTACCTACACTTCTACGCCAGTGGATATCGCGTTTATCATGTCCGACAGTACAATTGCGTCATGAAACCGAATGTTCATAACCAAGCGGAACCCCATTAGTTGATCCTTGAGCGGCATGTCTTGATAGCGGCTTTGATTGTGAGTATATATAGTCTCAACATTACAACTTATCAATTATCAACTTTATCAAGATTATCAACTTATCACTACTGCCGGGTTCAGCAAGCACCATGCGGTGAATTTGAAAACATGTCTTTTTTAAAGGAAGGTACATACCTTAGTTTGAACTGCTCTTGGCGTGAGGTCCAAAGACTGTTCTGTCCGTACAGGTTTTCTCTGGTGTTTTGTCCTCCGCGTTGCCTGAATCTCATAAACATTCATGTTGTTGTGTAACCCACTTTGGGCACATTTGCATTTGTCAACTGCCGCCACTTATGACTTAGGCTGTGGTAGGCCACCGACCAATCTGGCTGCTGGTCATGCGTTACTCATAGTCGAGCCCCCTCCGCCCTCTGGCGTTTCACCACAGCTGGTCTGCTTGTGGTGTGGGAGTACACATGCCTTTCCACAGTGAACCAATACAGTTTTAATGGAAACATGTCAGCCACGACAAAACACTGCATGAATATACAGCACTTCGTCTCGTTACAACACTCGACCACACGTTTCGGCTCTAAGCGCGGCTTGAATCTCACTTTTACCACTCGCTATAGGTATACTGGAAGGCCCATCGCGTTTTGCACGTAAAATTAAACGTCGCCTCATTGCGTCTCATGAGTATGCAGATTCTCGCCGATGATGGCGATGTTATCGGACGAAACGACGCCGACGGAGCTGTGGAGCGCGATTTCATGGAAGACGTGTGCATGATGCTCGTAAAGATTGTGAACGAACGGCTGAACACGTCTGATAGCTACGTCACAGATGAGTTTGACCGTGGGCATGGTCTGTCGTCCATGGCCTTTTGTGTTTGAAGTCGTTCGGAGCTAGCAGCATTTGGTCTGACGCAATCGGAATTTTGACGTAGCTGGGATCTTCATATGGCGCCGCCTACGTCTAAAGGTACATTTCCTCGTTAAGTTGTTATAAGCTTCTCCCGACGTTTTGCTTCGTTAGGCACGAATGTCACATTATGCGCATTCCGTAACGATATTGCACACTTTTGCGATGATACAACGCGGATGCTCGGTATTCCATTTTGCTACTTAAACATGTTATGATGTCAAACGAGGGAAAACGAGTCTCTTGTCCATTTCCTCGGCATTGCTTATCACTATCAAGGACAGGTGGATGCAGAGCGTCCCTAGTACTTGTTCCCGTCACGGTGTCACCATCCATGCCCGCCCCGTCACGCGCCGTAACGATGCGGCCACCTCCGGTTGGTGAACTTTCGTATCATCATGGCGTTACGGTTGTCATGAGCCGTCACGGGTTCCTAAATCGTGACGCGAATAATCCTTGCTGTGATTCGGAGTGGCGGGATCAACACCCCATGGGGTGTCGTATGCTCATAGGTAATGGATGGATTTGCATTTCATCGAGATTGGCCGTATGTTGACTTCTTCGCTTGGAAACTAGCGTTCTTGTCTTTTGCTCACCATGAGGTTCAGTGAAAGCCAAGGGTTTTTTGTTGTAGGTCGAACTCACTCTTGCTCTTCATAGCTGTACGCAAACTGTGTGAGCTTCACTGGAGCTGTCTGAGCTGTGTGGGCTCTGCCGAGTTTCCAATTGAATTGCCTGAGCTGCTATGAGCTCTGCCGGGTCCCCGCTGCAGCTCTTTGAGCTGCTGTGGGCTCTGCCGGGTCCCTGCTGCAGCTCTCTGAGCTGTGTGGGCTCTGCCGGGTCTGCTGTCGGAGCTGTGTGGGCTCTGCCGCGGGTCTGCTGTCGGAGCTGTGTGGGCTCTGCGCGGCTGCGGCACGGAGCTCCGTGTGCGGGCTGAAGGCGCCGCGGGCGCCGGTCGGCGATCGCACGACCTTCGACGGCTATGAACTCCTCTCTCTCCCCTCCCCCCTCTCTCCGCCGAGCCCTGCACGCCGTGAAGCGCCCCGCCGCGGTCCGGGGGCGGACCAGACGGGACACGACGCTCACCTTCCGCCCCTAGTCGTGCCCGGCGACGGTCGTCAACGGCGGCCGGCGCGCTGGTGCGCCGGCACCCATGAATGCCCGGCATGTCATGAAACTTGGACGTTAACTCCGGCGCTGGTGCGGCGGCGAAAGGGATAAACATCGGCTTCACACGCTCCCCAGTGGAATGGCTCCCAGGGTGGCGGCTGGAGCCTGCAAGATTCTGGTCGGAGCGATTAGGCGTGTGAGACAGTGCAAGTGCAGGAATGCAGAAATGGGATTGGTATGTTGTTATGAACGGTGCGCAGCGTGGTTGAATTATGAAATCGAGGACAGTGTAGAAAGTGTTTAATAGGAAATGGGCCCTCTGCAGATGATGAGTTGACTCTGAAAGTTCACAAATTTCGACCATGAGCCAGTAGGCCTCCAGTGAGCGTATCCATCCTTGTGGTGGCTGTCTGAAGGTCGCCGCGTCGCTCCGCCGTTTGCTGCGCCACCGCCGCTGTCGACTTTGAACGATGGGCGCGCCGTCACCTCAGCAGCGGTGACCGTACAGCAAACAACAAAATGCGGAAAGACTGGCTGCAGCTGCACCATGCGCCGCTGCATCGCAGCTGTGTGTTAGCACAGACTAAATATTCAGTACACTCGCGGACACGACAACAGAAACGGCGGCCACAGAAGCTCAAACACATGTTTTCCAATTGTGAATTCAGTCTTTGTGACTGTTGCTCACCATATCAAAGACTTAGTTGGCTCGCCTGGCAACGCCATTTTCGAGTGCCATTTCTAGACAAACGTCCGCTTTCCACAAACCATTGTAATGCTTAAAGAAATCACCTAATGCCCGTATCGTCCATGTCACGTCAGAGGGATTACTAGCGACGACCGCGAACGGAAAACCAGTGTCGTTTTTCATCTGAGGTCGCCAGAGTCGGCACTCGTGTTCGCTGTCCATCTGCAGGGAGCGTCGCGCCCGATGACCCACCGTCGAGACCATTTGGGTCACTGCAGACGTCACCGAGGCAGGGACCCGGTGTTATTTGGTGTCCTGATACCACCGGCAAAGTTATACGGACATGTACCCGCATCAGCCGATACATTTGTCGCTGTCTGGCTCACCTGTCTGGTTCACCCGGTGGGCGGGTTGAAGGTGCGATATGGTTTGGTGAGGTCGTATGGTGGTTCCTTTAACGATTCACAGATGGGTGACTCAATAGTAGTTAAGTGTAGTTTTTGGGTGTTTGTGGATCGATTTGCTAGCGAATATAAGACAATTATAGCATATATCTCACCTCAGCTGTGGAACCTTTTGAGAATCAACAGGCTATTATTACAAATCCTCGCCTTACCCGTCTCCGGGTTCTCATCACCCAAAGCCCCGGCTAAGGCTTCCCAGGCCGGTCCAGTCCAGTCTCAGCCATCTGGCTCTGAGCCTTAGCGGACCCGGAAGCCTGCATGACCGCTCAAACCCCGTCTCGGACCGGTCAGATCAGCCCGGACGGTCGGTCGTGCGACCACGGTCACTCAGAGTAAATGGTCAGCTGCAGTCGGCAGCCGGTCTCAGGACAGCCCTGCCCGCCAGGTGGCGGCTCAGCAGCGGCCACGGAGGCCACATGAATGAAACTGACAGGTGCTGAACTCAGGCGTCCTCCAGGAGTTGAGGTTCGCAGCCGTAACCGACTACACGGGCCTTTCCAGGCATGCTAAGCACCGCTGAAATGTGCACAGTTACGTGATGTGACTTAGAGAAGCGGCCGTTTTTATCACTGAAGGTGATGTGTTAACTTGAGGCATACCGGCTTTGAACCTTCAACTGCGCACATGTGTTGGTAGGTACTGCGCATCTAGCCAGCAGCTGGACTGCAGGGCACGATGTGATCATGGAAGCGACAAAGTCGATGGCCGGGGATAGGCCCTTGATCAAGAGTACGCTTCCTTCAGGTGAATATTTATTGCTGAAAGAAGAGCTAGAGTCGAGAGAGAGAGAGAGAGAGGAGAGAGAGAGAGAGAGAAGAGAGAGAGAGAGAGAGAGAGAGAGAGGAAGAGAGAGAGAGAGAGAGAGAGAAAGAGAGAGAGAGGCCTTCACGGAAGTAAGCAGCTCAGCGTCCCATGATCCTGAAGCCATGATGCCGGGTTCGGTGACCGTTCACGCATCGTTCCGTGCCGCGCCGGGTGGTTTGGATGGCTCCGGCTGGTCGGCCGCGCGTGTCCAGATGGAACCGCTCTGGCCGTGACACGGGCACGTGGAGATTATCACGTGCACGTGCAGCACGTCAGCCGCCAGCCCGGTGGTCCAGGAGCCACTGGGAGACCATCGACCACACAGCCTTGAAACACCTCGCCCATGGGCGCCGTTAGGTTGTAAGTTTGGACAGATTTGAAGGTCTTATCTTGTCACATTTCCATAAAGACAAGCCGGTCGTTAAATTTAGCGTCGGCCATGGTGTGAGGTGTCCCTGGAAAAATGTTCGAAGAGCAGTATCGATTGGGGAGATGCAAAGAATACAAGGATTTGGCGCCTTCATAGTGGAAAGGAACAGAGACTGATAGCCGCTTTCGAATTGTTCTTAATATAACTACTTTGTCGATGCGTATAGTAATTTGCACAGACTGAGGAAATTTATAATTCTTCCTTCCCAACTACTATCAGTAACATGAAGCCGACTTAGAGGGTTTGATGAGGAAAGGCCGCTTCCTGGGAGCATTAATCTGCACTACTGAAAGTGCTTTCATGTGCCTTGAAGGATTACAGTAGAATAGTTCAATAAATGTGTCATATCAGAAAGGGTTTGGCAATGGAGCAATATTTGAATAATGTATATATTTTTCTTATTAATATTTCCCCAAGCTTCTGGATAAAATGACGCCCGCAAGATGTGATCGTTGCATAGCCATCAGTATATGCTGTTATTCAGTACCGCTGAGTACGATCGTAAATAGCCCAGCCGTCGATCGGTGAATTTATGTTGAAAGTAACGAGGGGTTTATTCTCGTTACGATTTATTGGGCCCCATGACTTGTGGTGTGTCTACGTTAAAGAAATACTAATCTGAATTCGACATTGGCTCTATTGTAAGCTGATTGATTGAACTATCCCATGTGTTTGCAATCCACGCGCTTGTTTTTATGCTGGAGCCAACTGTTGAAGCTAGTTTTCCTTCGCTTTTGGTTCCTGTTTGAAGTACCGCTAACAAAGGAGTGCCTACCGTCCAGCGTCTTTTATATGCTGTACGACGGTCTGGTATGATAGAGGAAAAGCCTTCAAATATTACCAGATTCATATCGTTCCATAATTAGTCTTGAATGAACTCATGGTACTTCTTATTTCTATCATGGAATCTAATTATCGTCAATCTATAATCTCGCCATGATACTCGAACTTATTTTCACTTTCTGATGAGCAAATGGCAAAGCTCGATAAACATGTGAGCTGCAATTTCCCATTGTTCACATTTTTTACAGAGTCTACTGACCACAGCTATTTTGTTTTCGCGGCGCAGCTGAATGGACCGTTATGGAACGTTCAGTTATATGGTGATTGTGTTCACTTGAAGGCGAGGGACACCACTTTATAAGGGCACGGAAAGAACGCAGTAATGGGGGCCACGGTATGTTACGGACGTCGTTTTATAGGTGGCACCCTCTTTGTCATGCTACCTGCTGAATTTTGCAGCTACGACTGCCGTATGGGTCCTAAAAAGTGACGCCAAATAACACGTCAACAATCATCATCAAACGTCTAATCACAGCAACGCCGATGCCGCGGAAGGCGTCTTCATCTCAACCCTCCTCCGTCTTACTCCGGACTTGTGGGGTCCCCGGCCGGTCAACCCGGACGAATCTTCCACCGCCGCCGGGTCCGGGTCGTTCAGGTCATCACGACCGACCCCTGGCGGCGCTCAGGGTCGGCGCGAGCTGACCCCGACGCGCAGCGGGTCACCGCGTCCGCTGACCCCAGGTTTCTCGCAGACAGCGCCGTCGGCATCCGACGCTCTCGCGCCGATGATTATTCTCCGAACGAGCTGACTTGTACGTCGCACAGCACCACGCTGGCTGGACAGTCTGCCACGCCTGCCGATAGGCTGGGCTTGGTATCTCTGATTTTCTGGCGTCTGTGAACCTCATAGATGTGCACCGTTTCGGTAGTAGGGGAGAGTGGGGCAATGGCGGACGGTGGGTAATGCCGGCCACCCATCTCTAGTGAGTACTTTGTCCATCACTAATCAGCTGATGTTGTTTACATTTCAGTTGAGCGCCATTCTAGCACGTGGTGCAAGTTTGTCACGGTAGCTCCATTATTTTCATTTTTATAGCGTTAAATGTGTTTTTCGTATCTGATTTTTAATTTTTGTTGCATCTATTTGCTGACTGTGAAATGTGTTAACGCATTTTCAGAAGTGCTGCTTTGCAATGACCTTCAATTAAGCCTTTCTTAGGCGACTGCTGGATGTGAGGCGTTTGCGGCGCAATGCCTTTGACTGCTGCCTGCTTTCTTAAAATAAAGCTGACCTCGGGGTAATACCGGACACGTGTCCGGAATGACTCCACGCGGTTTTGTTTGCGACTTCTGTCGTTAAAGCTCAACGTTTCGGGTGGCTGTGTTTACGGCTGTGTTAGTTTGCTTGCTGTGTTTACGGTTGTGTTAGTTTGCTGCTCTGTTGGCGCCGCGCTGTTGTGTTGCAGCGAGTGCAGTGTTGTGTTGCAGTGCATTGTACTGTTAACTGCTGAATACAGTTGTCGTTTCCTAATTCTCACTTAAATTTCCATCGAAAGAACGGTTTAAGGATGAATACCAGTGACGATATTTCGACTTTTGTGCTATTGCACTTAGTGGCCGGCATTACCCCTCGCTTTTTTGCACCTCCATTTTTCACCACATTTTCGCGTAGGCTCTGAATCTGTCATCAGTGATCTGAGATACTAAAACTGGGTGCTATCTGAAAGCCTATTCCTTTGGCTATAACAACAGTCAAAATCACCATAAAATAGCTTCAAATAGCTAAGCTATTGAGCAAAATGCTTATGGTGTCGCCATTGCCCCACTCTCCCCTATAGGTATCCTGTGATCAGGCGTTCGGCATTCGGGACTCGTGTACGATCAGATATCGACGTTTAAAATTCCAATGCTGCCACTATGCGACATACACCAACGACTAGGGATACCTGTTGAGCTGTCGCACGCAGCCTGACCTTGTCCAGCAGTCAGCGGTCTCTGAACGTGCGCTACCATCAGTCATTCACTCCAACTCACAAAGTTTGGACTATGATTGTCCGCCGCCAAACAGCCAGCCGACCTGTCCGAAAACGGCCCGGTCCAGTCAGGCGGGCAGGCGGGCTGGACCAGGCTGGGGACGGGTCGATCCTGGCTGGGGACGGGCCGCGGACTGGGGACGGGTGGCGACGTGCTGCTTGCATGATGTCTCGTGACGGCCCCAAAAACCGGTCCCTGTCCGACCTGGCGGGGCTGAGGGGTGTCGGACGGCTCATGGACCGGCTGGTTGCAGCGGGACTGGGGGCTCGGGAGACATCATTCATATGTCGCTCAATGGGTGTCGGGACTCGAACTCCAGTCAAAACTGAGCGTTGGGAGGAGCGAATAACTTCAATTCATTAGGGTCGGTTATTTGCGGTGAGTGCAGGAATGTTATTGCTGATTATCTAAGAATAAGCTGGCCGTTTCTGCGTTTCATGGTCGTTGAACATGTTATTTGATCAGAGGGAAGCATATTTTATTGACATTGTAACTACTGTAACTTGCCTAAGCCAAAGTTGTAATGCATGAACCTATGAAGAAGGAACTTTTGCCCACTCCCAAAGGGCTTAGCAGCATTGAATGGATTGTTGTTCAACAAGTTGTTACCTTAAACAGAAATGTAAATATATGCTCAAAATAATGTTTTATATAGATTCTACAACAAAGAAGAAACCGACACAAGGAAAGTGAAACTGGGAACCATCTAAACCGTCGTGGCGTGCAGCAGCGGCATCTAGATTGTTTCTGGTAGGCGCTTTTCTCTACATAGATAGCGCCCTTGCGATTTCGCCCGTTTCTTACAGCGGAAGCGGGCCACCAAATCGTCGCCACCACAAGATGTCCGGGTCTGTTTACAGTTATGGAACGGTGCGGTGGCAACGATGGCTCTGATGATGGCTGACCTGTTGTGAGCCAAACTGGCTTCTAGGGTCGGGTCTCGCTACCTTGCGTTTTCATCGCCACAATCAAAGTTAATCCCACTTGTCTGACTAGAAACGTACCGCCCGCGCTACCGGTAGTGGCCCCAAACGAGACTGGCTTCCGCTAGTTTCGAGCGAGTGGTGCAGATTACAGCGCTGGTTTCGCTTCAGGCGGCTTTTCAGGTGGCTGCGCAGCTGTTCACACAAAGCGAGTGCAAGCTCCGTTATATCCATCGCCTTTACTTGATATTAAGCTTTGGCTATACGATGACCAAGCCTAGACTTTGAGCTCCCGACTGGAACGTCCTGTTTGTACCGTTACACTTCAGCTCCATCATCATTTATCAACGCCTTACTATAACTATTTTCATACCCATCGTTACTCCTTGGAATCTCACACCTACAATTATCCTTTCCACCAGGGCGCTTCTTAAGATCCATTTACGTATCATGGTTCATATCCGTTCTCGTTAAGGATAATAAGTGGACGCTGGCAGCACTTTGGCCATGTCGGTCGGCCGAGCTGGTCGAGGGCCGGTCCGGTAGTTGCTGTATCGGCCAGCTGTGTCAGATGCCGAATTAGTGTCCAGTGCTCGCCAACATATCGGTATATGCTGTGTCAGCCTAACTCTGGGTAAGTCTTCGGGATGTGACATTTGTCCGAAATTTCGGGCGGTCGACTTTCTGGCTGTGATGGTCGTCTGGCTATGTTGTTCATGGGTGTGTCAGTCCTGATCGGTTGTCAGTCTGCTGGCTGTTCCTAAAGCGTTATTTCTCCAGCTGCACCAGGTGACAGTATTGCTGTGCTAGTAAGGCGACTGCCTGGTTAGGTGGACCAGGTGACTTTCTTGCTGAATCGGTCGGACCCTCGACCAGCCGCGATGCCGCTCGGACCCGGCCGACCGACCGCTCGAGCCCGGTGATCCGCCGCCAAGGCTGCACCGTCCGATGAACGGCAGGGAGTGGGCCCTGGGACCGGTCCGGCCATGCCGGCTGGCCGGTGGGGGCGGACAGGGGGAGGCAGGGCACACCCTGCACGACACACGGCACCGGCCCTCAGCTGGGCAACAGCACCGTGCATCCAGGCAGAATGCAGTGGCATGCTGCACTAGAGCAATGGTGCTGGATGGATGTCGTGAGTTGGATGGTTTAAAATTATTTTAAGATGATCCGAAACAAATATTTTGGCACCGATTCATCAAAACATTGGGAAGGATAAAGAAACATTAAATTTATTTTGACTTAGCTTGACCAGACCCTCGGAGCGAATGCCTATTCGATAAAAAATAGCTTTGCAAGATTCTTAGCTTCTATTTGCATGGCGCATCAGGTGGCGAACCTTATTTTATATATTTCCAGCCTTAGCTCCCCAATCACAGCTTATCTTCATCGTCCATCTATTTGGAGCCGTGTCGATCGGGGGTGGCCGCGGCTCTGGCGCCGTGCCCTCGACGGCGGCTGTTTCGTATGCAGCCGGTCGACTGCCGGTCCATGGTCGACGGGGGTCAGTACCCGCGTCCAGTCATTGCGCCATCAACACGGAATAGATCGACCAGACCATCGGCCTGGCAACCCACCGGCCGAACGCCATCAGAAATATTGTATTTAAATGGTGTCAGGCGTTTTGGGTACGTGGCTTTGGTATGTGTTGATTCCGATGTTTTATTGGTTTGTCATAATTGGGTTTCATGGTGTCCGTGACTTTGATGGCGTTGACATGGCATGACATGATGACATGGCGTTGATGCTGAACATTATTTCATTGATGAGTGTCGACAAAAGTGTCCTTTGAGGCACAAGTTTCTTAGAGGTGTTTTTGTTATTGCTCAAATTGGCCTATGAATTAATGATCCTCTGGTCCACGTTTCTCAATCAGGAAACACCTTACACTGAAACCAAACATGTTTTCGTCAAGCAGATCACAGAACACTTTTCAGCCTGTAAGTCGCTCGTCCGTCTGTATGCGGCCAGAGACCCTATTCAGGAAGTCAGTGTCGGTCAGGTCAGAGGCCATCCGACCTCCAGCCGGTGGCCCACATACACAGCCAGTCAGCGCGGCGGCGGTGACGCGGCGCGCCTTAAACGCCGCAGTCTGTGAGCCGCCGCCGCCGGGCAGTGCTGTGTGGGATGGGATGTGAGTGCTGGTGCCCGGTCTTTGGCGGAATTCGGAGCCGCCTCCGCTCCGCAGGACTTCCCTCAGTCGGCGCTGTTTTTGCGGCACTGCCACTGCTTAAGGTGCGGAGTTATTTCTTGTTCTCGACACGCGAGCCGCCTGTCCTTCTCTGTTTGGCTCAGGACATGTCGCTGGTTGTTGGCCACTGTTTGTAAGTTTTTGTTCGGACCGTCAGCGTGCCGCTGCCGTCTCAATTGAAGGATCGGCCGTGGCGTGTCTGTCGACTTCTGTGTGCTGTAACTTGTGTTTTACCAGACTCTGTGAAGGTGATATTCTCTTTCAGCGTAAAGGCTTCGACGGTAGCCACCCGTTACGGCTTATTCGCTTATTTTGCTTTAGTTATCTACGCTAAATCAAAATAAGAAGGTACACTTATTGTTTCTGCTGTTTTTATTGTGCAGTTGGATATTTTTCGTCGTGCGATTGTCGTTCAGTGTATAACTAAATGTTTGTTTTTGGTGAACCCACTTGTGTTTAGCTCTGCTCGCTGTGCAGCTGCGTCAACCCTGCCAGTTTCCTGTCTTGAATTATCGCTCTGATAACTCGTGTTTTTACCAGCTCTTTAGATACCTGCTGTTGACTCCTGTCTCACTATATGTTTTTCGAGACGTGACCTACCATGGTGCTATATTTAGAGGCCTTCCACTGATGTCTTGTCTGTGCCTTTCCAGACGCGTCTGACTGCCGTGTTGGTAAGATCAGAGGTTCTCTACTTACACCCTGTTTCTGTCTTTTCAGACGCGTCTGGCCATGGTGGTGAGGTCAGAGACGTCGGATCGGCTGGAGGGCATCCAGCTGAGTCCCGAGCCGCCGCCCTCCCCAGCCGGCTCACCGTCTGTGCCTCACGACGGCGATGGCCGTCAGCTCAAAGACGCCCTCAAGAAGGGCGGCAAACGCATCTTCCCGCTGTACGACAACTTCAGTAAGACGGTGAAGCGGCACCGAGAGAAGTCCCGGGAGCGCGAGAAGTCGCGCGACATCGTCCGACAGCGGGAGAAGTTGAGACTGCAAGAGGAGGAAAGTGCTGCTAACGTGCAGAACAGTGCTAATGGCGGCAGCGATTCGGCGACGAAACTACAGGCCGATGAAGAGGAGCGTGGCAGGGACAAGACCAAGGAGAAGCGACGCTTCTACTTGCGTGATAAGTCACGAGATAAGAAGAAAAACAAGGACAAGGCGAAGGAGAAGAACGAGAAGAGTGCGGTAGAGGAGGATGTGACTGATATTAGGCGGCAGCGTCTGACGGTGGAGACGTGCGACTCCTCCCGTCCCAGCTCTTCATACAGCTCTCGTGATGACTCGGCCATCTATGGCGCCGTCGAGATGCTGTCCGTCCCCTCGGGCGCCGCGGCCCGCGACCCGCGATCCTCCGCCGCGTCGCTGTCTCGGTCCGGCTCTGGCAGCTCCGCTCAGTCGGCAACCCAGAGGTCAGCAGCTTCTCTCCCGGCTCCAGCATCTTCCTCAGCGTCCACTGCGCCGGTGACCGCTGGCCGACCGGCTTCTGCTGTGGTTGGTTCCGCCAGTGCCACGGCAGCGCCTCGAACGCTGCCGTCTGACCCGTCGCCGCTACAGAACCGTCTGACGTGCCCTCCGGACTGGGCCGAGTACGGTGCTGTGTACGGGGCGGTGGACGGTCGCGGTGAGCTGTACGAGTCGCCTCTGGGACGGTACGGAGCAGGCAGTGCCCGGTACTTTACCCTGGAGCAGACGGAGTCCAGGCGCACACCTGAGCACGATTATGAGACGTTTGAGAACGTGCTTGGAGAGACGGCAGCCGTCGGAGCGTCAACATCGCAGGCGTCGTCAGGGCAGCCTCCACCTGTGCCACCGTCTCCTGATAAACCGCCTCCGGTTCCCCCGTCTATTGAGAAGTCGCCACAGGTCCCTCCATCAATAGAAAAGCCCCCTCCCGTTCCTCCGTCTCCAGAGAAGTCTCCTTCAGCACAGCCTTCTTCGCCCCCTCCTCTGCCGTCACCTTCCCCGTCATTACAGCCTCCCCCGAGACCGCCGGCCCCCGGCCAGTCCTCCTCCGGGTCGGTGACGTCAAGATCATCGTCACCGGGTCCGCTGCCTCCCAGATTAGTCCCTCCCGCACAGCCAGCGACCGGGAGGATATCTGCAAACCCTGTGCCTCCCAGGAAGGGTTCGCTCGGTTCGGCAACTAGTAATGAGACGACTACTGGACAGACAGCTGCAAAACAAACATCGTTCGAGAGAGCTTCCTCATTGAAAGTTATCTCAGGAAAACTGAGCTCCGGAAATGTATTTCACGAGCCAGAATCCAGTAAAGTTGGTTCTCATCAGGTAAAACGGCCGACTGCTGAACAAGTCTCTCCTCCGCCAGTGTCGCCAAACGCCGATCAGGAAACGGCGCAGAGAGCTGTCATTGATAAGGCGGCAGAGAAAATTGAGAAACCCCCGGCGACAGACAAACCGGAGCCGACGGCTGCTAAGGCCGACTCAGCGCCACCGTCTCTGACGTCACCAGCACCGCACGATTCCCCGAAGGTCCAGGAAGAGATCACGCGCCCGGACGTACCGACGGACGCGTCTCCGGCCGCCCCGCTCCCCGGTGGCTGTGACGCGCCGGACGCGGCCGCTGCGACAGACGTTGCAGCGAGCGCGAGCGCGCAGCAGTCCCCGGCACCGCCGCTGCCAAATCAGCCCCAGACGGTCAACACTGCGCAGGCCGATAGGATTGATACGCCGCCCAGTGCAAAGCGCTCAGAGACGCCAGTGTCAGTCAGTGCCACGCGTCACTCGAGCGGGGAGACAGCGTCAGCGAGCGACTCCAGCGATAAGGTGAAAACCTCACGGAGGTTTCTGTCGTTCCCGTCTCGCGGTAGTGGCAAAGCGACCACGAAGCGCTCGTTCCTGAGCAGCCTGCTTCGGCCGGATGGCGCTTCTCCGGAACCAGTGTTGGACGGGCGGTCGTCGCCGAGTGACGTGAACAAGACTAAATCGCTCCCGGCAAAGTACAGAGAGTTTTTCCGAGACAGAAAGTCGGCCCGTGCCGAGAGAACGGAAAGTGCCAGTCCTGTGCCGAGTGATAAGAACCTCATTGGAAAGCGAGTTTCGAGTGCTACGAGTGTTACCAGTGCCGCGAGTGACGCGAGCGCCAATAGTGCTGCTAAGGACGCCGCCCGAGAGGCCAAGCGCGCTGACGGAGAAGTGGTAGAGATCGAGTTACCAGGCGTGTTTGGCAGAAATCAAATGCGCGCCAGCCTGCGCATCACGCTCAAAGGGAAGGGAGCAGAGCGTGGCGCCGGTAGCGCGGATGGTAAAGAGAATCGCGGCAGTGCGGGGATGGCGGCGGGCGAAGAAGGTGCGATGGTGGCTAGTCGAGCCCTCCAGGAACTGGTCCGCTCCCGCGCCAGTCAGGGAAAACCGCTGACCAAGCGGGATGAGCAGCGGCTGTCCGTTGCCATTGCACCAGAGACTGTGTCTGCGCTGACAAGCAAATTCAACGCACTCATCCAGGCATCCACTTCAGCCGAGAACTCTCCGTCGCCGACCGGCGCCAAGACGTTCAACTTGGGCTCCATCACAGTCGATAAGGCGGGCAACGTCGCCAAGCCGAAAGCTGCCTCCTTCCGGAGGTCGGATGCAGCGAGGTTGTCAGCAAGGCGCCGAGTGGCTGCGAGACACGCAGCGGCACAGGCGCAGCAGCCAGAGTCAACCCTCGTCAGTCGAGCGTCCGCAGCTCTCAGCCGACGAGCAACGTCCCCCTCCCCCAGTCGAGTGTCGGGAGCACACTCCGGCCCCTCCTCGTTCCGCCAAACCAAGCCGGCGGCTGTCGAAGGGGAAAAGACTTCTACAGATGCCAATAACGAAGGCAAAGGCGCTGGCAAGACTGCCACCAAAGTCTCTGCGGTCAAGACTACGGCGAAGGCCGTCGTCAAACCTACCGGAAAGCCAGTGGTCAAGGCGGCTTCTTTCCGAAAGACAAAACCTGGTGGCGGCTTCTGTCGGGACGCGACGCGGCTCTCGGGCCGACGAAGAGTGGCTGATGTCAGCGGTAGGCAGCTGGGATGGACATCTGCTGTCAGAGCTGAACAGAAGAAGAACGCTCCCGTCAAAACAGAGGTTATCGCTGAAGACAAGCCCGCTGCTAGAGGCAGCACGGGGCTGTCAAAGAAATCTGAGACCGCTTCTGTGCAAAGCCTTGCAAAGAAGGAAAAGTTTACTCAAGGGAAGACAGCTGATGCTCCCCCTAAAAGAGAGACGGCTGCTGTTTCTGATTTAGTTCCTAAGAACAACAATGAGGAGATAACGTTGCGTCGACGAACTAACACGCTGGGCTCAGTCGACAAGAAACATAACTCCCTAACATCAAGCAGAACGTATGCATCTCCCACGAAACGCTCTGAAACGGTTTCTGTCAACAAAGAGAGTAGTACTCAAAAGAAGTCGGACGTGTCCGTCGGTCACAAGACACAAGACACGTCAAATGAACCAAAGAAGGTTGACTCAAGCGACCAGAAGAAGACACTTTGTACGACAGACCAGAAGAAGCCGGCAACCAAGAAGCCAGTTCGAGAAAAGACCGACGTGACGAAGATTTTCGACAGAGAATTGCGCAAGATCACCAACACTGGAACAGTTGCGAAGGCCAGTGAGCTGTGGCTGAAGATGGCCCAGTCAAACAGCAGCACTACACCGGGACGCAACACGAAGCTCACCAGCTCCGATAGGGTGCACGGTAGTGCGGCGTCCGTGTCGAAACTCAGGAGCCAACTGTCCTTCGGTGAGAAAACAGACCTGACCACTCGGGACAAAGCGGACACTTTGAGGAGCTCAGTGCCTGACGGCCGAGTTGCGACCGATATCAGCGTTTTGCGACGCTCCTTGACACTTGGCAAGACTGAGAAGATAGAGGCTTCCCAACTGCCAGAAAAGGAAGCCGTTAAAGCTGCGTCCTTGGCTGATGAGAAAGGAGGAAAAAGGGAAAGTAACTCTGCTGCGAGGGAGCTGACTGAGAGCAAGAAACGTGAGAAAGAAATGTCCAAAGACACAAAGAATGAAAAAGAACCAACGAAGGAACAGCCAACAACCAAACTGTCTGATTCGCCCAAACAACATGGAAAGAATGCTAAAGAAGATAAAACAAAGGCCAATGTGAAAGACAGTGATAAAGAAACATCAAGTGACAAAGCTTCATTTGTTCCCAAGCAGCCTGCCGACAAAGTAAGCAAGCTAATGAGCTCACTCACCAAGTCGTCGCCGTCCGTAAAGACCAAGGATGAGCCGAAAATCAGCATGGCGGTGGATAATAACCTCTACGGCACTGCATATGTGACCAGCTGTCAGTCGAAGCGCAGTTTTGACAACAAGCTCTACGGCGAGACCTTTACCCCAATTCAGACCAGCATCCACAAGTACGTCACGGTCGCCACTCAGGGTCAGAAACTGTCGCAGACGGCAGCTGCTGCCCAGAAGGCCGGTCATCCCCCAGTCGGAAAGAGTCTCTCACTGAGATCCCTCCCGGGGAACCGTCTGGAAGGTCGCGTCAAGGATGTCATCCATCGATTTGAGGCTCCTGCGACATCAACGAGCGCTCATTCGGCTCTGTCGCAGAGGGAGGCGGCGCTGAAGTCTGCCACGCTGCCGTCGCGGATGCCAACCGTCCTGCTGCCGCTGGGTCGCGGGACGACGTCCCGCCTCAGCTGCATGCCGGCCTTCTACGAGTCCATCTGGGAGGGCCAGCGCGAGTACAAGCCCAACGAATCGTTCCTGTGGCACGGCAGCTCGCAGCTCACTTCCTGCGGCGAGTCCGGCTCGGCCGGCTCCAGCTTCAGCGACCGAGACACCGCGTCGACTCTCAGCGACGCCAGCTCCCTGGCCGAGGAGGAGGCTGCCGCGCGCGCCCGAAGCTCCCTCCTGCGCCGGCTGGCCGCCCGCGGTCCGCCCGCTGCCGCCCCCGCCCCCGCCCCGGCCATGGCGGCGGCTGACTACGAGCCGGGCGGCTCCAGCAGCTCAGGCACTGTCACCTACGAGAATGGCTCCGACCCGGGATACGAGCGCATCAGTGGCGAGAGTTGCGCTGGCTACGAACAGATCGGTTCGCGGTATGAACGTGTGGGCGGTGCGCCGCCGAGTGAGACCACATCAGCCGGGTATGAAACGCTCGCGCCTCCATCCGAAACCTCCACACTGTGTTACGATGACTGTGTAGTGCCGGCGCGACTGGCTGTGGTGAGTGAACACCAGAAGGAGAGTCTCAACTACCTGGAGACGGGTTACGAGGACATCAGCGGCGGCTGGCTGGGACGCGCTCTGGCCGAGGGCGCCGCCGGCAAACCGACGCCGCTGCAGCCGTTCGACGAAGAGGCAGAGGAAACCGGTGAGTACTCGAGACATTGTCAAAACGAATTGTCGTTTTACTCGGCCAATTATTTAACAGCCTTCTGGCATTTCACCGTATATTTTGTATTTCTTATCATTGTTTACAGATGATACGTAAGTCATTGAATAACTGGCACAAAACATGACACTCCATAAACTCCATTAGATATTTCGGGGGAGCATTCATTCTGGCCAGGGTTCATAATGTCCAGGGTACGCTATGCCCAGTGTCAAAATGGCCAGTGCCTTGAATGGGCCAGAGTTCATAATGTCCAGGGATTGCATGGTCCAAATGTGGCCAACTGGCTGCAGATAGGGTATATTCAAAGAGGCCAGGGTTCATAATGTCCAGGGCACGATGTGTCCAGTGTTCAAAATGGCCAGGGTTCATAATGTCCAGGGCACGATGTGTCCAGTATTCGAAATGGCCAGGGTTCATAATGTCCAGGGCACGATGTGTCCAGTGTTCAAAATGGCCAGTGCCTTGAATGGGCCAGAGTTCATAATCTCCAGGGATTACATAGTCACTGAAAGTGACGTCATTATGTAAAAAAAAAAACACGGAATCGGCTCAATGCAAAGCAGTGCAGTGCCGAAGGCAATGCCTTAGGAGAGATTACAGGCAATAGTAAATCAAATATTTTTAGGTTAAGTGGTTATGCATCAGGCTTCAGGCCGTGACGTCATTATGTAAAAAAAAAAACACGGAATCGGCTCAATGCAAAGCAGTGCAGTGCCGAAGGCAATGCCTTAGGAGAGATTACAGGCAATAGTAAATCAAATATTTTTAGGTTAAGTGGTTATGTATCTGGCTTCAGGCCGAAGGCCTGAAGCCTGATGCATAACCACTTAACCTAAAAATATTTGATTTACTATTGCTTGCAATCTATTCATGCGAGAAACTATTTCCTTATCCCTGGTAGGCAAACATCATTCCCTTAGGTTAGGTTAGGTTAGGTTAGGTTAGGTTAGGTTAGGTTAGGTTAGGTTAGGTTAGGTTAGGTTAGGTTAGGTTAGGTTAGGTTAGGTTAGGTTAGGTTAGGTTAGGTTAGGTTAGGTTTGGTTGGGTTGGGTTGACTATGTAATCCCTGGACACTATGAACTCTGGCCCATTCAAGGCACTGGCCATTTTGAACACTGGACACATCGTGCCCTGGACATTATGAACCCTGGCCATTTCGAACACTGGACACATCGTGCCCTGGACATTATGAACCCTGGCCATTTTGAACACTGGACACATCGTGCCCTGGATATTATGAACCCTGGCCTCTTTGAATTTACCCTATCTGCAGCCAGTTGGCCACTTTTGGACCATGTAATCCCTGGACAATGTGAACACTGGCCAATTCAAGGCACTGGCCAATTCGAGCACTGGACACATTGTGCCCTGGACATTATGAACCCTGGCCTAAATAATACGCACCCGATATTTCGTCACACCGCGGAAGCTGGCTCACTCCAGACCCTTCAATTCACTCAATGAATTAAAGTAATATCCTTGAACTCGCCAGTGCTAAGTGCGTTCCAGTGGTTTCCAAACGGCTAACGGATTCGCCATCAAAATACCAAGGCTGATGAGAGTGCTGATCGGTCATGTCTCGGGATTGCCATGCGGTGCGGCGTCTGCAGATTTACAAGTCAAAGTCATGTGCTGGTACCCTAAGCCTCTTTATGAGAAACAAGTATGGTGCGCTTAGTATCCCGGATCTATTCAAAGCCTCACGCGCAGCGACCAGCGTAGCCTTGCTCTCATTTTCACCAGTTAGTTCGGCGCTGGACCATTTCCCAATTTAACGTCTTTCGTGGTGTATTACCTTTTCAAAAAGTAAGGTCAAAGCCAAATTTTTACTAGATAGACACCATAAATGTTATTGACATAAATCATTCAAGTCTAGCGATTTCATTCAAAATATTTGGTTCCAAATAATATTACAAATGTATCCACTAATAAGTGCTGATTTGTGACGCTTATTCCGATACTGGTAATTTCACTGACATTACCGCCGCAACAGATTTTTTAGGGGGCTATGCTTTAAAAAAATATCAATGGAAGTACGGAAAATCGAACTTTGCACCCGTCCATCGCGGCGCTATCCAAAACATCCCGTCTCGTTTCCTGTGTTCACCACCGTGTCACAAGACCAGCATCCGTCCGGAACCATGCTGACTGGACGGGTCCTTTGAGGGTACCCCCACAAACCACTGGTCCCATTGATGCCAGTTTTCTCTCACCTAGGTGCCTCAAAGTTGAACTATCTCAGAGGTCACAGTATCCCTATCGCTACTTCCTGAGCCCTATAAACCGATCGCGCTATCAGAGAAACCCTTGCACTGACAGTTGGGGGCCCTTTGAGCAGTGATCTCATCCCTCTGCACATACAGTTTATCGCCGCAGGCGGCTTGAGTTCGTCGTTCGTGTCAGGAAAGTGTCACTATCGCACTGAGTTCGGCTCTACTCAAGGCCACAGCTGCAGGATAGCGTCCTGGGACGGTGATGATGTATTAGAGGCAGCGAGGGTGATCTCAGTTTTATGATCGGCCTGACCGAATGATGGTCCGATGTAAACGGTGCATCCGCCGACGGATTACATTATAGGCGTGGTGATAAACACGGGTCAAATGGTTTAGCGAAGTGGTAAACATGATAATTTGAGTGAGAATGATTCATATTATCTATATTAAATTCATCATTTGACATTACATATTTGTCAACTTATGTATCTGTACGTCGTGCATCAGTTTGTGGCTGATGATCATTTTTAGACGTTTGCGCTCTGTCCCGCACCCTTCCATCACTCTTCTGTCTGTCCAGCATTGACTGTTCGCTCTCCTGTCTCCTTTGTGACGGAACTGCAAGGGCGATGGAGGCGGGGATGGTTGAAATCGATAACACTGCCCTTTTATTTCGCAACATCTTGTTGGTATTTCAGAATCTTTGTATCTTTGTCTCACCCTTTCTTTCAGAATCTTTGTAGAGAGACCACATCGAAGTGTCTCCTCGCTCAAAATTGTTCCCTCGCCTTTGTCGAATTCTCCCAACCATATCGCTCGTACCCTTTACGGTGTAGGTCTGTCCCCGTCGCCAGACTTAGCGGTATGACCCTTGGGTTACGTATTTGCTATAGGTAACGATAGGAATGGGACTGCACATGTCACTCAGGCAAATCCCCTCAACCTCGTCTTCATAGCTCGTGTTTTATTGGCATTGCTCAGTTGCTAACCACACATGCAGCGGATAAGGGTGTGCACTGTCAAGTGTGTGGCATGATTCACTAGTGCCTGTATTATTACTGTGTGACTGTATATTTTACCGTTACAAGTTACTGGTTTCTGATTTGTATTTGTATGCATGCTAAGTTTTATATGACAGTTAATGATACTTTTTCAATTTAAGTCGCCAGATTTGAGATGGTCTTAAGAATAGGTATAGGCATAGGTATGAATTTGAATATGTTAAAAAGCTCTCTCTTAGTATGGATAAGAGATACAGAATCTTAAAATATATGTCTTAAATGGCTTGTATACCTAGATTGGGCAAATATTATTTTCCTCAACCAGCCTGCAGACGGCAGGCGCTGTACCTTGATCTCTCATCACGTCATCACTGTCTGGTCTGTTCACCCTTTCTGCGACCTTCAAAATCCCTTTCCAGAACCGCTGCCGCTAAATGCCGGCCGCATTACGTATTTGTCAACACCGGAGGTATTTCCGAGTGTTCTTAATCGCACGGGCACGGCGCCGACGGTCGCATTCCGCCTTCTAACATGCAATATATCGGCGAGCTGAACCTGTGTATAGTTTACACGTTTCAACATTTCACGAGACCCGTGTGCCAAGAAAGAAGATATCCGTGCGCGCAGCGGCGCAAATATTTTCCAGTCCAGCAGCCCACTGTCATGCTCTCAATCAACCACTTCTCCCCAGTCATGTAATAAACCTTCGTGCCGTTCTCACCATGCTGCTCCCTTTCCTTGACCAGCAACGCCCTGAGCATGCCAGGTTATGACGTCATGAATGACGTCACGTCTCGCACAGCGCTCGGTCACTGTTTGAGGTGTGGTCCATGCACGGTCGTGGACCATCGGTGACCTATCTCGTCACACACTGGCCTGGCTAAGAGAAGGGTGTTTGGACAGTTATTGATATCTCATGAACTGGGCATCACGATTGTAGCATATTGTCAGAGTGGCACCTTCGTAATGTATCGGCACATGTTTGTAAACATTGGTAGACAATAGACACGCTGGAGTACATGGAACGTACGAACTCGTATCAGTTGCTACCAACTTGTCCAGGAGTGATCGGAAAGACGCCAGCCCTGTCCGGCATCGTCAAAACAACACGGTAGGGTATTATCGGAATACGTTCCATAGGTCAGTGACACTGTGTCACACCTGTCTGGAGATAAAGGTGTCTGATTCCCACAAGGGTAGAGCTGAATGTGAGAGAGTCGGTGACCTCAGCTGTTTTTATTTGTCGGGATTTGTTAAAATAATGTAAGAGCCAGGGAAAAACTGCACGGCCATGCATGGATGAAAGCCCATCGTTGCACATGCTCTGAAGCCAGGGACACTAAACGGTCTCGAGGTCGATATTGATAGAGCATAATAAAAATATACCGAGTCTGCAAGACAGAAGAATTGGCTACCTAAGTAGCCTGTATGTCATGTTAGTGCCTAATGATAACGAGGTTAAAAACTTTTCCTGTTGGTCGTACTATTGATAGTTGTGCTAATGGGCTCAAGGAGTTGATTATTGTGACTGTTAGTGTTCAACCCAAGACTTCAGATATGTTTCGTAGAATAATGAATACATAACGTGTAAAATAGGCATGTTTAAGGCTCTTCCAGACATGGGACAATGAACCTACTGTCATTTATACCATTTCATTTTATATTACGCCTCATCCAGAGCCTTGCCGTTTCTCCGCGGTTAGTTGACAACCATTCGCTATCGTACCGTCAATGATACCTCAGTTACCTACCGGTCGCCACTTCGGTTGACGCTCCCCACTTTGGTGGCATTTCCGGCTGCGATGGGGCGTCACTTACCGGTGATGTCTTCCAGAAGTCCAAACCTCTGAGTCAGCTAAGGATGAGCAGGGTAAAACCGAATTATCGCTAACCGGGGAACGATGTTTTGCCAGTAGGGACTGCAAGGGATATCACAGCTAGCGGAGTGACGTGATTTCATTCAAGCCGGGCTGACATCAGACACAACTTCATTCATTGTGTAGTTGTGACTTTATTTGGTTACTCATATGCTGTTTTGTTTTAGTAAAGCTCCTAGGTAATGCAATCTATTAAATTGAGCTCGCTGTTGTATCAATAAATGACTATTGTATAATACGATCAATTTTGTTTATTTGTAATAATTCTTTCTCAATCAATAGGAGATACCAATGCAGACAGGAGGCATATACATAGGGTGAGCCTATATACTCTCAAAGTCCTCTACAGGCGATACTCTCGCCAGCTGAATGACTTAACCTGATATGCACCGTTCGCGTCTACATTGACGTGGACAAGGCGTTTCACTTTCATTAAAAACGAATGTAGGTATCCAAGCGCCTACCTATCTATACCAGGTACAGTCCCTTCCCGCATGAAAATGCGAATGACCTGTGTTGAATAAATGAATGTGATGAGCAGCCTGCAACATCCATGGTTCACGGTCAATGAATGCATTCAAAATAATTCAATCTTTCATGAAGATTTATTTGAAGCTCAAACGGCAAATGAATTCCGCATGAAGGTTCTGTGAATCATGAAGTGTTTGAAGGTAAAAATCATCCCTTCCCTGTGTGAGAAAATCATATGCTTACATATTGCGGTACAACATGGCATATTTTAGCGCTATGTATACATGACTGTGTAGAATGATATGGATAAATTGCGGTAAAAAAAATGGTGCTTTAGAATTGAGCATTCTGACAAAGCGACACCCAGCTCTGCCAGTCGTGGCAGGTCTTCTCTTATGTGTACTACTTCCCATGTCGCTATTCTAACTGAGCTGATATTTTTTTTAGCTGGCTCAGAGGTAGGGAATACCGCCGTTGACCGAAGGTCGGGGATATAAAAAAGTCAATCACCGGTGAATCAATACACATTTCTTATGCAAATTCTACTCCATTATAGCTAGCATGAAGCTTGCAAGCTTCCGTTTTATGCCACGACAACAAAAACATATTCACGATAGCAAAATAGCATGGGCAAGCTGATGGCACAGATCTACATTCTACAACATTGCCGAGACGGGTGGCATAGCCGGTGCACACAAAGCTTGTATTATTGTCCATAGATGGCGCCAGCAGTAGTCGCCTGAAGTTTGTTTGTTGATTGGGGCTTTAGGGCGCGCCGACTGCTAAGGTCATTTTGCGCCCATAACGTCGTACTAATAAAACAAGTGTGCCACAAGAAAGAACCTTCTAGATACTAAGACTAAAAAGTAAGACTCGATATAAAATAGCAAGGTAAGATAAAACAGCGCAAAGGTGTCGTCCTAGACAACTGACTAGATGAAAGGACTAGAGAGGGCTAGTTGGATTGGGGTCAGGTCGAGTATATCACTTGGAAGTTGATCGAACGGATAAAAGAAAAGATGTTGCCGGATAAAACCCAGGGTGACTCGTCACCCAGTAAGCGGCGGATAGTGGTACCCGGAGCGATGCGCCCGAGGTAGCGTGTCCGGTTCGGTTCAGCGAGAGGACAAGATAAAAGCACGTGAGAGACAGTGAGAGGCACGGTACACCTGCGACAGGTGGGCTGCTCTTCTCCGCGGAGGAGATGACCATGCGTGGCATACGTATGGCCGATGCGCAGCCTACATAAGACGACTTCGTTATGTCTGTTACTTTGCATGGATGACGACCAAGGCTCGAGAGTTGGCTTGATATCTCTCAGCTTACTGCTCGCGCGCGAGTCCCACTCTGCCTGCCACTGCGAGAGCATGGAAGATCGTACGACGGGATAGTAATCCCGGGCAGGCAGAGGAAATCGCCGAGTGTAGGGCGCTGCGGCAGCGCGTCTCGCGGCGGCGTCAGCAAGCTCGTTGCCTTGGATTCCAACATGACTGGGAATCCAGCAAAACCGGATAGTTTTTCCGGACTGTTCCACCGAAGTTAGCCGAGTTAAAATGTCCTGAATGATCGGGTCGTCAGGATTAAACCGTCGTAAAGCCAACAGACTGCTTAGTGAGTCTGATAAAATCAAATAGAAAAAACCGTCGGACACCTCAATAAAACACAGAGCCTTTTCGATGGCGACTAGCTCTGAGGAAAACACCGAGGCGCTGGGTGGAAGGGAAAACGAGCGGGTGTCCCGACCAGCGACAAAAGAGCAACCCGCTCCATAGACCCGGGAACAGGGGGGGCAGCGGGGGCGCTTGCCCCCCCAACTTGAGAGCCGAGGGGGCGGCGCCCCCTCAACATTGAGGCAGCGAGAAAAGATCTTTCCTCCCTTTTCCGGACTTTTTTCCTTCTTGTTTCCTTTATACATCTACGCATCAACACATGGCATTTTCCTTGTCATCTGAATGGTTTCTGCTGATACAGTAGGCATCGATTTGACAACATCTGCTATTGACTATTGTCATCCCGCTTTGATTTGGGCCTGATCGTGGCCATAAGTTTGGCAGGCCAGATTTTATACTGCACCAGCTTGAGTCAACTTTGAGAAATACATAACGTACAAGGTGGTAAAATCGTTGCTATAACACAGTTTACCCGCTCCGGATGTGATGGAGGGGTGTGGGGCAATGAGTGCACTGACGTGGCGCCCTCGGAGGGCCGGTATGGGATTAAAGCTCAGCGACACTAAGGGCTTGTGTGGTGCCTTCGGTTATCGGTAGCACCCTCAGAATCACCGGCGTAGGGCCCTCAGAGCCGCCGGTAAGGGGCCTTTAGAGGCACTGGTGTGGGGCCGCCATGCAGGTGCCGGTGTGGACGCTCAGAGGTGCTAGTGTGATTCAGAGGCGCCGATGAGGGTCCTTACAGGCGTTGCTGTGGATCCTCATAGACGCTGGTGTGGGGCCGTTACAGACGGGTGTGGGGCCTTTAGTGCTGCTGACGCGAACTCTCTACAAGCCGGCAGGGAGTCTCAGTGACCGGCAAGGGGACCGTACGCCGGCAGAAGTCCTGTGGGGTCCTTAAAGACCGGCCCTCATAGGCGCCGACGAGGGCCCCACAGTTGCCGTTATGGGGCCCTCAGAAAATTAAGTGTGGGACCATCACCGGCGGGAAATGCCCCTAGAACTGGCACCTCATAGGCCGGTAAGACCTCTCAGAGGCCAGTAACGGGCCTTTGGAGATCACCGAGGTGTCCTTAAAAGCCGCAAGATGCCCTCAGACGCCGGCGTCGGACCCTTATGGAGATCTTAGTGTGGCTATTTAGGGCCCATGAGGTGCTCTGACGAGCCCCATGGGGCCCTTCTGAGTAGAAATATGGCCATCGTTAACCCACAGCGGTCAAATGGCGCCGCAGGGCCCCTCGGACCCGAGGGTCCCCTTTATCCCGATGGTTTAGTGTCCCCTTAGACCCCTAGCTACGCCACTGTTTCATATGCATCATGTCAGGTATTTTAGGCTCGCCCCCCCAACTTGAAAATCGTTCCCGGGCCCCTGACCCGCTCCCTCGGATGTTTTTGAGCCGTCTGTGTAGACTGAAATAAAACCATCATACGAGGCTATATGCTCCAAGGCTCTGGTTTGTGCTTCATAGGACAGCAAGCTATCCTTTTTTACTTCGGAAAGCGAGAGGTCTACCTGCGGCGGGGCGTTTCTCCAGGGTGGAGAAGGCGTTCCCCAGATACGCCGAACGCCGCGCAAGGCTATATTCGATGTAGAGAATAAACCTCTCATGCGTGCTCCGAATGGATGACTCGTCCCATTACCAGATGAAGCAATGTGACGCGAAAAGACGTACGGGTACGTCGGATGCGTCGGGAATTGACGTAGTTTAAGAGCATAACGCATCCCCAGCGTCTGACGGCGGAGAGAAAGATGCTGCACCGCAATACCGCTGATTGATAACGATGATAGCGGTTGCATCAAAGGCAGCTGATAAGACACTCGTTTATAAGTGGGACCGTTAGAATATCAAGTTCGTGCTGAATCACAAAATACAGATACGTGCAAGTAGTTTTTTTCAGAAGCAAATAAGTAACCTGGCATTTACGAAATGCTTTTGATGCTGACTTACCTAATTCCCGAAGAACGGGTAGTCATTCTCTAAAGTGTCATTCCTGGCTATGCCACGGACGGAGTGATTACTTAAATCCACATTATTTGTAGAGAGATATCTGAACAGTTTCATTCGTTGTCTTTTTACGAATCGCGACACTAATTGAAAATATGTTACACATCATAGCATCTGAAGGTCCGGCGTAGAGCAAATTCAATCCAGTCTCACGAAGTTATTCAACCCTTTTTGTTGAGGCATCATTTAGAAAAGAACCTTGCTCTTTGACTGCATTGAATGGACCTGTTCCTAACATGCGAATCTGCATATGCATTCAGAGTCGTTTCTTTTTTTCCAGACGACGAGGACGATGGACCGCAGACGGTCAACAGCTACCAGCTGACCGACTTCGGGGTGGACCAGGTGGCAGCACCGGCGCCCCAGCAGATGTCGCTGCCGTCCACCCCTCGGGACCGGATGCCATCGGACCGTGACACAGGTGGCGAGTGGACCGACATCGACGCCGACGGGGAACAGGAGGCCAGTGACGACACTGAGGCCAGTGCCGACTCACCCATGGTCGTCACTCGGCCGCACTTTGTGTGAGTAGTGCGGGAAACGGGGGGTAAAGGACGGGAATAATTAGTGTCTCCTGACAGGCAGAGGTGATGGCAGACAATGCTTTAATATTTTGGTTTATTAATTTATATCTACACTTTTTGAAGGCTTGTGTCACTCTCCCTTGCCCATTCCGGTTACCTCATACCTGGTGCCTCTTTGACATTTCTCTATAAATAGAATTATACCTTGATTGTCCAGTTCGAATCAGTATTCAAACTTGACCACTTGAATTCGCGATGCAGCTGTCTTCCTTGGAACGGCATATTTGTGTTCATCGTCTATCTTCCATGGGTTCTGCAGACGGAGGAGCAAATAGATGACGATATGCGCGCTTATGTCACCATGCATATGTTCAATGCAAATAGGCAAACGATATATCGTCCCAAACAATAAACAGCCATTCGAGTGATGACACTACTCCCTCATTTACACTTGATGTCATGAGTTAGGCACAGTCAAAGAAAACCCTCGTTTTATGACAGTACAGTTCCACGAGTACAGCTATCAACAGGCAGCTAAAAATAGCGGTGACGATATTCGTTGTTCACGACAGTACCCTTCGGCCCTGAAGGAGCTTCCCAAGATTGTTGTCGCGATCCATACAATTCTCGAGCACGCCCAGCTCATGTCTTCTCACTTCTCTCATAGATGGCAGCACGTACCTCCCACATAGCTCGGTCCTCAGAGTCGAGGTCAGCTATGTTGTGCTCCGCTCTGCCCTCTACCGGCCGGATTTGGTACTAGTCAGGCTTCTGTGATGGAGGCGTCTCCTCTTCCCTCTGGCCTCTGCCCTCTCCCCATCCCCATCCCTCTAACGCTGTGCAAGCGAGACTGGCCATGTCTAGTCCCTGGAATCGTAGATCGCCAGCCGAAGCCGTACCATTCACTAACACGAATTGGAACGGTGTTTATTGACACACTGAGGCTTGAGACAACCGTTTGCACTTCGTCTTGGCACCAGCTCAGGCCACAGGTGCATAGTAAGGTCCTACAGGTGTGCTCCTCCTTTCTTTTAGTATGGTAGGGGTCTCAGAAGCATTGTAGATGTCTACGGCGATAGAATTCTTACGTGGTTCTGGGGATACCCGTGATCAAGCAAACGAGGATATAGAGCTCTTCATTCATAGGATCGTAATTGTTATGCTAACTATCGTATTTCAGCAGCTCAATCACATCAAAGCCTCTTACCATTCATGTTTCTCCCATCTATAGACGGGCGACTGGTGACAACCCCATCGTCCCCCGCTGACGAATGCTATCCAGGGACGCATGACTGCGCCCGTGTCTCATCTGATGGAGACGTATGATCGTTTGGATGGACTCATAAACACCTCCATTCAAACCGCTATATCAGCAGACAACTAATGACCCATGAAACGACGCAGTAGCTCTCCGAATGGTCCTTATGAATGGTGTTGACGCGTTGTGATGTATATTTACTTGCCTTGGTTTGCTCGCAGTCGTGTTCGTAGCCGAAGGAGTCGCCGATTCTCCAAGACTCGCGCCGGACGACGGTCGTGGTCCCAGTCGTCGAAGCAGGATCCTCGGCCGAAGGAGGGACCCTGGAGACATACGACGATGAACGCCAATGGTGAGTACCGATTTACGTGGTGGTTGTACCGCTGTGCTGTACTGTTTACCACTGGCCCGCAGTACGGAGCTGGTGTGGCCGACTACCGTTTAGTACTGTGACTGTGATGTGGTGTGAAGTGACTGGATAACTCTGTGTGGTGCAATGAGCTGTACGAAGATGTATGGTTGTACGGCTACGAAGCTGTACGGCTGTATGGTACGGAGCTGCATGTGGTACAATTGTCCCTCCCATTGGTACTGCTATGCCAAGGAATGGTATCGGTGTACCGCTGCACGGTACCTCGGTACCTCTGTGACGTACCCCTGACCTGTGCGGTCTCGGTACGGCTGTGGTGTACTCGTCTCTTCTCCGGCTCAATGCGGAGCTGGAGATGGCAGAAACGTTGGTTTTGCCGGACGATGGAAGATTTGGAAGCGTTTACGGCATTCTTGGGAAAGCGTTGACAGGTAGGTTCTTTCAGGCTTTTCAGGAACGATTTATCGCCAAATAATAACACCTCTCTCACCATTGCATCCCATCTTCCTTATTATGATAGGAAATGGGAATGGTAAAAACCTGAATCATTCTAAGTGCTTCGAATGATTCAGTTTTTTTTTTTTCAATGTTCATTGACTGTATAGCATCGCTACCTCTCCACAACCTCTGCATTCACACCATCTTCCTGCACAGTATCGCTTATCCGTCTCACGACGATCTCACGGCTCTGATCCAGATGTCCGCTGCGTGTCCGTGGAACGGGGCCGGGCCGTGACACCCGGGGAGTGTCCCGCGTGACGGCGAGATCACCATCGTGACACGGAGTAACGACCAGGAACACGGAGGGCATGATGTTTTGTGGAAAGCAGCCGTGGGATGGTTGCGAACTGGCGACTGGCCAGTTAGTATCTCCGTGATTTTCGGCATCAGACTTTGTCTGTCGTTTTAAAGTGTCTTACATAGGCTTAAAACCTACATTATTTATACTAGGCGTTTATTATGCATATTCTAGTTGTATGCAAGATAATACGATCACATTTTTCTATTACCACGCTAAAGTATTTTATCTCATACAGTGACATTGTAAAAAATAATCCCTGCGTCTCCACCCACATATTTTCACGGCATTGCTTATACATTTTAATGCGACGTTCCTCTGCGACTTCTGGTTTTCATGCCGCATCTCACGGCTAGCGATCTCATATTTCACTTCTCTCATGCCTCACATTCCGGTCATGTGAACTGATCGCACCGTAGGCCAAGACAAATGTCTGGAGCGAAAGTCGATCTCATAGCTCTCGTACCTTTCCTCTCCAACACTGACCTCGTGGGACCGTAATGAAAGATCAACACGTCACTGTTCCCGGTTGTGGTTTCGGCATTCGTCTGACCCTGGTCAACTTGACCTGACCTGACCTGGTAGTTGACCCGAGACCACCGCCACGGGGTGTAGCGGAATGATCTCTGCCTGATACAGAGAAGCGCCGACCTCCTCTGAAAGTGAAAACTCCCGCAGTGCGCACAAACAACTTTCCACGGCTTCGGTCGCGTCCCGGATGTCCCGCAGAGCGACGGTGACGGGCGTGCGTGTCATGACTTAACTGTCACCTTCACTCTCATCTCTGATGACGCCTCTAGGGTCCCTGGCGTCATCGTCCCTGGCGTCATCGCACCGGCGTGGTCATCCCGTCTGGACGGCCGAACGGTGCTGGCGCCACTGAACTGCGTCGCAGCCGTCGCAGTGCGTCGCTATCGCACTGGCACGTAAACACTCGGCTGATTGCGTCTAGTGGTGGTCTACCCCTGAGGTCCCCTTGGGGACCTCTAAGGAGGTTGGGTTTCATTGGTACGACAGCTTGTTACACCTCGTAAAAGATATACGTTTCCCATGGGATGTACATATTTAAATTTGGTGGATCGGTGGAAGCGACGTGCCGTCTCTATGACAGATTGACTCGTCTTGGGAAGTACTCATTAACCCGCGCCCGGCTGTGGGTCCTGGATTTCCACGCCCTGCTGGGGGTGTTTGAACACCCCCCCCCCCCTTGTAACTCGGCTCCTGGGCCACGTAGCGATACGCGGAAGGCGGCGTTCGAAAGAGCGTAAAAAATAATGAGGAAATCACTTCGGTCAATTTTTTGGTCAGGTCAAAGGTCAGGTCACCAGAGGTCATTGAAGGCAAAATTTCGCCGATTTCCAGGTCGAATGTCGACAATTTCCAAGAAGCCAACGCATAACTCGGGAACCAATAGAGCTACAGCGCCGCGGAAAAGCGCATTCGATAGCCCTATTAACGACCTTTCTGAGTAATTTTCTCAGATTTGACCTAACGTCAACGGTTTTGCCTGCGGGGGGCAAAAACTGCAAAAATAGCCGATTTTTTCGGAAACAGTTTTTCTGCAATAACTTTTGACCCAAGCCTTTTACGAGCTTACTTTTACCAGCATCGTGTTCCTCTCGTCAAGACGCATCGAATGAACTATAACTTGACCTTGAAAGGTCAACTTGAAAATTTGACCTCAGGTCAAGGTCATGACCTGACCGGAAAGGGTCATGTTGCATATGAGTCGATCCGTATCGTCGAGCTGAACACATCTAAGGCGTTTTCATCGCTCTAGCATGCCTCTATCAAAAGTTATTTACGAAAACCTGTTAGATACCATTCGTGACCTAAGATGACCTCAGGGCATAAACAGTGGTCACGGACACCATTTTCATATTCAGTGTGTCTAAACCACTTGTAATTCAGTGTTTGGGAGTGTTTATAATGTCTTTCATCCAAAAGAGGCGCATTTCAATTTTCTCCCATTGACTTATAATGGGGAGGTTGCAAAATTGACCTGACCTTAGGTCATCGATATCAAATTCTGAGATATACATTTTGTACATGCTATTGCTCTTAGCAATCGCTGAAATTTTCAAAGCGATCGGTCACTCGGTGTATCTATGACAGACATTGAAACTTTTTATGAGGTGAGGTCACTTCAAGTGACCTGGTGACCTGACCTTGAATGACCTTGGTCTGAAATTTTCACAACATGTGTAGAATTGATGTATGATAAGGTGTACCAAAAACGACGGCGCTGGAGCGCCGTCGTTTTTTAGATATTCGCGAAAAAGCACAAGGGAGGTGTTCAAACACCCCCCCCCCCCCAGCAGGGCGCGGGTTAAAGGAAATAGTTCACTTTTTAACATGGGTTTTGAACTGGAATAGCAGTTCCGTAGCTTGGGCTGAGACGAGCATAAATCAGGAGCTTTTACAGCCCAACGATCACCCTAGGCAAAGATATTCTATTTCTCGTCCCGAAAAAGGTGTCTTGCGTTGAGGATGTGTGCCTTGCATATATTTCCATCCAGTATGAAAAGAGCATGGGTCCCGAAAATTCTTCAGAAACTAGAGAAATTATCTACGAGAACTCTAGAGAAATTCTCGTACTGATCAATTAGGACATTCAGGGGAACATTATCAGATCGAGCAGATCGCCCAAATGCCGGTGGCTGCGATAATTTCTCTGTTTCTGAAGAATTTTCGGGACCCATGCTCTTTTCTTACTGGATCGCGTGTGCCTTACAGAAACTGAAAAGTTCTTCCTATATCAAAATATAGAAAAAAAATCTTTTGTTATAAAAAGGTTTTATTTTCTTTGCTGATTATTTTGAACATAAAAAATCATAAATCGTTGCAAAAAAAATAATTTCGTGAAAGTGAACTATTTCCTTTAATACGCTTCTATTGATACAGGCCATTCTGCACACAAGTAGGCATTACGCCCCAGTACTGCAACGACATGACGGAGGAAAGCCACATCCTTCATCTACAATGCGACGCATTTGCTCACTCACCGCCTACCGGTTATGTAGAATGTAAAAAGGCACGGGCACAAGTCCGTCCCGACGGAAGCAGTCATGACGATGGCACTGGTCAAACAAAGAGCGATCGTTTGCCGGATCTGGGCGGCAAGGCACGTCACAAACAGCGGTGTAGACCAAAACACGGCAGTGACTCATCGGCAAGAGGGGAATGACGTTGACCATACTGTGGATTATGTAAGGGATGCTTTCCAAAATTAATTTGCATTATTCTCATGAATAAATAATAGTTTGTAAAGGCTCCCAATATTTTCCCTCTCACCTGCAGGCTTCCGTACAAGCGAACCTAGTCTTGAATCGACCACCACAACTAGCTATCACTGCGGCGTCGCACTGTTTACTCTCGCGGAGCGGCTCTGATACCAGCTAGCAGCTCTGGACCAGCTCTGTATACCTACCGATCAACACTCTGGCGCTTCGAGCGAGCGTCAACGTTCAACACCCCGGGGCCGGGGGCGCGGTCGGTAGTGTATGGAGGTAGCTGATTCATTGCAGGCGGAGTGTGGTAGAGTGAACTGGACCAGAGCGTGCGCGTGGCCAATTGGAGCTCGGTGATGAAGGAAAGAGTAGCCATGTCTCGAGAGAAATCTGGAACGCATTTAACATGACCAACAACCAGCATTAGGCAACGGCAGCTAACCTCGATGCTCCAACATCACCGAGGCTTGAGGCTCCGACGAAATTAATTGAGGTTGTATAGATAAGGATCTTTGAAATCATCATGGAGCTGTCTACAACATTCGAGTGTATGGGTGTAGTTCTGCCCCACGATGCTTCATTGAATGACGGGATCGGATATAGAAAGGACATGATATGTTTGTGAGTTTTGTGAGTCGCAGGCTGTAAGGATCTCGCAAACAGATCGCTAAGCATAAGGCATTTACTTGTATGAGCCATTTATTTTTCATTTATTTTCTTGATAGGTTACTTCATTTTTGATGTGTCGGCTTTATCTCATCAAAATAAGTTGAATTTTTAAAACGTCTATGTTGTCATCGCATTTTTGTCAAAGCTGAGTTATTTCCATTTTGAAATCAGTCCCTTCGCATAACTATATACGCCTGACCCCCGCGGGCCCTTCATATAGTGTCTAGTCTCCCATGGGAAACAGGTGAAACTAAGGCACGGTAGCAATGCCCCTCCACTCTTACTCCAACCGTGGCGCTCGCATGCCGCACTTTGGTCAGTTTCTACCGCGGTGCGTCGAAATCGGGACGTGCTCGCTCGTGTGAAATGCGGTCATCGGCGATGGCACGGCAAAACGCTTAAGAAAGGGCGTTACAGGTCAAGAAAGGGCGTAGGGGTCTATTCGATTCACATCATCAACAAAAATATGGCCAACATGTATTCTGATTTTACAGTCTTATGCTTGAATCGTTGCAAGACAACATACTGTAAGCGTGGCAGCTGTTTTTAGGGGACCTGCGTAGTCGGTGCCAATGATATACACGCAATGATAAGATTATAAGCATTGCGAGACTGCTTTTGTCCGCGTAAAATTTCATAAGGGATTGTTCGCATGCTACTTAAGTTGATCCTAAATGTGAACCTAAACGGATTTATAGTGCTAGGACTAGCTGGCGATCGCGTAAGTATATCAGAACTAATGTCAGATAAGGTTAATACAGGATAAGGAATTATAATTTACGGTCAATATTTCGCACAGGTGCGGTGTTTTGAGACATTTGGCTTTTGAAAACGTGTACCATTGTGAGGAGGTATTTTGCGGCTCTCGTAGCCAGCAGCTGATGTTCAACGCTCGATATTTTTAGACTAAGCACTTGTATGTGTATTTATAAGTACAAACGAATCCAAGTGTAGAAAAAGTTACCCCGGGGTTAACCCGGCAGTTGCTGGGGTATTTCGCCACCCACCGTTTGCTGGGGGGGGGGGGGGCGTTAAACGCCCCCAGCCGATAACTCGAGAACCAATAGGCGCAGCGAAACGCACGAGGCGGCAAACGAAAGAACGCGACGAGACGCTTCAGATGAGTACTTCAAAGTTGAATTTTGAGGTCACAGGTCGGGTCAAGGTCAGGTCAAACACCTGAAATCGGGCTTTCAGTAGCATGGACTTCAGGACTTCGCAAAGGGCGCCTCTCGTCATAAACTCTGTCAAAACGGTGCACAACCCATCATATAAGGCCTTAAACAGTGTCAGCTCCATGTAGGGGTCATTCAAGCATAGGTCAGGGTCAAGGTCAGGTCAATCGGGCAGGCACATATACCCGAAAATCAAAACTGATATTCGTAGCCTGTGACACATGTTTTATGGGTAATTTGGGGCGTAGAACACGATGGTGACATTCATTTTATCATATGTGTACGTGTTTGGCTAAAAAAGTTCAATTTAAGAAATGCATGTATCATGGTCGTGAAGAAGTCACAAGAAATTGCCAAGATTCAGTTCAAGATTTTGGAAAATGCGGAACGATAATCAATAATCGAAGATAGCCATTTGATTGTACATGGTATTGGCAGTCTAATGGCCTTTACGGCATGTCTGTATGTCTATTTTGTGATTTTATATGATTTTTTGAACATATGCCGTTTTTGGTCGAAAACTCAGAAATCATGACGTCACTAAAACCTCGATAACTCAAAAATTTTCCGACTGATTTTTTTTTTTTGAAACTTTGTCACAATAAGCTTCAATCAATTCCCTACAGGTACCCAAACTTTGGCGCGCCTGCGGCGCGCCGTTTTTATGCTATGGCCCGGCGAAAAAAGTGGGGGCGTTTAACGCCCCCCCCCCCCCCAACAACTCGCGGGTTAAAAGTTAGGTACATGAAGGAACCGATTAGTGTTAACGGTAAGCCATGGAGGGACGGAACCACGAGAAGAATACCTATTTATAATTAATTATTCACTTTATCGGATATACGTCGATGTAGGTATGTATAACTCGTATGTAACATGAAACATTAAAATCCAATGTCGAACAACCGTTCCGCGTAACAAGATCAATGCGGGTTCATCTTCTAATACCTCCTAATACAGCAGCATAACCTCTCCCGTCCGGCCTCCATCGCCTAGTGTCCGTCTCGCTCACTAGATGGCAGTGTCTCCAGGCGTCGCAGTCTCCGGCGGCCGCAGCCGACGGCTCGGCTGCCGAGCAGCGCCAGTCTGAGCCGCGGAACGGTGGAGAACCGACAGCTCCGTGACAGTGTTCACCGCTGTATCTAGCGAGATACAGTTGGCGCAGCGAGATACGAAAGCGAGAATAGCGAGCGATTTGTGACGTGATTTCAAATTGCGAACGATCAGTGCGACGAACGGTGGTGGAACGAACAAGGTATTTGACGGGATCGGATGCCTTTGTGAGAGGAATTTCTCCGGCCTTGAGATGAGGCCGGGCCCTCTGAATGAGCTGGCGTCCATGACTCTGGTCTGGGGTGGAGGTAGCAGTGGTGGTGGCCCCTACTAACAACGTGTGATGACGGTGGTGTTACTAATGAGCGCTCTGTCCCTCGCGCTTCAGCTTGCCGTTATAATTGATATGCAGCATGAGTATTCAAGCTTCTTTCCTTATACGTCCTAGTGGCCGATAATTTTATAGGGCATTGTGATGTGTGCTTTTTCATATATGTAATTGTTTTTATTTTGTCCAGTAACCAAGGGTGAGCAACATCATCCGAAATATATGGACTTCTGAGTTAGATATTATTATTCCAGAGAGTATTCGGATAAGTTAAGCTCATTCGCTCCAAACGGTAATAAATGAGTCAATAGATGACTCATTCAGTGGCCAATAAATGAATGCCTCTAGAAACGTCTAAATTAACACTCACCCAGTCGTGCATGTGATGCTATGAAAGGTGCATTTATACCTACAGTTAGTCTGAGCATGACAACCTTCAGCGTCATTTAGGAAGAGGTAACCCGAAGCGGGACTCAATTGCCTTGTAGCCGTTCCTCTCGAGCGCAGGAAGCGGTATCCTTTCGTTCGTAAGATGCCAGTAAGTCTGATTATGACCGTCTTCGCCTGCTCCAACGCTCCTGTTCCACTCATCATGTATTGTTCTCCCTGAACAATACAACTTCCGTCAGAGATAATTAGCGAGCCAATACCAGCAAACATTCATTCATGTGGTAGATCACTTCCCTGAAGAAAAGGGAGGAAGAATGACGGCTGTAGTTCTGTTCGCCTCTTTTCAAATCGTAGCGATCAAATATTTTCTTGAATGACGTTTGCCAGGAACACACATGAAACACACACGGAACAGCCCTCGAAAGCTTGACATCCGCCTCATTGTCGATTCCAAACAGCTCAGCACTCTGTCCACACAACATCCTCGGCTGGTCCGTGCTACACTCGACCTCACCTCAGTTCCGGTTCGACACTCCTTCGAGCCGAGGCCGCGATCTTCCGTCATCCAAACCGAACCGGTCATCGCCCTCAGTCTGACCCTTCATTGACCTCAACCCCGACCGCGGCTACGCCCTGGTCCGGTTCAGATTCTGCAGTCTCACGAGTTAGCATCTCTGCCGCACGCATCGGCCATCAGTTTCACCTCTGGAGCCGCACTGAGCAGCACGCGCACGGCCCGCACGGCTCTCCGACCCGGCGGCGGGTCGGTCGGCCGAACGGCGTGTCGTAACGCCGCAGAGAGCGGCCGGACCGGTCTCACTGCGGCGGCGGGGCCTCCGCCTGCGGGGGCTGACTCAGACCTGGCGCTCCTGCTGCTGTGCTGGCGTGCGGAGCGGTGGAGGCGGCGGTACCTACCTGGCTAGCCTCTGACGCTCGCTGCCTGTTGGAGGCCGCGCAGAGGCGCTCAGGTGGACAGGACTGTCCGTGACGTCATCCTCTGCGGCGGCCTTCTGCGCTGCTAATGCCGCCCTGCGCCGGAGCAGCCGCTGCTGGCAGAGATACCTCGGCCACTCCGGCCACCAACCGGTCTGTCCTGCCGGTTGTCCCGGAAACCTGCCGCCGTGGCGTGACGAGATTATTCCGACGGAAACAACGAACGGGCAGAGCTGATCCTGTTAGCCACTGTGCGGCAAATGTAATTTCAATCCATTAGGTATATTTGCTGGAATTGCTCGTTAAATGCACAATGCTACATAATGCATAGTTACACTGATAGTGGGTGGTTACAGTTGTAGTGAGCTCAGCTCTTTGCTTGTTAGAAACTGGGTCTCCCAGCAGACTCACACTTTCTGATTCATGTGGGCGTCAGTTGGGTGGTAAAATTTACGGTGAATTCATCCCTGACCAAGAGCCCGATCGCTCCGTGGCTCACGTTTGCTTCATCATCCGGCTGCCTCGCCGGTCGACTCAGTCCGCGTCGTGAGTTGATTCAGCTGGCCTGAGCCAGTCACGGCCTCCTTCCTGGCCCCTGCCGAGTCCGGAATCATTCGCTGCAGGGTCGTGACCGTGATCCTGAGATTGTGACGGTCGCTGTCGGCTTACAACTCGCCCTCGCCCAGTCGGCGACACGCCAGGTGACCGCAGTGTCACAACTATGGCGCAGTCATGACAGTCCGACACTGATCTTTCAGCTGTTGGCTCAGTGCTCTGTGCTACAATAGTGACACTGAAATAACAAAAAGCTTGGCAGTGTGCGCGAACGGAGGGCAACTTTCTCCGTCTGTGGTGTTTTTGGCTCCGCGTGCGGACATTGTTCAGGCGTGGGTGGTTCTTGACCTCGAGACATGCCAGGGTGTTTGTCCGGGAGCTGCGCTGACTACCTGAGCTGAGAATTTTCCCGGGCACTGGGTTCAGAGTCTGGCATGTGCCAACCTTAAGAGCATGGGATCCAGAATATCAGGACTGCATTATTTATTATCGAGCTATTTCGGTCAGCTCCATTGAGTGAAAATGATTCTTGGGCTATAAAATGCAGCATTCGACACGCGATGCATGACTATTTTGGTTCTATTTCTTTGATAAATGACATCCGCAGTTTCATGGCAAATCAACTGCGTCACTCATTGATTTGATTTGCAACCAAATTGGATGGACGGAATTTCCTTATGTCTCAGTTTAGCTTATCGCGTAGCGCAGCACTGCTTTTGACACCTTTTTGGGATCCCATTATGCAAAGACGTGACGGCACTAATGTCCATGCACACACTTCAACGCCCAGTAACACTCGACAACACCGAGCAACACCATAGAGACACGATGTCCCACCATACAAGAGCTGGTGATCATGGAACGAACCCTGAAAGCACCTTTTCGTTACCTATTCATCGATTAATCGCACGCTATACCACCTCCTACGCCTTCCTGAAGACAGCGAAGAGTGGCGGGTTTTGCCGAAGGTCACGAACTTTTCAGCTATGTGCTGACCGGCGCAGTTTTGCATGCCGAGTCACTCCTTGTATCCTTGTGTTCGTTCAGTAACCGCCCGGTGAACAGGCATGCATGTGAGTCACGCGTTGGTGAGTCGTTTGTTCTGTGGTGCGGGTGACGATGGTGACGAGTGGCATTGTACTATTACTGTGTGTATTTTCTTCATGCTCTGTCTATCATCTGCGTGCACTTATGTTAACAGTTTTTCTTCGCCTTCTTTTTCTGCCACGTAAATGTTTGTATTTTAACTACTAATCAGCATGATGGAAGTGTCAAAGCTTAGAGTAATATTGTATAATGTATCGCTCTTTATTTTTCCAAAACATGATCGGTTATTACATTTTACCTTCACTTCATCTTCTTCTTTGTTGCTCTTTAATTTCTTTCACCGCTTTTGTCACACAGCTTTTTAACACCACGTCTGCTGCATGCCCCACCCCAGACCAGAGTCGCCGCCTCTCTAACCCCGATTTCGTCCTTCCTCAGCGGTAGACGGTGCGGAATGCCAGCTGATAATGTTGAACTTTTCACTGAGGATGCCGGAGAACCTGCCGCGCCCGCTGCCGCCGCCCCGGCCACCCAAACTCGTCTCATCGGCATCGTCTCGTAGTTTCGATGGCCACCCTCGCAAGCTGCTGGCGACGGCGGCGCTGTCTCCGGAGATATACATGACTGCTGCGGATGCTGTACAGTCAGCTCCAGCGACCGCTACAACGACTTTGTCAGCCCCAGCCCCGGCCACGGCGACGGACACAACCACGACACAGGCAAAGGAGAATGGGACTGTAGCAGTGGGCCGGGCCGGTGCGTCAGTTGTGAGGCGGAACACCAAGCCAAAGCCGCCGCCGCTGCCGCCGAAGCCTGTGCTGACCCGGAAACAGACTGGCAGGAGGGTGACGATAGCGGGAGTGCCTTCGGCGCCGGTGCCAGTGGTGTTGCCGACGCCGTCAGGCACGCCGCCTCTGAGTCTTGCGTCAGATATCAGCACGGCATCAGAGAGTGATACGGTCTCTGAGACGAGCACACTGCTGGCGCCGGAGTCGACGTCAGGACAGGAGCCCGGAGTGAGTGAGGAGAGAGATACAGTGGAGAGGTTGGCAGACAGTCCTCTGAATGACAGCGGCGTGGGAAGTGAGGCGGGCTCCGACCCGCCGGGCAGTGTGCACTCGTGGCTGTACAGCTCGCGGGCTCCGTCACGGGTAGCCCCTCCGCCTCCTCTGACTACCTCCGCCTCCTGCGACCGGGTCAGTCCAGCGCCTCCTCCGCTGCCTCCATCAGGACCCTCTCGTCGTCACAGCGCCGCGCTGCCGCCAGACCGAGGACCCGTACCGGAGCTGCCTCCGCGCCGACCGTCCGACCGTCGACACAGCCTCGTCAGCGGACATCTTCCGCTAGAACCGGGCCCAGAGCCGCCGCCGAGACCGTCCAGCGCACAGGCACGGGACGTGACGCCGACACCCTGCCCACTGCGCGCGGGGAGCTCCAACTCCAGTTTGACGTCTTCGCTCGACTCGTCGAGCAGGACGGTGACGCCCCGCAAACTCCGTCTACCCGACCCGCCACCCGAGGAAGATTCAGGTGTGTTAAGGTGGTCCTTTGCATCGGAGTCCATCGCTTTGCCAGTCGGAAGTCTGCTTGTCGCTGTCCCATTGGCTTGCTTTTGCTTCAGCTAGAATTGCTTGGTTCAGAATTCTTAAAATTCATAAGGGTCACGTTACTTGCATTTGCTTCAATTTGCGATTAGTTAAATCACTTTCCAGGAAGTTAATCTAGTACAACTTAGTTCAGACGACATTCCTGACATACATAAACCTCCCTTTGCTGTCTAAACGGGGCCAATTCGTTAGCGCCTGGCCGTTCTGCGTGCCACTTTGGCTGCGGCCGGAAGCACGGTGGCCGGGCGATCTGTCCGGTGGTGTTTCTGTGGCACCGACAAGTGTCAGTTCGCGTCCGCTGGCCTCGATCGGTGACCCCGCGTAACCCGAGGTGACCCGAGGTGACCGCCGCGGCTCTGTGACCCGCCAGTGTACGTGGTGTCGGCTACGTCAGTCATCTACATCGGCAACGAGAGCTCACACGACCCCGGCGATTACGACGCGCCTTATGAGCGTAATTATTACAACGCGGCGCGGCCACGCGCTGTCACAGATAACAGCGCCGTGCTGAAGCACACGTGCCATGAAGAGAATGGCGAGCTGCAAGAGCTCTCCGTGTGGATGGACAACGAAGGTAGGTTGGTCTGAGAGCACGGGGAAGGAGTATGGGAGCTGGGAGTCTGGGCTCAATTCCCGACGCGGGAGGTTTTGTCCCCTACCTTTATGACTTTGAGTGCAAAATTATTTCGATGAGGAGGAGGAGTTTGTGCGTTGAGCAATTTCATCACTAGAAGTTAGCAATTTCATGGGTGATGTTGAAAGATTATGTGCATTGCATTGGTAAATATACCTACTTACGAGAAAACCTCAACGATTAATATGCAGCCAGGTTTATTTATTTATTTATTTATTGCACTTCATCAGATCGTTCCGCTAAAATAGGGCTATTCTCCGATCTGCATCGTCATGACAATATGCATAGGCATGAAAAAAACACACATACACACACCAGATAAATTGAGAGGTACAATGACGGCATAGCAGTGACAAAGTACACTATCACGGCATAGACCTAACCGACTGCGTTACTCTGGCGCAGTAAGTCCTTCACCTTGGCCTTAAACGTTGCTACACTCAGACCAGCCAAGCCGTTTTGCAGCGCCATTCGATTGTACAGGGAGGCGGCTCGGTGCACAAATCGACGTTTGCCATGGTTGTTTTTCGCACGACATACGGCTAAAAGGTGCGACTGTCTGGTGTCTCGACACACGTGCTCATGGTTATAGGACATATAAGAACGCAGTACATCAGGCTTCCCCGACTTAAGAATGCCATGCATCAGTCATGACATGTCCACATGCGCTATAAACTCGGGTACACGCAGCCATGCAAGTTCGTCTAGCACATCAGAAACATGATCAAATTTTCGCCGCCCGGAGATAACTCTGGCTGAGAAGTTAAAAACTTTCTGTAATCTGGCTATGGTCGTGCGATTGGCGCTACCGTATACAGGAGCACAGTACCGCACATGGGACAAAACGAGAGAGTTGACACTTGACAAGCCGAGGTAAAATAGAATGTGGAACAATGTGTCTGATGTTCATGAGACCGATAAGAATTCCGAAGCAGCGGTTGATGATGGTGTTGATGTGCGCTTCCCAGGTGAGCTCGGGGTCAAAGCTCAATTGACCCGCAGGTCAAAGCTGTAAAGGGTGGCATACACCACAGAGCAGCGTATTGCCTAAGCTCGTCCGCTGGAGTGAAGCATACCGCGCGCTGTATATGGCCTGCAGCTTATGACTGCGAAGCTTGAACATTGCTTGCAAGCTCAGCTGCTGTAGAAAGGAAGCAGATATGTGAATGGCTTGTACTGCACAGTGCACGATCTACTGATAGTGCCAAATACTTGGCCACATTTTGTCCGTTTTGCCGTGTTGCTTAGGTTCAGAGGTCGGAAAATAGTTGAAATTGTTGCAGCTTGTTGAGCTCTTCTTTTCTTAACAAGTTGGGTTATTGTGTCGGGACAGTGCTTGCAGAAACCTGAACTTACTTTCAGGTGTAGTACGTTTTTATACATTGTTGCGCTTTATATTAATGCTCAAATGCTGTAGCCTTCATGCATTTCATTTGATCCAGTTATTTCCATTACCTAATTTCTATTTTAACATTTCTTTTCTAAAGTATTTTAAATTGGCGCTCTAGACTGTAAAATGCATCAGCAGCCATCGATACGCTTTCGAGACTCAGCCAAGCGCTCTGCCCACTCTCCGGTCCGTGAGTTCGTCCCGTTTGCCGAGCGTTAACCAACTCTGCCGCAACAGTGACGATGTGGGTCAGTGCAGTGTGCAACATGGACGGTGGCGACCGCACGGTGCCAATTGCCGCCTCGGATACCGGTCATTTACCGGTGCCGTGGCGGATATCACTCAGCAGCCCGCTCTGCTGAGACGGTTTTCCGAGTGGGTATCTTCTATGAGCCAAGCAACAGACCGAAACGACGAGCAGCGATGTTGTCGCGTTCACATGAGTCCCAGGATAGGCCAGGAACATTTTTTTATGATTGCACCTTCTGCGAGCTCAAAGTCAGTTCCGGCGACTGTCCAGCGGCGCCTCCGTCGTCCCACTTGCGCTGTCGTTGCTGCTCGGCTACTCACGCGTTAGGTAACCGTTCCTGTGCCCTGCGGCGGTGCAGCGACGGCCAGCGCTCCGCGCCACAGAGGTGCGACATTCGTGACGCTCCCAGGCCGTGATGCGGCGCGTGCGACGGCGTCACGCTGCCGTGACGTGACACGTGAACCGTCACGATCGGCGCGAGGTGACCGTGATGAGAAACTGAAATGGAGCGTGCGAGAAATGGGCCGCGGGAGGTCATCCAGTGAAATTAGTCTTCGGGTACTGGGTCCAGGTGAGCTCGAAGATTTTATTGTCGGGCCCGCTGTCCATGTGGCGACATAGTTCAGAGGTGAACTTTCCAGACCAGTTTGCTCAGGCGGCATTCGATTACTCCCTTCATCAGTTTCTCCAATCGCGGGATGCGGGCATCATAAGTTGGCTCGTCGACGTCGGAATCCAATTCTTGCGGAACAACTCACTCGCTCAAAAAGTGATTGAGCTGTGTCAGAAATTACTGAGTGCAGTATCCACACCTTGTAGAGAGTACAGATAATTATAGGGTGATCGTGATAGGCATAATTACCACGGCTTTGCTCATATGGAGTATGCGCATAAAGCCTTTTTATATTACTTCATCGAACCGCATTTGTTATGTCACGCAACGCTTTTGTGTAGCATTATTTTGTGACGTTTTTATTACGCCTCGATATCGGCAACTTTTTACAGTTTTTTCATAGAGATCAGTTACTTTTCCATCAAACTTTTTGTTCCGGTCTTACATTATAGTTGGGTACTATACCTACTCGAAAGCAATCCCAATCGTCACTTTTTATTAACGCGCTGTGAATATCACTGTTAACTTCTAGTGTGGTCTGTCAATCTACCATGGTCCTCATTGGTCTTAAAAATCTGATATATGTAGGCTATTATAGTCAGATCATGTCATATTTCCGCTATGTCAATGCGGGGAAGAGTTTATTTGAACCAATCTCCTTCAACTACTAAAACGTGTTGGTTAGAGCGTGTCTTGCCGTGTAATGAAGGTCATCTTGTCTCCGGTTTGTCGGAGAGATTAGCTTCATGCAGACATCCACAGCCGGACCACCGTAATCGATCAAATATGCTAGGGGCAGGTTGACTGGCAAATTCCTTTCGAGATTGGTTGTTGGTGAGGAAGGGGCGATGTGGTCCGTCTAATGGCGTCCTTGCGATAACCTTTAACGCCTTGATGGGCGAAGATAACATCAGACTTTGATTGTTTTATCAACGTGCTGGGAAGGCATTGGTGGGAAACGAAGTGGTAAATCCTTTATCCTGATGGCAGTCAGACCAGCCCTTGACACTTAAAACGCGGCGTTATTTTCAACGGCCGTGATCGCCTCTCCAATTGTGTCAATTGTGGTCACAGCCAAGGTCTTCTTTGCTATCAAATATATAGCAGGATCTGTTGTACTCACGAGGTCATCTTATAGTCTGCCCAAGGGATGTTGCCTGCGGTTAGGAGTGAGATGACGTCACTCATTAGTAGTGACGTCATAAGGTGGTGTTGGCTCAGGCCAGGGCCACAAGATAGAGAGCTCCGGGTTGCACCCACGTTGATCGTGACTTTGGTAGCGTTGGTAAGCTTGCATCCGAAGAAGGAAGGGCTAGCAAAGCTGTGGTATGACGAAACTGAAGCTTGCCTTATCACTTTACTGCTGATGCGTTTCAAATGCGAGTGGCTCATAAACTGGTGACGCAAAAGCTCCTAAACAAAATCACCCTCACTCGTGCCCCCGTTTACTGAACTATCATACGATTTTCAAACCCGGACCGGCGCAGGATGAGGACAAAACGTGCAAACATAACTGTCCTTGTTCTTTGAAACAAACAATGCACCTGTTCAACAACTGCATCACAGCAGCAGACTTGCCCGCCAAGTTTCCTGCCGCGCGGTGCCTTTCCTTCATACGGGCGCCTGTCTTGTCACCTACCACCTGCAGTGTGGGGGTGCTGGCTGCGCGGTGCCTTTTGTCTCGGTCACACCCCAGCGTCAGGCCCAGCTCGGGTGGGCTGACCTTGCCCCAGTTGTCGGAGGACCTCTCACCCAGCCGCCCGCGCAGAATCGGACAACGGCTAGCGGCGTAATGGCGGTCATTGGTCAGCGTTCGGCGGTCAGTGGTTACTGGTCACTGGTCAGATGTCATTTGCCAGTGGTCATTATTTAGAGGTCAATCGTCAATGGTCGGTGGTTAGCGCTCGCTAGCAGGCATGCAGCGTTTACTGGTATTTACTGGCCCGCCAAGTTTCCTGCCGCGCGGTGCCTTTCCTTCATACGGGCGCCTGTCTTGTCACATATACTACCTGCAGTGTGGGGGTGCTGGCTGCGCGGTGCCTTTTGTCTCGGTCACACCCCAGCGTCGGGCCCAGCTCGAGCGGGCTGACCTTGCCCCAGTTGTCGGAGGACCTCTCACCCAGCCGCCCGCGCAGAATCGGGCAACGGTTACCGGCGTAATGGCGGTCATTGGTCAGCGTTTGGCGGTCAGTGGTCACTGGTCAGATGTCATTTGCCAGTGGTCATTATTTAGAGGTCAATCGTCAATGGTCGGTGGTTAACGCTAGCTAGCAAGCTTGCAGTGTTCACTGGTATTTGCAAGGGATTATTACATAGTCCTAGCCCCCAGTTGAGATTGCATTCGGTCTTTGATCGGGTCGTTGGTAATTTTAATGTATTTGTAAGATGGTTGCTACAGTTATTGGTCGGCGATCATTGGTCAGCAGCATTCAATATCAGTAGGCAGTCGGTCAGTGGTCGTGTCCTCGGTGCATCTCAGAAAGGGCGACAGCTGGTTGCCGAGTCACGTTTACCGTCACGGTGTCCACTCCTAGAATGTCACAACCGAGGATGTCCTAACTTACGATGTCACACCATCTGCCATCTGGCGTCACAGCGTCACAAAAGTCACACATTGTCACACAAGTCACACATTGTTCATCCCGTTATCCTGTGACATAGAGTTTTGTATACCGAGGCCTACAAAGGTGTATGCCTGTAACCATCTCCGACTATCCCCATCGCATACTGCAGATCCGATATCTGCCGTCCTCCCTAAGTACCGATCGAAGTCACACTCGGCTGACATTCACCTTAACACATGGGTGACTTTTTAACGTCACATGCTCTATTAATGATCGGCGTCACGTCAAACGAGGTGCTCGGACACGGCTCCTGCGTCAGAGGACGATACCCTGGCGCGGAGCCACGCGCGCGCGAGTACCGAAATAATAGCACCGTTTTGGGACAATTGTGGTGATCGGAGCAAGTGTAGCGCGTCGAAGTTGTGATAAGTGACCCGACACAAGGTCGTTTATTCATAGACTAGCGGTGAGACTCGCTGCAGTGCTGACCGAGTCAGAGATATCGCGAAGGGAGCTGTTGCGTGCTGTTTTTGCTCGCCGCTGCAGTCTGCGGTGAGTTCCGTTCCGCCTACTCTCGGGGCCCGCTCTCCATTCTTGGATGAGGTGCGGCACGTGGGGCAGTTGGTCCAGCGCTGGTCACGCGACTGGTCTGTCCCAGTGTTTGGATAGCCCCGCGCCTGTCTGTCAGGCTGCACTCTGCACCAGTTGACTTACTCGGAGGAGCGCCGCTCGACTGTCACCGGGAGCAGACTGCTGAACTGCAGCTCTTCGCCTGTTTAACTGCAACGTCCGGTCTGGGAGAGTGGCTGTCACTCTGGGCCGTCTCGTCCCGTATGTTCAACTCGCTCGGAACACCGATGACTCAGAGTGGTACGGTGCAACGCTCGGACCCGGTGGTCGGTCGCCGGTGGCCGAGGGCTGTGGTTAGGAAGCCTGCGGCTGAGGCTGATGGCCAAGGGCTGTGGACGAAGGCCAGCGTTGCGGTCGCTCTGTCGAACGGTAGTCAGCATTTGGGACGGTGGGCGTCGGAGGCTCACTAGCTCTCAAAGAGTGATGCCAGCTGCTGACTGGACGAGCATCATCTGACTCTGACTCGCCGGGTATCAGCTGACCCTGACTCGGCGAGTATCAGCTGACTCTGACTCCGCAGTGCACTGAGCTCAGTCCTTGTCAGCTGCCGTTCACTCAGTAGCCGCGTGCCGGGAGACCCCAGTTCCATGACGAACAAAGAAGTCCTGAGGTCAGCAGGAATATCAGACCTCTGTTTGGAGCTGGGGGATGAAATGATGACGCATAGACCCAGACGTATCTAAGATCGATGAGTACTCAATACACTGTTAGGTAAACAAGATACATGCCCTCATATTGGTTCGAAGAATATCGAGCAGGGCACAACTTCAGTTCGTGATAACGGTTCGAGGTAATACCGTGACGTGTCACGACTGAGACTGTCCGAAGTGACGCATCCGAACATGAAAACTCAGTTGTTAACTACTAGATAGCGGTACCGTTTTTCGAGTGATTTATGAATCGCGGCGTGATTTCTTTAGAAACAAGTGTTAAATGGTGTCTGAGTAGACCTCTTTATCGGTAATGGCATAGCCCTACTTCATGCAACCATCGCTTGACATGGTCTGGTAGTTAATTTTGAATGAAGATAAAAAGGCATTGCATATTATGCGTATACATATACAATGTAGTAATGACCAGATTTATTTTTGATGACTTACCTCGATATGTTTGCTTAGCTATTCCGTTCTTTTGTCTTCATTTATTTTTGATGACTTACCTCGATATGTTTGCTTAGCTATTCCGTTCTTTTGTCTTACGACGATTCTATCAATGGCACCATCAGTCGTGATGGAGTCAAACTCAGCGATAGCGGGTGAAAATCCAGTCAAACCTGCCTTGTCTTTGAAAGCAGGCAAATATATCTCTATTGTGCCTGTCTGGTGTCCGGAAAAACACGTCACTGGCTATCCCCAATCGTCATCGCTCAGCTCTGTCATCGGGCAATCACACGGTCTACTGCAGCTTGTTATCAATAGCGGCAAAGAAGAACGATGCCGATTCTTGTGTGGTCGTCTACCGTGTCCCTTGCTATCACTCGCTCTGCAGATGCCGTTTACGAGAACTTTCCACGATAGAAGCAACAGAGCGAGCATAAGCAGAACCCATCCGGAAAACGGGGCTGGTGCAGCGTCGCTGATGACGAAATTACCCTCGGCGTCTAGGCTTGTTCAGGTCGTCAGTTGTGTGTCTTTTGGAGTGGTGCAGCTGTTTCTGGCATGCTGTCGCCAATCATGCCTGTCATGGAGGCCATTACGGTGCCTGCGGTGATGGGGGATGAATAGCGTGGGGTGGCCTCCACGGCCAGCGCCCCCGGGGATGGCTCCACTCCGCCCGAGCTCACAGAGGCACCGAGGTAACGCGCGCCATGTGGGGTGCCAAGGCCGGGAGCCGCCGCCGAGGCTGAGGCTACACAATTGGGGGAGACGCTATATGCAGCTTACTCTCCTCATCTCTTCTCTCTTTTATCCCTCTCACAGATCAAGATCTGGAAGCCGAAGATCCGTTCTGATGGAATTTACTCACGCTCATTTGCTTAATTTCCTAATTTCCCAGCAAACCCGTTTTTAGGAACAGTTTTGAGCTAGAACCAGTCAATCCAGACCGCTGCAGAAGATCCCATGGGACATCCATCCATCCGTCTGTCAAACATGTATTTTTATGATCAAGCTTACTTTGCAGGATCAACGTTCCGAGTGAACCACTGTACTTTGTTCGCTCACTTTTGACAGAGTAAAGAAATAAATGGACCTGAGACGCAAAGATAGTATTGCACATATAGCGTAACATCAGCGTTAGCCACCTTCGGACTTTTACTATCGTACTTAATTAGGGAGTCTGCACGAGTCGCCGGAAACATCGTCTTCTCTCTCACTCTCTCCCCATCTCCTGGCCCCAACAGCAATCATCAGGCCGCATTCTTGGCTAACAGCCGGGTGGCCAGGTCGCCCTAAGGCGAGTATGAGTCATCCTCAGAGTGTTCGAAGGCTCGTTCACCCGGGACCCGGATCCTCGCTGGAGACATGGCGACACGCGCAAGGCCGCGCCGATGACCCGACAGTTGTGATGTAGAGATGAATAGCCTCGGCGCGTGTCGTGCGTACTTCTCAGAAATGTGACGACTGTGACGCACTGAATGTGATAAACTAGGAAAGTTAAGCTGAGAAAACTAGAACACGGGCCCCTCGGGCCGCTGATCGCTGTCCAGCCGTCAGCGTTTCGAGAGGAGGTGATTCATATCCGTGGAGCGGAATTAGTACGCACTGAGCTCTGCTCTCGTGATGTGGTTGGGAAATTACGCCGCCATACAAGTGGAGGTGCGGTGGAGAAATAGTGCATTCGGCCGGACATGCACACTCTTGCTGAAGAATTGTGGTCGGAAAAAGCGACGGTCGCGAGGCACCGCCGAGGCTGGCAGTGTCGCCTTGTGGTCGTTCACAGCTACCTCAAGATGCCAAGAGTCACTGTTTCTTCCGTTGTCAACCACTGACGTATCCGATGTTATTCATCATCATCAGGAAGGTCGGTGACATGACGAAACGACATCGTTTCCGCAGCCAAGGAACGTTCAACTTCCTCCGTCCTTGGCTCGGCCGCCGCAACATTATTTCCAGCGATAAATGATAAACTATCGAGCTACTCATGCAGAATGAGTGTGATGAAGCACCGATTGAATCTTGAATCTTATGCTGACAAACGACACTGATGATCGTCGATTGGTTTGAATGGGACGTAGAAAACCGCGGGCAGTCGCGAGCCGTATCACGGAAAGAAATAGCGTCGTAAGGGTCTGCCTAAGGTCAGTGAACTTGTATATTTTAACCCATTATATCGGAGACATAAGTGGGCATTTGACAACAGTCCCTAGTCCCGGCCCGACGTCTTGCACAGCATGCACCGGTATATGCAATAACTATGCATGTTATGCCTTGCACACGTTGCCGAGGCATCTCAAGTATCCTTCGAAAACTTACTGTCATGCAGACCAAGTTCTACTCATCATTCAGTACCACTTCCATATCTAACTGGGTCGCAGTTCTCCATGAATATTATAATAACCGGTTACCATCTGACCTATATTACCGATGAAAACAATGATATAAATCCGGAGTTTGACCACTGATACCGACTGACTGACCTCTCAGATACCGACTGCACCACTGACCCAACCAAAACACTGGATCACAGAGTTCGACCAAAATACCTCGGACGACCAGACAATGCCCGCTAGACTGGTGTAGACTTGTAGAGCGTCATCTCCGCGCTGTTCGGCTTTGACGTTTCGACCGGTTCTTCCTAAATCTCTGATAACTTCTGATCACTCTGCGATCGGCACTCGCTTGTCATCCGTTTTGGTCAGTGGCCCGACTGGTGCGACTTGTGACCTCTGGTTGACCTCTGGTGACGTCGCGATCGATAACATTCAGGTTCCGAGGTCAGAATTGCTGCTGGGTCGCTCCACTATGCTGTGAGATTATCGCCTTCATATCTGACCCGCGCCGTCTTGGTCTGTAATGGTAAGACGGTATACAGCCTACGCATATGTATAAGCGGGGGATGAAAGAAAGCTGCAGCAGGAGGCGGTAAGGCGCCAAAGAGTCTACGCAGGAGCCTTAGAGGATAGAGAGACGCCGCGGCAGCCGCAGGGCGTCGTCAGCCGCACAGTGCACTGGCCACGGCTCCTGCAGGGCGGGACTGTCGGGCCATCCGACCGCCTCGCTAATGTATCCGATAGCGGTGCGTCAGAGCGCGTCACTCAGCCCTGACCCTGCGACTTCTCACTGGGCAGAGGAAGGGAGGAGGGAGAGAGGGAGGGGCGCATACTGGTCGGACGGCCGGCCGGGCCGTGCCACCCTCCGCCATCGCTGCCGCTGCCGCCGTCTAGTCGAAGTTTTTGTGCCGTAGTCCCGTTTGGCTGCACCACTCAAGTTTCTCATTCTCATCCTCGTTAGCACTTTGGTTCGAGTCACTGACTGACACCGGGTCCGTTTCAAAACATTCTCATTTCATCCCTTCATTCATTCTCAGCGGGCGTTGCTCGCCTGCCTTGATGCTCTCTGCCCACTGTTGGCAGACGTGAGACGTGGGAGCAGCAACCCGGTTCTGCAAGGCACGACTCTCCTCCGCTACTTACATGGCGATACTGTGGGGGCAGCCGGTGGGCTGGGGTGGGGGTGGCTGGCCGGCCTTGAATGTCAGTAGGAGCGGTTGGGGAGCCCCGGCCCTGGACGAGCTGAGCGCGAGCTGGTCTCTGAGGCCCGTATATGAGGCCCCATGAAGCCTCTCAGAGGCCCCGCTCGTGTCCGTTGGTCAGGAAGCCAATCCGCATCGATTAGACAGCCGGAGCCTCGTGCACCTGCGAGCTGAGAGGGCTGTTATTGCAATAGAGCTCCTGCAATAGCCAGTGTGATGGTCCGAGGAATGTTGCAGGGCTCTCTGTTTGTTATTTTCAGACAACCACTGTCGCACCGGGAAGGCTGGCGATAAGTTTTTTTTTTCTGATGACACCCGTGCCTGCTGTCACAGTAGAAACTCAGATAAACGTGTGTTTACCGCGCTGGTGCAAGTTTTCAGTCAGACGATGCTTGCTTTTCTGTTGCAATACCGCGAGTCTAGGTGTCTGTATTTACAATTGGTGGCGCCAAGAGCTACTGCTAAACGCTACTGCAATCATCCGTGAAATTCACGGCTGCTTTTGTTTCTCTTACAGCTCTTATGATTTTCAGTTCCTAGCTGTGTGTTCTGTATAGATCTCATCTTCATTTCCGAGGTGCGTCCGGTGTAATCGGGCGAACGCTGTGTAATCAGACGGAGATCGGATTACCTCTGACACATCGCCCCTCGTTCCGGAGAAAGTACCGAAGTGGTAGGCGCCGTCGGATCAGAGCTCTTCCGGCACGTATGGAAATTTGTCTCGGCTTGCGACACAGCGGGAGAATCGTGTGCGTTGGAAACGGCCAACAGCGAATAATACCAGCAATTAATTCATCCATTCATAGCCGGATCTAGTTCTTAATTTAAAGACAAAAAGTGAACCCATTATCAGGCATTGATTGATGTAATCGGTATCCGAGCAATCTTATATGTAAGCCCATCTAACGTCTTGCATTTTCTAGAGGGTGCATTTCTCATCAGTAGGTAAACCACAGGTGTTTATTCCATTTAATGCGCACCTACTGTTTTGGTCTGCAACGAGCTCTAGCCTGTGCTCTCGTAGTCCTCCTCTATCCAATTAACCGTTCAATGTCTCAATTTATTTTCTATGATACCATCTCTCTCGACTACAACAGTCTTGTTTACCAATATAGTGCGCGGTCGCAACACTTTCACTCTTCCTATACCCCACCACTATAGCCGGCCCTCGAACCTCGCTGCACCTGCCTGACCCTTGTGAAGCTGACGACACCACCATAGGAGACTCATCGCCTCTCCATGGGCTCTGAGGGTGAGGCTGCCAGACCAGCGAGGTGGCCAGCTCGGCATAGTGATGAGCGGGACTTTCTCTGGTCCCGTGACAAGCAGGTGGAGATCGGTGCAGCCGCACCTGGTCGGTCGGCTGAAACTGCTCCCGGGATGGGTAGCAGAGCTGAGTAACGGGTTGAAACGATACTGAGCTGGCTGTGGCGAATGGTGCTTTGGAATTCCTTAGGGTGTGGGTGATAGCAGCTGAGCTGTTTGAACGGTGCTGTATGAATGAAATGAATGCAGTATGTCCGACGAATGGCGTTTAGTCAGGTGATAAAAAGTGCAATTCAATTGAATTGCTAAAAAGAATGATGAGAAGGTAAAAAGATTGGCATTGCAAGCATTCACAGTGCTTGCATTTCTACATTGAGCCAAGTTAAAATGTGTGACAGTGAAATGTTTGCTCGTCCTTAGTTATGATCCGATAATCCTTGGGCTTAGGCAGCCCGTCTCCACGCTCCAAAGTTTCTCCTTCGTCAGCGCGTCTGCAGCCGCTGCAGCACGTGCTGCAGTACCCCAACAAACACTTGCTGTTGATCGTTCGGCAAAACAGCCCTCTTCACCCTATGTTTAGCGTGCCTCGAGCGATCCGTGCAGCCAGCCAGCCCGCCCGGCTGACTGCCAGGGTCACCACTAGGTGGCAGCACTGCGCGGCGGTGGAGACTGCGACCTCGGTGGATCATCTCAACTGGCACCTCCGTGCAGTCTGCTGCGCCAGCACTGATGGTGTGTTGGGTGATATCAACATGCGCCAGTCGCACCGTGCCCCTCCCTCGTGGAGGAGATGTGGCCAGACTTCCGTATCTGGAGACTGATGGCGACAGGCGGACTGAATAACAGCTGACTGAGCGCAGTTTGAACGATGTCCTGGATTTATTGGGTCAAAATGGTGATAAATTGATAGCTATGAATGAGTTTGTGGTCCAAACAGATGTGTTTTTCACATGACGCACAGCTTTCTGCTCACGAATTGTTTGGTTTCGACGCTCGTTTGCTTATCGGATGTCGTTCCCATAATTTCTCAGTCTTCGAAAAGTTTGCGGAGAGTGAGGGTGAGTGTCAATTCGCTAAATCCCTGGCTGTAGGTTCGTGACTGACTTGGTAGTCTCACTCGCATCTGACTGGCGCTGGCTTTGGACTATCGTTTACATTGCAGCTGCTCAGCGCGCCTGCTGGGAGACTGTTTCTGCTGACCGGATACTGGGCGTATACTGACCGCATACTGGGCGTGTGCTGACCAAAGGCTGGGCTGGGCAATGGGTGCTGACCAAATGCTGGTCAACTTGTGGTCTAGTGACACGTTGGATCAGGTGTAGGTGGTTGCAAAAAAGGACAACTGTGGTGTTAGTAGCATTGGTGCTTTTGTCCGGTCAAACGTGCTTTCTACTTTTGCCTCTCTCAATCGGCTGGTCCGTTGATAAAGGGTGACCACATAAATACCGCCATACGTTTAGGAAATATTTTGAAGACTATGGGAAATGTTAAGTATGATACAGCCTATTTGTCCTCTTGACAGTGCTACTGACATTGTACACGGCCTGCAAAACGTTAAAAGATAGGATGTTTACGGTCTGCTACTTACATTTCCCAATAGCCTGTAAGCACCATTCACTCAACGTTTCTTGCAACTTTACAAGCTATTTACCGCTCTGGCGTGTTTGCAAAACGGCGGTCGTGACACTACGTTTCAGTTTTCAGTGTGCTTTTGGACTTTGTAACAGGCTGTAAATTGTGATCGGTGACTGCGTAATGCGTATGTCAATATGAATACGTTTTTACCACCGTGTCTAAGCTGTGAAATGTTGTCCCTGGCGGTGTACTGATATGATCCGTGTGCGACATGCGTATCTGTTTTGTCACTTGTCATAAATGCTATCGCAAGGGCGCTTTGAGCTTAGACACAAGATGTCAATCTGTTTTAAGAAAAGTGACACATTCGTCCCATTACGTATGGTAAACTGTTTGCTCTTGCTTGTCAATTGGCTAAAGGTCATTTTTACCTAACTTATGTACATCATTCTCGCTAACCTGTTCAGTTACATTCTAATCTCACGCTACAAACTCATTCAGCTCAATTACTACTGTCTGTTTGTTTTACTTGATCTAATATGATTAGACCTTGCCTCATGTCTCCCTTTCTGACCCTTTCCGCCATAAACTCGCCAACTCCTCCTGACCCTTCTGATCAACCACTGACCCTTTCTGACCTATCTGTCCTCTCATCTGACCCCATCACCCGACGTTTACCCTCATCTAACCCTCCTCTGACCTTACTGACCTCATTGACCTCTGACCCATACAACCCACTGACCGTGCCCTTTTGGCCTCAGGCGGGGACACCGACGACGAATGGCTGGACGATGGCCACCTCTACGAGGCACTGGACTCTCACTACGAGCCTGTCGGCGCAGTGCCAGAGGCAGTCGACTCAGATGACGATGTGGTAGAGGAGGAGGACAAGGAGCTGGGTGATGAGGTGAGTCGGATTGAGGGGAAAGGTAAAGGGCTGGGTGAGAAGTTTTGTCATTTATGTGCGGGTTGTTGAGGTAATGAAGGATGATGGTTTGGTCCTTGGGAGGTGTGATTGTTGGCCGGAAAGGAACGACAAAAGTAAGGTTAACGAGGCTTAATTGGTGCTAAAATCATTAACTTAATTGTTACGAAATTGAGGAAGAGAAGTCATAAAAAATATGAAAACGCTTGGTTGGTGAAAGAACAGCACTTCGTTTGTTACACTGAGCAAACAATCATATCTTTCGTTCCATAATTGCTGTCTGCACTGTGCAGGGTGGATATAAAGAGCTCTTGCTTCATAAAGCACCGCGATTCCTCGAGACCGTATCGGTTGGCCACATTTGTCAACAATGTCAGAGACACCCAAGTCTGTCACATTTGTCATTACTGCCCAAGACATCCGGCCTTTTCACTGTCACAGTGCGGAGACCAGCTGAAACCTATGTTGTAATCCGTGACTAGGTTTTGTTACGTGATGGTTATTAGCCTGTGACCATGATTGCGGGACAGTGTTTTGTTATTTGTCATGCCACCCAGCTATCAGTGCTAGCCATTGTATAGGCCTCTGTCGTGTGTGAGCTGCCTGCCTGTGTCTCAAGTCTGAGCACCGGGATCAACAGGCTGGTCTCGGCAGGTCAGCGATGGGCCATGCGTGACTGTGAATGGACAAAAGGGCGCATTGGATTTCGGAACAAGGATTAATGCGGCTAGTGGTGTAAGGTTATATCATTGTTTGCCTAATGATGCTATAATGGCTTGAACTAATTGGAGACGTTCATGCCACGTTTTACACCGGCTAGGCTGTCCTTATGGAATTTCCAGTGCACAGTGACAGTGCACACTACTCTGTTTGACTTCCACTGGCTGTTGAACTGCGTTCTTTTGCGCCAGCTCAACCCGAACGTTGCAGTCGGTCTGACTTATCCAATAGTCACGATCCAGGGCCCTGTGCACAGACTATCATTGAGAATGGGGAAAATTCCAGCAGAACGTCATTTTTTCGCAGTTCGGTCGGATATATAATGAAATGTAGTGGTTTTGAACATCAGAAGCGCCCGATGCTGCACTGTAGTGGGCTTTGTCAAGGTTATGGCTCGAAAAGCGCATATTCACCGCGGAAGTTCGTGTGACCTTGGCAGTCAGCGTGACCCGCGTGCCTGAGCTGCCTCTCCGGTCAGTGTACGGCTAATACTCAAAACGGTATTCTTATTGCTTGGTTCTTTGACCGATAGTAATATTTTGTCGGGGTCAATGCTTCGCTTTGGTCAGTTTTGCCTCGTTCGCGGGCCTGAACCGGAGTCTTATCAGGTCATATTGCATCTATCGACATTCAGCAGTATTTTTACAACTACATAGCTGCGATTGCGGCTGCTGTGTACCTTATCATGTGACGTTTATCAGCTGCTGATATCTCACTTCCTCCACTTCACGCGTACGCTTGATCCTTCCGCCGGGTATATCTCGCTACAAGACAATTCTCGACAATACCAGAGCAACATACCGAAGTAACAACGATACTAAAAGGTATATAAAGCAGTGTTTGACCTGCCAATTTTTCGACATTTTTACGCACTCATCTTAGTCGCATACACCAATGCCAAATATTAATTCAGAAACGATCAATAACAGCCGACGGTGTAGCATTACGCCTGCACAACTCCTGTTCCGGATTTTTACGGCGCTCCAGCACTCTGCCGGCACGTGTCGCCTGCAGGAATGTGCGTTGAACCAGCTGCGTCTCTGTGGCTGAGCTAAACCAGACACTCGCCGGCGCGCACGCACCCATCAGGGAGTGTTGCAACCCGGGCCGGGGTCGGTCAGGGGTCAGGCGCGGTCACGTGTTAGCCCCTTGCAGTCGAGGGAGGCAATACGATCATGTTTGGTAGCGCATCGCTATGCAATTTATTTGTAGATGATTCTTCGAAAGGCTCGAAATGCCAGAATCTTCGAAAGGCTCGAAGTGCTAGCAGAAAGGGTCAGCTATAGGTACTTATCACATAAGGCAGGCAAGTATGCGTGCTTCATCTCAGAAAAAAAAACATCCGTGGCCTGCAACCTTCGCCATGCATAGTAAGTATTTCTAAATTCGGACCAGTGGACTAGAAAGCTGCATCTTTAACGACTGCAAAATGAGCGTTAGCCTGCTGCGAGACAAGTGATTAACCACGACGAGTATGTTCACGGTTATAAGGCATCTCTGAAGCAGCTGTCTGACTTATGAGGAGGTAGTGAAAAGTGATGAGGGACAGTGTCATGTCGTCAGTCCTGTCCAGCGAAGACGGGGAAAGCTGCCCCCGCTGCGTGAGACCGGAAGAGATTGTGAATGTTACAGCATCAAAGCCCACCAGTCACGAGAGAGGATCACTTGGCGGGAAGGATCCGTCCGCTGCTACGCGCCCATCTTCGTTGATTTTATCTTGCAGCTTTCGATCGAAGCTTACGTCCTTGTCCAATAGTTTGAGGTGCTGTTCGCAGACGCATGGATGTGTGCATGTGTAATGTGTATCTCATTCTTAGTAATGCTACCGCGATTCGCATGTAGCGAGGCGCATTAGAGCCCTAGATCCCGGATTTCGGGAACCATAGATTCTATTCCTCCGATTAACCTTCTGTGTTGGCTTGAATGGCCGGTAAATATGGGTTGTCACTTGATATAAAGGTTCGGTGTTCATTCGCGTGTGTCATTCACAGATGAATGGTCGTTTTGATTATATACCTCATCTGCGCGGTGAATTAGTTCCGTTCCAGGTGTAGAAAGTTGGGTCTGCTCGATTTCGCGCACATATGCGTGAAATCGGACCACGACGAGAAATCTCACTTATACGTGTGGAGGAATTTATAGTGATTACGTCTAGCTAATTATCCTAGACGTGAGGTAATCATTTTAGCTGAAAAGTCTGTGTTCCTGAAAAAGCGCACCAGGAAAGAACTGTGTAACAACTCGGATCTATGCTGAAAATTCCTATTACGTGATCCTTCAGACTCACGTCAGGAGCTTGGAAAGGCGTGAATAGAGTATCCGTGCGGCTCATTAGAAGCTCATTCGCCTGCTTTATTCATCTCACGCAGGGAGAAAATGAGCTTTCATAGTTCTTTCACATGGATAGTGGATAGATATCGCATTATAACGCTTCCTAAAAGCAAAAGAGAAACCGGGAAATTTCGTTACTTTTTGGATATTCCTGGACGTCAAAGCAAGCTTGATGCGTGTCTTTCTGCCTGTTGACCGTATACCTAAAGGCACGTGATGGTTTAGCAAGCGTAACATTCACTTCTACATTTTCGTTCGCGGTAATTATCATAAGTCATGAGTCATGGCACGTTCAATCACACGTCATTACCATTTGAAAAGACTCGCGGCGCGGCGTCGGGGACGCTCCTGCGCGGGCGGCCGTCCCTCCTTTGTAACGTCACGTGACGGATGTCGGCCGTCACTGCCGACCACCTGTGGCGGGGCGTGCACGTGCAGACGACGTGCACAGAGCACGGCTGGGCGTGCACGGCTCGGCGTAACTCCGCGGCAGCCGCAGCCCACGTCAGCACGGCAAACTGCGGTTCTCCGAAGGTCGTGGATGCTGCTGGGGTGGCCGAGGCCCAGCGTTCTCGGCAGGTCTGCCTTATCAGCCCGAATGGAGCTGCACGATATAGCGCGGGAATGGACCACCAGCAGCCAGATGGCTCCTCTGCCTCTGTCTGACGCCGACACGGAAACAATGTGTGTCGGTAGAGGGTGCAGCCGCAGTCAGACGCTACGCGCGCGGTGTTAAATGGGTCAACGATGCCGGTTGGCCCTCAGGTATGACAAATCGCCCGTCAGAAGCTAAGTAGGTGCCGCTCCTCCGCACAAACTCTCGCTGGTAAGTGGCCGGAATTCAGCTCGAATGAACGCCGAGCCTCGGTTTAGCTCAGCTCACCGACTTAGCTCACCGACTCAGCTCACTAGCTCGAGTTAAATCGGCTCGTCTTGGTTCGTCTTGTCGCTAGCACTCCTCTCAGGATTGTCAGCTACCACGCTCACCGCAGCATTCTTACTAGCGCCACCGGAACTAAGCGGTGGCACGATGGCGGGTCTGATCCCGTTCCTGGGCCTCCCGGTCGCCTCCCCACTCCGACCCGACTCGAGCCGAGGCACTCCCAGTTTCCGGGCCGTCTGCACTGGGGTCTCAGTCACGAAAGGTGGCGGTGATGGCTCCAACGGTGGCGGAGGCGGCAGGAGGAAGGCCTTCCTGTCTGGAGCGTGCTGATGAGTTCCGGTGTCAGTCGGCCGGCGGTAGTCTTGTGACCTCCTGACCTTTTGACCCAGCCAGGGGTCACAGGAGCGGGGACGAGCAGGGGCAGTGGGCCACCAAGGCTGGGAATTTCGCAGCTGCACCGGGTGTCTGTTCACTGTGCAGGTGATCGACCGAGTCACGTTGGCTTCTGAACGCTAGCGAGCTAGTGAACGGCTCCTGCTCTAAGACTGATGGATGAGGCAGCTTTTTCTTGTGTATTCTCGAATATTTTCCGTTACGGAATGGTGCTGCTTTTATGTTTTAGACGATTGCATTAAAGAGCTGAGCGACAGCAAAATAAGTTATCCAGTTGTTTTGATGCAGCAATATTGCGGAGCGTCCTTGCCGTAAGACCGACAAAGAATAAACGATGACTTAAAACTTTATCGATATAAGCAACAGACGATTGATGGTGAGCACTTTTTTCGTGTGTGGTGTCTATCCATCTACGATCAAGTTGAGTGCGTGCAGCGCACTTGGTAGTCTGTTTGACCCCGCCCGCATGGTGCAAAAATAAACGGACATGTCACTCGCACCCTCTTAGATTGCCGGCCATTCATTTAACTGACGATGTCGTTAACTGTTAAATCTACACATGTAATGATGTACGCACCGACTGGCGCAGCTAACGAAGGGTGTCAATTAGGAGACAAACCAGGCGTCTGGCTGAGCCAGTCTCCAAATATCGGCCCAGTATTGTGATTGAAGTTATTTCCGGGGCGTCAGAAAGAAATAAAACAGATGTACCCGCTCCTATGATCTATGCAATAATTGGAAGTCGGAAGGCACCGTAAGTTTGAAATGACAAAAACATTTGCAAGGCTGAAATCATGTCTATAATAAAAACGAATCGCTTCCAATATGTGATTGATCAGTAGCTTAGCGCATTGTAAAGGTGATTTTTTTTCGGAAACTACTTTATATTGAACAGCTAGCCATCTCTGTAACGTTGAGAAGTCTACAGGAAGCACCTCTGACCCTCCATGTCCCTTCTGTCGCCCCCCAGGAGCTGGATCAGGACAACGCTGAGCCTTCCAATGGCATGCAGAAGATCGCTGAGGGCATGCGGCGTCTGCAGAAAAACTGGAACTCGACAAAATCAGACATCCGCTCCGGCATCAGCCGCATCCGGAAAAAGTCGACATCCGCGCCTGAACAGACCATCACAGGTAGGTGAAGTTCGTCACAGATTTTTAGAACGTTGGTGCTTGGGGTTTTGTTGTTTCCATGGTGGCAAAAAGACTTAACCAGTTCGCTAACCGTTTGTTAGCATGGTTATTATTTAGATTATTATACCAAACGATTTGTCTTCATTGCATTTTGGCAACCACATCAGCCATGTATTTCGTTTGTTGTCTTCTTGCTCACCACTTTGATAATAGATTTTGATTCGAAGGTGTCACGTTAGTTCCAGTGTCAGTGGTCATCAAGCCCACCAAATGGTGGATGAAGAACCGCCACCGGAAGAAGAAGAGCATCTCGGGCACTGCGGGCGCCACGGGCGACTCGTCCACCTTCTATCTTGACCTGGTCATCCAGCCGGGACAGGCTGAGGAGGCAGCGGCAGCGGCGACGGGAGCAGCTGAGGAGGAGGGTGACATTCGGTCCGAGAGCGACCCCGGATCCAACCGGTCATCGGTCAGGTCAGTGAACACGGCTTTTTCATCGTAATATTTTTTTGTAGAGCAATGATATAACATTTGAGCTGTAACTATTTATTTGAGTTCTGAGACGTGTGTGTTTTTATATGCATATGGCCGGGGAGTTAAAATCTTCATCAAATGGATGCTATATTACGGTCTAACAAGCCGGATATTTTATGTAATACCTAATGCACAGATTCCGAGTTCTGTTTACCACTCCCAGTTGTACTCAACGTAACTTTCATGGTTTTCCTATATTCACCGCTACCTAGAACACGTGCGGCCTCCCAATCCAGGAATGTTGAGCGGTAGCGGGGCGCAGATTTTCTTTTGACGGAGCCGGGCTAGTCTGACCACTCCTGTTAGGATTGTCGTGCGCGCCAGACCACCGTACCAGCCCGGTTCCATGCACATTCCTAGGCTGATTCACCGGTACTGGCCGGAAGTCTGTGGTGTCGGCCGCTGGCCCATAGAGCCTATTACCGGGGAAGATCGTCCTTCGAAGCGCAAACTCGCATCCGATTCATAGTCCTGGAATTGTACTTCATAATTTGTCCCGGCTGTTTTACTTGGAGCATAACAGTATTGTGTGTTATGCGTCACTGGCTGGTGGGTTTTCGGATGAACTAACTGTTCAAAAGGGTGACGAGGACTTGGCTAAGGAAAATGTCTTACAGCCATAGTACCTATGATTGATATGTCTTCACATCCCATGAAGTGCACTAGTCTGGGGAAAACCTCACTGAACTGTTGTTACGAATTCTGGCAAAACATCTTCGAAACGCTCCTGAAAATCAGCTGATGTTTATCGATGTCATTGCTTAGTTTTTACAATCTACATTTTAAACTTGCCTACGCCCTTCTTTGCGACCTTTTGCCACCGACGATGCTTTGCCGTACAAATTCAAGGCTCTTTATGACTAAATCGATAGTGGACCGTAATCAATTAATCGGTAATTAGTCGCTCATCACTCTGGTTTTCAGTATCCAGACCGGATCTAGCCCATCGCAGCGGATGTTGTTACTACACACCGTCCCCACGAATCGCCGGCTTTGCGCAACGATCAGTTCCCACATGGTTATATAGGTCGTCTTGTGTGTGTTTGCGTGGAGCGTGCGACCGAACCTTTTAGACTCGTGACCTGCGGGGTTCCCAGCCCTATTACGCAATCCTGCCGTTGTGTTTTATACAGCTGCTGTGTCTTCTACGTCACTGTAAACGTGACACTCAGAATGTTGTCGGTCTTGTTCGATTAGCTGTTCTTCACTCATTTCTGCTTGAAAGAGAAGTTCTGGTTCTTTGAGTGTCCTCAGTTGCGGTTTCAACCGTCATGACGAAATAAGCTGGCCGACACTGATGTTTGTGTCCCGTCGATGGCTGACGTTCCCCTCCCCTCTCCTCTGACAGGCGCTCAGACACGGACAGCCTGTCGAGTCTGCAGCAGGCTGACTCCCGCGTGCGGCTGCCCTCTACCCAGTCCAGCTCGTCCCGAGAGTCGGCTGGCGCCTCGGCAGCGCGTAAGGCCCGGCCACGCGCCGCCCCGCCGGCGCCGCCAGCCGCCCTGGCGGCCGCCCCCGCCAACCCACCGCACCCGGCACGCTTGTCCGGTACGCTTGGCGCCATCACGCAGCACTCACTGGACCCATGGCACACCTCACCTCCATCAACAACTCTCACTTAAACCCCGTCCCTGTTTCACGCATTCAATTGGTATTTGCATTACCCGATCTTACATTCTGTCACTTTTTATTTTTTGCACAATATCACCTTACTCAATGCGTCAAGAGTCACAACTTTTGTATTCTCCCATGTCCCCTGATGAGTCTTCGATAAATAATTCACCTGTCCTTCACTTCCAGCTTTTGCTCACTTTTCATTCTTCGGATCCCCAATAGTGCACCTTACTTATCAGGTACTCGCTAAAACTATAGGAGCTTATAAACTCTCATAACCCGATCCGCACGCTGCCACGCCCCCTCTCTGTTGCCACGCCCCACCTGACCCTTTCCTCGACTGCAGCCGTTTCCGGAATCCGCGGCTCTGTTTAGATTACCCCTCGATCTGGTGATACTGGACCCCTGTCAGCCTGGCCCACAGCCAGCGCCACCCGGGGGTAGCAGCAGGGTTTGTTTTGGTTTGCTGCCCGCACGGTGTGCCGACATTCACGTGTTTGGGTTAAATGTCAGCAGTGGCTTGCATTTTGCACTCAACTTCCTGGTTTTGAACAGGCCGTGTCAGTTTGACACCGGCAGATAAAAATGCTATGGAGGCAGAGGCAGCTGAAATGCTAAATTTGGCATTGAAATTTGTCTATGGAATTGATCCCGACAAATTGCAAATGATCCATCACCGAGCCTGGAGAAAGGTCTAGCAAAGCCAGTGTGAGCTTAAAAAAGTAATGTCTTCACATTATCCTTGCCCAGTATGCCACTCTATGCTTTTGCAGCTTCTTGTGTCCAGTAACCGTTAGCTAGTTTCGTCACCAGTCGCTTCATTTCATTCCCCTCGTCTTTAGTTCATGTGCTAACTTATAACTATTTGTCCTGAAGCTTTTAATGACGCCGCATGTTTTCCGTCCTAATCCGTGCTTTTCTCTTTATGTGGTATTTGTCCTAGTTGCATCGCTTACCGCGCTAGTAATACTATCGAATGACGATACGGTGTAAGATGATAAGCGTGATATTGCATAAATGCTGGTAGTCAATTTGGAGCTTTTTCGTAGACGTTTGCATAATCTCTTGTTGCAATGAACGTAGGAGGTAATAATACCATTTAAGGTTAACCTTTCTTTGTGACGTTTTAACATCACGTTTTTTTTGTCAACCTAGGATTTATAATAGTTAACCACGATTAAACTGCTATCTGAAACGTGTGCTCACCGATGGCTCTCTGTACCGCCCGTTGCATCGTGTTACCCCGTCCTGCCGACAGACGCGTCCAGTCCGGGCTTCGCTCGCTCTCTCTCCACCCACTCTCAGCCGTCTCCGCGCACTCTCTCGGCGTTCCGGCACGCTGCCTCGCTCGAGTCGAGCTCACCTCCACCCCTGCCTCCGGCGGTGCGCGTGCCTCGTCACCCTCTACCAGACGGCGCCGAGCCCGGCCGGCCGCCGCCGCCGCGGCTGGAGCGCAGCAGCGCCATCTGCCCCGAGCCCCCGCCGCCAGCGCCACCTGCCGCGCCGGCGCCGCCTCCGCCGCCGGCAGCCTCCAGTCACGATAACTCTGAGTATATGCTATCGGCGGATCCGGCGGCGGCGGCCTCGGCTGCAGCGGCGGCAGCGGCAGCGGAGGAGGAGCAATACACCAGCCTGCTGGACAAGGAACCCCTGTATCAGGTGCGTCCTACATTACTCTTCGACCAAAAGTACCCGTACAGCTCCATTCAACGGCCGGTGTATGTACGGCGCAGTCCTGCATTCCTCAATGGCTTCATTCTTGACTCAGAAGCGCCCCATCGCAGCCATTCTGACCTCTCTCTCTCCCCTCCCTAGGTGTACCTGCAGAACCGGTGTTACCAGGAGTCGGTCAGCGTCAGCTCTGAAGACGACTACGAAACCATCCGCGAGTCATCACCGGCCGTCGGCGTTGACGCGGAGTGCAGCTCGGACCCGCCGCCACCTCCGCCGCCCGCCAGACGCCGCATGCCGTCGCGTCCGTCGGCCATCGAGCTGCTGTCGGCGCCGGCGGAGGGTCAGAGATCACTCTGGTGTCAGCTGCCAGAGGTCATCAGCAGTGGTGTACTCGGTAAGGGAACGCATTGTTTCGGAATGAATAGGAACGGCTGCCAGCGGGGGTGAGGACTCCCGATGAATTTAGCTCATCTGCTATCGTCCTGGCCTTCAACAGTTTTTTTTTCATTCGGCAGTCCTCAGCTCGGCCTCAATATTTCTGCTAGCAAGGCTGAACTTTATCAGGCTTTAACTGTTCAATTACGTCAGGTTGTGATAGCTACCGCTCAATTTTGTACTTTGCTCTGAAATCATCCCCTGTCGCCCTGCTATTGGAGATGACACGCAAGTCTGTACCGTTTGCTAACCTGTTCTCCCGCTTCCCGTCTTGAACAGACTCGCTGAGCAGCGAGCAGAAGCGTCTTCAGGAGGCCCTGTTCGAGGTCATCAGCTCAGAGGCCTCGTACCAGAAGTCGCTCTCGGTACTGGTGCGCCATTTTAAGGAGGAGCCCACTCTGTGCGAGTTCCAGTCACCAGACTGTGTCATCAATAAGGCCGACTACCAGGCACTCTTCTCCAACGCCGACAAAGGTGAGCTACTGACGGACAAAGTCGGGCTGGATTGATGGCGAATATATAATCGTCAAGCACTGCCAGGCCCAGGAGCGACCGTTGATTGTCAATATACCTAATGTTGGTACTCGATATTCATCATAATGATTTTAAATCTTTGTAACCAACTTACCATTCACGCTTTTATGCTGAACTCACAAGGCATTCCTCTGAACATTTTGTTTAGCTGTTTTCTCTGATGTTCACCCCATGATAGTGCGTCTCCGCTCCAATGCATTCCTAACCCGTCTTGTCTTATTCTCGTCCCACAGTGCGCCAGTGCTCGGAGGCGTTCCTGACCGGTCTGGAGCGGACCTGGCAGGAGAATGTGATGCTGCATGGTCTATGTGAGGTGATACAGACCCACGCCGCCACAGACTTCCAGGCGTACAAACACTACTGCGCTAACCAGATTATCCAGGACAGGAAACTCAAGGAGCTCAGGTGGGTGGCGAAACGGGAATCGGGGGAAGGACGCTACATTGTTGTTCCAATCAAAATGACAACGAAAAGCAAGATCTTTTGCGCTATAATTTGATTGATAGGCTGTGATAAAAACATTTCCGAGGTGTTATAACCCAGAACATTCTGAGCTACTGTCGGAAGTAGACAATTTTATTATGTCTTACAATATACTCTCGTAAAGCATACATTTCGACACTTCTTCACGTAACATGGCGTAATTAAACCTCTCAATTCCCTTTACAGAGACAAGAATCCTGCGTTCGTGGAGGTGCTGAAGCGTCTGGAGGCGTCGCCGCAGTGTCAGAGCCTGAGTCTGCACTCGTTCCTGATGCTGCCGATGCAGAGGGTAACGCGACTGCCGCTCCTCGTCTCCGCCATCCTGGTCAAGCTGGAGCCGGGACACCCCGAGTACAATAGCTGTCAGCAGGCCTACCAAACTCTCACTCAGGTACGCAGACGGTGAAGATGAGTGGTCGTCGTTAAAGGTAGCTGCCTGTGCTGGTGCGAGTATCCTATGCTTGGAAAAGTCATGCTTGGCAAAGTATCTCAAATAAGCTTAGAACATGCCTGGTAAATTCATTTTTGAGCCACTGATACGTTTAGCGTCGGCTGACAGATGAAAATCTAAGGACTAGTTTTCGGAGAATCCCTACGGACTACACGTAATCAGGTTATTGCCGACAGATTTCTTTGACGTCGGGCGCCTGCAGCTATGCTGTACCGCAATACACATAGTGCATATTATTGCCGGTAGATGTCTCTGGCATCGGGCGCCTGTACTCGTATCTATGCTGTACCGCAATACACGTAACGCATATTACTGCCGAATGCCGATAGATGTCTCTGGTGTCGGGCGCCTGCAGTTATGCTGTACCGTAATACACGTAACGCATATTATTGCCGATAGATGTCTCTGGCGTCGGGCGCCTGCAGCTATGCTGTACCGCAATACACATAACGCATATCGCCTAACATGTGGATGCGAATTGCGATGTGATAATGCCGATGGACCGGAGTTTCTGAGACACAGTGCTTGGGTGCTTATGAGGTATTCAGTTCGATGTTTTTTCTTCAGCTGGTTGACGGTGTTTGTCATTTGCTCTCATCTAGTATACGGTGTTTGACGTTTGGGGCATTCCACGTCAAATCGAACAAAAATCGGCTGTTTTGCACCTTACCATCAGCGATTTCATTATAAATTTGTGAGCGAGTTCCTGTGTCGCCCCGAACATTACATTGATGTTTTTTGCACATTCTGACCACAGGTCTTCTAAATATAGGGCATCGAATTTTTACAAAATGTTGCATCTTTATATTTTTGAACGACCATTACTTTGGTTGTACTTGTTTGATTTGAATGAAATAAACCTTACTGTTTAGGTAATTTCTTAAGCATTTGTTTAGAATTGCACATACTTAAATATATGACCTTGAAATTTGCTTAACTCTGTTCTTAAGCACAAAAATTGAAATAGCAAAAAACACGTCACCTTCGATTTGGCTGATTTTCATATATTTTATTGCCTACCATATTCTTAACAACCTGTGAAAAAATTAGAGTGGGCCATTCATAAGTTTTGAAGAAAATGGCACATATGCAAACGTATGTTTGCACGCGCAGTGGAGGGAGAAGAGTGAATTTCGCCCCAACCCTCCTGTTTTTCGCCAATATCTCATAGTAGTAATGCGAAATTAATTATAGCTACCTGTCCAAAATTGAATTGCACATCTCATCGTGCAAGCAAGAAGAAAATCGGTTCACAACTGGTCTAGTAATAGCGGTGTAAAGTGAACATCCTGTCGCCGCGGCGACGCGGCGACTCGGCAGCCGGCGCCGACCGCTAGCCGCCGCCTGAATTGTAGACTGTGCCGGGACGGAACGGAACGGTTCCGTCTTTACATCGCGCTCCTTACCGCTGATTACGTTCGATTCGCGTCAAATTTTGTGAGAAGACTAAGAAATGTATAGACAATCTTATGGTGTAAGAATTTTGAAAATCGGTTGGTAAACAATTGAAATATGAACGTGTAAACACAAAATTGTGATTGTTGCGTTTCCCGCGTCGGCCGATCCCGCCTCAGCCGGCGACATGTTACTCTTAGCAGGTCTCTAACTGCCACATTTATTATTGGATTAACTAGAAATTCCCCATACATACTCAAAAATGTATTTTCTTTCGTATAGTGGATAAAAAGACGTAAAGATATCGTTGCGTGATAATGTTTTCGTTGAATTTTTGGCTTCATGATGCATTTCCACACGGCTCAAAATTCACCGCAAAATACCGTTTGCCTGAGACACTTTTACTATGGAACTTGAATGCTTGACTACGATGACTATGTATTTCCATCCTCGCAGAGTTTGGGATATCACTTATCAGCAATCATTCATTTCAGAAAGTGTACACAAGCAATCAGGTCTTGACTCTGTCTTTCAAGGTCACGCGCGGTTGCGTGATGTTGATGCATGAAAACGGGATTTGCCGCGAAAGTTATGAATGGCCCACTCCAATTTTTTCACAGATGGTTAGGAACATTGTGACGGACATAATATGTAAAAATTACCCGAATCGAAGGTGACGTGTTTTTTGCTATTTAAATTTTTATGTTTTAATTCAAGGTCAAATGCATTTCAAGGTCACTTCAATTTAATTTCATAATTAAAAATCAAAGCCTTATCAATTGCCTACAAGACCCTGTTAATATCATTTTGATACCAGAAAAGGAACCAGAGTTATAGACATTTAAATAATTGATGTGTGGCATTTTTGGCTATATTTGATGACCTATATCTCAGCGATACTTAATCAAATTTCGAAAATATTATACGTAACTCAGTTTTGAACCATGCCCAGTCTGCCTACAAATTTTCAGAAAAATCGAAGGGGATGACGGATTTCGGTGTTTGATTTGACGTGGAATGCCCCGTTTGTTTTCAGCTGTTAACGATGTTTATCGTTTGTTTTTTTTAGCTGGTGAAGGACTGTAACGAGGAGGCCCGCCGGAACGAACGGCTCGAGGAACTGGTCTCCATCAGTCGACAGCTGGTCTTCAAGGACATCAAATCCTTCCCTCTAGTCACTAAGAGCCGGTGGGTGACGGGGCTTGAATATTCCGAGAGTGTTATGCCATTCCGGTTCCAACTAGTTCTTCCTTGCTCTTTATAGCAACCATTACCGTTGAAACGTCATTTGCAGCTATTGGAATCATTTTCCAAAATCCCTCACAATGTTCAACGTTTTTGTGCAACGTTTTCAATGCTTTCAATAGTTTCCAAAGCCATAAGCAAGAACAGCGTGACAGCGTCATATTTGCACGTCGAGTTCCGGCCTTGACATGTAGTTTGCCGTTTCGCCGCCAGATGGCTCATCAAGAAGGGGGAGCTGGTGCGGACCATCTACAAGGCTGATGACTCGAAGCTTACCTTTGGACGAAAACAGACGCGGCAACAGACTGTGCACGTCTTCCTCTTCAACGACCTGCTCCTCATCTCAAAGAGGAAAGGGTGAGTACATGATTATAAAAGTTGGTCTGTTGAGCGTCCAAAACATCGACGTAAAATTGAAAAATTATGCGTATAAAGCGGTTACAGCGTGTATTTGCATAGCAGAAGCTGCTGTCCATTACAGAAAAATACGAATAATCTGGTAGCATGTCAGAAAAGAAGGAGACTGCTATTTCAACAGAGAAATACCACATCTGTGTTTATCGTAACATGTATGTTTATCGATATATTTATGCTTATAGTACGACCAAGTCAAAATGTTGCACAGTACCATCCGATGGAGTAGTTCTTTGAGTTGGTGACGCGTCGCCTGCCATCCTCAACTGACCACCTCGTGCTTCCGTTTTCCCAGTGACGACTCGTACACGGTACTGGACTACTGTCTGAGGAACATGGTTCAGCTAACGGAGAACGCCGAGGATCGGGCTGAAAAGTTCCTCCTCACCCTGCTCAACAACCACGAGGGCAAGACGGTCGAAATGGTACGCACCAGGGGAAAACGCTGGAACTGGTTGGCAAATGGTGCTAGCGAATTTTTACCATTATTTCATGCTTATTTTTTTCAAGCAGCTGCGTGAGAAACATTCACCGAAAGAAACGTGGAACTAGAAAATGACACACAGTAGCTGGCTACAATGTCGGGAAGCCGAATATTATGATGCATAAGTAATGCTATGGTAGCTCGATATCGGGACCCTGGTAGCGGCACTCTTTGAAATACGCTGATTGCATCATTGACCATTTCCTCTCTCCCCAGCTGTTCTGCTGCCCGGTCGAGTCAGAGCGGGTCCGCTGGCTGGAGGCGGTGATGCCCAAACCGCAGCGCACCGATACGGAGACCGTCTACGAGAGCTGGGACTGCCCCCAGGTGCAGGCCATGCACCCGTACACGGCTCAACAGCCCGACGAGCTGACCCTGCAGATTGGTGACGTCATGAAGGTGCACAGAAAGGTGCCCGATGGTGAGTGACGTCACAGGGAGGGGAGTGAGTGGTGGGTGCATGGTGTATGAGAAGGAATCGTGTGTATATATGTATATCATTTAAGGTGCTTTGCCTATTAACATCGTAAATTAACGCTCGCGAAACGACGCGTAGGTACTAATCTAACGTTTTTTATTTGGCACGGCTTGTAAGTACGGCTAGCATGGTTTGATGAAATGTGAAAAATGTAGCAGACCTCATCATGTTCTGCTGCATAGGCAGTGTTTTATCAATATCTTGAATGAATCTCAGACGTAACAGGTCGCTGGTGTCTCTTTCGCCGAACCATCTCGACCTATACCTTGGCCTAAAGTAGCATCGAGCAAACTGCAGAATGCAGCTATGCTAACTAAACGTCTCGAATCCGGATTTGGTTATATCAGTCAGCACCCTGCCTTTTACATGAGCGAGAGTTCCAGTCACGAAGCCATGCTTTAGCTCGGCTTTTGTAAACTTGACGTTTCAAGAGTTACAACTTATATATGGACGGATACATACATGTTTTTCGAAGGATGCGCGGATACTAAAACCCAAGGATGAGCGTGAGTGCCCGCTATTCTCTTGTGTGAGTGTGGCCAGCTAGTTGAATGTGGCTGGGTGATCTCTGATAATTCCCTGAGGTGACCTGGGTGACCTCAGGTTTCCCCGGGTGACCCCGGATGACCTCAAGTGGCCTCAGGTGACCTTAGGTAACCCCGGGTGACCTCGGGTGACCTCATATGACCCCAGCTCCGGTGGTTTGTGGCAGACCGCCGCGGGGCGCCGGACTGGGTGGGGCACGGTCGCGGCTCTAGCTTCTCTCCCTCCACTAACGCTCTCCTGCCCCAAAGGTGCGGCGGCGGCTGTCTCGTGACCCCCCACGTGACCCCGCGTGACCTGCGCAGTCGAGCCCGGCAGTCAGCCACCGTAAGCTGCCCGCTCAGCTCTCTCAGCCTGGGGCGGGGTGTCCTGCATAGGGTTCTGTCCGGGCGGCTTTAGCCTGCGCTGGGGGTCGGATAGTGGTGATCCGTTGTGCCCGATGGTGTGTTTGTGGCTGCCGACACTGGTGAAGGGTTGGTGACACGTCTGCTTGGGATACAGACCAACACTGCGTGGTGGTGACTCCTTATACCAGACACGATCTGCACATGCGTACTTCTTGAAACTTTGACCCCGATGTGAAAACAGGTCGGAGAAGCTCCAAACTGAATGCAGCTGCAATGAAAACGTATTTCCTATGCGGGGTGTTCTGTACAGTTATCGGACCGTTATGAGTGTAGTTCTTTCAGTCCTCACCGATTGTTGTGTGCTAAAATGGTTGTCAAAAATGTCCAGCGATGGTTTCCACTTGTGTTGCTTTTCTTTTTTTACTCTAAATCAGCTCGTTGTCTGTTACGTCAAAACGGTTGTTCGTTTGGTTTGGATGGGATATGCTGTCCAGCGTCTTTAATTCCGGTGTCGACCTTCAGTTATATGTCGCAAAGTTTCAATCGCTCGTTTGCTTTAGTAATTGTTCTTCACTTGTTCGTTTCCATGTCTTTTCTGCACGCTTTACGTTTTATATTCTTATCTGTCCCATAAATCCACTAGAATGTCAGCGCTTGCACTGAACGGAACATTGATATTACGTTAACTATGAAACGTAATTAAACTCGGAGCAAGCGCAGCTAACAAGTGAAAAATATATGCTAAACAAGTTTTTAAAAGCCATCATCACAGTCAACTAATTCAGTTACCTAAACGTGATGCGACCCCAAATACACAATACTTCTCTTTTCTCATATAAACATCTGTCTTCCGTTGTCTTTAAAGTTGCGTTCTTCCGTTTTCAGTTTTATATTTCTTCTTACATTATCTTTCGGTTAGATCAGATTCAAAAGCAAACATGTTGAATCGTAAATCAAAGTTTTTTACTTTGATGCCTGTTTGCGATTACCAGATGAAATATCATTTTAATTAATTTTGTACTTTAACACCGCATTACAGCGACATACGACCGATGTTCATTTTATTTAGCTCCCTAAGCCTAATTAAATCAAATAAATCGGAACCCCGGAATCACTCTATAACGATAAACCGAAATATTTTCTTTTCTGGCCCCGGCTGACCCCCTGTTCTCGTCCCGGCAGGCTGGTACCAGGGGATGCGTCTGATGGACTCGGCCACCGGCTGGTTCCCCAGTAACCGCTGCCAGGAGATCATGTCGGAGCACGTGCGAGCCCGCCACCTGCGACAGCGCTACGAGGTGCTGCGCATCACGGGCGACTTCCTGCGCCAGGAGCGCGAGCGCAAACTGCGCGCCGAAAAGGAGGCGGGCCGGGGCGGGTCGCCGCCGTCCGAGCGGGCGGCGGCCGTCTGAGGTGCCGCCCCCGCCCCCGCCCCCGCCCCCACCCCCGCCCGGTGTGGGGAGTCCAGCCCTGTGTTCGAACTGGCAGTCCTGCCGACTGGCGCCGCGCGCTCCCAGCTGTGACCGCGGACCCGGACACGGCGCCGGTGTGTCCGGATCCCACGGACCGAGCGCGGATCCCCGGTCACCGCGCGCGTGAGTCGTATTCACATTCCTGTTGTGAACTCGGGTGACAGGATCTGTTGCTGCCAAACCCAATGTGATATTGTTTTAGATATGTTGGCCGATGTAACTTGTAGTAGGCAGATGGTTCACTAATGTGTTTATTAACATGGCGGCGCGCTGAGCAGTAGGTCGTATCTCAGTCAGTTGTTGGCGAGCTGCAGTCGCATCGTGAAGTCTCGTGTTAAGTCGTCGGCGCGGTTAGAATATCAGCGTTGACGGCAATAATGTTGTAAATATTCCATGTGGAGCCTTAAGAATGCCGCTTTATTCATTGCAATACAGAATGCTCAGAGACGTGTTTCGGTTTGTGTTGGATGCGTTGACACATGGATAAACCTGGAAATGTAGTAGCTGCCGAGAAATCTATGGTGGCACTGGCTCGCTCAATCATCCACAGCCTTATTTGATCACAAAGCGTGAGTCACTTGGAGCTGAATTAAAACATTCTGAAACAGGTGAAGACTCACTTCTACGCCATGCCGTCTGAATCACTCGGGGTATGTGCGTGTTAGAGCGGACGTAAATCCTGACCGGTATTTTGGAATGAATCACACCTCGATCACAACCAGTCCCGTTTGCCCATCGAGCTAGTGCGGTGAATCTCGGAGTAATGGGGTGTCGGGTGAGTCTCGAACGTTTATGGTTGGATATTTGCTTCTCCAAAACGGTAGTTGAAGTGCTTTCTGTGTAGATCATAACGACGAACAGCGTCATTACATTTATTTTTTTTTTGCTTTGACCGCCAATTAAACAGAATTTCTAGTCGCCATCTAGTTTTATCATGGTGTGTATGTAAATAAACACCTAAACATTTCACGTACTTAACTGAAATAAAATGCTCTAAATGTCTTCATTGAAAGTAAAACATGAATTCGTTTATAATCAAATCGTTAAGGGTAAATCGTTTCTCGTTTATTTAAACGTGACGCATGCATGTCCCAACGTTTCGTGATATTCACCTTATTAATTTTCCAATAGTTCGACAATTATCAGAATAGTATTGTTAAGATCACAGGTCTGACTTTTATATGGGCTTTGAGGCAGAAAATGCCGCGAAACATCGGACTATTTAGGTGCTTACTTTATTTGTTCGGCGAATTTATAATACTCGATAAACGATCAGAAACTCACCATTGACGCTTATGCAACGTTTTTACGGTAGACGCTTGTAGCGGTCAGTGCTGAATTTAACTTCCTAAGCGGTCAGATTTCATCGGCGCATGATTCTTAGATGCACTTAGCTCTATCTTTTCAACGGACGGATTGACAAAGCCGGGGTCAACCGTAGCACACATACCTACATAAATACCATATTCGCTCCTCTAGCGATCGGGGTAGCCGTCAGCATTCGTCAGTCTATGTCCCTTACCTAACACCGCGATGCTATGTCTTATATCGACCAGTCGGGTCACGGTCTCTAAGCACAGTCTCAATTTCTCTACTGTCTCTCCAATTCCCATGAGAATGGCACTTGGCCGACTATTTGCCACCGGGGGCTGGGGCACACCGTGGATGATCCAACGCGGGGAGGACGGCTCGTGGGTTGTCCCGTCGAGAAGCCTGTCCGGCGGGACAGTATAGCCTGCCAGGCGCCCGTTCTCTGGCTGTCGCACTGCCGCACGGAGTCGCTGCTGAGAGGGTTTCAAATCCCCGGCTAAAATAGGACGGTAGAGTGTATTCTTGGATCATAGCGTAGCGACCCTAAAGATTGCCTCACTGCAAGTTGCAACGGCGGACTCGGGACAGTAGCTGCCGCCATGACCTCGTCATACACTCAGCATTTGAAGCATCGCCAAGCGACAAAGGTAAGCACTAAGCACTAATTATTTTCATCGATTTTGGCGGAAAGATCGCATCCAGGTATATATGTAGAGCTGTAGGCATCAAGGCCCTGATGCTTTTGTTATTGAACAGCTCTTCTCTTTCGCCTCCCGATACCATTCCTGCGCTCTTAGACAACGGGCAATAACGGCATATAGCCGGCCCCCGCTCAGTCAGCATCATTCCAGCCCATCTCTATCCGTCGGCCGTCCCCTGAGCTGAGTCACCTGAGCTGACCGGTACATACCACCTGAGCAGCTCAGAGGGACGGCTCACGACTCTGACTCACGACCATAGTACACAGCGGTCACGTGACACGGTACACAGCGGTCACGTGACACGACTGAGTGACGCACCGGCGGGTCACGTGGCCAGGAAATGCCGTACGCTTCCGTCGGATGGCCGGAGGAGAGGACAGGGAGGCCACTGAGGGTCTGACTGGAGTATAGCTGAACAGTTATGTGAGACGGCACCTCATCTACGGGGATCTTACCGTCTCGAGTCAAAACACAAAGGCGTTGGATCGAGGTGGCACCGAAGCGCTCATAAGAGGAGCTTAATTGATGTACATACATACGTGCGTATCTCCCCTTTTCTCGAATGGTTCACCTGTCCTTGATTTCAGTGTACCTCCAGTAACGCTGCCTTCCATTCATTTTAGGTATCTTACATAACGCGAATGCACGACTATTGACTCCGGTCCCAGCTTTCCATCAAAGCGGTACCTACCATGCACAAATCCGCAGACTGGTTTTGGAGCTCAAATCCATTTTTTATCGGTGGGACGCTCGGAGCGCATCCAAACCGGTTCTTTGTTAGGTACTCGATGACATCAGCCTGGTCGGCAGAAAACTCCGACCACTGCGGAGCTGCAGCCTCAAACATCACCGGCCCATCCATGGCTATAATAATGCTTACTTACAGAGGTAGGTACAGAACATATGAAATAATGTAGTTAGCAATAGCGCTTTTAGCACGATGCGCTTGACCAGCGAAAGGGATGGTGCCCAACAGCGGCTCGGCAACCATTTTTTGGTAAAGTTAGCTAATAATTATTTTCCAATGATCCGATTACTGAGCCTCTACCTTGGAACATTTAACCCCAAAGGCCACCGGTGGGCCTAAAACTTTAAAATGATCGGATACGTATTAGTCGCTGCATCTCGTAACGACGCAAACGACTCGTTTTCTTCCTGCGCGGCTCTACTTCGGTGAAACGGTGAGGGTCTCCACCCCTCGGCTGGAGCGTGGGTATGTAGAAAACCGATAGGTCGAGCGAGTTTTGGGGCTCCACAGTGCTTTTACCATGCCCTCGCCGGAATTGGCGATTTTTTTTTTTACATTTACCCTATACACCCCGGCTAAGGGGATCGAGGTCGGGTGGGACTCCCCCTCGCTCCTTTGACCCTTAAGCGGTCAAATTTGAACTATAATTTTAGTTCAAATTGAGCTAAATCTCCACGAAAAGAAATGACTAATGAGTGTGTGTAGCCCGTTATGAGACGCGGCAAACGACCTCAGAGGTCAGGTCGAATGGCCCAATGGGGGTCCGATCCTACAAAGGCCTTCATAGAATTGGATACCCGGCCTACCTACGGGTAACGGGCCCCTCAAAATTTGAGAGCGGTGCGAGTCGAACGAAGCGGAATAGGCACCCAGACCCTTACATACATACAGACAGGTCAGTACCTACAGGCGTGCCGCGTGGGTCTCACATTGGCTGTCAGGGCACACATTATGACATTAGCCTGGCTGAGACCTGGGGATGGCCGATGTTTGGTAGCGGTGGGAGCGGTGGGAGCCGGGAGGGTCAAAATGCCCCTGCCCCTGGCCCTGCATGTCGACATGTCGGGTCGGTACTGGATTTCACTTATTTGTAAATGCTTTACCACATATCGAAACACTCGCAAATATTTTTTGGGAAGCTATCCCGTAAGTTTTCCACCTCGAAACAGGCGCACCGGTGACCGGACTTCAGATCACAAAACAAAATATAAATTAAAATGCAATAGTTAAAGTTCTTGATTAAATTCAGGTGGCTCAGCTGATTTTATCAAGTGACATCTGCGCCGTTTATGTACCGGTATTTTGAGCCAGGTAGATCTCTTTGTTGTTTTCAAAGTTGGCTATCTGTGATCGCGGTGTTGGTGGGTGGTGGTGTCTTCAGACCATTCCATGGTGCATAGAAATTATTAGGTTTGTATAATGCTGGCATTTCGTGCAGATAAACATGCTATATTTACTGGTAGGGACCCTGCTTGGTTTGGCCTGAAGGGAATACTCATTCTGACCGACGATGGATCGTGGCTGCTTCCCAGCTTTTCTTGCTCTGGTCATCATTTGAAGACTTATGTTACCTTATCTCATAATGTAAACTTCTTCAGTATATTCAGCAAATTTGATTTTACATTGTCATGAAATCCTACAAGTCATAATTTTCTAATATCTCAAAAGGAGGCTAAATGAACCCGAAGTATCGTAATGGGGCACCTCACTCTTTTCAGCTTTTTTGTGAGGATGCAAAGCTTAAATAGTCTGGGCTGGAGCAAGGGCTGGAGTGCAAAGCACTGCAGGAGAGACTGCCAAACATGGTTAAACAAAATCTCGGTGATGAGGTGGTACTCAGCCAATGTGTCAGTGTTGTGCTTTGCTGCATGGATAATTTGAGTGATCCTTTTATTGCAGCTTTTGTTATTGGATGGAAATATTTATCAACTTTATAAAAAAGGATTATAGACCTTGCTTGGTGTGAGCTGGTGCAGATTTTCTGCTTGTTGGTTCTGGGCCAAGTGTGGGCATGTCTGTTATTAGTTATTACCTTGGTCGTTGCTGTTGCCGCTTATCAACTATGCTGCCACACTTTTCAGTCTGACCACACTTGCTGGTCACAAGAGGTTTGACAAAGCAGCAAGCATTGAGGAAAATTTGCTAAGATCTGGCTGGTTATTCTCAGCAAAAGTTGACAAATTAAACCACTGAATTTGTTAGGTTTCACCTTAGTGTGTAGATTTGTTATGTAAATGATTGATTGAATGCTAACAATCCCAAATTTTCATTGGGTAAATTACCTGTGCAGTAGTTTAGTACCTAGGCACCTAAGTACTTTATCATGGTAAAGCCTACACCCCTCCCGGCTCCCTTCAAAAGTTGTGCGACATTGATGCAACAGGAAGGAGAAATCCACACTGACCAAGGTTTTCCTGCATCTCTGGTCCTATTCCCTTATTGATTGAAGTTATTTGTGAATGCAGGTACTGGTTCCATAGCTCAGTTGGCAGAGCATTGGGCTCTGGGTGGTGAGAGCATGTGTCCCAGTTACAAATGTGGGGTAAGTTCAAAGAGAGATGGGCACTCGATGCTTATAAGCATCTTGATGAGTATGGTTGCAGTTGATGGTAGGCAGTAGCCAGGCAAAGGCAGTGAGAGGACCAACCATACACAGCTATGTGCACACCTTAAACTTCAGACTCAAAATTATGCCATAGGCCAGGCATTGTGTGATCGAATGGTCAAAATTATGCCATAGGCCAGACATTGTGTGATCGAATGGTAGAGCACAGCCGACAGGGCCAATGCAACAAGCTCCACTTAGCAAGGACTCTATCATTGTGAATCCTTCCATTTGAAAAGCTTTGGACTTTGGACTAAATTTGTTTTAAAAAATGGTGAAGTGGAAGTGAGGACCTCTGAAATACTTTGTTAATACCAATCTTTTGCTTGACACCTGATGAGGAAAACTGCACCAATGCTGTTAAATGTAACTAAGAAAATAAAGTTAGTACCTAGGTAAGGTGGTTTAGGGTAACTTTGAAATAAATAAGGATAGTAACTACCAGTAAACTACCCTGACTGACTCAATAACTATCCCATCCTGATCTGAAAAAGGATGTTTTCAGAGAACATGCTAGTTGAACAGAACAACAAGATGCCTTTCTACTGCAACTTACCAATGAGGCCATCTATATTTTGTTTGTGACATTGCAATGTGGTGTAGTCAAAATTGAAAGATCCTTATGCATCTTAAACTAAAAATGCATTGCACCTCTTGCACTGTTAGCATTTGGTCTCCACTTAAGCTGTTGTCTGACCATTGTCTGTTTTCAGGTGTATTGTGACTGTTGACCTGCTATGGACCTAGGACATCCACAGCGTCCCCCACCAAGTTATAACCAGGCTGTGGCCCTCCACCCACCAGGTAAGCCTAATGACACTTCAATTACAGGCTATTTTCAAGTAATTTTGTCTTGCCACCTTGTTACTCACATCTCTCAGAAACTTTGTCTTTGATTGCATGAATGCTGTCCAGCATCATTCAGAATTCCACAAACGTATGTAAAACAATAGCTGCTGAACTTTTCGCTTCAAATTCACCAGGTGTCAGTTTGCTTCACTGTCACAGGAATTTTGCATGCAGCCTTGCCTCGACTATTGACTTTAAATCGATGGCTGACCAGTGCAGTGCTAGAGCTAAGAAGTCACTTGACCATCGATTCCGATTCCTGATCCCATCCTGTAGCCAACCATTACAACTCAGATGCATCTCCGGCCAGACAATGTGACAACGAACTGTCGGCTACCGGCAACGAACCGCATAGGTACCCCACCCACTGTCCTTTATTGTGATGCTTTCTCTGAATGGCATTTTATTGACAGTTGTAATTTTGTTGCTACCAGAACGTGTCAGCCTTCCCAGAGGACTGTTGCTGAGAATGATGAACCCACGGGTACCATGCATGCTACGGATGCCCGTGCGTGCCTGCAATGTCACTATTAATTGCCAGCAGTGTCAAACATGTTTCTTATCTATGTGACTCCAAAGTGTCACGGTGACTTTAATTACTCCGACAGGAGCCCGCACCGTCAGCGGCAGCGACACAGACGTCTCCACGTCTGCCGAGAACCTGACGCACGAGGAGAAGTATGTGCTCAGCCATACGGAGCGTCAGGACCCCCAGGTTGGTGAGAACGGAGCAAGGTTCTATGTGTCACCGTCGACGTACCCAGCGGACGATGGAACGAATAAAGTCATTAGTCATGCTTAGTATATATTTTTAGCTATGTTATTGATTAACTGTCATTTTTTATGTGCATGGGTGAACATATTCGAATGTTTTTATCAATGCCTATGCAATTGGTTTGACGTGAAACATATGTTACACGGAGAACCGTTTTTGCTTTAGGTTCAGATGTGTTTAGTCCCGTTATTGTCCGCGCTTGTCTTGTGATTCACAGTACACTGTTCTACAATTCCCTCGGTAGTGTCACATTTCAACACACACTCCGCAGTCCTCTGCCATGTCTGCTCTGTAGCCGCCGGTGGTGTCTCGCCGCCGGCCGGACCCCCAATCCACCCGGTCTGATTATGTACGTGAGAATCGCGCCCAGAGCCGTTTCCTGTCATTGTTTGCGAGCTTTTTACGGCTCTGGCGTGGGCGTCTCGCTGGCGGCCGACTGTTTTCCTTGGTCCTTGACCGCGCGCGATGCGTTACAGGGCGAAGAGAACCTGGTGAAGACTGCGTTGACGGGAGCCGACTTCGCCACGCCGGCAGGAGCCATGGAATGGGTCAAAAGGTGCGGAGCGCGCGGTGGATGGTCATGGCTCAGTGGGATGACACTTTTCGTGGGAACGAGGGACACAGCTTTGTCATGATACAGCTGCTTGGCAAATGGGTGGAAGAAAGCGTTGTTTTGTGAATGAATGAGGCGGTTATAGGAGGGAAAGTTTTGTTACATGAAGGCATTGCTGACCACTACTTGGCAGCCATTCTTTTTTCACGGTGCTAGTTTTATTCTTGTTTAAACGTGGGCCTCTTGCTGATGTGCAGTGCTGCTGCCCTTTGTTTCTATGTCTCTATTCCGGTACATTCACGGTTCAAAACAACCTCCCGTGCCATTCATGGGCTCACGCTACGTCGGCTCTTTTATTCTGCCATTGCATGTTAGGCTTTCTAATACATTGTATATTTTGGCAGGAGGAAATGCTTTCCTGCCCTTGGTCTATCGGTATCGTGATAGAATCTCGTAGCATGCCTTTCCCCGATTGCCCTGATCGCATTGAGCCATACTATACCGCTGCCTCGAACTCCGGTAAAAAGCTGCTCGTGTTTTCCGTGAGGAGACTTACGAACGTCGCCATTGTATTTCCGTAAGTGCGTATCACCCTTACGTAACGTGTATGTCCCCCCTCCGGCAGCGTGGAGAAGGCTCTGAAGCGGCCGATGGGCCCTCCGACGGGGCGTCCGCCGCCCCAGTACCCCCGGCCCGGCTCGGCGGCCGCCGCCGCGGCTGTGGCTGCCACCGGACAAATGCCCTACAGCAGTCTGGAGAGGCTGCTGGGACAGAGAGATGGCACAGGACCGGCGCAGGTCAACGGAAAAGAGGTCAGGGTTGGACGAGCCTGCGGTAGATAATAATTGTTCGGGGTCGGTTGATGGGTAAGCGAAGGATCGCTGAGATGACGTACGATCAGACTTATAGCTGCTGCTGGGTGTTGATAAACAGCTGCAGTTATGCATTTGAAGTATATGGTAAGTATAGCAAACTTGCCATGCGCTTTATGTTCTTTTATGCCTGCTTTTAGTAGGCGTTGTCGGCTGGCTGGTAGTATTTTTGTTCATTGTATTTTGCTGGCACTCATTTACCGTTTCCTCCCGAATACCAATGCACTTGAGTAATCGGTCATAAGGCGACGCCGTTTCCATATCTAGGACGATCAGTTACTTTGTTGAATGGTAATTGACAAAACAATTAGCATGACTACTACGGTTTGACGAACTGAGACAGCCTTGCGTTGTCGTATGTTTCCTTGAATATTGTGGGAAACGTTAACCAACGATGATTTTCCCGCATAGGAGCTGTAACATTGGCTTATTGTATACATGCTGTCACACACGTTATATACGTCTTCATTTACGTATGCTCTTTCTTATCAGGCTATTAGTGAGTTCTAGAGTCAGCTATTTCCCGCTTGATGACTGGCTTGTGATAAGTAAGCTAGTCAGTGGGCGTTTATCGCGGTGTGAAGTCGAAAGTGACATCGGTCTGCTATCCTTAACCAGATATTACTATTAACAGCGCCCTCTCAACACACGACATCTCGCCTGACTGACTTACCTCCCTCCCCCTCCGGCCTCCAGACGAAGCCTGCTGCGATGGGCAGCGGCGTCACTGGCACTGGTGGGGGCGGCACTATGAGCGACAAGTCCAATTCGTCGTCCTCCAGCCAGCTGGCGCCGGCCGAAGGCTCGTCGACGGGATACGACGCCGGCGGAGCGGCCAGCGCGAGGGCGGACAAGTCGCCTCTGTCCCGGTCCCAGCCCGATCTGAACCGGAATGGTGCCGGCGACCCTCTACGGTGAGTAGGAAAGGGGTAGAAGGGAAGGGAGGGATGGGAAGATTTGGGATTAGTTAGAAGGAAGTGATGGGGGGATTGGTAGGACGGAGATGGAAGGGAGGGACGGTAAGCCTGGTGATTGGTGGGAAATGAGTGGTGGAAAAGAACGTGATGGGGATGTCTGCTCGCGCATGACTTGTTTGCCAGTATGTTGTGACTGCTGTCTTGTGGGCCATCTTGCTAGTGTCTGTGTACTACTGTCGTGCGCACTAACTGTCTGACTGTTTTGCCCTTTTCACCAGGCCACCGGCTGGTCAGTACCGGGAGCCGCCCGACTACGTAGCCGCCAACGCGCACGAAATGATGCAGATTCTCATGCTGGAGAACTCCAGCCTCAAACAGGAGATTGATATGTGCCAAAGAAAAGTGGCCAAACTTCAAAAGGTGGGTGATTGTAATCTCTAATGTTCTTGCTGTGATTTGCTTTGCAATGATCAGAATCGTCCAATTGCGCTAATTGTAAGACAGAACGAAGCTTGATCCTAGTGCGGTCAAATTAAGTAAGATATGTGAAACGAATATGACATTGTAATCAAAGCTGGTAAATGTCTAATCAGTGAATACAAGGCACGAATGTCAACTCTGGTGATAACGTCTGGAGCACGTGTAACCGCCGTCCGTTTTTCCCGCCTTTCCCACATACTCAGTTCGCGCGCGAACTGGAGAAGCTGCAATCCGACTACGACGACCTGGTACGAACGTGTCAGCGGCGCGAGCAGCTCGAGTACATCGCGCGCCAGAAGCTGACGTCCGAGGTGCGGCGCGCCACCGACCTCAACAACAGTCTGTCCAGCCAGCTGGACACCTCCAAACTGGACGAGGATAAGAAGCAGACCGACCGGCGCGAGGTGCTCATCAAACAGCTGGTCGCTCAGAGTACGTATAGGATGGATGCGTCGGCATGTTGTGGTGGGGATTGCTGATGATGGCTTCTGTATCTTTTTTTCGAGTAGATATACTCGTATGCGGGCAATTAAATGTTCGTGTGTGCAGTGGCGTGACTGTTGAAAATGGAGTGCTGAGTACCTACCGATAAGATCACAGATGCTGACAACATTTTACCTGCCCAGAAAACACTGTTTCTGTTTAATTGCTTCCTCTGATAAAATTTATCGGAAAGTGATTTGAAAACACTTGTAAGATAAACATCGAGCGAAGCTTATCAGTAACGCTCATTTATCACGGACGTGTGTCTTCGCCTGGCTGCTCGTCATACGCAAATCAACAAGTCACACACCTTTTCCCACTAATGCTTCCCTTGTCCCCACAGACAAGGATCTGCAGGCGGTCAAGGAGCGGCAGGAAATCGAGCTGACGGCCCAGCGGGCCACCCTGCAGGAGCAGCGACAGTACATCGACATCCTGGACACGGCGCTCTCCAAGGCGCAGGAGAACGTCGTCAGGGTCGAGAAGGAACACTCGGAACGGGTTAGTGCAGTGAAGTCTGCGAGAGAGCTATCATATTTATCAGCATGCTCTTCAGCATAGCTCATTCGCTCTATTACAACACGAGACCTTTTCTCACAATTTGCATATATTTCTTTGTTTTTTAAAAGCCCTTTTTAGGCTTGTTTATCGTAAACCGTATTATTTGTCATCTAAATAACGGTTAGAGCGTCAAGGGCTTTGATGTTACGCTGTGTCTCAAAGTTACATTCAGGCACCATCGTCGCCACCACTCTCACAACCTCTTGTCTTCCTCTAACTGACAACCCGCTCTCTCCACCCACAGCTGCAGACTCAGTACGTGGACAGAAACACGTTCGTGGAGCGAGTGACTCAGCTGCAGCGAGCGCTCACATCCTGCCACCTAGCCGCCGACCGGCGCGAGGCGGCGCACAAGAAGATTCGCGCCGACCTGGAGCGAGAGATTGCCGAACTGAAGGCTGCCGTTGCCGGAAAACAGGTGGGAGGGGGTTGGGCAGGGAAAGAGAGTGATCGGTTGTTGGTTCTAAATGCGTGTCGGTTTATGGGAATTATGATTTTATTTATCATGAAGTCCGTGGGAGGTTCTTTGCTTGTTTTAGTCGAGTAATTTGCAGAAATTCATCGTGGGCAATTTTTCGAATATCAGTAATTCATCTCACTTTATCTGCCATGCGCCATGTTGATGTAGTCATTAAAACGGTCACAGATTACATGGGTGCTACCGGCGACAATTGTGCTTACTTTCTCCTGACTCCCTGGCGTCGATATATTTTCTGACCCGGGTCTGTCTGACCACCGACAGGGCGACGATAACGGCAACTCGCGCCAGGAGGAGCTGGCCGACCTGCGGCAGAAGCTGCGGGACGCCAACGAGCGCATCCTGATGCTGGAGACGGAGTTGGCGCACTGCCAGCAAAAGTTCGTCGACAACACACGAGAAAGGTGGGCGGTCGCCCGCGTTTTGGGAAGGGAGAGTAATGTTTTCGTGTGTAGATAAACGGACATTTGTGAATTGACGTACTTTTCCTGAAGAGATAGCAGATAAGAGAGAAGAGGGAATATTGTTGCTGTGAAGCTTGTTTTACATTTGTCTGATGCTTAACTAGTCAATAATAACTTCTTTTTTGATAATAGTCACAACTTATCGGTAATCCTATGATAGCTAAAGGACTCTCAACTTTTGGTACTGCACGCAGAATGCCCGTGTCTATTTCACTGTGCACCTCTCCCGTCTGATCTCCCAACTAATTCCTCCTCTGTTCGACAGCGAGCTGATGATGGAGCGCTCGCTGCCGCCGCGGCTGGAGCCCACGCCGCCCCCGACCCACCAGCTGCACCAGCTCACAGGCAGCCAATCACACGCATCAATGGAGGAGAGGTCAGTCAGTTATTGAGATGTCAGTCGTTCAATCTGACATGGGGAGTTATGGGGCAAACCGTTTCATTGGGTAGAGGTAAGTCAGCTGGCATTTCCGTTCGGTGCTGCACTACGTTGCTGCCTTCGCATTCCTAGTGCAAGACGGAAGACTCGTCGTATATCAGGAATGCCTCAGAGCAGCATCAAAGTGCTGATAAAGATAACACGAGTGTTATGACTTATGTGTGTCTGTCAAGCTTATCAATCAAATCAAAGTTATGTAGTAGACTAGTTATCGTCCGTCCTTTGATGACCTTATAATAGTCGCCCTCGTTTTGACGCCTTTTGACCGTCCCGTCCCCCACAGGGTACTGGGTCTGGAGGCCCGGCTGGTAGAGAAAGACGCCATGATCCGGGCGCTGCAGAAACACGCGCTAGAGGTGCCCGCCCTGATGAGAAACCCGCACAGTCGACAGAGTAGCCTGCAGTCGCTGGCCGGCATGAACTCCAGGTCAGTAACAGTCGACAGAGTAGCCTGCAGTCGCTGGCCGGCATGAACTCCAGGTCAGTGAAGAGTAGCCTGCAGTCGCTGCTGGCATGGACTCTAGGCCAGTAAGGGGAGCGTGGGCTGGAGTGTGACAGGGTGAACCCCAAGTGTACGACAATGTGTTGCAATGTGTTCATAAGGTCAAGTATGGTCGTGATTTCATGGCCAGGGTGACTGTATAATATTGAAATAATGACTGAGGAATTCAATATATGCCATATTTCAGTTTGCCTCACAGCGCCATCTAAGAACCTGTACTTGGTAAATGAACGGTTACTGGGGCATATAGGTACAGCCCTCTGCAAACTGCGTGGCTGGTATTCTTCTTCTTTTTCGACAAAAACGAGAATAACGCGGATACTATACTATCGGTCACACGGAAATCGCAACAGCAAGATGTGCGAGACTCCGTACCTTAGATTGGCATTACCATCGCATTCATTTTCCATCCAGTTTGGCAACAAAACCCAAAAATATTAATTGCCCCCAAAACAAACTTTGGCATTTTGTTGCCACACAAAGCGTGTATTTTTGTTTAGTGATAGACCCAATCGGAGGAGTGGAGCATGGCGCATCTATTTGCAGTGAGTTCCGACAGATTGATAGCATAGCATTTGAGTTATTATCGGTTTTGTTGAAAAAATAATACCTACCACGCAGTGTGCAGAGGGCTGTACATTACACAGTAGCGGTTCCACAAAAAAACGAGATTTTCTGGTTCAATTTCAGTCACTTGAGCTTTGTTCTTTACGAACTGACGGCTCAATGGTTGCTTGCCACTTCTGTCTTGTCAGTCGAATTGAACATTTTTGTCATGACTTGGTGGAATGGTGTATGCTGACTGCTTACCGTCAGAATCTGTTTCTTTCGCGTTATGGTTTTAGCTATGTTTACAAACTGAGCTTGTTTCGTTTACGTTTTCAGTCAGGTCCGTCTCTTGTGTGACAATGAATTCATTCGAAGCAAAGCTATTTATGAAACTACATATGTGTCCGTTTAGTTTTCCAGTCGACATTCATTACAAGCAAATCACTGACAAGAATCAGACTGTTGACACATGTTTTCCAGTTGTGTTTCAGCTATTGCGCTGGACACTGTGCCACTGACCATTGTTTCTGTGCGTTTCAGTTACGGTATGAGCCAGCACGGCTACTCTAGTTCGGCGTACAGCAGCAGCAGTCCGGTGCCGCGGCCGCCCGGCTCCACCAACGCCGGCTCTATGATCAATATGAACCGGTTACACACAGGTCAGTCAGTCTACTCTAACATCGCATAACATGACATATCATAACATAACATAACATAACATAACATAACATAACATAACATAACATGACTAACATAACATACACGCTCCTCCTGGCTGGGTGATGCGCACTTAACAAGTAGGTACTAACGCTTCGCTACACACCGGTTAGTGGTGTATTCAGCCTGGGGTGTAACACCTCCCAATGGCGTTTGACGGGCAGTGGATTTCGGGCGGGCCAGTTCCATTCACTGGTGCAGATGGCACTACCTACATACGGGGTGCTGTCGGTTTTACGACACGCATGTGTGTGCTGGGCTGTGTTTACACGCACGGATTTGGTGGTGGTTTATATGCCTGGGCATGATACGGCGTGTTGCATGTGTTTGACTTCAACTCGTGTTATGTAAAGAAACAATAGAAATTGCACTGCATTCCAAGTCGAACGCATTTATAGTAGGTATTTCATGTCTGCCAAATAAGAAGCAGTGCATGCAGACGACTGGTTTCGTCGTCCAGCCACCAGGACTGCCTTATACTCGGCCCCGAGCTGTGTTTTGAATGTCTTGTCAATCATTTGGGGATAGTGTTTAATTTGGCGTTTTGCTTATATCGTAAAAGAAATTGCTTGTGAAATGTACAGAATATAAATTACTTTCGAACGCATGGCTATGGTTGCTAAATCAAAATGTGCAAACCTATATTGGTCCAGTCCGACTGATTTATTCCATTCCATAGACTTCTTTGCTCAGCAAGTTTTGTCACATATTAATCGTGTTTCTAACTACTCGTCACGTCTTATACGGACTCAAGCTGCCGTAATCCTGACGTGTACCGGTCCTCCTTTCGACCCCATTAAGTCAGGATTAAGAACGTCTCGAAATAGCTGTCGGGGGAAAAATGTCGGCTTTGGCCGTTCATCATCAGGGCTTTTCCAATGTATTATACCTCTCTTATGGTGCTGAGGAAAGAAGCGACCTACCACGTAACTTTGTAGCGTTATGTAATGCATTTCTGCTGTCGTCTGACACAGATGAGAGTATTGTGTGCTGAGGTCATTGTTGGTCCAATCTACGAATGACCTAATCGACAAATGAATATTGCCTTACATTGACCATCAATAGCGCGCATTGCTCATGTTTGCTCGGATGACCAACGGCCGCCGAGTGGCCTCCGGTGACGTCACCGGTCAGCCTCGACCGCGTTCTGTCGGCCTCCTTTGTATCGTGGCCGTGTCGCGTGCGCGGTGCCCCCGGGCGATCGCCGGCCGGGCGGACAGCGCGGCCAGCTGGGCCGCCGGCAGCGCGACAGATGTGTGACGACTATCGCAATGGAGCCGACGGCTGCGGGGCCGTCTCGGCCGACCCCGCTGTGCCCGCCGGCGCCGGCCGCGTGTCGGCACATCTGGCGCGGTTATTTGGCGCGCCGGGCCCCCGCGCGCCGCAGCCCCGGGCGCAGACACCCCCGTGTCGCAACGGAGCGCCGCGCGCGACCGGCGACGGCGGCGATGATTGTCGCTATCTCTGGTCATCGTCTGACCTCAGCCGTCGCAGAGAGGGCGGTAACCGGCCGCGCTGATGGCGGTCACGGTACGTGTGCCGCCCGTGTCCGGCGCTACCCCCGAGGTCACTCCCTCCGGCTATCGCGGGACACTGTCTCATGAGCGGTCGTTATCTCAGGTGCGGTCTCGGCGACGCAGGGAGGTCGTCCCGCTGTCCGCCCCCGCTGAAAGGAATGATAGTGGCCGTGCGTGCGATATTTGCCGAGTCGCAGCGGCGGATGGCCGTTTACTGGAGAGCCTGATGGAGTTTTGGAGTAGGTCAGGGCCTGCTGAGTGGGTATTGTAATCGAAAAGGTGCGAAGCTAACTTCTTCGAGGTCCGTTGAAGCTTGTTCGGAACAGTTTGATTTATTTTAGTTCACATTTTTTATGTGGGCATGTAGTACTTCTTCGATGAATTCTTTACCGGTCCCTAAATATTTAACCTTTTTCGTGCAGGTGCATTTATTCTGCACGTGTGCATCATTACTCATTCCTGGTGCCTCACTTATTTTAACTCCTTCATCCGATATCATTTTTACCGTCGACGAATGGCGTCAAACATGCATGAAAAACTGCTGAATCTTTTTATGTATGGCCATGAAATGTTAGGTCATATTCTAGCCGAGATTAAAAAGTGTCACATTTTCATGACAGTACTATGAGAGGCGTTTGAACAGTATGTAACCATCGCATCATTAGCTCCTCGCATCGCCAGCTTGTTCATGAAATACTTTCTTTCCGACAGATCAAGCGAAACCAGAGTCATTTAGTGGTCAATTAAAGGAGCGGAGTGTGGACGAATAGGTCGAGGGAATCGATGAGGCAGAGCCGATTCACTTCACCATGAGACTTGCGAGGCGTTGTTCTCATGACCGTGACCCAGCTTTTCTGAGGAATCTGCTAACGAGCTGGAATGTCCCCGATCAGGAACACATATGCATTTGTGTATAACTTTTTTCGTAACGCGGAGAATACGAATGAGCATTATTTTGCTCGTTACGTTCATAAGTTTTGCGGGACGTTTATGGAGCTGCTTGGACATTTGTCCCGGGTAGCATTTTATGGATTTTTTTCTTTTACCTGTGTGACATGTTTTTACGATGCAACATCCCGGTCTTGGTCTCGGATTGACTCGCATCCCATGTAGCGCATCTAGTTATTTGTTTTTTTCCTCTGCATTTATATTTCATTTGAAGTATAAGCATACATCCTGATTAACTCGCATGAATCCGCGCCGTTTTCTTCAACCGATGCATGCTGGGAGACGGGTTGCCTTGTCGCTGACTGTACAGGTAAGTACTATGCCCTGGTATGCGCCTTACAAATCGCTTGGTGGTGTGCTCGCTTGGGTGGCATTTGATGTGCTTTATTGTGTGTTGGAGCTTAGTTGCTTAACGCTTTGGTGGAGATAGCCAGCTGTGTGTTAATATGGATCGCCTGTAGGTGCAGGAGAAGGCAAATTTTACCTTAGCCTTCCCAAATATTGCGTTGAGGAAATGTTATTCAACTGAATACATTGTCACGTTGTACATACAAGCCGAGGCCCGAAACGTTCTTCCATCATGCAGTAGAGTGACTTGGGCCGGATAGTTACTCGTAGACCCTTTTTTGTTACGTCACTGTGGCTATCTTTTTTCCTGCTAATTGAAAAACTCATTCTGAAGCTGTTCTCGCTGTTCATTCTGATTTTTTTCCGAGGTCAATGCTTTCGTCATACCTATATTTTTATATTCTGGACTTTTCAAAACATACTACAGATTTGACGTGATGCTAGATGCCTGTATCAGTTGTACAGTTTCCACTTTAGGGAGGGGGAGTAGTGGCGTTATATGCGTACAACGTTATTTGTTTATGTTTTAAACATATTTATTTTCGTTGAATCCACTTTGTCTCATTAGTGCATGACTGGCCTTACAACTTGCTTTTCTAGCGGACAAGAACATATAGGTACACGTGTTTTGTGCCGCTCTTAGGTATCGCTTTTTATGAACGTTCTTTACTGCCTCAGGGATACTTTATAAGGCTGTAGGTACTACATTGTAGCGGGCGTGGTCACTATGTGTTGGAGGGGTTTCGTCTGGTGTACTGCTATCATACTAGCCGGCTGACTGCTACAGCTGTCTCCGTTCCAGTGTCGAGCACCCCGCTGTCGGCCGAGCCGCGCGGCGCCGTCTCGATGGCGTCCCTCAGCGCCGACATCTCCCTGCTGAACTCCAGTCTGGCCAGCGCCAGCCTGGTGTCGACACCTCCCACCACGGCGGCCACATCGGCAGCGGTCACGGCGCCCACGCCGGCCGCGTCGGCCGCGCCCGCCTCGACGGTGGGCCGGACCGGCGGCGCCGCGTCGCCAGCGTCGGCAATCGAGGCGGGCGCCTCCATTCTGCAGGCGCTACAAAAGGATCGAGAGGTGTTCCCCGAGCACTACTGGCAAGTCTGAGGTGACGCGGTGGCGGCTAGAAGCTAGCATAACCAAAGTTACGATCGGAGGTGATAATCCTATTCAGTAGCGTGTGTAGATAGTGCCGGGCGTCGGCTGTGACGCCCCACGCTCGTGTGTTAGTCCTGTGTCGATCGGGCCTGTTCCTTGGAGGGAACCCGACGGTGACTTGTTTCCACTTGGTTCCCCTATGTGTCTATACGCCTCGTCTCGGTGCGCGGTGTCTTGATGACCTCTGATTAGACAGTGTGGAGAGAGATTGGAAAGAAAGCAGGGGAGCGGGATTTGTTGTTGAACATTGAATTTTGCCTTGTACCGCCTTTCTTCCGGCGGCTCCTATACGGGGCCTAACGCCGCCTTCCACTTGACGTGCCTTGGCAACTTTTCTAGCCAAAGTGCGACTTTCTGGTGGGATTTCTCTGTTGTATGCCTCCGTCGGCGAATTTACTTCTCGCCGGCTACTGTTATGTCGTTTCCGAGCTCATCCCATCTTTTGCTGCGATGGAGATTTCGAGCTAGCCAACGTACCGTGCTTTACTCGGGCCGGTCGACCCCTTACTCGCCAAGACCTGTGTCATACTCCATTGTCTCGCCAAATCGTGACCGTGTGTAGTGTGCGCTCTCTTGACCGTCGGCAATCCGCCGGCGGCTACGGTGCCGCCATCTCTGAGTGGCGGCGCGTAGCTCAACTTGCTCCGTTCTCCGCCCGAGTAACTCTGCATTTACTGCGGTACAATGTGCGGCGTGCGCGTGTGTACGAGTGTGTCGGAGCCGACTGTGGCTGATGGCCCGTCCGGCGGCCGCCTGTAGCCTCTGTCTCGTCGTGTCCGGCGCCCGTCGACTCCACTGCCGTCGAGGTGCCGAGCCGCTGGCCAAAGGCCGGTGGATGATGATAACGTCTTCTATAGTCTTTCCCGTGTCAGCTCTCCGCCAACCGGCTACTGTGCCTAACTCTAGCAAATAAATAACATCGATGTTTTCAACGAATGTTTAGTGTCATTTTTTAAAGGAAGCGTTTAAGGACTGCGATCTGCTCTTATAGTCGTGCTCGCAAATCAATTGGTTGAACGAGTTATTGGATTGGGACGCTGCTCGATGCATAGGTAGGTAATTCATAAAGTGGTTCGCCAATAAAAACTGATTCTTTTCCTTGCGTATTTCTTTTCAGTATAAACCAAACTATCACTTTTATTTTGAGTAGGTATCAGTTCTTTTTCTATCCAAGAACGGCAAATTTTTGTCCAAGCGGCGGGAGGGCCGGTGCTCCTAATGCTTACTTTGGGTCCGGCAGTGCACGCATAAAATATGACACTTTAAGTGCTTAGTGGAATAAAAGCTACCCCCCCCCCCCCGCCTGTTTTGCCTATTCGGCCAACGTATATGCACCGAGGACCTTTCGTTTTTTTTTCGATTCTGGAGCTGGGGAAGAGCACTAATGTTCATGGTCGCCGGCGCCGCCGAACCCGTGGCAAGGTAGACTGTACCGCAAGACACGGAGGCTTGCGGTACAGCCTAGCCCACATAGGAATGGAAAGGGGTCTGATGTATCGGACAGAGGTCAGTCTTTTAACGATGCAAGTGGCTGCAATGGTATGGTGGAAATTTCTTAATTGGAATTGCGTATGTTTTGAAAACTCATCTAACAAAATAAACTCAGTAAATTTGTAGTAGCGAACGAGACTTCTGGCCTGGCACCGCGCTTTCTTACTAAGGAATATACTTTGGGTGCTTACTGAAGAGCTTGTTCAGAAGTCCGATACTAATATTCACTGTAGAGTAATGTCATTTTTACATCATACGCAGCACAGGCGCACGCAGCCTGTGTCTTGCTGTGTCGTCCACTCCACTGATGACGTAACGCAGCAGCCAGTCGCTCGATGTCATTATCGGTAATCACCTCCTTACGCTGCGTAACCGCAATCTGGATCGTGTGTATCGGTTGTTTCATCAACACAGAAACAACGGCGTGCTGTGTCTCGGGCTGCTCGGCAGATGTGAGCATCTGCGCTTCATTCGTCCCTCCCTCCCGGCTGCGTCGTTCCATTCTACTCTGTCCCGTCCCGTCCCGCCCCGTTCTGTTCTGTCCCGTCCTGGATCGCTCGCGTGGGCTGTTCGCACGCACTGCCCGCTCGTTATTGTATGACGTCATCAGCTCAAGTGGCATCATAGAGTAAGGCGGCGGAGTCGCGTTTCGACGGTTTCCGCTTGGTGGAGTGCTCACTCGGGCGTTGCTTGAGAATGACATCATGAATGTACCGCCGTGATTAGGTACGGTTCACGGCTCACGCCGATACGGGGTGCGGTGTGAACCTTGCCTTCCCTTCCTCCGCCTTCGCTACTAGAGGGTATGTGAATTTTGACCTAACGTGTTGATGACGTCACGCTCATGGCAGATGTAACGCTCAGCGGCGTCATCTGGACGATAGTTGGTGAACGGAGACGCTGAATGGATGGTCGATCGTTCTAGACGAGCTATGTCCGGCCGACAGTGGGACGGTACTAATTGAGGAGCGGCTGTGGGTGTAACAGTATGACCGATGGAGTCCAATCATACGGGTGATTATGAAGTGTGGTAATGTGGTGGTCGACTCTGAGTTTTGGATCTTGGCTGGGATGTCATGAAGCAACTATTTTTTGGAATAAATGTCTCTTGAAATGTGTGTGGTAATTCTTTTTTTACACAAATGTCAAGTTTTGTGATGGGATCAGGGATGTTTTGAACTAAGTGCACGTCTTTTTATTAATACGCTACCACGTTGTCTTTACATGTACTCAGCCAGTGTTCCGTATGAAACTGATTGCGCTCCACATTGAAGTATTTGCTCCCGCATCGGTCACACTATCCACTCTAACATCTACGCCCTCAACCCTCTTCCATGAAGTTTTTGCTGGCAAGTGGCAGTGTCCGCCAGCTGGTGTTCATTGCAGGCAGGCCGAGATCATTTTGGGAAAGGTTTTGCAACGTAAGAGAAGAAGATTTAAAATGACTATCATGTGTCAACTGTCATGTACCATTATTTACCGGCTGGATTCACCCATTACCGAGTGATGGGAGCAGTGTTGTGTCAGGGATGTCGTACGGGGACCCGCAGTTGCTACTGTACAGCGACCCTGAGTAAATTGTCCCAGCACCCTCACAGGGAACAACGATAAGCTGTCGGAGGGCACTCACAGAAAACTTCAGCTGCTCTTGTACAGGGATTGGCAGTCGATATCAATGTCATCGGTTGTTACTGGGCAGGACAGACGGCTAGAGTTGGGGTTCGTGTACAGTAGCAACTGCGGGTCCCCGTACCTACCTACAGTAAGTAAGTGCCAGTGTAAGTGCCAGTGCCAGTGAAAAGTGAGCATGATTTATTAACGTCCATCACTATTCTTTCTTTCGCTGTGCCATCGAGCTGTCGTTTTCTACTGCTAAACCGACTTGTTCCATCTCGCTAAACGCGGCTTTCGGGTTACTTTATAAAAAGTTTATTGCTAGCATGGCTGACGCAGTATAAAATATTTCGGTCACTCTGTTGAACAGGACTCTCATAATCGCATAAATACATAGTGGTACAAGTAGAAAAAGTACACAAAGTAAATACAGCTTGACAGTACTTTCTATGTTGACAATGTAGCAAGATATCTACGATCAGAGTGAACAACCTTGCTGAGAAACAGTGATTACTCACATACACGACAATCTACAGACGACACATTACGGCACTTCACGTCTCTGAAAGACACATGACCCGAACGCAGTCAGACTCGCCGGCGCTCGCGTCGCAGCCAATCACGATCCAGCGCGATCGGGCGTGACCTGCGTCCAGTGTTGCCACCTAGTGGCGACCGTTGGAAGCTCCAGTTCCGACGGGCGCCGCGCGGTAGTTCCTGACGACCAGATCCGTGCCGATAAGGCGTCCCAGCTTGGTCCACCAGGGCCCATAGCCTCCCGGCGGGGGCGGCGGGTAGCCGTAGATCTCTCTAATGTGCTGTCGGGATGAACAGGTAGACCTGTATCAGAAGACGAGAGAGAAGAGGGTCATGCAGGCGTGCAGTGTCAGGTCACACGTCATGTGCCGGTCACAAAACCTCGGGGATGGGACGAGTGCAGACTCGTGCAGCATTTACTTTATAGACTCACTTTTTCTGTGGTAGCAACGGCACCAATACTTATTTAAGACATTATACAAACATTTCAAAGTTATAAATTATAGTATAACCGTAATGAGTTTGAATTTATATCACAAGGTATACAGCATTAGTTATTGGCATGCGGTCTGGAAACATGCTTTTACACAACCACTATCTTTGCATAAACAGCAAACCCAATCATTATTTATATTTGGCATTCTTTTCGGAAAACATGTGCATGATTTGCATTAAATGTTCATAGTTATTTTCTATGGACATATTTAGGCAAAAGTAACATAACACCATACCATTTTATCGAATGAGCAATAACCATGCTAATAAAGTGCAACATGATTTAAAAACGTACGTGAAATTGTTTGTGCGATTGTGTTAAATGTTCACCAAAAGATGTGAGATGAACTCAATGTCATGCACATTGCACAATGCACATCAGTGATTCCATAGGGGCAATTTCAAGCGACAAGCTCAACATAACCATCATCTACGATCTTTCCATGTAAATAAGGATCACATTCTAGAAGAGAACTGAAATGATTTACCGTTCTTGAATTATTGAGTCATAAAGAAATGTGATTATTCGTTCTACGCCGCTTATCTAACCCTACATTTGTTGACCTTCAAGTAATTTGAGGCTTTTTGATGGCTTAAGGGAACCACTTTGGGTTACACACGAGTTTGTCAGCGTCCACCAAGTGTGACGTCCGCTGTCGACTGTAACCAGTCAATGTGTCACCACGACAGCACCGGTGACGGATCTGGCGCCCGTGTGACGCTTGTGATGGATGCCTTGACGGATATACCGTGACGGGTATACGGTAACGTCACATGGCACTTCGTCACTCTTGGTGGATATTAACTTCATCAGAATTAGGTGGTAACGCAATTACGCCGATATTGTGGTGGCATTATGAGTACATAGAAGAAAATTTGGATTTCAGATCAAAATTGTCCATTGCTTGGCCATCTTTGAGAAAAGTTCTCAACTAGTGATTTTTCTGAAAAGACAAGCTTCCAAGCATGCCTGAACATCATTAAACGATGTACAACGCATATAAAATGTTCCCCTCCCTCTTTGTCCCTCCCTGTGCTTCTCTCCCCACTGGCACTTACCCCGTTGCTGCCGTATCCGTTGAAGTGCGGCGTGGCCAGCAGGCCGGGCAGGTAGTTGCCCGGGGCGTACGCCGGTCGCACGGTCGGCCCCACGGAGCCGGAGCCGTGCACGGCCACGCCGGCGCTGCCGTAGCTGGCGGCGTGCGGTCCGCCGTGCGGCCGGCCGCGCGTGCCGTGGGTGAAGCCCCAGGCGCCTCTCAGTGGTAGAGCACCGTCGTCGTACGAAGTAGCCGGGGTGGGACGGTACGGCTGGTACTCGATCTCATATCCGGGACGGTGCGACGGGCCGCTGTAGCCCAGCGCGCCGGGACGCGCGCTGTTGTAGGTGGGAGGCGTGTACTTGTGGTCACTGGGACCCTCGTAGGTGGCGTGCGGTGCCTTGTAGTCGGTGGGCGCCTTGCTGGCCACTGGCCCGAGGTAGCTGCGAGTGGGCGCGTACACCGGTGCCGAGTATCCGCTCTTGGGCGCCTTGTACTCTGTATTTGGAGCCTTGTAGGCGGGCTCCGGAGCCTTGTAGGCGGGTTCTGGGGCTTTGTAGGCAGGGTTCGGGGCCTTGTAGTCCGCTGCAGGAGCTTTGTAGTCCGCTACAGGAGCTTTGTAATCCGCTGCTGGCGCCTTGTAGGCCATTTCAGGGGCCTTATACGCTGGCTCAGGTGCCTTGTAAGCAGGTTCGGGGGCCTTATAGTCGGTCTTCGGGGCGTGATATTCAGGCTCAGGAGCTTTGTAGGCAGGCTCGGGGGCTTTGTAAACGGGAGCGTGGTATTCAGGCTCGGGCTGTTTATAAGCTGGCTTCGGGGCGTGGTATTCCGGTTCAGGCTCCTTGTAGGACGTTTTAGGAGCGTGGTATTCGGGCTCAGGAGCGTGGTATGCGGGCTCGGGTTCTTTGTAGGACGTTTTGGGTTCATGATACTCGGGCTCCGGTGCCTTGTAGACGGGAGCATGGTATTCGGGCTCGGGTTCTTTGTAGTCAGTCTTCGGTGCGTGATATTCTGGTTCAGGAGCCTTATAAGCAGGAGCCGGCGCATGGTACTCAGGCTCTGGGGCCTTGTAGTCAGGAGCATGGTATTCGGCTTTGGGCTCTTTGTAGGAGGTTTTGGGCGCATGATATTCTGGTTCGGGCTCTTTGTATGAAGTCTTTGGCGCGTGGTACTCGGGTTCGGGAGTCTTGTAGGACGGGGCATGATACTCTGGTTCGGGCTCTTTGTAGGTCTTAGGCGCATGATATTCAGGTTCAGGAGCCTTATAAACTGGGGCGTGATATTCGGGTTCTGGTTCTTTGTAAGAGGTCTTAGGAGCGTGGTACTTAGGTTCGGGAGCCTTGTATGCGGGCTTGGGAGCATGGTATTCAGGCTCAGGCTCCTTGTATGACGTTTTGGGGGCATGATACTCAGGCTCAGGAGCCTTGTAAACCGGAGCATGATACTCCGGTTCAGGAGCCTTGTAAGCAGGAGCGTGATAGTCTGGCTCGGGCTCCTTATATGAAGTCTTGGGAGCGTGGTACTCAGGTTCTGGGGCATGATACTTGGGTTCAGGAGCGTGGTATTCGGACTCGGGCTCCTTGTAGGACGTTTTGGGCGCATGGTACTCGGGTTCAGGAGCGTGATACGCAGGATCCGGTGCGTGATAATCGTCCTTCGGGGCCTTGTACTCTGGCTCAGGGGAGTAGGACGGCGCCTTGTAGTCAGTCTTGGGAGCGTGGTATCCCGGCTCGGGCTGAGGCTCGTAATCAGGCTCGTGGTAGTCGGGAGCGTGATACTCGGCCTTAGGTGCGTGATACTCGGGCTCAGGGGCATGATAATCGGTCATGGGAGCTTGATACTCAACTTGAGGAGCCTTATAGTCAGACATAAGAGCGTGATATTCAGCTTTGGGTGCCTTGTAGTCGGACATGTGGGCGTGATAGTCTGCTTTAGGTGTCTTGTAGTCGGACATGGGGGCGTGATACTCTGCTTTAGGTGCCTTGTAGTCGGACATGGGGGCGTGATAGTCTGCTTTAGGAGCCTTATAGTCGGACATCGGTGCGTGGTACTCGCCCTTGGGAGCGTGGTAGTCGGTCATCGGGGCATGGTAGTCTGGCTCCGGCGCCTTGTAGGACGTAGGCGCCTTGTAGGTCCGATGGGCGTCCATGTGACCGTGGCCCTTGGCGTGATGGCCCTTGGCGTGTCCGGTGGCAGCCAGCACGTAGTCCCAGGCCGTGGACGGTGCGCTGTAGTCCTTGACGATGTGCTCGTTGGGGTAGTCGTCGTAGACACCGTAGCTGTCGCCCTTGTGGTGGCTCGCCTTCGGGGCCAGGTAGCCGGTGGGTGCCGCTGGCTTGTGATGGTGCGGCATGTGTGGCATGTGCTTCGGTGCGTGGTGGGGCATGTGGTGAGGCATGTGATGCGGCTTGTGCTCCGGCACATGGCTAGGGGCGTGATGCGGCACGTGGCTGGGTTCGTGATGAGGCATGTGATGCGGTGCGTGGTTCGGCGCATGGCTGGGCGCGTGGTGTGATCCATGCGGAGCGTGGTGTCCAGGGTGGATCTCCTGCACCTCAGCGATGGCGTGCAGCGCCCGACCACGATGTTCGCCCTTGAGCGCCAGTTTGCCGGCGTGGTGAGGCACTCCGTGGTCAATCGGCGTGGGTTTGAAGAAGGCCGAGGAGTCGGAAAGCACCTCAGCGAGGTTGGGCGAACGGCGCCAGCGGCGGTGAGGGTGTCCCGGTGAGCGAGTCACGCGCGCACCGAACGACTCGCCCAGGAAGTCGACGTTGGTCTTCAGGTTGTCTGAGAAGCTGGATACAGGCGGGAAGCCGACGGCGGGGAGGTTCGGCTCGCTTGCGGGCACCGGGCGCCTGTAGCGCTCGTAGTAGCGACCTGGCTCGTGCAGAATCACGGCCTCAAACGGAGGCTCCCGGAGGACTGGCCGGGGCTCGTGGCGGTACTCCGACTCATACTCTGGTCCGTAGTAGGACTGATAGTCGGGGCTGTAGTCAGGCTTGTATACGTGCTTGTAGAAGGGCTTGTAAGGAGACTTGTAGCTTGGCCTGTAAGCTGAGACGGGCTTACGGACGATCGGAGCTGGTTTCTGCGAGTCTGGCTGTGTCTCTACCACGGTGGCGAGCGGCTCAGCCTGCTGCGGGCCCGAGTAGTAGACCCGGTACCGGTGGTAGGGCTTCTCCTGCTTCTCTTCCTCTTCATCATCCGAGAACCACTCGGGCTGCTGCACCTGGTCGAAGCTGAACTCTCCCGGGTAGCGGGCCGGCTCAAAGAAGACGCGCACTGGGGCCAGCTGGGTGGGTTCGGCAGTGCTCAGTGTGTCGTCGATCTCGTTATCCGACGGAGAGGGTCGCGGGGCCGCCGGCGGCTGGTAACGTACTCTCGGGGAGTACGTAGTTACCTTGGGCTCCTGGGTTGGATCGGCGGCCTGCGGAGGCTCCACGGCCGGCTCGGCCACCGGCAGGGCCGCCTCGATCTCCTGCTCGACGGTGGACTCACCATCGCCAGCCGTCGCTACCGACACGACTGTCACGATCGGTTCGTCGACGACGTCAGTCTCAACTGTTTCTCCGACCACACGCTGTTGGGCGAGCTCCTCGACTACTTCTCCCTCAGGAAGTAACTCGATGTCACTGGTGCTGTCCTCGACTGTCGTGACGCCTTCATCCGACTTGTATCCGGAGGAGGTGGTGAGGTCGGTGTCGTCGCTGATCTGGTCGGGGACCAGGGGCAGCAGCTCGTCCTCGGGGCTAGTGGAAACCCCCTGTGGAGCTGCCGCACCCAGGGCGAATAGCAGCAGCAGCAGCGCCGCCCTCAGCATCTGCGGCACGGGAGAGGGGTAATCGTTACACAGACGAAGGGGAGTGGTACAGGCAGTACGGGCGCCTCAGCATATGCTACACCGGGGATGAGATGCATTCGAATGAGATGCATTGCCAAACAAATGGCGATGCGTTACTAGTCCGAACTTTAGTTATCAGTATTACATAGTTTCAATGCCCTTATAATATATAAGTGGAAGTTAAACCCGTCAGGCGGTGATTTTGGTGACGGTCTTGGGAATGAGTCTTGCCTGCGCGCCCTGTGCAAACTACTTTTTCACTTATAGATAATCCTCCGACAGAGAACTTAACCCTTCAAAATTTAAAACAAGTCGATTTCATAGCTCATTTTTATTTGAATACCTTCATGTGCCGCTTATTTTTTCTTTTTCTTTTTAATTGCGTAATGGTTGTATCGCTTTTGGGATTTGATTATTTATTAGCGTTATTGTGTAGGAGTCATCGATAAATGTTAGTTAGACATATTTGTAAGATATCGTTTGTGTCCATTGAGTTTTTGTCTCCATTGACCGTTCTTCAATGCTTCTTTTTACAGAAAAAGTCTGTGATAAATATTGTGTGATTCACGGTGGCATTTAAGCTCAGCCTGAAAGCTATTACAAACACTTATGCCAAAGTTCACCACACATCCATGGCCTGCGGCCAGGCAGTCCCGTGAACTCACTTTAGCTTCCCTGGCGGTCGCTGTCATTAGTTTCACATCCGTCCGCTCGGTTTCACTATCGAATCGATTGATCATTTCGCCAGATTCCCTTTCAAAGCACCAGCTGGCGATACGCTAGATTATTGTAGCAAATAGCACCATTTACGAGATGACATTGCGGCTCCGATGAGTCTCATTTTCAGGTGGCGACAGATGTTACTCTTCTAGTATATCTATGTCAAGGTCCTGTATCTTTGGTAAGAGACGAGACTCGAGCTATTTCGGACTACCACATTTCGGCCGATATTCCCACGACGTGAAACCATTTGAACAAATGGTTCCCCGCGGGGCATTAGTCATCGATTGGCGATTATGTAATGGAGCCCACTGGAGTCGTCTGTGGGGATAGCGGAGACTTGAACTTGACTTTACTGAGACTTGACTGAGACTTTGAGAGCGATCGGAAATGATAATCATGGTGGGGGAGACATTGGGACATGTGATGAAAAGGTGGAGAATGAGTATGTTAAGTGTTTGATGACCCGTGAAAAGTGCATACAAATGGGCTGCCTCTGAAGTGCTCATTTGTTCGTAAGGGTTGTGCTAAAAGACAATGTGTGCCTGTAAAAAGTGACCAATGGTGTGTTTTGTTTGCGGCGAATTACAGAACCGCTGGCTTTTATTGAAAGAGTAATCAAAGTTCCATCGGAAACCGCCCTCCGCTCTACTTGAACGATGGGAACTACTTGCAAAAGGATTTTTCTTTTACATTACTACTTCCATTTATTGGGTTGCATTGATATTCGAAATTGTATTAAACGTTTCTAAACTCTTCTGCCGTTTAGTATTCAGCACACGACTTTGGCCAGGATATTGAAACTTGTATGCGGGCTCGAAGTTCGGGTGGTTGATATGACTTAAGCAGGCGGTTGTCGCCCCTGCGGCTATGTTGCGCTTGAAGAGAAAACAAATCATTATATAATTATTCTGTGCTAAACGGATATGTAGCACAACTTCAAGCTGATTATAATTGCAAACAAACGGCATTGAAAAAAATAGGCCGAAATTATTAGTCACAAGTTAGGCTAAACCGATAAAACGTGTCCTTTTCTGTATCTTGGTATGTAGATTGGGTGCTTCGATAAAATATATTTTGATAGTGTGTCAAGCGGTATTCTTCGGGCGTTACTGAGCAGTTATTTCATCACCAGTTATGCATCTCGACGACACATTTTGTAAAGGTGATACTGAGGCTGTGGTAACTGGTAAATATAGGAAGACTGTTCATTGTTCATGACATGCTGTTCTGCTGCCTTGTGCTGCTGAAATACCTGACGAGTCATAACAACGCGGTGTATGTAGTTGCTGGTCACTGGGCAGGATAATGAGAGGGAGTAATCAGTGACGCATTTAACACTTTAACAACCCTGAAGCTGGTCATTAGTATCTCGTTCAGATATACGGTCTCTGTGATTTTACTCTGAGTTCAGAAGCAGAACAGTACGTCATGACTGTGGGACAGCCAATAGAGTCGCAGGGCTCGCTATTCGTAGGAAATTCAGGCACCTGAGTCACTGAGTGCGTTTTCACGCTCTACACTATCTCTGTTCCGGAGCCACTTAGCGGAAAGCCGTAAGCGCCTTTCAAAACGTCAAAACATGTCAAGTAAGTATTTCGGTCATAGAAAGGTCGGCCCCAGGTTATCTTCCAAGATATGCGAAGATCGTTTCCTCGATTTTTAATTTTTTTTTATGAGTCGGCTCATTCTTAAGCATTTGAAGCTAGAGCATCGCAAATCATGATTGCTCAAGCGTAACACTAAACGTCTGTACAGATTTGATCGCAGGTCAATGGTTTTCCAAAGTTACATCTACATAGGTAGGAGTTCTCTCGAGTCAAGCTTGCTTCTATTTTTTGCGAGCGCTAGGGATGACTTTCGTATAAAAGGGGTGCAATTTCTTTTCTTTTTACTACTGACTTAATATTGGAAGTTCGCAAAATCGATCTGACCTTAGGTCACATATCAAAAATACGAGATAAACTATTTATAGTTCATAAACATTTTCTCATCCTTATCAATCGCTTGAACTTGAACTAGGAAGCTTTTCTGACATCCTTCGAAAGTGGCATGAAAATAACTATATGAAGCAAAATGGTAGGTAGGTACAGTACAATCTTAGAATAATCTTGAATGACCCCATATTGAGAGGTGTGAAAATGCCTCTCCCTTTCTTTATCGATGCATGTTTAGGTCTTCATTAGTGATTAATTATTTAACCAGAACATACAGTTGTTATCTATTTAGCTTTGAATAAAACTAAACAATATGCTACAAATAATATGATGACTCGGTACAAGCGCACGATGTACATATTGATATGTATCTATTGCTTCATTGTTATCCATTTTAATCATCACAACTTGTACCCAAATAAATATTGTTTTGTTAGTGCGGATTACGAATAAATTTACTCGCAAATATGTTACAGCCAAATGCCATTGCGATCCCTGCAGACTTGTGATGTCGACCCGCACTGGTCCCTTCACGTCACGAGGAGAAGGTTGTCTTAACACCACCGCCTTCAATGATCCAATCTTCGGTAACTCAGATCGACATCGGAAAGCATCGTTGAAAAGGAAAAAGTCGTTTAAGTCATTCAAAGCGGGTGGCCTTCAGTAACCATAGGGCCCATTTCCATATCAATAGCATGTGTGGGACAGTTTAGTGATATTTTTTGTTATTATGTAGAGCTAAGTAAAACCACTGAAAGGGAACGGCGTAAGAACAACCGCACCATGGTACGGGTAATGATAAACTGTGCAGTTGGTTAGTTTTTACGAATTGACTAAAAACTCGATATGTTAATCCTTTTTCTTTGTGTTTTTAAACAAATATAAGTTGAATTTGATCGTGCTTTCGGTAATTTCCAACAGGCCATAACAATAATGGTATCTCTATTTTTTTTCCCAAAAAACTCATTTTTGCAGCAAAGCCGTAGTGCAGTGATTGCGTATGCTTGTCGAAATAATAGGTAAATTGTGTGCTTTGAAGTTAAAACTTGGGAAAGGGACTCAATGCAAAAAAGAAAACGCAAGGAAATTTTTTGACGACTTAACAACGCCTTATCTCTCTACAAAACAAAACAAAGCAAAATAAAACGAAGCAAAACAAAAGCTAAACAAAACAATACAACCGCCCTTACTCTTAGTTTTCTAGTTCACACTCACCATGGTTCCTGCCGGTCGGGTCCGAGCGCCGCTGCTGCTATCACGCTCCCTTGTGTGTGTCTGAGTGTCCGGTCCGCTCGTGCGCACGTGCACCACTCTCCCTCTCGGCCGCTCACCACACTGGCCACCGGGCGCCTCCTGCGCGTATCACAAGGATGGGTGCTCTGTCCACCGTCCAACCAACGCCGGCCATTTATAGCTTTGCGCAATTTTTCGGCCGCCCGCGATTCCATCCGAAATGGGGGTGGGCTCGGGGGCGGTCGGTGGACAGTGAAAGGCGTCCCACGGCCAAGTTCAGAGCATTGTCTTCCGATTGGCGCGACACCCTTGTGGCCGTCGCTAAAATGGCGCCAGTGGGGTCGGTCACTGATGAGGCGGTCATTTGGGCGACTGGAGATGACCACTGGGTCCGCTGACTGGGCCGGTCGGTATTAATGTTGGAAGTCGTGTCAACGGCTATCAACACTGAAGTGTAGTCATAGTCGCTTGGTGGGAAAATTTCATGTTAAAGCCTTTATTAGCGATTCATGTTCCAATTAAATGGTTGACTCATCGTTGAACATTTAATAAAAACACTTGTCTTGTAACTGAAACATAAACGTTTTGGCTGGATGGGACATGTTCCCTAGTCCCCACTGGCGGACCCAAGGCTGGGCAGTTGAGGCATTTGTCCCTTCTACTTCGTCCGAAATTGACGAAATTTTCAACATTTACCACATGCCGAGATATCCCTTTAACATTAGCACGTGCATTTGGGAAATGGCTTCGGCCCGCCTCGGCTAATGTTGAAGGTATTTGGGAAACGATTCGGCCCTAGGGCTTTTTGATTTTCCCAGACAAAATTTTACTGAATATTCTGAGCGGAAGAACCAATTCCAAAGAAGATATTTACGGATTGTGTGTTCACTAACAGCAACAGCAGAAGTGAGCAAAATTAAGTGACTGCGTTTTCACTTACTTTTGCTGTCAACGTAATTCAACTAAACAAGGGTATAGGTATCGTTCAAATGCCAATGTATTTATTGCTGCGGAACATGGTCAGCGAACTGATTATTACACTTATTACAACATAATGCACGCAAAAAACGAACACTTTAAATGCGCGAAGCATCTTAACCCTCGCCCATGTAGGGGGGGGTTGGTGCAACCCCCCCCTGAGGTTTTTCGGAAATAGTGTAAAAACGGCGGCGCGCAGCGCCGCCAAATTTTGGGTACCTTATGGGGCAAACCTTGCGCATCTTTTGATAAAAAAAAATTGACCGGGTCATGTCAGGTCACGGAGTTATGACGTCACAAAGGGAACAGCCTCCGGCCGGATTTTCACAAACTGAGTGCCAACGCCCGAGGTTTCCTGCCGGTGGTACGGACATCGGTTGATGGATCGTGATGAAACTTCCCATGCATGTTGGGGCAAGTATTGGCTATCATATGGTATAAGAAACTTGACCGGGTCAGGTCAGGTCACGGAGCTATGACGTCACAAGAGGAACAGCGTCCGGTACTATTTTTGAAAAGCGCCCGAACCACTATTTTGCTAATTCTTGTCACCTCAATGGGAATATGCAGCAATATTAGCTTCTATAGGGAGCAAATGGACCTTCCAAATCCAAAAATACAATCAGATTTCAAAAATTTAAATTTTGATTTTTCGAATTTCTGCCGCCGACTGTGACCTTGCCGACTTCCGGCGCTCCCAACGCGCCATTTTTAGAGCTAGGGAAACGAAATACATACCAAACGATAGAGAATTGATCAAGGAACACGATAGTGAAGGTTTCAAGTCGATATCTCCCACCGTTTTGCCGCAATCGCCGCGGAAAGTTGAAAAAAGTCTATTTTTCCGAAAATTTGACCTTTGACCGGTCAAAAGTAGGTCAAATGTTGACCTAGGACCAAAAAATATACCACCAATCGCGAGATCTCGGCGAGAGCAATCCGTTGGTCTTTTCCGCTAAGCTCTACGACGCTCCGTTTTCAAACGCCAAGGGGGGGGGTCGCACCAACCCCCCCCCCTGCATGGGCGAAGGTGGCAGATCGCCGTTTACGGGCGAGGGTTAACAAGCCACAATGAATCATTTGATATTGTTCCAGCTGGGATCCAAGACGCGTTTGATTAATCGGTTCACCCAATTTTCAGTTTTCCTCACGGTTTCCTCACTCCTGCTGGAAGTGGACTCCATATCTTTATTCTATTCTAACTTCTGACGCTTCACAATCTTCATCCTCAGCCTTTTCAAACCATAAATAAGGGGGAAGTAGGAAATTTCATCTTTCATACTCAACGCAGCCCAATAATGAAAAACACAAAAAGATAATCACGGTGACTATAAATATGATCATAGTATTAATATAATATAAACACAATATTAAGAATATAATAATATATATCAAATGAATATGATAGTAACTGTTGCGCCGGTACGGCATGTGGTAAATCTCTTCCCAACCAAGGCCATATTCCCAACCTTGGGCTGTAAAAATGCAATTTTATTCACCTCGGTTTTTGGCTACGGACCTCGTGCCTACCGGCACTCGGTCCTCCGCACAAAAACCTCGGTGAATAAAAAGCATTTTCCCAGCCCCGGTCGGGAATATATAATACTGAACGAGGCCGGTGTAAATAAATTTTCAAGACCGAGGTCCTTACTGGATTTTTGAACGAGGCCGAAGGCCGAGTTCAAAAATCAGTAAGGACTGAGGTCTTGAAAATTTATCACCGGCCGAGTTTGGTATGTATTTTACTGTATGCCAACGATAAATTTATTTTCTGGACCGAAGCTCTTAGCCGACTTAGGAACGAGACCATCCCAAAATGTTCGCTTAAGTGCATTCTGGTAATGCATTTTTGACCGTGGTCAATTTGCTTACACCAGTTATTACCACACCCCTCTGGCTAATGTATTTGAATAGGCCAGGCATACAGTAATATATATTCCCTAATCCCTTATATATAGTATGCTGAAACAAAATCTAAGAAGTTTTAGGAATTTGTAGTTTTTTATAGTGTGCCCCAGGGGCGGATCCAAGGGGGGGTCACATGGGTCATGGCCCCCCCTTGAGGCCCGGGGGCCCAAAGACCTGCCAGGGGCACCACCGGCCTATCAGGGGTATCACAGTCCTGACAGGGGCACCACAGGACCGCCAGGGGCACCACAGGCCTAGCAGGGACACCACGGGCCTGGTGCCCCTGGGCCCTGACAGGACTGTAACGCCCCTGACAAGCCTGAAGTGTCCCCGGCAGGCACGTGGTGCCCCTGACAGGCCTGAGGCGCCCCTGCAAGGCCGGTGGTGCCCCTGGCAGGCCTGTGGTGTCCATGGCAGGCCTGTGGTGCCCTTGCTAGGCCTCTGGTGCCCCTGACAGGCTTGTAATGCCCCTGGAAGGACTGTGGTGCCCCTGGGCCCTGACAAGCCTGAGGTGCCCCTGACAGGCCAGTGGTGCCCTTGCTAGGCCTGTGGTGCCCCTGGCAGGCCTCTGGTGCCCCTGACAGGCTTGCGGTGCCCTTGGAAGGACTGTGGTGTCCCTGGGCCCTGACAAGCCTGAGGTGCCCCTGACAGGCCCGTGGTGCCCTTGTTAGGCCTGTGGTGCCCCTGGCAGGCCTCTGGTGCCCTTGCTAGGCCGCTGGTGTCCCTGGCAGGCCTCTGGTGCCCCTGCGCCCGGAGAAGACTGGTGCCCCTGAAAAGTCTGAAGTGCCCCTCGGCAGGCCCGTGGTGCCCCTGACAGGCCCAAGGTGCCCCTGCAAGGCCGGTGGTGCCCCTGGCAGCCCTCTGGTGCCCCTGGCAGGTCTGTGGTGCCCCTGGCAGGTCTGTGGCGCCCCTGGCAGACCTGTGTTGACTGGTGCCCCTGCTAGGTCGCTGGTGCCCCTCACAGACCTGTGGTGCCCCTGGGCCTTGACAAGCCTGAGATGCCTGGCTATGACAGGCTCGTGGTGCCCCTGATAGACCAGTGGTGCCCCTGCTAGGCCGCTGGTGCCCCTCACAGGCCTGCGGTGCCCCTGGAAGGACTGTGGTGCCCCTGCCCCTAGGGGTGCTCATGGGCCCAACAGGCCCGTTGTGCCCCTGACAGGCCTGTAGTGTCCTTGCTAGGCCTGTGGTGCCCCTGCTTCCTGGCGGGCCTGTGGCGCCCCTACAAGGCCGTAGGTGCCCCTGACAGGTTTGTGGTGTCCCTGGAAGGACTTTGGTGCCCCTGACAAGCCTGAAGTGTCAAGGACAGACCCTTTAGACGCCAGTGTCAAGTTCGTCGGACTGACAACGATTTGCTTACCTGATAACGTTCCTGGTAAGTACTCACTACTCAGCGTCCACAACATATACATATACACATAGCACATTCATATATACTTGCTTACAATTGGTAAATGTGGTAGTGGCTAAGAGTTAAGATATTGACTAAAAATAAGAAATAAAAATAAAAAAACTGAAAATGGGGTCACCACCAAAATGAAGTGGACGAAATCCGTTGAGTTTTTAATTTTGGGTATAGGTAGGGGCACCACTTCGATTCATGACCCTCCCCTTGGAGTTTTCCTGGATCCGCCCCTGGGTGCCCTCACCCTGTAGTATCCAATACTACTGTTCGGTATTCTCCAAGTGTCAGTGGTGTCTCACTCTCATCCTGCCCTGCCTAACGGAAACCCCATTAGTTTTTTATTCTTTTTTTTTCGACTCCTAATTATTTTTACATAACTTAGCTGCAATTTGACCCTCCTGACCATTCAGATTGCGAGTTTTTTGGGTCAGTTAGGTCACTGATCTATTGCGTCATAAGTGAACTTCTGCACTGTCAAAACGTCGCAACTCCGAAACGCCTACAGGGCCAGGAATCTTTGGCAGAGAGATGAAACTTCCAATAAGCTAAGACCAAGTTCGTGACATGAGTGGCCGTGACCTGACCTTAATCTGAAAGCATTACCCTAAGTTGACCTTTCCCTAGCAAAAAGTATATTATTCGGCGCGCATATCATTTCAAGCGCTATGTTGCCCAAAGCGGTGCTGTGCTATCATTTTTGGCGATGTAATTTACCGAAAATCGGACCCCTAATTTATGGCACTTGACCTGATCTCAGAGGTCACCGGTTAATCTGAGACCTGATACCTCGAAGCTCTAGCTCAATTAGGGGCGAATCGGCGACAGTGTCTTCCAACGCTTCCCGACCTCCGACCGGAGTGTATGTAGAAAATTGATAGGACAGGCGAGGGTTAATCAAAATCATGCAATATACAATTGCATTCTCGTGTGAAATTGACAAATTGGGTGTCAGTGGCACGCTCCTTTGAGCATATTTGGTTGTCTGAGGATGATTTCACAGCTCAGTTTTCTCGGCATTGCGGAACGATACTTTTTACTGAGATTGCTGCTGCGGCACTATCATCATCATCATCATCATCATCACTAGTCTAGTTTAGGGAAGAGTCTTGTGAGTTGCTGTCTCTGTCGGTCGGCTTTTTTCCTAGTTATCCATAGTCCTTGTCCATGTCCATTGTCCAATGTCCATTGGCCGTCTTGAAAAGGTATCCATGGATCCTGTGGATTGACCGTCTTGGAAAGGGGTGTCCCTGGAAGGGATCAGAAGACCCGCTAAATCAGCCGTCGCTGAGACAGGTTTCTCTAGACAGGATCAGGAGACACCTTTGATTAGCCGTCTTGGGTAGGGATCAGGGATCTCCCTGGAAGGGATCAGAAGACCCGTTCAATTAGCCGTCTCTGAGAGGGGTGTGAATGGTGTCAAGAGCGGCGCGGTGTCGGCCGCGCCATCAGACAGCTGGCGGGGCCGCCGGCCGGTGGACACCTCCAAGGTGTCGCCGGTGTCGGTTTGTGTACACGCTGACTTGCAGAATGACACGCCAGAGCGGTTTTTGATGACGCGGCGCCAAAGGTTGCAGTGATAGGGTAGCCGTTATCCTTTGTTATAGGTGAATGCCTTAGCTTGGGTACAGAGGAGTGGCCGAGAACAGTTGATGACTTAACCTAGTTGGAAAGATAATGAGCAATGCCAACTCTGTCTGGCGAGCTAGATGAGGAGTTTATATAACCCATTGAGGTTTAAAGGCATTTTTTTTTTCGAAAAAGGCAATCAGTGGGTACGAAAGTTTATGTCTCATTTTGTCCAAATATCGGGAAGCACTGACCCAATAGGTCTCATAAGCAGATACCCACTCCAGTCTCCTTACATGCTATTCTTGGATGATGCCTAATAGCCTTGGCAGTTTCCAGGCCACCTTTGCAATTGATTTGCTCTTTGAGGAACAAAAAACGAATATCTTCATCAAGGTTGGGTATTTTTACCTTTATTTCACATATAAAGGGTATTTTTCCCTTTAGTTCACATATTCATTGCTTATGGCGTAAAGCTTCAATTGCTTTTCTTTCGCTCCCATGGGAGCGAACTCTGCTTGCAGGCAGATTCTAGTTTTTATAACTTTTTTTTGTGTAAATCATGTATTATGCTTCCATCAAATTTACTCAAACCGATGTGAGAAAATGGACTTTATTAAAAACAAACTCCTCTACCTACCATGGCTTGTTGGTGACTAAGAATCACCTTTCGGCGCCTCATGGCTCATGTCTTCAACCTCCATAGCCTTTCCGAGACAGAATGTGGTTACGGACCAGTGGAATGTCAATGAGTGGTTTGAGGCTGTCTTCGAATAGACAAGGTCAATGGGAACCCGTAATGACTACCGTGGGTGTCAGTGAGCCGTTTGTACACATGTCATTAGCTTACAACGGCGCGTAATGTCGGACATTAGTGTGTTTATCGACCATATAAGGGGGTTTTCTTTGCGAAGATCGATTTTGTTTGTTTTTATGTCTGTTAATTAAATGCGTTTAAGCAGGTACCCATTGAGTCGAATTCACGCCTTTGTAAAGAAACAGCACCTAGCCCTGAAATTGTATTCATTGATATCTCGCTACACGTAAAACTGGGGTTTGTCTTCAATACGCATTTCTGCCCTATAACTTCATCTCGCCCAAGTTTTACTCATTTTCAACATTCCTAACCTGAATTAAATAATCATGCGACAGGCATTACGCTTTTTGTTCAACAACATCCCTTGTTGCTTCGTGTCTTTCAGGTCTTTTCCTTTTTCAATCGTTAATGGAAATGCATCTTTATGTTAAAAAGGCGAGAAACAGAAAGAAATAAAAGCAAATAGCAATATGAAAGAGTGAAACTGTTGTTGGATATTCAGCGCTCTCCACCGTTTTAGGATTTAAAAAGTAGGTTCGACATTTAATGCGATTACATAGTTTGTGATAAAGATGACAAGCCTGCCAAACCTCACTAGAAGGCCAATGAAAAAGGCGCCGCAGATTCCTAGCATTGCATTCGTTACGCCATATCTTTGCACTTCTCCGATTGTACATACATACTCCGGAGAAAGCTCGTCGAATCCTGGTAACTTACAATAACATACGAGGAACAATAATTTGCTGCATGGCGGCCTGGCGAGTACCAAATCGACAGGGGCGCGGGAACTACTTTCCGACTGGGGGGGCACACCATAATAGAGATTAACCTAGGGTACCCCCAAATCTAGGTTTCTCACCGGTTTTAGGCCACTTATTTTTCACCCCTCGGATTTTTCAACAAAAAAAGAAAACATTTGCAAAAAAGTGTGGTATTCCGTCTCAAAGCTGTGGGGGCACCGCCCCCACGGCCCCAGAGTTGGGGGGGCAAGCTGCCCCCACTGCCCCCCCGGCTCCCGCGCCTATGCAAATCGATATGCTCAGGCCAGATAGGTTTTTTCAAACCAGCATACCAAACATCAACCCAGCCTCAGAGTGCCTCGGCAATATCTGGCGGCTTCTGTAATCTGTACTCCGATCGTTCATCATATTTCCTGCCGATAATGTGCCAACGTGTGTCGCTGGCGGGTGGCGTGTTCCCATGTTACCTCCCTCCACCTACCGCCTCGCCCGTCGCAGCTGCCTCTCGACGTCAGCCATTGTGCAAGAACATAACAAGTGCAGTCATTAATTAGCGAGGCCGCGCCAAGGACGCCGCAGCGGCGGCGGCGTCATCTGGCGCAGCGCGCCACAGGTGTCTCATGACGCGTCACACTGCGGCGGGGGCGGGGGCGGCAGCGGCTGGACGGACGGCCACCCAGACAGATATATGCGGGATACAGATGTGGAGCGGCATATGGAGGGATTGGCGATGATCCCCGATCATACTGGATCGTCAGTTTCGGAGATGTCAGGAGAACAGTCTGGTGTATGAGCTCACAGGCGCTGATATGTTATGAGGTTTTCTCTTTCTTGTGGTATCGCCCGCCATCTAGAATAACTGCTTATGCTGGTATTAATGCCACTCTTTACGCTGACGACATATGACATGTATTCATGCAGCTGATGCCTGCTCATTTGATGACGTGCACAAAGATATACCATACATCAACCTCGTAAACATGCAGGGCGGCCAGCTCTCCGAAATCTGTCCTGATAATCGTTTGCATACGTGGCGTAGCCTCGGTGTGTAGCAATGAGAGCAGACTTTTGACTAATGATGGGTCTCCAACGGGACAGTGGCTATTAACTGAGTGCTGTGGGTATATCTGTAGCAAACAATGGTGTGCTTGAGAACGACCAAGACGTGACAATGTTAAATTAGTCTTATGAGAGGGTGCATCGCTTTATAGGGATGGGGATAATGGCTACGTAAATTACATTCTGTTTTTGATCCAAGTAAGTGTAAAATAAAAATATAAATCATATGAAAATATAATGAGTCTCGACAGCATCACTTGTGTTTTTGACAACCCCTCGCAGTCACCGATATTGGAGGGGGAGGGTCGGATAGAACCCCTCGGTTTTTCGCAGATAACTCACGTAAAAGCGGTGGATCGTGATGCCCATACGACCTTTCACCTGTGACCTGTTTCGTGAGACCATGACAGGTCAGAAAGGCGATTTGGCGAATTTCATGGCGCTCATTATCTGTGCATTTATACTTTTGTGTTATTAAAAACGTGCCAACATGTAAAGCGACGTTTTCTCATGCATAATGATAGGTGTCAAGACTCAAGATCATGTAAAGGTCAGGTGAAGGTCATTGACCTTAGATGTCCTCGGTCGACTTTTGTTTTAGTTTTACAACTTTTTAGGATAGTTTTTGGAGCTGGTTTAGAATTTAGCACTCATTGGTGCCAACTGCCCATGCAACATGTTGCGAAGCTGTCAATGACTGTGGTAAACACCTGCTATGGTGGAAGCTGGCGAACCGGTATGCCCATGATGGTGGACCTGACCTGACCTGACCCGGCCTGCCCTAAATGCATGAACACATCACCGTGGATTCAAACGAATGCGGGATTCGAAATCAGAACTCCGAGAACCCCTCTAAAAACATCGCTTTAAGATGCTCTAGCGGTTGCCGATTTTGCCAACAATTGAGTCATTAAACTGACCTGGAGAGTGGAGGGTCAACCAATGGCTTAAGTCCAGGCTCCAAAACGCGAGTTTTCCGTGCGATTTTGCGATATTGCGACATCCCATCGCAAAAAAAGTTGCGATATTGCGTGAGCGCTATTGCGGAAGAAACTCACCCAATTATCGCTCACGCAATATCGTTCATGCAATATTGCAAAAAACTTGAATTCTGAACTTTTTGCGATGCGATATCGCAATATCGCAAAATCGCACGAAGAAAGTCGCGTAGTGAAGCTCTTTCCGGCTTTCTCTCGTCGCAGACAACACGCTTGTTTTTTTTGTGCGAAGCTCTAGCTTAATGAGGGGGCCAAGCGGCTGAAGGAGAGGGGGGCAGATGAATCGACCCCCATACGTAAGTGGCCGTGAAAACGCTATTCGAGGCTGGTGGAGTTCACGAAGCTTTTGTAGGAGGCCTTCCCTGTCCGTGCAAGTGACTAATTCCAACTACTTTTTGGACGCGATGTCAGAGTGACAAAAAAGGAGAGGTCGTGTGCGTTGATGCGCAGCTACAGCAGCTGTTTTTGTGCACTGTCACTTGTGGGACATGGCACCAAGCTGCGCTGGCAGTCACCCTTGAGGATGTTCTGCTTATGGGAACTGTTCTCTCAGGTTTCCTGGGTGAAGCTATGATCGGCAAGGGACATGGGCCGTGAATCTCGATAGGGGAGGAGGATGTTCTGTCTGGATGATTTGTACTGCTTCCTGATGATAAAAAAGACAATGAATAGCTCACTAGCCTCAGTCCTCGCCTATCAATCTACAAAGCTGCAGGCAGATTTGAGCACCGCTGCCTCGAATCTGACATAACCTGCCGCGATCGCCTGCTATCTCCACCGTCCTCGACTTTCACCTCCCATCGACTGTGTTGGTTCTCCGGCGGTACTAAAGCGTGCCGCTGACGCCATCTGTGTTGGTGCTGTGAGCTCCCTCAGACGCCACCTGGGACGTCAGCGTACCGTCGGTAGCGCCGCCACTTACCTGGTTTGATAAAGGAGGGTGATGGCTACCTGAGCGTGACAGAAAGACGGAGGGCTCTATCGATGTGGAAAGTGCTTTGTACGCTATAAGTGAGAAATATCGGTCCAGCGGAGCATGATCTATACCACTTCGTCTCATCAGTCTGAGCATTTTTCCCCGCTCTGGGATGATGGCCACCCGGTATCCAAGAACATTGGCTTGGGATTGGGAAACCGACAGCTACGACATCTAACGACATTACCTGGAACTGCGAAATTTGTCAATAATTTGGATGTTATTTTTTTCATTTGCAAGTTCCAACGTATTTCGTTTGTAAATGAGCGTACTTCGTGTATTTTAATCCATCAATCACATTTCTGGGGGCTGTTTACCGAGCATCTGTATACAGATCACTGATGTCATGGGAGTCGTAGTCGTATCCTGTCGTATCCTGGTAGGTATCCTGTAGGTAGTGGTGGTGTCAATCGGAACTTTAATTCTTCGGAATTTCGATTTTGTCCAATGCCCTATTCGGAATTTGTTTGTACAATGGCAGCAGGTTCTAGACAACTTTTGACAATTACTTGCTACAGCTCAGCATTTTTTATTTTATAAAGTAAGCATGTTTAACATTGGTTGGCGAATAGAAAGCTGAACTTTCGATATGATTAACCCTTTTGAGCTGATAATAGAACTTTAAAAGCCAATTAAATAACAGTGTAGAGAGTAAACTATTGCGTAGGTTTCGGACATCTTTGGACAAATGGCTGGCTTGGACATTTTTGAACGGACAGTTGACGTAATTATTGGACATAAAACGGACATTATGGACATACATTTTCTAAAACTGAAACCACTAGTAGGTAGGCATGGTGTATAAGTTCTTTGCAATGCTGAAGAAAGCATTTTGGGGAGCTTTTCGAGCTCGAAAGTCAGACACAAGCACGGACGTATAAATAAACTGGACTGACGATCCCAATGGACCTCCTATGGAAGATAGTGAAGCCGACAAGGCGCCATTTTACGTTGCCAAAAACCCGTGCTCTGAAAGGTCATCGAACCATTACAATTGGAATTGCGTCTAAACGGATGATCGGATCGAGATGCTGGTGGTACCGTTCGATGGGTAATGCTTTGAGGCAGGTAATGATGCATGACACAGGTCATTCAGTGTCACGTGGCGCGTGCCACGTGCCGACAAAGTCGGGAAGGGCAAAAACCTTTAAGCGACGCTCCAAATTAAACGGTGGACGGCACAGGTGCCAAATTCACAGGTCACATGTCCCGGTGTTTAACCATTACCATATGGTATGCTCGGCAGCAGGGGGTGCGGAATGCACGCGCCAGGGGCGAAAAACATGTTTTGAGGATGCATCCTCCGATTCCGGAAAACCTTGACCTAGGCACACCAAATTTGGCACACTGACACTACTGGACGAGCGCTTTAAGGCGCTGTGCAAATAGATGTGCTGGGGTACACGGTGCACGTGCTGTGCACGTGCAAACCTTTTGATGTTGCACTCTGTGTCACATATACGGGCAGAGCGGGTAGCGCGAGCAAGCTCAAAGTGCCAAATTTACACAGGCCACCCAGAATGCATTCCAGCATAGCTATTGAGCATATCTATCTCCTGGTGGACCCCAAAGGTGCGCTCTGCACGTGCAAAAAAAAATATCCGCGCCGGGCGGTGGGGATGCTTGGACACCCCATGTAGGTTTATGTAAATATCTCGAAAACGGCGTTGTGGAGCGCCACCGTTTTTAGCACACCCTTTCATGACTCTTTTTCACACATGCTGCATAACTTTCAGACCCAGGTCACTCAAGGTTAGGTCACCAGGTTACGTCCAAGTGGCCCTACCTTAGGAAAAGTTATAATGCCCGTCATAGCTACACAGACTGAACAATCGTCAATCGGTCTAAAACGTTGGCCTATGGTCGATGGTCGATAGTCGATGGTCGATGGCCACCTATGGTCGATGATGACAACAACAACGTTCGTCGGTCCCCCTGGTCGGCTCACCATTTAGGTGCTGATCCATTTGAAAATGGGAGATGATATCACTTTTGCCTACTCCAGTAGGTACCCATCACCCTCACGTGAGGCAAAGGACACAAAACATAGACGAGCGGTGTCGCCTGAAGTTCGTTATGTGCTGGTAATAGCTTGTAAGTACCACAGTTTGATAAACAAATCACCAATTATCTCAAAGCAAGAATTGAGAGTAACTGCAGATTGTTTGATACGGTCTTTAACCCGCGCGGGGCTGGGGTCTCCAGCCGAACGCGCGGGGCTGGGGGGGGTAAATTTTACCCCCCTGTTATCTCCCGAACTAACGGTCCGATTTGGAAAATTCAAACGCCAATCGAAAGCTCTCATCACGAACTACTAAAAACATGTACTTAATTTAAAGTTTGAGGTCAAGGTCAAGGTCAGGTCAAGGGTACAAATTGCAAGTTTCTACAGTATCGGCCTTGCACCGTAGTTGCCGAAGAATGGAGTCATGGACTGAGACTGATCGCCCAAAACGTGTTCTTAGGCTACCAAGACAATATTCGTTGCATACAATATCATTCAGAGGTCAAGGTCAAGGTCAGGTCAGGTCAGGTCACTAAAAAACAAAATATAGAAAAGGGCATGTGCGACACATGTTTTATGGGTCATTTTACTCATAGAATTCAATAGGCACACTCAATAAGTGATATGGACCACCTCTGGATGAATTTCAGGTCGAGGTCAGGTCAAGGTCAGGTCAAGTGAGGTCAAATTTTGAAGTTGGTTGTTAAGGCCTAAAAAGGTGTCTATCTGATGCAGTTTTTCACGGCGAATCGAATGGTGCTATTTTTGTTTCCGTACGAGGTTTAGAAGTTCCAAAAAAGTCATTTTTCAAAAATTTTGTGTGTCGTGACGTCATAAAATTTTGAATAGCTCCCACATTTTTGAACCGATTCTTCTAAAATTTGGTATGTAGGTGCACATAGACCACTTCTCTGACATATATTCCGGTTTTTTCGATAGACTCAAAATTTTGGATTTTATAATGATTTTCCCAAAAAAGTCAGTTTTTTTGAAAAAATTTAGGCAAAAATCCAAAATTTTCAAAAAACCGAGATAGCCATTTGATAGACAAAGTAAAATTACGTATAACCTTTTTTGTTACGTCTTGATTCCTTTAAAAATGAAGATGTTAGCGGCGTTTGAACTTTTGCCGTTTTTGAGGCGAAAATGACGAACATGACGTCACTAAAACGTCAATTTCTCAAAAATTTTCTGACGGATTTCGCTCAAATTTTCAGGGAACGTGTCAAATTGATGTAAGAAAAGGTACTGAAAGTTTGGCGGCGCTGCGCGCCGCCGTTTTTGAGATATCGCAAAAATTCGCGAGGGGGGGTAAAATTTACCCCCCCCCAGCCCCGCGCGGGTTAAACGGCAAACCATTTTTTTTTTGTCAAATTCGGGCTCCAAAACTTTTAGCTACCCAGCAACGCAAATTTACGCTACCATCGCCCGATAGCGCAGCATAGGCAAGCATCTTTGTTTCCACGTTGTTTGCGCCTGTAGTGATACTGTACCGCAATAACCAGTATCTTCATCTTTCACCCATAGATGGCAGTAGCAGAGCGCCTGCATCTATGCTGTGCCGCAGTGCTTTTACAATACGAACTGAGCATTGAGCAAGCGTGGTGTAATACGATTATGTGGTGGCCTGGACCGGTGACCGCGGCCAAGAAGAAATGGCTCTAACTTGACTGAGTAGCGGTAAATTAGCATCTGATATTAAGTTATCATTACGAGACCATGTTTGGCCGGAATCGTGATTCGGCGTACATACGTCGGCGCGCACTAGCAGCGCGTTTGCTGTCTTTTCGTGGTTTCAAGCGTTCAAACATGTGATATGATGTTGGTCACATGCAATATGGTGGGTGTCAAGGTCACGTGAAAATTAGGTCAAGGTCACTGACCTTTACTGACCTTGGTTCACCTTTTCGAGTTTTACACGTTTCTAGGACGGTTTAGGAGCTGATTTCGAATTTAGCATTCAGTTTAACATTTAAGAAGTTATAGGTTTAGTGCCTTCGTAACATGTTACGACGCCATCGGTGGTGGTTGACACCTACTATGGATAAGCTACTTTAATATGGATAGTTGATACTTTACTATGGATAAGATACTTTACGCATAGGTACCTAAATGGTGCTCTTAGTAATCGCCGCCAACGTTTTAGACCGATTGTTCAGTCTGTGTAGCTATGACGGGCATTATAACTTTTCCTAAGGTAAGGCCACTTGGACGTAACCTGGTGACCTAACCTTGAGTGACTTGGGTCTGAAAGTTATGCAGCATGTGTGAAAAAGATTCTTGAAAGGGTGTGCTAAAAACGGTGGCGCTCCACAACGCCGTTTTCGAGATATTTACATAAACCTACATGGGGTGTCCAAGCATCCCCACCGCCCGGCGCGGATATTTTTTTTTTGCACGTGCAGAGCGCACCTTTGGAGTCCACCAGGAGATAGATATGCTCAATAGCTATGCTGGAATGCATTCTGGGTGGCCTGTGTAAATTTGGCACTTTGAGCTTGCTCGCGCTACCCGCTCTCTCTGCCCGTATATGTGACACAGAGTGCAACATCAAAAGGTTTGCACGTGCACAGCACGTGCACCGTGTACCCCAGCACATCTATTTGCACAGCGCCTTAAAGCGCTCGTCCAGTAGTGTCAGTGTGCCAAATTTGGTGTGCCTAGGTCAAGGTTTTCCGGAATCGGAGGATGCATCCTCAAAACATGTTTTTCGCCCCTGGCGCGTGCATTCCGCACCCCCTGCTGCCGAGCATACCATATGGTAATGGTCAAACACCGGGACATGTGACCTGTGAATTTGGCACCTGTGCCGTCCACCGTTTAATTTGGAGCGTCGCTTAAAGGTTTTTGCCCTTCCCGACTTTGTCGGCACGTGGCACGCGCCACGTGATACCAAATTACCTGTGACATGCATCATCACCTGCCTCAAAGCATTACCCATCGAACGGTACCACCAGCATCTCGATCCGATCATCCGTTTAGACGCAATTCCAATTGTAATGGTTCGATGACCTTTCAGAGCACGGGTTTTTGGCAACGTAAAATGGCGCCTTGTCGGCTTCACCTGAATGGAGGTGGTTACGGGTCCAGTTTAATTATACGTCCGTGGACACAAGGCCATAGAAACTACAGTAGGAATGACAGACAGTAGGAATGACAAGCAAAACAAACGAGTGAGACAGTGAGCCCGCACGTGAAAAGTACGATGCGAGACCTCCAATCGCGGGCCAACGTTCTACGGTTCTATGAATTGATCAATAAAGGGTATCAACTTTGAATGCCCTTTTGGCCCATCTGTTCTGCCTATCATAGTGGTCAAGTTTTAGAGCAATTAAGTGAATCTCAATCCAAGCTATCCACTGCTTATCTTTATCGTGCCAATAGCCGTTTCCACGACGGGCTATCTGACGGATGCACCTAAGTTGACCAAATATGCACCAAACCTCTTTTACAGCAAATCATGTACAAATCATATGAATTTGTTTGTGTTTTAATCGAAAATAATGTCTGATAATTTAAAAAGTGAGTTCTATAAGCATCTGTGCAGCCTAAACTGACAACCTTTAACACAATGAACCCAATTTGACCAAATCTGCACCTAATCTGCACCAAATCTGTACCAGATGGCCGTCGTGAAAACGGCTAATATCAACCATAAAATTAGTCACAAGGAATCGAACAAATGGTTTATGGATGGCCTGTGATGCGAGAGCATACCAAATTTTATTTCAGGCTTCGTCGTGAACGGCTTTCAATATACCTAAGGGTTCTTTTCACCTCTCATACACCTCAGTCCGGCGGCTGTTGAACTATTGCCGGACATTCGCCGATTTAGGAGGGGCGTTTTGCCATCCTGCACTATCAACGAAAGTGTTAAACCGATTTTAAAGTTTAAACGGCCATTGATAATATCACCATTAAAGATTTACCAGCTGATTTTATTTGATTGACCATAGTGTTACTGATATTGTCACAGGTGAGAATGAAATTATTTAGTTTCCATTTAGAATGCTATTGACAACTTTGTAGTGCCAGCAACTAAAATAACTGTTCTTTTAGCATGCAAGACTCCCCGACAACAGGAACAATTACAATGGCAGACAACAATAACTCGCCGCGAGGAATCCAATGGGTCTCGAATTGTTTCTGCCGTCTGCGTGGTCGACAATGAAAACTTATCGAGTAAAAGGATAAACGGTAAAGCAGGCGACAAATGTCAAAGGGGCATGAACGATCACCCCACCGCACGGGAGCTTGCTCCGATAGCATCTAGATTCTAAGCACTCCAAGTCAGATGATGGTGATCGTTCACGGTTCAACCCGGAACAGGGGCTTGGGTAGTGAAAAGTACATGTGCGTGCATACTTGGGCTATATTTGGGGATCACTTCCCTCTGGTCCGCTCGCATGTCTGCATTCTGCAATGCCCCTTTGAACTTCCCAGTTGCCCTCTTCTTCAAGTTCTTGGTGCTTCACCTCAACCACCAATCATCGCATGTGTTAGAGTTGGTCGTGGCTGTGCCGACCGCCGCCATTGGATCCCGTCTGCCGTCTCAGCCAATGGGAGCGCGCGGCGGCGGCTGGCCGGCGTGCTGCGGCCCACGCCGGCCACCGGTGCCTGTGTGCTCGAGTGCCTCGTGACGGTGGGGTGCGGCGCGGGCTACCGTGGTGCCCGTCTCTGTGTTGAGCCGCTCGTTTCTCCTCTGTGCTGTGAGAGAAAACTACGGTGCTTGTGAATCCGCGAGTGATGTGAACTGTGTTGATTGGTGTGTAGTTGTTATCTGAGGCACACTGTCCTTCAGCGGAGCTAACTGACCGTGGGCCGCGTGGTCCGTTGGGTCTGGGAGGGACGGGTAGCCAGCGGACCGGCGCGGCGTCTCGGCAGCGATGGCAGGCGTCCGACAGGCCCTGCTGCTGCTGCTCTGCTGGCTGACGGCGCCGGCGGCCTCGCAGCACGACTCGCACGTGATGGACGGCGACATCCTGCCGCACCACGACCGCTGCGAGGTCATCAACATCCCGCTCTGTCGCGGCATCCAGTACAACAAGACCATCATGCCCAACCTGCTGGGACACGCCTCGCAGGACGAGGCCGGCCTCGAGGTGCACCAGTTCTTTCCGCTGGTGAAGGTAGAGTGCAGCGCCGACCTGCGCCTGTTCCTCTGCCTGATGTACGCGCCCGTCTGCACCCAGCTGGAGGACCCGCTGCCGCCCTGTCGCTCGCTCTGTCTGTCGGCACGCGTCGGTTGTGAGAGCCTCATGAACAAGTTCGGCTTCAAGTGGCCCGAGAAGCTCGAGTGCTCCAAGTTTCCGGAGGCGGGTCCGAACATTTTGTGCGCGGCACAGAACGACACGAGCGCACCTCCTGCTCCTCTGCCGCCGCCCGATCCTTACCCTCCTCCTGATGGCAAGGACTTCGGCTTCGTGTGCCCGGTGCAGTTCCGCGTGCCCAAGGGCCTGTCGTATCGTCTGCGGGTGGGTGACCGCGAGACACCCGACTGCGGAGCACCCTGCCGCGGCGTCTTCTTCAGTGCGTGGCAGCTGGATTTCGCTCGCGAGTGGGTCGGCGTCTGGTCCATGCTCTGCCTGGCTTCATGCACCTTCACCATCCTGACCTTCCTGTTGGACACTACGCGCTTCCGCTACCCGGAGCGTCCCATCATCTTCCTCAGTGTGTGCTACTTCATGGTCTCCCTGACGTACGTCATCGCTTACGGCCTCGGCGACAAGATCGCCTGCAACGCACCGTTCGAGGCGCCTCCCGAATATCCAAAGCTGGACGATATGGTGTCGACAGTCGCACAGGGTACCAAGAGGCAGGGCTGCACGTTCGTCTTCATGACCCTCTACTTCTTCAACATGGCCTCGTGCATCTGGTGGGTGGTGCTGACCCTCACGTGGTTCTTAGCGGCCGGCCTCAAGTGGGGCCAGGAAGCCATCGAGGCCAACTCTCAGTACTTCCATCTGGCCGCCTGGGCCGTGCCTGCCGTCAAGACCATCGCCATCCTCGCCATGGGAAACGTTGAAGGTGAGTCCTGGGACCGTACCTGAATGGTTCTTTCCATACTCTTCTGGATTGTTCAATGATATGTTATGACCTGTATTTTGCCTAGGTGAGGCTTGTTACGTCAAAGCTCAACTCCACTCCGCTCTATTATGCGCTGTGGTTTGTGCCTGCTGTGTCCCTGTGCTGTTTTGTGTTTGTAATCGAAGGTAGTGGTAGAGTGAGCTGAGCCTGTGTCTGTTTGGTAATGAGTGCTCTGTGCTGCTCTTGAAATGTCAGTCATGGCACGTCTGGAGGTCTGTTCGTGCTTTGTATGACCATTGTGCTGCATGTTTGTGTGCCGGTGGAAAGGGTGCGCTAAATAGTCCCATAATTTTTCTTTTGTCCGGAGAAGGTGACGCAACGTGAACCACCTCACATATTGGTGACAATTGTGGTGCTAACCACGTCTGAGAGTCTCGAATTGAAGCAGCAGCAGCCGTCGAAGCAGTCTGTGGCGCCGTCCGTTTGACAGCTGGTCGCTAAGATGGCGCGCGATAGACGTGATCGAGATCTAGCTCTGTGCAAAATTGACAGCTTGATATATGTGGACACGTTGCCACGGTACGGTTCAGACAGGTGTCATATTTATTATTCGTGCACTGAATAACGTGTGACATGGCATCTGAAAGCATTATTCTCAAGGACATTTGGGGATAGTAAAACTTAATTTACAAACTAGCTACCCTAACATTGTCGTGTCTATCATGAAGCAATGGGCAGCCATTACCTATTCTTTTCCGCCGCTTTTTGTAGAATTCTGTTGAATTATTTTCATCTTATAGGTTTCAGTAAATGGTGAATAGACAGCCTGCGCGCTGGTGACATACGCAGGGGAACAAAAAGTAACTCCAGCGATATTCGTAGGAGTCGTGTCTCTGAGAAGATGAGAAAGTTTTGCTGTCGTCCTGTTTTTTTTTTTATGTTTTTACATCCATGGGTGGCCGTGGGGTTTGGCACATCATCTGCCTAATAGTTCTGCAGTGGGTTGTGAATGGAAGGCACCACGCCCATGCTGTGCCCAACAAGCCAAGGGCGTAAGTTGTCCTGTGAATGCTCCGTTAGATCCGTTAGCGTGCCGCGACCGCGGCGGCATCAGGTTCCATGCCGTGCACCAACTCTACTGGCCAGCCATCCAGCTCTATCTCGGTTGCATCTGCTTAAACGGACGTATTGTTCAATAATGAATGACTCGCTGCTGCCTACCGGTTTCCCAGTGTCGGTGCAGCCAAGCAAAGCGAATGCGATTCATCACGATCCTCTCTTTCTCTCGAGCGCCGACCCGCTGTTCAACCGGTTAATACAATCATCGTCAAATCATCACATCAGCCGAAATGGCAGTCATGATTGGTACACGCCAAATTATGCATTAGCACTTTGGCGTGCACTAATGGTTTTCGGTCTGCCTGGGAGCGCAGAAACCACAAAGAATCCTGACATTTCATGGCCTGGCTAAATTTATCACAGCAAAAGCGTTGCAGGTCAGCCGGGCCCAATCTCACCAAGTGCGGTAAACTCAATTTGGGGTAAAATACCAAACTACCCCACTCCGTAACTACAAAAATACTACCCCGAAATTAGTTAAACTAGCTTGGTGAGATTGGGCCAAGTGCCCAACCTCACCAAGCTAGTTTAACTAATTTCGGGGTAGTATTTTTGTAGTTACGGAGTGGGGTAGTTTGGTATTTTACCCCAAATTGAGTTTACCGCACTTGGTGAGATTGGGCCCCTGGCCCAATCTGAGCAAAATTAAAATGCCCAATAGGAGCATTTTAAACTGTCCTAGTGCCGATTTGGCGTGATTTACTATCGCTCTTTAATGTACGCCGGCCGACAGTGATCCGTTGGCCTCGCGTGTTACTATTTGGTTTGTTTCCGCGGTCTGAGCTGGCCGCTCGGGACGCCGCGTGATCGGGGTGTGTGCCTCACCCATTTACCTTCTTCCTCCTCGCAAAAGTTTTGCAGGTTTTGTTGGTGATGTCGGGTGGTGATATTGTTGAGGTTATCTGCTATTTGTTTGGATATCCTTTCGCAAAAATTTGGGTTTGCGAGAGTCGAGGGATAACCTTGCTGCCACACCCACTACTGCTTTCATCCATTCTTCCATGCCACTGCCGATGCCCCCTGCCACCGCTATCGTTGCCGTCTCCTGCTCTGGGTCTTGTCTGGACGTCCCGGGCCGTCCGCGGTGCAGTGCGGCTGGCTCCTGTCGCCACGATTTATGTGGCGCCCGCCGTGCGGTCGTGGCGGTCTGTGGCCAGACCTAGGCTGGAGGGCCTGCGGCGGCTACCGACAGACTTATCTAGCAGATAGGCCGGCCGCAGCCGTGGTCGTCAATAGAGGAGATCCGGGTACTCAGGCGGGTTAGCCCACACTCACGCCCCTTCGGCCCTCAAGGAGACACGCCAGCATATAACGGATCGCCGTGATTCGCACTGTTGCACAATGCACATGTTACGTTTTCCTGTGTTCATGAAGCCGATCGTTCCGCTTTTATAGTTGAACGCTCTGGCCTTTCTCTCCGCCCATCCCCGGTATACCCTAGGATTTTTGTCCCTTTTGAACACCGTTTCACTGTCTTAGTCGGCTGTCGTTTCAGTACAGGCTGGCCGACGTCGGGCGGGCGGCGGCGTCTGAGGTCAGTTCTCGGAACACTGAGCTGTGTCTCCGGCAGCGACTGCGCCCGACAAACGCCCCGCTCCGGAAATGGCACCCCGACACACCCTCTTCCCCGGGGCAGACAGTCGCCGGGCCGGCTGGCGAACAGACTGAAATGCCGACGTCGATGTGGGAGTGCTAACCTTTGACCTGGCAGTAATTGCTCTAGCTTTGTATGTAGAACCAGATCCCTGTATCTCTTCCTCTCCCCTCTCGCATGATATCACTGCCCCTGTGTCTGCCTTTCGTTTTGTCTGCAGAGACGTTACCCTATATCAGTCCAGAGTTGTGGGCGGTGGCGCTCCTTCGTCAGCGGTTATATGAGATCTACCGACTGTGATCCTATTGATGGCCCCAGAGATCACCGCGGGTCACCCAAAGGTCATCGGTGATCACCGCGCGCCATGAGGTCAGCCAGGGTCACATCGCCATCATCTCTCATCTTGTCTACCACCCCACGTATGACTCCTCTCTATCACCCATTCCACAGGTCATTCCGGGCGTCTCCCCTCGGCATTCCATCCACCCCTTGGAGCGGTCAGATGACCTCTGGCGACCCCGCCCGGGTGGCACGGCTGCTGGGTGTTGGGAATGGATCCCTCCTCAGGTCACCGCCGGGTCAGTGCGTGGAGGCGCTCGTTAGGTCACCCCACGCTGGTAGCCGCCCACACGACATCCAGACAAAAACGGCGTGCCTGTTTGTCTCGCAGTGGGCTGCGCCACCTGCCGCGCCGCCTCGTACTGCGGCAAAAACGGCGCACGGCTTATCTCCGGCCTGTGGGCGGGGAAAGGGGGCGGGTCCGAAACGGATGCGATCAACCGGTGCAACATCAACGCCTGGCTGATGTAGCTTCATCCTGGTGGCGTGGTGCGAACGAAGCCGCTCGCTGCCACATGTGCTATTTTTGGTGTTTATTTCCTTTCCGTTCGGCGTTCTTTCCTCCCTGCCCTTCGTTCCCCAGGTAATCCCACACCAGTCCTCCCTGGTTTTGCTGTAACCGGATCTTCTTGTTTGCCTCTCCACGGCGTCGCTTGGACCGCAGTGGCCCCTCTTTCAGAGAGAGACCCGGCTTTGTGCCTGCCTTGTGTTCCCGCGCTGATGCAAGCTGCTAGTCTCGCCAGTTAGCACCTCAGTGTTGTTCCGTTTGTTTGTTCGATTTTACATCACCCGCATGCCTCTGGTCACGCCTTCGTCTACCCACTGATGCAACCTGACGTCCAGCCTTTCTCGTCGTTCATTTGGACCTGTCTTAACTGCAGTAACTATCGACTTAGAAACCCAACAAAAGCAATAAAATTTATGTTGGCATCATACAATATTTTTCCTGGCCATCAGTTTATGCGTGCACTTTTAACGTTTCCTCTACGGTGACCTATCGGTGGCGACTTCTTGCTTTCCTGAAGCCACAGAATAGAAGCGTGGTGGGGACGGGTGGTCGGAAGTACGGCCAACGGTTCTGGGTAACCCCTCCAGCTCACTCTCCGACCCCATTCAGTGGTGCAGCGTCATATATTCCGACTTCTGACACCAATTTCATCGCCTCCCTGTGTTTGCCGTCAACCCTGCACCGCTCACTGTGTGTGCCTTTGCAGCCTAAACCAACGTCATATCGGAGATTTGCATACAGACGGCCGCGAAATCCGTCCTAATTGCGTCTAAGGCCACGCTCGTTACCCGCTTTGTGGCCGTTTTCAGATTTGATTGCCCAGGTCTTCTGAGAAATTATGCTGTTTGCCTTGGCTCAGTCCGGCTGAAGGGTAGCAAAGCTAATTCAAAGGACGGCGTTCATCTCATATCTGTGATGTGAGGCCAGATATTTGAGAAATAAACGCCCTCTGTGTAGGACTGTGATTTGCTAGGGTAGAGTGGCCTTCTGGCGGAACTTGTTATCAGAAAGTAATGGTAATGCGATCCTTGACTTTCGTTGAGGTGTCGGTGAAGGACTGTGTGTGCTCAATGTGGCATTTAATGGTTAGTTTGTTTTAGTTTTCATAATATAATATTTAGTTATATATATATAATATTCATAATACTTATTCATAATATAATATTCATAATATTCATAATATAATATATTCATAATATAATATTCATAATATTTAGTTTTCCTCAGCGAAGCCCGTTTTTAAAAACAATTAACTTTTTAGATACTAAATTTATAGTTATGATCTTATCGTGATCTGCTCATTGGTCATTGTTGCAATCACGGGCACTCTCCGAAAGTCCGTGACTGAAGATTTTACGGGCGCCCCGGATTTGGTATTAAATGTGAGAAAAGAAACAGCTCAGCGACCTCTTAGCGACATTTAATGTAGAAAACATATGAAAGGCTATTGATGCCTATCGGTCATCTACCCCGTGGAAGATTGTTTGGAATCAATGACGCAATAGGGGAGACGTGAGTTAACGGTATGAAGTCACTCGTTATCTTTTGCCACGTCGCCATAATAGCTTTGATTGCTATTTCGTGATTAGCAAACCTTCAAATCCATGATACTAATGTCATGATAATGTGGAAATTGTGGTCATTCATCCAGGTTACAGTTTGCATACACTTGCAATGGCACATTTTTCCATTGCTGGGTATCAGGCTGTCGCAATGGCCTCCGTACGCGATGGAATTCGGAGCCGAAGGCTGCGTGCATTGGCCATTAGAAATTGCATGTTATGGACATACATACGTGATGGCTGGTTAGTCGGTGGACGCGCAACTTTCACCCATCCATTTCTGCAGGTGAAAACCCCCCAATCTTGCGCATCTTTGGCGATATGAGATCTTGATTGTGTGCTTCGTTCTGGTCACTCTTGAGTTAACGATTTGAAAGCGGTATCTCAGGTCTATTACGCGACATGTGACGGCCGGGCTGCGTTTTCAACCGTAGGCTGAACTCGCCACTCAAGTCCCATGCACGCACTCATCGGATCTTGCGGCACCTTCCCCTTGCGACACGCCCTGCTGTGACGTCACGATGACGTCACGTCCCCTGTCCTCTGTCACGGTCCGACAGCGCCTGCAGAGGCTGGTTCTCACGCGCGTTAGTCGCTCTCCAGCGCTCACTGCTCGGCTGTGCGGCGTTCCGTCCCGGCTCGCCCGTCTCGGCCTCGCATTATCCCACCTGGGCTGAGGGTCGGAGGGCCACCTGGACAGACACAGGAGAGGGTTGGAATGAGGGGGAAGGTCTGTGGACGAACATCCCTCCCCGCAGCTGGTGTGAGCAGCATGCACGGAGCCCATCCGTCATCGCTGGCTGCCAAATGTGTCGTGCCCGACGGGCCGCGCCACGCGGGACACTGCAACCCAACTGAATTAATGATCCGCACGACACGCCAGAACAGACCCTGTCCGCAGCAGCGGCTCAACATGGACGCAATGTCTGCAGGGTTGGATGGCATTTGAGTCGTAACCGGGACTCTGTGTATCGATCCACTTAGCGGTAATGTATCGTGTCTGGGCGCCTCTGGTTATTATACGGCTGTTTGTCCACGGCTGGGTATTTCATTAGGCCGGGGGTTATGGCGGTGCTGTACGCCGAACTCGTTTGGCTCAGGCTGGTTGGCGGCAGTGGGGCTGCCGTATCAGAAAACTGCCTCGTAAATCGTCCCGCTCCGCCGCCGCCCCGGCCGCCGCCATCGTCACTGCCGCTCAAAATAAGCCCTCTGCTGCAATAGGCTGAGTCGAGGACATTGACCATCTGCTGAAATCAGCCAGTGTGGTTGAACGCAACCCGTGGGATATCAGTCTGACCAATTCGTGATGGAGACGTTATTACAGTCGAGTGTTGATAATCAACTGCTGCTGATCGTTATAATTAGGTTTCTACTTCAAAGAAGAATGTAGAGCTGGACAGCTCTGCGTTGCAGTCCGCAGGACGACCGTTGTCTGGTCTGCCGCTGTCGTGGTTTCTGGTTGGAATTACGGTCTACTCTCCCGTTGGTCTGCAGACCGACAGAGTCCCGTCCGTTATATGGAGCTGACGACACTAATTCTGCAGAACCGGCGGCCAAACTACACATCTCATCCAATGATCCAACAGTGTCATCAGACAGCCATACTCTACCAGTGACGCGCTCAGCAAACGTCCGACCATCTCCACAACTTGGAGCAGTCGGACATCCTCCGGAATCGCTAATGGAGTTTGACACTTGGAGCCACTCCGGACGGTAGCTGTTCAAACGCGGCATCACGCGACGGTCAGCGGCCGAAATAGACTGTTTGCCCGGCGGTTTGGCTGGGGATTCTTTCGGCGTTGCGTCAGGGATGGGCGGTGGCTCTATGCAATGTGTTCCAAGAATGGTGGTGCGACGTTCGGCGAAATCCTTTGTATGGCGTTTTGATTAGTCTGGCCAGGCTCGTCCCGCAATAGCCTCGGTTCGTTGTGTTGTGTGGGTGATGAGCTATTTACAATGCACATCTGAGATCAGAAAACGTTATATTTAAAAGTACCATTCCAATCTCTTTCATCCATTCCTTTGATATTTCCTGTCCCCAGAGGTTCACTCGTCGAGAAATTTAATTGTACGGAGTGCTGCATATATGGACGATCTAGGCAAGTAGTAAGCACCATCAGTATTATCCTAATTCCACTCTTAATAGTTTTGTTGCTGAATTTCACCAATTGGTCATCTTAGATATCTGCATACATTATGTAAACCAAGACGTCATCGCGCCGCCTTCTTTAAGCCTTTCATCGCCACCATCTTCGTCGATCGACCCGTTTGTAATATCATGTACCGGCTTTGAAGCCCTGCTGGCCCAACCACTCTTGTTGCGCGTTGTGGAGTGTGAGCCATTAGCCCGCCCACCCCGTCTACCATTGCGCCTACGCTGAGGGCCTTGCCTTCCCGCCCCGTCCACCCTTGTGTCTGTGGTGAGGGCCCTGCCAGCTCACCCCTCCACGCCGGCGCCGCCGCGGTGGGCAGCAGCCCGCGCCCGGCGGTCAGCCATTTCCGGTAGCTCGGGCGGCTCCCGCCTTCCCTGCAACACCTGCAACGTTCACGACCATCGCTATGTGTGTGCGCGGTGCACCTCCTCTGCATATGCCTTGCCCTCCCTTGCCCTGCACACCTCTGCCTTAGTCAATTGTCTGCCTGCAAGGCCGCCTGCATCGTTTGGTCTCCACATGCCTCCCTAAGGCACTGCATGCTTTCCTAAGGCCTTGGATGCCCGCCCCTTAGGGTTCGCATGATTCCTTAGGCACTGCAAGCATTCTCTCGAGGTCCCGCATGCCTTCCAGCTGCATTACTGCACCACGAATGGGTCACGTGCGTCTGTCCAGCCATGTACCCAGCTCTTAGCACTTCACTGACCTACCAGCTAGACGAATGACTCGAATGACAAGTAGAGTGAAGTAAGAAGTTCTGGCTAGCCGAACCTCCTCTGATCATGTAGTAACGTTGAGAACCGCCGCTCCCCACCGCGGCTCCGGCCTCTGAACTGGCCGTTTCGCCTCTCCGTTCCTTTATACTCGCCGCGCTGTCGTTGCGTTGCCTGATTAATTGGCGTATTTATTTAGTTTGGTGGTGCCGATGAGTGCGCGTGTTTACGCCCCGGCACCGTCGGAAAGGCGGCCCGATGACGCGATGACGCCCTACGCCCGGTTAATGGCCGCCCTAATGAAGCGTAAGAGTAATTGGCTCTCGTTGTTTGAAGTCATTGTCAGCGCGTGTTCGTTTGGTCGAGTGCAACTCTCCCAGCTGTGCTGGCCGGTTGAAGTCTCAATGCGATTAAGTTGCCTTGAACCGTTATACGGTTGTTGATCATTGAATACACCAGTGCTGATCCTTGGAAACAGCCATCTGGCATGTTTTCTGTTTTGTCTCATCATTGGTGCACCATCTTCCCTTTCGCTCGCTGGTGTCGGTTTTTCCTACTTGTTCCGTTGTCTCCGCTGTCTCCTCACGGGTCGCTGCCGGCTCTGTCACACTCACTGAGAGGGCAGAAGACGCGGAGACAATACCACCGGCCAGCCGACCCGGCGACCGTTGTGCAACGGCGCTTGATATGCATCTCTGGCTGCGAGCACAGTGCAGGGGTGTCTGACCAGCGGCGGGCGCCGAACTGCAGGGGTGGCGAACCAGTCCGGGGCCGCGCCGCTCCGTCACGCGCTCAGGAAACGGCGCGTTTGGGACGGAAATTGGCCCTCAGCCCGGCGGAGTAAGTGACTGGGCGAATTGGCCGCCCACTGGCGGGCATTACACCGCATTATGAAGGTAATTGGGTGGTGGAAATGATCTACACTGACAAAGTAATCAGAGGAGACTGCCGGCCAACCCCGCTCTGCTGATCAGCCTATCCAGGTCTCTGAGTTATACTCGGTGCTGCAAAGAGGAGCTTATGAAACATTTTGCGAATAAATTTGTCTATTTCTTGTTTCTGTAATGACTCGGTCCTTGTTTTCTCTGTATTGCTGCGATGCTCACATATCTCCTGCATTTACACGTTGTCAAACAAATGCCCTTATGAATATCACTAACTACCGCTTGTCAAAGCGAGACGACACGATGTTACTTGGGGTCGGCAATAACTTACCCATATGAATGCATGTTTTATAAGCGGCATGACCAGCCGCTTTACAATCATTCAATCTACCAGGCCCAGCCATTGACCCTACAAGACTCCGTAGCGGTAGCCTGGCTACATAACTAGCCACTGTGAGTTCCGGACAAGACTCAACAATGTCCATTACCTGCCGCGGCGAAGTGCATGACGGATATGCGAGTCCCTATACGCGCCACTGCATGCGTCTCGCCTGTAATGTGTGTTTTTCACGCCCGTCATTGTGGTTAGTGGGAGGGGGGATTCGCCTCACTGCTAAGAACGCATGCTCCGGCACGGGGCCTGACATAGGTCACGATTGGCTTCCGTGGGCCGCCGTAACACATAATGGGCGGAACGAAACGACTGGAGGGGGGGGGGGGGGGGAGTGCTGACTGCGTGAGATGTGGGGAGGAGGTGGGATGGACCGAGAATAGAGGAGGCAATAGAAGGAAAGAGGAAACGCATTGTGATCAAAATGCAGGGTGCTTGTTGAGGACGGGTGATCGTCTTTTGTCCCTTACTCGATCCAATGTCGGTGCGGGCATCGCTTTATTGTTTTACAAAAGCCAAGAGGCCCTCCTTCAGCCTCATATTTAAGTCATAAATCCTTTCAGTCCCTTGTTGGTCATAAACTTTCCATGCCGGACACAACGCGCGTTTTATGGTTGTTTGGTTGTCGCTACTGACCAGTCGCCGGTTTTGTCGTCTATTTCGGGGCCGTGCGCTGGTTTTAACAACAGGGCTGATGGGTGACGTTGGCTGTATTTTTGGCCGGTGTAAATCAATCTTCGTGACAGCGCCGCCGGGGGCGGTGACGCGCTCGAGCGTTTGCATGTTTGACCCGTCCCCACACCACCTGTCATCAGAGGCCGACATGCAAGACGGCCGTCAATCGTGTGCTTATTTGTTCTCGAGCCGTGAACAGGCCTCCCACTGACCCCGGCTATGGACGTGACCCCGCCGAAACCGAGCTGTCTAATCACGGTGACCCCACGCGCTTGGATGTGACCGCGTCGGTGACCCTTGACCTGGGGAAGCCATAGGGCGAGCATGCCTGTTTCTAGTGGGTGTCTGGTGCATGTTTCGTGTAGCATTGCCTGGAGCGTTATCATGTTATGACCGGTAATTAAATACGGTCATATATTCATGTAATTAAAACGCGGCTGAAATTTTATGCAGCCTGAGTGCAAGTGCCGATACAAGTTTGATTGTTGTACTTCATTTCGCTACCTCAGGCAATATCGTCCATAGTGGGGCCGTTGCCCTACTCGCTCCCATTTTACTAATGCAGTGTCTAGCCAGCCACCAAGTTTTTCAACTCCCATTCTGCACGCTAGCATTCCCTGGCCGTGATTATATCGCTAATGGTGCGTGTGGTGAGCCCGGTTACCCCCTCCCCCCCCCTCCAGGGTGGTGCCAGGAGGGAGGGGAGGGGTCTGTCGGCGCGGCGCGGCGCCCGGCCAGTGCGCAGTCGGCCCCTTTGAAGTCTGCTTGAAATGCCGATACCCTCTCCCGGGAGGTCCGGACGGGGAGGGCGGAGGGGGAGGGGTGATGGCGCGGCCCTGGGCGCCAGCCCGCTCGTTCGGCCGCCATCACCGGCCTACTTTGATGAGATTAGGCTGGACATGCGCTGAAGGAGTGTGGGGCGGCGCCGTCCCGTCACCCTATCTGGACACCATCACTTACGAGCCGGGTTGTTTAATTGCCTTGCCGCTTTCTCCTTCCTCAGTTATACTGTGATCTGTAGCTAGCTCGGTGAAGCGCTGACCCTAGGGCTTTGGCTCATGCCAAGGTTTCTGGGTGACCTCGCTGGGACGAGGTTTGGTTTCACCCAATCAGCCTCTGATTTGTAGCCTCTGATTAGCGACTATCGCATCCCTGTCGTTTTCGATTCGAAGCTAAATTAGTCTATCTTTTTATCGTTTTGCCCGGGGTGTTTCCACATAGCTAGTGGGCGAACAAGGCTGTCTTCTCAGGAGACATCCTTGTTTGGAATCACGTTTATCGTGTCGCCGTAGGACAGATATTCGGCCGGTTCTCCAGGAATGCGCCTGCTCCCCGCTAGGTCCAGTGATACAGAACAGATAACGCTATTCGATTATTAGTCATCTCGTAGTTCGTTGAATTTTAGTCACCAAGCTTGCTGAAGCTTAGAGGAGAAGGGTGGCTGGTGCTGCTCTGTAAGATGCCGCACTACTCGTATCTGCACTCGGGACCCTCTGTGGCGAGAACCGAGATCGCCCTATGATCTCGATGGAGATCGCCGAAGCCTCTCACCAGAGTTCGATTAATCAGCGATCGGAATCGCAGGTGACGGCGCCCTGTAGCCTCCAACACAGGTGTCGATTAATCAGCCGACCCGTCTCTAACTAATGGTTCACTTTGTTGGTTCCCATAGCGCCATCTTTATCAACGTTGGCGTATTTCCAGATCCTTTACTGCATTCACTCCTAGTTTTTGCACTATGTCTGTAGCCTCTACCTGTGCTCTCCTTTGTAGCCTCTGCCGCGGTGTTCATCTCCCGATCTCATCACCCGTCGAGTGGCTGGGGCCGTCCAGTGATCCGCCGCTGACAAAGGTGCCGGCTAACGGCCATCGCTGGCCTCGCCCCTGGCCAGTGGCCATTACCATATTTCTGCTCAGGAGAGATGGGGAGAGTGGCGCTGCAGCGACCGAGGTGGATGTGTTGGTGGCGGTGGTAGTGAAATTGGCGGTGGCTTTGACGGGGAGTGTTACTGAGGCACAATGACCTCACGGTTGATAGCTCCAGAAATGTCGCACACAACCACAGGTGGTCACTTGCATATTAATACAGCTGACTAATTTGAATACATGGGGTAAAAGTGGGTTAGAAAGCACGATTCGTCACTGGCGTCCGTGCATGGCTGAAAGAATGGTGACAAGCAACACGCCTTTGTCACTGTGTCGGCGCTTTGATGTATTGCCATCGTGTGACAGCAAAGACGGACACGTTCTTTAAAAGATCACATCAAAGTCCCGCGACTTTTGCGAAATGTTGCGTGAAGTGCCACATTGAGCTCGCGGAAAGGATCAGGGTGTCGCCGTAGCCACTTCTTGCCGTCCCTGTCGGACTTTCTGGGTCTTTTCAACATGAACGGTGTCACCGCGCTTTGTCAGTGGAAAGCCTCCACCAAGTGTCACTCCACCTCTCGTGTTCTGTCACTGGCTCGATTGCCCTGCCGTGACAAGGTTTGGTCATTCCATTGTCCGTACTTGAAGCGGAATGCTGACAATGACAGATGCATTGGACGGTGAATTGGTGTAACAACTGTTAATTATACTAGCGCGCCGTTAATGTGTTAATCGCCCTTGCCGAATGAGCTGGCTTTTGACATTTTCCTCGTTCAGTCAAATGGTCGATTTGTATCAATTCGGATTATTATTCATCGGTTTTTGTGTGATTTCCTGCTGAACAGATTATTTTTAGATTATCCTGTCAATCGATGTAGTCTTTCCCTGTCTATTCTTCTCAGAGTTGAATATTATCTTGGTTGGTTTAAGTGAAATTTATTGGTCTGAACTCTGAAAGCTGATATTTCTTGGTTGACGTGGTCAAAATGTCATCTTCCTCGTTACATACAGATCAAGCTTGGCGGTGTTCGTGTGTCCGTTGACCTGTCGCATTGCTGGCTTTGTTTCCCTGCGTCCTTTTCCCACCTTTTTCATATTTCGTCATCAAATGCCCGGGTAGCGCTCATGTACATATATTCACCGTACTCGTGAGTCGTGACTCTTGAGCCGTGATTCGACGAACGACCTTGCTCGAAACCACGTCGGAACCACGGTGGTGACTCAGCTGCTGCCCCGGACGGCTGTGGTTCTCATGCACCCTGCGTTTACCATTCCCCAGTCACGCTTCGCTGTCGCCCTCCGTAATCAGACGCGCTTTCGTGCGCCACATTTGTGTATTGTCTCAGAGTTATCACATACCCGAGCTCTGGAACCTTGTGAAAGTGATGGAAGTGCCCGTTTAGCCGTCTCCTTCGACGGTGACTAATCCTGGTCAGTCGAAGGTCAAACGGTCGTATCCCGATTTAGCGGTCCCGTGTCTGCAGTATACCTGATCCCAACCGGCTCGCTCTGGGGCCCCGGGGAGCTGTTCTGAGCGCCTGCAACTGTACTTATCACGCCTGAAGTGCGACCCAAGACGCTGTAGGCGCCGGCGGAGATAGAGCCGTGTCGGGTTCAGGCCAGGAATGTGATGACGGGCGGGTGTCTAGCGGGCGCCGGATGGGCGTCTAGCGGGCGCCGGATGGGCGCTGGGCGTCGCGCCGGCCGTCCGGTCCCTTGGGAACGCCCGCGAACGGCTCCGTGGCTGACCTTCGGCGTGCGGCCGGCTCGCCCGGCCGGTCGCGTTGTGTCCGGGGCGGCGGCGGAGGGCGGACTGCGGAGGTGGAGGACAGAGAGAAGACGGTGGGCGGCGGAGGTATGCGGACGATACCTGGGCGGTGCGTGCCGCGCTCGCTCGACCGGCACGAAACGTGTCCTCAGGTGTCGCGTCATCCGCGGAATCTCCGACGCGCCACACCGCGTCATTTCACGCCGCACTGCGTCGCATATGTCGCGAGACGAGGCTCCTGTGGAATTGTGGAATGAGTGCGTAATGCCTACCTTCTCTCCGTATCTTGTATACTCGTAGTATCCCCGTGGTGTGAACGGTTCTTTGCGCATCTAACGAAGCGTTATGGCTCTGGTGTGAGACCGTAGGGACATGAGGTCTGCGGAGGGAGGGCAGGAACACCTGAGAGGTTCACAGGGCCCGCTCCCATCCACCGCCCCTCGCCTGCCCCCGGCTCCGGCTGCTTTGAACGGAGACAGTAATCATACGGTGCGGGGTTGGAGGCGGGAACACGGCCAGCTTGACACGCCGGCCCCTCGGACGCAGAGCTCATGGGGTGTGCGTGTGTGGAGGGCGCCGGGCCGCGGCAGGGCTGAAAGAATGAGCAGTGTAGGGTGTTCTTGCGAGGCTCTTTTCAGCGCACCCCTCCCCTGGCTTACGCCTGGTCATAAAATCCTCGGAACTACCGGTGCGGAAACTGTTCCATAAATGCATGAGCCGCCAGCATAGCTCAGTGTAACTTTCGGCAGTATGACAATGTTTGCTCAAGCTACAGCTGGATGTGTCGTACATTTTGGGGTGGTGTATGCCCGGCATGCTACGGCGACCATTGCTGGCGTGCCCCTGCTCGCCTTGGCGGAGTTTCAGGGCATTGGTGTGGTTTCAACTACCCGTCGGCCTTGCGCCGCTACTCCTGCCATGCATTGCGCAGTGTGTGTTGGTGCCTCCTGGGCGAAGACCCAACTTTTGGTCGGATTAGCAGCCGCCAAACAGAAGCTTTTATCATGTCATGCATAAGGAAGATACGATCTCAGAATCCCAATCCGCTTTTGAAAAGACCGTTGTGTCTAGTCCCACCATCACGTCTCACGAATTAGGCAAATTAAAGGGATGGATGCTTTCATGAAAAAGCTGTTGTTGAATTCATAATCAGTCGATAGATGATGAAACAACTCGTCGGCTTCGTAAATGCCTCATTGGTAAGCGGTATAAATATACCTATGTTGTGCCGTCGGCTCTGCCTTATCAACATGTTTATGAATAGTTTATTTGCGGCATCCGATGACCTCACCTTGTTAGCGAACATTGATACAGACTTTTGTCGCTCCCATGACTCAAAACAAAGTAACAACTTCACCTTGAATTGTTGCATGCAATGTAAAGGCGTAGGTCAGATAACTGTTCTTTGATCACGACGACCAGGTTCAGCAGCCATTAAAGTAAGATAGACTGAGACCCGCTTCGCTTTCCATACTTGCCGCCTCAACCTATCGCAAAAAGATCAAGTGAAAAGAAAAATGCAAGTTACATCATGTTCCTGCTCTCCTTGTCGTGCCGTTCACGCCGCCATTCAGACACTTTCCACGCTAGTTTGACGTGCAACACCGGCCGCTTTTTCCTCGGGGCCACATTTTCCGGCACAGCGAGACGGGCTGGCCCTAACAGAGCGCCCGCTGTTGTGTGTACGGACCCTATGTGGCTGGCTAGCCAGGTGTGGTAAACATTTACCGCGGGCGAGCCCTCTCGGTCGGGTACCCCAAACAGCCGGCACACGGCCCACGAACCGCAGCCAAACACGGAGCTGCCGAGGGCCGACCGGCCGCGACACCGCCGGCCGCACAGCCCCGTGATTAATCGCTGATTTGGTTTATTGGTTCTCTCCGCGAGAGCAGGCTATTTTGGAACGGTATGTGCGCAGCGCCTGCGTCTCGGGGCAATTTTTTATTGATCGTGTTGTGCATTTGTTAGATTCGCGCTTTGTGTACGCTCGCGCTGGGCTATTTGATGATACAGTGTGAGTGTTCAGGAATGTTTTTGCAAAAGCATATACTGCAGCTATTTTCGTGCTCTTCACTGGTTTACAGTTTGAGGATAGATAAAACGGGCGCGTCTGTTTTATCTCCCTCCTGAACTATGTAAACATCTGAGCAAAGCTGTGCTCTGTTTATCAGATTAACTTCTTCCCATGCCCCGTCTGTCGGCATCATTTATAAGGCAACCTGCGATCCTAACACTAACACGCTTTATTATGGTTCGTCTAATAAATGGCTCTTTCCGGACGCATATCCGATTAATCTCGGGGTGTTATAAACATCGGCACGCCTTTTGGTCTGAAACGTTTCTGTGAACTCGATAAATGAGCGTTCTGAAAGATTTAGGTCGCCTTCATCTCTCCTGGCCTGCTGGTGATGATGTCTTGCCCTTGTTTAGACTACCGATCTCGCGCAGAAGTGCGAGTATCTAACGCAATCGATGACTCGTCCATGAGTATTCTCGTTTGATGACGGGAGGATGAAGCAATCTAGAAGCCGAGAGCCGCCTCTCTAGCGGACTATTACGGCATGTTTCAAAACCGCCTGGCCTAGTGATGTACTCGACGTGACGTGATCATGACGGATAGTTGAGATAATCCGCCTCCGAGCACCTTTTCAGGCTTTTCGCCCATGAGCTCTCCTAGCGTTTTCAAGTTACAAGTCTTCCAGGCATGTGGCTCATTTTTACAGCTAAAACGTGTCTGCTCTCTGTGCTGTACTCGTCAGATACAGCACTGCATGCTGTCTGAAGCACCAATATTTGCGGTTCGGCCTTAATCCAGTTCTGACCGCATGGAACAGCGTTATCACTTCTGATCATTAAGCTGCCGCTCCTTCCAGTAAGTCCTCCAAAACCACTGACTCGCTCACGGTCTAGTTTTGGCCAAGCCCCGAACCTCACGGCTATCTTGTTTCGTCGTTTAGGTGCTGTCTTTCATGACCTTTCTGCATTCTAAAATCGATGTTACAGCGCCGGAGCCGAGCGTACCCTGCGATTCGGATTTGTCTCACTCCTGATGATTGGGTGGGGGCACATCATCGACCCCATTTCCTTCCACTGGCCCAAGCCCTGAGTTAATTTCACATTACTTACACAGCATGACCTTCAGCTGTCTCGTGTGGTGTAGGGTCTCCTTAGTGTCGAGGGGTGCCGATGAAATGCCCGACTAATCCTGTCAGCTCGGTTGGCCAGATGTGAGGACAGGGACAGCTCGGCTATTGGGCCAGGGAGGGACTCGTTCCTCGAAATGACCGCTCTGACCTTGGTCCCGCGCAGGGAGCGCTTGTCAGGGGATCAGCGCCGTTCATGAAGACCGATGTGGCCAGACAGGTCCGACGTTCAACCACAGTCGACATTTTCTGACCCAAGCCTGCTCTGGAATTCAGGCTCCGGGACAAAGAAGATTGTCACAAACATTAGTTTTCCTTATCTTGAGCCTGATCTTGAACATGGATGCCACCCCGGCTGAAGATTAGCTGAAGATCCGCCCAACCCGCTGAGCCTGTCAACCTCCTGCATGCTAACACCGTATAAAATCCATGTAGTGCAATCGGATGCGATCTCATCTCCTGCACCTGGGACAGTAGCGATATGTCTTGCGGGCCGCGGTGGTTCTTAGTTGGACCAGCTACCTCGTCCACCACTGCCCTCGGGGTGGAGCGGTCGGAACATGACCATTGACCAGATGACCGCTCCGCTCTCCGTCCGGCTGCTGTACCGTTACCCCGTGCACCGAGATGACCCGCTCGTCGTGCACAGGACAGCGTGCACTGTGCACACCGCAGGCTGTGCACGGCAGACAAGCGAATGGTCGACGGTCCGCAGACCAATGCCACTGTGCGTCGAGAGTTATGTGACATCTCCGTACGTCGGTGCAACACGAGACCCGGCGTCCTTTGAAAACCCGTCTACTTAGCGCAACGTATGAGATCCGTTCCGACTCGCCCGCACCCTGTTGATAGATGGGACTCTGAGCAGAGCGCTCTAGTCGTAAGTGGCGTAGACCAGGTGTGACCATACGGAGGCTAAGCTGGCGGGCGTGCCCAAGATATGGTGTCCTTTAGTGTCAGATGGAGGTGCGCCTAGAGAGATTCATCGCCGGGATTTGTCGTCATTACGAGCTTGGAGCAAAAAGGGACTTGGTGACGCCTCAACGAATGGTAGAGTGTATTTTGTGGGTGAGAGAGGGAGAGAGAACGTTTCTTTCTCCCTTTCCCTCTCTCCTCTCCTCATCACCCCATTCCCACCATCCTGTTCCCCTCTGTCTTCCAGCTCCCTCTCTCTGTACCCACTGCACTATCCCTCCTCTCTCCGGTGTGGCGATACCTTTTTGCCGCCACCGCAGCGGGCTGGCTCGTTCAATTAGGTATGTTTTACTCCGTAAGCGGACCGTCTATCACGGCTTGGCTACAAACACTCGGGCGCCATCAGAGCCGTCATCAGAGGCTGTGGCAAAACCTACCGCCGGCCTCTGCGCCAATCCATACACAAATCTGAGGCCAATTTACATACGGAGCGCGGTGGGGGCTTCAGACGGTCATGCAGATGTGCAGTGCGTGCACGTACTGTGCGAACCCTAGCTTTGCAGTGCGGGCAAAAGTGCCTTGAAATTACCGGTCATTGGGTAGCGAAGGTTTGTCTTTCATTACAATTATTAAGCTGCTAAACTGCTGGCGAAATTATGTATCCCTTCAAAAGGATTTTTATGGGTTTTTCTCGACGGCAAGAGCAACTCTGAATGATAGCTTTCTCACTGAACACTAAAACTGTTGATTTTTTCCTTTGTACATTCTCCTGTTCACCGTTGCAGAGATATTCATCCATATGTTGTACCTACGATCCATCTGTTGAAATTTTCTTCTTTGTGCGTTCCTCCCATTCACCGTTGCAGATGCATCGGTGCGATCTATCCATCTATCGCCGCTGCGGCCTTTGTGTCCATACTCGGCCGCAGTATCCGCCACAAAAGGGGTAAAGGCGGTGGTACAGACGATGGCCGGTGCGGCGGTGACCCCTGACCGCGGGTCAAAGGTAGAGGTGGCAAAATGTGGACCCGAGGACCCGATCCAAAGAACCAGTCTGGACCCATATGGGTCCAGACCGGTTCCCTGAAATTTTCTGACGGGTCCAACCGGTTCCTACTATAAACTATACATCTTGCACACTACACATTACTGCAAAATATGAAGTGAATGAAGTGAATTTTTCTTTGCACACAGTAGCTCATGAGTATTCCCAGTGGGAAATAGGCTGTTTTACATGATGCAACTAATGATACCTACAAGTAGTTTGTATTAATTGACTTTTGGGGAACGGGTCCAACTGGTTCCGATTCCAACTAATACCGGGTCCGACTGGCTCCAAAAATGTCCAGCCGGGTCTGGTTCGAGTCTGGTTCCCAAAATTTTCATCTTTTGCCACCTCTAGTCAAAGGTCACCTAGCCCACTGAAGCGTCGTCAGAGTGATAAAGAAGGTTCAAAGGTTTGGGGTTCGGATGAGTAGGTAATGCGACTCCGCGACGAACTAAAAAGTAAATAAACAAATATATAAACAAAGAGGATTGCAGTGGCCATTTCACAAGGATTATTACATGCTCATTGCTCAGCTATTAAACTCCCATCAGGTATCTGCGGCCAGAATAATGATTTTAATGCCCGTATATGCTAGATCTAAACATACAAATTTAATTCGCATTAGGAGCATGTCAAGCTTTCTCAGCACACAGTGAAGCTCGTCAGCTCTTTGGCACTTTCTAATGAGGACACAAATACACACAACTCGATGTATTAGATAGCGCTCAGTTTATTACAATTAACCGCTATTGCAGTCGACGCGCCCTAAAGCCCCAATAAACAAACAAACAAACAATTAACCGCTAATCCTCATGACTGGCGCCAACAAATTAAAAATATTGGGGTTTACTATTACTATCGCTCAAGCTCAGTATACCACCATTAGGTATCAAAACACCATATTACCCGCCCAACCCAGAAATGGTAACCTTAGTCCGCAACACACAACTTAATTGAGATCAAGCCCACCTCTCCGCGCTCTAACCCGTGCCTTCACGTTGCGGCGTGGCACGGGAGGCGTCGATCGTACCTTGTCAACGACCCCGGCTGTGCCGAGAGCCGCGATAAATCATCGGAGTGGCCCGGTACACCATTATTAGCCAGCGGCAGCCGAGCTATCGCTGCCACCATCGAACTGCCCGGTCGGACGGGCGGGCGGGTCAGCGGGACCTCAGGAAACTTCCTGCCGTTTGCGGCAGACGCCCCCACCAAGGCCGAGTCGAGTCGGTCGGATCAAGGACCTCATGGGATGGGCGAAGGTGTCGTTCCCGATGCTGTAAGATGTTGAGGGAGAGAGGGAGGTTTGGCATACCCTGCCGCCCGCTATATGTACTGTCGTGGAATGCGAGGTGGGCCCGCCCCCGGCGTTTCGACCATCTGTTCGCGTGGGAGCGGAACACGTTTGAATGCCCCGAAATTGCCCGACTAGGGAGGCACAATGAGCAGGTGCTGTGACGTATGTTATGGGCGGGTGTGACGATTGATGACAAAAGTGCCCGGGGACATAGAGCACGTGTTTCTTGCCGAGTCGAGGAGCCAGCGGTGAGCCGTCGCTGAACTGCAAAAGAAAGAAAGGTTCTATGGAAAAAGGAGCTGTTCTATACGGCGCGGTGGGATGGACTAAAAAAGGGAACGAATGGTGACTTTATCACCAATGCACAAATGTTATGCTTACATCTGGCAACGACCAAAGCATGAAAACGGTTGACGCTCTAAAGTCTAATTTGCACGATTTTCACGCCAGTTAACAAATAAAACAACGGCAATTGCCTCGTGGACAATGCGCACGAGTGAATGTGATTCTGAAGATAATCAGCAGTTTTGTCGTGTCAAGTAAGATAGCCTTCTCGCAATTCCCATTGTTGCGTTGTTGTATTGCATAGTCGCCCTTGCATGTCTGCGATTGTTTACCGAGCTCTGCCATTTTATTAATCTTCATCCATTGTTCCACTTTTACAACGGTTCACACCACATAAAGACTGAAATTGCATGGAAAACACACCGTTCGTTTCCGCCTTCCTGCATTTCCGCGAGCCGGTCGGCGCTGGCCGGTTTTGGGTGGCGGGCCCGTTCTCCAAACGGCCTCACACCTCCGGCCCTGACCGCGCCACGACTCGCCGCGGCGGCGCCATGTTTGTCGCCTAACGTGCCGCCGTCTGACCGACAGCGCCGTATTTGTATGCCGAGAGGAATGTGGCGGCGACGCGGCGGCTCGTTTCGTTCGTGTCAACCGGCTCAATCATTGGCTCGCTGAGGTTTTCTGGTATGGTTTCAGCCGCTGAGGTTCGTTGCAGAGTCGGTTCGGGTCTTCTGACCCATGAGATTGACGGCGAGTCGGACGTTGTTGCGACTGTTGTCTGGCGAGGGATGAGTCCTGACAAATGCTAGGTTAGATACCCACTGAACTTCACTGAAACGTGGATCGAGAAAACGAGAATTTGTGGGCTACTTATGTGGATTGTGGAATCGCACTTTACTCAGCTGTTTACCTTTGTATGTAAACCTGCACTGAGCAGTGAGCATCAAGGACAAGCCGACTGGCGCAACCAGCTTGGACCAGTGCCGGACCAGCGCAGGTCAGCGCGGACCACCGGACCATGCGGACCGGACCGGCGTGGGCCGAGACCGGCTAGGTGGCGGGATTAGAAAAAGCACGTGCTGAGCGTGATGGCCTGCTGCAAAAACCAGTCGACGGCGCGGCTTAGCGCGGTCCTTGGAAATGGTTAGCCGGCCGGGCCGGCCTGTCACGACGACAAAGCGGCGGCGGCGGACTTTCGTGTCGCTCGCGGTTCCGAAACCTGACAGCGGCGACTCGGGACGGGACCCGCGGCCGAGGATTCCACGCTCGACCGGACCTCAGAAGACGGTCGAGTGATCCAGCTGCACGGGGCTTGAAGTGGATATAATGACATTGGATGTGACAGACATGGAAATTGATATGGGCCAAGAACATGGGCAGGGACCAGAATCCATAATGCCCGATTCCCCACGTGGTGGTGTTAAAAAGACAAATCATAAATCTACTTCAAATGATGAGTGATGCTCTATATCACGGTAATAATAGGAAGAATATCATTCAATCAGCTTGCCCAATGGTAGATACCCTATCGTTACGCGCCTCCTTCCGGCCAATCTGCCTGCGCGCGCCACCACATCCCCTCCCCGGGGCGGCGGACAGGGACGATTAGCTCATCCGGCCGCGGCGACAGGCGGGAGTTTATTTCGTTTATTCCTCCCCCTATCCCTCGTCACGCTGCTCTCTGGCCACATGGGCCCGGTGAACCGCCGTGTTTATTTGGACGCCGGTGCCACCGTCACGTGTCGGCCGCTCCGCCGCCGCCATGACGGCTGCAGCGTGACGGCTCGCCGACGACGTCACGTGTCACGCCGGAACAGACCTCTTCCGTCACGGTGGCGGATGGTGTCTGGCACAGACCAGACCGTCACGGCAGGCGACGGCTGCTAGAATCCAGACTGCTGTCCTGAAACGGGATCGCCTGTCGCAAGTAAACCGTCGTAGATCAGTTACAGTCAGGCCGTTGCAGCAGCAAGTCGTCCTCAGTAAACCTTGGCATGGTATGCCCACTCAAACCATGAATGGGATCGGCAATATTCTCGGTATCTTCAGTCCCGTGCTGTAAAACAGTCAGCCTTCCGTGTGTGTTGTGTATGGCGCCCCAGCTGGTGTAAACGTCTTCCGGCTACCTCAGCAGATTCCGAAGTTGTTACGTGTGAAGGCGTTTTTTATCGTTTGAAGTGTTCTCAGGAATGAGGAAACCCTTTCATCTCTTTCATGTTCAGCTGCCAGTTGGCTTTAGCGCCGTGCAGAATAGCATTCCTGCTCGGCGAACACCTGTTTTGAGTATTCGTTCGGCTGAATGATGATCGTTGGGCCTTCAGGCTATACTCATTATGCATTTCAACGTTGTTTTACCTCAATAACACATGGACTTGTGCACATGTATGGATCATTCCGACAAAGATTCAGACATCCGAGTAAAAGCCTAATGCTGTAAATCCTCACTAACCCTGTGTTGGTTTATTTTTACGGCATTCTGCTATCGTATCCCCAACTAGCTGAGCCCTGGGGCTGAAGCAGCTTCTTCGGTGGCGTGGGGTATTCAGTAGTCACGGAGTACCCGGCTACCCGACCATGACCCAGGCTGGGGTAGAGCCCCGGACCATACGAGGCCGCAGGGTACCGGTAGGGTGGTCTACATAGTTATCTGCGGATTATACTACGCCTGTGCCTAGGGCGACAGGTGATTTGCGAAATTGTGGTGTTATTTAGAGCTCGATCAGTCATGCTTTGTGGGAATTCACGGTTGAAAGCCCAAGGCATCCTTCTTACGGATGTTTGTTTTTGAATTATGTTGATGCTAGATATTAGTAGTCTGTGATATGCAAATCATGTTTTGGATGCTTAACAAGCTCCTTTACATTTGTGATTAGAATTAATGTCTGTAATGCGTACCTTCTGTCCTCATCCGAGATGATACAATTTACGAAGTTGCATGCCAGCTGTTGAGACCCTAAATGCCTCTAAATATGCTTGAAAATACATTACATCTTTTTAGGGGGCTTGGGTACCTTTATTGTTCGCGGATTATATGAGCTAAATTCACTTCACCGCGATTTCCCCTGCTGACATTTTGGTAATTGTAGTCCTTTCGCGTATTCGCTGTAGTGTTTGAGTTTGGGTGTACTTTTTCTGTTTTTGTTACCATTTGTTTATGAGGTAAACGTTCAGTTTCCGTCCTTGATCAACTTGTAGGTACAAATCTTGCCTAGATATGGTCCAAATATTTGCCTTCTAGGCCTTTTTTCTTATGCCTCTGGTCTTATCCATTCTTGCTTTTTTATTGTATGTGACCTCTTCCGGGACCTCCTGTCGTCCATCCTGACACTGAGGACGTCATTATCATTTTTCCAATCAGCCGTGCTCTCCCTCGTGGTGTGTTGTCCTCCCACAGTGCCTCCCACCCCGCCCTCAGGCTCTCCCCTCCCCTCTTCACCCTCCCCCACCCGCGACCGACTCCAATCACGGATGACGTCATCTTATCACGCGGTCACTGCCCCTGCCCCTGTCCGGAGGGATGGGGTGTGCGATTCGCCTGCCCAGAAGCCATCCCTACCGAACTACTCAACCGTCTCAAAACTGGGGCCGTCTCCTAACTGAGGCACGGCGGCAGCGTCGTTGACAATGACTAACATTCGCGATCGGAAATCGGCTTTCTCGATAGTATCTGCACGATGAATTGGGCACACAACGAGGCGCGATTAGATACCAGCCAATGTATCACAGGGCTTTGTCGCGGGCGACGGCGATTGCTACCGCGCGAGGGGCGGGGGCGACGGCCTTTTGTCGACGCTCTCAGAGATAGGAGGAAAAACGACTCATTATTCATGGGTACAGTATGGTGATTGGACTAGCAGTTTACAATTACACAACATTTTCAGCTATTTTCCCGATGCATTCAATCTTTGATGTTGTGTTTATGGCCGAAAGATGTGCCTAAACAACACCTGTTTGGCGTGGATCAGCATAAAATCGTACAGTTCGTGTACTGCCGTACACGTAAGAGTATCCCTGTGTCCGTCTAATTATTCGTTTTCTCACCACCCGAGAAACAAAACTCTCGCCTCTTTCATGCCTCGCATTTCCATTTTCTACGGTGCCTCTCACTTCCTCATACCTTTTCGCCTTCCCCTCCCTTCCCTCTCACCTCCCTCAGCTCCCATCCTCACGTTCCGTCCGTTCACACCGTCTCACCTCCCGCCGGAGGCACTGCCTGGCCGCCGCCATCATCGATGCACTGGCCCGATAGTGGCCTGCCGGATTAATTGGCCAGCACCGACCACGGCCGTCAGCACGGAGGGAAATGTGAGCCGAAAACCGCCGCCCGCGGCACCGACTGGCTGACCACAAAGGCTGCTGACCCGGGCTCAGCCTGCAGTGGCTGGGTTGGACGGAGCTGCTGGGGCGGAGCTGAAGAGAGCGACGCTTGAACAGGAGCTCTGTGAGCTGCTGGATCTAACAATTTTAACCGTTGTGGTTGGGGTGTTGCCTACATGAAGATCGAAGCCGTCGACAGGAACCGCAGCGGGATGCTTTTTGTCATGTGCCTAATGAGCAGGTCTGGCAAGTTACTAGGAGGCGGGTGATAGGGCTGCATGCCCATGGCCACCGCTACTAGTGACTACCTTCTGGCGAAGCGTGCACTGTAGCGGCTTGTCGAAGCGGCAGTTAGTGTCATGTAGCTCGTGATCGGCGAGTTACACTCGATCAGCTTCATGTTATGCTAAACAGTACAACGAATGGTACACACCCGACGAGTTTCCGGGCACAGCAGGCCCCAGGAATGCGCACGATACCGTCAGAGAGACTGTGTATGTGGAGCTAATTCAAATGTCCTCTGTCTAGTCGTCGGTCTGTCGGCTTCATTGGTATGGAGAGAGGGGCCGATGATGACTATGGAACAGCTCTGTGCTTGGACAGACTCGAGGAGAACATGACAGCTCCGGACAGTCTCGGTAGAAGAATCAGAGGTGTATATCTCTGTCTGGTCTAGACAGGCGGCGTGATGGAGGTTGATAAATCGGTTTTCGTCCGGCACTGAGTGGTGTGATAGACGGTTTACCCAAGCAGTGTTGCTTGTGGAACTGCTTGCGAACCTTTCATGCTTTCCCCTTTTTCTAGCCACGCTTGAACAAGACGAGCGGAGTCTGTTCAAAGAGAGGGCCGAGAGAACGGGCACCTTCTGGGCTGATAATACAGGTGATTAACTCCTTTTGTTCTCTTGAGAAGCAAACATGACAGCATCCGCGGGACAGGAACAAGAGCCGCGCCCCTTATTTGGCCCTCGAACCGGCGACACTCCAACCTGGAGGCCATCACCGCCATCCGCAGGCTACACACGCGAAGTGGTCGCCGGGTCGGGTCGAGGCGGAAGCGCGACTGCTCGGAGCCTCACACCTGCTCTGCATACCAATCTGCGTACGTTGGCCCGTCGGCCGACCGGGTCGGGCCGGCCTCGGTATCAATTAGAAGAGATGACCGGTGATGGGTTCATCCATTGCCATGCTTCAAACGGCGGCTATAATTACAGATGAGTGATTATCGACGTGGTGGGGAGATGACTGCGATAAGAGTCAAATGGCGAGTTTGGTGCTCTAACGGGTTGCTAATACGTTCGCCGACGTGCAAATGGTGAGGCTGGCGCTGCGCGGTTGAATTTAATCCGGCCAGATCGTTTTCCGCGCAGAAATCTAGCCGCAGCGGAGCCTCACCGCAGTCTTTTGATGCTCGCCGCTGTTTATAAAATGGCTATTGTGGGCGATTTTTCGGGTCGATTGCGATTTGCCGGTGCGTTAGTCGTGTGCTCAGGCTGAAACACATGGGTCGGCGACGCTGTGCCTGCCTCGCCGCCTCCCAAACTGTGTCTGATTAACGCATGAGACTGCACCGGTCCGCCAGTGCGGCTCCTTTGAAGTCGTACGGAGGGAGGGGAAAGCTGCACTGCGGCGCCATCACCGGACTGACACTGACCAGACGGGGGCAGGTCGTTCGTCTTCACGTGGTCACCTCACCGCTGTGCCCTGTCGGCGTCCCGTGCCCGACCAGGGGTCCGTTTGTCTACCCGTCTCTGAGGAGGACCACACCGTCGGAGCCCCACTGGGGCACGCCAGAAAGACGGACAGTCCCTTTGTGTGGCTGTGCGACGCCCCGAGACCCCACAGACCCTTGACGGTATTGTCCGACGGTCGGGTCTGGCCCCTGGGTCCGCAGTGTGAGACACCGATGGAAGGCCCACCGCCGCACCGTTCTGGCGTGAGTCAGTGTCTGATGCTTCGCCCTGTTCCTTGTCGGGGAAAGATACCACACTTCATATGTAGATGGATTGTTCGATGCAGCTACAGCCCTCCTGTATTTGCGATAGGCCAGCTACCGTGTATTCTGTGTCACGGTGCAGTGGTGTTATGTGGGGTGAGGTCCGGTAAATGCTCCACCTGCACGTCTAAAGGCATGTCAGCATGTCATAAAGGAGCCTTTCGCGCGGCGAAACGGCCACAGCGGGGCGCGACCCTACCTTCATCACGCTCCCTGGCGGCGGCGGCGGCGGCGGCGCGGTGAGGGCGGGGGCGGGGGCGGCGGTCGGTGCCGCGCGCGACGAAACCCGGCCGGTGATTACCAGCGGCCGGCTGGTAATTAACCGGCGGCCGGCGGCGGGTACCGGTCCGGACAGCGCGGCCGCATCACCTGACCCCTGACCCCGCGCCGGGATGGCTGACACCGGCCCGGACTGGCCCCTGATGGCCGCCGCGGCGGCGGATGGTGTTATGGCTGGGATTCCAGACGCACTGCCACATACACTGCTAACCCCGAGGTCTGTTGGTTGCCGTGCCGTCACGGCCGATAAATGCGCCAGCCGGTGCGGGTGTCAGCCTGTCATGTCGTGTCAGTCTGCCGTGTCAAACAGTGTCATGTCGGGTTAAGTGATATGTCAGATTGGTGGTGTTCTTTGGCACCCGGCGGAGCGTGCGGTGGTTACGAGATGACGTTCAAAAGACAGCCCTCACCCTCAGCATCCCTGTGTTCAGGTTATGATCAGTCTCGTCTCGGCAGACGTCACGATTGTGAGATTGTGAGTCCCACCCCATCTGTTCTTATGCCCGACCGTGGCTGGGTGATGTCACGCCGAATTCAGCCCGCTCGGTGTATTAGACAAAAGGCATTGAAAGCCATTGTGTTTGTGAAGTCGAACGCAGCGTTAACTCGACTGGAGACTCACGATCACTGAGCCCGATCGTGTAAATTCCCATAAATGGCTGGCCGCTGCCGATCCTCGGGTGTGGGTCGACCCTGCAGGGTCCGTGGCCCAGGCGTGCGCGGCCAGCGTGAGGAGGTTTTTGTGGGCGGTGTGTGGCTCGGCGGCTCCAGAGTCGGCGACTTGTACTCGGGAAGGAGCGCAGTTTTTGTGTCGTGGCGTGCGCTTGATTGCGGCTGGTCATTCTCAAGATGTTTTGAACGGCGCCACACGCCACTCTGATATGCGAATGAGGAGATACTGCGCCTTGTTGTGAGCAAAGCGATTCTTAACCATCAGTGGGTGAAAACCACTCAGATTTATTAAAGCACTTGATGATAATTGCTTATGAGCTTGTCAGACATCATGCCGAGATGGTCGGGTAGCGACCCCAGTGTTCCATCAACTGGTGCTTGCGACTTGCTCCCGCCGAGGCTGTTCATGTTTACAGCCAGTCCCAGTCTGTCTGCCTTCTGTAATTGACCCGTCTGAAGTCATCGCTTCCCAAAGTGATTACCACTCCGCCGAGTGGGCTCCTGCTTATCTCTATCGCTGATAGCCACATGATTTTCCACTTTCCTCGATGGAATCATGGCCATGTTTGGTCATCGTTTAGTTTAGGTAACGTTTGACATAAGACATCAGGCCATCATCGATTCTGTGCTGGCCTTCTAATCGTCCGCACGATAACATGGCCAGGGACGGGGACGCCGCCCATCAGCGGGGCTAGTCTGGGTCATTGGCTTTGTCTCGGCGCACGCGACTCCGAAATCCCGAGGACTCGGACGATACACATTGCGTTGGATATATCCCTACAGAGGCAGGTAGATTTACTAAACACTGCATGCTATCCATCCAGAAGAAACACTCATATTTTTATATCTGAGAATGATTTGGTTGGTTGGTTCATGGTTGTTAATGGTGTTGTTATGATTATCGGAATCCGCTGATGCTGAACATGTGGTCACATTTGACTGCCGACTGATGCCTATTTTTATCAGCTGGGGCCTCCTATCACTGCTGATAGCTCTGAGACGGCTGCCCCAGGCCAGCCGAACGGTCCGGCGGTGTCTTGGTACAGCGCTGATGTGAGTCTGACTGTCCGAGCTCCAATGGTGATGTGTGACCGTAGTCAGGCGCGCACACAGGATTTTTGAATGGGGGGGGGGCACGACCTTCGAACTGGGCCCCCCATGCCGAAGGCCCCCCCCCCCCAAAAAAAAAAAATACGGCCCACGGGGCTATATTTCGGTTGGTTTGAAGCTTGAGCAATTGGTTTGTCAATGCATGGTAAAACAATTATTTCGGTACCAGCATAATTTTCAAAACATACATATTTTTACGCTAGGCTGTTTTTTCTCAAATGCGACTCAGAGCCGGTACATATACCTAATCATCTAATTTATTACGTAAAACATTTCATTAATAAACATTTTTGCAGGTCCCTCAGAAATCAGCCCCGGGCAGCGACTGACTGCCGGCCGGCCGACCGGCCCCGGGTGGCTAGAAGCAGGGGCCGGTCACTGTTTGGCCCGGATGTGTAGGAGCGGGAGCAGCACTCCTTTTTCACGTATATTCGCATATTTTTTTAGGCACATCGACATGAAATGTCATTATATCTGATACGATGCGGGATCACAGAATAGAGATCCAGCTTATAACTTATATTGAATGCTTAACCAATGAATCAAATCAACAGGACTATGTACGATGCATGTCGGACACGTACCCAGAATTTCGCCCAAGAGGGGGTCACCTGCTGGTCACCTGACCCCGGGCCCGCGAGTCACCCGGGCGCCCGGGGTCAGCTCAGGCAAGGATGTACCCAGGACCTTTCGATGGGAGGAGGGAGGCACGGTGGGTCCAGTCTCACTGGCAGACGGGTCTCTTTAAAACGGTCTTTGCATGAAAAAATGTGGAAAATTGGCAAGCAAAAGTATCATTTATGCCCGAGGAGTGGCCTAATGTACACTAATGCCTAATTTACATGGTATTTTACGAGCGAGCGAAGCGAGCGAGCTCCTCAGAGTCACCGGTGTGTGGCGCGTTCAGAGGTGCCAGTGAAAGGCCGTCAGATGCGCTGGTGTTGGGTCCTCACAGGCGCCGTTGCGGGGTCTTAGGGCTTAGAGACACTGGTGGGGCCATCATTGGCATGTGTGTGGCCCTGCAAAATGGCCTGCAAGTGGAAAGTGGCCCGTCATAGGCTGGCAAGGACACTCGGAGGCTGGTAAGAGGCCCTCAGAGTCACTAGTACGTGGCCCTCAGAGGCGTCGGTGTGGGGACTCTCAGAGCCGCCGATGTAGGCCCTTAAGATGCGCTGGTGGGGGTCCCTTGGAGGTGGGGCGAGGAGCCTCGCAGTTGCCGTTGTGGGCGCCTTTAGAAACACTGGTGTGGACCGTGTGTCTATCACAGACGGATGTGGAGCCATAGCAGCCAATCCCTCTGTTCCCAAATAAGTTCCAAAATTATGCCTCACTTCCAAAGTTATCTATTCATTTTCGAAAATCCATACACTTTTCACACTTCACAGCATTCCTTCACAGCATTCCTTCAGTCTAGTTTCTTCATGAACCCGTATTCGGAAAAATAAAAGCTCGAGAACTAAGCACGAATAAAACGGTCTGATATACCTCTGATTTGCTTTCACTCTTAACCCGGCAGTTGCTGGGGTATTTCGCCACCCACCGTTTGCTGGGGGGGGGGGGGGGGCGTTAAACGCCCCCAGCCGATAACTCGAGAACCAATAGGCGCAGCGAAACGCACGAGGCGGCAAACGAAAGAGCGCGACGAGACGCTTCAGATGAGTACTTTAAAGTTGAATTTTGAGGTCACAGGTCGGGTCAAGGTCAGGTCAAACACCTGAAATCGGGCTTTCAGTAGCATGGACTTCAGGACTTCGCAATGGGCGCCTCTCGCCATAAACTCTGTCAAAACGGTGCACAATCCATCTTATAAGGCCTACAAGAGTGTCAGCTTCATATAGGGATCAGTCAAGCATAGGTCAGGGTCAAGGTCAGGTCAACCGGGTAGGCACATATCCCCGAAAATCAAAACTGATATTCGCAGCATGTGACACATGTTTTATAGGTAATTTGGGGCGTAGAACACGATGGTGACATTCATTTTATCATATGTGTACGTGTTTGGCTCAAAAAGTTCAATTTAAGAAATTCATGTATCATGGTCGTGAAGAAGTCACGAAAAATTGCCAAGATTCAGTTCAAGATTTTGGAAAATGCGGAACGATAATCAATAATCGAAGATAGCCATTTGATTGATCATGGTATTGGCAGTCTAATGGCGTTTACGGCATGTCTGTATGTCTATTCTGTGATTTTATATGATTTTTTGAACATATGCCGTTTTTGGTCGAAAAGTCAGAAATCATGACGTCACTAAAACCTCGATATCTCAAAAATTTTCCGACCGATTTTTTTGAAACTTTATCACAATAAACTTCAATCAATTCCCTACAGGTACCCAAAATTTGGCGCGCCTGCGGCGCGCCGTTTTTATGCTATGGCCCGGCGAAAAAAGTGGGGGCGTTTAACGCCCCCCCCCCCCCAGCAACTCGCGGGTTAACAGCTTAAGAACGGCGGCCACGTACACATTACACAACATTCTCCCCCGGGGTGGAGCTCAGCCCACCCTTCTTGGTCATCTTCGAGTCGGTCACAGGCGGCCGACTTCCTCCACTGTAGCCTGGAATCTGACCGCAGCCCAGTCCGGGGGAGCGAGGCCCAGCAGCTGACGCGTCGCCGTCGCTACCAGCGCCGGATAACGACGGCCCTGTGGAACCGCTGGCAGCGGGAATATCTGAGGCAGCTGAGAGACCAGCTCCCGCCCGAAGTCGAGCTGGCGCCGGCACCCCTCAGCGGACGCTGGTCGTCTGCATCATCGCTCACTGCTGTGAGCGGTCGCTCGTTGATGGCCGCCTCCACGGAGCAGAGCGCCGTCTCTAGCTCCTCCCAGGAGAGCAGCGCCGCTCCCAGCGTGCGACGCAGGGCGCGTTTCGTGAGTCTCACCATCGACTCCCAGAAGCCGCCCCACCAAGGCGCTCGCTCCACGATGAAACTCCAGGAGACTCCCTCGGTGGCAAGAACAGCGGCGGCCGCCTTAACCCGCGCCCTGCTGGGGGTCCTGGATTTCCACGCCCTGCTGGGGGGGGGGGTGTTTGAACACCCCCCCCTTCTAACTCGGCTCCTGGGCCACGTAGCGATACGCGGAAGGCGGCGTTCGAAAGGGCGTCAAAAATAATGAGGAAATCACTTCGGTCAATTTTTTGGTCAGGTCAAAGGTCAGTTCACCAGAGGTCATTGAAGGCAAAATTTCGCCGATTTCCAGGTCGAATGTCGAAAATTTCCAAGAAGCCAACGCATAACTCGGGAACCAATAGAGCTACAGCGCCGCGGAAAAGCGCATTCGATAGCCCTATTAACGCCCTTTCTGAGTAATTTTCTCAGATTTGACCTAACGTCAACGGTTTTGCCTGCAGGGGGCAAAAACTGCCAAAATAACCGATTTTTTTCGGAAACAGTTTTTCTGCAATAACTTTTGACCCAAGCCTTGTACGAGCTTACTTTTACCGGCATCGTGTTCCTCTCGTCAAGACGCATCGAATGAACTATAACTTGACCTTGAAAGGTCAACTTGAAAATTTGACCTCAGGTCAAGGTCATGACCTGACCGGGAAGGGTCATGTTGCATATCAGTCGATCCGTATCGTCGAGCTGAACACATCTATGGCGTTTTCATCGCTCTAGCATGCCTCTATCAAAAGTTATTTGCGAAAAACTGTTAGATACCATTCGTGACCTAAGATGACCTCAGGGCATAAACAGGGGTCACGGACACCATTTTCATGGTCAGTGTGTCTGAACCACTTGTAATTCAGTGTTTGGGAGTGTTTATAATGTCTTTCGTCCAAAAGAGGCGCATTTCAATTTTCTCCCATTGACTTATAATGGGGAGGTCGCAAAATTGACCTGACCTTAGGTCATCGATATCAAAATTCTGAGATATACATTTTGTACATGCTATTGCTCTTAGCAAACCCTGAAAGTTTCAAAGCGATCGGTCACTCGGTGTAGCTATGACAGACATTGAAACTTTTTATGAGGTGAGGTCACTTCAAGTGACCTGGTGACCTGACCTTGAATGACCTTGGTCTGAAATTTTCACAACATGTGTAGAATTGATGTATGATAAGGTGTACCAAAAACGGCGGCGCGGAGCGCCGCCGTTTTTGAGATATTCGCGAAAAACCACAAGGGGGGGGTGTTCAAACACCCCCCCCCCCCAGCAGGGCGCGGGTTAAAGTAGGTGGCGTTGTCGCTCAGAATACTGGTCGGGCTAAGCCTACGAGCAGCAAAACGACGGTAGGCGCGGATGAAATCTTCAGTTCGTAGCGACCCGACCAGCTCTAGATGCAGCGCGCGCGTGACGGCACATGTGAAAACCGCCACGTACGCCTTATGAGGCTCCGATCCAAACGGTCGCTTGACGTACAGCGGCCCGGCAAAGTCGACGCCAGTGCGACTGAAGGGCCGAGCCGCTGTCACTCGACTGCGGGGCAGGGGAGCCGGTCTCATGGCGAACGGCTGAACGCGGAACAGATGGCACTTGCGGCAACGGCTCAGAGAGGCTCGTACGATCTGGCGCCCGCGGACGATCCAATAGCGATCTCTGATGCTATTGATGCCAGCTCAGGGACCTTTGACACCCTTTAAGGCCTTCTGACGTCCGTTTGACGTTAGCTGAGGGCCCTTTGAGGCTATCTGAGGGCCCTTTAAGGCCATCTGAGAGTCCTTTGAGGTCATCTGAGGGCTCCTTAAGGCCATCTGAGGGCCCTTTGACACCATCTAAGGGCCCTTTGACACCAGATGAGGGCCCTATGACGCTAACTGAGGGCCCTTCGAGGCCATCTGAGGGCCTTTTGAGACCATCTGAAGGCCATTTGAGGGCCCGTTGTACACGGTCTTCGGTGGTCTAAGGATTAGTTAGAGGCCCATTTGAGGCGGCCTTCGGCCGCCTCAAATGGGCCCCTTCCTTCGAGTTGGGCCCCCCAACTCGAATGGGGGGGGGGCACGGGCCCGTGTGCCCCCCCTTGTGTGCGCCCTTGACCGTAGTCCGCCATGGTTGTCTTGGTTGGATTGTCTGATGTTTCCCTGAACTGAGATCAATGTAATAGCGTTTAGTATCGATGTTGGAGTGTGTGGTTTGTGACATGTGCATCACCGTCAGTTGTTGAAGCATTTTCTCTGTTTTGTATGAAAGCTCTTCTTCCTCTCAGTCAGTAACGGAAGTCTTCAAGTGCATTTCCACGAAAATGTCTCTCCCCTCCCATAAAAAGTCGACGGTCGCTCAATCCTGACCCCTGCCGTGTCTGTGCCCTCAGGTGACGTTCTCAGCGGCGTCTGCTACGTCGGCGTCTGGAACATGCCGGCCCTGCGCGGCTTCGTGCTGGCACCCCTTGTTGTCTACCTCGCCCTGGGCACCGTCTTCCTGCTGGCCGGCTTCGTCTCCCTCTTCAAGATTCGCACCATCATGAAGAGCGACGGCACTCGCACCGACAAGTTGGAGAAGCTGATGATTCGTATTGGCGTGTTCTCGGTGTTGTACACCCTGCCAGCCACACTGGTCATCGCCTGTCTGTTCTACGAGCAGGCTTACATGGACCAGTGGACTCTCGGCTGGCAGGAGCGGCAGTGCGCGCAGAGGTCGAAATACGCCATCCCCTGTCCGCCGCGCCTGCCCGGAGGGCCGCGGCCGCAGCCGCACTTTGAGTTCTTCATGATCAAGTACGTGATGCTGCTGATTGTCGGCATCACCAGTGGCTTTTGGGTGTGGTCGCGGAAGACCCTGCAGACGTGGGGTCGGCTGTGCGGCCGCGGTGCGCCGCCTACGGTGTATCGTACCCCTGACGGGCGAGTAGTACACCCAAATAGGGTGTGAGTGGCGCGGGGCGAACGGAAATGAATGGACATCAGTGATGCGTGTGGAAGAGAGCGGAAGTGTGCTGAAACGGACGGTAATCATCCTGCCCTGACGTAGATCTGACGTGAACGTCAGGGTCGGGATCGCCGCCGTAACGTACTGCTCAGCCGCGTGCCGGATGCGCGCCCGTAAAAACTTTGCCACTAGTGGGATTTGAACCCACGACCCGTCTGCTGGGCTGCTGCCTTCTGTGTTCAATGACGCTCGCTCTGCTTGGGGCCATTGCTCTGCGTTTGTCTGTGATGATGTATTGGTTCAACATAAATGCTACGTTGCCTTCGAAGCGCCGCTCGTCGCTGGTAGTTCGACGCTACGCCTCCTGGCGTCATGGTTAGCTCCGAGTGGTCGATGAGCCGTCGAATGTGTCGCGTGTCGAGAAGCCATTAGCGAAAGCGAGTGTGAATGAGGGACGGCCGACTGCCATGCCAGACCGTTTTCAGGCAGTCAGTCAACTGGGGCGAGTGTGTGAGTTGTTGTGGGGCCTGTTTGGGAGCCGGGGCATCGCGCGCGTGCAGGCAGGGTCTAACCCGCGCCGCTGAATCTCATGGGGCCGCCGCTGCCTTGGCGCGCCGGTGGGCGGTGCCAGTGCCCACTCCAGTAAAATGGCTGAGACAGGCCTGCGTTGAGATCGGAGGCATTGCAGAAACTGTTGTAATTGTTGTGTGGGGATCGTAACCTGCAAATGTGTACTATGACGTATAATATACGTAAATGTGCAAGCTATCAGATATATGAGTGCTCTTGGGATGCTGATCTCACGAAAATCACCTGACAACGCAAAACTGTGTTGTGCATTGTCTTTAAGTTTTCACACTCCCGCATTGAACAAACAGTGTTGTATTCACTTTCCAGCGCGTCTTCATCAGCGGGCACTTTCCCTCACACTTCACAGGATAAGGCAGAACACGGCGCACGTTATTGTGACATACGTTGTTATGGATGACCGACCGTTGAAGTCATCCTCCCGAGTCCCGGAACAGACTCGCGCATAGTACTAAAACGTAAGTCACGAAATATGACACAGCATTCGCTTCTTCGTTCATTTCATAGACAATGGCTTCCACAAAAAGTCTGAGGTGCGCAAGAGATTTTCAGCCGCACAAAAAGCGTTACTGTGATGGATTTAGTGAGCGACACACAACTGCAGTTTTCCATACGCGTAGTTCGAAATCGGGCGGACACCGAATTCAGTCCGATGCATCACCTCACTACATATCAATTTACAATTCAGTCGAAGTTACGCCTAGCCTCGCCCCATCAGTCTGCAGATCAGGGCCTCAACCAGTGATGATGCATCACCAGACGTCAGTCGCTCCGTTATCATCTCTCATCAGCGTCACTGACGAGCGTCTCTGCAATGCATCAGCTGACGCCGCGACAGGCGGCCGGTCGGACCACTTTTTTGACCGTTGTTTCCTCGACCAGCACTCGCAGAGACCAGTCCTGTGTCCTGTCAGTGATACCAGCCCCTGTCGCTGCCAGACGCTTCTAAAAGCGGCGCCTGCTCGCCAAACCGACTTGCAAGGCTGGACCTCACACATTAGAGGCACCGACCCGGGGAGGGAGGAGGAAATTCACCAGGTGGTCAACTGTAGGCAATTAAGATTGGCTGACTTCTTACGTAACCCGACGCCGGTTAAAGTGCAGAGTGCTGTTACGTTTACCGTTATCAGTAGGCAGACTGACAGCTGAGCTCATCTCCGAGTAGCGGGCTACCAGCCCGGGCGCTATCATGCGTTTGTGTGTCTGTCTGTCTTTCATCGAGCGGGCAGCCATCAAGAGAGCTATCATGCGTTTGTGTGCCTGTCTGTTTGTGGGTCTGTCGAGGTTCGTCTCTGTCCACAGCCGCCATCGATCATCAGACAGCGAGCCAGTAGCGGTTTGTGTTTATTGTACTGACCGTATGCCGGCGGCACGAGCATCCACACGCCGCCGGCAGCTCCAACGGAGCCGGTCACAGGAATAGACTATCCGAACGGAGCACACGGATACGCAGGGACCGCCGCAACGAGGACAGACACGCTGGCAGACAACCGATCAGGCGTCAGGGCGGGCCCTTAAACTGAACCTATCTGTCCTACGCGTCACAGACACAGACACAGCACAGCAACGACTTTACAGTAACGGAGTTTTAACCTCGAAATTGTCCAAATCCTCCGATGAAAGCCTTATATCAACAAGTAAATCGCAACATGAAACTTCCAGGCAATGCAGATTCGATTCAACGAAACATCTGCCAGCATCTATCGACCATCGCCGTAACTCCTATGTATGTACAGCACAAACATTACAAAAGAGCCTATTGTACAATCACATGCAGAGAGAACCACCGGAACCACGGTCTCTATCTCTCGCCCTCCTTGTACGGAACTAACAGCACTAACGCACCGGCCATCTCGGCACCAACAATGGCCCGGCTGGGGCCAAGGCGTGACCGAGGGGCCGGTATGATACAGCGACTTGCATTGACGCTCTGTCTTCCAGCTTACAATAGCCAATCAGTAGTACAGCGCTCGTCTGTGCTGGTATCGTCAGCCAGGGGCGGGGTGGGGCAGGCCTGGAGAGGGGAAGAGGATGGGAGTGGGAGGAGAGAGGATCAGGGGAGGCTAGCCAGAGCCAGAAGATTGCGTGTGGTAAGCCGCTGCGGAGGGATGATATGGAACAGCGCAGAACTGAACAAGGTGCGCCCGAAACGAATTACAAGCTTCAAAGTGCGTCCGAAAGTGTCTATCTAAACTGCAACTCCATAAACTTCACCACGAGGACATGGTTTTCATTCTTGACTACTTTGCAACGACCGATCTGTTTTCTGCACTTCCGACCAACACAAATCCGGATTTAGTGAAACAAGAGAAAAGAAGAAAACACTAGATTACTACCTACTACCGACCAGCGCCTCGCTCACGTTCCTACGCCCTGTTAACCCTGCGCACCAGCAGTCCCTCTCCCGTTTCATCGTCTCCCCCGGTACATCGTTAGCTCTCTAGTCTCTGTATCGTACCAAGGCGGTGGAATCTCCCTGACACACACTTGCACTAACAGCACAGACCGTCAGACATCCTGTCCTCGCCATTTACAGTGGCTAATGAGTCGCGTAGACACCTCAAGCTCAGGATCTCTATCATCGACCCCTTTCCTCTCTCTCCCGAGACCACCCGCCTCTGCCCCCACCACTTCCCACCGCGGGGGCCATATTCTAGCTGGCTATACCACCCGCCCGTCGAGCACCGTACAACTCTACTGGGTGACGACACACCAACCTTCGCTCCTTCTGAACATACCATCACTACGCACTGTCCCTGTTTCCTGTAGACTTCCAGCCATCACTACCGAACATCACACCATCGTTATAACGTCACCAGTGACGTGACGTCACACCGCAGCCGTGACGTCACCAGCCGGGGGTCAGAAGTCCACGGGGTCGGAGGCGGGGCCGGCGTCTCCCGACCCGCCCGGCTGAGACGACGGACCCACGTACAGCTCGCCAAAGCGGCTCATATACTTGCGCACGTAGTAGCGAGCTTTGTGCTTGACCGGATCGCTTGGAACGAGGTCTTCGACGCGCTTCACGCTTCGCAGTTCCTTTACTAGCACGTGGTGCGTCAGCTGCCGGGGAGAAAGGGTCATGTCATGGGGTGAGTAAGGGGTCAGGGGCTCTGCATTGGGTGGGGCCAGCGGTTAGATAAGGGTAGCGAATGTCATAAATCGGCATCTTATTTGCAAGCCGCAACACAAAGATGAGTTTGGTGAGAAAAAAAAAACAACATAGAGCAGGGCTCAACAAAGAACAATGTAGATGTTCTTGTGTAATGAGAAACTTGAGTAACCTTTTGTAATGGAAAACTGGAGTTGAATATCATTCAATGGAACATGATTTAGACCAAACAAATAATTAAAGCTATAAAAAGGCGGCATGATAAGGAAGAACTGGAGACGCTTCCGGAAAGACTGTACGCTTGAAATGGTTATCGAGACTTCCCCGAAGCACAAAGAGGGTCGTTTTACGCCCAGTGACGCGCAGCTACCAGCTTTATGGCATGATCAAATAGCGCGTAAAACAACGGGTGCTACCCATCCGTGAGAGTGGCCGTAATTCAGCCCCAATCAACTTCCAGCCGGCGGGCAGGCTGCCAATCGTAAAATGGTCACAGAATGGACTAACTACAACGCATCACTTCAAATGAGGACCGGCACGTACAGTGTTCTACCAATCATCTCAACACGCTCAGCAGGCAACTAACTACTAGAAAAGAAACGGGAAGACTGTCACACAAAGACTGGCCAAGACAAAGAAGTGACATGGAATATGAACTGAAGGTGTGATAGAGGAACATTGGGAACCAGCTGACAACACCATTCATAGGTTAGGGCTGATGGATAAGGGACGAATGGTCAACCTTCGCCAGATCACCCAGCAACATGTTTAATGGTGTGGAATGCGGATAGCCTCCTAGAAGTGCAGCGTCTATACGGATCAAATACGGGTGAATCGTTGGGATTGTTGGAAAGGGTGTCTGTGAACCGGAAGGTGACATACGTGGAAGTGACACACCATATGGCAAAACGTGCCGGTCGGCTTAGCCATGCTATGGGGATTTCACGGTGAAATGTCCGCCTATAAGGATCGTGAGGATAGCCGCAAATAACTATACAAAAACAAGCCACCAGCCCATTCTGAGACCCCCGCGGGACCATTCCCACGTTAGGAGAAAAGAAAACTAAGAAGCTTTATTTGTTACTTAGCGTTAGCGTTCGTCGACGAAACAAAGCCTCATGGCAGAGCTGATGCTTCAAAGCAATCCACCGCCCAGGCAAGGTGTTTACTCAAACTGAGTACCATTAAATTCGCGACAGAAACCCAACGTAACCGCAACATGCTACTGGCACTACCACCTCCTCAAGACATGATTTGACTTAGCACGGCGAAAGAGCACTCAATCATAGCACGGCTTACTAAATAAGCACTTTGGTTTTTCAAAGTGCTTGGAATGCAAGGTCATTTAATCTAACACACTTCCATGAAACCCTCCACGCTGGACCCTTACCCCGGGTTCAACACGCACCTTTTTGGCGAGCAGTTTGAAGTCCTCTGTGGATGTGATGCGGCCCTGCTTGCAGGTCGGCCTGCGGAAGCCGTTGAGCACGGAGACGACGACAGCCGACATGTGCACCAGGAACCTGTCCTTAATCTGCAACACCGGGCTTATGTCCTTTGTCTGTGGAGCACGCGTCGGCCGTTCACATCCCACGCGGCGGGCACGGATACACGGTCCCGGACCAGACGACCGGTTAGAGTCGCTCGACTTAGGTGACTGTATTACACTAAGTACAGGGTAAACCCAACAGTCACCATCACCGTCTAAATACTAACCTCAGGATATTGTTACCCTCACACAAAATAAGAAAAGTGGACAAGCTTCTATAGCAAAACTGAAACATCCCGACCCCGAAGAAGTGTACACAAGGACGACGGCTTTGGTGCCGTCCAAACCATGCCTGTCGCCTCAGACATGACTGAAATATTGACTTTACTCGAGCGGTAATGCCCTAATCCCGCCATAAATTATCAAAACGACAACAGTGCTGATAGGAAGATAGGACCTCAGCGCGGACTCCCGTGCCCAGTGCTTCGTAGAGCGCTGCCCGGCCTGCCCAATATGTCACGCCTGCCATAAATATGATTGTGGCTGATCCCTTAACGGCACTCCGTTGTTGAACGAAAGACTGATAGCGGTTCGCTGATAGCTACTGGCTAGTGGCATGCCGGTGTTGGACAATGCTTTTTCTGTACGTTTACCGGGGATTCACAAACAAATATCCTGTTACAGACGAAAGATCAATAAGCTGGCGATACGGGCCCGATAAAGTTCACACACAAGTAGCAAGGTGGATTTCCGCTTACAAAGCACACACCACATGAATTTGTCAAACGTCAATGTAGCATGAAACGTAGAGACAAACCAAGTCGAGCAGTGCTAACTCGGGTATCAAACAATACAATATCACAAAATTTGAAGAAATACATCAAATTTGGTACAAATTTAGCGACTTCCTGTACATGAGTAGTTATGCTCTACCTGATAATGTACAGGGTGTCTCAAAAGTTCGTTCACAGGTACCAGCCATGCTTTTTTGTCAATAATTCTGAATCAACAAGAAATTAACAGTCGAAATTTTGCATGGGCATTGGTGACAACCTTCCTCAAGCAGCCTCATTGTTTTCAAGTGCATTCGACCCTTCATGAGCTCACAAAAAGGGTTCACCTCTGACCATGGGTCAGGCACGAAAATGTAGGTTGCAAAGTCGGGTATGTTGTGAAACTCTCTGTTTCAGGAGTAATGGGAATGGTTAAGTCGGAAATGACACATGGCTAAGTGTCGGCGAGGATGGGTGCAACATGATGATCATCTCATAAAAACGGTGGCTAAAATTTTTGAAGGACGAAACCATGCGAGACTAACGGCGTTTTGAACGACCCTCGCACAACAGCAGACTCGTGTTCCGGAAAGCAGCTGAAAATGCGGTCATAACTATTGAAAACTGGCAAGAAGGTCACAGACAGAGGTTACCCATTTTCAAGAAGTGCAGGTCATCGTAAAATAAAGACAAATTATAATTTAAAATTGTTTATAATATCTATAACGCTAATTTTTGGGGACAATAACACAAAAATCGTCAATGCCAAGGACACCTGACCCTCCAAAAGTATCAGTTATTGTAAAATTTTATCTAGCGAAGTTTCAAGAGGCAGATCTGCAGCGAATAATTTTCTTTTAAACACAAAATCCCGATAAAACCACACGATGGACAGGTTTGGGCCGTTTACAAAGCAGAACATCTCCCGAGGAAAACACTCCGCAACCGAGCGAAGGTCTTGGCATGGGGAATGACGAGCGCTTGGAATTTGCAAAATTTGCACAATGTGTCTGAGAAACAGACGTCCGACACATTCTGCTACCATATGATGCGAAAAATTTACTCCTGGTACTTTCCGTTTGTTCAGGACTGGGGTCGTTTTGAAAAGGAAAATGGCGCTTGGGATGTCGGCGCCAGTCATTCATGAAGGAGTTAGCGCCAGAGAATGCCTACAAAATACTCAAGAATGGTGTCGATGCAAGCTGTCGGCTTTCAGGGAAAATCAGATGTTGCCGGGGAGCTAGTCAAAACTAAATCCGACGCAGAAACTGCAGGGGATTCCCCTGCAAGAGCTTGAAAGCTGGTAACCTTTTATCAGCCTCCGGCAGCTGACGGAGCAACAAAAATAGGTATGGGAAAATATTTTTGGAGATACAGCAAAGGGGTTGGTTTCCAACCTTCTTAATCAGTTGTCAAAGCATACATATTTGTCTAGTGTACACACAGACACCAAACCCTTATACTTTTGGCCGGTTCTTATATGCTTTATTGGCATGGGAAATGTGTGAACGAACTTTTGAGACACCCTGTAAGGACTAAGGATGAGAAAGGTCACCAATTATTGGACAAATTGAGTTATATTCCCTCGCACTTACACGCACACACTACCAGCAACCCACCACCATGCCCACTCCTCTCCCTGCCTTTAGCCCGTCCCCCGTACCTTTTTGGCCGTCTCTGAGCTGGTGTCCGCCGCGGCGGAGGTAGGTTTCGGTTTGACCGACGCCGGACCCGCGGAGCCCGCCGAGGGTTCAACGGAGGACGAGGAACTTCTCTTGGGATCCAGCTTCCGCCGCTTGGCCAGCACCGCCGCCTCCGCCTCGGCTTCGGCTCGCCGCCGCTCCCGGGCTCTGAGAGGAGTCAGATGGGCGTCATATGGGGGTCAGATGGGGATCGGACATGGTCAAAAGGGTCAGGGACGGGTAAGACGAGGATCAGAGACTAAGAAGAGCAAGAGAGCGGCCAGGTAAAAGTCAGATAGGAATTAAGGAGGTTTTGGCTAGGAGTCTAACAGGGGAAGGAGAAGTCAGATAAGGGCAGGCAGGTCAAACGGATCAGAACTGAGAAAGACGGGCTTGTCCGGAATAAATAATACACGGGTAGCACATAGTTACGGCGGGAGCAGATAGGCGTTTATCCCGCTCAGAAGCGAGATCACGAGGGACGAGAGGCGCTTGCTAGACAGGAATGAATAATACACGGGTAGCACATAGTTACGGCGGGAACAGATAGGGGTTTATCAGGCTCAGAAGCGAGATCACGAGGGACGAGAGGTGCGTGAAACCTACCGCAGCTAAGAGGACGATTTTTAGCAGTGCGGCTGACCATTGCAACATGAGTAATAATTTACAATGTCCACTCAACGTTAGTCTCATAATCAGAACATTATCATAGTGCATCAATGACTGAAGTGGAGGCTAGCCAATAACCACGATAGCGTCACGGTAAATTAATAAAGGCGCGGTGCTAATACTGATAAGCTGAATGTAACCGAACGATAGCATCATAGATTGTCGGGGAACACCTGAAATAAGTTGCAGCTTGCTTGTCAAATAATCAAGCCCTCTTTAATTTGTCACACAACCTTCAGAAATTATTATCAAACCATTCTCTTCCCCCATCAACGTCCTGAGTTATACCCCACTCCCCAACGCCAGACATACGTCCCCTGACCCCACGCGGTAACTCACGCCTGTTCCTGTTGCTGCAGTAGCGCCTCCTCCTTCGCCTTGAACCTCTTGATGGCCTCCTCGCGGATGTGTCGCGCCTCGTCACCGGGCGCCCGGTCGCCGATAGTGCTCTCCTGCTGGTGTCGCCGGTGCTTCCTCAGCAGACGCTCACACTCGCGGTCTCGGCGCCGCTCGCGCCGCGCGTCGGCGCGCCGCTGTCGTCGCTCTCGACGCTCGCGACGACGCGACTCGGAGCGGCTCGACTCCGGTGGAGGCTGGGGGTGGGGCAGGCGGGTTAGAGGGAGAGCTGACTTAGGGAGACTGCAAATGACGAGAAACGTGGAACGTCACTGATTTTCCTGTCGATAGACTTGAAAGAAAAACGAAGTAACATATGTACAGAAATCAGATCATGAAATTCGCTAACAGATGGTTCTACATGTTTTCTTTTGAGACCATAATAATATTGATTCTAATTTCTATCCTATCCTGATGTAGATATCTATACTCACACTGGGCGGTTTGTCCAGCAGCGGATCCGCCGTCCTGCTGCTGTGGCGACGACTCAGGCGGCGTAGCAGCCTCTCTGCGGCCGTTACGTCGGGGATCTCCCCCTCCTCTAACTCGTCTTCAGGTGCCGTCAGTCGCGGCGGCGGAGGCGCCTCGGGTAACACAGGGCTGGGAGTGCGCGGCTGGGCCGGACGCTCCTGGACAGAACGGCGACGGGGTTAGTGAGTGGGGGCTGGGTAAAATGGACGAATGCAAATAAATCCCATCAAAGAAAATGAATTTTACAAAGTGAAAGCCAATGCCGACTAGCCAAAGTTCAACGCTAATCTCGAGGCCACAGGGATCTTTGTCAATAGAAACACAAAGGACAGACAGGTAACCAATGACGTAACCCACTGACACTATTAGGCTACTTCACTAAACTGAACGTAACTATTAATACTCGACGTAACCTCAGTCCGCACCGTCACTCCACTCGCCTCTAGAACACGTCCTTACCTTGCCCGCACTGCCGCCACTCCCAGAGCTGAGTCGCCTCTTCCGCCGGACGGCCGACGGACTCGCATGACCCCCGTGACTGGACTCTGAGTCGGAGCTGGATTCTGAGCTGGAGCTGGACGAGCTGCTCTCGGAGCTGGACTCGGAGCTGGACTGGTTGGTGGGGCTGTAGCTGGGCCCGCCGACCGGCTCCGGGTCGGCTACTGTGGAGTCCGGGTAGGCGGGCGGGTCCCAGCGAGTCTCCAGCGTCACCTGAAGACGTAGTCAGCGCAGGTCAGCAATGGGCGGAGGCGGCGGAGGCGGGGCGACTAAGCATGTCTGGCTAACTCAGGTCAGGATACGGCGTCCGGAAAGAGACTCAGGAAACAGACCCTGAATTATTTCAGACAGGCTCACCCAGAAAGGTTTTCACCTGAGTAGTCCAAACCAATGCTGCTAAATCGAGAATCATTCTAGCAGTAACAGCCAAATTCGCCATCTCCAGTAACAGCCAAGTTCGCCATCTCAATAACATGCCCAAAGCCAGTCGCGGAACTCTCTTCCATTTCTAGATCGGTCTAGAACACGTGTAGGCTCAGCAAACCCCGCCCAGCCACGTCCACCTCTCACACCCACCTGATGATAGTAGTACACCTTTCCCGTATCATCGGTCGCCATTCTCCACTTGGGCGGCAGTCGGACCGAGCCCTCTGCCTCCGGCTCAGGCGGCGGCGGTGGCCGGGCCGGTTCGCGGGGAAGGGGCGGCTGCTGAGGCGGCGGTGAGCGCGGCCGGGCGGTCTCCTCCGGCAGGGGAATACTGGCCACGCTGTCGGCCGGCCCCAGCCCGGAGCGGGTGGTAGTAGAGGTAGAGGTGAGACTGGGGTCCGGCACGAACCTAAGGGAGCAGTGATGGGTGGGAGTGAGAATATGCAGAATAAAGTAATGTCCAGCTAGCTGACCACCTAAATATACCAACAACGAACAAAAAGGGAGTTCTTGTCGAGGGACTTAAGAACGTAAGATACAATTCGAATAGGTCACCACTCACCACAATCACACATAAAAAGAAGTGTTGGTACTGACTTCCCAGATCACACACGGAATTCAAAGCCATATTATGCTTAAACCCACAACATACAGAAGTAGTACCAATCATCATCCAGTAAAACCCGCCATAACACCTACCCCTCAGCTAACAACTAACAACTAACCCATACGTCCCCCACACTCACCTGCCAGTGACCTGAGCCCTCAGCAGGTCCATCAGACCCATCTGTGGTAACTGATCGGCCATCACGCGCTGCGGCTGCTGCGGGGGCGGGGACGGCGGCCGACGCTGGGGAGGGGACGGCGGACGGTTCCCGGCGGGAGGGGACGGCGGGCGGGTCTCCGCGGGAGGGGAGGGAGGCCGAGCCTCCGCGGGAGGGGAGGGCGGCCGAGCGGTGGTCGGTGGGGGTGCAGATGTAGACTGCCGGCCCTGCGCCACCCGCGCGAGGTACTGCTGGGCCTGCTGGAGATCGACCGCCGCCATACTCTGCGGGGAGAAGAAGATGGAAGGTGAGGTTAGACATGCAAAACAATTATTGAAAAGGAAGACAGTGAACTACTCACAGGCACACAAGAAAGATAGCATTGACTCCCCTATGCTATCGTAAAACTAAAGAAGCAGACGATATACATGAATTTGAATATGAACTTGTCTTGTATGCTCTCAAGACAAATTCATATTAAACAGATGCTCCGTGATAATGAGTAATGCTGACAGATAGAATCTTATCAAAGACTGAAAATTTAAGGTGACTGGACTATTTCGACATCTAAATTGACAGCAAACAGCAGCGGCTTTAAAAAGGCCAGATAACAGCACAACCTTCTCACCACCTTCAAACGCCACACCATTCCGTCGGCGACTGACCTGGAATACGGCCAGGTGATGAGGTAGGGCTGCCATGAGGGCCGGGTCGGCGCCAGAGGCCGCCACCAGAGGCACGGCCGGGTCACCGGGGGTGTACGGCTGCCACGCGCCCGCCGACGGCTCCCAGTAGTACCTGAGGGGTGAGTGATGTGATCGGAGAACAACACTACGCTATGTGCAACAAGTAATAGCGATCCGAGATCATGACGGCACTGCCAGAGTAAACGCAAAGTAAGAAGGCACTTGAGCAAGAGTTACGAGCTACATTGAGTTACATTAAATCGCTAGACCAGACTATATCCTGCGACACGACAAAGCCACATAACACACATTGCCCCACCAACCACCAGAATCGGCCCACCTGGTGCCTCTCTCTAGTCTAGATCAACCACCTCTGGAGTACAAGCCCGCCTCTCTTAGACCAAACACCTTTGAAGGAATACCCGCCCAGATCAGCCACACCTTCCCCTCCTAAGAACGACTACCACACTCTCGGGCCTCTGTAAACTAGCTGCCACTACATCCCCGAGTCCCGAATCCCCACTCACTGGAAGCTGGCGTCGAAGATGGGCGTCAGGTAGGGATCCAGGCCGAGCATGGTACAGCGCTGCTCGTGGCCGCTCCAGAGCTCCTCCTGCTGCTGTCGCTGTACCCTCTCCGGCTCCGGCTCCGGCTCCGGCTCCGGCTCCGGCTCCGGCACCGGCTCCGTCACCGCGGGAGCCGCGGGTGCGGGGTCGCCCTGGAGCCGGCGGCGCTCCTGCTCTCGTCTCTGCCGCTCCTGCTCCTCCTCCTGTTGGACCTCCAGAGTGAACAGCTTGCGCCGCTCCTCCTTGGTCAGGCGGCTGTCGGAGGGCGGAGGGCGATCGTCAAGATAGGCGGCGGAGCACGATGGGTTACAACTTACAACTGTGGGTAAAAGGAGCAAAATGGCATCAGAATATGCAATGAACTAAGTGGTTGAGAAACTAAATGCGAATAACAGGATTACGGACACCATGACGAATTTTCCGGTAAAAACTGTTGAAAAACATCTTTAGATTAAAAATGATAGCAAAATGAGCAAAAAACATACCTTACAAGCAAACCATAGACACGCACCGCACCTTCTACCCTGTTGCTTTACGTTCTAAAATTAGAGGTGACGTACCTATAAACCATCGCTCGACCGATAACACCACCGTTTCATAGAGCTACAACCCTAAGAATCAGCCGTATCTCACCTATCGCTGAAGGCGCGGTACTTTTTGGTGCGCCGCTCCACGGGTTCTGGCGACTCCCTGGAGCGTTTTCTGCGCTCCGGCGAGCAGCCGTAGCCGCGCTTGGCGTACTGGGAGCTGGCCCGCGTCTGCTGCTCCAGGTACGTCTGGTAACCACGGTCTGGCAACACAGCGGTGACGTCACGTGTGAGTGGAAGATGGGAGGCGATCGTGGATTTGAGGCACTTAACTTGGATTATAAGGCAGGTTGAACAGCACCGTGGCGATGACATGGAGTTGTAAGAGAGCCGCATTTATTGTGAAAAACTCACCTTGCCAATGACAACGGTAAACACGTTTCAAACATCTTCTTCAGATATCTAGATACACATTACACAATTATACCTACTCATCAAAATTTGACCATACATGGAGTCGGCACCCACTCACCGGCCTCCTGTTCGTGCTCCCGCATCCGCTGAAGCCGCTCCTTTTTCGGGATGCGGAAGACGTTCTTCAGGGTGGACCACGAGGTCAGCAGCTCCTTGGCCAGCTCAGAGATCTGAAAGAGGATGGGAACGGGTAGAGTAGAGGAACGGCGATGTAGGCAAAGAATATGGCACAACGAAACTCAATAGTCAGTGCCACTGGTTTATGCGAAAAGTGACGTGACCAATTCAACAGAACAAATTCGTACAATGCATGCAAATTATTGAACCAAGGAAAGAAATTCGTACGTATTTGAATGTTTGTGAAGCTGCAATGGACAACAAAACGATATTGATTAAATCGACACACCAGTCGCTGGCCGATTTTTTTTTGGAGTGATACCACATACAACCATTTCAATTTCAAAATCACTTTCCACCCAACCAATCCCAAGCCCAGCAAATAACCCCCATCCAACCTACCTCCGCGGCCTCCTTGTCGCCGATCGGTCCAGCCTCGGGCGGCGTGTGGTCACTCGGCGGGTCCGTATCCGGCGTGGTGGGGGTGCTCGGTCGACTGGCCTGTGCCCATCGCTCCACGGCGGCCAGTACACGCGACTCGCGCACCGCTGTACGGTCGGGAATCGGCAGCACCGAGAGAGTTCGCAGGATCTGCCCGGCGGAGACGTACATGTTATTGGCTCGAAATGGGAAGCAACTGTGAAACAAAGATGCAAATTACAGCAAATGATGTAGGCACAAGATGGATACAGGTTGGCATACTTGATAGGACATCATGGTCGATGACAGAGTGATAAATGTTTGGTAAATAAAAATTGAGACATAAGCCAGAATACCTATATTGTGAAAGTACAGTCTTCAAACGTAAGTGGCATCCTCTAAGTAGGATCTTAACTCGTATTACCATCAGCAGCTATAAGGCATTGTTCGACGTCTGGTTTAGTATCTCAATTGTCTTCATGAGGCTGTGCCATTGATAACATGCATATCCCATCCCTCCTTACCTCCTTCCTGAGACTGTGCGTGTCCGAGTCGGGCTGTGAGTCGCCGTTGGTGGACGGACCGCATGCCATCCAGGTCCACATCAGACGCAGCCCGTGGTAGTCCAGAAACAGGCGTCTGTGGGAACACGGGACGAGCGTTAGACTGGCAAGCTAAGACAGACAGTACTCAGTAGCAATATCAGAACAAGGCGCCGGCCGTGGTAGTCCAGAGCCAGGCGTCTGTGGGGCATACGAATAGAGCGTTAGACTGGTGAACTGAAACATACTGTAGCAGAAGCAGAACAAGACGGAGGCCGTGGTAGTCCAGAAACAGACGACTGGTGGGGTCAACGGGGTATATGTTAGATGAGGTAATGCAAATAAAATTTGGAACGGAAATTTGCAATCATGGGAGAACAATCGATAGACCGGGGGAAACGTTCAAGCTGAAAATATGAAACAAGTGCGAACTACCATATTGTATGCCCCGACAAATCGCAGCAAACCTGAATTCTCCCGACGCAAGCAGCTTTAGGCCAGTCTCGCTGCCCGCAGCACCCATGGCAAGGCCAGGCCTTGCCATTTGTCCCTCAAATCTGATTCCAAACCCCTTTCAGCCACCCATCTATCCCTTAAAAAAAAACCTTCCCCTCCTACCTGCACGGCTGGTCGGCAGCCCTCAGCAGCTGTAGCAGCGTACACCGGTCGGCGTCGCTCTCGGCCCGCACCATCAAACGGGACAGCTGTAGTGTGTGCTGGCGGGACTTGAGGCCGGACGCCGCCAGACGGGAGATCTCCACACCCAGCTGTAGGCACAGACAGGGAGAGGTTCAGGAGAACGCCATGACGCCAGAAAAACGAGAACCGTATGTCAGTAGATGAGAATGAAGCCTTTGGTCGAAGGTGATGAATATGACTGTTTTTTTTTAAGGTACAATACTTTTTTTCAAACATTTATTGACAAACCATACAAATATGACACAAGTAAATAATAATCGAGGGCTCTCAAGCCCAACAAGGACAGTCTCTGTCATGGCTTCTGACACGAAACAGCCGGTTTCCCGTCTATGCTAACGAGCGCTCCAGGTTGAGACGTTTAAACCCGCAAACACCTGATATGCACCGACACAATAGGGCTTTCAAAACCCCCACAACGTGCGAGTAATATTTGGCGAGCTGTACACGCTGGCATACAGTGTTGGCAATATACACAAATCGGACGCCACATTTCAACTGCATTTTGACTGGGCGGCGGCCGAATTATAAAAATATAGCTCGCCACCACCACGTGATGTGGTGTGGCCCGCCTGGCCAAGCCGCCCCGGTGTCCTTTCATGGACTAAAGAAACGCGGCGGGCTATCAGCCACCGCCCGCGCCGCCCGGCGAGGGGTATCGCGGGCGGCGCCCCCTATCCACCGGCCGGACGTGCGAGCCGTCGACTTGTAGGGCCGGCGCCCCGCACGCCCGGCCGGCCGACCGGCCCCAGTCAAAGAGGCCGGTCCCGGGTTGGCCCGGATGGGTCTTGGGAGCGGTGGCTGATTTTTTATTTTTTAAACAAACTAATCAACACAAAAAAAAAAACGAAAAAGAAAGAAAGAGGGACTCGTCTGGTGCGTCAGCGGCGCAGGCGGCGGCGGCCGCCGCAACGAGGGAAACCCCGGCGGCGACGGCGGCGGCCGGCCACAGCAGTGCACCAGCGCTCGCTGACCGCTACCCGCCCCCGCACCGGCGCCGGGGCACGCGGGCGCGCCTCCGCAGCGGACCGGCTCGCAGCATCGCGGTGACACAGGATGGGACTGAATGATGAGGCTGGGAGAAGGGTAAGGATGATCGTAATCTCTTTTTGTTCGTGAATTGTCTATGTTCTTAGTTTGATATTGTGATTGAAGAAATGCTGGTGTGTATTTGCCCAGTACTTGGTAACTTTAATTGTTTACTAAATGCTGTACGTTTCCCCATTTCTTGTTGAATTTGTGTGTTGTGTTGGATAACCTAGCTGTGTATAATTCAATTTCAGCCTCCCATCGAAGTTTGTTTTTTAGAGAAGCTATGCTAGGGTGTGTCTCGTTATAACCTGCTTCGTATATTACCATTTTTGCTAGAGTTATGATTATTATTTCTATATCGCTAAGGTTTTCAAGGAAAAACCATGACGCTAGGTTTCCCAGATTTATTGCTAATGGCCTACCAAAAGCTGTTTTAATGGATGACACATACGACTGAGTTATCGGGCATTGCCAGTACATATGCAATATTTTTTTTCGAACTTTTTTTAACCTAGCTTTTATACACAGCTTTTTCAAACTGTTAAATTGCTTTAAAAACTTAAGAGAAAAGTTGCATTATATTGGCAGTACAAAGAAGTTAACGCGTGAATCTGTGCATCTCCGAGCAAAGCATGCATGCTCATGCCTGGCAGATTGCTGTTACTACAGAATCACTCATCACAGAACAAACTAGGCTATCACCCACCCAATCCCTGAAACCCCTTTCCTCATCCACCCTCTCCGAAGCACCCACCTCTCTGCGCGCCGCGTCTTTCCTCATGACCCGCGCACGATCGGCCTTCCTCGCCGCTCCTGCGCGCGCTCCGGACTCCTCCTCCTCGCCATCATCCTCCTCCTCACTCTCTGGAGTCTGTTCGTCCGGTTTTCGGCCGATCCAGCCGCGGCACTGCGCCGAGCCGCAGAAACAGCGTTGCGCCTTCCGGCCGTACCTATGGATAGCGGTGGGAGGGATGTTAGGGTGGAGATGGGTGGAGAGGTGAGGGGGGGGGGGGAGATATCAGTGAGGTGGACTCAAAGATGCAGTCTGCATGAAGAGCACTTGGACAAAGGTAAACTTTGATTGTGATTTCCAAGAGAACAGCAGAAGGGTTAAAACATGCGTAAAACAAGAGAAAAAAAGTGAAAATAAAATAGGAAAATACGGGAAGATGTTCTGTGTGTGCAACACAGTAGGAATATATGCGTATCGAGCTCGTGCAATGCACCAACAAGGAGCAAAGCCATGACCTAAGTAACAGCTGTGAAAGCATAACCTGACCTGCGCAGTTGGTAGTCGAATGTGATCTCCTCTCCGGCTGCCACGGGCCGCTGAGTGAAGAAGCCGATACGGATCTCACCGTTCACCGTCCACTGAAAGGCAATCACACGTGTTACAGCCAGGGCCCAGGTTAGAGGCAAAGGGGTGCGGCGAGCGCAGTGAAGACGGCCATTTTGAAACAGTCGCGGTAATACAAAACCTGCAATCGATATGTCTTACTTGACGTATTTGCCATACCACTTTGTGAATAAACGGCTCTTTTACAAGTCCACTGATTCTTATAGACAAGCTTGCACATGTAACATTTGGCTCCCTGCAAAAATGATAAGCCTGTGTAGGTAAAAAAAAAAAACATTTCACGCTGAGCCTTCTATGCCCCGCAAATCTGACCACCCACCTCTCTATAATTACTCAACACAATGCTGGTAAAGCGACACCCACCTTCTGCGTTTCCGAGTTGGGCTCGCAGCTGTGGTTGATGAAGCGCGAGTCGTTGCCCTTCTCTGTGGCGTCCACAATGGTGTCGCCGCGCAGCGCCATGAAGTACTGGTGGTTGTACTTGAGACGGGCGTACTCGGAGCGGCGGCGACGGAACTCACGCATGTCCAGCACCTGAGCGAGGGGAAGGGGAGCGAGTGCGTATCAGTGAACGAGCGTTGGTGATGAAGCTTGCGTTTTTTTTTTTTTTTTTTGTCTTTACGATTTGATGCGAACAATATACGGAATTAGTAGAATACCTACAGCTAACAAAGTGTAAGCCACAAACTGTAGCGAAATCTCAAGTGGCAAAGTTATACAAACAGATACTTGAGACTGCTTTCAGATAATCCACTGGTCAATATTTTAGCTCAAGCTAAGCCCATCAGGCATAAAAGACGGAATGAAGGACACAAAAAAATATCCGTCACACTAACATCATTCACAGACAATCCTCTTTCCTCCCTGGACCTGAACTCACCTCTCCGACATACTCGTAGATGAAGGCGCCGGCTGGCAGGTCCTGCAGTGCCCGCAGACCGTACCCTTTGAGGTCAGTACGGAACACCTCGGTACGACAGTAGCGGCGCCGGGTGAATCTCTTGTTGCCGCACCGGTCGCCCATCGGACACCGCGAACCGCTAAAAAGAGCGGCGGAGAAGGTCAGGAAAGATACATTTTCAGCAGGTGATATAAGTGTCTTCAGTGCGAGACGACACAAGCACACGCAAGCCGACCGAGCCATGACCCATTGACCATGCAACTTTGAGAGAATGAGAGGATTATCAGTGAATAAATAAGTCAGAGGTGAAATACAGACAAGCATAAACATTCAGTCTACTTAGGTGATCTTTCTTTTTCAACCTACGCTCTTGCCATCACAGCCTAGCTCGACAACCTAAACCAAACCTTCCCCAAGATAGCTTTCCACCCCGCCTCCCTCCTTCCCACCCCCTGCCCATCTCACTCACCACTCGATCATGAGCAGCCGATTGAGACAGTCGGCGCCGCAGCCCCGCTCTCCCCGCTCCAGCTCCTCTGGGGTGAGGCTGCAGTCGCACACCATGCGACGCGTCTCCTTCTGCTGTTTGGTCTCGCGAGGCTTGGGCGCCAGCCAGATGTTGTCCGTGATCACCTGTGGAGGTTGGTCAGACGGGACGGGGACGGGATGAAAACGCGGTGATTTGGCCTCTTACGCTCCTCACAGCGCTTTATGTGTGTTTTGATTGATACCAAACCGACAATGAGTAAAGTACTGACAAGTCTGCAAATACTAGGTACGAAAGGAGTAACACAGATACAGCAAAGTTTATGTTTTAAGAAAACTAACAGGCAAAGAAGAAAAGCATCGACTTTATGAACGCTACACCAAACCCAACCCCAAGCCATCCTCCGTCAATATCTCACCTGATAGTTGCGGAGTTTCTCGCCGATTTTCGCCGCATGGATGCGGCTGTTGGCGAACTTCTGGTTCAGCACCTTGGCCAGCGTGCTCATCCCCGCCTCGGCCGCTGATTTCTTCCTCTCAGGACTTGTTACATAGCCGGGCCGCTTCTTTACGTCGGCAGCCTTCTCCGCTGGTCGCTGGTCACCGCGGGTCTCGTCAGGCTTTGTCTGCGCCGGACTGCTTGAGTCCGCAGAGTCCCTGGCGGCGGACTCCTGTACCGGCGCCGCTGGACTCGGGCTGCTGGTATCAGTTGATGCCGGCGGCTCCAGTGCTGCGCTCTTACCGTCAGCGTCTGAATCACCTATTGAATGAGTCTGTGATTCGTCGGGCGGCACGGAGTCCGGATGTGAATCCCGGCACTCTTTGTCATCCGATTTTAGCGTGTCGGAGGCAGTCACACCGTCATTAGCAGTCTTCTCTGAAGCTTCGACATCGTCAGGTTTGGGTTCAGAAACAACAGGTTCTAGCTTCTTCTCGTCGTTCTCTGATTCAACAACCACCGTCGCCGATTCGTCTTGCCCCGGACGTTCCTTCGTCTCTGACTTCGCAGCTGCTGCAGTCGATTCCACGGCCTCAATCTTAGCATCATTGTCCGCGTCCTCCGTATCTGACTTCGCCACAGACTCTGCGTCTGGCTCCGCATCTGGCTTCGGCATCGCTTCGCCATCAGGCTCAGATATCTGCGAGTCAGCCTCCTCCTCCTTGGTTTCTGTCGGCTCGTTCGGCGCCGTTTTCTGACTCTCAGGCAGAGTTTCAATCAGCGTTGCTCCTTGCGAGTCGTCTGACTTCAAGGGAAGGGTGGCATCAGCATCAGCGGATGGTGGGCTACTTAGGCTCGGATCTCCAGTCACTGGGGAGGGAGGCACCGAAATCTCTGGCAAAGTCTCGGCAGCCATCGAGTCGAGATCCATCATTGTCTGTGATGGATCGTACGCGGACTGGGAGTCGTCCTTCGCCGCAGGGTAGACTGGGGATTTCCCCTCCTCATTGCCTTCCTGGCTCTCGTCTGTCGCCGCCGTGGGGTGTTCCGGATCGTACGTGGATTGGGAAAGCTTGTCCTCCGTGAGCAGATCTGGACCACTAGAAGCAACAGAGTCTTCATTTGCCAAAGGCGCCTTCACAGGTTCTTTCTCCTCCTGCGTAATGGGTTGTTCACCAAACGCAGAAGCGTCGAACGGGTGTTCGGAGTTCGATTCCAGTTCAGCTTCAACGGCCGCTGACACTGCCCTCTTGTGCTCTGCTTCAGAGTCGCTATCGTACTGGACCGACTCGAACCGGTGTTCGCGGCAGTCTGCGTCGAACCGGACATCAGACCCCTTCTTAGGCTGCTCGTTGGACTCAACAGCTAGCTCGCGACACGACTCTTTTTCCAAGTTATCGTTCAGATCTGAGCCCCTTCTTGTCGATCTGCTTACACCAAGCGATTTCTCCGGCACGGCGTCTCCTTCATCCGAATCCTCTCTGTGAAAGGAGATCTTGTCCGCGAAGCTCAAAGCTGACGGCTCGATTGGTTCCTTCTTCGATTTTTCCTCATGATCGGCAGCATCATGCTTAGGCACCTCTCCTGGAAGAGGGATATCGGCCAGGTCTATATCCATCACACATTGTTCCTGCCGGGGACTCTGGAAGTTCTCCTGCTTATCGGGCACTGGGCTTTTCGCAGGAACTCCCACATCTTCAGCGGCGACAGGCTCGGGTGGCGGAATATTGGATGTTGCATCTTCAACTGATTTTTCAGGCACAGATTCATCTGCTTCAGAGTCCAACGGATCCGTACTTCTTTCCCTGGTACATGGTTCAAGAGCTGATTCATCATCAGAAGGCTCCCTCTCCTGCCGCACAGTATCCGGCGAACGCCTTTCTTGCTCGCGGAGAGGACTATCGGGACTGGACTCGTCGCTCTGCCCTTTCTCTGGCACACGGTCTTTTGATATCGAGACTTCCTCATCATCGACATCCTTCACGGCTTCGTTCCTCGCAGGCTTATCGACAGCATCCTCGCTAGGCTCCCCTGGTAGCTCAGGCACTGCCTTCCCGGAAACTTCATGTTCGGCTTCAACCACGTCAGCATCTGGCTCATCGACCTTCGGCAAGGGCATGTCATCAACAGGCTCTGCGTCGACTGGGAGCGCCGCCGCCACCTTACCAGTCTGTTCGTTAGAAACTTCCGGCTCACCCACGAACATCTTTGAATCAAACGAAGTTGTGGGAACATCCTCAGAGACCTCAATTTCTTTCGCTGGAGTGACTTCTGTCTTGTCCTTCGGGCGGCTCTCGGAGACCGGTTTGAGTCCATCGCTGACAGAAGTCCAGCCGAGAAACGGACCTTCTTCGTCATCCGAGGAGATGGACGGATCGGCGCCCACGCCGCTAGGGCCGGCGATGGCTAGTGGCTCGTTGGAAGGCGCCCCTCGGAAGGACACGGGTGGAGTTGACGGTCCAGCAGACAGTTCGAACTGCGGTGACTGACGTTCGGCCTCCTTACACTGTGTGGGAGCCGCCAGCTGGTTGAGGTCGAATGAAAAAGACACACGACCGTCTGGTTCGACTGACACCGTCTCCAAACGACCTCCTCGAGCTCCGCCAACCGTTGACGAGGACGAGGCCGTCGCTGTGTCCGGCGGCTGGCAGGCAGCGACACGACGACGGGAGCGGCGCGGCGCGCGCTGCCGACGACTCCTCTCAGCAGAGAACTCATCACCACCCGAGTACCCATCACTGCGCGTCGGTGAGTCCTCCTCTGCACCGGCATCGACGGCGACAGGGGCGGCGGAGGGGACCGACGAAACGCAGCCCGAGTCGTCGTTATCATTGGTATCCCGGAACGGCATCGACGGGAAGCTGCAGGCGTTATCATCGGCGTCCGGCGGAGGGACACCGATCAGCGGCGGGCTGCGGGAGTCGGCTGACGCCGCGGGGCTGCTGACGTCGGAGCCAGACCGCAGCGGCGGGCTGGGCGAGACGGGGACTTCCACCGCTAGCGGCGAGATGCGCGACACGGCGCCGTCCGTTCCCGCCACCGGCGGCTCTACTGGAACAGGACTGGGCGGCTGTGGCTGACTGCGTGTCGAGCGGCGAGTTTCTTTCACCTCGGACGTCTGAGGCTTGCTTTCTCGAGTTTTTGGTGATGGCTGGGCGTGGGCACCCTTTGAGCGAGATCGGGTGGATCGTGGTGGGGTTTTCCTCTCCTGAGTGGACCCTACAACAGGTAATTCGGGAGAGCTCTTGTCAGAGGCAGCGGGAGGGAAAGACTGTGGGTCTGGAGATGAATTAGAAGCGACATTCTTACGGGTAGAAGGAGTATCAGTAACCTTTTGATCCTTGTCGGAGCTCTTCGCCGTGTCACTGCTTTTAACACTAACCAATTTCGTATCTTGTTCCTTGCATTTGTCCTCAGCATTCGAGCTGCGTTTCGCAACTCTTGGATTTCCTCGGCTAGTCCGTCTGGTAACTCTGGGCTTCAAAGCACTTCCCTCGCCCTGCTCAGTCTTGGTATCCCTCCTCGTCTTCTTCGGAGTTGGCAGCCTCTCTTTTGCCTTCTCATCGACATACTTCTTCTCAGCGCTACGGCTCGCGTCTGATGGACTTTTCATCTTCACAATACCGTCTCCGCTGGAGAATGACAGTCCAGCTGTCGCTACGAGCGCTTCCACTCGATCCAGAAACCGACTCAACATCGGAGACACTTCGCTAACGGTGCAGCTGGCCTCAAACCCGGTGAAAGGGCCATCTGCGTCGCATGAGTCCTCCGTAGGTGGCGGAGCGGCGGCGGCCCGGGTGGCACGGCCGGTCGCCCTCCGCCTTCCTGCGCCACGTCTCTGATTCGAGCCGGAAGCGGCGGCCAGGACACAACGTCGAGAGCTCGAGCGCCGAGCTGGCGGGGTCACGACTTTGGGTTTGGCAGAAGCAGCGACGCTTACGCCGTCGCCCGCGGGGCCTGAGGGAGGAGATGACCCAGTGGGCTGATTCTCACTGGACTTTACTTGAGCGGTGCTGGTGGCCATCTTTTCAGTATCGTGTTTGGAGTCGCATTTGGCAGTTGCTGCCTGCACAGTCGAACCCTTGAGGTCGTCAGATATTTTCCCACCATCCCTGTTCTGGGTGGAATCCGCAGAGCCACCATCTTTGACACCGACGGAAGATGTTCCCGGTTCATTTCTAGACGGTTCCTCTGAGAAAGTAACTCGTTGTGGAGCATCTTTTCGGGGCTCTTTCTCGTCGCGACCAGACTGATCTTGGCGAGATGCTGAAGGTTCTTTACCACGGTCATCATCTTTGCGTGACTCTTCTTTTCGCCTGTCTCCTGAATGATCTTTAGAAGAATGCCGCCGGTCTGAGCTACTTTTAGATAAATCTCGTCGGTCATGTCTTTCAGAACTGCCCTTGGAAGAGTGTCGTCGGTGGTCGTGTCTCGATCGATCCCTGGATGAATCTCGCCGATCTTTCCTATCAGAGCTGCTCTTCGATGAATCCCTTCGCTCATCTCGCCGAGACCCGTGTCTGTCTCTGTGCCCGGAACTGTGCCTAGACGAGCTATGGTGGTGATCTCTGTGCCTCGAACGATCTTTTGACGAGCCATGCCTGTCCTTGTGCCTTGATCTTTCCTTGGAAGATTCACGTCGGTCCTTATGTCTGGATCTATCTCTGGATGAATCACGATGCCTGTGTCGGGAGCTATCCTTGGATGACTCGTGGCGGTCCTTGTGCTTTGAGCTATCTCGTGACGATTCTTTGCGGTCTTTAGATCTCGAACTTTCTTCCCGGTCTCTATGCCTTGAACTATCCTTTGAAGAATCTCCTCTATCTTTGTGCCTCGAGCTATCTTTGGACGACTCCTTGGGCACTGCGTTTTCCGATCCAGCTTTGGGTGATTCTCCGCGACTGGTATGCTTTGAGGCAACTTCAGATGATTCAGTCCTTTTCTTGTGCCCCTCACTGTCATTGGATGGTTCTTCTCGTTTTGAAGTTTCCTTGGACGACTTTTCACGATCTTCATGTTTTGAGCTACTGGACAATTCTTTGTGATCTCTGTGTCCCGAGCTGTCCTTGGAGGTTTCCTTACGACCGGTATGACTAGAGGCATCTTTTGGCGTATCTGAGCTATGTCGCGACTGATCTCGCGATGACCTGCGGTCTTCGTGACTTGACCTTGCTTTAGACTGTGACGAATCTCTACGCTTCGATTCCTCCTTAGAAGCATTACGATCTTCTTCTCGCCTGGGCTTATCACTGGAAACTTTGTGCGACTCCTTTGGACATGATTGCCCTGTTGATTTCGCCATCCGTTCATCCGGCTTAGAGGTACGCTCTGACGATTTGCTGTCCTGAGAAGAACGGGCCTCATTTCCGCTATCACTGGCTACAGTTTTCTTTTGTTTTTCACTGGAAGTACCTTCTTTGGGCATAGGCAACTTTCCAACTTTAGAATCGACTTCTGAATCCTTGGTGGGCTTATTTTGAGCATTCTCAATAGACTTCAGTCGAATGGAACCCTCCTTGGGCCCACCATTGGATTTTTCATCGATGACATTTAATTTCGAAGCATCACTGACTCCGTGGCCACTCTTGCTGGTTTCGCGCGATTTTCTTCGTGCTTCTTTTTTAGAGCCTTCCTCTAACTGTACGCTGCTTTTCGTCCCACATCCATTCGTCGATTTCTGAGTAGACTTCGGCGATCGATCTTGATCTGATTGTTCGTGGCACTTGGCTGTTCCTTCTTTGGCCCCCTTTCCCACACCATCGCCACTTCCTCCATCCTGTCCAGGATTGCTATCGCCAGCACAGGACACTTGTACAGCCTCACTGCTTTTGCTGGTTTGGCGAGTGGCATTAGGCTGGGTTTTAGAACTATCCGTCTCGGTAACGCGATGTTGTCTCACATCAGGCAGGCTGCTAGTCTGCACGTCTACCTGCGAGTTCTTCTGACTACCATCACCAGCCATTCGCATTAGCACTACTGTGGGGCTTTTGTCAGGATCAGGAGTAGTGACAGACTTCTGCGTCTCTTTAGCACCGTCCCCAGAGCCACCATTGGAAGAGACATCGTCAGGCAGGCTGAGTCGAGCGCTGCGGCGGGCACGGGGTCCGGGCGAGTCCACCTTCGGACCGCGCTTGGGAGTCGCGGCTGGCGAGGGAGGCGGCTGCACTGGGGACTCGGAGACGGCTGCTGGCGGCGGCGGCGACTTCAGGTCCCTGGCGGCGGCGGCTGCCGCGGCGGGTGCGGTGGAGGCGTCGGCTCCTCCTGCCGCCGCCACTCGCTGGCTGGCCCGACGGGGTCGGCTTGGCGTCGTCTCCGAGGTCGTGGCATCGGCCGCAGTTGCCTGCTCCCGCTTCCTTACCATTACTTCTTATTGGCTGAAAAAGAGATCAGTGTCAATGTGAATGGTGTGCTTGGATAAAATAACAAGCTTGGACCGACATGTCTACATTTTAAAATAACATCTAAAACAACACATGAGAACAAAATCATATTGCATTTTTTGACATAGTGTAGCCCTGAACCTAAAAAAAAGCAAAGGCAGATGTAGGTTACACATGTTTTATTCATGCCTCTGCAGGGCCCCAAAATTAAGTTTCGTCTTGGGTGTCAAAGGGAAAATTACCCTCCAAAAAGAGGGGGAGAGTGGAAAACTGTTGATTCGATTAGATTAAAAAAGAGTGAGAAACGACAAAAAGCATGCATTTTATTCTAGGATTTAGAATGGTTGATGCTAAACCGGGCAACCACACCACTGCTCTTACTTATAGGTAAAAAATCTAGGTTTCCTTGGTTAGGACTTGAGAGTGGAATTTTTTTTTCCTAAAAATTGGTGGTGAGAGTGGAAAATGAATTTCATTTGGATGTCGTTTCCCACCCAACTCGACAAATTTTGGGACATTGTGCCTCTGAATAATCTGTGGCCTGTGCCATTGATAGAGGTTAAGTACCTATGCCTACCATTAATTAAGTATTACGAGCTAACTATCACGTTATTGTAAGCTCCGAGAATAGGCAGCCAGAATAATTGATTCAGACTTTGGACGCCCCTAGACTGTAGGTTGAATAATATTAATAAACATGTAAATCCCAAGCACTTCATTTCATTTGTAGGCTGCATCTACATTTCATTGTATCAGCAACTTCCATTTCCAAAATTTGTCAATGAAATATGGTCCTGACGAGAAGATCGGGTCATCTGTCTATCATAGACCTCCTAGATAACACTTGCCACTATTTAACTAGGCAAAAAATTATAGGCGGCGGAACGGGGAGGGCACCGGGCACCGTCCCCCCCTTCGATTTTGGCATTTTTACAATAGCCCTATTCCGCCGCTACTGTGAAAAATCACAGCACATGTCTAAATGGCAGGATAAAAATATACCCACATCATTCCACAGCAAGAAAAGAATTAAGATAGATGCTTCTGTGTTGAAATGCGTAAAGATGTGTCTAGTTGAAGTTGCGATCACACTGAAAAGTGAATAATGAATTTTTAGGATAAAACGCACATTATTCGCGCAGTTAACCCGCGCCCAACTGGGGTCTGTGTATAACACGCCCCACTGGGGGGGGGGGTGGGGGGGTGGAAGCTATTCATAGCCCCCTCCTAACTCCGAATTCCGAAACTACTGGGCCGATCGTCAAAATTCAAACGGCATCTGATAGCCCCGGGAAAACTGTCGAACGAAACCTCATTTCATTGACCTCGAGGTCACCGATGACGTCACAGGTCATCTCAAAGTAAAAATTATCGATATTTGGCTTGTTCACTTTTTGGGCTCTGGCTACTGTCTTACAAGTCAGATCAGGCTGATTTTTTGTTTACACACTCGTGAACAGATGCTTTAGACACCCTGAGGGTACGAAACTTGTACTTTGATTTTCAGGTCAGGGTCAGCTGTCAGGTCAGCATAGGTCACGGAAATCTTATGTCATAAGTCGGTCACGTGACACATGTCTTATGTTTCATTTAGGCCAACGATTTCGAATTAGGTGTCGCCTGTGTCATTTGAGGCCATTTTCATCTGAATATAGCTGAGGTCAGGTCACGTTCAGGTAAAAAAGGTCAACTTTCAAAGATGAAATTTTTCAGCAAACAAAAACACGTCTATCGGATGCAGTTTGAGCTCAGGAACACGATGGTGCTATTTATTTTTGTGTACGATGTCAAATTCGTACAGAAAAAAATGATTTAAAAAATTAAAATTGTGAAAGTTTTGTTATACTGCGTATAACTTGGTCATTTTTTATGATATCTGGCTAAAACTTGCTAGAGTAAGTCATAAGCATGTGTTCTATCATATATATTCTGGTTTTTCGAAAGTGCAAAAATTTTTGAAAACAAGATAAAAATACAAATTTTGAATTTTAATATACAATATAATTTTCGAAATTTTCAAAATTTTGAAAATTCGAGTGAGCAGTTTGATAGCGCAGTTCATTCTGAGTCGAAATCGAAATCGGCCCGAAAGTCGAAATCGGCCCCGAACATGACGTCACTCTGACGTCATTTCCGGCCGACCTATGATAGATACGAAGTTCAAATTTTGACACAAGGTGTCAAATTGATGCAGCCGAAGGTACTGAAAGTTTGGCGGCGATACGTCAAGGGGTTTAGAAGTTATTGCAGAAAAACAGAAGGGAGGCTATGAATAGCCCCCCCCCCCCCCCCAGTGGGGCTCGGGTTAAAAAGTAACTAAGAAAACATTTAAGATAAGAAGTTAAGCGACTTATGTAAGAAAGTTATTATTCATGTAACAAACACATGTATACCAGCGGCCCAGCCCAGCATGCACTGCACATTTACTAACATGAAATAATGAAAACATAGCCTGATCTTTTCCTCAGCATTAGTCAAAGTGATTTCTCTGAAGGTAAATAATAAATATGGCTGTGATGTTATGTGCAGAAAGGCGTAAATTGATATTTCCTCACACAGCAACTGTGCACAAATACCCAATGGTGTCATACTTAACAATGACACTGATCAATCCCCACACACTGCCCCAGATAATCTTACATGAGATTCTTTGAAGGTTACTGTAAGGTCACTGAAGGTCATACACTGTGAAGGTATTTAAGCAGCTTTTCATAAGTAAATAATTGTGGCCTTGTAGAGCACAACTTTCAAATACCATGATGCACTTCAAAGTGCCTTTGGCTCTATTCTCCTTGTCTGGTACACATTTCCAGCCTATTTAGCACAGGTGCCTGTTTGACTGTTGGCACAGGTACATTTATAAGCTACACCAGCCTTTAGCTACCAAAGTCATATTCATAGAGTCAGATAAGAAACACCACCAATAAGCTTTCTTATTTATAAGGGAAAAACAAAGGCATGCTGATGAAATACACTAACTGAACAAAGGCTGTTCGGCTACATAGTCAAAATGAAATATGCTGCAGCACGCATGTGCAGTGAAGGCTAGGTCCCCAGAGGGTTGTTCACGGGCCCTGTGTGCGGTCGGACCGCACACAGCCTCGAAGCTCCGCCCACTTCGTCCCTACGTCAGCCTTCCGTCACCGCACACAGTGATCGCTGTGGCCGGTCGGGACTGGCCACAGCGGACCGTCCACCGCACGCAGCCGTGACGTCAGAACCGCCTACCCATCCCCTACCCCCACGACTGCTGGACGCACCGCACGCAGCAGTGTGCGGTGCCCGTGAACACCCCTCTGGTAAACCCTCCCACACCACTGCGTCATCACCTATGTGATGTCACCTACTGAAGCATACTTCTTTTTCCGGCAGCAGGAAATTTGGTGCTGCACGATACAAAAGTGGTGCGGATTCAAGATTACCGTCCAATATTTCTTCTTGTAAGCGATTTGTATGCTGTATCTAGGTAGGTAGCATTATCACTCTTTTCAGTGGCACTATTAGCCACATTTGAATGCAATTGAACGGCTACTTTAGGGACAATCACCAGTCCAACCACGCAATGGTTCCCTGCGGGTGGCATCAGAATAAGTTGCAGCGACGCTCGACCAATGCGTAGCAACGGAGAGTGGGCGCAGCCAAGCCGCTGATGACACACACAGCAGACCTATGCTGCAGGAACCCAAACAGCCCTCAGCTCTACGTTTTTTAGTGCCAGCCACTGAATGCTCATGAACAGCGTCCATAGTCAATGGACGCTGTTCATATCACTATCTCAATCTGAGTACCTTACCTAATGTATTGGAAAAACAGCAATTCATGCCAGCCTAATAACAACAAGTAGGTACCTACCAAACAAGTATCCAAATGAGGTGGTGACATCCAGAAATAACAAAAAACAAAATAGGCGATTGCCGATTACGAATTTGGAATCATCACAATCAGGAGGATCTGACCTTAAAACCAAGGCTATATCTTAAAACCAACCTGACGCGTGGGAAGAGTAGAATCAATCGTTACGATTCATCTTAAATCCGAAACATCAATCGCTGACTTGAACTGCTAGGAAAAATAATAAGCAATTAATTATAACATCCGAATTCCAAATCTTCAAGCGCGCCTGAAAACACCAAGAAATTTCGGCGCCATGCTGTGGTGAGGGATTTTAGTACAATACCTGCGCATTTGTTTCATTAAAACATTAATTGCTGCAAAATTATAAAAATTACTCTTCCTCGCCGAAGAGAACAAAATATTTGCTCTTTCTTTTTTAATTATTTTCAATGCAATTAACTACTTAAGCAATTTTTTAAAATTTATACACGAAAATATAATATATTTTAATTTATTGCATATAGATTGTATGACATTTTGCACTTTTTTCTTCCGCATTTTACTTCTCACTGAAGCATTTCCTTCAAAGTTGAGGCTGCTAAATAAGCCAAGAAGAAACAAACACGCATGGGCCGCTGCCGAAGCTTCAAAAGCGTGCGTGTGCGTTGGGTGCGTCAACTATCGATGTTCTCTTATTTCATTTAGATATTATGTTAGTTTTATGCATTAATGAGAAATTTTTGATAATTGTTTTCCGTGGATGTTGATGCGAAAGCGCTCCGCTAACTTTGATTGGTCCTGAACTTGAACTAAACTCAAGCCCGGGGTTCCACACTGACTCGCGTTTTTTTCCGTGCGATTTTGCGATTTCTATCGCGTTGTTGCAAATAAGTTCAGAATTCTTAACTTTTTGCAGTAATGCGTCAGCAATATTGCATGATATTTAATAACACTAAGGTGCTTGCCACAGTGTGGCTCAGCGGCCAGCGCATCCACTTGCACTAGATGAACATTTTCTGGCATCGCCAAGAGCATCGCATTCTCGCATAATCGCAAAATTGCACAGAAAATCAGTCAGTGAGCCTAGGTTCAAGAATGCCAAACGATGAGAATTGCTGTTGCTATATTCTTTTTTTCATGATATCTCCCTCTTGCAATTTTGGTAAAAGTATACATTGAGTCCGAGTGACTGTTAAAAGATAAAGTTTTCATATTCTTACATTATTTGACATCCTGAATCCAAAAATGATACTTCTATGTCTTGGAAATAAAAGAAAAACATAATCAAACCTGACCTAACCTTACCTATTTACCTACAACCTAGTCCTACCAACCTACAACCTACAAACCTACAACCTAACCTAACCTAACCTACAAATCTACCAACCTAAAACATAAAACCTACAAACCTACAACCTAACCTAACCTAAAACCTAAATTTTTTGCTGTTACATATTTGTATCAACAGCGTCACAATTGTCCACTCGGACCTAATATATACTAATACTAATCCGTATTTTTTACAAATGAACTTCACAAAATCATTTATCATATGTAAACCTTTAATAAACCTTTTCTGTCTTTTCTGTAATTTTTCTGTCATTCAGCGCTGGTTGACCAATTTCATGAACTGGAATTACTAACATGTGATCAATGAAACCTTTTTACTTTCCAGCTAAGGTTTGAAGTCGAGTTACTCCATCAACACACTCACACACAGATAATATGGCGCAGAGGACGGGATCAGGCTGGCCTCGGACACAGTCAAACATCAAGCCTTTGACAGACTCGTCAAACTCCATCAAAACCATCAATCTGTGAGTGCATATGTGGCATGTGGAAGTGCAAGTGGAGGTTAATTTTGTTTGAAATATTCCTCATATTAATTAGGTGCCCTTTTGAGCTTCTTTGAGTCAAATCATTAACCTAGTCTTTTTCAACAGATCGTACCTATACACTTTGGACGTGCTTTTTTATCAGATTGATTAAAGACTGTTTCGGTGAATTCATTCCTTGTACGTTAATCCTGTTTTGTGTCAATACATTGAGAACAATTAGTAAATACGCCGTTACATCGTCTATACAACATGAAGCATAAGTAAGCTTATTGATAACATGACCTGAGCCCGTTTGAGACGGATCCACTAAGCCATCTTATTGTCGTGATTATATCTATTCATCAGACACCTATATTCTCATCCCCACAGGTACCCGCTGACCAACTACACATTCGGCACCAAAGAGGCGCTGTTCGAGCGCGACTCGTCCGTGGCGGCGCGCTTCCAGCGCATGCGAGAGGAGTATGAGAAGCAGGGCATGCGTCACAGCGTGGACGCCGTGCTGCTGGTGCACGAGCACGGCTTACCACACGTCCTGCTGCTCCAGCTGGGCTCCACATTCTTCAAACTGTGAGTGAGGAGATGGAGAATAAGGAGGATTTCAGAGGGCTGGTGGCTGGCTGGCGTTGTGAGATTGGCATGCATTTGTCGCATGTGATTTTTACGGAGCTGTGATATAATTTTGTTATGCGAGTACATTTCACAAATCAGCGTATCCTGCATAGTGCATGCAGTGGATAGTATAGTTTACTTGTTGGTAACCGGCTTGTGTAATTGATACCTGCAAATATATTTCCATGCATTATATTCAAGTTCCTGATTTCGATGTCTGTCAAAAGTACCGTACCATTACCTTAGCCTGCCGCTCTACCGTATCCTCCAGAGTCCAGACCCCCTCCTCTAACTAACCCTCCTCGTTCTGTTCCACAGACCCGGCGGTGAGCTGAGTCAGGCCCCATTGATTAACTTTTCGCCCGTTCCGTTTTCAGACCCGGCGGTGAGCTGCGACAGGACGAGGACGCCGTGGACGGCCTAAAGCGGCTGCTGACGGAGATCCTGGGACGACAGGACGGCGTGCAGCAGGACTGGGTGATCGAGGACTGCATCGGAACCTGGTGGAGGCCCAACTTCGAGCAGCCCCAGTACCCCTACGTGCCGCCGCACATCACCAAACCCAAGGAGCAGAAGAAACTGTTCCTGGTGCAACTGGGAGAGAAAGGTGCGTAACCGGGCTCGGTATTAATGCTTTCTTTGGTTATCTGAGGTGGTGTGGTCCATGTGTGCTTGTGGTAGCAGCATGTTCAACTACGAGTTCGATAACCGGCAACCGCTGCAGACGTTTGAGGTTGTACCACTGCCCTGCCTTGCAACACATCCTGACTTGGTGTCCTACTTTTCCCCAGCGCTGTTCGCCGTACCCAAGAACTACAAGCTGGTAGCGGCGCCGCTGTTTGAGCTCTATGACAACGCCCAGGGTTACGGGCCTCTCATCTCGTCACTGCCTCAGGCTCTGTGTCGGTAAGTATCGCCGGTTACGTGAGGTAGGGTGACCGGTCCCTCACTGCGTGGCGTAGTCTCCCTACTCCTTATCATAGCTTCGTTGTAGAGTTTTGATTTAGCATCACTCACAAAGGAATTGAATCATTGCTTGTAAGCAATCACTCAGGCGGGACGTTTAAAAGATTTTTCTACCTACGATCGGTTAAATAATTTTATCCCGTTTCGCCGATATGTTTCGGGAGCTTAAAGGTAAAAAAATACATTTTATATAAAAATACGACATAATTCAGACTAGACGAAATGTCTACGAGACGTTTAACAGTTTGTTAAGCGTCTAGACGTTTAACAAATCAGTTAAACGACATCCAATAATTGTCTCTCTTTGCACGTGAAGCCATTGTAAACACTGTACGGTGCGGATAAGAGCTTTTAGTAGATCCTGATTGCACTGCTTTTTCGCTTCTTCACTCTGCTTTCCTCTCCCTCGGACGCCTGGGCCGATCATGATGAGTCCTGCTGTGTCAGGACTCAGGAGTGTTTGACAGCTGTCACGTGCCCCGTGTCGGCCCACCACCCCTGGGGTATGGCGATGTCGGACTGTCAACCTAACGTCAACTATGGCGAATTGTGTCAGTTGGGGCCAGGTGCTGCTCTTTTCAGGGGTTTTGTCGTATTTATCCTACTGGGTGCACCGTTTTGTACATCGTAATTGTTTTCTTCTAATGCCACGTTATATTCTGCAGTCAACTTGGTTTGCGCTTGTATTCGTTGTTCACCCAATATTTTCTATGCAGAAGTGTCGCTGCCAATCGTGTTTATCTCATGTTGTTCATCTACAATGTGACAAGACCTATTGCACGTGTTGATGCCGGCTACCGCTATGTGTTCCTTAGTTTCCTTTCCTCACAATTTACTTGTTTGTACAGTCAATGCTTGAATCAATAAACAAAGTTTATGTTAGTAAGCCACTCATGTCGCTGTATGTGCGAATTCATTTCGTGTTGTTGAGGATTTGTCTCTAGTAAAGTAACATATTTATATTGCAAATATTGTGTTTCTTATTACTAACACTTCTTGCTTTAATTTGGGAGTGGTATCGCCATTCCTGTAATTAAGCGTGTCGTCATGCCATGATGCCACCTGCATCATCGCCGTCCTTTGTCAAATTTTATAATTTAGGTGTATGCAAGTTTGTTGTTCTCAGGTGCTCGCTTTCATTGGGAACTGATCACCGATGCGCAGTTCCGCATGTGCTCATTGCCTGCTCGTTTTGGGTCTGGATCTTTTCGAACGGTTGTCATTGGTTACATATGCAGTGCTGTTCTGTGCAAAATTAAAGCCCAACTCGCTGCCTGCATGCTCGCATTTTTTATCGTTATGATTATTTTTTGAAAGTGTGTGTTTCGTCGTGCTCCCTTGTATGTGGTACGTTTTCAGCAGTGGTGAGTCCAGTCTGTACAGCGGCAGAAGACTGTAAACAACCCGTTCGCGGTGTGTCTGGTTTCAGGTTCAACTTCGTGTACCAGTAGTACCCCGGGCAGCAGAACGCTACTCCATCGTCTCAGCTAGTGACTCTTCGGTACCAGGGTACCTCTGTACCGCTGTACCACGGAGGTACACTGTACCACAGCCTGCTCGTGACCACACCGCTAGAAGTTCAAACCCGGTCTTGCAGCGCTTTTCCTCTCGCCGTGCTGCGAAGATTATTGGTGTGACATAGGACACAGCTGTGGCGCCTCTGGCATTGTCGATTCCGCTCACAAAGTGCTTGGGTCGAGATTGTGCACTATCGGATCATATTCATTGTCATGTTTGTGACAGTCTTCTGGCATTTATGTAGAAAATAAACCGAGACCAAATCATCAGCTTCTGTTTTGGGGCGAAGGATGCCGATGGGCGGAGTGATTAGACGGCAGGCTGGGGTAGTTCGTTTGATCTATTCGGTTGTGGAGCTGAGGCGACATCTGAAACGAGTGGGGCTTAAAACTCTAGGGAAATAAAAACACCGTAAGTTACTTATGACGATAAATGCGACGGAGAGGCCGGTAAAGAGAGTCTGTTATTAAATCAATTAGGTATATTGTTCGATCTTGTGGGGCAGTTGATACTACTGTTTTCGGTTGAGAGATTATCCATCAGCTTCATATATGCTTTACATACGGATAGACGGACTTTAGACCAACGATTGTTCACGAATCACTTGCCACAAGTGCCTGCTAGTTCTATTTGAAAGTTTAGTAGAAAAGGAGTAATCAATCGTTCGTTTTGCACAGCTGCTAAACTCGATATGCACCATGTCAGAACTAGAAAGTTACATGCCTATCATCACATTATCTCTACAATAATCACTGGCCTTTCTCATTCTCTCGGCCTTTTTTCCTTATCGCCCGACTGACCAGCCCTTCCCTCACCGCCCCCCCCCCTCCATCCCACATCCCTGGCTCTGCACGATCCCGCCGCGGTCTCGGCGTGCCCGTCTCTAAATTCTGCCGGTGGCCACGGCCAGGCAGCACGGCGCCGTGCGCTCCGGGCGTGCCGGCCGTGCTCTCGGCGTGCTCCGGCCGTGCGATCGACCCAGTTCGGAGCGAGTAAGCGACTAGAAACTGACCGCAGATGATCGCTCTGATCAGAAGGGGTGGGAGAAAACGGCAGTAAATTCCGCCTGAGCGCCAAAACATTTATGTGGGCATTGTTAGAACGTATAGGTAATGATAATCGCAGAGATAGATGACGATTGTCGATGCATCAGGCGAAGACCCAATGTCCAGTTTCATCTACGATTACCTTCAATTCAGCCAATTCATATCAAAACGTCTCGCTTTGTCGATAATGATGAAGTTAATATCGTGCTGGGTCTTTGATGCGTTTGCATGATAAGCTACACTCCTCGCGATATTCCATTACCTATCACAACGCTGCAGCGCCTCAAAGCAGGTGATAACATCAACCTACCCTTCCCCCACGCACACGCACAGACACACACAGACCACTCACCACAGTGACACACACGACGTAATTAGAGCAACTACTGGTGCTCTCCCAGAACGCCCGAGACGCCGTCCGAGGCACCATCAAGGTGGCAGGAAAGACGGTGCAGGCGAAAGACACCCTAGTCCTCCTCGGCATAGAGCTCGACCGCCGCCTCCAGTTCGGTGCCCACTGTCGTCGTCTCCGGAAACGAGTTCGCCCCCGGCTGGCTCACCTGCGCCGCCTCGGCGGACGCAGCTGGGGCCTGGACGAGGATGCCCTGAGGCAGACTTGTGACAGCTCAAGAAAAAAGTGAGCTCGCTCAGCTCAACTCCGTCTTATCCGCTCCCGCTCAGCTCCCGCTCAGTTTAACGCGGCTCAGCTCAGCTCACGTTCCGCTCAAACCGGCTGCGCTCCGCTCACGCTCAGCTCAGCTCAGCTCAGTTTCCGCTCAGCTCAGCTCAGCTCAGTTTCCGCTCAGCTCAGCTCAGCTCAGTTTCCGCTCAGCTCAGCTCAGCTCAGTTTCCGCTCAGCTCAGCTCAGCTCAGTTTCCGCTCAGCTCAGCTCAGCTCAGTTTCCGCTCAGCTCAGCTCAGTTTCCGCTCAGCTCAGCTCAGTTTCCGCTCAGCTCAGTTTCCGCTCAGCTCAGCTCTGTTTCCGCTCAATTCAGCTCAGCTCAATTTCCGCTCAGTTAAATTCAATGCCACCCATTGCCGAATGCCGAATGCCACCCATATCTCCGTAACGTGTCGGGGTCCGGCCAATGACGTCACGGCAATGCGTGTGATGATTGGTCATGGACATCAAATCATCGGGACACAGGTCGGGACATCACGCCGCAGTGGATAAGGATACCTACCAACCGAACGGCTTACAATGGTGCGAACGGGGTGCAATAGAGGAATGTAGCGATTTCCCGACCGATCGCTTCAGTTTGCGGTGTCGAACTACATGGCCTTTCACCTAGTGACGTCTTTGGTTTGTATATAATATTATTTCCAGTTTATCATGTTTCTAGTGTTTATAGTGTATCAATATTCAATGCACATTGCATTCGGTTTTATATTTTTATCCGTTCTCATCATATTCCAGTGTACTTACCTACTAGAACTGGATCTCAGCTCAGCTCAGCTAAATCAGCTCAGCTCAATCAGCTCAGCTCAGCTCAGCTCAGCTCAGCTCGCTCAGCTCAGCTCAGCTCAGCTCGCTCAGCTCAGCTCAGCTCGCTCAGCTCAGCTCAGCTCAATCAGCTCAGCTCAGCTCAGCTCAGCTCAGCTCAATCAGCTCAGCTCAGCTCAATCAGCTCAGCTCAGCTCAGCTCAATCAGCTCAGCTCAGCTCAGCTCAAGCTCATTCAGCTCAGCTCAGACAGCAGCTCAGCTCAATGCATTACTGAGCCGGCTCAGCTCACAGCTCAACAATTTGGCAAAATGTTGAGCCGGCTCATGAGCTGAGCTGATTTTTGAGCCGGCTCAACTGAGCTGATCACAAGTCTGCCCTGAGGACGGTGGCCAACGGCTACGTCCGCGGGGCGCTCGAGCACGCCGCCGCCGCGTGGCTGCCGGCGGCCGCCCCCTCGCACGTGGAGCTCCTGGAGCGGGAACTGCGGGGGGCGGCCCGCATCATCACCGGGTGCCCACGATCAACACCGACCCACGCGCTGATGGCGGAGGCTCGACTAGCCCCGATGGAGGAGAGGGGATGGACGTTGGCCGCCAGGCTGCTGGGAAGGGCGCTGGCCCTGCCGCCGGGGGACCCCCTGCGCGCGACCGCCGAGGCCTCGGCACCGGCGCGCCTGGCCTCAGTTCGGGGGTGGAGAGAGCGGGGCCGCCTGGCCTGGGAGAAGGCCGGAGTCGCGCTGCCGGTGGAGCCGGTGCTCCCCCCTCGGATACCGCCGTGGCGGCAGACATCAGGCGTCACCTTCCGGATGGACGTGGGCCCCCTCCGGGCCGGCGCCGCGGCGGCGGAAAGAGAGCGCGCGGCCGCCCTGCACCTCGCGTCCCTGCCGCAGTGCGCCGTCTGGCTGTGGACGGACGGGTCCGCGGCGGGCGGAGTCTCGAGGGGCGGAGCTGGGGCCGTGCTGGTCTGGCCGGATGAAGAGACCGAGGAGTTGCGGGTCCCGGCCGGACAGCTATGTTCCAGTTACCGCGCAGAGATGGTGGCGCTGGTGACCGGCCTGGAGACCCTAACCCAAAGAGACAGAGACCAGGACCTGCCTATCGTGGTCTGCACGGATAGCCTCTCAGCAGTGGCGACCCTGCGCAACGGCCCGGCCGCCCAGACCTCCCCGCTGGGGGTAGCGGCTTGGAGAGCCATGTTCGCCCTCTCGGATAATGGCCGGAAGATCCACGTCCAGTGGGTCCCCTCGCACTGTGGTGTGGAGGGTAATGAGCGAGCCGACAGAGTGGCCCGAGAGGCCGCGGAACTACCACAAGACAGCGTGCCTGCAGACATCAGGACAATCACCCGAGCGGTGGCTAGGGCCGCCCGCGACGACACGGTCCGGGCCTGGCCCCCCGGCTGGTTCCGGTCGCTGATGGGGGGCCGATTCCCCCCACCGGTGGCGGGGCTGGACCGGGAGCGCGCGGTGGACGTCCACCAGCTGCGAGCCGGGCACTGGTCGGGCTCCAGGGCCTACCTGCACAGGATCGGGGCCGTTCCCTCTGTGGGATGTGAGGGCTGCCGCGACGAGGGCTGTGTGGCGGCCCGCTGCCCCCTGTGCAATGAGGAGCCTGACACGCCGGCACACGTGCTGCTGAGATGTCCGGCGCTGATGCGACTGAGACATTCAACCCTGGGTCACATCCATCCCAGGCTGGAGGAGGTCCGGGAGACCTCAGTGGTGGCGGCCCTGGCGGCCGCCGCCAGACGCTTCCAGAGCCACCTGGCTATGCTCCCGTGAGGAGCAGAGGGAGAAACAACAACAACAACAACAACAACGTAATTAGATACACTCAGTGACGTCACGCAATCGTCGGCCGTCGGTCGGCTCAGCTGTTGTGCGTCGGCTCCGACGGGCCCCTCTCCGACCCTCAGTTCTCGTTCCCTGGTGGTGCCGAGTGGTCATCGCCTTAGACCGGTTCAAACACAATAGGGGAGCATAATGGCGGTAAGCTAGTTAACTGACGATTTCTTATGGGCGGCTGGTAAACATATATCTTACGTGACTCGACGCTTTTCGGCTTTGCAATTACTGCACGTCTATGACATTCTTTTGCAGCCGTACAACATCGCGGGCTTGTTTTATTATCCAAACCAAATCGATATCAGTCGGCTCTTTCCTCGTCTACACAAATCCCGATTCTCCCAGTTCCAATTTCCGTTATATGAACCCACAGCCCTGGATCACATCCCGTCGGTTGTCCAAATTACCGATTACCGGGCCCCTGGACAAAGGCCTTTGGTCGGTCGGCCGGACGGACGTCACGTCACGCTCCTACCCGGCGGTGACGGTAGCGGACCGACCGTCACGCACTGGCGAACACCGACCGAGCCCGGGTCAGAGGTCAGGAACGGGTCAGAGGTCACCCCGCGGCGCCGGCTAACGGCCGCCCGGCGCACCCCTGCCCTGCCTCAGCTGATGTCGCGTCTTAGTCGCGTCGTTACTTGTTCGTCGCTGGGTGAGGCTGTTTCGGTTGATGCTGTGCTTAGAGACCCAATGATATCTGCGATCCAGGCGCATAGCCTTTCTGGATTTGGGGAGGTCGATTTGCCTGGCGAATGGTAGGGTAGAACCGTTTAGGTCGCCTAAGCAATATTATCCTGTCACCGCTAAACTTGCTGCTTGGAATTATAGCTAGCACTTGATGGTTGCGAGCCTTTTGCCCGCGTCGTGAGCAGGCTGATTTATGTCACCGATAAGCCAGGTGTCGATCACGCACTCAACCTCCCTATAGTCCCTACCCTACCGAATAGCCCATCCGTCTGCCAGTATGCTGACGGAAGCGACGGCCCGGGCAGTGACCGGGGAGGCAGCGGTGGACCTTTTTGTGCCCTGACCCGGCGACCCGACCCGACCGGCCACCCACGCCCCCCGGGTCAGCCGGCAGACCACACAGTCGAGCTCTCTTCATTCTGTGAACGCTGATCACGAGCTCACACACGCACGATGTGTGGCGCTGCCAGTTGTGGTGATCTGGCGCGGTTTTTATGGACGGGTTTATGATCTGGTCATTGACTCCTGTACTGGCCGGAAGAATAGCTTCCCGGATTTTTGCCGTTTTTAGGGGTGTAATAAAAGATCCGTCGGCTTTCAGGATATGATAGGGAAGGGCGGTGACATGATGAACAAATAAACGGTGTCGCTCGATTGTTCGCTTCATTTTGGTACTCCCGCTCGCTTTTATTTGTTTCAACCATGCTCACCAAGTGCGGATTTTATCGGTCGATAAAAATCGGAGAAACTTGGGTGTTAAAAATGTCATATTTCACGTAAATCAAATTTATTCGTGCAAAAAAATGTAGGCATTTATGCCAGTTTGCTAGTCGCAACGTCAAAAATGGCCATTTCATCTTCTGTTGCATTTATATGTATAGAGCGCATGCCGGCCAATGTTCAGTTTTTGTCACTCGTGCAATTGCATTTCAGGAGGAAATTGGCAAAGAGCAGCTGGAGAGTAAGTTCCTAACCGCTTGTGTTCCATACAAGCGTTAGTTAGAGACCATACCATTAGAGAGTGGTAGGTAGTTAGTATGCTGTTTACTCCTTACAGTTAGTAGCTGCTGCATACCATATACATAGGCAGCAGTGGTCTGCTCTTTGGATGCTTTTATTGTAAACCGAGCGATGTGCGGGTAAGAATTGGGCAGCTCAAATAGGCTCAAACCCGTAGTCATTTAAACGGTCGAGATGGTGTCTGATAAAAATGGCGAAAAAATGGAGCTCGTTGATTCCGACTGATACGAGGGATTCAGGGAGGAATATGTAGGTGCTGTCGAGGGCTCTGATAAATTTGATGGCCCTATACTACAACTTAATAGAGCCAGGTTCCGTCAATTAACTAGTGGTCTGTAAGTTGCAGGCACGCATATTATCCAAGCATGATCTATCCGCTGGCGCTTGTTCCGTATTCGCTGTTTGTTATTTACCCTCTCCTTCAATGAACTGTCACAGTGGTCGCTTATGAAGTTCATTGTTGTAGTCTAAGCTATATATTTGCAGCTGTTTTGTATGGTTATATCTAGTCGTCATAAATGTGCGAAATTATTTCGTTTTATTTAGGCATATTTCATTCTGTGAACGCTGATCACGAGCTCACACACGCACGATGTGTGGCGCTGCCAGTTGTGGTGATCTGGCGCGGTTTTTATGGACGGGTTTATGATCTGGTCATTGACTCCTGTACTGGCCGGAAGAATAGCTTCCCGGATTTTTGCCGTTTTTAGGGGTGTAATAAAAGATCCGTCGGCTTTCAGGATATGATAGGGAAGGGCGGTGACATGATGAACAAATAAACGGTGTCGCTCGATTGTTCGCTTCATTTTGGTACTCCCGCTCGCTTTTATTTGTTTCAACCATGCTCACCAAGTGCGGATTTTATCGGTCGATAAAAATCGGAGAAACTTGGGTGTTAAAAATGTCATATTTCACGTAAATCAAATTTATTCGTGCAAAAAAATGTAGGCATTTATGCCAGTTTGCTAGTCGCAACGTCAAAAATGGCCATTTCATCTTCTGTTGCATTTATATGTATAGAGCGCATGCCGGCCAATGTTCAGTTTTTGTCACTCGTGCAATTGCATTTCAGGAGGAAATTGGCAAAGAGCAGCTGGAGAGTAAGTTCCTAACCGCTTGTGTTCCATACAAGCGTTAGTTAGAGACCATACCATTAGAGAGTGGTAGGTAGTTAGTATGCTGTTTACTCCTTACAGTTAGTAGCTGCTGCATACCATATACATAGGCAGCAGTGGTCTGCTCTTTGGATGCTTTTATTGTAAACCGAGCGATGTGCGGGTAAGAATTGGGCAGCTCAAATAGGCTCAAACCCGTAGTCATTTAAACGGTCGAGATGGTGTCTGATAAAAATGGCGAAAAAATGGAGCTCGTTGATTCCGACTGATACGAGGGATTCAGGGAGGAATATGTAGGTGCTGTCGAGGGCTCTGATAAATTTGATGGCCCTATACTACAACTTAATAGAGCCAGGTTCCGTCAATTAACTAGTGGTCTGTAAGTTGCAGGCACGCATATTATCCAAGCATGATCTATCCGCTGGCGCTTGTTCCGTATTCGCTGTTTGTTATTTACCCTCTCCTTCAATGAACTGTCACAGTGGTCGCTTATGAAGTTCATTGTTGTAGTCTAAGCTATATATTTGCAGCTGTTTTGTATGGTTATATCTAGTCGTCATAAATGTGCGAAATTATTTCGTTTTATTTAGGCATATCTTTTGTGTTACTAGACACAAAAGCTACCTACTTCTCGTGAATGAGGAAGTGTTGCCGATCCACTTCGGTAAATAAATTCATTGGGACATTTCCGAACGACATTTAATTACTTTGTCAGGTCGTCCCATAGGTTGAACGTTAAGGATTCTCACAAACCCGTAGGATTTCCCGAGTTTCATTTTAAGTTTGCCAGTTTTATAAATATCCCCGAGCCCCCGAGTACGTATACCAGTGATTTTTACAACGTTTTATCCCACGTAAAGGACAATCAACATTCACCACTTCTTACAAACTCCCTTTTCGAGCTGACTGCTCACTCTCAGCTCCTCGTCCCAGTGCTCAAGAAGGCCTTCGGCATGTTCGACCAGAAGAAGACGGGCTCGATCGAGGTCAACAAGGTGGCCGCCATCCTCAACACTATGGGCCAGCAGTTCGACGACGACGAGCTGAAAACACTCTGTGACAGCAAGGCCAAAGGTCAGCGGGATTTGTATTTGGCGGTGAGGTGTGCCGATTGTGTTTTTCTTTTCCAAGTCATTCTAGAAATGTATGTACCTAAATATATGATTAATTATAGGCTGGCACTGGCCAGCGGCAGGGCGTGGTACGCGCTGCTGGCAAGAAGGATGTGAATTGATTTAATGTGGTTACTTTTTGCTTTGACCTGCCCTACATGTTCTTCAGAAAACTAACCCCCTTTGGCCTTGAACACTTTCTCAAGGTCATCAACCAGCTATGGGTTGAAGGCCACTTTCCGGACTCCTGGAGAGAAAGTATAATCATCCCCATTCTCAAAAAAGACAAACATAGCACCGATCCAGCTAGTTACAGACCAATTTCATTGTCGAGCTGTGCCTCTAAAATCGTCGAGAGAATGGTCAACAATCGAATCAGAGTGTACCTAGAATCACAACACAAGCTCTCACAACACCAAAACGGATTTCGACCAGCACGCTCCACAGCTGACAACTTGATACACATTATTGACACGATACAACAGGGGTTTTTCCATAATAAAGTTACAGCTGCACTCTTCCTCGATCTGAAAGCAGCCTTCGACAAAGTACATCACAAAGCTATACTTATAAAAACACATAACATGGGAATACGCGGCCGAATGGCCAATTTCATAAGTAATTTTCTTAATAACCGCACTTTCAAGGTCAGAGTAGGCAACACCTACTCAACCCTACATAACCTCGATCACGGCGTCCCTCAGGGAAGTCCTCTCTCCCCGACGCTCTTCCTTATATATATAAATGACATCTTTGACAATATACACAATGTAACACATAACGTACACTATTCCATGTACGCGGACGATTTGGCGGTCTGGACGTCGCACCACAATGTGAATGCGGCATACCAAAAACTTCAAACGGTACTAAACCACGTAAACAAATGGTGTGACAAGTGGGGAATGCAAATTGCTCCCCACAAGTCAGCCTCACTAACCTTTTCCAAACAACGCAGACACCCCACACCTCCACGCCCGCTCCGTTTGGGCCGGGTTGAGATTCCGCAAACAAATACCTTTAAATATCTAGGCATCACACTGGACAGGGGACTCACTTTCACACAACACATAGCAGACATCACAGGAAGGTGCACCCGGCGCCTCAACATCATGAAATGTATCTCTGGTACACACTGGGGCGCCGACAGAAAAACACTGACACTTCTATATACATCTCTGATTCGATCCATCTTGGATTATAATGCCTTTTTACTAACAAATATATCCACTACTCTCAGTAACAAGGTCGAGAGTATCCAGAATTCCGCTCTTCGCATTATTTCTGGCGCACTCCGCACTTCGCCTTCATCGAATCTCCGGGTTGATTCAAACATTCCTCCTCTGGAAAGAAGAAGAGAATACCAGCTTATAAGGTATTACACGAAAGTAATGGCAAGAAAAGATACAATACCATACGCTATACTCAGTAACCTACCAGAAAATAACATAATAACACATAGAGAATACAAGTACCAAACAATAAGAAGACACCTTAAAAACATACTTAGGGACTATAAAATAGAAACTCCAAAGGTTCTTGATAACCCTCCACTGAGCCCGTACTGGACTAGGCACCCCATCCAAACCCTCATCCTCTTCGATGACAACAAAAAAGACATGAACACTGATGAAATGAAACAACTTTTCCTCGAATTCCAAAACGACCATAAAGACCATACTTTTATATACACAGACGGCTCTCGGGCGGACAACAAGACCGGAGCCGCCTTCTATATAAAAGGATTCGCACAATCCACCCGCCTCTCCGATAACCACTCCATCTTTTCGGCCGAACTCTACGCGATCAGTGCAGCGCTTCGACACGTAATCAACAAACCTGATAGACAACTAATGATTTGTACTGATTCCAAGGCAGCAGTGCAATCAATCGCAGCGGCCCATAATGATTCGCACCCAATCACGCGAGACATTAAAAGACAAATTAATCAAATCACCGACCAAAACAGAGAAGTTAAGATAATCTGGATACCCGGTCACGCGAATATTGTGGGGAATGAGCGCGCGGACAAAGCGGCCAAAGCCAGCCTCCGTGATCCCCCCAATAACTCCCTCCCATGCCCGGTATCAGATTATCTTAATGTCATTTACACGTCCTACAAAAAGTATGTCCAGTTTGAATGGGACGTAAATCCACATTACTACTTTCACCCAATCAAACCAATTATCGGACACTGGTCGACTGCTTATCAAAATACCCGGCTTAAAGAAGTAATTATAGCCAGACTTAGAATCGGACATACTAAATTGACACATGAATATATCCTTGATCAAGGCCCCCCTCCAATCTGCCAACGTTGTAACATAAGATACACAATTGAACACTTCTTGATCCACTGTCCCCAATATCAAGCAGAGAGGCAACCTATAATCCAATATATCACCCACAACCAACTTGCACTTTCAATTCCTACTCTCCTCGGCGATTCTCACCCGGATCTACTCGACTTGCTTTTCACTTTCCTGAAGAATTCCAGGCTAGACCGATCCATATAGCACAGTCTCGCGCTCAGTTCCGTGGTCGGCCAGCCGTCGATAGCGGTTCTGGGCGCGGGACTCAATCTTTTTGATTTCCTGGATACTGGCCATGTCAATTAAGGAGCCCCGAGCTTACGGGCACCAGCCGCCGCCGCGGGGACCATTGGCACGCGGCGGCGGGCTCCTCTGCCCCCCATCTGCTTGGAGAAAGAGGTGTCGGCACTATGCCGTCCGCAACGACCCGTTTAATGAATTGTTACGTCACTGGAGTCCGCACTGAAACGTCAGTTCTGTAATCATACCAATCAGCACTTGGTGGGGGTTTTGTAGGAGCCCCGAGCTTACGGGCACCAGCCGCCGCCGCGGGGACCACTGGCACGCGGCGGTGGGCTCCTCCCCCAACTCCTTGGACACATGATTTTCTCTTGGTTTTTCTTGGTTTCTCTTGGTTTCTCTCGTGATTTCATCGTAATTGTTTTTGTTTCCATTGTTCTTGTTGCGCCGTGATTTCGTCTATGTTTGCGAGCGCGCGCGTTTGCGTCCCTCCGGCGGCGGCGGCGGCAATCGGCACCTGCCCATCCCTCTCGCGGTTCTCGACAGGGATCCCTCTTAAAGGTTGAGGCCCACTCGAGACACATAGCCCCACAAACACACTTACACATTAGCGATATAACGTAACGTAATATCAATGCAAAGGGATTTTTCCTGTGCAATTTGGCAAAAGCGCACAGGTTTTGCCCTCTAAGATAGGCACCAGGTTTTTCTAGTTAGGACTTTCCTGGTGGAACTCGCAACACAACAACAGCACACATTACAACACTACCACATTTCAGCATCAAGATTCAGCAGCAAGAAATGTAAGTACTCAAAATCCCTCTCGGCACTGCCACTCTGGCACCCTTTCTGGCTTTCCCTTGCACTTGCTCCCACCGGACGTCACATGAGCCGGTCTAACGTAAACTTTGCTCTTGATATTGCCTTGGGCCGGAATAACATAGCCGGCATTAAAGTAAAGTAAAACGGAAGATCTGGCTAATTGCCAGCTAGTAACTTCCCCCTACCCCGACCAGGGCCTCGGCCTGTCGGGAGCAAAATTCAAAAAAAAAAATGCTTTGACCTGTCAAGTTAAAACAATTCCCAGAATTACGCAACTTTATGCGTCACTACCCGTGTTCATTGGCCATCACCGCTGTGGTTGGTACGGTGGCACCTAAACCAGAACGTCACCTAATTTTCATTTACGATTCCCGTCACCGTGCTGTGAGTGTCGGTCGATTCGGGTCAGTCGCCTGCGGCTGTCGCGGCTGCCAGGCCCGCCCTCGCTCCACCGCCCCCGGCCGAGCGATGGGCCGCGGACCGTGACCCGACCGACGCCTCGGGGCATTCCGGTCGTGTCATCCGCGCGGTAGTGGGTGTCGTCGATGGGACAGTAGGGGCCTACCGCTGGCAAAATTAGCAGTAATGTCGACGTAAGACTACTGCAGTTTATCATTATTACTGCTTATCGTATTGTGATATAATCAACGGTCAAAGTGATATTTGAATTGTCGTTAATGTAATAAAATAATTTATCAATCGCATGAAAAGAGCTTCCGACATCACTGCTGTTATGTGGTGTTGTTTCGGTTTCGCTGCTCACCTGTGCACCTATGAACTTACGCTGTATTGACAGACGGCAAGTTGGACTTTAACAGCTTCCTGAGCGTGGCGTCAAGCTTCCTGGAAGAAGAAGACGACGAGGCCATGCAGCAAGAGCTCAAGGAAGCGTTCCGGCTTTACGATAAGGAGGGTACGTCTGCAACTTTGTCATGGTCATCTATCAAGCCGCATTATTACTATTGATCGCCGTATTACTGATTCTCAACCTGGACATGGGCAGTAATTCAATTTTCAGCTTCAATTTTTTTTCCGTATTGTTTTTAGTTCAGTTGTCATGCACTGCATCTGTCTCCACAGGGAATGGCTACATCACCACGCAGGTGCTGAAGGAGATCCTGAAGGCGCTGGACGACAAGCTGACCCCGGATGACCTCGACTGCATTGTGGAGGAGGTGGACACAGACGGCTCCGGCACACTCGACTTTGACGGTAGGTGATAAGAGGGGTTCTACCTTAGAATTACATATGTACACCGACTAGATTGTTGTTTTTCGTATTGAAGCTGTTGCATTATCGGAATAAATGATGCTGGCATGCTGCAGCATCCGCCACTACGCCTTCAAGACACTTATTATTCGGTCTTCGTCATGTTCATGAGAGTCTTATCTACATAGTCCGACCGTTGTCTCCCTCGTGATACATGTATAACGGGAACGTCTTTCACTTTCAGAGTTCATGGAGATGATGACGGGCTAGACAAAAAAAAAATATCATCTATTCTGGTGAGTATGTTGCACCGGCAGTCAATTTACATTTTGTTAAATGCCGTCTTACTGCCGATGAAAATACGTCGAGCATTTCCTGGTTCGGGATTATTGAATGTTCATGAGCCCCCGAGCCTTAACTCAGCCCGCTTTGTCCGTGCGACGCTCACAACTTCTGAGAAACACTTGGATGTGGGGTCCATGCTGCATTCTTGGGGTGTACTAAGTTGTTAATTTGTCTTGCAAGAGGTGCTGGGGGTGCGAAATTGGCTATACTGTAGTTGCAGCAGCAAATAAAGGCTTGTTCAGTTCGTTGACCCGGGAAAAATTCAGCATAGCCATGATGTTTCATCATCGTTTGACGTCTCGTGCTACCAATAATGCAGTGCAGCTAAGAGCTTTGTTCTTTTTCAGATGATGCTCGTCTGTGTATTGAGGCCTTGGGCTACTTCCGAGCGCCGTTATTCTAAGGGTCTGACAGAGGTGAAGATTCGTGAATGGGTCGCCGGACCTGCTGACCGCCGATTCTCTACACTGCAGTCTTCTTGGAACAAATATGACGTGTCATACCATATTGATTATGCTTGATTATGCTAGTCATATGCGGAACAAATACATTTATTCAGTAAATTCTACCGGTGTATTTTGGTTTCGGGAGGCCATAACCCACGCACCATAGTAGTCTCAAGGCTGACTGAATGCTGGAGGTCGCCGTCTGTAGCTGTGAGTTCCAACGCATGATCGCTCGCTACATATATTAACAATTTCAATAAAGCATTATCCACCCTATCCAAACAAAGCACGATCTCAACAAATGTTCCGAATATAGCTCACTCACTTCGGGGCTATTTCGCGACATTTCGTTCCCAGGTTTCCTACCTTCTCCCCGCACCGGTCCTTTACCGTTCCTGGACTGTCTTCCGGTGCGGTCGGGAACATTATCCGTACCCGTAACCACCGCCCAATTTCGCATATTTTCCACACCACCGCGCCGCCGCGGTCAGTCCGCAATAGTCGCGAACTTTGGACAGTGTGGACAGCCTCGAGTGGTGGAACGGTGTATCGAGGCTCCGAGCTCCAGCGGCCGGCGGTGGTCAGTCAGTTTCCGGTATTTTCATGGTAGTTGCTTGGTGTAAGAATATCACGTAGGCTTGATAATAGTGTGAGCCGTTCTGACTACGTTCAATTGATGCTAATGGCCAGAATATGCATTTTTACTTTAATTCATTTATATCTTTATTATAGACATTTTTCCAATGTATGTGACCATCATACTCAACTTCCCAAACCTACCACGCTGCATTGGGAGCTCAGATTCCAAACACGGAAGTCACATAATTCACTCGCAACTGGCCACTCCAAAAACGAACCCACACACGGTGGTTTTCCAGCCGTTTGAATCCACCACCTTCCGTTCCCGCAGCTGTTAGCTCAGCTGTCGTTCAGTTCCCGTGTACCATATGGAGTTGGGCGTCCTTCCGGCTATTAGCAACAGCTGGGCGTGTCTGGGACGGAACATCACACCGTCGGACTCTGCCGCGGACGTGGCATTTCCTTGCGGTGCGACGCCGCTCGCCGCCCGCCGCTGGACTGCCGCTGCTCGGTGGTTACCGGGCGGCTCCTCAGCTGACGGCTGACGGCTGACGCGGCCTGGCCTCAGTTGGTCGGCGGCGGTCGCGGGGGAGGGGCGTGCTGCCGCGCTACGACGACCGGGCGGCACGCGTGAGAAGTTGGTGTGCTGTGGAGCGGTTGGCTGGTTAGACGCTGATACAGTGAGGACTATGCTCGGTGCTCTCTGAAAGAACTGTGTTCCTGTAGCATTGGAGGACAGATACAGTGACGCTTAACTCCGCACTTTGAGGGTCTGGAGTGCACGAACCGGCCGTTCTGATCAGCTCTGTTGTGGAGAGTCGTTCTGATCAACTCAAGACCAACGAACACGATGCGTCTGTAAAATTTTGATCGGTGGGCTCGGTTATGTCGCGGTGAGCACGCCCTTCCCACATCGGAAGTGCAGGAAACGTCGTTCGGAAGGTGCTGGTCGTGCGGAAGAAGCACCCTATTGAGCTCAACCGACACCTTCGAGAGGCTCTGGTTTGCTCCTCATGCTCTTTTCAGAACTGGATATGTTCTCAAAGGTTAGTGCTGTTGGCGGAGTAATTTCGAGATAATCGAACAGATAAAGTTTTCTTTTTGCATTGTATTGAATTATCGTTTGTCATTGACATAACCTGGGATTAACCCGCGCACCGAGGGGGGTCTGCGCCAACTTCGCACCGACGGGGGGGGGGGGTGGATGACCGCCCCCCCCCCTGAGATCTCGAGAACGAAGCAAGATAGCGACAAGCGGTAAACGGCAAGGGATACGCACGGACAAGGTCTACAATTTTTACACAGGTCATTTTCAGGTCAGGTCAAAGATGACGTCACAGGGGTAAAAAAAGTCAAAATGGCGGCGCTAGGTATAGGGAAAGTTTTTCTAGAATAACTTTCGAAATAGTCAATATAGGAACAAACTAAGGGCATCATCGTGATCCTCTCGTCAATCCGCATCGAATGATATATATGTTGACCTCGAAAGGTCAAGGTCAAAGGTTGACCTCAGGTCACGTGACCTCGAGGTCATCATGTATATCATTCGATGCGCCTTGACGAGCTGAACACAATGAGACCATCCGCGCGGCTGTATTTTGCTCCTGTACGGAGTTATTGTAAAAAAAACCGCTGGTGACCTTTGATGACGTCGCATGACCTTACAGCTGCCCAACAGCAAAACAGACCTCAAGGTAGTGAATGTTGATCGTATATGAGGTCATGTATGGTTTATGGGGCCATTCCGACCCGTTTTAGTGGTAAAAACAGGGAGTTGATTTTTCCCCCATTGACAATGGGGAGGTCGAGAAATTGACCTGACCTTAGGTCATCGATATCAAAATTCCGAGATATAAAAATTGTAGCTACTAATTACCTTATAACATCCTGCGACTTTCAAAGGCCTCCGACATCTACTGTAGCTCTGGCACGGTGACAAAGTTGCAAAAAAGTAACTTGAGGTTGGGTCATTCAAAGTGACCTGGTGACCTGACCTTAAAAGTTAGGAGGTTCAAACTTGCACACCATGTGTAAAATTGATGAGAAAATAGTCGTACCAAATTTTGCGGCGCTACGCGCCGCGGTTTTCCCGCTATTTGCGAAAAACCTCAGGGGGCGGATATCCGCTCCCCCCCCCGTCGGTGCGCGTGTTTATCACCGTGACATTAACCATGAACATACATTGAAGACGGTAATGACTTTTCTCAATATTCCGTTTTTTTTCTTTTTAGTTTTTTCGATCCATTTGTCTCCATTCAATCATGCAAAGCATGTTGCACTGCTGTCCACAAACTTATGACTTATTAGGCAAAGTGAGCAATACAAAGTGGTATTTATATACACAGTGTGGGCAATACAATTATTCTTAACACCACAGTTGACGACATACTTATTATTCATAAAACGACTGTTGTGCCGGAGTGCTGGAGCATCGAGCTAACTAAATTTCATATTAGCACCCGTCCACAGCTGTTTGTGGCAATTCTTCGAGCAGTACCCCTTGCCCACATCCGCCTGCTTCACTGTCTTCAGCCCGGCGAATCGTGCGAATATCATCACATACTCGGGCCAGCGACCCTGCTAGCAAAAACTTCACTGGAGCAGCGTGTGCAGCTATGAGCGGGATGGCATACTTCGAGACTCGTTATTGGTATGGGGAGGGAGAGGCAGATAACCGTCTATAATAGAATTTCCGCAGGCTGGCTGCATCTATTTAAACGCTGATCTCAGCTGGGACCTGCGGCCACTTACCAAGACTTTCTCGTCTCTCTCTGGCGATTTCATATGAATTTTTCACGCCCCATGAACTGGCGGGCTTCATTTGGACGAGGTGAAACCCGGAAAATTGACGTCTCATTCCAATTATTACGGACACTCCATGGCCTTCTCGCCGTGCTCTGTTGAGTCCGAACGAGCAGTTTGAAATTTGAATCTCATTGAGACGCTGTTCGTTACAGTCAAGCGCCCGGTCACATAGTTTCCACGGCTGGGTGGCCATTTTCAAATGAGTGAAAATTTGATACTGTCTGATGTCCACTGAAACAGGTGTATTGGGTTAATACATGTCTAACTGCGTGTCTTTTCTTCGGAGGGAATGGGAGAAGAAACACATATGAGCAGACTAAGCAGTTCTTATTTGGTTATAGTGCAGTTACCTAAGTGATTAATGTTTAATAAGCCGTCTTCTTAGCTCCGAGTTACTCCAGTCTGCAACCTAGTACTTACATATTACAGCGATCATCAAGATACGGCAGGTGTTGTCATAGTGCCTGTCTTGCATCATTGTTCAAAATTTATTGTTGTGAGGCTTATGGACTATGCGCACTAGTCACTGGCCAGTCACAATCAGCCGAGCCGACCGTCCATTGTAACTTCTCTACACCAAGAACAGAGCGTGCCAACTGCCACCCTCCTGAACATTCATGACCAGCTGGGCGGCACTGACAGCTGGGGGCAGTGGCCCAGCCCTTCACCCCTTGGTCTCCACGGTCACCGGTCACTGGAGGCGAAGGGCGACATCCCTGAGTGCGTCCGGCCAGTGGAACTGCCGAGGGAGACTGCTAGGTGGGGTGGGGTGGTACGTCCGGTGGTCGTCTACCCACTGTAATGAGGCTTTGTCAGCCGTCAGACCCACCTCGCCGCCGCTGCCGCCGCCTCACGGCTGACTCCTGAGGCGTCGACTCACCCCTGACTCCTGAGGCAGGCGCGGCGGCGTGGTAATGGACGCGCGTGCGACAAAAACGACGCAGGGTGTGGGAATGCCACCGGTGGTGGTGCGGTGGCACACGGGAGCAGCCGACGCCGGGTGTCGGGTGGAGCCAGACAGTTATAGCATACGGTGGCCACGTAGGTAACAGCCATGGATAACCTAACGCATACGATTTGTAGTGGTTCTGTCTTGTGCAGTACTGCAGTCTCCGTTGCGGTGATATTGTCCTGTGAAGAATTGCATTCTCCATGACAATATTTCGTGACGCAGGCAAAAAGTAATTGTGCCTATTGTGTGTTGGGTAGCAAATGCATCGTCACATAATTAGATATTTCATCACTCCATGCATAAGTCAGTCACGACATAGTTGTCTCGCTACGTTCCATAACTAATGCCAGGCATTGTTAAACTTCAAAAACGTTCCAATTCCATTATCCATACGGCATCTTGCTAGGGATATTGTGGCATGCTGCATCGCAGTCTCTATGCCGGATACTGCCTTACTAGGCATTGCAGTCTCCATGCTCAATAACTCCTCAACGTCGCTGAAAGCTCGCTGACCGTTCAACCCTACTTCACCATCCCGCTCCACCTTTCCCCTGCATTCCAATTCCTCCGTCTTAGCATCCGTGTCATCTTACCTATCTCTCCATCACGTAACACCTGCACCCCATGGAGACCCACTCAGGCGTGGGGCGGCTGGCCGGGCGGCGCTATGACCACCATCTCACACTGAGATCGTATGGAAGGGACGGCGGCCCGTGCGTCCGTGCGACAGCGCGAGCGACAGCGCCAGCGTCACGGCCCAGAAACGCGCCGACACGCCACCGCACGGAGTTTTGCTAGTCGCCATGAGGCGGGCGCTTGTTGTTCTTATGACGTGAGAGTCGCCACCACTGTCGAGTAACGTGCCGCAGAGCCGTGACATCCACGCCGCGTTAGCGAACAAAAAGTCTGGGTGAAAATGCCAACCTAGTTTAATGTGGCACAGTGATAAGGTGGAAGCGTCATGGGTTAAATGTAATGGGAGCCCTATCACCCATAGCTGACCGGCGTAAGACATGAGAGAGCGCTTTTGAGAACCCTAGCATCGTGAGGTAGACCGGTCAGTTCACTGACCTCATAACCGCAGGTTGTTTGAAGTAGACAAACACTATTCGTTAGAATTGTGTTTTTCTATTGATAACCGCAGGTTGTTTGAAAAGACAAACACTATTCGTTAGAATTGTGTTTTTCTATTGAAAAACAACCGGAGCGGTCCTTCTCCGGGCTATGTTTTGCAAGTCTGGCAGCGAATCGAGACATCTTGATTGGGGCCTAGACGAAATGTACAATCTTCGTAAAAAGTTCAGTGTATGGGCTCCCGCAGGCGATCTACCTGATGGCACCGGTCGCTACTCGCTAAGAAGTCTTTTGCGCGTGGCACGTGCGATTCCATTTTCCCCATGTTAAGTCAACGGGGTTTTGGACACTTTTTGCGCGATCGCCAATGGCGGGAAAACGAGCCAAGAAGGAGGTGGTTTTCTTCCCAGCATTTTATGGCAAACACGTTTGGGTACACGCCAGTGTGCGCTGTATACCCCTCAGAATCTCGGAACGTGTCTTTGCACGAGATCAAAGTTGGAATTTTGCTGTGTCCCATGTTAAGTCAATGGACGGCGATGTCGAGACTTTGCAGAGACATTTTCATTCGATCTTTGTACAAAATTTTAGAGATAGATTTCGCCCAAACTCTGATATCTTGTAGAGGAAAGAGCGTAGTACATGCTGGTATGCTTCGTTAAGCTGGCAGAAATCGTTTTTTCTTATAAAGTTTATTTGAAATTTAAATTTTTTAACATGGAAAGTCAATGGGAGCGTCTTTGTTGCTTAATAACTTTTTACGTTGCAGATGTATCAAAGTGAAAAGTTAATAAAATATACAACTTTCGATGCTCTTTCCACTGATGCATTGGACGTCACCGCACGATGTGCCGTTTTTAAGAAAAGCTGTAAAAAATCAGGGCTCGACTGTGACTTGAACCCAACCACATTAGAGTATACGAACAGGTGACGGGGATACCTCCCGTGTGCGGATGCGACACTGATTATTGCTAAATATTAGCATTCGGCCGCCTTGGGGGCGCCTTGCAAAGCTTCTATCTCCACAACTACTTGACCAATTCACTCGCGGTCTTTTGTGTGGGATAGCTTCTTCCTTTCTTACACGTAGTGTGCTATTCTCGATGCGTATGGGAGACCCCTAATGCACGTGCCACGTGCAAAACGATGAGAAGTCAGTTCAGTAACAAGTCTAATAACTCTGTAGTTAGTTTGCCGATTGCGCTGGTACTTTGCATGGATGTTGGCACGCACCCGGCAATGCATTTACATGTGTCACGGTTGGGGTGCCGCTGCACGTGCGCACGGGCAGGGTGACGCTTCCAGATCTCGAGAACGGCTGGGCCGATTGTGATCAAACTTGGCACACCGCTAGAGGCTGGTTAGTAGGGTGCCGTGCACAAGTCAGATGGGACCCGTTATGCACGTGCGCACGTGCAGGCTGACGCTTCCAGATCTCAAGAACGGCTGGGCCGACTGTGCTCAAAATTGGCATACCGCTAGAGACTGGTTAGTAGTGTGCCGTGCACAAGTCAGTTAGTATGCATTTTCATGTGCCACGGTTGGGGTGCAGCTGCACGTGCGCACGGGTAGGGGTCGTTTCCCGATCTTGGAAACGGCTGGGCCGATTCAGATTAAATTTGGTACATCGCTAGAAACCGGCGAATAGAGTGCCGTGCACAAGTCAATTGGGACCCAGGTTGCACGTGCGCACGTGCATGGTGTCACTTCCAGATCTCGAAAACTGCCGGGTCGTAACCGCAGGTTGTTTGAAAAGACAAACACTATTCGTTAGAATTGTGTTTTTCTATTGAAAAACAACCGGAGCGGTCGTTCTCCGGGCTATGTTTTGCATGTCTGGCCGCGGATTGGGGCACCTTGCTACCTGCCCAAACTACTGCAACGATTTTCGTAAAAATTTCAGAGCATGGGCTCGCGGAGGCGATCTAGCTGCTGGTACCGGTCGCTACTCGCTCAGAATTCTTTTGCGCGTGGCACGTGCGTTTCCATTTTCCCCATGTTAAGTCAATGGGGGTTTGGGGCTTTTTTTGCGCCATCGCTAATGGCGGAAAAACGAGCCAAGAAAGGGGTGGTTTTCTTCCAGGCATTTAATGGCAAACACGTTCCGGTACACGCCAGTGTGCGCCGCTTACCCGTCAGAATCTCGGAACGTTTCTTTGCACGAGGTCAAAGTTGGAATTTTGCTGTGTCCCATGTTAAGTGAATGGACAATTTTGCAGAGATATTTTCATTCGCGCACTGTACAAAATTATGTGTCACGATTTCGTACAAACTTTCGGGAGTTGTTGAGAAAGGAACATAGTATATGCTGTTATGCTTCGTTAAGCTGTGCAAAATCGTTTTTTCTTTTAAAGCTTGGTTAAGAATGACAATTTTTAACATGGAAAGTCAATGAGAGCGTCTTTGTTTCTTAATAACTTTTTACGTTGCAGCTGTATACAAATGAAAGGTTAATATAATATACAACTTTCGATGCTCTTTCCAACGATGCATAGAATGTCACTGCAAGATGTGCCGTTTTTAAGAAAAGTTGTACAAAAGCATGGCTCGACTGTGACTTGAACCCAACCACATTAGAGTATACGAACAGGTGACGGGGATACCTCCCGTGTGCGGATGCGACACTGATTATTGCTGAATATTAGCAGTCGGCCGTTGCGGGGGCGCCCTTGCAAAGGTTATAGCTCCACAACTGCTTGACCGATTCACTCGCGGTCTTTTGTGTGGGATAGCTTCTTCCTTTCTCACACGTAGTGTGCTACTCTCGATACGTATGGGTGACCCCTTATGCACGTGCCACGTGCAAAACGAAGAGGCGTCAGTTTGGTAACAAGTCTAATTACTCTGTAGTTAGTTTGCCGATTGCGCTGATACTTGGCATGGATGTAGGCAACCGCCGGGCAATGCATTTCCATGTGTCACGGTTGGGGTGCAGCTGCACGTGCGCACGGGCAGGGTGACGATTCCAGATCTCGAGAACGGCTGGGCCGATTGTGATCAAAGTTGGCACACCGTTAGGGATCGGCGAGTAGGGTGCCGTGCACAACTCAGATGGGACCCATTTGGCACGCGCGCACGTGCAGGCTGACGCTTCCAGATCTCAAGAACGGCTGGGCCGGCTGTGCTCAAATTTAGCATACCGCTAGAGACTGGTTAGTAGGATGCCGTGCACAAGTCAGTTAGTATGTATTTTCATGTGCCACGGTTGGGGTGCAGCTGCACGTGCGCACGTGTAGGGGTCGCTTCCAAGGATCTTGGAAACGGCTGGGCCGATTCAGATTAAATTCGGTACACCGCTAGAGACCGGCGAATAGAGCGCCGTGCACAAGTCAATTGGGACCCAGGTTGCACGTGCGCACGTGCAGGGTGTCGCTTCCAGATCTTAGAGTGCAGTGCACATCAGTTCGTGGCACACCCGCTCCGGTCTGCACGTGCAAGGCTCATCCTCTCGTTTGGCGGCGGGCGTTTTTGCGGCGTTACAGAGGTGCTTGCTCAAACAACCTGCGGTCCCGCGATGCGGAGCCCAGCATCGCAGATGCTGGTAAGCATTTCCTCCGGTGGAATGCATCTGCCGCTTGATAGAGGAGACAGATTATTTCATAACCGCAGGTTGTTTGAAAAGACAAACACTATTCGTTAGAATTGTGTTTTTCTATTGAAAAACAACCGGAGCGGTCGTTCTCCGGGCTATGTTTTGCAAGTCTGGCAGCGAATCGAGACATCTTGATTGGGGCCTAGACGAAATGTACAATCTTCGTAAAAAGTTCAGTGTATAGGCTCCCGGAGGCGATCTACCTTATGGCATCGGTCGCTACTCGCTTAAAACCTCGTGGCACGTGGCACGTGCGATTCCATTTTCCCCGTGTTAAGTGAACGGGGTTTTGGACACTTTTTGCGCGATCGCCAATAGCGGGAAAACGAGCCAAGGAAGAGGTGGTTTTCTTCCCAGCATTTTATGGCAAACACGTTTGGGTACACGCTAGTGTGCGCTGTATACCCCTCAGAATCTCGGAACGTGTCTTTGCACGAGGTCAAAGTTGGAATTTTGCTGTGTCCCATGTTAAGTCAATGGACGGCGATGTCGAGACTTTGCAGAGACATTTTCATTCGATCTTTGTACAAAATTTTAGAGATAGATTTCGCCCAAACTCTTATATCTTGTAAAGGAAAGAGCATAGTACATGCCGTTATGCTTCGTTAAGCTGGCAGAAATCGTTTTTTCTAATAAAGTTCGTTTGAAAATGAAAATTTTTAACATGGAAAGTCAATGGGAGCGTCTTTGTTGCTTAATAACTTTTTACGTTACAGATATATCAAAGTGAAAAGTTAATAAAACATACAACTTTCGATGCTCTTTCCAATAATGTATAGAACGTCACTGCACGATGTGCCGTTTTTAAGAAAAGTTGTAAAAAAGCAGGGCTCGACTGTGACTTGAACCCAACCACATTAGAGTATACGAATAGGTGACGGCGATACCTCCCGTGTGCGGATGCGACACTGATTATTGCTAAATATTAGCAGTAGGCCGCCTGTGGGGTGCCTGTACAAACCTTATATCTCTGCAACCACTGGACCGATTCACTCGCGGTCTTTTGTGTGGGATAGCTCCTTCCTTTCTTACACGTAGTGTGCTACTCTCGATGCGTATGGGTGACCCCTAATGCACGTGCCACGTGCAAAACGAAAAGAAGTCAGTTCAGTAACAAGCCTAATAACTCTGTAGTTAGTTTGCCGATTGCGCTGATACTTGGCATGGTTGTAGGCACCCGCCGCGCAATGCATTTCCATGTGTCACGGTTGGGGTGCCGCTGCACGTGCGCACGGGCAGGGTGACGCTTCCAGATCTCGAGAACGACTGGGCCGATTGTGATCAAAGTTGGCACACCGTTAGGGCTCGGCGAGTAGGGTGCCGTGCACAAGTCAGATGGGACCCAGTTTGCACGTGCGCACGTGCAGGCTGACGCTTCCATATCTCAAGAACGGTTGGACCGACTGTGCTCAAATTTGGCATACCACTAGAGACTAGTTAGTAGGGTGCCGTGCACAAGTCAGTAAGTATGTATTTTCATGTGCCGCGGTTGGGGTGCAGCTGCACGTGCGCACGTGTAGGGGTCGTTTCCCGATCTTGGAAACGGCTGGGCCGATTCAGATTAAATTTGGTACATCGCTAGAAACCGGCGAATAGAGTGCCGTGCACAAGTCAATTAGGGCCCAGGCTGCACGTGCGCACGTGCAGGGTCACGCTTCCAGATCTCGAAAACGGCCGGGTCGATTGCACTCAAATTTGGCACACCGCTATAGACCGGCGAATAGGGTGCCGTGCACGTCAGTCCGTAGCACACCGACTCCGGTCTGCACGTGCAAGGCTCATCCTCTCGTTTGGCGGCGGGCGTAACCGCAGGTTGTTTGAAAAGACAAACACTATTCGTTAGAATTGTGTTTTTCTATTGAAAAACAACCGGAGCGGTCGTTGTCCGGGCTATGTTTTGCAAGTCTGGCAGCGAATCGAGACATCTTGATTGGGGCCTAGACGAAATGTACAATCTTCGTAAAAAGTTCAGGGTATGGGCTCCCGGAGGCGATCTACCTTATGGCACCGGTCGCTACTCGCTTAAAACCTCGTGGCACGTGGCACGTGCGATTCCATTTTCCCCATGTTAAGTGAACGGGGTTTTGGACACTTTTTGCGCGATCGCGAATGGCGGAAAAACGAGCCAAGAAGGAGGTGGTTTTCTTCCCAGCATTTTATGGCAAACACGTTCCGGTACACGTCAGTGTGCGCTGTATACCCCTCAGAATCTCGGAACGTGTCTTTGCACGAGGTCAAAGTTGGAATTTTGCTGTGTCCCATGTTAAGTCAATGGACGGCGATGTCGAGACTTTGCAGAGACATTTTCATTCGATCTTTGTACAAAATTTTAGAGATAGATTTCGCCCAAACTCTTATATCTTGTAGAGAAAGGAGCATAGTACATGTTGGTATGCTTCGTTAAGCTGGCAGAAATCGTTTTTTCTAATAAAGTTCGTTTGAAAATGAAAATTTTTAACATGGAAAGTCAATGGGAGCGTCTTTGTTGCTTAATAACTTTTTACGTTGCAGATATACCAAAGTGAAAAATTAATGAAATATACAACTTTCGATGCTCTTTCCAACGATGTATAGAACGTCACTGCACGATGTGCCGTTTCTAAGAAAAGTTGCAAAAAAGCAGGGCTCGCCTGTGACTTGAACCCAACCACAATGAGCATACGAACAGGTAACGGGGATACCTCCCGTGTGCGGATGCGACACTGATTATTGCTAAATATTAGCAGTAGGCCGCCTGTAGGGCGCCTTTACAAACCTTATATCTCTGCAACCACAGGACCGATTCACTCGCAGTCTTTTGTGTGGGATAGTTTCTTCCTTTCCCAAACGTAGTGTGCTACTCTCGATGCGTATGGGTGACCCCTAATGCACGTGCCACGTGCAAAACGAAGAGGTGTCAGATCGGTAGCAAGTGTAATAACTCTGTAGTTATTTTGCCGATTGCGCTGATCCTTGGCATGGATGTAGGCACCCGTCCCGCAATGCCTTTCCATGTGTCACGGTTGGGGTGCCGCTGCACGTGCGCACGGGCAGGGTGACGCTTCCAGATCTCGAGAACGGCTGGTCCGATTGTGATCAAAGTTGGCACACCGTTAGGGCTCGGCGAGTAGGGTGCCGTGCACAAGTCAGATGGGACCCAGTTTGCACGTGCGCACGTGCAGGCTGTCGCTTCCATATCTCAAGAACGGCTGGACCGACTGTGCTCAAATTTGACATACCACTAGAGACTGGTTAGTAGGGTGCCGTGCACAAGTCAGTAGGTATGTATTTTCATGTGCCGCGGTTGGGGTGCAGCTGCACGTGCGCACGTGTAGGGGTCGCTTCCAGATCTTGTAACCGCAGGTTGTTTGAAAAGACAAACACTATTCGTTAGAATTGTGTTTTTCTATTGAAAAACAACCGGAGCGGTCGTTCTCCGGGCTATGTTTTGCAAGTCTGGCCGCGAATTGGGGCAACTTGAGCGGGGCCTAGACGAAATGTACAATCTTCGTAAAAAGTTCAGTGTATGGGCTCCCGTAGGCGATCTACCTGATGGCACCGGTCGCTACTCGCTAAGAAGTCTTTTGCGCGTGGCACGTGCGATTCCATTTTCGCCCATGTTAAGTCAATGGGGTTTTGGACACTTTTTGCGCGATCGCTAATAGCGGGAAAACGAGCCAAGAAGGAGGTGGTTTTCTTCCCAGCATTTTATGGCAAACACGTTCAGGTACACGCTCGTGTGCGCCGTATACCCGCCAGAATCTCGTGGCACGTGGCACGTGCGAATTCTTTTCCCCATGTTAAGTCAACGGGGTTTTGGACACTTTTTGCGCGATCGCCAATGGCGGGAAAACGAGCCAAGGAAGAGGTGGGTTTCTTCCCAGCATTTTATGGCAAACACGTTCCGGTACACGCCCGTGTGCGCCGTATACCCGCCAGAATCTCGCAACACCTCTATGCACAAGGTCAAAGTTGGAATTTTGCTGTGTCCCATGTTAAGTCAATGGACGGCGATGCCGAGACTTTGCAGAAACATTTTCATTCGTTCATTGTACAAAATTTTAGAGATAGAATTTGCCCAAACTCTTATAGCTTGTACAGGAAAGAGCGTAGTACATGCTGGTATGCTTCGTTAAGCTGGCAGAAATCGTTTTTTTCTAATAAAGTTCGTTGGAAAATGAAAATTTTTAACATGGAAAGTCAATGGGAGCGTTTTTATTCCTCTATAACTTTTATCTTTAGTAAGACATATAGGTGAAAAGTTAATATAATATACAACTTCTGATGCTCTTTCCACTGGTGCATAGAACGTCACTGCACGATGTGCCGTTTTTAAGAAAAGCTGTAAAAAATCAGGGCTCGACTGTGACTTGAACCCAACCACATTAGAGTATACGAACAGGTGAAGGGGACACCTCCCATGTGCGGACGCGACGCTGAATATTGCTAATTATTAGCAGTCGGCCGCACTGGGGGCGCCTTTGCAAAGCTTATATCTCCACAACCACTTGACCGATTCACTTGCGGTCTTTTGTGTGGGATAGCTTCTTCCTTTCTCACACGTAGTGTGCTACCCTCGATACGTATGGGTGACCCCTAATGCACGTGCCACGTGCAAAACGAAGAGGTGTCAGTTCGGTAACAAGTCTAATAACTCTGTAGTTAGTTTGCCGATTGCACTGATATTTGGCATGGATGTAGGCACCCGCCGTGCAATGCATTTCCATGTGTCACGGTTGGGGTGCCGCTGCACGTGCGCACGGGCAAGGTGACGCTTCCAGATCTCGAGAACGGCTGGGCCAATTGTGATCAAACTTGGCACACCGTTAGGGATCGGCGAGTAGGGTGCCGTGCACAAGTCAGATGGGACCCAGTTTGCACGTGCGCACGTGCAGGCTGACGCTTCCATATCTCAAGAACGGCTGGACCGACTGTGCTCAAATTTGGCATACCACTAGAGACTGGTTAGTAGGGTGCCGTGCACAAGTCAGTAAGTATGGATTTTCATGTGCCACGGTTGGGGTACAACTGCACGTGCGCACGTGTAGGGGTCGTTTCCAGATCTTGGAAACGGCTGGGCCGAATGCGATTAAATTTGGTACACCGCTAGAGACCGGCGAATAGAGTGCCGTGCACAAGTCAGTTGGGACCCAGCCTGCACGTGCGCACGTGCAGGGTGCCGCTTCAAGATCTCGAAAACGGCCGGGCCGATTGCACCCAAATTTTTCACACCGCTCTAGACGGGCGAATAGGGTGCCGTGCACGTCAGTTTTTAGCACACCCACTCCGGTCTGCACGTGCAAGGCTCATATCCTCTCGTTTGGCGGGTGGCGTTTTTGCGGCGTTACAGAGGTGCTTGCTCAAACAACCTGCGGTCCCGCGATGCGGAGCCCAGCATCGCAGATGCTGGTAACCGCAGGTTGTTTGAAAAGACAAACACTATTCGTTAGAATTGTGTTTTTCTATTGAAAAACAACCGGAGCGGTCGTTCTCCGGGCTATGTTTTGCAAGTCTGGCAGCGAATTGGGGCAACTTGGTAGGGGCCTAGACGAAATGTACAATCTTCGTAAAAAGTTCAGTGTATGGGCTCCCGGAGGCGATCTACCTTATGGCACCGGTCGCTACTCGCTTAAAACCTCGTGGCACGTGGCACGTGCGATTCCATTTTCCCCATGTTAAGTCAACGGGGTTTTGGACATTTTTTGCGCGATCGCCAATGGCGGGAAAACGAGCCAAGGAAGAGGTGGTTTTCTTCCCAGCATTTTATGGCAAACACGTTTGGGTACACGCCAGTGTGCGCTGTATACCCCTCAGAATCTCGGAACGTGTCTTTGTACGCGATTAAAGTTGGAATTTTGCTGTGTCCCATGTTAAGTCAATGGACGGCGATGTCGAGACTTTGCAGAGACATTTTCATTCGATCTTTGTACAAAATTTTAGAGATAGATTTCGCCCAAACTCATATATCTTGTAGAGGAAAGAGCATAGTACATGCCGTTATGCTTCGTTAAGCTGGCAGAACTCATTTTTTCTTATAAAGTTCATTTGAAAATTAAAATTTTTAACATGGAAAGTCAATGGGAGCGTCTTTGTTGCTTAATAACTTTTTACGTTGCAGATATACCAAAGTGAAAAGTTAATAAAATATACAACTTTCGATGCTCTTTCCAACAATGTATAGAACGTCACTGCACGATGTGCCGTTTTTAAGAAAAGCTGTAAAAAAAGCATGGCTCGACTGTGACTTGAACCCAACCACATTAGAGTATACGAACAGGTGACGGCGATACCTCCCTTGTGCGGATGCGACACTGATTATTGCTAAATATTAGCAGTAGGCCGCCTGTGGGGTGCCTTTACAAACCTTATATCTCTGCAACCACTGGACCGATTCACTCGCGGTCTTTTGTGTGGGATAGCTTCTTCCTTTCTGACACGTATTGTGCTATTCTCGATGCGTATGGGTGACCCCTAATGCACGTGCCACGTGCAAAACGAAGAGGTGTCAGTTAGGTAACAAGTCTAATAACTCTGTAGTTAGTTTGCCGATTGCGCTGATACTTGGCATGGTTGTAGGCACCTGCCGCGCAATGCATTTCCATGTGTCACAGTTGGGGTGCCGCTGCACGTGCACACGTGCAGGGTGACGCTTCCAGATCTCGAGAACGGCTGGGCCGATTGTGATCAAAGTTGGCACACCGTTAGGGATCGGCGAGTAGGGTGCCGTGCACAAATCAGATGGCACTCATTTTGCACGTGCGCACGTGCAGGGCGACGCTTCCAGATCTCGAGAACGGCCGGGCCGACTGTGCTCAAATTTGGAATACCACTAGAGACTGGTTAGTAGGGTGCCGTGCACAAGTCAGTAAGTATGTATTTTCATGTGCCGCGGTTGGGGTGCAGCTGCACGTGCGCACGTGTAGGGGTCGTTTCCCGATCTTGGAAACGGCTGGGCCGATTCAGATTAAATTTGGTACATCGCTAGAAACCGGCGAATAGAGTGCCGTGCGCAAGTCAATTGGGGCCCAGGCTGCACGTGCGCACGTGCAGGGTGTCGCTTCCAGATCTCGAAAACGGCCGGGTCGATTGCACTCAAATTTGGCACACCGTTATAGACCGGAGAATAGGGTGCCGTGCACGTCAGTCCGTAACCCACCGACTCCGGTCTGCACGTGCAAGGCTCATCCTCTCGTTTGGCGGCGGGCGTTTTTGCTGCGTTTACAAAGGTGCTTGCTCAAACAACCTGCGGTCCCGCGATGCGGAGCCCAGCATCGCAGATGCTGGTAACCGCAGGTTGTTTGAAAAGACAAACACTATTCGTTAGAATTGTGTTTTTCTATTGAAAAACAACCGGAGCGGTCCTTCTCCGGGCTATGTTTTGCATGTAACCGCAGGTTGTTTGAAAAGACAAACACTATTCGTTAGAATTGTGTTTTTCTATTGAAAAACAACCGGAGCGGTCCTTCTCCGGGCTATGTTTTGCAAGTCTGGCCGCGAATTGGGGCAACTTGACCGGGGCCTAAACGTGTAACCGCAGGTTGTTTGAAAAGACAAACACTATTCGTTAGAATTGTGTTTTTCTATTGAAAAACAACCGGAGCGGTCCTTCTCCGGGCTATGTTTTGCAAGTCTGGCCGCGAATTGGGGCAACTTGACCGGGGCCTAAACGTGCATTGCGATTTTCGTAAAAAGTTCAGTGTATGGGCTCCCGGAGGCGATCTACCTGATGGCACCGGTCGCTACTCGCTTAAAACCTCGTGGCACGTGGCACGTGCGATTCCATTTTTCCCATAGTAAGTCAATGGGGGTTTGGGACACTTTTTGCGCAATCGCGAATAGCGGGAAAACGAGCCAAGGAAGGGGTGGTTTTCATCCCAGCATTTTATGGCAAACACGTTTGGGTACACGCTAGTGTGCGCCGTATACCCCTCAGAACTTCGTAACGTGTCTTTGCACGAGGTCAAAGTTGAACTTTTTTCGCTCCCCATGTTAAGTCAATGGGCGTTTTTGCAGAGACTTTTTCATTCGCTCATTGTACAAAATTATATGATACGATTTTGTTTAAACTTTCAGGACTTGTTGAGAAAAGACCATAGAACATGTTGTTATGCTTCTTTAAGCTGTGCAAATTCGTTTGTTCTTTTTAGGCTCGTTTAAAAATGAAAAATTTTAACATGGAAAGTGAATGGGAGCGTCTTTGCTGCTTAATAACTTTTTACAGTTGAGATATATTTAAGTGAAAAGTTGATAGGTTATACAACTTTTGATGCTCTTTCCAATGATATATACAACTTTATTGCACGTGGTGCCGTTTTTGAGAAATATAGTAAAAAAGCACGACATTACCGAGATTTGAGCTCAGACCTATATCGTTACGGTGTCAGGCGGACACGAGGACAGGTGGCGCCGCCGCCGCCCGCATAGCGGCGGGAATGTGAACTAACCTGTTTACCAGAGGGGTGTTCACGGGCACCGCACACTGCTGCGTGCGCTGTGTGCGGTGCGTCCAGCAGGCGTGGGGGTAGGGGATGGGTAGGCGGTTCTGACGTCACGGCTGCGTGCGGTGGACGGTCCGCTGTGGCCAGTCCCGACCGGCCACAGCGATCGCTGTGTGCGGTGACGGAAGGCTGACGTAGGGACGCAGTGGGCGGAGCTTGGAGGCTATGTGCGGTCCGACCGCACACAGGGCCCGTGAACAGCCCTCTGATCTATGGTATGGTACCATCGGGGGACCGGCCGCCGTCGGCACCATTTCGGGACTTTGCATCGCAATAAAAGGCTTATTTACAATTGAAAATGGACTAGCGAGAGTCGTTATGGAATCAGAATTTGATGCTCTACAAAACTAGGCTATTTTCATTGTGATGGCATCACAGACTACACCGCTAAACCCAATAAAGCAGATTTATGTCGCGTCATCGATGATTACATATAATGTTTCTTTGATATATATGTAGTCGGGTCTTTCAGCTGCGTCCCTCCCCTCCCTCGCCGCGCCGGCGGGTCGGCCATCCGCGGCTTGCCGCCCGCCGGCTGCTGGCCGGTCAGCTGGCCGGTCAGCTGGTCGCCCGCGGCTGTCGGTGCAGTGCGGGATGCCTACTTGCGGGGGGCCGTCGTGGCGGCGGCCCGGGTGGACTGGGCGAGCAGTGAGTTGGGGAGCGCTGCGCTGTCGGTGCTCTAGTTTGTATTGCGTTCGCATGATACGGCTTGAGCCAATACAGAGTGAACTGATTGAGCTGAGCAAGTCTTTATATACATTGAAAAGTAAAGCACTTTTTACTGCATCTACGGTGAGATGCTAGATAAAATTTATGGTCTAATGGTACCCATTACTTAACAATTAAGTGAATCATTTCGTCGCTAAACTCTCGTAAATTCGTATGTCCGCCTCACTATGGAGTTTGGACCGTAACGTATGGCCTTTGCTCAGACAGTATACGAACAGGTGACGGGGATACCTCCCATAGAAGGATGCGACACGATTTTACTGCTAAATAGCGGCCGGCCGCCGTGGGGACGTTTTTGTACGACTTATATCTCGGCAACCACTGGGCTGATACACGTGCGGTTTTTTGTGTGGGGTAGCTTTTTCCCTTCTTTCACATAGTGTGCTACTCTCGATGCATATGGGTGACCCCTAACGCACGTTCCACGTGCAAAGCCAAGAGGTGCCTGTTTTGTAATAAGCGCAATAGCTCGCGGTAATTACTGGGCCGATTGCGCTAAAACTTGGCATGGAGGTAGACACTTTCCAGGCGATGCATTTCCATGTGTCTTGGTAGGGGTGCAACTGCACGTGCGCACGTGCAGGGTGACGCTTCCAGATCTCGAGAACGGCTGGACCGATTGTGTTCAAATTTGGCATAACGCTTGATACCGATCAGTAGGTTGCAGTCATTTAGTATGTATTTCCATGTGCCACGATTGGGGTGCAACTGCACGTGCGCACGTGCAGGGTGACGCTTCCAGATCTCGAGAACGGCCGGGCCGATTGAGTTCAAATTTGGTACACCGCTAGAGACCGATTAGTAGGGTGCCGACTGCCGTGCGCAAGTCAGTTTGGACCCATCTTGCACGTGCGCACGTGCAGGGTGACGCTTCCAGATCTCAAGAACGGCTGGACCGATTGCACTCAAATTCGGCAAACATCTAGAGATCGATCAGTAGGGTGCCGTGCACAAGTCAGTTAGTATGTGTTTCCATGTGTCACGGTTGAGATGCAACTGCACGTGCGCACGTGGAGGGGTCGTTTCAAGATCTTGAAAACGGCTGGGCCGATTGAGCTCGAATTTGGTACACCGCTAGAGACCGGCGAATAGGGTCCCATGCACAATGCAATTGGACACAGCTTGCACGTGCGCACGTGCAGGGTGACGCTTCCAGATCTCGAAAATGGCCGAGCCGATTACACTCAAATTTGGCACACCGCTATAGATCAGCGAGTAGGGTGCCGTGCACGTCAGTTTGTAGCACACCGACTCCGGTCTACACGTGCAAGGCTCATCCTCTCGTTTGGCGGCGGGCGTTTTTGCTGCGTTTACAAAGGTGCTTGCTCAAACAACCTGCGGTCCCGCGATGCGGAGCCCAGCATCGCAGATGCTGGTAACCGCAGGTTGTTTGAAAAGACAAACACTATTCGTTAGAATTGTGTTTTTCTATTGAAAAACAACCGGAGCGGTCCGTCTCCGGGCTATGTTTTGCAAGTCTGGCCGCGAATTGGGGCAACTTGGGTAACCGCAGGTTGTTTGAAAAGACAAACACTATTCGTTAGAATTGTGTTTTTCTATTGAAAAACAACCGGAGCGGTCCGTCTCCGGGCTATGTTTTGCAAGTCTGGCCGCGAATTGGGGCAACTTGGGTCAGGCCTAAACTTGTGGCTCGATTTTCTTAAAAATTTCAGTGTATGGGCTCCTGGGGGCGATCTACCTGATGGCACCGGTCGCTACTCGCTTAAAACCTCGTGGCACGTGGCACGTGCGATTCCATTTTCCCCATGTTAAGTCAACGGGGTTTTGGACACTTTTTGCGCGATCGCCAATGGCGGGAAAACGAGCCAAGGAAGAGGTGGTTTTCTTCCCAGCATTTTATGGCAAACACGTTTGGGTACACGCTAGTGTGCGCCGTATACCCCTCAGAACTTCGTAACGTGTCTTTGCACGAGGTCAAAGTTGAACTTTTTTCGCTCCCCATGTTAAGTCAATGGGCGTTTTTGCAGAGACTTTTTCATTCGCTCATTGTACAAAATTATATGATACGATTTTGTTTAAACTTTCAGGACTTGTTGAGAAAAGACCATAGAACATATTGTTATGCTTCTTTAAGCTGTGCAAATTCGTTTGTTCTTTTTAGGCTCGTTTAAAAATGAAAAATTTTAACATGGAAAGTGAATGGGAGCGTCTTTGCTGCTTAATAACTTTTTACAGTTGAGATATATTTAAGTGAAAAGTTGATAGGTTATACAACTTTTGATGCTCTTTCCAATGATATATACAACTTTATTGCACGTGGTGCCGTTTTTGAGAAATATAGTAAAAAAGCACGACATTACCGAGATTTGAGCTCAGACCTATATCGTTACGGTGTCAGGCGGACACGAGGACAGGTGGCGCCGCCGCCGCCCGCATAGCGGCGGGAATGTGAACTAACCTGTTTACCAGAGGGGTGTTCACGGGCACCGCACACTGCTGCGTGCGCTGTGTGCGGTGCGTCCAGCAGGCGTGGGGGTAGGGGATGGGTAGGCGGTTCTGACGTCACGGCTGCGTGCGGTGGACGGTCCGCTGTGGCCAGTCCCGACGGCCACAGCGATCGCTGTGTGCGGTGACGGAAGGCTGACGTAGGGACGCAGTGGGCGGAGCTTGGAGGCTGTGTGCGGTCCGACCGCACACAGGGCCCGTGAACAGCCCTCTGATCTATGGTATGGTACACTCGGGGGCAGATTGATGTTCCACGACTCCCTACCCATCGAGCTCCCATGGCTCAGCACTGGCTGCTGCCAGTGGCAGCACTGGCAGCACTGGCACTGGCATGCAGTGCTGAGCAGTGCCGAGGGCAGGCAACACTGACAGCAGCCAGTGCTGAGCCATGGGATCGCCCGATGGGTAGGGAGTGGTGGAACATCATTCTGCCCCCGAGTGTACCATCGGGGGACCGGCCGCCGTCGGCACCATTTCGGGACTTTGCATCGCAATAAAAGGCTTATTTACAATTGAAAATGGACTAGCGAGAGTCGTTATGGAATCAGAATTTGATGCTCTACAAAACTAGGCTATTTTCATTGTGATGGCATCACAGACTACACCGCTAAACCCAATAAAGCAGATATATGTCGCGTCATCGATGATTACATATAATGTTTCTTTGATATATATGTAGTCGGGTCTTTCAGCTGCGTCCCTCCCCTCCCTCGCCGCGCCGGCGGGTCGGCCATCCGCGGCTTGCCGCCCGCCGGCTGCTGGCCGGTCAGCTGGCCGGTCAGCTGGTCGCCCGCGGCTGTCGGTGCAGTGCGGGATGCCTACTTGCGGGGGGGCCGTCGTGGCGGCGGCCCGGGTGGACTGGGCGAGCAGTGAGTTGGGGAGCGCTGCGCTGTCGGTGCTCTAGTTTGTATTGCGTTCGCATGATACGGCTTGAGCCAATACAGAGTGAACTGATTGAGCTGAGCAAGTCTTTATATACATTGAAAAGTAAAGCACTTTTTACTGCATCTACGGTGAGATGCTAGATAAAATTTATGGCGTACCTAATGGTACCGATTACTTAACAATTAAGTGAATCATTTCGTCGCTAAACTCTCGTAAATTCGTATGTCCGCCTCACTATGGAGTTTGGACCGTAACGTATGGCCTTTGCTCAGACAGTATACGAAGTAGTGGCAGGTGACGGGGATACCTCCCATAGAAGGATGCGACACGATTTTACTGCTAAATAGCGGCCGGCCGCCGTGGCGACGTTTTTGTACGACTTATATCTCGGCAACCACTGGGCTGATACACGTGCGGTTTTTTGTGTGGGGTAGCTTTTTCCCTTCTTTCACATAGTGTGCTACTCTCGATGCATATGGGTGACCCCTAACGCACGTTCCACGTGCAAAGCCAAGAGGTGCCTGTTTTGTAATAAGCGCAATAGCTCGCGGTAATTACTGGGCCGATTGCGCTAAAACTTGGCATGGAGGTAGACACTTTCCAGGCGATGCATTTCCATGTGTCTTGGTAGGGGTGCAACTGCACGTGCGCACGTGCAGGGTGACGCTTCCAGATCTCGAGAACGGCTGGACCGATTGTGTTCAAATTTGGCATAACGCTTGATACCGATCAGTAGGTTGCAGTCATTTAGTATGTATTTCCATGTGCCACGATTGGGGTGCAACTGCACGTGCGCACGTGCAGGGTGACGCTTCCAGATCTCGAGAACGGCCGGGCCGATTGAGTTCAAATTTGGTACACCGCTAGAGACCGATTAGTAGGGTGCCGACTGCCGTGCGCAAGTCAGTTTGGACCCATCTTGCACGTGCGCACGTGCAGGGTGACGCTTCCAGATCTCAAGAACGGCTGGACCGATTGCACTCAAATTCGGCAAACATCTAGAGATCGATCAGTAGGGTGCCGTGCACAAGTCAGTTAGTATGTATTTCCATGTGTCACGGTTGAGATGCAGCTGCACGTGCGCACGTGGAGGGGTCGTTTCAAGATCTTGAAAACGGCTGGGCCGATTGAGCTCGAATTTGGTACACCGCTAGAGACCGGCGAATAGGGTCCCATGCACAATGCAATTGGACACAGCTTGCACGTGCGCACGTGCAGGGTGACGCTTCCAGATCTCGAAAATGGCCGAGCCGATTACACTCAAATTTGGCACACCGCTATAGATCAGCGAGTAGGGTGCCGTGCACGTCAGTTTGTAGCACACCGACTCCGGTCTGCACGTGCAAGGCTCATCCTCTCGTTTGGCGGCGGGCGTTTTTGCTGCGTTTACAAAGGTGCTTGCTCAAACAACCTGCGGTCCCGCGATGCGGAGCCCAGCATCGCAGATGCTGGTAACCGCAGGTTGTTTGAAAAGACAAACACTATTCGTTAGAATTGTGTTTTTCTATTGAAAAACAACCGGAGCGGTCCTTCTCCGGGCTATGTTTTGCAAGTCTGGCCGCGAATTGGGGCAACTTGATTCCAGCCTAGACGAATCGCTCAATCTTCGTAAAAAGTTCAGGGTATGGGCTCCCGGGGGCGATCTACCTGATGGCACCGGTCGCTACTCGCTTAAAACCTCGTGGCACGTGGCACGTGCGATTCCATTTTCCCCATGTTAAGTCAACGGGGTTTTGGACACTTTTTGCGCGATCGCCAATGGCGGGAAAACGAGCCAAGGAAGAGGTGGTTTTCTTCCCAGCATTTTATGGCAAACACGTTTGGGTACACGCTGGTGTGCGCCGTATACCCCTCAGAACTTCGTAACGTGTCTTTGCACGAGGTCAAAGTTGAATTTTTTTCGCTCCCCATGTTAAGTCAATGGGCGTTTTTGCAGAGACTTTTTCATTCGCTCATTGTACAAAATTATATGATACGATTTTGTTTAAACTTTCAGGACTTGTTGAGAAAAGACCATAGAACATGGTGTTATGCTTCGTTAAGCTGTCAGAATTCGTTTGCTCTTTTGAAGCTCGTTTAAAAATGAAAAATTTTAACTTTGAAAGTCAATGGGAGTGTCTTTGATGCTTAATAACTTTTTACGTTTAAGATATGTTTAAGTCAAAAGTTGATATTTTATACAACTTTTGATGCTCTTTCCAATGATATATACAACTTTATTGCACGTGGTGCCGTTTTTGAGAAATATAGTAAAAAAGCACGACATTACCGAGATTTGAGCTCAGACCTATGTCGTTACGGTGTCAGGCGGACACGAGGACAGGTGGCGCCGCCGCCGCCCGCATAGCGGCGGGAATAAGAACTAACCTGTTTACCATCTATGGTATGGTACCATCGGGGGACCGGCCGCCGTCGGCACCATTTCGGGACTTTGCATCGCAATAAAAGGCTTATTTACAATTGAAAATGGACTAGCGAGAGTCGTTATGGAATCAGAATTTGATGCTCTACAAAACTAGGCTATTTTCATTGTGATGGCATCACAGACTACACCGCTAACCCCAATAAAGCAGATTTATATCGCGTCATCGATGATTACATATAATGTTTCTTTGATATATATGTAGTCGGGTCTTTCAGCTGCGTCCCTCCCCTCCCTCGCCGCGCCGGCGGGTCGGCCATCCGCGGCTTGCCGCCCGCCGGCTGCTGGCCGGTCAGCTGGCCGGTCAGCTGGTCGCCCGCGGCTGTCGGTGCAGTGCGGGATGCCTACTTGCGGGGGGCCGTCGTGGCGGCGGCCCGGGTGGACTGGGCGAGCAGTGAGTTGGGGAGCGCTGCGCTGTCGGTGCTCTAGTTTGTATTGCGTTCGCATGTTACGGCTTGAGCCAATACAGAGTGAACTGATTGAGCTGAGCAAGTCTTTATATACATTGAAAAGTAAAGCACTTTTTACTGCATCTACGGTGAGATGCTAGATAAAATTTATGGTCTACCTAATGGTACCCATTACTTAACAATTAAGTGAATCATTTCGTCGAAACTCTGGTAAATTCGTATGTCCGCCTCACTATGGAGTTTGGACCGTAACGTATGGCCTTTGCTCAGACAGTATACGAACAGGTGACGGGGATACCTCCCATGGAAGGATGCGACACGATTTTACTGCTAAATAGCGGCCGGCCGCCGTGGGGACGTTTTTGTACGACTTATATCTCGGCAACCACTGGGCTGATACACGTGCGGTTTTTTGTGTGGGGTAGCTTTTTCCCTTCTTTCACATAGTGTGCTACTCTCGATGCATATGGGCGACCCCTAACGCACGTTCCACGTGCCCAAGAGGTGCCTGTTTTGTAATAAGCGCAATAGCTCGCGGTAATTACTGGGCCGATTGCGCTAAAACTTGGCATGGAGGTAGACACTTTCCAGACGATGCATTTCCATGTGTCTTGGTAGGGGTGCAACTGCACGTGCGCACGTGCAGGGTGACGCTTCCAGATCTCGAGAACGGCTGGACCGATTGTGTTCAAATTTGGCATAACGCTTGATACCGATCAGTAGGTTGCAGTCATTTAGTATGCATTTCCATGTGCCACGATTGGGGTGCAACTGCACGTGCGCACGTGCAGGGTGACGCTTCCAGATCTCGAGAACGGCCGGGCCAATTGTGCTCAGATTTGGCACACTGCTAGAGATCGCGTAGTAGGGTGTCTTGCACAGGTCTGCTGGGCCCCAGGCTGCACGTGCGCACGTGCAGGGTGACGCTTCCAGATCTCAGGAACGGCTGGGCCGATTGCATTCAAATTCGGCACACCTTTAGAGACCGGTTAGTAGGGTGCTGTGCACAAGTCAGTTAGTATGTATACTCATGTGTCTCGGTTGGGGTGCAACTGCACGTGCGCACGTGTAGGGGTCGCTTCCAGATCTTGAAAACGGCTGGGCCGATTGAGCTTAAATTCGGTACACCGCTAGAGACCGGCAACTAGGGTGCCGTCCACAAGTCATTTGGGACCCAGCTTGCACGTGCGCACGTGCAGGGTGAGGCCTTCAGATCTCAGAAACGGCTGGGCTGATTACATTCAAATTCGGCACACCCTTAGCGGCGTTACAGAGGTGCTTGCTCAAACAACCTGCGGTCCCGCGATGCGGAGCCCAGCATCGCAGATGCTGGTAACCGCAGGTTGTTTGAAAAGACAAACACTATTCGTTAGAATTGTGTTTTTCTATTGAAAAACAACCGGAGCAGTCGTTCATCGGGCTATGTTTTGCATGTCTAGCCGCGGATTGGGGCACCTTGCTACCTGCCCAAACTACTGCAACGATTTTCGTAAAAATTTCAGAGTATGGGCTCGCGGAGGCGATCTAGCTGCTGGTACCGGTCGCTACTCGCTCAGAATTCTTTTGCGCGTGGCACGTGCGTTTCCATTTTCCCCATGTTAAGTCAATGGGGGTTTGGGGCACTTTTTGCGCCATCGGGAATGGCGGAAAAACGAGCCAAGAAAGGGGTGGTTTTCATCCCAGCATTTTATGGGAAACAAGTTCCGGTACACGCCAGTGTGCGCCGTATACCCGTCAGAATCTCGGAACGTTTCTTTGCACGAGGTCAAAGTTGGAATTTTGCTGTGTTCCATGTTAAGTGAATGGACAATTTTGCAGAGCTATTTTCATTCGCGCACTGTACAAAATTATGTGTCACGATTTCGTCCAAACATTCGAGAGTTGTTGAGGAAGGAACATAGTATATGCTGTTGTGCTTCGTTAAGCTGTGCAAAATCGTTTTTTCTTTTAAAGCTTGTTTAAAAATGACAATATTTAACATGGAAAGTCAATGAGAGTGTCTTTGTTGCTTAATGACTTTTTACGTTTCAGATATATTAAAGAGAAAAGTTAATATAATATACAACTTTTGATGCTCTTCCCAACGACGTATAGAACGTCACTGCACAATGTGTTGTTTTCAAGAAAAGTTGTAAAAAAGCAGGGCTCGACTGTGACTTGAACCCAACCACATTAGAGTATACGAACAGGTGACGGGGATACCTCCCGTGTGCGGATGGGACACTGATAATTGCTAAATATTAGCAGTCGGCCGTTGCGGGGGAGCCTTTGCAAAGGTTATAGCTCCACAACTGCTTGACCGATTCACTCGCGGTCTTTTGTGTGGGATAGCTTCTTCCTTTCTCCCACGTAGTGCGCTACTCTCGATGCGTATGGGTGACCCCTAATGCACGTGCCACGTGGAAAACGAAGAGGCGTCGGTTTGGTAACAAGTCTAATTGCTCTGTATTTAGTTTGCCGATTGCGCTGATACTTGGGATGGATGTAGGCAACCGCCGGGCAATGCATTTCCATGTGTCACGGTTCGGGTGCAGCTGCACGTGCGCACGGGCAGGGTGACGATTCCAGATCTCGAGAACGGCTGGGCCGATTGTGATCAAAGTTGGCACACCGTTAGGGATCGGCGAGTAGGGTGCCGTGCACAAGTCAGATGGGACCCATTTGGCACGTGCGCACGTGCAGGCTGACGCTTCCAGATCTCAAGAACGGCTGGGCCGACTGTGCTCAAATTTGGCAAAGCGCTTGATACCGATCAGTAGGGCGCCGTGCACCAGTCATTTAGTATGTATTTCCATGCGCCACGATTGGGGTGCAACTGCACGTGCGCACGTGCAGGGCGACGCTTCGAGATCTCGAGAACGGGCGGGCCTATTGTGCTCAGATTTGGCACACCGCTAGAGACCGGCGAATAGAGTGCCGTGCACAAGTCAATTGGGACCCAGGTTGCACGTGCGCACGTGCAGGGTGTCGCTTCCAGATCTCGAAAACGGCCGATTCGATTGCACTCAAATTTGGCACACCGCAAGAGACCGGTTAGTAGAGTGCAGTGCACGTCAGTTCGTAGCACACCCGCTCCGGTCGGCACGTGCAAGGCTCATCCTCTCGTTTGGCGGCGGGCGTTTTTGCGGCGTTACAGAGGTGCTTGCTCAAACAACCTGCGGTCCCGCGATGCGGAGCCCAGCATCGCAGATGCTGGTACGGACGAAGTTTAACTCCTTCCTGAGGTCATAAGCTTGGCGATGGGGACGTTTATCGTCTCTTGTCTAACCGTCCTCCACATATTTGGGAATGGTATAACAATTAGCGGAGCGGATCAATTGGGAGGATCTGAAGGCGGGATAGTTTTATAGCTTCCTGACGGTCTTGTTTTCGGATAAAAGATAGCACTGATGGATAGACACGAAACTACTGTATAAACGCCTAGAAGTTTCGTATCAATGCGTCACGGCTTCAGAGTACGCCTATACCCAGGAGTGTTGTCGGCCCAATCCATTTGTGTTTGAGTCACATTACACGTGCCAAGATAATTGAGCATGTGAGGAAATGGAAGTCATTGGCCATTAACCCGCGCGGGGCTGGGGTCTCCAGCCGAACGCGCGGGGCTGGGGGGGGGGGTAAATTTTACCCCCCCCCCTGTTATCTCCCGAACTAATGGTCCGATTTGGAAAATTCAAACGCCAATCGAAAGCCCTCATCACGAACAACTAAAAACATGTACTTAATTTAAATTTTGAGGTCAAGGTCAAGGTCAGGTCAAGGGTACAAATTGCAAGTTTCTACAGTGTCGACCTTGCACCGTAGTTGCCGAAGAATGGAGTCATGGACTGAGACTGATCGCCCAAAACGCGTTCTTAGGCTACCAAGACAATATTCGTTGCATACAATATCATTCAGAGGTCAAGGTCAAGGTCAGGTCAGGTCAGGTCAGGTCACCAAAAAACAAAATATAGAAAAGGGCATGTGCGACACATGTTTTATGGGTCATTTTACTCATAGAATTCAATAGGCACACTCAATAAGTGATATGGACCACCTCTGGATGAATTTCAGGTCGAGGTCAGATCAAGGTCAGGTCAAGTGAGGTCAAATTTTGAAGTTGGTTGTTAAGGCCTAAAAAGGCGTCTATCTGATGCAGTTTTTCACGGCAAATCGAATGGTGCTATTTTTGTTTCCGTACGAGGTATAGAACTTCCAAAAAAGTCATTTTTCAAAAATTTTCTGTGTCGTGACGTCATAAAATTTTGAATAACTCCCACATTTTTGAACCGATTCTTCTCAAACTTGGTATGTAGGTGCACATATACCACTTCTCTGACATATATTCCGGTTTTTTCGATAGACTCAAAATTTTGGATTTTATAATCATTTTCCCAAAAAAGTCAGTTTTTTTAGAAAAAAATAGGCCAAAATCCAACATTTTCAAAAAACCGAGATGGCCATTTGATAGACAAAGTAAAATTACGTATAACCTTTTTTGTTACGTCTCGTTTCCTTTAAAAATGAAGATGTTAGCGGCGTTTGAACTTTTGCCGTTTTTGAAGCGAAAATGGCGAACATGACGTCACTAAAACGTCAATTTCTCAAAAATTTCCCGACGGATTTTGCTCAAATTTTCAGGGAACGTGTCAAATTGATGTAAAAAAGGTACTGAAAGTTTGGCGGCGCTGCGCGCCGCCGTTTTTTAGATATCGCAAAAATTCGCGAGGGGGGGTAAAATTTACCCCCCCCCCCAGCCCCGCGCGGGTTAAGTACAGTTCGGCTAGCCTACGGAGACCAAAACATTATTCCAATGCGGTAAGTTGCCAAATTAGCAAAATAACCTAAACATCAGAGGGCTACTTCTCGACCTTACACGCAAATCTGAAGATCCGTAAAAAAAAAACGGAACAATAGCCACAATTTAGCTTCTTGTCACCTGAAATATTAATACAATTCATCATCCACCTGATTCTTCATTCATTCACATGTCTCTCGCACTTCAAACGCCATCGGGTAGAAGCGCGAGTGCAGTCGAGTCGTGGTCCAGCACGGTACGCGTGTCACTCCGCTGTTTGTAAGTCCCCGCATGCCTGACCGTATCCACCAGACATACCTTCACGGTCACCTGAGCCGGGCGAGGCACGGCACCCACCGCAGTGACCTGCGGTCCAGGGCACGACCACTGCGGTGAAACTGAGACTGTCTGTGCCATGTCAGCGCGCGGTAGAGCGTGGGTCAAAGGCAGCTGACCTTAAAACTTAGTGGGTATATCGTAAACATAAAAGGCTGCGGATCGCTACTGTTGCTGGCTTTGACCATAGATATATTACAGAATTAAATGTAATAAACGATAAATGTAATGAACCCGGAACACTTGCCTAAAAAGAGCTAAATACCACCCATTAGTCCGCCTTCTATCACCGTTCAGTCGCTCCGGGGACCGGTGACAGCTGTGGCGGCTCTCCACCAAGTCACGACCGGGACCATTCACGGTCCGTCACCCGTACCATTCCCGAGCCAAGGCCCGGCCCGGCCCGGCGGCCACCAATGCAGTCCACATTCGACCACCAGCTGTATAGTCAGCTCACCACAGCCCGTGACTGCAGATAATCGATATCGATGTTGAACTCACGAACCGTGACGAGCAGCAGAGAGGGAGACGCCAATCAAAGCGCAATTCATGCTCATTTTTGTGATTCAAGAGCCGGATACAAAGGAGGTGGCCGTCAAGCGTGGCATCATAATGACTGCCTTCGTTAATTGGAAGCTTCGAACTGTGATAAAGTGGCTATTCTGTGACCTGATATTAAAAACGCAGTATTGAGAGACAGAGACCGAAAGCATGCTATCAGATAACCAGACTGTTATATTGAATTAACTACTTAAATGGATTTTAACGTTTTTCTTTTAGTTTTTTTTCCCAGTTCCTTGCCGAAGGAAGTCTATGTCCAAGAACATCTTAGGATGAGGGCTCATGGTCTGGGGCACACCCGTGAAAATTGGCTCGTAAAACGGAGTTGGACAGAACGTGGGAGCCTGCGGCGTGCTTACTTGTGAAATTTTAACGAGAGAGAACATCGAGTAGCTATTGGAACTGGTCTCAGGTATTCCCAGGCTTTTAATTCCTGGCAAAGCTTCAACTGTTTTTTCTTGTCTTTGGATAAATCACTCAGATCAGTTCTCCCGGGGATACAGAACATGGTGAAAAATTAGTGCGATGGGTATGTACGATTTTAACGAATATGTATATGCGATCCGTATGCTTATGCGAACGCGATCATTGATGCTCAAAGGTCCTTCCGACCAGCTGGTGGTATACTTTTCGAACATTTCTGTTCATTACTTCATAAGTGGTCAGATCTGTTCCAATACACTTCTTCAGTTCCTTCTTCAGTAGAAGTCACAAAAGTCCTATCACAGTACCCGGCCGTGGTTGGCTTCACCCGTCTCCACCACACCATCCCGGCCGTGCTTACCATGGTATAGTTCCACCACGGCCATACCAGCAGCCACGGTAGTCCCACCGCACCACCCTCCAGCTGTGGTCAGAGCGCCTCCACGGCGACCAACCCCGCTGTGGTCGGCGGCGAACAGTGAACACCCCTCCCCAGTCTCAGCCGGGTGTGTTTACCTGAGCCGGCCGTTCCCACGCCTGTCAGAACATTTCCGGCGCGTGGTACCCGCAGTGTCGCCGCAGAACCGCTTCCAGTTCGACACCGACGCGTCGCCGGGGTGCGACTTAGTCCGTCCATGTCGTCGTCATGTGCACCGACTGCAACTGGGACACAGACGGGTTCGGTGGCAGACGCACGCGAACATTCGATAACAGGGATGTGAGTTGTAAATCATCTTGCGATGCTTGATACTCTACGGTCACTTGAATGAAAATAATGCCATGCTGACTTGACAATTTTTTTTTAGTTGCAAAAACTGTGTTATTTTGTGTCATTTCTACCAAATTGTATGTAATTTCATTTCAGCTAATTGCTGTCCTTTACTCTTTAGTCGTTTCTACCAACAAAGAATAGACTAGCATTTCTCCGGCAATCCTTCACTAATAGCCACTTTGCCCGCTACTGGTCCACATACCAGGTCACTATTACACCTCCGTCCACCGCGCTGGTCGCTCACCAGGCCACCGTCACAGTCGATCACTCCCTGCCCAAACACCGTCAGCGTGGCACCCGAGACGTCACAGCGGATCACACCACATCTCCGTCCCGTTCACTAACCGTTGCCGGCCCTCGGGGCGCCGCCTCAGGCGAGGACCGTGTCACGCCGATCCGGCGACAACAAGCGGTGGCACCGCGGGCAGTCGGCCACCGGGCCTCCTCAACCGCTATCCAAGCGGAGCGGATCGCGTGGCTAACAACCGCAACCAATAAGAAAACTGGTAAAATGCACGCCTCCTGGCGCGCTGGCCATGTGCCATGCGGAAGAAATAGGATAAAGCTCGAGTGTTTCTAGCGAAGCGTGTTCAATGTGTTTCTTTCCACCTTTGTGCATGCCAGCGCTTACCTGCGTGTGCGTGTGCCTAATTGTGAGTCTGGTGGTGCCGGGCTCGGTAACGGTCTTCCACAAGCCGCAATTATATCCAGAAAAGAATAGGCGGCACTGCATGTTAACGTCCACGGCGGGCGGGGCGACGTCCAATTTATTTCGGTCGTTACAGGGAGTAGGCGGGGCTGAGATTCATGGTGGACACACAAGTATGCTACGAGCCTCGTTAGTTTTACAAACATCGTACATCTGCTGGGATCAGGTCGGGATAAAAAGAGAGCTTCATCGGTACGCATGTAAAATCATTCGGTAACAGGGGAGATAAATGTTAGTGACTGTATTAGATATAATGTAAAATTGGATCGATTTGACCGATTAAAAGCAGAGCAACCAATTGATGATGAGTAGACGCATAACCATCACTGTGAAAAACGTGATAGCTTAACAGGGATATGGGGAGGCAGATTTTATTGTTTTAGGCATCATTAAATTTAGCAGTAAAGACGTTGTCTTGCATTCCAGATCTTAGCTGCGGAGATCGGTAAATGGAACACGAAAATTGAATGAAGATTTTATCAACCGACAAACCACACTTGCAATGTTGAACTACTCGTAGACCCTACACTGAAAACAATTTAACCCAAGGCTGGCGAGTAAACCGGTGTTTTACGGGTACCCCTATCCGCAACCGTTTTTAACCACCCTCCCAGGAGTAGTGCTAGGTCCCATTGCGGTGTAGTCGTACTTGCTCTGAGCGGATATAACCGCTGTCAGCGAACAAGTCCGCTGAGAGCAGGGACGACTACACTGCAATGGGACATTACTGTACTCCTGGGAGGGTGGTTAAAAATGGTTGCGGTTAGGGGTACCTGCAAAACACCGGCTTATTCGCGGGTCTTGGGTTAAATTGTTTTCAGTGTAGGCAGTTGGCGTCTATAAATTAGAACTACACGTGTTCTCAAAAGCATTGTCACAAACTTATCTCTCAGCATGACCGTGATTAACGTTCAGCCGCGGTCTCATTGCTCTCCCTGATTACCACGCAAGCCCTCAATTTTGCCAGATTTCACGTCGGCATTGCACAGTGACAGGATCGTCTCATGCGAGCTACTTTTACAGTAATTAGACCGAGATGTCGGTAACTCAAACAGCCGTTTCGCCATGACTCGGGAGCACCACTTTGCATTGCCAACTCCATGGGGATGGTGAAATGCGTTACAAGTAAATCAGACAGTGGTGCCGCCGGTGAAAAAAGGAAACATGGATTGGACGGCGAGAGATGAGCCAGTTGCAATCAGCAACGATATGTCTTAGAGCCGAAGAAATGTTGACTCTCACCTATCTGTAGGCAGGAGGTCGAGGAGAGTGCTGTCGGGTCGGTCTCGGTCTCGTAACAATGTGTCACGGCTAGTGACCTGCCGTGTCCCGGTGCGTGACATGGAGGTTAGGGTGTCGAGACACGGAGCACCGAACGATGACGACTGGGTCGCTTAAAAACTATACCTGGCAAAGCTTTTTCATGCATAAGCAGAATGCTGTTCCAGAAAATGATAATGAACCATAACTATTTTGTTAAAAAAAATTTTCTGGTATGAATATTTTCTTGTAGCCGTTTTCGTTATTAACACCCATTAATGCCGCTTGGGTCATATATGACCCAAAAGCAACATCTTAACATTTTTTCTAAATGGAGGAAAGTGGCACTTTGAGGAACTTGTGCGTGTGTTTTGTTGGATTTGTGGGTTCAGCGACGAGCGTCGGAGCCGTATAAAACTCGTGTGAGCTCGTCCACTGAAGTTTCTGGAGCCAAAGACGACGGGACTGCACAGCCGCCGGTCACTGGCAATGGCGCGCCGTCCCAAAAAGTAATATTATGTTATGTTTGCACTTTACTATCTATTGAATGATCGTCCACCTGGCATCTAAATTTGTCTGAAAAAGACATGATGTATATTTTTGCCCTTCTTGTCGCCATCGGATAACTTTTTTTCCTCGATAAATTTTTCTCGATAAAGAATTTTTTTCCTCGATACGATTATTTATTTCTGGGGGTTGTGATCAGATCACAGTGGCGGATCCAAAGGAGGGGGGGGGGTCATATGGGTCACTCATGACCTCCCCTGGGACCCGGGGGCACCACCGACCTATCAGGGGCACCACAGGCCTAGTGTTGCGATGTTTGGATATCATGAGCGGACCGGTTGTCCGGGGCCGTGACGCGGGGCGGGCCGGCGACTCGGCCGGCCGAGGGACACCACGGGCCTGTCAGGGGTACCACAGGCTTGTTAGGGGCACCACAGGCCTGCAGGAGCACCATCGGCCTAGGAAGAGCACCACAGGTCTGTCAGGGGGCACCACAGACCTGCCAGGGGCACCAGCCAGAGGCCTGCCAGGGGCACCATCGACCTCACAGGGGCACCACCAGCCTCGCACGTGCACCTTGGGCTTGTAAAGGGCTCCACGGGCCTGTCGGGAGCACCACTTCAGGCTTGTCAGGGGCACCACAGTCCTGCCAGGACCCAGGGGCACCAGCGGCCTAGCAGGAGCACCACAGGCCCGCCAGGGGCACCACAGGCCTGCCAGGGGCACCACAAACCTAGCAATGGCACCACAGACCTGTCGGGGCTCCACAAGCCTGTCAGGGGCACCTCAGGCTTGTCAGGGCCCAGGGGCACCACAGTCCTTCCAGGGACACCACAGGCCCGTCAGGCCTATGGTGTCCCCTCTGGAGCACCAGAGGCCTAACAGGGGCACCACAGGCCTGCCAGCGGCACCAACGGCCTCGTCAATGAGACGTTGCAAAGCATTGCAATGCAGTGCCTCTTAATATTGTTTGGCTGAGACCGCTATACAGTATACATACACAATAAGGTATCTAGCTAAATCAGTTTTCGTGATAACTCCTTATTTGTGACTATGCCAATGCCGGTTGGGTCATTTATGACCCATACTTATAACTTGAGAACCGATGGAACAATTTTTTTTAAGCTTGCACAGTTTTCTTACTGGGACCCTTGTGGCTAACATTTGTTAAGGACAACTAAAGAATCAAAAAATAAAAATTCCGGCATTTAACTGCTGTCGTAACGTTAGCATTAAATTGTCTAAACGAATTCCTTACCGGCAACTTGCGAGAAACCGTTTAACGCGTTCACTTTATTACATTCCTCCACAATTTTCAGGCACTTTCAGATCCATTTTCCGTTTCTGTTCCCGGTTCATTTTTCGTCCAGCTGTGTCTCATGTGTCTGCGTTCCACCTGTTGTCCCGGTGCTGTCTCATCCCCAGCTACAGTGGGATTTTCGGCACCTGGCTTATGGAGCGCATCTGCCGCCTCCCGAGTCTCAAGTAACGGGGCAGGGTCCGGTCGTCTCTCGCCAGCTTCTTAGTAGTCTACACATAGTGGGACGCCTAGGGATGCATGTCTCCGGAGCGTTTACTGGCTGTTTCACACATTGTCTCCTGTCTCCAGATGGTTCAACATTTCCTCTGGCTGGTCTCTCTCCTGACCGTCGCTGGATTTGGAGGAGCGGCGGCAGCGGCGGCGACGGAGCTTCAGTCGCCGGTGGCTGACCTCAGCGTTACCACCGACTACCACAGCGCTGACATCAGCTGGAGACACAGCGGCTCCGGCAGGCCCTTCGGCTTCAGCGTCGGCTACTGCGAGCTGCAGGCCTGGGGCGCTAACCGTTGCAAGTCCAAGGTTGGTGAACCCTATCCTCTCGGAACAATGTGCTGATTAGAATTTTACTCATGCACTCCAAAAGCTATAATGTTGATATGTTAGCCGTTGCAACGAAGTCTTAAAATCACTTGTACCCGATCCCTTTAGCCCGACGTGATACCGCGTGACCCCAGGTGACCGACACTGACCCAACGTGACTGACGTAACGCGGCATTACCTCGTATGATCCCAATGACCCGGCATCACCTGTCGTGACCCTGCAGATCGTCCAGTGGCGTCCAGAGCAGAAGGACGGCTCGACTCCGTACCGGGTCACCATTGGTGGCCTAAGGATGGACACGGAGTACGAGTTTACCGTCACACCGCTGGACCGAAGGATGCACAAGGAAAGGGAGCAGAGTCGGCAGATGGAAGCGCGCACCAAGGCCTGTGAGTGAACGTGGAAAAGGGGTCTTCGAAGAAGCTATGTAGGGCCAGCAGACGTTTAATTCCCTGCATTTGCTGAGTTCCACAGTTTAGCTGACGGTCAAAATTAGATAGCTGATATTTAGACGATCGATCATGTCTTCTTGTGGAGAACGATACGGGATACATTTACGCACAGACATGAGCCAAGCTCAATTTCCGTCTCCAACCTTCTCCATCACGGAGAGCACGGGGAAGAGAAGCTTTGTGCCGGCGCCGTTCTAATTGGTAATTCTCGCGGGGTGAACGGTCGGCTTTAAAGCGACTCATTTGTCTTGTCACGTGGCCCAAAGGGACCATGTGGCTCGATAATCCGAGCCCGCCTGTCTGACAAGAGCATCTCTGCTGAAACCGGACCGGTACTCGACAGAGACCAATCACTCTGGACAAAGACTGGCCATATGGCGCTGTCTGCCGCTCTCCCTCGTGCCTAAACTACGGGGCAGTGGATATGTGAACGTTTTATCCCCAGGTTACCTAAGGTCAGGTCAACTGGAGCTAAGTGACCGTAGAACATGCGGTAGGCTGTGAATATAAATGGAACGACATTGCGAAGAATAGAAAAAAAAAATCAGGAGGCCCAGTAACTAAGCGTAAATTACGATAACCATGAACACGAGATAACGCGCGTATTTAGGTAAGCAGGAAGATATTTTCAGTATCCCACTTTTTTCAATGTTAGGTATAAAAACATATGGAAACATCCGTCAGCGATAAGTTACATACTAACTATTCAATCACTAAATTCCACCCATCTTCACCTTTTTCACCTATTCTTCCTCCCCAGTCTCGGCGACCACGCGATGTCTGGGCGGCGCCAGTGAGGTGACGGTCCACACCGGCCCCCACTTCGCCGGCCGTCTATCCGTCGAGGACGACCCCCGAGAGGAGTGTGGCGTACAGGGCGATCCTGACAGTGATCGGCAGGAGTATGTGCTGCGGATCGATCATGGAACTTGTCGAACGCAGAGGTCGAATTCGGAGGTGAGGTGATGAAAGGTTGGAGAAGAGTTAGGGTGAAAAGAGACAATTGGCATGTTAAGAGGCGGAGATGTTATGAAGGGTGTGAATAGAAAGGTGGGAAGGAAGATGAGGTGAAGTGGGAGAATTGGAGGGTGGGAGGGAACTAGGGAGCAATAAATGAATTGGGTGAGTCGATGTGGTTTCTGTTTCGTTCAATAACACAATAGTCTTTGAGCACGCTATTGTCATGCTTTTAACACGTTTTCTGCACATTTTTTTTTCGGCAGGTTCGAACGTTTGTGATGGTCCAAGAGCAGGATACAATTCAAACGCACAGCACCCGTCGGTTCCTCGTTATATGCAATTACGAATCGGAATCGTTCACCGTCAGTGCTGGGTAAGTAAAAGCTGAAAGAGAATGAAAGGAGAGAGAGAGAGAGAGAGAGAGAGAGAGAGAGAGAGAGAGAGAGAGAGAGAGAGAGAGAGAGAGAGAGAGAGAGAGAGAGAGAGAGAGAGGAGGGAGGGAGGGAGAGAGAGTGAGAGAGGGAGGGAGGGAGAAGCGAGCATGCTGCAACGCATAAATGAAACACCGCTCATTGTCACCCTCTGTCTTACTGCACCGTCTCTGCTGCAGGGTGAACCTGCCCCGCGTCGGACACCACTCAGCAGTCGGCTCTCACGTCCAAGAGGTCTCCCTGGACCCCGAACCGGAGCTGGCGTCACGTGATCCGCCCCGGCTGCTGGAGGTCACGTCACGTGAGGGCCGCCAGCTGATTGTGGCTGCTGACGGACCTCCGGCCGCCGCTAGCCGGGTGGCGCCGCTACGAGAGAGGAACGGCACAGGTATGGGATGAAATGGGACGGGGAGAGAGGGGGACAGTTAGAGGGAAGCGGGTATCAAATGCTAGTTCATGCATCGAACGATTTTAAGGCACATGGACAATAAGGAAAGAAGTTAACAGGCTGACATAATGTGCGAGGTCCGCTGTGTCGTTTCTATTCGCTCATTTCAGTACTGGGGTCTTTCCTGGATTCATACTTTATTTTCCGTTAACTAGCAGTAATTCTGTCGTTTATTAACCCCTACCCTAACCCGCACCTTCTCCTTCAGGTGGCGGCTGGGCGCAGCTGGTCCTCCTGATGGTGGTGGTCGCAGCCGTAGTGTTCGGTGTGGCCATCGGTGCCATTTTCTCCCGACGTGCGGCATTGAGGCGACGTCACAGCAGCGCCCACTCATCCGGCGAGCCCTCCAGTGACACCAGCTCCAGCTCCAGCTCCAGCACCAGCTCCAGCTCTAGCTCCAGCTCCAGTGATGATAGGAGAGCTGCGAGACTGCCTCTAGAGCTGCGGAGAGACGGCGCTCGTTCCACTCACGGCAGGCTGACAATGCCGGGTGGAGACTACCCGAGCGTTACTTGCTAGCAGCTGGATGAACTAGAGGTTCAGTAATTCACCACCGAAGTGAGCGTGGCGCTGGTGTATCGGGACAGGGATAGAGTTGTCGTGAGTCTGGTAGAGAGCCTGGATGAAACGCAGTGAGGTATGATTTTCTCAGCGAAACCATGGTATGTCTGCCTAGTGGATTCGCTGTGTTTGTAGATGTTTGTTGGATGCTGCGTGGTTGATGCTAATGTTGTTGAGACGACGCGAATGTTTGCACGGTGCGACTAGTGATAAAGTTCTCCATCCTTCTGTGGTCGACTTAGGCAAATGGTGTAGCCAGTGACATCGAGAGGTCTTCGTTGAGATTAGTCTGAGCTGAAGCTACGATCGTCCCCAGGAATACCGCTACAGAGGTGCAGTAAAAGTGCTTGCGACATGTGAGCGCAGTTAGCGTACCTGTTGTTGTTGTTGTTGTTCCTCCCGGTCACCGCCGAGGCGGTGACGGAGCCACGCGGCTCTTGTGGGCCGCGTAGCCGGCGGCCAAGGCCGCCACCACGTCGTCGCGCTGTACGTCTCGGGCCGTGCCTGTGATGTTACCCAGCGCTTGGAGGCGGGGGCCGAACAGGCACGGGCACTCCAGTAGTACGTGCGCCGGGGTGTCCGCGGCCTCGCCACAGACGAGACATCGGCCCGCCGGGCATGTGATGTCGTTGCACTGAGCGCACTCGGGTGTCGGTCTGCGCCCAATGCGGTGGAGATATTGTTCCGACCGTCCCCAGTGTCCCGATCGGAGTTGATGTATGTCGATGGCCTCCTCCCTGGTAGCGGCTCGGACCGGGTCGGGGGCGCGGTCCGCCATGACGTCTCGGTACCAGCCCGCAGGCCGGCTCGCTCGCCACTCCCTGCCGGCGACCCGCGCAGCAGCCCGCGTGAGGGTGCGGGCGTCGACCGGCGTCGTCCGCTGGGACATCCCGGCCGCCTCCTTCGCTAATGCGTCCGCCCTCTCATTACCCGGGAGCCCGCAGTGAGCCGGTACCCATTGGAGGTGAATTGAGCTGTTGCTTGCTTGTAGGCGCAGCAGTTGGGTCCACACACTGGCACCCAGTGTTGTGGTCTGGGCCGAGGCGCCTGCAGCCAGCGTTAGCAGGGCCGCCCTGGAGTCCAGGCAGGCGACCACCGGCAGGCCCGCGCTTCTCGGCAGTTCAGCGACTGCCTCCAGCGCTGCCAGCAGCGCGGCGAGCTCCGCGCGCGTGCTGGAGCACAGGCGGCCAGCAGGGACCCTCAGCTCCCAGTCATCTTCGGTTGGGGTGTCCGCGTACCTTGTAGGTATGTCCGTCTTTTTCTTATGTCAACATAGCCCTCTTAACATGTCCGTTTAATAGTGATATGTGCAGGAAGTTAAGTGTTGTCAAAACCGAGCCGTAATAAAAGTTGAAAGATATAAGAGCCAATGTTCATTGTTGAATGTAAAAAGTAGAACGCCGAACTAGCCAAGTGAATGAACTCTCAACTATCGATGGAGGAAAGCAAAGAAAAAGCGAGGGCGATTTCAACCCTGATCGCAATGGCAGTGAGCACTGAGCATGTTCGGCTTATTTAGTAGATTAGGCAGTCGGCATGCGAAAATAAATATCAGCACCTGTAAGCATTGGCACTATAAGTTTCACGTTCGTAGCTCATCAGACTTCAGAGATATACCAACACAAAATGTAAAGGGGGAGGGGCAGCTTTACGCCCCCCCCCCCCCCCAGCGTCTCGTAGGTTAATGACGGGATGGATCTATCTGATGTAGAAAAACGCTCGTCGATCGATCGAGTGGTTGCCGAGACATACATAATACATTATGCATAGGTAATTATATATGCGGTGCTTCTCAAATGCATCAACTAACCGTGGGCCGGTTGAGCCGCTCATATTGAAATTTTGCCCACAGATATACTCCTCCTGCTCAAAACAGCATCAAACTCCTTTGTTTTTAAAAGATGCTTCCTGAACTAATTCACGAGCTGGAAGGTCATTGAAAAATAACGCGCTTTCGGAAAATGTTTCGAAATGTGCGCGTAAAAACAACGATATTTGCATAATATAAAATAATACATACATTTTTGATAATGTAAAATAATAAAACATAATGATCTTATTTTGTAAAAAGTAGTTAAAAACCAATCAAATATGCTTAGACGAATATCAGTTCACGTGAGAGCATTCGCCTGTTTCAATAACACGGACACTATGGTGGAGATGTTCTGCACCGTGTCTGTCACACTCAGACGAACTCAGCCGCCAATTACAGATTAATTCTTAACTGCGAGCATTTTTACTTTTAACCCGCATAAATTCTAAATTATTTAATTACCTTATGTGGTTATCCATAATAAGCTAAAATTTGTTACCAATTTTATCGAAATGGAGGAGCGTCCGTCAAAGCTACAGATTTCAGTGAGTTCCATCAAGGAATTTGATCTGACAGAGGGAGAAATTAAAGCAGTCAAAAAGGAAAGCGAACTAAGGCGCAAGTCGGCCACTTCTACTGCGCTAAAAACGACCAGCCGAGATAATGTGCCAACAAAAGACCAGCAGAGCGCTGCACCAGAAAGTGACGTTAAAAGAACAGTGTCACTCTCAGCATCAAAGAAGGAATTTAAAACCAGTAAAACGGCTGTTCAGAAAAGTAATTCATCAGAGGCTGCACAGAAAAAGTCATCGCTTTCCACAGTTCCGGCTGCAAAGAAGAGATCTTCTTCCGTTGAGCAACACGCAAAAACGCAGTCACAGGTAAAGCTGGGAGACGGCAAAAAAGCATCGTCAGCAGAAAAGGTGACATCACGTCAGTCAGTAACTAAACAAAGGTCTAATTCTATCGAAAAGACTAAAACAAATTCGCAGGTCAAGCTAAAGGAAAGCAATTCGAAACAAGGCATAATAGTAAAAGTCAGCGAATCTGATAACCGATTTAAAAACCAGTCACAAGAGAAAGTCACTTTAAGTGAGTCGGCAGTCAAAAAAAGGTCGTCTTCAGCTGACCAAAACAACCGCAATTCGTCGAAAACTGGCCTAAAAGATACAACTTCAAAACCAGTGATTCAAGTTAACAAGAGCTCTACTGGTAACACATCCAAAGAGCCTTCAAAGAAGTCAAAATCGGCGGGTGCCGAGTCAAGAAAGGAAAATGCAAACGACACTCGCAAGCAAAACACAAGCCTGAGCGCCCCTGTCGGTAAACGGCAAAGCCAAGGCGCCATTGGCTTCACCAACCTCTTCCCACCGGGCACGACTGCTCTTACACCATCTTCCCTTGCAGTTAAGCCGGCCAAGTCCCGACAGGGCAGTGACCGGAGGCCATCCCACGTCCACGCCGGCGCCTCCAGTTCAGGAGGTCCGCAGCACGCCGCGTCCAAACATTCCGAACAAGCCGACCACGGTCATGGCGGCACACAGCATTCGCCAAGCGCCGGGCGCCAGCACCGCGAGGTTGTCTTTGTCCCGGACGTGACGCCTTTCTCAGACACACCGTTCCCCTTTGAGCGGTCGGACAGTATCAACAAGGCGGACTCTGGCTGGCTTCAGCAGGCGCTGGATACCCCGACACCCTGGGGCGGCATGGGCAACGAGGTGACGGCTGCGCTGCTGGCCACCTCCAGCGGCGCTATGCTGAAACCTCGACGATCCTCCTCGGTGACCCCTGCCCCAAAACAGCAGCCGTCTCTGAAGGAGAATCGTGGGACGTCGAAAGGAGCACATGCCAAACGCTCACTGGACAAACACAAAAGCATCACCGTAGACGAGGAGCCACAGTGTTTGTCTCTTTCGATGGCACGAGCAGTCACCGATGAAAAGAAGCGCAGTTTCTTCACAGTCCTGGACGACGAGACTTTAGAGAAGCTCCAGGAGAGAGCTGAAGAGCTGAAGAAGGAAGAAGAGGTACAGGCTCTCGCTGCTGCGGAAGAGGCGGCGTCACGTGCCCATCTACAAGAACGAGCCAGCGTAAGTACCATCAACGCGAAACGTACTGCGTCTGGGAGACGTGTGTCGTCCGGAACCAGCCTTTCTGCCGGAGGGAGGGCGAAGAAAAACGGAGAGGGAAGTGCACAAAGTAAGATGAGTGGTGAGGATATTTCGAACGTTGGCTCCAGCGACCAACAGACAAGGCTTATAACGCTGGAGAATCCCTTCAAGAAGCCCAAGAAAAACAAAGAAGACGAAGAAGGTGACATGAACAACATCTATGCGACAGCTCTTCTCGATAAGTGGATGGCACAAGGCAAGCACGAAAACAAAGCCCCAGCTGGTAAGAACACAAAGCAGGCCGATGCCAAATCAAAAAAGATCGGGTTCCTCAAGCAGCTGCTTCAAGGAGCAAAGAAGCAGCCAACCAACGCTAAGGAGAAAGTGCTTCACACGCTTACCGAAAAGAAGATAAACCTGCTGATTCCTCAGTCACTGCCGGATCCTCGGGTTATCGACCCGGCCGATCAGGTGCCGGTAGTGGGCGTGTCACCGATTGACGCCGTGCCGGACAGCGAGGCCGGCCACAGCCAGGGCACCGACTCCAGGCGCATACAGGAGGAGTTCTTCGCATCGGTCGACACGTACCGCACCAGCATCGCGCACGCGAGACAGCGCGTCGCCCACCGGCAGGGTCAGGTCGCGACCTCCGAGAAGACCGCTCCCGCCCACTACGTCAAACAGGCGGCTGGCACCAGCACAGATCCGATCGAGGATACTGAGAAGAAGCCACCGAAGACTGGAGAGGGAGAGGAAGGAGAAGAGGCGGACGGTGTTGCTGAAGACATGGAGGTCACTCTCGCTGACATTCTTCCAGATGAAGAGGCGGCTCGCCTGGAGTGGCGTGGGTCCTCCTCGTCCGAGGTGACCCTCGTGGGATCTGATGGGACCGTGTCTCGCCGCAGGAAGTCATCTCTGCGCAGAAAGAAGCGGGCGTCTAGCGCCGAAAAGTACCAGAAGTGGAAGAGAAAAACGTCCACCAAGGCGTACGTCGAGTACCAGAGAAGGACGGACCCGCGTTTTCACGTTGATGAGGACCAGACGTCACACTCGACCTCGCTGTCATGTAAGTACATAGTAAGCTGAGGCAGCCCTCTAGTAAAAGAGCACATTTAATACCATACGTCCTTTTCCATTTGGAGAAGCTGAAAAAGTTAGTGCTCGTATCAAACAAAGGACCCGAAATTACTCTGGAGCCAAATAGATCCCCAAAGCTTATGTATTTAAACTTCACTATGTTTACCAGAAAGCACGTTTAGCTGACCGATAGGCTAATTTGAGCCGGTTTCACCACGACCTTGCCTAAGCATGCTGTCCCGTCCCTTTCCATGTCGTCAGTGTACCCGGTCAGCAGTACTGAGAGTACCGCGGTGGGAGGACGGGCGTCATGGAGCGACATCAGCTCTGTTCAGACGGCCCCCGAGCCAGGTACGTACCTACCCGGTCAGCAGTACTGAGAGTACCGCGGTGGGAGGACGGGCGTCATGGAGCGACATCAGCTCCGTTCAGACGGCCCCCGAGCCAGGTACGTACCCGGTCAGCAGTAGTGATGTCAATTACAGAAAATCGGAATACCGATACCAAACCAAATACCAACTAAAACCGTGGGGAAATACCGAAACCGAACCAACTTTGAAAGATGAGGGAAATACCAACTTTTTACCAATTTCTTAGCCTCTTATATTATTATTATTATTATTATTGTTTATTCAGCATCGTCATGCGACAAAAAGATACATACCCCCCCCCCCCACCCACCCACACACACAGTTAATCAGCACTCAGGAGGTTAGTAGTCTTAACAGGCGCCGCGAGGCCTGACAGTTGCTTGCCAAAACCATCTTCAAACTGTCTATAAGACCACTTTCTTGGAGTGGTGCCCGGACTATGTCGTGATCGACGTACCCAGCAGCGATGTGCATGATAGCGCCGAAGTTCCCACCACACAGATTATATACGTGGCCAATAAACGACCCATCCAACTGCTCGGGGTACGTAGCAAGTCTGGCCAGTCCAGTGACGTAGGCTTGGCGAAGACGGTGGTCAGCGCGGAAAGCATTACGGAATGCGCGGAGGGCATCACCTCGCAGCACCTCACCGATGCGAGGCACCCCAGCAGCAATCAAAAGAGCCGTATGGTGCGCAGAACGCGGTAGACCCAGCGCTGCCTTGATCAGCGAAGCCTGTCGCGAGTCTAGACGCTCAATGTCGGCGGAACTGAGGGGAGCCGTCTCACAGCCGAAGATTAGTGCCGGCAGCACTACTGTCTTCCAGAGGAAGATTTTGTCAGCAGCAGTCAGGCGGTTGGTGAAATTGCCCAGGGGTGTGAGGCCATAGAATGATGCACAAGCGCGCCTGATGCGCTGAGCCACGTGGCTGTCTGTGCTGAGGTTGTCATCAAGCACCGTACCGAGGTGCTCGGTCGTCTGCCGGATCTGCAGCTGCTGTCTTGACAGTGTCCACCTCGGTGTGCTCGTGAATAGTTCCTGTCCAAATATAATACAATGGCTCTTGGTTTTTCCCGGTTCAGGGTGAACGAAGTCGAGGCGCCAAGTAGCCGCGAATTCTCCCACCATCTGCAGCATTGCACCGAGGTCACGCGCGTTCGCAGATATAAGGAGAATATCGTCAGCGTAGCAGATAGCGGGTACGTGCTGGCTGTGTAGATATGCTCCACGACCGCTGCGATCTAGGACCTCAATAAGAGGTAAGAGGAAGATGTTTGCAAGGGTTGGCGATAAGATGGCCCCTTGTCTGGTGCCCCTGCAGACCAGGAACGCTTCAGATGTGGCGCCACCAAAAGTCACCCTTGCAGAGAGGTGGCGGTACCAGGTGACCATGAGGCACCAGCAGTAGTCGCTAAGATAATCTTCCAGACGGAAGAACAGACCGTCATGCCATATTCGGTCAAAGCATTTCCTCGCGTCAAGGTTTGCGACAAAAACAGGAAGACCCCTGGCTCGATTCTGCTGTATGGTCTCTCCAGCCAACAGAGACGCTTGCATGGTGCCCCGATTGGAGATAAAACCAAACTGCAGATGATGAGGTTCAAATGAGGCGTTCAGTTCGTCTAGCACTAACAGCTCGAGCAGCTTAGATGCGCAGGTTGTGATTGAAATCGGTCGATAGTTGTCCAAGCAGTTAGGGTCCGATTGAGATTTCTTCAACACGGGTACAAAACGCTGTCAGCGAAGGTAGCTGGCACGCTACACGTGGACAGGCAGACAGAGAGAAGGTGCGCCAGAGCTGACAGGAGACAAGGCGACTGACCATAGAGAAGGTGCTCCGCCGTGATGCCGTCTATACCAGGTGCCTTCCCACGCTGTAACCGGTGAATGAGGCCTGCTACTTGTCCAGCTGAAACCGTTCTTTCGGATGCATCGTTATACATTAGTAAGGGTTCATAATACCAACAAAATACCAAACACATTAGGATTGAAATACCAAATACCAAGTTGGTATCGGTTTGGTATCGGTATACCAAAAAGTTGGTATCCGATTGACATCTCTGGTCAGCAGTACTGAGAGTACCGCGGTTGGAGGACGGTCGTCATGGAGCGACATCAGCTCAGTTCAGACGGCCCCCGATCCAGGTGCGTAGCATTGTAGGTATACAGAACAACGCTCAACGGTAAGGCATCGCAAAGAAAATAAAAAATACAAGGTTGCATATTACGAGTAAAATCAATTTCTTAAAAGGGTTGAATTGCTGGAAAACATAATTAAAAGATACATAATCGAGCAAAAATCGTTTTTCGCTGCTTCAGGCGAATGTGCTTTTCTTTTATTGTTGTCATCAACTATCGAAACAAAATTTTATGGGATGAGGCAACAGGTGAAACTCTTAAATGTACATTAGACTGTGACGTTTAAAAAATGTCAATGAAGCATAAGCATTTGATAATGAATCGTGACCGGTTATAACGTTTATTTGTAACGTTTATTTGTATTTTTTTCAGCTCCTGATGGTAGTTCACCGGGACGGTACGTAGCATTTTAATCTCATTTTGCAATACTGATTTAGCTCGCAATAGGTGCATACGCATCTCTACTTACATACTGCATCTCTACATTCTTTACTCATTAGAGTACTTCAGCTCACCCTGTCTCCTCTAACCCACGTCTGGCTTCTCACGCTTCCTGTCTCGGTCTTACCAGCGTAACCAGATCGACAGCGACGGAGGAGCAGGGCCGCACTGAAGGCACCCAGACCAGCTCCACCGAGTACCTGCTGCTCGATCGCCAGTCCTGCCTGGTGAAGGTGCTGGCTGCTCTACAGAGGCTCAACACTGACGAGGCGCTTCAGGTATGAGGAGACGTCCTTCACAATCACAATCCGAGATGGCGGCAAATATGAATATCCATATATTCATATCCATATATTCAACGAGATGTCATAATGCTAAGACTACGTGAAGGGAGGAAAAGAGCGCAAACTATTTAATACTTTCGTAGAATAAGAATTGTTAACGAGTTTTTAAATTTTAACGTTTTGTGTCATTCTTAAAAAATGAGCGTTAACTTTATCTGGGCTAGATACCTTCAATGAAACAATAATTTCGGAAGGTGTGATGTAGATAAATCGTGTGCCTTTATTGATGACGTTAATTGTGCATTTTTATTTATGATTACCAGGTAGCTCGCATTTTGCGCAGAAGTCTGGACGAAGACCGAGTGTATGAAGACGTAAACGTCAAACAAATTTTGGAGCCGAAGAGATCTTCCATCGACGCATCAAATAAACCTCTAACGAGAGTGGAATCTGAAAAGGTAAGTCAGCAGTGGCAAAAGACATTCAATAATTTGTCGGTATGTTCTTGCTCAAAAGTACAAAAGGGCATTTTCGCATTCCTTATTTGACGTTTTATGTTGATCGATTCTTTTGGTACCTAGACAATCGACTTTTTCTTATCCCTCTTTCTTTAGTCACTTCTCTTCCCTCTGTCCGTTGCAGGTGGTGGCGAAGGGCAGCCCGTCCCGCAGCGGCGCCATCCCGGAGATGATCTCTGACCAGGACTATGACGAGCTGACGCGCATCGTCTCACAAATAGATCTGATGGTGCGCTCCAAACTGCGCATCACCGCCGCCCCGTACTCGCTCATCTACGAGACGCTCATCAACTACCACCTGGAGATCACGCAGGACTACTCGCCCTCCGTGGCCGTGTTCAACTACTACCTCACCGAACAGGTGGGTTGGCGGTGTCTCGCGGAACAGAGAAACACTAAACACATCCCGCATCGTGAAAGTTGCGCAGAAGTTGAAAGTTGCACATCCCCGATCCCGCATGCTGCACCGCAACAATTGCAGCGGCTCCAAAGAGGGAATTAGTCAAATAGAAAACGTGCACGTCACGACGTAACCAATCACGTCGTGCTATAAAAAGGCAAATGAAAAGCACATAGATTATATTCTAAAACGGTCAACACGATCTTACGTTACGGTGCCTTTACAAAACAAAATCAAACTTTTTACGATGTTGCTGATACCGATCTTTGTTTCATTCCACTCTTCGCAGGGTCACCCGCTGTTCGACGACACGAGCGGCTTCTTCCGGCCGACGATCCTGCAGGTGCCCCGTGAGTCGCTCTACCCGCGACTGTACGCCCACAGGCCGTACGAAGAACCTCGAGAATTGCCTGCGGGAGGACGCCTTCTGGATCTGCAGCTGCTGCTGGGAGAGCTGCTCATCTGCCCGTTCTGCGGACATGACGTGGTCTGGGGACAGCACGAAATGTGTGTGAGTGTGCCTGTGTGGGTGCACGAAGTGAAGAAACTAATAATCGGGATGTAGGCGTGAACTGTCAAGGACAATATGGCAGAGAGTTTCGCAGCGTTTTTCATATTTTACGATGAAGCATGTCCTTTGTTTTGACAGTCTGTGTTATTCCTCCACCACGTCGAAGTACTCGTATATAAGCTTCCGGGAATAACCAGAGCTCCTGTCCACCCTCCTATTCCGTTGCCTTTCAGGTGGAGTTTTGTTGCTATTCGTTCGCCGAGGTCATCTCCCGTGAGTACGAGGACGACCTGGGTCGGATCCGGCGCCAGGCGGCTCTGCGCGGACGTCGCGCTGCCATCGGGGAGCTCGAGGAAGACTCGGAGCTGCTGGAGGCAGCCCTCAGCGCGGCCGCTTCCGATCAGCAGCCGCCCGCCAAGATATCATGTCTCGTGGAAAAACGTACGCGGCTTCGCGCACTAGGACGTTATGGACAGGACGGCACTGCTACTGGAAAGGCGCCCCACCTGCTGCCGTTTGATATGGACATGGTGAAGAAGGGTGAGTGAGGACTTGGGAACCCAGCTGTGTGATGATCTATTTCACGCTGTTGGGTCTAGTATCCTTTGAAACACGGTCAAATATCTAGCGAGGTGATTTTTATGTGAGGATGTGTGAAATACTTTTGGTATCGATTGTTTCACGTCAGGTAGGTACTAAAGGACTAATAGACTCGGTTTTTGATCCATCATGTATTTCCTTGGCAGCCTCAGCTGCGAAGGCTGGTGAGGCAAAACAGAGCAAGCACAAGTCCCACAGGAGTCGCAGAAAGTCCAGCGGTCCTGCCGACGAAGCCGGTAGGAGATCCGCCACCCGGCGCCGGAGCCAGAGACACGCCAGCGAGCCGAGCAAGGGCTCGCGCACGAAGAGATCCTCGAGACTGGACGGCGCCGCCGCGGGAGACGAGTCGCCCCCCACCGGCAGGCGCGCCTCGCGCAACAAGAAGAGGCGCACGACGAGGCGGGACATGATGCACGAGGTGGAGAAGCTGGAGAGGAAGATGGGTCGCCGTCTGACACAGGATGAGCTGGAGGCGGTGATGGAGGGTGACAGCGTGATGCAGTCGGACGCACGAGGGCTCAGTATCACCGCCGGAGGCATCGAGGAGAAACTGGACGTCACCAGCATGGAGAACATACCCGATCGGGTGAGCTGGCCGGGTTTTCATGGAAGTGGATGCAAAGTATGACGGAGAGACCGAGGGATAGCTAGGAGGAATGAAAAGAGGGATATTCAGGAACAATGAGAGAAAGTGCGTCATTTTTATTGCGCATTACCTACTGAGTTTGAACTGGGGAAGTCGATCATCATTGCCACGATTGAACATTTGCTGTTTCTAATTTTTACCTAGCGAGTTCCATGACGATAGTTAGTTTGAGAATATCGTGATTCGTGACTCATATACTTTTGTTTTCAGGGACCGTCCAGAAGGAGAAGTCCAAGAACTTCCCGGGACCACATTATTGATGATACGATAGGAATCAGGCGTAAGTACGATTGAGTTATACTTTCTACGTTTCGTGGTCTTTGAATTGTGCTTTGAGTTCATAGTTCCATCTTTTGTGGTCGATGGAGGATGACCTTATAAGTAAAGTTTCAGAATTATAGCGCATCGAATTTGGGCGCTGTGACTATCTCCTTCCATTCCGTTTTCAGTGAGCAGCTACATGAAGGACACAGACGACACCACCATCGCAGACACCGAGTCGTCTGCACCCCCGGCGCGGCGCAAAGGGAAGGAGCGCGGTGGCGGGCCCTCGCGACGCTCCAAGAAGAAACGGGAACGGGAGCGGGAGACGGAAGCCAGCACTGTGGATCTGGAGAGCAGGGACTCGAAGACCAAACGTGAGTAGACTGGATGGCATGACTAGGCCTAGCTGAATAATATGAGATACGGGATTCGGTCTTCAAAGCGTCTCAAGTTCTTGCGGTCATCCGCCGGTCCTTCGCCTTTTTAGATGAGTTTACCCTGCCTCATCTGTTCAAATCTCTCGTGCGGCCTCACCTGGAGTTCAGCAGTCTTGTTTGGGGTCCGTTCAATAGAGCTGATCAGAAGGCAGTCGAAAGGGTTCAAAGAAGAGCCACCCGGTTAGTGGTGAGCATCCGCCACCTTCCATATCCTGAAAGGCTGAAGAGACTGAAGCTCCCGTCACTGTACTATCGGCGTAGACGCATGGATATGATTCACGCATACAAGATGCTGCACGGCCACGTTGATACTGATCCTTCAGAGCTTCTGGCAACCAATCCTGAAAGGCGAACTCGGGGTCACACACTTAAACTACGGAAGCCTCGTGCAACCTGCCGTGCCAGACTGAATTCATTTTCTGTACGGTGTATTAACGATTGGAACGGACTTCCAGCAGAAATTGTACATTCGCCCTCAGTCAACGTCTTTAAGAACAGGCTGGATGCGCACTGGGAGTCGATCTGGTACTCCACTCCTGTAACAGACTGAGAACTAAGTGGAGTTATGGAAATCGGCGAGAACGGGCCCTACAGGACATCGTGCCTCTTGACCCGATCACACGAAGATTAAGATTAAGATTAAGAAACATATTCTCACTAGTCACTTGTATCAATGCGTCGAAGCAGTTTTGCTTTGGAGTTATTGATTGACTCATAGTTTCGCAAATCCTCGTTTTCGGTATTATAGGATATGGAATCTCTATAAGTTCTTTGATTTAGATAATCAGCTGGACAATGTTGATTGCTCACAGGTGCGGAGCGTGCCGAGCGGGACTCGGTCAGTCCCGACGACCAGCTGCACTACCGCCTGTCCGAGAGCGCCTTCCTCGAGGAGGGCGTCACCCTGCTGCCCTGGGACGGCTCGGACGGTGACGGCGGCGACCCATCTCAGCCGCAGCAGCAGATCATCACCCACCCTGTCGAGCTGTGAGTTATTGCAGAATGCAGCAAAATGCACGAGGTGATATTTGAGAGGATAGACATCGGATAGTGAAATAATTAGTTTTGGTTCGCCTTCAGTGTTGTTTGCTTAGGTCATCGAATGAAAAGTGAATGTTTCTGGCTTCCTGCAATAAGGTGTAATTGGACAGTTACTTGTGATTGGATACTTTAGGGCCTTTCTCTCGTTTTCAGTGGTCAGCGGCAGTTCCTCCAGGAGCGCTATCCAGACGGCAGTCTGTTCGTGACCTGGTTTGACGACGGCTCTGGACACGTCATGTACCCCAGCGGCGAGCCGGCCATCCTCATCACTGTGGAACCTGCAGGTGTGTATAGCACAGCATACGGGCTTACCTACTTACCCGCAACTACATAGTTGCGAGCGAACGAAGCGAGCGAAGTCTTACGTAGTATGGTGTAGAAAAGCGTCATATGTGAAGAACTATCATTTTACAGGAAGAGTCGAGCTCAAATGTCTGCAATATACACAGTTTTTGAATCGTTCACATGCTTGATGTCTTTTTAATGTATCCATGAGTGTCGCATGCAGTGCGTCACTTCGTTGTGTCGGGAGACATAAAAATGAAGCCGAATTTAATTGATGAATCCAAGGCCCTAAAAACATACAGTCGGTAGACACGTCACGTGGCTGCATTCAGTTCATGACCGGGAAATGAATGGACCGATAATTTTATAAACCAATTTGTTGATGAAGAAGGGATCGATTGATAACCACAGTGTTTGGCCGACCGCTCACACGCTGTTTTCCGTCTGACTGATAATGTCTGCCAACGAAATGCTCTGCGGCTGTTGTCTTTGGTGCTGTCACAGAACTATGCATATGTTGGAACAGGAAACGCAAGACAAACGGAAATTATGTGTCGAGAATTTCAGTGTAGTGCTGTAAATTGGACTCGGTTATACATATGCATCAATTTGAAAAAAAACATTCAGTTCCACACAAACCTTTTGACACTAAACACAAAAGGTACTATAATTTGCTTAATTTGAAACAACAAAAAAGCACCAGCCTACCATGTCTGGAGTCGGCTGACGGTGTTGCTGGTCCCCCGTCAGGTCGCCGGTTTGTGGTGCTGCCCGACCAGCCCTGCGCTGACCTGACCTCGCCAAACTGCGTGCTGGCCATGTTTGACCCCAAGGGCATTGGATTTGTCTACTCCAACAAAGGTGCCCCTAGGTGAGAACATATACTCAAACAAAGGTGCCCGAAGGTGAGAACGTACTCCAACAAAGCTGCCCTAAGGTGAGAACACGGCACATCGGAACGGCAGAAAAATAAGACTTCAGTGAGACGTTTTTAGACATACCTAAACGTGTGAAATAAAACTGCGCTGTATGGAGTGATGGAAAAGTTTGACTTGCAACTCTCTGAACATCGACATCCTCATCGATGCATCTTTATCACAAGTGTCAATTTCCTCTCTGTCCTCTTCTACCTCACTACTTTCCTCCATCCTCTCTCCCTCTCCCCTCAGACTGTTGCTGGACCAGCGGGAGGGCTGGTATCACCGCGATGACGGCACTGTGCGCCGGTGGCACTGGTCGGATCTGGACGATCACGTCCACCACTCACCCACGCTGCAGCCGGTCATCTTCGCCATTAGCAGACACGTCAGTACGGTGCACAGTGGGCTATAGCTCTAACCTTTAGGATTATGTATGTATTTCAAAATATTTTTTCATGAGTATCTGCGCTATTAGCTAATGCGTAAAATCATGAGCAATTTAAGCGGCATTTAGTTGATGGATATTGGTCGACTTCTGCTTAGCCGGCCACGTGTTTCGCTCGTGCTAAGCTTAAATCATGTTTGTTTTGTTGTAAGGTGTCTCCCAGTTACAAACTCCCTTCCACGTGGTTTGTTCATGCACAGCATGACATGAATGTTTTGTTGTTTGAGGTGTCCCAGAGACAATGACGTTCAGCATTGGTAATTGCGCTTCGTTTATTTGTCATGTGATATAATGGGACGTGGGCGTAAGGGTAGCAAGACCGACCGATGTCAATTATAGGACCGATTTCATTCCTTTGTAGATCTAATGAACGGGTTTGCATGTCCTAATAAGTAATAACTACTTGTGGTTGATCTATATAACGCTGCTTATGCATGAACCCAACGTTCCTAATCGATGAAATAAAATCAATGCTCATCAGTGTTAGATAAAATAGCGTGCCACCATGCCATAACTTCGAAAAGGAAAAGGAAGCCCGTGCTGTTCAATCAGCCTGTATCATGATCGAATGATCCGCGTGTGTTTACTCCCTCATGTGGGTTGACAAAGCAACAATGCGCAGACAATGCTCAACATTTCATTAAATTATTTGTTTTCGCTAGTTACTACCCCCCTCCCTTTTTACCAAACTTATTTCATTTGCTAGATCGGTGAAGATAAATAACGGGCCTAGAATCAGTTGACTAGCGTCGTTACCCCCATGACATTACCTAATCGCTTATTGCTGGATCCACCCCGTAACATGTCGATAGCGTGTTGATTTTCTCATAAGCGCATTCCCTTACGAGGCAATGTAATCCGTCTTTCACCAGGTGGCCATCCGTGTAATTCGACAAGACTACATCGTTCTCTCATTCTGGGCCAACCAGCGCAGCGCACGGTGAGGACTGAGGGTGGACGATGACCGATGGGATGCTAGAAACACGTTTTTTCTTTGTCAAAAGCTGACCGAGGTTGATGGCTCCAGTAAACTTGCACTGCTCAGTGCTTTTATAATGCGCTCGTCCACAACTTTCTTTTTAAAGGCTGGAAATTTGGGCTTTTCGGGCGTTAGTGCCTGCGCCTGTCAGGGGATGACTTCCAGCTGCTTTATTAAAACCCCGGTTCTTGCACGCTCACCTTTCTGAACCCGCTATTCAGCTATCAGGGATCGAAATTCGAATATGGATGATAAGCGGCTCCCCGTCCATCCCTACCGCCTATTTCCCCCTCTTGCCGGCAGGTTTAACGTCGGTGTGACTGCGGAGGCGGCGACGGTGACGCCGGTGCCGGGAACCGCGCCGCTGTCCCCGGACCAGTACCGACTCGTCTGCCAGGGCACCGATCAGATGGAACTGACTGAACTGAAGGGACGAGTGCGGCGCATCCTGGCAGAAATGGCCCGCATCACCGACGAGCCCGTCAAGTACCTGATTTATCATCAGAAACTGCTGCAGCGTGGTCTGAACGTGCCGCTAAGGTGAGAGGAAAGGAGGGAGAGAGGTTATAGTGGGTAAAGTTTGTAGAACAAGTGCTGGGTGGATAGACTGAAGAGCAGGTTGGGTCTGGCGCAGTTGTAGACTGTAAATGTCTCATAAACCTTTCTTTTGATCCATTTGATACATTTTCCGTCTTTTTCTCGTCTCTCTTATTTTGCGCTTCCACTCCTTAATTTCTTTTCTTTCCTTTCTTCTCTCTTGCTCTCGTCTCACACACGTCCCCTGCGTCCGCTCCAGGCGGCCAGTCCCGCAGTGGCTGACTGCCGAGCCGCGCCAGCCCCGGCTGCCTGGTGGTGTATCCGCCGCGCTGGGCCGTCGCTCGGCCGCGGCCGCCGCCGTCGGCAACTCTGCACGACGCGCCTTCCTCTTGCAGAAGATGGCACTTCTGTCACATTCCGAGATGACCTCTGCGGAGCGCCGCGCCGGTTCGGCGGCCAGCCAGGCCCGCTCGCCCAGCCTACAGACGCTGAGCCAGCCGGCCCCTCTGGCCACCATAGTGCCGCCGCCGGCCGAGGTCACGTGATCACAAGCAGATGCCGGTTTGTTTTGTATTTTGTTTTTATGTCCTGTCCTAATGGTTTCATTGAGTTTAATATTTTGTTGCCGTTTTGGTAATAAAAACCAGATTTATTGTGTGCTTACTGTGCGGTAACTGTTCTTGGCCTAGTTGCCCCTTATTTTAAATAACTATACCTCATTATTTATTCACTATATAATAGTTTTATTGATGTCTAACGAGTTTTCTGACTGGCCGAAGAGCGACTTTTTTCCTAATATATTTGTGATACTTCAGTAGGTACAGAGACAAGCTAGATATAATAAGTCTGGACAACTCCAACGAGCAAGGGGAAATGGATGTCGCTGACTGACTCCTCGTTGGACTTCGACAAACATACACGCATTGGCCTACGCAGTAGGCACTGAAAACGGATATGCCAGTTGGCGTATGGTAAGGTGAAATGTCAACCAATATCTAGCACCTTAAAATTGAGTATCGTTGACCTTCTCCCGTCATGGGCAACCCGCTCGTTTTTTTCTCAAAGCTCCAGCTCGAGATGAGGCCGAGAAGGAGAGGTCTGATCGACCCCTTCTGCCGTACATTATTTGCAGTTAGAATCAAAAGTCGCAAATGAAATGCAGTCGCTATTTCTCCTACGCTTTCTGAGCAACCGCGAAAAAAGAAGCCGGAGATCGGCTCGACCAGCGAAGGTTAAGTTATTGATGGTGTGAAAAGGGCATAAATGTGTCTATATAGTCTACCTAGTAAATATATCTGCAAATGCGCACACTTGTCGTCAGTCCTCAGCCATTACAAGAGCTATCTACAAATAGGCCACACATGTCTTTTAATCTTTGTAGCGGTGACTGCGACAAAAAAGTCACTTGGCTGTTGCTTTAAACTGCATGGTCTTTAAGTGTTTAATAAGTGTGGGTGCTGATTATACAAATATGGAGAGAGAGATCTGCTAGTCATCAGGGGTTTGCTTATTTATCTTACAAACATATTCGTAGATATCGTCCTTCTTCACGGACAGAAATTCACCGGTGTCAGGTTTCATCGACATGAACACCACATGGAGGTGTCGCTGTTCTTCGGCTCGCCATCGCTCAGAAAGTGACGGAAAGTAGAGTTGTTCCCGTCGGCCCAAGTCCAGACGTCTGTGTTCTTGTCAGCTCTGATGAGACCGATGTGTACCTGATTGTTGACATTGTCAGTGATGTAGTCTTTCTCATCAGCGTTTGTAACAGATACAATACGCGCTCCCTCGCGCAAATTGGCACACTCTTGGTCTGCCTTTCCTGCATCTTTCGTCACAGTAGAGAAGTGGTAACACCACCCGCCGTAGCCAATGGTCCAGCCTGCTTCAGCGTTGCAGTTGAATGGTGTCTGCGTGGTTGTTGTTTGTGCAGTGGTTGTTGTTTCGGTTGTCGTTGGCACCGCTGTGGTTGTTGGGTTAGATGTTGTTGTTGGTTCGGGTGTAGTCGTTGGAGGAACTGTAGTTGTTTCTGTCGTTGTCGTCGGAAGCAGTGTGGTCGTTGGACTGGTCGTTGTTGGATCAGGTGTTGTCGTTGGTTGAATGACAGTTGTAGTCGTTGGACCCGCCGCGGTAGTAGGCTCAGCTGTTGTCGGCCCAGCCGTGCTGGTGGGTACGGTCAGGGTGGTTGTCGGAGGTGCCATCGATGCCGCCGGCTGCTCTGTGGTTGAGACCGGCGCTGTCCTGGTGACTGTCGGTCCGGTGGTGGCCGCCGACTCCGTGGTGGTGGTCTGCAGGTCCAGGGCCAGTCCCTGCGGCGGCGAGGGGTCCCCTCCGTCCGCCGGCGGCCCGTACAGCCCACACTGGAGGTCCGTCTCGGTGAACTGGACGCCCGCGCACGCCGGCCGCCTCAGACAGAGCGCCCCGCAGACGAGCCGGCTGGGCGACCGGACGGCGGCCAGCGGGCTGCCCAGCGGCGCCGATCGGAACTGGTGCTGGGTCACCAGACCACCGCCGGTGTCCGACAGCCAGCCCAGCACCAGCACCAGCGACAGCTGCACCAGACGAGGAGCCGGCCGAGACATCGTCGGACGCCTCCCGACAGCCAGGCGCCCTCTCCTCAACCTCTACAGGCTGTCTGTTATATCCAACTTAGTTGACAGAGGAGGCTGGCATACAGATGCCACAGACAACTTCAGCTACTTATGGAGATCCAATTGATATAACAGTCATGAGAACAGGTCGACCAACGTTCAAAGGTCTCCACTGCTGATCCGTTCAGCTCACTTCCGCACGAGGTCTCGATGCTGCAAGCGGCTAACTGGTCACCGTTTGGCAGTGATTGTCTTCCTATGGCGGCGTGTAGGCCATTTGTCACCTATGGTGGTGGCGCGGTCCATATATCAGATCCAGGTTTCATGGTATTGTCATATTCAACTTTAGTGGCCAGGCGCAGTACCGTGCCGGCGAGGGGCCCCATTAGCCCATTGGTGCTGGTTGTCATACTGATTTTAGGACGCCAGTGGTATTTGCACGGATCGATGGATAATGGGCACGATCTAAGTAAGCATTATAGTCATTTTCGTAATTGCTTTTCGGATAATAACACTAGTTAACGACTGAAATGGTGTCTGGCTTGGACGATAAAACTACAAAATACTTTTATAGTTATTATGGTAGGTTTCCAAGATCATTACCGTGTCGATAGCCTCTTTCCAATGACTATAAGGACGTCTACCTGTTTTTGGTTTGGGGAGTCCCTGGCTCTGAAGTCCCATTATGTTCCGTCCCAACTTTTGTACTGTTCCATCCAATCACAAGGGTGGAATTTTCAAACGAAAAGAAAAGGATGAGCACACCCAGCCCAGACAAAACAGTGCAGTGTATTGCTTAGCCTCGATGTAAGTACCTACGTCCTACATACGTGGTGGAGCTTCTGATTTTGAATAACCGAAGATCTGATGTCAATAGTAAAATAGTAAAAACACTACCTGTTCGTTTAACTGCTTCCTTTAAGAATTTCTATCCCTGCCCATCTTCTCAAATATCGCAGCTTGTTCCATGTTGAGACGAAAGCGGTCTGATAGTCGATAGACTCGTGAGGCATCGGCTATTTTAGGTGAATCCCTGCTATGACGGGTGAGAGGAGAGACGAAAGACGCGTAGCTTTTCAAAACTTATAAATTTCCTGCTTTCTTGTCCACTTTCTGTTATGCTTGTCTGATCGACGATTGTGAAAATCGAAAAAAACATTGCTAAACATATTTCATCCACATTACATTTCACTAGGCATCTTTCTGCTGGTTCCGATTTAACCCTCACCGGCCGAGGGGGGTGCCGCCCCCCATAGAGTTTTTCTCGATAGCTCCAAACACACTGGTGATAGAGAGCTGAAACTTGGCATACCTGATCTTTGATTCAAGCCGGAGCTTTTGACATCAACCGCATTTTCGGGTCAGGTCAGGTCACTGATCTATGACGTCATAAGTGAACCTCTGCACGGTCTTCAGATGTCGCAACTTCGCAACGCCCTCACTGCCAGAGGAGCTTTCACAGAGAAATGAAACTTGCAGGATCTAGTATCCATTACGAGTCTCACAACTTGTATATCTCGGATTTTTCCTAAAGGTCATATGAACCATGAGGTCAGGTCATTTTCGTGACCTCACCATTATAAGTCAATGGGGAAAAATGAAAACTGCTATTCTGGCGCCGGGAACGATCTTCAACTATCTCAAGCACACAGAATCGTGATTTAATGAACTCCTTGCAAGGTTAGATGCGTCACTGTTGCAATATTGACCTTGCGTGACGTCATGTATGACGTTATTAAGGTCATATTCGTTTTTCGTCAATAACTCCCGATCAAATTGAGCTAGCAAGTCTCGAAAACCACCAATGGACTCAAGAAGACCTGCCGAATCGAATGATATGCGACATGACCTCTTTCGACCAACTTCGTGACCTGGGGGCGCTGACCTGACCGTGACCTGAGGTCAACACCCTAAGTTGACCTGACCCAAACAAAAAGTATATCATTCGACGCGCCTGAGCGAGGCAAACACGATGCTGCCAAAATCGCGGCTCTGCGACCGTTTTTTGCTAAGTTATTCACCAAAAACTGAACCTTACCTTAGGGCACTTGACCTGACCTCAGAGGTCACCGGTTGACCTAGGACCTTAAAATCGGGTACTAATCTCTGCGTCTTGTAACGGCGCACACGCTCGTATTTTCCGCGTTACGCGCTAGCTCCACCAGGGCTCAATCTCACCAAATGCTGTAAATATGAATTTACCGCATTCGGTAACATTCAAAACCATTCAGGATTCATTTGTTTTCTTTCAGGAGACATTTATGATCATTCACGCTATCAAAATAATTGGGCAAGATTAGCTTGAATGCAAATAAAGAGGCATCTTTGGCCAGTGCTGCCAAATCATTTCTACGGCACTGGTGAGATTGGGCCCAGGGGCGAAGCGGCGAGGGGGGTGTTGTACCCATCCCCTCGGCCGGCGCGTATGTAGAAAACCTATAGTTCCGGCGAGGGTTAAGTAAGTTAGGTAGGCTGTGCATCCGCGTACACAATTGTGATCATATTTGAGGTAAGGTGGACTGGTAATTAACCAAAGAACCCTATCGGCCTCACCAGAAAACATGCAATTATAAGCACTTTGTGAGACACGGGAGTATTGATCCGAATCGCAACTTGCGGCTGTCGAGCCGCAAAATATCACGGCCGGTGACTTATGATTGAGGTCGGCTGGCTCAAAACAACCTATTTGAAATGGGTAGATGGAGCTCCTAGCTCACTAGTTACATTGAAGTTCTCAGAGCTGTGTCGAGCGGGGTTCAGGTGAGACGTGTGCCTTCTGCTGCGCAACCTGTGTCCCACAGAAAGGAATTCTACACAAGCTTAGATGTGGAGCAACTGGAATCTGCAATTATGCTTTATTATTGTTATTTGGTAGGTCACTGGTCAAAAGTAAGATGCATTCTCAAATCTTATGGATATATCGAGTAGCTTTCCTGTGATCTATTTATATATAAAAATAAAATAATAAGATACAACACTTCCCATCTTGACTCAGGCGTGACGAGAATCCAAGAGTAATGTCTCGGTCGGCTCCTCGTCTGGTGCAGCTGTCGCTGGTGCTGGTGCTGGGCTGGCTGTCGGACACCGGCGGCGGTCTGGTGACCCAGCACCAGTTCCGATCGGCGCCGCTGGGCAGCCCGCTGGCCGCCGTCCGCTCGCCCAGCCGGCTCGTCTGCGGGGCGCTCTGTCTGAGGCGGCCGGCGTGTGCGGGCGTCCAGTTCACCGAGACGGACCTCCAGTGTGGGCTGTACGGGCCGGCGGTGGACGGAGGGGACCCCTCGCCGCCGCAGGGACTGGCCCTGGACCAGCAGAGTACCACCACAGAGTCGGCAGCCACCACCGGACCGACAGTCACCGGGACAGCGCCGGTCTCGACCACAGAGCAGCCGGCGGCATCGACGGCACCTCCGACAACCACCCTGACCGTACCCACCAGCACGGCTGGGCCGACAACAGCTGAGCCTACTACCGCGGCGGGTCTTACGACTACAACTGTCATTCAACCAACGACAACACCTGATCCAACAACGACCAGTCCAACGACAACAGTAGAGTCAACGACAACAGCTAGTTTAACGACAGAAGCAGCTGTCATACTTTCAACGACAACATCCGAGTCAGCAACCAGTGCACTGACCACTCGGGTAGCAACATCGACGACAGCGGCAACCACCACTTCGGCTTCTTTTCAGTGTAACATGCCTGGCTGGGAGCTAGGCTATAACAACAACTGCTACTACTTTTCCACAACCAAATCATTCCCTGACATGGCTGACAGTGAGTGCACAAGTCTTGATCCACGATCTCGCATCACATCCGTCACAAGCGCTGAAGAGAGGAAATACTTCGTCTCCAAAATCACATCCAAGATTGTTGTCGGACTAGTTCGAAGCTCCTCAACAAGCCATGAGTGGTACTGGGAGAATGGCGATACTTCAATGGACTATATAGCATTTTACAAAGACGGCGAACCGAAAAACGACGACGATTCTCGTCTTTTTACGCACTTTCTGCCCAGTACTGGGGAGCTGGTATCCGAGGCCCAAGGTGCTGATGCATTCTTTGTGTGCAAAATTGTGTAGAGATAATGTTATCAATCATGATGTGAATACCTATGTATAGGTTTCCTAAAAAAGACTCATAGGAAATTGGTGAATGCGTAAAGCAAGCTCGAGTTTGATTGTCAGATTGCTCTTTTCGAAACTCCCTTTTTATTTCTTGGAATATCATTTCAACAGAAAAACTGATTCATGAAAATCGTCACATCCTACCTCCGTTTGCCTCCGTTCTATCTACTTGCACTGATTGATGCACTGTACATATTTATGGTGAGCGATTGTGGCATCTTGCGAAAATCATTCTAAATAGGTATTTTCTAAGAAATTGAAATCTTATTTTAACTTTCTTAAGCCCAGAGGCTCATTCCGTAAAACGATCATTCAATCGAACTCAATCAAAATCATAGCAGCTGGATCAACTTGGTAACGACCACGCCAAATTGTAGTTGTCGAGTCTTTTCTTGGCATGGACGATGGCTGTGGTGTTAATTCTTGCATCATCTTTTCAGCAATAAAAGGAGTACTGTCCACACTCTATAGGCAGAAGGTTGCAGGCAACACGGCATACACTATACAGGCAGGCAAAAGTCCACGAAAAAAAAAAATGCAACCTGCGCTGTTTAACCCTATTCCTGGCGGGGGGGGGGCCTCAGGAGCCCCCCTGAGGTTTTTTGGTTATTTCTCCCAAACGCGTTGAGCTAGGAAGCTCAAATTTTCTGAATTTTCCTAAAAGGCTTCTACGCAACATGTCTGAAAATTTTGAGTTGATCTGACCTCAGGTCAGGTCACCAGAGCGGTTTGGTGACCCTACCTCAGAAAAGTTTGCAATCACGCCAGAGCTAGAGTTTTTGACCGATCAATTTCTTCTCTTCAGGCTTTAGTTAGGGTACCAGTATGTGCAATTTGTATATCTCGGAATTTTGATATCGGTGACCTAAGGTCAGGTCAGTTTCGCGACCTCCCCATTATAAGTCAATGGGGGAAAAATCAACTCCCTGTTTTTACCACAAAAACGGGTCGGAATGGCCCCATATACCATACATGACTTCATATACGATCAGCCTTCACTACCTTGAGGTCTGTTTTGCTGTTGGGCAGCTGTGAGGTCATGTGACGTCATCAAAGGTCACCAAAGGTTTTTGGCCAATAACTCCGTACAGGAACAAGATACAGACGCGTGGATGGTCTCATTGTGTTCAGCTCGTCAAGACGCATCGAATGATATACATGATGACCTCGAGGTCACGTGACCTGAGGTCAACCTTTGACCTTGACCTTTCGAGGTCAATATATATATATATATATATATATATATATATATATATATATATATATATATATATATATATATATATATATATATATATATATATATATACAGGGTGTCCCATAAGTTCGTTCTCACCTAAATTTTACGTTTATAGGCTCTCTTGCTTAAAGGCACGCTGAAATTGGTTCGTAACTGAGCTTACGTGGTTGCCATGGCTGGTAGCAATATGCTCCACAGTAACTAATTTCTGTAGACAAAATAGTTTTTGCTAGAGAGCCCGCTTCCTACAGAGACGGGTAACGCCGCAACATTAAGGTCTCCGATACGGGTACGTCTCGGTATTTAGCCAGCACGTGACCATTAGTGTCATGCGGGGCAGCTGATGTAGATAGCGCAGGTGTAGTTACCTACCACCTACCTTGGTTGTTTTCTCTTTTGGCGGAAACACGGTCTCGACTTCCCCTCCTCGCTCGCCCAGGTGTCTGTGTCTGCCGATTCCTTCTTGCGTAGCTGAAAGACGCCCCGAGCGGAGGGGAAGGAGACTTGGGAAGGAATGGGTGACGGTGGGGCGGTGGGTGGGTCTGTTAGGATCCTAGTTTTACTCTCGCTGATGCACGTTGGTGTGGAACTCGTTCGGCGTAGGAAGACTATGGTGGTGATGTTTGCCAGCGTTGCCTTTGCCTTTCTTTCACGGATTTGTTTTCTTGTTGGATTTTGCTGCTCACATATCGATTCACACATACATCACTCGCACTCAAGACTGAACAGTGAACATTCAACTCGACTAATGTGCCCCGCGCCCTTGCCGACGGCTCGCCGGCGGGCACCCGACTCCGTCTCCCGGCCGGCCCGGGCGCGGCGCCGCGGCGCGGCCGTCCCGGTTACCTGACCCGGCCGGCCAAAGGTCGGACCGGCTCCGGCCGCCGCTGTCAGCCCGCGGCGGGCCCGGGGAGGGGTACTACACTACATTCTTCCATTGTCGTGGTAACATGCTTGGTGAGGGCAAACATTGGCATGATTTCTTTCCCATTAATATTAAAGTATTGCCTGATTATCTCGTCTAGTGCTGCCATCTGTCGAATGTTGTTCTCCCTAGTTGTTCTTCCTATGGGGTCGCCGCAGTCTGCCCCGCCGCAGTCTGCCCCGACACTAATGTTCCGTGATTATCGCCGGCTCTAATACGGTCCCATTAGTGTCATGCGGGGCAGCTGATGTAGATAGCGCAGGTGTAGTTACCTACCACCTACCTTGGTTGTTTTCTCTTTTGGCGGAAACACGGTCTCGACTTCCCCTCCTCGCTCGCCCAGGTGTCTGTGTCTGCCGATTCCTTCTTGCGTGGCTGAAAGACGCCAAAGGACCGCCAAACTCGGGCGTGGGATGACGTCACCGATGACGCAGCGCTGCGTGCTCAGCTGGACTATGTTGCAGGCCGCTTGAATGGTGACGACCCAGCCCGCGGCACGTGGTGCGTTGAGGGTGACGCCATGGCTGTTTGGACGGACGCCAGCTCCCTGGCCACCGGAGTCGTGCTGGAGTCAGCGGACGGTGACGTCATCGAGGACGCGTGCTGGCTAAGACATAATGAGGCCACGCACATCAACATGGCCGAGCTGGACGCCGCCAACCGAGGCGTCAACCTGGCTGTCGCCTGGGGAGCGCGGACAATCGATCTCCGCACCGACTCGGCCACTGTTCATCGCGGGCTTGATGACGCCATCAGCGGCCGCGCGCGCCTCAGAACAAAGGCGCACGGTGAGCTGATGATTCGGCGACGTGTGGGGATCATCTGTCAGCTGGTCGGTGAGCTGCGGCTACGACTGTCGGTGACGCTCGTGCGGTCGGCTGAGAACCGAGCTGACGCACTGACGCGAGTCCCCAAAGACTGGCTTCGTAACGTGAGTGTGACTCGAGAGTGCGAGTCTCCATCGCCCGGAGTCAGTCTCCGGTCGTCTCCGAGCCGCCGTCTCTGGCCGGTGCCGCCGCTGGGCGTGCCGACGGCGGTACGGCGGACGAGCTCCGTGCAGCCGTGTGCCAGTCACACGATCGGGCCGGCCACCCCGGTGTCCGTCGGACATTGTACTTTGCCCGCCGTGATGTGTCGCGTGACGCCACTCGGGCTATGGCTCGTGCAGTGGTGGAGAACTGTGACGCGTGCCGCTCGATTGACCCGGCCCCGGTGCGGTGGAGACATGGCTCGCTCGGCGTGTCTGTCCCGTGGCAGCGCATATCCATCGACGTCACCCATCACCGCGGACAGAACTACCTCACCGTCATTGACTGTGGGCCATCGCGCTTCTGCGTGTGGCGCTCGCTGCGTCGCGCCAACGCCAACGAGATCGTTGGCCACCTAGAGCAGCTATTTCTCGAGCGCGGAGCCCCTGAGGAGATCCTGACAGACAATGACACGGTGTTCCGTGGCCGTCATATGGCTGTGCTCGCGTCGCGGTGGAGAGTGGCTCTCAGATTCCGAGCTGTCCACGAGCCAGGCGGGAATGGTGTGGTGGAGCGGTGCCATCGGACAATCAAAGTCATCGCCGCGAGGCGCCAGTGTACCGTGGCCGAAGCGGTTCATATTTACAACGTGACCCCGCGCGATGGAGTGACGGCAGAGTCCGCCCCGGCATCCGGGGTGTATCAGTACACCGTGCGGGATTGTATTCGGTCCGCGCCGTCTGACGCCGCTGAAGCTAGCGAGCGGCACTCACCCGTGTCTGACGACCGGTGTCGTGTTAGGCCGCCGCTATCTGACGCCACGGAGGCTGTGGGGTCACCCCCACTTGTATCTGACGGGGCGCGTCTCAGAGTGGGGGACAGGGTGTGGGTGCGCCGACGTGGGACACGCTGCACAGATATGTCACGGCGCGGGACGGTGACGGGCTTGGTGTCACGACAGGTAGTCGAGGTCGATGGGGTCCCATGGCACGTCAGAAACGTTCGTCACCGATGTGACCGGCAGGACAGCGACGGGGACAGTGACAGTGTCGATGACGGGCCGCCATTGTACGTGGACTGTCACTGGGAGGCAACTAAGGACGGCGCTGACGCGGTTGTAGACAATGGAACGACCGTGCGTGCTGTGCCTGAGACACTGCAGCACGCTACGGAGCAGACGGGGACTGAGCCCCCTGCAGCCGAGCCGGCTGTGGCTGAGCCTCCTGCAGCCGAGCCGGCTCAGGTCGAGCCGGTGCTGCTGCGGCGGAGCGCCCGCCTGCAGAGTCGGATGGTCCGTTAGTGGTGCGTACTGCAGTGTGGTCCACTGAAAATGTACTAGTATGATTCTTGAGTATCAGGTGGGGTGGCCCCGGCTGCCGCCTGTCCGCGGGCGCTTAGGACTCCGTTGCTCTGGGCGGCGGGACGGCGACGGCTCGCCCGCAGAACGCGAGGGTTCGGAGTCGGACTATTCGGAGAGGCCGGAGCTGCTGGGACTGCGCCTCCGTCGGCGGCGGCCGCGGTTCTCAGACGAATGTGACCACCTCCGGTGTGGGGGATCCGCAGGCCGGGAAGCTTGGCGGAGACCTGCCGGCCCGGCGGTGGCGCGGCCTGCGATGGACGGTCGACGGCCGGGTCTCGGGAAGCATCCGCCCGAACTAACCGAGATGTCTGCGTCGGCGGGAGAGCCACGGCTGTCGGTGTCGGCTGCCGTAGCCGGCCTTGACACGAGAGCGGGTTCACTGGCAGTGGGTTGAGGCGGAGGGGGCGCGGCCGTCTGTCGCCTGGATAATAAACGGGGAGAGAGAAGGCGCAGTTGGTGGCGAATGGCGAGCCGGCTGGGCTGGCGGGCCGAACTAGCTGTGGAGTGAACATTTATGTTAGGTTACCGCCCAGCCCCAGCGACAGGCCAGGTGCAGGGTGCACTGCCACCTGGTGGCAGCACAACTCAAAGTGTATGGTGGCATTCTGTAGTTGTCGTAAGTACATATCGGGCACTGGTACTTACAGGCTAAAGGATGTGTAACGGGCCACCCCACTGAGGGTGTTAATTGTGGAGCGCCTAACGGATAGTTTTTTGGCGAGAGCCAGACTGTGAGATCACAGTGAACGGCAGTGAATGGTCACGAGAGCCGTAGGTGACCAGGTGGGTTATGCGGACAGCCTCCATGTCTAAGTGGGCAAACGCGGACAGCCTGGTGTATCACAATGTGGGGGCTATCGCGGACAGCCGGGTATGTCTACAGGTGGGGCTATCGCGAACGGCCCTGCATGGATGGATGTGGGGCTATCGTGGACGGCCCGGGGCTATCGCGGACAGCCCTGCATGTACGTAGGTGGGGCGATCGCGGACAGCCCTGCATGTATGTAGGTAGGGCTATCGCGGACAGCCGGGCATTTTTTAGGTGGGGCTATCGCAGACAGCCCTGCATGTATGTAGGCAGGGGGTAGCGCGGACAGCCTGACCTGTCACAATGTGGGGCCATCGCGGACAACCGTCCACGTCTGCAGGTGAGGCCATCGCGGACAGCCGTGCACGTCTGCAGGTGTGACTATCGCGGACAGCCGTGCAATGTGCATGTCTGCAGGTGAGGCTACCGCGGACAGTCGTGCCCTTTGTAGCCTCGCTATCGCGGAACGCCGGGCATGTCTGGAGGTGAGATGTAGCGAGGGGATTTAGAAAAGAAGAAGAAAGAGAGGATAATAACTGCTTCCTTGCGGGTAATCAAACGCCTTCTTTGCGGTTGATCCAGCACCGCGGTCCACTGTCGTTCAGCTGGTTGTAGAGGAACAGAGCTATTTGCTGCTGGAATGAACTCGCTAGTTGAACTGGTAGAACAGGGGAGCTTGAGAGTCTTGGAAAAGATCCCGAGATAGATCTAGAGAGAGATCCAGATAGTGATGAGATCCTGAGATAGATGTAGATATAGATCCACCTGATAGAGATCTTGAGATGGTGTTGAGATCCACCTGAGGGAGATGTCTAGAGATCCACCTTGCATACAAATACATCTGATGGAAGATGCTTTTTAATTTAGAGGCTTGATGATTCTGTTCATTGTATAGACCATGATGCACGAGATGCTTCTTCACTGCCCGGATTAGGGATAGAGGTATCCGATCAGCTGGGTTTGCGGCACAGTTGGGCAGGTGAAGGACAGGGCATTCGAAGTCCCGATGACCACTGCCAAACATATGGGTGGTAATTACATTGATAAATTGAATGTGATCATTCGTCCAGTCACCCATTCCTATATCACTGGCCTTCCCATTAAGAAAATTGCCCACTTAATTCGTATTAGCGTTGCTAGTTTTAAGTTGCCCTCGAGATTAATTAGTTTGACTGTCCTAACTGAGCTTCGCTAAACTCCCATCGGCCTTATCCTAAGATTCATCCTTTACCATTCTCACTCTCATCCTCTCTCTACGTTCGTTCGTCATATATTCACCCCAAATTTATTTAGCGCCCCTCGAATTCCCTCCGATGGCGTTAGGTGCCTGACTAATAGCGATCTCCCCGGCGAGATAAATGTCTCTTTCCGAAATCCATATGCATGCTCCGCTAACCGGCGACAAAGATACTTACCGCAGGGCCGTCCAGAATAATTGCATAAATATCCACCCTACTAATTTATGGGATTCACTACACGACCGATAGACTTATGGTACACACATACACGATTTATATCCGACTTATCTCTCTACCGGGAGAGATTACCTATGCCCTCTTCCGGTCCGCGTGTAACATTCCCGTTCACGACCCAGGGACCCTAGTTCATATCCTGGAACTATCCTTAACCATGGGATTTACTATTCAAGGCCTTACGTGTCCTGGAGTACATTCTTCCCTCCCCTGAGGCTGTCCAGTACCGATTAGAGTACCTTTACGAAATAAGTATGAGGACTTATCCGGGACACTACGGCTCGCCTTATCCGCACTGTTGGGTGATTCACCCCTGACCCTCGGCTTCTTGCCTTTGGCGTGACTTACTCTCCACTGCACACTGTGCCAATCTTCCCCTTCCCCCTGCCGTAGAAACCTCTCACTGCCTTCTCACCCAGTGTTACCTAAGCGGGAAAATTAACAGTGGCCGGTACCACTGGCGGAAAACGTGCATATGCCCTGCGTACGTGACGGTGTGTCCCTCTTATTATTCCGGTCTGGACGTGGGTTTAGAGAAGTGCATCTGTGTCTCATACAGTCATGCTGGTAAACATTACGCCATAGGAGACGGGCAAACAAGCCGTCTGCGCCTCACAATGCCCTGTGCCAATATTGGTGGAGTAATTATTGGCGCTAACTCGTAAGAACGCGAATAACAGAAACGCATTATTGATCCAACCTAATCGTAATCTCAAGTCCTAATTGCTGCTGCACGCATGAACCTAATCACTAGTTCTCGTATACACTCCTAGCAGACCTTGAACCGCTCTTGATTTAATCAGATGATCTAGAACCAATTAGTACGCACCGATCTGTCGTCTGCAGTTGTGATCCACCGTATCATAGTGAATTACTGAATGCTCAACGGAAATGGCTCCTTGAAACTCGTTCGATAGCTTCTGATGGGCTACTAGTTACCTATACAAATTATCTTTATAGAGTGCCAGAATATCGTCATAGGGGTCCCTAGCCTTTCATAGAAAATATAATTTAACTCATCCTATTAGCAGTAAACAATGCACATCGAACGAAGTGCAGTCCTAAATATCAAATAGCATGTCATATTTAAAATTATGCATTAACTGTTTACGTTCTTATCCCGTTGCAACTTTCCACAACTAACCATGCTCCCATACGTGACCTTCATCTACCGCACGCGCCCCAATTACGGCTAACCCACTGCCCCTGTTGTGGCTGCTTCTCGCGCCCTCTGGCGGCTCAACGCCCGTGTCGGGAACGACGATTACGACGGCCGCCGGCCGGCGCCGCGTCGACAGTCGACAGTTGTCAAGGCCGCGCCGCGATGGGCGCGTCATCACTCGCGGTGCAGTACTGGTGTGTGCGGTCTCTTCGGGCCGGGAGATTCAACGGCTGTGTCAGTGAGTGTGAATCTGGTAAAATATCGCTTCGATATCTCCCTGTTCGACATCTCATCAGCTCCATTCCACGTAAGTTTTTTTTTTTTTTTTACTCCTGTCCCATTTGATCGTTTCCCAACAAAGCTGGTCCTTTCTAGTATTTATTCTACAAAGCACAACGATCGGTACCTATATTAGTCGCATATTAGTTCTAACCACAAACATTTCTACATCTACCTGTTACTCGACATTTCGCAATTTCAATGACGCAAAGTGACCATCTAAAGTCGCAAAGTGTCAAACCGTCAACCTCAAACCACTGCTCGCAACTATGCACCTAAGTAACAGGAAAAATTCCGCCGTACGCTCAAGCATTCGTATCTGTCGCAAATCATAATTCATAGCCATATTCATAGATCGATCGCATGAATCAGTCGCCACCTTAAAACATTACATTCCTTTCAAACGTATTTACCTGTTCTATAATTGATTTCGACTTCCATTTTAGCTTCCATTTTAGATTACAGCAATATTACCAATGATTTCGCAATGCAACTTTTAGTGAGTACAGCACGAATCTAAACCCTTTATTTCACAAACGTTCCAACCTCAAAACGCACCTGGCCATCGCCCATAATAAATCGAACGAACCATCTTGACCGAAGACAAAGACATTTCAACGTTGTCACGCATCCTGTCATCAATTTCAGCGTTCGTGACACTGAGCTACTTATGTAAATTTTCGGATCTCGCTCTTGGCCTAATCGTGAACTCCCACTGACAATAACGGTTTGCTGGCGACTCTGACATGACCTCGAAATTCAGATCCTAACATGCTACTAGGGTGTCTGGACCAATAAGTTCAAAGTAATTTAAGTTTTCCAATTCCAATTGAGAGTGCATTTTATGGTAACCGAAAATGTTTGGCAGTCGTCACGGGCACGGCACGCTGGGCAGAGGGGGGGGGGGGCAAGGATTGGGATTGAGCAGACTTTTCAACAACACTCACATTCTGGAGTTCTCTGCGCTTCCGCTTCTCAGTGTGGTCTCAAGCGTCGGCGGTTGTCCTCCGGCTCTGGTCACTCGAACTGAAGAGGCTTCTCGCGGGTGACCCGGACTGACGGCGGCTCCCAGATGGCGTCTCCGGCTCCAGCTGTGGACTGTGACTCTCGGCTGCTCGACTGTGATTCTGCCTCTGGTTGGGTGGCGCACCCTTTTATAGTTGGGGGGGGGAGGGGTGACTGCCACGCCCTTGCGACGTCATCTTCCTCTGCCTTCTTCTGGTGGGTGGGGCCGTAAGATGGCGCCCTCTGTCCTGTTTAGTCACCTTGCTCCTCTGTGCCTGCAATTTTTGGCCGTCGAATCGTCTTCGTGTTGAGTGCTTTATCATTTTAGTAATCGCTGGCATAAAACAATCCCCGAAAGGTTTGTGATTTTCGAGTTTTAATTTTGATTCTTCAATTTCATTTTATTCAAACTTTTGTTTCCTTCCGTTTCGTCTGCCGGCAACGCCCCTTGTGACGTCACTCTTGCTCCGCCCACTGGCCCGGGTGTGGCCGTAAGTCAGCGCCTTCTTCCTCTGCGGAGATCTCTGGAACTACCTCATGAGGCCATTGTGAGGTCGGTCACCCGGTTGTTTTGCCAGGGTCACTCACCCTGGGCTGATGTACCCGACAAAGGAGGCTGTGTGCTCCAGCCGGCATCCATCCTTGACACTGCTCCATGATCTGTTGACATATCTTACTGATCCAGCGCTCCCAGCCGTTATCTGTCCTCGGCGTGGGTCCATGAGCTGTTGACAATGTTACTGATCCAGCTGTTACTTGTTGGGGTTCGAATCGTTCATCCTGCGGTAGCTGTCTCCAAAAGCGCGCGTCTTAATGGGAGTTTAACGGCTGCCCATTCTGTGCGGACAGTGATAGATTAGGGGAACTGGGGGGGGGGGGGGGAATTAGGTGTGGGAAAGCGAGCTAGGCGTGTGGCCGGACTGCGAGGGAGAGGGACTGCCGGACCGAGCCGTGCCGAAAAGATACTACGTTAAATGTTCAAGATGTAGCGTGCTACATCTTCAGTCCAAACAACCCTATTTGTAGCGAGGGGATTTAGAAAAGAAGAAGAAAGAGAGGATAATAACTGCTTCCTTGCGGGTAATCAAACGCCTTCTTTGCGGTTGATCCAGCACCGCGGTCCACTGTCGTTCAGCTGGTTGTAGAGGAACAGAGCTATTTGCTGCTGGAATGAACTCGCTAGTTGAACTGGTAGAACAGGGGAGCTTGAGAGTCTTGGAAAAGATCCCGAGATAGATCTAGAGAGAGATCCAGATAGTGATGAGATCCTGAGATAGATGTAGATATAGATCCACCTGATAGAGATCTTGAGATGGTGTTGAGATCCACCTGAGGGAGATGTCTAGAGATCCACCTTGCATACAAATACATCTGATGGAAGATGCTTTTTAATTTAGAGGCTTGATGATTCTGTTCATTGTATAGACCATGATGCCCGAGATGCTTCTTCACTGCTCGGATTAGGGATAGAGGTATCCGATCAGCTGGGTTTGCGGCACAGTTGGGCAGGTGAAGGACAGGGCATTCGAAGTCCCGATGACCACTGCCAAACATATGGGTGGTAATTACATTGATAAATTGAATGTGATCATTCGTCCAGTCACCCATTCCTATATCACTGGCCTTCCCATTAAGAAAATTGCCCACTTAATTCGTATTAGCGTTGCTAGTTTTAAGTTGCCCTCGAGATTAATTAGTTTGACTGTCCTAACTGAGCTTCGCTAAACTCCCATCGGCCTTATCCTAAGATTCATCCTTTACCATTCTCACTCTCATCCTCTCTCTACGTTCGTTCGTCATATATTCACCCCAAATTTATTTAGCGCCCCTCGAATTCCCTCCGATGGCGTTAGGTGCCTGACTAATAGCGATCTCCCCGGCGAGATAAATGTCTCTTTCCGAAATCCATATGCATGCTCCGCTAACCGGCGACAAAGATACTTACCGCAGGGCCGTCCAGAATAATTGCATAAATATCCACCCTACTAATTTATGGGATTCACTACACGACCGATAGACTTATGGTACACACATACACGATTTATATCCGACTTATCTCTCTACCGGGAGAGATTACCTATGCCCTCTTCCGGTCCGCGTGTAACATTCCCGTTCACGACCCAGGGACCCTAGTTCATATCCTGGAACTATCCTTAACCATGGGATTTACTATTCAAGGCCTTACGTGTCCTGGAGTACATTCTTCCCTCCCCTGAGGCTGTCCAGTACCGATTAGAGTACCTTTACGAAATAAGTATGAGGACTTATCCGGGACACTACGGCTCGCCTTATCCGCACTGTTGGGTGATTCACCCCTGACCCTCGGCTTCTTGCCTTTGGCGTGACTTACTCTCCACTGCACACTGTGCCAATCTTCCCCTTCCCCCTGCCGTAGAAACCTCTCACTGCCTTCTCACCCAGTGTTACCTAAGCGGGAAAATTAACAGTGGCCGGTACCACTGGCGGAAAACGTGCATATGCCCTGCGTACGTGACGGTGTGTCCCTCTTATTATTCCGGTCTGGACGTGGGTTTAGAGAAGTGCATCTGTGTCTCATACAGTCATGCTGGTAAACATTACGCCATAGGAGACGGGCAAACAAGCCGTCTGCGCCTCACAATGCCCTGTGCCAATATTGGTGGAGTAATTATTGGCGCTAACTCGTAAGAACGCGAATAACAGAAACGCATTATTGATCCAACCTAATCGTAATCTCAAGTCCTAATTGCTGCTGCACGCATGAACCTAATCACTAGTTCTCGTATACACTCCTAGCAGACCTTGAACCGCTCTTGATTTAATCAGATGATCTAGAACCAATTAGTACGCACCGATCTGTCGTCTGCAGTTGTGATCCACCGTATCATAGTGAATTACTGAATGCTCAACGGAAATGGCTCCTTGAAACTCGTTCGATAGCTTCTGATGGGCTACTAGTTACCTATACAAATTATCTTTATAGAGTGCCAGAATATCGTCATAGGGGTCCCTAGCCTTTCATAGAAAATATAATTTAACTCATCCTATTAGCAGTAAACAATGCACATCGAACGAAGTGCAGTCCTAAATATCAAATAGCATGTCATATTTAAAATTATGCATTAACTGTTTACGTTCTTATCCCGTTGCAACTTTCCACAACTAACCATGCTCCCATACGTGACCTTCATCTACCGCACGCGCCCCAATTACGGCTAACCCACTGCCCCTGTTGTGGCTGCTTCTCGCGCCCTCTGGCGGCTCAACGCCCGTGTCGGGAACGACGATTACGACGGCCGCCGGCCGGCGCCGCGTCGACAGTCGACAGTTGTCAAGGCCGCGCCGCGATGGGCGCGTCATCACTCGCGGTGCAGTACTGGTGTGTGCGGTCTCTTCGGGCCGGGAGATTCAACGGCTGTGTCAGTGAGTGTGAATCTGGTAAAATATCGCTTCGATATCTCCCTGTTCGACATCTCATCAGCTCCATTCCACGTAAGTTTTTTTTTTTTTTTACTCCTGTCCCATTTGATCGTTTCCCAACAAAGCTGGTCCTTTCTAGTATTTATTCTACAAAGCACAACGATCGGTACCTATATTAGTCGCATATTAGTTCTAACCACAAACATTTCTACATCTACCTGTTACTCGACATTTCGCAATTTCAATGACGCAAAGTGACCATCTAAAGTCGCAAAGTGTCAAACCGTCAACCTCAAACCACTGCTCGCAACTATGCACCTAAGTAACAGGAAAAATTCCGCCGTACGCTCAAGCATTCGTATCTGTCGCAAATCATAATTCATAGCCATATTCATAGATCGATCGCATGAATCAGTCGCCACCTTAAAACATTACATTCCTTTCAAACGTATTTACCTGTTCTATAATTGATTTCGACTTCCATTTTAGCTTCCATTTTAGATTACAGCAATATTACCAATGATTTCGCAATGCAACTTTTAGTGAGTACAGCACGAATCTAAACCCTTTATTTCACAAACGTTCCAACCTCAAAACGCACCTGGCCATCGCCCATAATAAATCGAACGAACCATCTTGACCGAAGACAAAGACATTTCAACGTTGTCACGCATCCTGTCATCAATTTCAGCGTTCGTGACACTGAGCTACTTATGTAAATTTTCGGATCTCGCTCTTGGCCTAATCGTGAACTCCCACTGACAATAACGGTTTGCTGGCGACTCTGACATGACCTCGAAATTCAGATCCTAACATGCTACTAGGGTGTCTGGACCAATAAGTTCAAAGTAATTTAAGTTTTCCAATTCCAATTGAGAGTGCATTTTATGGTAACCGAAAATGTTTGGCAGTCGTCACGGGCACGGCACGCTGGGCAGAGGGGGGGGGCAAGGATTGGGATTGAGCAGACTTTTCAACAACACTCACATTCTGGAGTTCTCTGCGCTTCCGCTTCTCAGTGTGGTCTCAAGCGTCGGCGGTTGTCCTCCGGCTCTGGTCACTCGAACTGAAGAGGCTTCTCGCGGGTGACCCGGACTGACGGCGGCTCCCAGATGGCGTCTCCGGCTCCAGCTGTGGACTGTGACTCTCGGCTGCTCGACTGTGATTCTGCCTCTGGTTGGGTGGCGCACCCTTTTATAGTTGGGGGGGGAGGGGTGACTGCCACGCCCTTGCGACGTCATCTTCCTCTGCCTTCTTCTGGTGGGTGGGGCCGTAAGATGGCGCCCTCTGTCCTGTTTAGTCACCTTGCTCCTCTGTGCCTGCAATTTTTGGCCGTCGAATCGTCTTCGTGTTGAGTGCTTTATCATTTTAGTAATCGCTGGCATAAAACAATCCCCGAAAGGTTTGTGATTTTCGAGTTTTAATTTTGATTCTTCAATTTCATTTTATTCAAACTTTTGTTTCCTTCCGTTTCGTCTGCCGGCAACGCCCCTTGTGACGTCACTCTTGCTCCGCCCACTGGCCCGGGTGTGGCCGTAAGTCAGCGCCTTCTTCCTCTGCGGAGATCTCTGGAACTACCTCATGAGGCCATTGTGAGGTCGGTCACCCGGTTGTTTTGCCAGGGTCACTCACCCTGGGCTGATGTACCCGACAAAGGAGGCTGTGTGCTCCAGCCGGCATCCATCCTTGACACTGCTCCATGATCTGTTGACATATCTTACTGATCCAGCGCTCCCAGCCGTTATCTGTCCTCGGCGTGGGTCCATGAGCTGTTGACAATGTTACTGATCCAGCTGTTACTTGTTGGGGTTCGAATCGTTCATCCTGCGGTAGCTGTCTCCAAAAGCGCGCGTCTTAATGGGAGTTTAACGGCTGCCCATTCTGTGCGGACAGTGATAGATTAGGGGAACTGGGGGGGGGGGAATTGGGTGTGGGAAAGCGAGCTAGGCGTGTGGCCGGACTGCGAGGGAGAGGGACTGCCGGACCGAGCCGTGCCGAAAAGATACTACGTTAAATGTTCAAGATGTAGCGTGCTACATCTTCAGTCCAAACAACCCTAGTTGCGTCCTCGCAACTCATACGAAGAAAAGTCATACCCCTTACTCATCTAAATCTACACAATCATCTGATCTTCAGCAACGCCTACAACATGACATCGTATACCTAGTACAGTACACACACGCACCTGTTGTTCCTCGTCCCCACCTCAGTTTGTCGTTCACCAGATCCGGGTCACGGGCACCAACCACTTTGGTTAGCCCGATGTCGTCGGTGGCCGTTCGGTAAGTGGCTTCTCAGGAGGGTGAAGGCTGCCATGGCAGCCCAGGTGGGCGGCCTCAACAGCAGTTCGGGTGGCGGCCTCCATGGCAGCCCGGGTGGGCAGCCTTCACGGCAGCCCGGGTGGCAGCCTGGGTGGGGCGGCCTCCACGGCAGCCAGGGTGGGAAGATTCCACAGCAGCCCGGACGGCGGGTTCCGTGGCAGCCCGGGTGGGCAGCTTGCACGGCGGCCCGTGTGGGCAGCCTACGTGGCAGCCCAGGTGGATGACACCTCTGTGGCAGTCCGGGTAGGCGACCTCCATGGCCGGCCCTGCCGCGACCTCTGTGGCCGCCCGGGTGGCAGGCTCCGTGGCAGCTCAGGTGAGCGACCTCCATGGCAGCTCAGGTGGGTGACCCCCGAGGCAGCACGCGAGGGCAACGCATCCCCGTGGCAGCCCGGTTGGGTGACCATCGTGGGAGACCCGTGACAGCCTCCGTTGTAGCTCAGGTAGGCGACTTCCGTGGCAGCCCAGGTAGGTGACCCTCGTGGCAGACCCGGTGACAGCCTCCGTGGTAGCTCAGGTAGGCGACTTCCGCGGCAGCTCATGTGAGTGACCCCCGAGGCAGCACGCGATGGCAATGCATCCCCCGTGGCAGCTCAGGTAGGCGACTTCCGCGGCAGCTCAGTTGAGTGACCCCCGGGGCAGCACGCGAGGGCAATGCATCCTCCGTGGCAGCACAGATGACATCCGTGGCAGCTCAGGTATGCGACTTCCGCGGCAGCTCAAGTGGGTGACCTCCATGGCAGCCCGGGTAGGTGACCTTCGTGGCAGACCCGGTGACAACCTCCGTGGCAGCTCAGGTAGGCGACTTCCGCGGCCGCTCAGGTGAGTGACCTCCGAGGCAGCACGCGAGGGCAATGCATCCCCGTGGCAGCACTGGTGACCTCCGTGGCAGCTCAGGTAGCGACCTTTCGGCGGACCAGGTGACCGCCGTCGCAGCAGCCCAGGTGGGTGATCTCTGCAGCAGCCCATCTGAATGGATCGTTTGGCAGTTGGTCTTGCAGCATCCTGGCACCCTCTCCTCGTTCACCAACATGATAATCGCCTTGGCTGTGTTGTGAAGACGACCGTGTTTGATTTTGATTCAGTACAACACGAGGATTTCGCCTGTTCTTCTTCCTCTTCTGCTTTTGATATTGCTGTCCTTTTATCCTCAATACTCTAGAAAGTTCGAGCTCTCCTTTGCAATACAGCAGCTGACCGAGACTTGGACTTGTTGTACAGCAGAACGTAGAAGAATTGATATGCTGATGCAAACAATTGTCAAGTTTCATTTTCGGCCTGTCTTCTGTATTAGTCTGATCCTTTGTTCATGAGACAGCTTCATTTCCTTATCTTATCTTCAACAACTTCTTCTATGTCCTTTTCAGTATTCGTAAGACCGCTTCCTCTCATCAGCCACCATCATAAGCTTCATCATCTTCACACATCTTTCTTTAGCTCATCCTCTTCCTTCACGTCGACCCCTGCAGCACGTTTATTTCCACTGCTGTCAGTATTTCGAACACCTGCTCAATTCTTCAACTTCCCTGTCATCAGCCACCATCATAAGCTTCATCATCTTCACACAGCTTTCTTTAGCTCATCCTCTTTCTTCATATCGACCCCTGCAGCACGCTCATTTCCACTGCTGCCGGTATTTCGAACACCTGCTCTATTCTTCAACTTCTTCCTCTTCTCCATACGGTTGACTTTCAATTCATCAACTTCGGGTTCGGCGGCTTGTGCCAGTCTACCAGCTTCACAATTTGAGAATTATCAAATCCCCACGTTTTGGGCGCCATTTGTAGCGAGGGGATTTAGAAAAGAAGAAGAAAGAGAGGATAATAACTGCTTCCTTGCGGGTAATCAAACGCCTTCTTTGCGGTTGATCCAGCACCGCGGTCCACTGTCGTTCAGCTGGTTGTAGAGGAACAGAGCTATTTGCTGCTGGAATGAACTCGCTAGTTGAACTGGTAGAACAGGGGAGCTTGAGAGTCTTGGAAAAGATCCCGAGATAGATCTAGAGAGAGATCCAGATAGTGATGAGATCCTGAGATAGATGTAGATATAGATCCACCTGATAGAGATCTTGAGATGGTGTTGAGATCCACCTGAGGGAGATGTCTAGAGATCCACCTTGCATACAAATACATCTGATGGAAGATGCTTTTTAATTTAGAGGCTTGATGATTCTGTTCATTGTATAGACCATGATGCCCGAGATGCTTCTTCACTGCTCGGATTAGGGATAGAGGTATCCGATCAGCTGGGTTTGCGGCACAGTTGGGCAGGTGAAGGACAGGGCATTCGAAGTCCCGATGACCACTGCCAAACATATGGGTGGTAATTACATTGATAAATTGAATGTGATCATTCGTCCAGTCACCCATTCCTATATCACTGGCCTTCCCATTAAGAAAATTGCCCACTTAATTCGTATTAGCGTTGCTAGTTTTAAGTTGCCCTCGAGATTAATTAGTTTGACTGTCCTAACTGAGCTTCGCTAAACTCCCATCGGCCTTATCCTAAGATTCATCCTTTACCATTCTCACTCTCATCCTCTCTCTACGTTCGTTCGTCATATATTCACCCCAAATTTATTTAGCGCCCCTCGAATTCCCTCCGATGGCGTTAGGTGCCTGACTAATAGCGATCTCCCCGGCGAGATAAATGTCTCTTTCCGAAATCCATATGCATGCTCCGCTAACCGGCGACAAAGATACTTACCGCAGGGCCGTCCAGAATAATTGCATAAATATCCACCCTACTAATTTATGGGATTCACTACACGACCGATAGACTTATGGTACACACATACACGATTTATATCCGACTTATCTCTCTACCGGGAGAGATTACCTATGCCCTCTTCCGGTCCGCGTGTAACATTCCCGTTCACGACCCAGGGACCCTAGTTCATATCCTGGAACTATCCTTAACCATGGGATTTACTATTCAAGGCCTTACGTGTCCTGGAGTACATTCTTCCCTCCCCTGAGGCTGTCCAGTACCGATTAGAGTACCTTTACGAAATAAGTATGAGGACTTATCCGGGACACTACGGCTCGCCTTATCCGCACTGTTGGGTGATTCACCCCTGACCCTCGGCTTCTTGCCTTTGGCGTGACTTACTCTCCACTGCACACTGTGCCAATCTTCCCCTTCCCCCTGCCGTAGAAACCTCTCACTGCCTTCTCACCCAGTGTTACCTAAGCGGGAAAATTAACAGTGGCCGGTACCACTGGCGGAAAACGTGCATATGCCCTGCGTACGTGACGGTGTGTCCCTCTTATTATTCCGGTCTGGACGTGGGTTTAGAGAAGTGCATCTGTGTCTCATACAGTCATGCTGGTAAACATTACGCCATAGGAGACGGGCAAACAAGCCGTCTGCGCCTCACAATGCCCTGTGCCAATATTGGTGGAGTAATTATTGGCGCTAACTCGTAAGAACGCGAATAACAGAAACGCATTATTGATCCAACCTAATCGTAATCTCAAGTCCTAATTGCTGCTGCACGCATGAACCTAATCACTAGTTCTCGTATACACTCCTAGCAGACCTTGAACCGCTCTTGATTTAATCAGATGATCTAGAACCAATTAGTACGCACCGATCTGTCGTCTGCAGTTGTGATCCACCGTATCATAGTGAATTACTGAATGCTCAACGGAAATGGCTCCTTGAAACTCGTTCGATAGCTTCTGATGGGCTACTAGTTACCTATACAAATTATCTTTATAGAGTGCCAGAATATCGTCATAGGGGTCCCTAGCCTTTCATAGAAAATATAATTTAACTCATCCTATTAGCAGTAAACAATGCACATCGAACGAAGTGCAGTCCTAAATATCAAATAGCATGTCATATTTAAAATTATGCATTAACTGTTTACGTTCTTATCCCGTTGCAACTTTCCACAACTAACCATGCTCCCATACGTGACCTTCATCTACCGCACGCGCCCCAATTACGGCTAACCCACTGCCCCTGTTGTGGCTGCTTCTCGCGCCCTCTGGCGGCTCAACGCCCGTGTCGGGAACGACGATTACGACGGCCGCCGGCCGGCGCCGCGTCGACAGTCGACAGTTGTCAAGGCCGCGCCGCGATGGGCGCGTCATCACTCGCGGTGCAGTACTGGTGTGTGCGGTCTCTTCGGGCCGGGAGATTCAACGGCTGTGTCAGTGAGTGTGAATCTGGTAAAATATCGCTTCGATATCTCCCTGTTCGACATCTCATCAGCTCCATTCCACGTAAGTTTTTTTTTTTTTTACTCCTGTCCCATTTGATCGTTTCCCAACAAAGCTGGTCCTTTCTAGTATTTATTCTACAAAGCACAACGATCGGTACCTATATTAGTCGCATATTAGTTCTAACCACAAACATTTCTACATCTACCTGTTACTCGACATTTCGCAATTTCAATGACGCAAAGTGACCATCTAAAGTCGCAAAGTGTCAAACCGTCAACCTCAAACCACTGCTCGCAACTATGCACCTAAGTAACAGGAAAAATTCCGCCGTACGCTCAAGCATTCGTATCTGTCGCAAATCATAATTCATAGCCATATTCATAGATCGATCGCATGAATCAGTCGCCACCTTAAAACATTACATTCCTTTCAAACGTATTTACCTGTTCTATAATTGATTTCGACTTCCATTTTAGCTTCCATTTTAGATTACAGCAATATTACCAATGATTTCGCAATGCAACTTTTAGTGAGTACAGCACGAATCTAAACCCTTTATTTCACAAACGTTCCAACCTCAAAACGCACCTGGCCATCGCCCATAATAAATCGAACGAACCATCTTGACCGAAGACAAAGACATTTCAACGTTGTCACGCATCCTGTCATCAATTTCAGCGTTCGTGACACTGAGCTACTTATGTAAATTTTCGGATCTCGCTCTTGGCCTAATCGTGAACTCCCACTGACAATAACGGTTTGCTGGCGACTCTGACATGACCTCGAAATTCAGATCCTAACATGCTACTAGGGTGTCTGGACCAATAAGTTCAAAGTAATTTAAGTTTTCCAATTCCAATTGAGAGTGCATTTTATGGTAACCGAAAATGTTTGGCAGTCGTCACGGGCACGGCACGCTGGGCAGAGGGGGGGGGGCAAGGATTGGGATTGAGCAGACTTTTCAACAACACTCACATTCTGGAGTTCTCTGCGCTTCCGCTTCTCAGTGTGGTCTCAAGCGTCGGCGGTTGTCCTCCGGCTCTGGTCACTCGAACTGAAGAGGCTTCTCGCGGGTGACCCGGACTGACGGCGGCTCCCAGATGGCGTCTCCGGCTCCAGCTGTGGACTGTGACTCTCGGCTGCTCGACTGTGATTCTGCCTCTGGTTGGGTGGCGCACCCTTTTATAGTTGGGGGGGGAGGGGTGACTGCCACGCCCTTGCGACGTCATCTTCCTCTGCCTTCTTCTGGTGGGTGGGGCCGTAAGATGGCGCCCTCTGTCCTGTTTAGTCACCTTGCTCCTCTGTGCCTGCAATTTTTGGCCGTCGAATCGTCTTCGTGTTGAGTGCTTTATCATTTTAGTAATCGCTGGCATAAAACAATCCCCGAAAGGTTTGTGATTTTCGAGTTTTAATTTTGATTCTTCAATTTCATTTTATTCAAACTTTTGTTTCCTTCCGTTTCGTCTGCCGGCAACGCCCCTTGTGACGTCACTCTTGCTCCGCCCACTGGCCCGGGTGTGGCCGTAAGTCAGCGCCTTCTTCCTCTGCGGAGATCTCTGGAACTACCTCATGAGGCCATTGTGAGGTCGGTCACCCGGTTGTTTTGCCAGGGTCACTCACCCTGGGCTGATGTACCCGACAAAGGAGGCTGTGTGCTCCAGCCGGCATCCATCCTTGACACTGCTCCATGATCTGTTGACATATCTTACTGATCCAGCGCTCCCAGCCGTTATCTGTCCTCGGCGTGGGTCCATGAGCTGTTGACAATGTTACTGATCCAGCTGTTACTTGTTGGGGTTCGAATCGTTCATCCTGCGGTAGCTGTCTCCAAAAGCGCGCGTCTTAATGGGAGTTTAACGGCTGCCCATTCTGTGCGGACAGTGATAGATTAGGGGAACTGGGGGGGGGGGGGAATTGGGTGTGGGAAAGCGAGCTAGGCGTGTGGCCGGACTGCGAGGGAGAGGGACTGCCGGACCGAGCCGTGCCGAAAAGATACTACGTTAAATGTTCAAGATGTAGCGTGCTACATCTTCAGTCCAAACAACCCTAGTTGCGTCCTCGCAACTCATACGAAGAAAAGTCATACCCCTTACTCATCTAAATCTACACAATCATCTGATCTTCAGCAACGCCTACAACATGACATCGTATACCTAGTACAGTACACACACGCACCTGTTGTTCCTCGTCCCCACCTCAGTTTGTCGTTCACCAGATCCGGGTCACGGGCACCAACCACTTTGGTTAGCCCGATGTCGTCGGTGGCCGTTCGGTAAGTGGCTTCTCAGGAGGGTGAAGGCTGCCATGGCAGCCCAGGTGGGCGGCCTCAACAGCAGTTCGGGTGGCGGCCTCCATGGCAGCCCGGGTGGGCAGCCTTCACGGCAGCCCGGGTGGCAGCCTGGGTGGGGCGGCCTCCACGGCAGCCAGGGTGGGAAGATTCCACAGCAGCCCGGACGGCGGGTTCCGTGGCAGCCCGGGTGGGCAGCTTGCACGGCGGCCCGTGTGGGCAGCCTACGTGGCAGCCCAGGTGGATGACACCTCTGTGGCAGTCCGGGTAGGCGACCTCCATGGCCGGCCCTGCCGCGACCTCTGTGGCCGCCCGGGTGGCAGGCTCCGTGGCAGCTCAGGTGAGCGACCTCCATGGCAGCTCAGGTGGGTGACCCCCGAGGCAGCACGCGAGGGCAACGCATCCCCGTGGCAGCCCGGTTGGGTGACCATCGTGGGAGACCCGTGACAGCCTCCGTTGTAGCTCAGGTAGGCGACTTCCGTGGCAGCCCAGGTAGGTGACCCTCGTGGCAGACCCGGTGACAGCCTCCGTGGTAGCTCAGGTAGGCGACTTCCGCGGCAGCTCATGTGAGTGACCCCCGAGGCAGCACGCGATGGCAATGCATCCCCCGTGGCAGCTCAGGTAGGCGACTTCCGCGGCAGCTCAGTTGAGTGACCCCCGGGGCAGCACGCGAGGGCAATGCATCCTCCGTGGCAGCACAGATGACATCCGTGGCAGCTCAGGTATGCGACTTCCGCGGCAGCTCAAGTGGGTGACCTCCATGGCAGCCCGGGTAGGTGACCTTCGTGGCAGACCCGGTGACAACCTCCGTGGCAGCTCAGGTAGGCGACTTCCGCGGCCGCTCAGGTGAGTGACCTCCGAGGCAGCACGCGAGGGCAATGCATCCCCGTGGCAGCACTGGTGACCTCCGTGGCAGCTCAGGTAGCGACCTTTCGGCGGACCAGGTGACCGCCGTCGCAGCAGCCCAGGTGGGTGATCTCTGCAGCAGCCCATCTGAATGGATCGTTTGGCAGTTGGTCTTGCAGCATCCTGGCACCCTCTCCTCGTTCACCAACATGATAATCGCCTTGGCTGTGTTGTGAAGACGACCGTGTTTGATTTTGATTCAGTACAACACGAGGATTTCGCCTGTTCTTCTTCCTCTTCTGCTTTTGATATTGCTGTCCTTTTATCCTCAATACTCTAGAAAGTTCGAGCTCTCCTTTGCAATACAGCAGCTGACCGAGACTTGGACTTGTTGTACAGCAGAACGTAGAAGAATTGATATGCTGATGCAAACAATTGTCAAGTTTCATTTTCGGCCTGTCTTCTGTATTAGTCTGATCCTTTGTTCATGAGACAGCTTCATTTCCTTATCTTATCTTCAACAACTTCTTCTATGTCCTTTTCAGTATTCGTAAGACCGCTTCCTCTCATCAGCCACCATCATAAGCTTCATCATCTTCACACATCTTTCTTTAGCTCATCCTCTTCCTTCACGTCGACCCCTGCAGCACGTTTATTTCCACTGCTGTCAGTATTTCGAACACCTGCTCAATTCTTCAACTTCCCTGTCATCAGCCACCATCATAAGCTTCATCATCTTCACACAGCTTTCTTTAGCTCATCCTCTTTCTTCATATCGACCCCTGCAGCACGCTCATTTCCACTGCTGCCGGTATTTCGAACACCTGCTCTATTCTTCAACTTCTTCCTCTTCTCCATACGGTTGACTTTCAATTCATCAACTTCGGGTTCGGCGGCTTGTGCCAGTCTACCAGCTTCACAATTTGAGAATTATCAAATCCCCACGTTTTGGGCGCCATTTGTAGCGAGGGGATTTAGAAAAGAAGAAGAAAGAGAGGATAATAACTGCTTCCTTGCGGGTAATCAAACGCCTTCTTTGCGGTTGATCCAGCACCGCGGTCCACTGTCGTTCAGCTGGTTGTAGAGGAACAGAGCTATTTGCTGCTGGAATGAACTCGCTAGTTGAACTGGTAGAACAGGGGAGCTTGAGAGTCTTGGAAAAGATCCCGAGATAGATCTAGAGAGAGATCCAGATAGTGATGAGATCCTGAGATAGATGTAGATATAGATCCACCTGATAGAGATCTTGAGATGGTGTTGAGATCCACCTGAGGGAGATGTCTAGAGATCCACCTTGCATACAAATACATCTGATGGAAGATGCTTTTTAATTTAGAGGCTTGATGATTCTGTTCATTGTATAGACCATGATGCCCGAGATGCTTCTTCACTGCTCGGATTAGGGATAGAGGTATCCGATCAGCTGGGTTTGCGGCACAGTTGGGCAGGTGAAGGACAGGGCATTCGAAGTCCCGATGACCACTGCCAAACATATGGGTGGTAATTACATTGATAAATTGAATGTGATCATTCGTCCAGTCACCCATTCCTATATCACTGGCCTTCCCATTAAGAAAATTGCCCACTTAATTCGTATTAGCGTTGCTAGTTTTAAGTTGCCCTCGAGATTAATTAGTTTGACTGTCCTAACTGAGCTTCGCTAAACTCCCATCGGCCTTATCCTAAGATTCATCCTTTACCATTCTCACTCTCATCCTCTCTCTACGTTCGTTCGTCATATATTCACCCCAAATTTATTTAGCGCCCCTCGAATTCCCTCCGATGGCGTTAGGTGCCTGACTAATAGCGATCTCCCCGGCGAGATAAATGTCTCTTTCCGAAATCCATATGCATGCTCCGCTAACCGGCGACAAAGATACTTACCGCAGGGCCGTCCAGAATAATTGCATAAATATCCACCCTACTAATTTATGGGATTCACTACACGACCGATAGACTTATGGTACACACATACACGATTTATATCCGACTTATCTCTCTACCGGGAGAGATTACCTATGCCCTCTTCCGGTCCGCGTGTAACATTCCCGTTCACGACCCAGGGACCCTAGTTCATATCCTGGAACTATCCTTAACCATGGGATTTACTATTCAAGGCCTTACGTGTCCTGGAGTACATTCTTCCCTCCCCTGAGGCTGTCCAGTACCGATTAGAGTACCTTTACGAAATAAGTATGAGGACTTATCCGGGACACTACGGCTCGCCTTATCCGCACTGTTGGGTGATTCACCCCTGACCCTCGGCTTCTTGCCTTTGGCGTGACTTACTCTCCACTGCACACTGTGCCAATCTTCCCCTTCCCCCTGCCGTAGAAACCTCTCACTGCCTTCTCACCCAGTGTTACCTAAGCGGGAAAATTAACAGTGGCCGGTACCACTGGCGGAAAACGTGCATATGCCCTGCGTACGTGACGGTGTGTCCCTCTTATTATTCCGGTCTGGACGTGGGTTTAGAGAAGTGCATCTGTGTCTCATACAGTCATGCTGGTAAACATTACGCCATAGGAGACGGGCAAACAAGCCGTCTGCGCCTCACAATGCCCTGTGCCAATATTGGTGGAGTAATTATTGGCGCTAACTCGTAAGAACGCGAATAACAGAAACGCATTATTGATCCAACCTAATCGTAATCTCAAGTCCTAATTGCTGCTGCACGCATGAACCTAATCACTAGTTCTCGTATACACTCCTAGCAGACCTTGAACCGCTCTTGATTTAATCAGATGATCTAGAACCAATTAGTACGCACCGATCTGTCGTCTGCAGTTGTGATCCACCGTATCATAGTGAATTACTGAATGCTCAACGGAAATGGCTCCTTGAAACTCGTTCGATAGCTTCTGATGGGCTACTAGTTACCTATACAAATTATCTTTATAGAGTGCCAGAATATCGTCATAGGGGTCCCTAGCCTTTCATAGAAAATATAATTTAACTCATCCTATTAGCAGTAAACAATGCACATCGAACGAAGTGCAGTCCTAAATATCAAATAGCATGTCATATTTAAAATTATGCATTAACTGTTTACGTTCTTATCCCGTTGCAACTTTCCACAACTAACCATGCTCCCATACGTGACCTTCATCTACCGCACGCGCCCCAATTACGGCTAACCCACTGCCCCTGTTGTGGCTGCTTCTCGCGCCCTCTGGCGGCTCAACGCCCGTGTCGGGAACGACGATTACGACGGCCGCCGGCCGGCGCCGCGTCGACAGTCGACAGTTGTCAAGGCCGCGCCGCGATGGGCGCGTCATCACTCGCGGTGCAGTACTGGTGTGTGCGGTCTCTTCGGGCCGGGAGATTCAACGGCTGTGTCAGTGAGTGTGAATCTGGTAAAATATCGCTTCGATATCTCCCTGTTCGACATCTCATCAGCTCCATTCCACGTAAGTTTTTTTTTTTTTTACTCCTGTCCCATTTGATCGTTTCCCAACAAAGCTGGTCCTTTCTAGTATTTATTCTACAAAGCACAACGATCGGTACCTATATTAGTCGCATATTAGTTCTAACCACAAACATTTCTACATCTACCTGTTACTCGACATTTCGCAATTTCAATGACGCAAAGTGACCATCTAAAGTCGCAAAGTGTCAAACCGTCAACCTCAAACCACTGCTCGCAACTATGCACCTAAGTAACAGGAAAAATTCCGCCGTACGCTCAAGCATTCGTATCTGTCGCAAATCATAATTCATAGCCATATTCATAGATCGATCGCATGAATCAGTCGCCACCTTAAAACATTACATTCCTTTCAAACGTATTTACCTGTTCTATAATTGATTTCGACTTCCATTTTAGCTTCCATTTTAGATTACAGCAATATTACCAATGATTTCGCAATGCAACTTTTAGTGAGTACAGCACGAATCTAAACCCTTTATTTCACAAACGTTCCAACCTCAAAACGCACCTGGCCATCGCCCATAATAAATCGAACGAACCATCTTGACCGAAGACAAAGACATTTCAACGTTGTCACGCATCCTGTCATCAATTTCAGCGTTCGTGACACTGAGCTACTTATGTAAATTTTCGGATCTCGCTCTTGGCCTAATCGTGAACTCCCACTGACAATAACGGTTTGCTGGCGACTCTGACATGACCTCGAAATTCAGATCCTAACATGCTACTAGGGTGTCTGGACCAATAAGTTCAAAGTAATTTAAGTTTTCCAATTCCAATTGAGAGTGCATTTTATGGTAACCGAAAATGTTTGGCAGTCGTCACGGGCACGGCACGCTGGGCAGAGGGGGGGGGGGCAAGGATTGGGATTGAGCAGACTTTTCAACAACACTCACATTCTGGAGTTCTCTGCGCTTCCGCTTCTCAGTGTGGTCTCAAGCGTCGGCGGTTGTCCTCCGGCTCTGGTCACTCGAACTGAAGAGGCTTCTCGCGGGTGACCCGGACTGACGGCGGCTCCCAGATGGCGTCTCCGGCTCCAGCTGTGGACTGTGACTCTCGGCTGCTCGACTGTGATTCTGCCTCTGGTTGGGTGGCGCACCCTTTTATAGTTGGGGGGGGAGGGGTGACTGCCACGCCCTTGCGACGTCATCTTCCTCTGCCTTCTTCTGGTGGGTGGGGCCGTAAGATGGCGCCCTCTGTCCTGTTTAGTCACCTTGCTCCTCTGTGCCTGCAATTTTTGGCCGTCGAATCGTCTTCGTGTTGAGTGCTTTATCATTTTAGTAATCGCTGGCATAAAACAATCCCCGAAAGGTTTGTGATTTTCGAGTTTTAATTTTGATTCTTCAATTTCATTTTATTCAAACTTTTGTTTCCTTCCGTTTCGTCTGCCGGCAACGCCCCTTGTGACGTCACTCTTGCTCCGCCCACTGGCCCGGGTGTGGCCGTAAGTCAGCGCCTTCTTCCTCTGCGGAGATCTCTGGAACTACCTCATGAGGCCATTGTGAGGTCGGTCACCCGGTTGTTTTGCCAGGGTCACTCACCCTGGGCTGATGTACCCGACAAAGGAGGCTGTGTGCTCCAGCCGGCATCCATCCTTGACACTGCTCCATGATCTGTTGACATATCTTACTGATCCAGCGCTCCCAGCCGTTATCTGTCCTCGGCGTGGGTCCATGAGCTGTTGACAATGTTACTGATCCAGCTGTTACTTGTTGGGGTTCGAATCGTTCATCCTGCGGTAGCTGTCTCCAAAAGCGCGCGTCTTAATGGGAGTTTAACGGCTGCCCATTCTGTGCGGACAGTGATAGATTAGGGGAACTGGGGGGGGGGGGGAATTGGGTGTGGGAAAGCGAGCTAGGCGTGTGGCCGGACTGCGAGGGAGAGGGACTGCCGGACCGAGCCGTGCCGAAAAGATACTACGTTAAATGTTCAAGATGTAGCGTGCTACAGAGACTATCGCGGACAGTCGGGCATGTCTATAGGTGGGGCTATCTCGGACAGCCCTGCATGTATGTAGGTAGGGCTATCGCGGACAGCCTGACATGTCATAATGTGGGGCCATCGCGGACAGCCGTCCATGTCTACATGTGTTGCTATCGCGGGCAGCCGTGCACGTCTGCAGGTGAGACTCGCGGACAGCCGTGCATGTCTGCAGGTGAGGCTATCGCGGACAGCCGTGCCTTTTTGTAGCCTCGCTATCGCGGACAGCCGTGCATGTCTGGAGGTGAGGCTATCGCGGACAGCCGGGCATGTCTATAGGTGGGGCTATCTCGGACAGACTTGCATGTATGTAGGTGGGGCTATCGCGGACAGCCTGACGTGTCACAATGTGGGGCCATCGCGGACAGCCGGCCATGTCTGCAGGTGAGGCTATCGCGGACAACCGTGCCTTTTTGTAGGTGAGGCTATTGCGGACAGCCTGACGTGTTACAATGTGGGGCCATCGAGGACAGCCGTCCATGTCTGCAGGTGAGGCTATCGCGGACAGCCGTGCATGTCTGCAGGTGAGGCTATCGCGGACAGCCGTGCCTTTTTGTAGGCGAGGCTATCGCGGACAGCTGTGCCTTTTTGTAGGTGAGGCTATCGCGGACAGCCCGACGTGTTACAGTGTGGGGCCATCGTGGACAGCCGTCCATGTCTGCAGGTGAGGCTATCGCGGACAGCCACGCACGTCTGCAGGTGAGACTATCGCGGACAGCCGTGCATGTCGGCATGTGAGGCTATCGCGGACAGCCTGACGTGTTACAATGTGGGGTTATCGCGGACAGCCGTCCATGTCTGCAGGTGAGGCTATCGAGGACAGCCGAGCACGTCTGCAGGTGAGACTATTGCGGACAGCCGTGCATGTCGGCATGTGAGGCTATCGCGGACAGCCTTGCCTTTTGTAGGTGAGGCTATCGCGGACAGCCGTGCACGTCTGCAGGTGAGACTATCGCGGATAGCTGTGCATGTGTGCAGGTGAGGCTATCGCGGACAGCCGTGCCTTTCTTATCCTCGCTAACGCGGACAGCCGTGCATGTCTGGAGGTGAGGTCTCGGACAGCCTTGCATGTATGTAGGTAGGGCTATCGCGGACAGCCTGACGTGTTACAATGTGCGGCCATCGCGGACAGCCGGCCATGTCTGCAGGTGAGGCTATCGCGGACAACCGTGCCTTTTTTAGGTGAGGCTATCGCCGACAGCCTGACGTGTCACAATGTGGGGCCAACGCGGACAGCCGTCCATGTCTGCAGGTGAGGCTATCGCGGACAGCCGTGCATGTCTGCAGGTGAGGCTATCGCGGACAGCCGTGCCTTTTTGTAGGTGAGGCTATCGCGGGCAGCCTGACGGGTTACAATGTGGGGCCATCGCGGACAGCCGTCCATGTCTTCAGGTGAGGCCATCGCGGACAGCCGTGCATGCCTGCAGGTGAGGCTATCGCGGACAGCCGCGCCTTCTTGTAGGTGAGGCTATCGCGGACAGCCTGACGTTACAATGTGGGGCCATCGCGGACAGCCGTGCCTTTTTGTAGGCGAGGCTATCGCGGACAGCCTAACGTGTGACAATGTGGGGCCGTCGCGGACAACCGTCCATGTCTGCAGGTGAGGCTATCGCGGACAGCCACGCACATCTGTAGGTGAGACTATCGCGGACAGCTGTGTATGTCGGCATGTGAGGCTATTGTGGACAGCCGTCCATGTCTGCAGGTGAGGCTATCGCGGACAGCCGCGCACGTCTGCAGGTGAGACTATCGTCGGTATGTGAGGCTATCGCGGACAGCCGTGCATGTCTGCAGGTGAGGCTATCGCGGACAGCCGTGCACGTCTGCAGGTGAGACTATCGCGGACAGCCGTGCATGTCGGTATGTGAGGCTATCGCGGACAGCCGTGCATGTCTGCAGGTGAGGCTATCGCGGACAGCCGTGCCTTTTTGTGGGTGAGGCTATCGCGGACAGCCTGACGTGTGACAATGTGGGGCCATCGCGGACAGCCGTCCATGTCTGCAGGTGAGGCTATCGCGGACAGCCACGCACGTCTGCAGGTGAGACTATCGCGGACAGCCGTGCATGTCATGTCGGCATGTGAGGCTATCGCGGACAGCCGTGCCTTTTTGTAGGTGAGGCTATCGCGGACAGCCGTGCCTGTTTGTAGGTGGGGCTATCGCGGACAGCCGTGCATGTGTGTAGATGCAGCTATCACAAACAGCCGTTGATGTCTGTAGGGGAGTCTAAGTGGACAAGTGAGGGGATGGGACAGGGCCACTACTGCAAACAGGCGCCACCGGAGGGGGTGTCTGCCGACCCCTTATTATTTCTCAGCCTTGGCGCCGGGTCGGAAATGCATCTTTGCGTCACAGTCTGGCGCTGCCAACTGGTGTCAGGTAGGTGCGCGTTCCGTGTAGGTATACGGTCGGTGGACAGGCTCATGGCGGCAATGCAGCATAGCAGCAGGCATACGTGCATCCACAGTGTGGCACATTGCCAGCAGTGACCTGACCCCCAGTCGGTCCGCTGCAGACCGGTGAAAGGCAACACCCCCGATCAACGGCAGTCCGACCGCCGGCCACAGGCCCGTCATGGCCTTTTCAAGGGCAGCTGACGTCACGCCGGATGAGTCACCCGGCCGCCCCCGGTGCGGAGGACGGTCAAGTGTCACACGCCCGCGCCTGCGCCGCTGGCAACCACGTGACCATCAGTAGCTATTGTTGCTGCCGCCGCCCGCGGCGCTACCAGCGTTGGAAGTGCCACGTAGAGCTGACGTCACGATCACGCTATGGCTGGTCGGACCCGCCAAGATGGCGTCAGGGCGACAGGGCATTGGGCGGAGGCCATGGACATCAATACTGATGCCAGGCAAGCAAAGAGTATATAGGGCTAAAAATGCATGGCAGGCTAAGAAACGTCAATGACTGGGGCCAGGCAAGCAATGACATTGGTGGAAAGAACCATTGTAGGTACGGAAGAGGAGGTCATCCTGGTTGGCCGGGCACAAGATAAATGTACAGAAAGTCACAGGTTCATACACTGAGCAAATCACACCGGGGTGAGCTGCTCCCCAGGCACATTGCAGGTGGTGAGACACCTGATTGCAGTCAGTGTGGGGCTCGTTATGGTCAGTAATGTGGCGCACGGCGCACGGCCTCGGCTAGGGGGGGGGGGGGGCGCGATGGGGGCAAACTCTTATCATGTATGCTATATTGAATCGCCGTTAGCGATCACGTGAGTGAGTAAGGTGCAAGTGGCAATCACCACCGGCGTGTTATGGGACGCGGCGAGGAATGGGCGAGACAAAATGGCGCCCGGCGCCGGGGGGGGGGGGGGTAATCTCCCCATGCATGCGGTGAAAGCCGTCGACAGACCTAGTTAGGTAGCAGGGAATGTCCAGTAACATACCTGCAGTTTTTGCTGGCGAGGGGCCATCGCGACCACAGTAGGATCCTAGTTTTACTCTCGCTGATGCACGTTGGTGTGGAACTCGTTCGGCGTAGGAAGACTATGGTGGTGATGTTTGCCAGCGTTGCCTTTGCCTTTCTTTCACGGATTTGTTTTCTTGTTGGATTTTGCTGCTCACATATCGATTCACACATACATCACTCGCACTCAAGACTGAACAGTGAACATTCAACTCGACTAATGTGCCCCGCGCCCTTGCCGACGGCTCGCCGGCGGGCACCCGACTCCGTCTCCCGGCCGGCCCGGGCGCGGCGCCGCGGCGCGGCCGTCCCGGTTACCTGACCCGGCCGGCCAAAGGTCGGACCGGCTCCGGCCGCCGCTGTCAGCCCGCGGCGGGCCCGGGGAGGGGTACTACACTACATTCTTCCATTGTCGTGGTAACATGCTTGGTGAGGGCAAACATTGGCATGATTTCTTTCCCATTAATATTAAAGTATTGCCTGATTATCTCGTCTAGTGCTGCCATCTGTCGAATGTTGTTCTCCCTAGTTGTTCTTCCTATGGGGTCGCCGCAGTCTGCCCCGCCGCAGTCTGCCCCGACACTAATGTTCCGTGATTATCGCCGGCTCTAATACGGTCCCATTCTCGACGATTGAGGGTGAATGAGGCCTACCAGTCTGTAGCCAATGTCCATCGCTAACTGGACGCACAGTTAGCAAGTGACGCCGATGATTTATCGGGAGTCAATCACTGCAAGTTTATTCTCTTTCCAGTCAGCCCTCAGGAGTGAGCCATGTGGCCAAAACTGTGTGGCGCCAAAGTGGCCATCAAAAAGGTCAAAGGGCTAGAAAGTTGGTAAGCAGACTTTTCAGGATGGATTACCAGCTGTCTAAGAGTATTCTTTCGGGGTACATAACTCAACGGTACTTAAGCTTTGCTTACCGGAGGGCTCAAAACAGTCAAAAACGTCTTAAAATGGCCAAACATGAGTTTCGTTATGCCTGAGGCTAAAAAACTAGAGGGCTGAGGACATCAACCAGGTCATCTGGACTAACTAGTCCACGTTCGAGATGAAACACCCGTCCAAACCCGAAAACAACCCCATAAGGGCGAAGGAGGAGGCCTCCGTTCCGTCCCGTTATGTTCATATGCAAAAGGCCAGGGTCACGGTATTGTGAGGTTATAGGCGTCCAGACGCTGACCAGGTTCCGATTGGTACTCCAGAAACAGTTTTGGGAAGCAGAATGCTTTCCCAAGAACATCTAGGAGGAGTTTCAGCCTTCAAGCTGAGCTCGAACCGCGAGTATGAACACATTTATAGAGAAGAAAATGGCATCCGGAAGGTCGTAGGCCCAGCTTCAGGCAAGACAGTGCATCAGTGCACAGGTCAAGCAAAGCTTAAAAGCAGTGCAAGGTGACTGTGACAGGCGTTTGTGGCAAGATCACATGCCAGGCAACTCATCGGATCAAAATTTCATAAAAATTCGTTGGTTATACTGAACTTGAGGCTCGTCGAAGCGAAGTGCTGTTCCAGCCTCGAGGAGCTCACGGCGCACGTCAATTCAGTCTGGGCTAACTTCAAGCCTGCTAAGCAGCCAAACCTGCCAGTTGGCATGCCGCAGCATGTATTCATGTGTTTGCCTATTAACTGGGGAGCACAATGAGGGGACATAAATATATCAAAACGCAATGTACTCTGTTTCACATGCAAATATAATGTGAGAACGAACTTATGGGACACCCTGCATATATATCATTCGATGCGGATTGACGAGAGGATCACGATGATGCTCTTAGTTTGTTCCTATCTTGACTAATTCGAAAGTTATTCGAGAAAAACTTTTTCCATATCTAGCGCCGCCCTTTTGACTTTTTCGACCCCTGTGACGTCATCTTTGACCTGACCTGAAAATGACCTTAGTAAAAATTGTAGATCTTGACAGTGCGTATCCGATGCCGTTTACCGTTTGTCGCTGCAATGTGTAGTTTTTGAGATCTGAAGGGGGGGGCCGAATCGGCCCCCCCGCCAGTTTCTTGTCCCGGCGGAGCCCGCCAGGAATAGGGTTAAGTTGGAGTGTGCTTTCGGTCCGTAGATGAGCTATACAATATCCCAACAAAGCACTGGGCAGCCGTTCCAGTTGTCTACGCAACTCCGGCTCGGTTAAAATCCCCTAAAACCACTTTCGGTTGAGCAGTCTCAATCACACACACACACACACAAAACGTTTATTAAGGAACAAAAGATACACGAGAAATAAAGCATGATCAATGAAACATATGGCACAATGTAGCAACATAGAAGTGATAGCAGAGTGGTGCAAAAGCGCAATCGCTTAACTCGAGGCACCACTCTGGAACAAAAATAAAACATGTGAACCAATCGTCTACGATCCCCCTTCAAGTGTCCCACGGCCACGTCGGCAATGAAGAGCCGACCAGGTCCAGGAAGTCAAAATAAAATAACAAAATAATCGTTAATCTGCATAAAAAAGCGCAGAAATAATTGCTGTGCTTATGAACCATCGCAAAACAATGTATGCCCTCCTCGCTTGTGAGCTGATTGGTGCTGCACAACAGCCTACAGCGAGTTTGACGGAGGCAGTTTGCCAAGGCTATTCCACAAAGGGTTTCATTTAGATGATTGCTGGGCCTGTTCTATGAAATTGTATTCGAATAATGCCATCACGCAGCGCTATCATTCATGCTTTCCTGCTAGCGATTGAGGACAAGCTATTGAAATGTTGAATTAAAACAGTATTGCTTTTTTGTTTATAATAATCAAAAACGTTTGATGCAGTGTAAAAATATAATATTTCAGATGTTTATTTTTTTAATTATTACCATTTAGGGATGACGTCCTAAGCGAAAGCCGCTTTCCAGTGAAACTCTTAGCCCCGCACTCTGTATAACTTATAAGGGAAGAGGCTATAACGTTGCTCCAGCGACAATTTCTTCATAAAAATAAATCTTAGGTTGGTGCTGACAGGGTCATTACAGCGGTTGTCACATTGGACGTGAAGTATGAATCGAAGAACATGCTACAGGAAAAATGTCTGTTGCAAAAACGAAAACTAGCCTTTCTCTGGTCAGTATATCGCATGTGTCGTGGGAATTGGGATTCCGTCAGTGATGATTCGAGCAGTTTAACCCTATTAGTGGCAGGCTCCTGGCTACCCCTATTAGTGGCAGGGGGGGGGGGCTGTTTACGACCCCCCCTTGATATCTCGAGATCTAACGGGCCGATTTTCAAAATTTCAAACGGCATTCGATTTCGCTCAACGAGATCTACATTTCAAAAAAAATAAAAATTAAAAATGTCAATAGGGGGGGGGGGGGTAGAGGGGGGTAAAAACGGGCAAATTGAAGATACATTTTAGACTGTTTATCACGGCCAGGTTTCTGAACCAATCTTAACGCAACTTTTGCCGATCGATAGAGAATGAACCAGGAATTTACATGGATTCCAAAAATATGCATTTTCAAAAATCATAGGCGGATACAGATCGTTGAGATTGGGGGTACACAAAAAGTATAGTAAATAAGGTTTTTGTTGGTACTGTTTCTAAAAAGGGTGGTAATGGTCTTGTTATGTTACAATTTTCTTATGAGAGAACGACTACAATTGTATTGGTCATGCATAGGCGGTGTCAGGGCACCTATGTTGGGAGGTAAAACATAACCCCCCTTTTTGGACGCCTGGATCCGCCTATTATAGCAAAAACGTGTCAAAAGAGGATGCACAATAACTGTATATGTTATCACATGATACCTTTCATTCACTGTTCGTAAAACTGGTGCAGCATCGTGATCTTCGCCCAAATGACTCGCTTCGCGAATAGGACCCCCCAATTCCCAGTGCTCTGGAGCCGCCCCTGGTAAAGTTATGAACTTGAAATTTTCAAGGAATGTGCCCAATTTAGTTTTAGGAAAAGTCAGAAAATGTCAGCATCGTAGCTCCAGCGGTTTCGGAGATATTCCCGAAAAACCTGAGGGGTGGATAAAAACAACCCCCCCCCCCCTGCCACTAATAGGGTTAAGTTGTATTTTCCGCTGAGCTGAATTATGTATTATTGTGCTATGTGAATGTAAAAGAGAGCACAATGCATGCCTCAACAGTCTGCCTGTCCTACGCCTGTCTACAGATTTGTGGAGCGCAGCGGCCGTGTATTTGTGTGACGCGTTTCAAACAAACACATTCAGCTTCTCTTCACTCCGACGCTGTGAGCAAAACACACCGGCACGAACGCCACGTGCCATCACATTATCTGAAAGTCTCGTCTCGGCGAACGGTACGGCTTGCATCACCGGCAAGTCGCAAGATGAGCACATAACCCACTCAGAAGTCTACGAAACATCCGGCTCCCTCCAACGGGATCGAAATGTCTCGTCCAAGGAAGCACCAGGCGGCAGGCGGCCAAGTCACAAACCACGTCGAGTTCTATCTTACAGGTGTCGCTAGCGGCATCGACGGCCCATTTTGGACCAGAGTTCGCAGCACGAACACCAAACTGAGCAATGTGTGTGTCCCCGGCGGGACTAAGCGCAGTCCGGCGGCCTCCAGTCTGCCAGAGCGGTGCCACCAGCCACGTCACAGCTTGACCACGACATCTGGCGCCGATCGTGCCGAGTGGCGACTGGCGGGCCGGGGCACCATCTCGATCACCGCCTCCGAGCGATAGCTGCGCGGCGTGGCCATCCCGGACCTGTCCTCGTCCTCGTCCTCCTCATCATCTCTGGGCCTTACCCTGGGCCGCGGCCGCGGCGCCGTGTCGTAGCCCATGTGCGGCTCGTGATGTCGGCCCCGGTAGACAGAGGACGGAGGCCGACAGGGCGGCGGGGGAGGAGGAGGGGTGGACGAGCCGCTGGCGCAGCTGTCGCGCGAGTCTCGCCGCCGCGACGCCGCCGCTGTCTGACACCCACAGTCGGTCGTGTCGACGTCTAGGTCGATGAGGTCTTCGCGCACGAGTCGCGTGCTGCCGTTGCGACGCTCTGGAAGCAGCTTGAGCTCGACGCCGGGCACGTAGCACCCGCCGTCGTCCAGGGTGACACGAGAGCGGACCCGTGGCATGGTCTCCGGCAGGGTGTCCAGGTCGGCCTCTCGGGACTGACGCACGATCTCCTGCGGAGAATGGAGAAATGATTGCATCATGAATAAGCTGGGCGCCGTTCGTACAGAAAGAGGGAAAGTGAAAATACTGGGGATTTTGAAGTCACCAAATGAAGACGGCGCCACCGAATGAAGCAGAGGCGGATCCAGCTCAGAGTTTTTGGGGGGCAAACCATAACAATTTATCGATTCTTTCCATGCCTCATCCATAGACGTAATGTTAAAATTATGCCGTTTGGGAGGGGCAAATGCCCATTTTGCCCCACCCCCTGGATCCGCCACTGGAATGAAGAGTCGGTGACAGAAAAACGCACAATAGTAATGAGATTAGAGTAGCACTCGTGTTTGTGTTACGATGAAAACAAAGGTCTTATTCCAGCTACAATGCCTATTTGTACTTGCCTCCTTCTCCCTGAGGTCCTCCCTCAGCTTCCTGACGCAGTTCCAGCAGACGCTGAAGCAGAGGCCGAACAGCAGCGCCGCACCGATCACCATGATGGTGACGTTGGCGCTGGTCAGCAGCTCCGGCGCGTCGCTGTCTTTGCCCAGGTCGCAGTTCTTCTCGTCCAGCTGTTTGTCGCAGTTGAAGTTACCGTTGCAGACTAGCTTGGCGCTGATGCAGTAGAGGTCGTCGCAGTCGAACTCGTCCTCTCGACAGTCCTCTGGAACAGAACAGGGATGATTTTAATAAGACGGTAAAGGAGCCACTTTGCCAGGCAGATGGACAGCAAGGGGTCACTATGATCCACCTTGAATTGTGGGAAAGTCACTGACAAAGCGACTATCGGCAACATAAGCAATATTTATCCTCTTATTTGCGTCAAGTGGCATTGTGAAGGATTGGCTTGGAGAAACCACCAGTCCCGAGAAGGGCATGCACAATCATAAAAGACGAAGCCACAACTTCCAACCATTACCACCTTATCATCAGTCCCATCTTGTCTCTCCTCCACCAGGATCGCGAGCGCTCACCTTTCCTCTCTCGCAGCTCTGTGGCCACAGCCACCACGGTGGTCGGGTCATCCTCGTCCAGCAGCCCGGGCAGCGTCGGAGGCGTCGCGAAGTATCGGAAAGTCACGTCCTGACCCTTTGGTAGCTTCACCGAGTCAGCCTTACTGCTGCAGAACCGCTTCGTACTGTTCAGGTACAGCTCGGAGCCGTACAGAATCTGTACGAAGTTCTGCTCGCATTCATTTGGCTTGTTCAGTCTGAATGTCTTGAAAGATATTTGAATCTGGAAAAATAAAGGCTCGTAATAAGGTAAGTAGAAGAATATGCGGTAAGTATGGCGATTATATTTACTAAGTAAATACAATGCAAATGGTGTGTGGGCGGCGATTTCAGCCGAAAGAATCAATGTAATTTGTATGGCCGAAGAGAAGTATGTGACATTGCGTAAGCGGGATGACAGATCGTATTTATTAATAATTAAATTCCAAGTACTCTCCCAGTCGCAAAAAAAAACGTTTTTACTTACGATAGAGGAATCGTTTACAGCTCAGGCGCGGATCCAGGGGGGGGCGACGGGGGCGGCCGCCCCCCCCCCCCCCCCGCCATCCGAAAAAGGCGCCCATATCCCGCGGCAGAGAGGGCGCCCCGAGCAGAAGAGCGGCGACACAGCAAAGGTTCAGCAGAAATAGGGCGCCTCCAGCAGAAGTTGGGCTCACCAAGCAGGAGAGTGACGCCCAATTGCCTATTCCCAGCAGATGAGAGTCGCCCCAGCAGCAGATGGGCGCCCCCAGCAGAAGAGGGCGTCTCGTTACAAGAATATAAAATACGTTCTGTTCAAGAGGGGCGCCCCTGGCAGCGGAAGGGCACCCTTAGCAGGAGACGTGTCCCCCTGAAGAGGAGCGACGCCCCAGCAAAAGGAGAGAGGCGCCCCCATTCCGAGAAGAGGGGCGCCCTGACAGCAGCTGGGCGCCCCAGCAAAAAAGGAGCCCCATAGTAAGAAAATGGGTGCCACTGGCAGAAGAGGGGCGCCCCAGCAGAAGAGAGGGGTCTCCAGTAGGAGACGGGCGCCCCAAGCAGAAGAGGGGCGCCCCAGCAGAAGAGAGGCGCCACAGCAAAAGTTAATCAGAAATAGGCAGCCTCCAGCAGAGGTTGGGCCCGCCAAACAGGATATGGGCGCCCCATTGACAATATCCGGCAGAAGACAGACGCCCCAGCAGCAGATGGGCGCCCCCGGTAGAAGAGGGGCGCCCCATTACAAAAAGAAAAGGAGTATATTCTACCAAGAGGGGCGCCCCTGACGACAGCGGAAGGGCAACCCCAGCAGAGGGGCGGTGCCCCAGTAAAAGGAGAGGTGTGCCCCGTTCCGAGCAGCAGAGGGTCGCCTCGCCCCAGAAAAAAAAAACAGGAGCCCCATAAGAAGAAAAGGGGTGCCTCTGGCAGAAGAGAGACGTTCCCCGCAGTGGAAGGGCGCCCCCACAAGAGTGGCGTCTCCAGCAAAAGAGAAGTGCCCCCTGCAAGAGAGGGGCACCCCACCAAGAGTTGGGCAGAAGTGGGGCGCCTCCAGCAGAATTTGGGGTCGCCAAACAGGAGAGGGTCGCCCTATTCACAGTAGAAAAGACTCCTCAGTAGCAAAGGGGCGCCCTAACAGAAAAGGTGCACTCGTAGTAGAAGTGGGACGCATCAGGAAGAAGAGGGGCACTTCTAGCAAAAGATGGGCGTCCCAGATAAGTGGGCCGCCTACAGCAAATTGGTCGTTCTTAGAAGGAAGAAATGAGGCGACTTAAGCAAAGTGGGTCTCTCCATAATGGATTAGGCGATCCAAGCAGAGGTTGGGCGCCCCCGGGAAGTGAGGCATACCAGCATAAGTGAGACGCTTCCAGAAAAAGGACCGGGAGGAGGAGGACTGCACCAGTAAATGGAGGTCACCTTTTTGCTAATATCTTTTGCTAGGGTAGCGGTGCCCATCTACGACTTTTAACCCGTGCCGTGCTGGTGGTCTGAGTTTTCCGTGTCCTGCTGGGGAGGGGGGGGGGGGCACACTCCCTCGTCTAATTCGGCTCCTGGGCCGCGTAGTGACACGCGATAAGCGGCATTCGAAAGATCGTCAAAAAACAGGACGAAAACAAAACGGTCATTTTTTAGGTCAGGTCGAATGTCAGGTCACCAGAGGTCATCAAAGGTAAAATGTTGCCTGTTTCAACATTTTTCCGTTTTCGAAGCAGCGGCACATAACTCGGAAACCAATAGAGCTATAGCGCCGCAGAAAAGCGCATTCGATAGCCCTTTTAAAGGTGTTTCTGCAAGCTGCGCTCAGATTTGACCTCAGGTCAACGGTTTAGCCTTCAGAGGGCAAAAGACTAAAAATAGCCTTTTTACGAACAATGTTTTCCTGCAATAACTTTTGACTCAAGAGAGTCTCGACATTACGTTTGCCAGCATTGCGTTTCTGTCGTCGAGACACGTCGAACAAACTAAAGGTTGACCTTATGAAGGGTAATTTTGAGAATTTGACCTCAGGTCAAGGTCATGACCTGACCGGGAAAGGTCATGATGCATAGCAGTCGATGCGTATCGTCGAGCTGAACACAGCTGAGGTGTTTTTATCGCTCTAGCTTGAATCTATCAAAAGTTATTTTAAAAAAAAAACTGCTGCGGACCTTTCATGACATGGGATGACCTCTGGGACATAATGAGTGGCCACACTAGGTGCAATGTTCTTATTCAGTGTGTTAATTTTATATGTATCCCAATGCTTGATATTGTCTAGAATGGCGCTCGTCCAAAAGAGATGCCTTTCAGTTTTCTCCCAAAGACTTAATTATACCTACCTACCTAATGGAGACGTCGCACAACTGACCTGACCTTAGGTCACAGATATCGAAATTCCGAGATATACATTTCATGAATAGTGTTGCTTTCATCAATCGCTGAAAGGTTCAAAGCAATCGTTCAGTCGGTATAGCAATGGTAAGCATTTGAACTTTTTCTTAGGCTAGGTCACTTGGCATAACCTGGTGACCTGACCTTCCATCACCCGCGTCACACATTTTTACAACATGTGCAAAAAAGATGCATGATAAGGTATGCTGAAAATGGCGGCGCTGCGCGCAGCCGTTTTTCAGATATTTGCGAAAAACCTGAGGGGGAGCGCAATAACGCCCCCTAGCACGGCGCGGGCTTTTAGCTCCCGATTTTGACGGTTTGGCGCCCACTTTGTATGGAGCGCCCCCAGATCGCCAGGTCGCCCCCATTTCGACTTGCCGCCCCCCCCTCCCGAAAATTCCTGGATCCGCCCCTGTTACAGCTGACCTTAGTCTCAGCATAGAATATATTCGCTCCTAAGACAGGTTTAGATAAAACATTGGCTATTGTCGACATATGAAGCAAGACCATGACAAAAGCAACAATACTGGAGGATACGCGATTTCTAGACATACAGTGGGTTCGCACTGACCTCTTTATCGTTCGGAACGATGACCCGCCACGAGCAGTCCAGTGACATGCCCTTGTCGATAGCCTGATCGATGAAGTCGCGGTACTGTTCTGTGATGTTCCCCGTCGATATAATCACCTCAGGACCAGACACTTCGAACTTGCACTCAGGGGCTTTGATATACGCTATCAAGCAAAGTACAGTCAGTAAACTTTCAATCACAAAGACAAAGCTTGCCATCGAATTGGGGCTGCAAATTGCCAAATTGGGGCTATCTCATGGTATAGATACACATTATACACCGTCCTACAGGGCGCAGTTCTTGCCCACACGCTCATTGCAGAATGTCAAGAGATTAACATTTAATGTTTTAGCTTTTTAAGACACATGCTAGTGTCTTCCAATTTTATCCTTCCATCTTTCACGTGGAGCTAAAAGTTACGTTGAAGTTTTGATCTTCAACAGAGACAGCAACAGTGCATTCTCACATTCATCCTCATGGAATGTGTAGACCGCGTGGAATCCCTTGTATTCTATGGTGGCGTCCGACTTGAACTGAAGCCAGAGGTGGTTGCGGGTAGAACGGATTGTGTCTGGAAAGTGATGACCACACAGCCGCGCGAGCACGTGACTGTAGGACTCCTTGCCATCTCGAATCTGAAACACATGGGGAGAATAGGTTTGTATGTCATGGTAAGATAAGTTTTTGTGCTACGGCTATGTGGGCTGTTAGATTGTGATGGGTCTATGCATTCACACGGCAAACATTTGTTTTAATGTTTTATGATTTATGAAACAAGAAAAATGGATGATATCACTTACTTTCAATTTCCATTAATCTTTCACCTAAACAACGAACTCTACTACGCACAACTGTATCGTATAAAACTGTTAGTTACAACTAAAATGCAATTGTTCGAAGGCTAAACCTGTTATTACTGCACACATCAGCTGCTCGTTCCAACGACTCCTCACAGCTGGAGTCAGCCTCCTAACCAGCGGGTCATTTCCAGATTTCCAGCACCATCTCTCACCAGTAGATAGTCGTTTTCGCAGTGCGGGCTCTCCTCCACGTCAAATGTGCCTCGGAAGTCGATCTCTATGTGATAGCCCTCCGGCGCTGGAACAGGGGGGCGTCAGTCACTGTCGGCCAACTGGCTGTCTCGCCGCCGGCACCGTCTAGCCGGCGGCGGCGGCGGTCGTTTTTTGTTTGTTGTTCCATCGTCTGTCTCTCTCGTCACCGTCCGTCACAGTCCGCTACCAGCAGGGCCGCTGTCACAAAACCTAACTAATAATTCTACACAGCTCAGTGGATTACAGGTGAATGGGTGCAACGGATGTTGGCCATGTGTTGATGTGGTATTTTGATTTAAGGTTAATTGGCTTTAGACATGGCATATGCAAAGCTTATTTCAAAGTTATAACTTTTAACGTAGTTTTGTCGCTTGTGCTGTATCAGCCTGACCTTACAAGCGCAAACCGAGACGGCAAAGCGACCGAGCGTAACACAGGTAGTGTCTGATGTTTTGCGACCTTTTGTGGTTATAAATACACAACACCTTCACTCGCCAGAGGCATTCGTCACTGAATCAGAGCTCTGATCTGGTAGAATCATGAGCGTGGCGCCCATCAATAGCGTCCTCTGCATAACCGCATAAAAACAGAATGACTTGTATGACCCGCAAGAAACTGCATTTTATCTGGCATAAGGCTGTCAAGAAATAGATAAATAAACAAATAAATAAACCTCTAGATGCGACTTCAAGGATCTAAAAAATATCGAAATAAATTTTAGACATCAATATTTATTCAACAAGTTAATTGATGTGTTGAATCACTTCCGTCATTTCTTTTTACTTTAACACCGACATATATAACATGAATCTATAAATCAAGAATCTATAGATTCAATTTATTTATGACACCGACATTAAAAGGTAGGTGGTTCGACGAGCACCACACGAAGGAGTTGACCACGATTTCCCAAAGAAATGCAAACCGCTCCTCACTCACCCGAGATGGTGCGTTCACAGGTAACACCTTTGGGGTACATGGCCGGCCACCCCGGCGAATAGAACTCCCTCAGGAACTCATTTCCTCGCGAGAAGTTGAAGCAATCCGAGAATCTCTGGTTCGCCTGGCGCTCTGACAACCGGCCCGCGGCTGAAACAAAAACAAAACGTGCAGTGTAGGTAAATATTGACTTAGAGCTTCATTTGCCAATTGATGCTTTGATGGGGAGCCTAGGTACTGTTCAACAGTGTCATTATAACGGCGTTATAAAAACCAATATGACAAACTATAGACTGACTAATGTTCTGGCGTAAGTCGATATAGTGGACATAACTAGATCGATCTGGAGTATCCTTCAGAATCACTTTAGAGTTATCATCGGTCTTCGTTCATGCCAATATATCAGCAATACTTAAGGACTTCCGTCACTTCTTGGCAAGTCGGACACCGTTAATATTTATGTAAAATGCACGATATAGGCCGAGCCGAGCTGAACAATACGCGCTAACCACTGATAATAATGCGTGATAAGAATTGACGTAGAAATAGCGGAACTGGGGATATTAGGATAACCGTCAATTTTTTAGATTAATGTTAACTAACAGTTTTTTTAAATGCATAAACACAAACAGCCACCATCCATAATGGTAAGAAGAGCACAGAGCTAAGAATAGGCTGTTTATCCATTAGGGTGTTTGGTCTACTTCTAACAAACATTGACGTCACAGTTTCCTTGCCCTAGGCTTTCACACATGCTTTTCGTGATGCTCCTGTGCGTCCATAAAAGCTCCGAACAAACAGTGGTTTCTAGCTGAACTTCATCGGGCCGCTTTTTCGCGCTACAGAATGGCGCTTTTGATTCAGCTGTTCTTTGTAAGTCACGTGAAGTAACGAAGGGAAAATAACACAATATTTCACAATTATGCAATATGTATCGTCCTGCAGAGAACGACCAGCAAACGCAAACTGCTTCACTCTTCGGCTTTATACCCCTGGTCCTGCGTCATCGCCGAATGTGTTGGGGGATGCTGTTCCGCATTACACCCTTGTCTTGCGGTGCAGTCTACCTCGCGTAAGCCATTGCTAACGCCATTATACTTCATTGGCCAGATCTGTTGCCATACAAGTTCCTCGCCAGACGCCACGTCAACATTCGCATGCCGACTTCCCCCTGCGAAATTTCACGCCCTCCAGTAACTCATTCACAGGACATAACAGCGGCGCGATCTTCATTCCTCGTCCTCGACCTGAATAGGCTCGGCTCATCGATAACGGCCCTTCCGAATTCCCGTCGCTCGGTGGCGGCTGGCACGTCGCCGCCGCCGGTGGGCCCATCAGCTGGCCACCATCGTCGCCGTCGCGGCCGTCGTTCCGTCGCCGTCGTGACCGTCGTTCCGTCGCCGTCGTCGGCGGCGCGGCCGTTCTCGAAGGCCGGCCGACCGTGGCGGCGCGGAGCGGGCGTAATTCTGCCGGTGGCTGACAGCCGGCCGTCTGGCAGGGTGGCCACGCCCCAGACTCTCGCGCCCGGCGCCGGCGCACACAGACACATTCCACGCCACGTGCCACGCGGTCGTCACGGCCTCTCCTCGACGCGTGCCGCGTGGTGGGAGGCCTCTCAGAGCCGCATGATGACCGCAACGGTGTGGTGAGGTGGTTCCACCGTAATATGGCGAAACTGTTGATTATGGCCAGCTACTTCTTAATGCCAGAGATAATGCCAGTCGGGCATGCTATAGTCATTACACGGTGACTGGTTTTCGTGTTATAAGTTTCGCTATCCGAGTGAAATAACTTAAATGCAACTCAACCTAAGATTCAAAACATCCCTGGGTATTGTTGACAGTGAACAACGTTTTGCTTGTTGTTTCTGCGCCACAAACAGGCAAACGGGTAAAACATCCATATCAAACATCGAAGGACATATGGGGCCGCTTCAGTAGCGGCTGCGACCTACCATTTATGCCTGTGACCGCTAAGCTACGAGCAGACATTGGAAGACACCCGTCGCGGCACACAAATGTTTCAGGAAACGCAGTTTCCGGAATATGTAGACCAATTTCGCTAAGGTGCGGGTGCACTCTATACATATGTAGTAGCAGCTCACTCTCACCAAGGCGGGGGAGGGGGGGGGGGCACTCGAAGTGACTCCTTCACTGTTGTGTGCCAAATGCTATCACATTATGGTAAGCTCCTGTTGTCCACTTCCAGTGACTAAAGAAGTGTTGGAGCCTCTCCATCCTTGGAGTTTACGACGGGCGGGTGTGGAGGATGGGCTGCCGGACCGGTGCTAAACGTCAGACTCCAAAATACTGGAGAGACATTTTTATAGCAGTGAGAGACATCGCTGGGCTTGGATGCTGAGCTACGTGGTGAGAAGCGGCTAACGGTCATAAAAATTTGGCGCATTACTTTCAGCCAATGCTGGAAAGATGACAAGTGACCATAACGATACTGACGATAATCTCAAGTGTTAGGTATGCGTTCGGGGATTTAGCTATATTTTCTGGTCCGAGAAGAGAATATTCGTCACAAAAAGCGCTAAATTAAGTTGCTAATCAGCAATAAGCTCAAAGAGCTCCTTAGCTAGCTGGTTACACGCAAACAAAGTTACAAACAAGGGTGCAAATTCGTTCACTTGCATACTATGGGATTTAACAATGGGAATGTGTTAACTACAGATAATAATTGTCATTCATCTATAAATTAGAGTACAGACATATCACATAATATGATGATCAAAGAAATAATGAAAATAAAGATAAAACAACGGGTGCAAAATGTATAGTTCGAGCAGTGATTGGGTTATGTCATGCATTCAGTCAGATTTATGACAAAATTGGCATGCGTTTTCAGCACACTTTTTCTTTGACGGGGCATGTAGATAGTGGTACTTACGACAAACTGTGGATGCAAGTGACGCGATGCAGAAAAATGCCAGCAGATTTCCTGAAAAGAAAGGAACATTGTGTAATTTCGAAAACGTATGATAATCGATGACGATGTGATGTATTTCACTTGTGCGATGGTGTGCAGATGCACGGTCAAATCTCAAGCAGTTCCGTAAGTCAGGCTAAAACAAAGGCCTATGCAGATACAGATAAAGCCTTTGCTCCCGCCACACAGCACTTCGCAGTCACACGAGTTTATTGCAATTTGTGTTCGGCTCATGCCTCGAATCGCCAATGCATTGTTTAGCTTTAGCTTTTCCGTGCATGCAGTTTGTATCCCAGATAGGGACAATAGCGAGCAAATACACATTACCGTTCGTAATGCACCACCACTTTGCCTGTGTCTTGCCTGCGGCCCACTTTATCGTGAGACTCATGGGTTGCATTGACTTGCGAATTGCGAGAGTTAATTCTATGGAGCGCCACGCCACAGAGCTATTACTGCGTACATATTTGGAATCCCTTGCAGTGATGTGGGATTAAAAAAATATCTGATTTTCCCGTTTTATTTTGCTTTTTTCAATATATGTAATGCTTCATCATCCAATGTGGAAAATAGGCATTAGGTCCCTAAGGGAAGTGATTTTTAGAGAGGATGAACACGCATAAAGAATTGTGTTAAGTGAAAGAGTTTGCTTGTGGATCGACACTCGACAGTATTGTTTGAGGCCTCCCGCTGCGAAAATAACTGTTCCTCTGTCGGCTGCACCAAGACGGAGTGTCGACAGGTGTTACCCCCCAACGCCTCTGGTGTTCCTCCCCCCACTCACCAGCCCCACCCCATGCCTCTCATATGACCACTGCTGCTGCTGCAGGCAGCCCTCTGAGGCAGGTGCCTCACCAGCCCCGCCCCGTGCCTCTCATAGACCGCTGCTGTTGCTGCAGGCAGGTGGCGACTCAGCTGGGACGGCCGGGCCATATGTCATGGCGCTGCTCCGTTGTCTACCACCCCTCGGAGTCCACACGTAGCAGGCAGCTGCAGCCGACCCCGCCTCGTTACCGTTACCACTCAGCCCAGTGTCAGGTGCGGCCGCTGCATTCAGAGCGGGAAATGCAGACAGAAAACAGCTGTGCTCGAGAGGACCAATCGATAAGTGGTTAGAACTTTGTGTTAGAAATATAGAGGCCAGTTGATTGTGATAAAGATAGGTAATCGAGCAGCTAATCTACGCAAGTGCGATTATGAGGTAATGCCCGAAGCCGATTAAGTCAATTGTCTTGGTGTCCATGAAGTAAAACCAATCAATTACAATTACCATATTTCAACCAAAAAATGTATCCACGTCAGCATGCTGACAGTTTAAATGGGATGTGCACTTATGAACTAATTGTCAAAAATATTTCTGAGCGTCAGCTTCTGAAGAAGCTGCAACAGGTTTCCAAGAAGACCACCCAGCCGGCGGAAACGGGTCCCCTCCCTCTTCCCCTCCCCCTCCCCTCCCTGCACGAATGACTCAGTCTCCGGCGGACAGGCTAATCTGACGTTCAGAGCTCGGGCTGCGGGTGCCATAGCTCTGGCTCTGTCAGCCCCTGAATCAGTCCACTCACACCTGGCGTTGATGAACCCGAGAGCTCGTCATGGTGACACCACAACGAGCCAATTGGTGTCGGGGCCGAGCGTCTGCTCTGCGGGCGCCGGTGCCAACCAGAGCTGTGCCACGTCGCGCACTGAACCGCCCAGGCCGGGTCGAAATAAATGGCATACGAGCTGTGCAGACAGTGCGTGATTCCTCCGGCTGAGGCCTGGCCTGGCCCGGTGTGTCACCGAGGTGGAATTGGGTGGAGGCTGACACGGCGCAGGAACTCGCGCTCGAGGATACTGACACTGCCAGGAGCTGATGTGACACGGACACACCCGCGTCTGTGTCACGCCGCCGGAAAGGCAGCAAAAAGTTGGCATTTCGCGCGAGAAACGCATCACGCGTGATTCAGCGCCAGGTAAATTTAGGTGACAATGACAGCAACAGGTGGCAGCCAACGGTGTGATAACTAGCTGGCGAATTTGCGATTTTGCTAGTTAAAAGCCTTGAATACAATAAAAAAGGAAAAGTAGTGGTTGCGTCCTTCCGTATTCTAAAGATATTGTCAACTAGGAAACAGCAGCAATACAACTTTTAGCGAAAAATGTCGCAAAGTAAGGCCCTAAAACTGTGAAAAAAAACGTTGCCACAATTTCAAACTTAATTTTCTAGAACAGCCTGCCCTTGTGGGCGCTACTCCGCTTATCTGAATTACATAAAGAAATGTGTGTGTCTCTACCCGTTTCAATAAAAACATAGGGGCCGACGCCAAACGGTTGCCTAAGCAAATAATGGGATCCATTTGGCAGCGGAGCTAAAGGCCCGATTTTCTAAAAATTAAGAAAAAATTTCGCCCTTCTGCATGCAAATAGTCACTTCCTGTTTGCATCTTCCTTGCATCACCGATCAACTTCCTGTTCTGCATAGTTTCTTATCTTGGTATATAGCATATGTCAGACGGCATACGTTTTGAACTAATCGAAACTGATTCACTCAATCAGCACGACACGTGTCATGCTGACGTAATCTCCACTTCTACCCACCACGACTTCAGATAACAAATTAATTGCGGGCCCTACCCCGTTCACCGCCGCACGTGTGACATTCCTCGTGGCCCTGCCATCAGCGGACCCGTCTAGCGGGCCCACCGGCCGTCCTAGCGGCCTCCGACTCGTTCGCACGCGCCCTGAATATCTGCGAGTCGTTTGTCTCAGTGTCTTTAGATCGTTTGGGAAACTGGGCGGCGTCGTGCCGAGCCAAGAGACGCTGCCAGGCCGTTCGTCTTGGTCGGAAAACCTTCAGATGACATGGGGATTTCCGAACATGATCTCGAGCGCCAGTGAAAACCACCGCGTGATAAACGGCGTTGCCCGTGCCGGTGCAACGAGCATATTTGAATATTGACCGGTCCGATCGTGCAGGATAAGCTGGGTCTGAATATTTGTAGAAATATATGATCACGGGGAAGTGGTTAAAAGTTATTTGAACAGTTGCCTTTAATTCATGTTGAACATAATTATTAATTTGGGCAGCGTTACAAGCAAGACGGCATTGTTCTATTGAGTAAGGTCACACTGATATTATGTCCTCAAATCACCATGTAAACATAAATATTGACTCATTTTAGTAAGTTATATTTACGAGTAAACTATCTGATGAAAGTCATGATGTATGTATGTATGTAAACAATGATGTAAACAATGTTACTCTAGATTCGCATCAATGGAAACTATAGTTTCTATTGATGCGAATCTAGAGTAACATTGTTTACATAGGTGTCATTTCCATGTGACTGCTGGTCCAGATCAATGAAGGATGATAAATAATGACCTAATCACTAAATAATTTAATAATAGACCGGATAAATGACCGTATCACGTAGTAAACATACAAGATGCTGCAACTCAAAATACAGATACCTAAGTGATTTTTTAAGGTCATGAACTAGTTTCTTTTCTTACTGCTTCGAGGTAGTCGCTTGTCAGTTAAAAGAAGAAAAAATAAACCGAAGAATAAGATCATCCAGAACCCTCGGTCTTATCTTATGACGCATTAACTTTAATAAAAATAACCTATACGTATTTTAATTGCAACCTTATTGTTTTATGGAAATTCTATGCGAAGTGCAGGTTGCGAGACCTGTCGAAAATGTTATCGATAGTTGGAGCTCATGGATTGAGTACACTGAAAATACGAGACAACAAATACGACAACTTTTCAAGCTAGCAGAGGAAATTCAGATTCCGGCCATCGGGATCTTGAAACATGCCTATACAATTATAATTGCAATATTGCCCAGGGTCGGAGGTAATTGCAAGCAATGCAGAGTGCATACAAGTTCAACGTTCATGTCATAGCTGGGCTAATTTCGATCGTACGGTATATAAAGAAAATAATTTGTTGCCATCAACTGCAAGGTTTCCAGATACCACCAACTGGTTACTTTACAAATTTTACAACGATGACAGTGCGCGATAGGGATACTAAAATAACTATAAGTTCAAATAGTCAAACTGACCTATGCACCACTGCAGTTGCATTCTCTCAATGGTCTCTCGTAAAATATATTTTCTAACCTCTCGTAGACGGTGGAGGTCCTCATAAATTTGAGAAAAATCGACTAGACTATTTTGGCGTGATTTCTTGTAAATATTTGATCAGAGTGACTTTACATTTGACGGAAAATCCAGCAGTCTCATCTATGTACGTACGTGTCTAACGCTGTCCAACTACGTTTTTTATTTTGGACAATATACAAAAAGAAAACATCCGTATCTGTAGAGTCCATGTTAAATCCAGACAGCACCAACAAAGACGTCACAGCGCCAGCAATTGCTCAACCCCATCCAACTCCATTAACCTGAACCCATTCAGTACACGGACTGCCGATCTCGATCAGTTAATCCACAGGTGTCTTACCTGGCGAGGATCCAGCGGTGGCTAGGCTGACCGGAGCCGCACCCGGTCGCCCTCGTGGTCGGCACATTGCCTCACTGGAAGGAGGCACTGCGGCCTGAAGGAATGACGTGGGCTCCTCGTCCCTGCCACATCCGTGATAGAGGGCGAGAGACTTTGTGCAGCAAAGACTCGGGATGTCAGGAGCTCTGAAGAAGGGGGCCAATCGAGCTGCAGCGACTGCTGCGTCAGATGCTGGGCTGGTCCGAAGTTGACGGAGATTGAAGCGAAGATTGGCTAGGAGGCTGGATCCGATAGCAGACAGTGATACCGCCGCAGTCAGATGTTGCTGGTCGTGGAGCAGTTACTTCATCTCGTTCAGGCACTGGCCATAGCCTGGTCACGGCTGGGTTGCAGCTAAATCACGGCTAGATCACGACTGGATGACAGCCAGGTCACGGCCAGGTCACGGCTAGGTCACGGCCAGGTCACGGCTAGGTCACGGCCAGGTCACGGCCAGGTCACGGCTAGGTCACAGCTGGGTCACGCAGCCTCAGCGCCGTCCTGGGGCGTCGGTTCGACGCGGCCGGTGCCGGCGTGACTGGCCTTCTCTCGCTCCCTCTCCGTTTCACTCGCGACGGGCCGTCGGCGGCGGCGCGGCCGGCCCGCCTTGGCATGTGTGCCGCACCCGAAATAGAGCCGCCGTCTGTCGCGCCGTGGATCAGACACACGGCGTCGGCACCGACGCGAGCCTAGCGACATCTCTCGGAAGGAAGTAGAGGCTGTAGTTTGGATGCCAGCCGGATGGACAACCACTGGCCGTGGCGGGATCTGGAAACGGTCGAAATGTCTAAAAGGGTAAAATCTGAACTTCTTTGCTACTAAAGGGCTTTCACTCTTTTTTGTTCACTTCATTTCATGCTAGATAGGAGACTTATGTTTTTCTCTTTTGAATTTTAATGGTTCTCATGCTGTCCTGTAGGTACTATATGGTCGTGTGAAAAAACTATATGGTCGTGTGAGATGATTGTGATTATCTGCGCGCGTAAAAAAACTTATTGGACTCCATCTCTACCGAATTGTGCATTAGCTGTTGACGAAAATCATAAATGCGAACGAAGTATCAGCTGAATGCCTTTATAATTTCTTGGTACAAAACCTAATGTTAACCCTCACCGGCACAGGCCATTTTGCGACCTTGGACGGCACAGGGGGGGGGGGGGTACGACCCCCCACCCTGGCGTTTGGCCACTGATCGAGCTAGAGCTTCGCGAAAAAACGAGCGTGTTGCCCGTGACAAGAGGAAGCCGATGATACCCAATTTTAAGGTTCTATGTCATCGGTTGATCTTCCAGGTCAGGTCAATGACCCAAAGGTGGGGAAAATCGGGGATCTGTTAGAACGTCGTAAAGTGTGGCTGTTATGGGGTTTTCGGGGTGTTGATCACGAATATCATGTTAGTTGTAATCACAGATGATGTCTTCATGCAATGCATCTAGGCCAGGTCGGGTCAGGTCCAGTGGCGTATCCAGGGGGGAGGCCAAGAGGCCATGGCCTCCCACTTTGGCAATGAACATGCAAGTGGGCCCTTTGGGTTACTTGAGTGCAGTGACGTACCCAAGGGGGGCAATGGGGGCCCTGAGGGGCGCCCTGCTTACCTGAGGGTCCCCCTGGTCGTCTAAGGGTCCCTGGTTATCTGAGGGGCCCCTGGTTATCTGAGGGGCCCTGGTTACCTGAGTGGCCCCTGGTTATCTGAGGGGCCCCTGGTTATCTGAGGGGGCCTGGTTACCTGATTGGTCCCTGGTTATCTGAAGGACTCCTACTTTCCTGAGGGGCCCCTGGCTACGGGGGCCCTGGTTATCTGAGGGGCCATGGTTACCTGAGGGGCCCCTGGTTTCCTGAGGGCCCTGCTTACCTGAGGGGCCCCTGCTTACCTAAGGGGCCCGTGATTGCCTGAGAGCCCCTGATTATCTGAGAGGCCCCTGGTTACCAGTGGGGCCTCTTGGTATATGAGGGCCCCTGGTTACCTGAGGGGCCCTAGTTATCTATCAATCAATCAATCATGTATTCTTATAACACTCCACGTGGTGGCTCTTCCGGTTACGCTTCACATTTTACAATGGTACTCACATTCATGCACATTCACATTCATAATAAAAGGTAGGTATAAAAATAAAAAGTAGAAATAGGTACAAATAAAATGAGAGACATCAGATATCGGCTGGCTGGTGGTGCGATCATTGCGCCCGCCGAGTACAAGTCCGCGAGCTCGCCGAGTCGCGCGATACCGACTTGCTGCTGTTCCATGCGGAAACAGCACGGAATGCAAAGCAGCGACGAGCAATCTCTGTACGGACCCTGGGCAGCTCCAAGAGTCTGTCGGCTGTGCCTCGAGTGACACGGCTTGACACGGTCTCACGGTAAGTCACACGCTCTCTCAGGCACACAGGCGAACGAGGCGAGTGCAGAATCATGTGCATCGCCGCCAAATCACGCCATAGGCGCGGGAACTACTTTCAGACTGGGGGGGCACACCATAATGGAGATGAACCTAGGGTACCCCCAAATCTAGTTTTCTCACCGGTTTTAGGCCACTTATTTTTCATCCCTCGGCTTTTTCAACAAAAAAGAAAAACATTTGCAAAAAAAGTGCAGTATTTCGTCTCAAAGTTGTGGGGGCACCGCCCCCACGGCCCTAGAGTTGGGGGGGCAAGCTGCCCCCACTGCCCCCCCGGCTCCCGCGCCTATGAATCACGCTGATTTAACAGATCGTCAAATCGCTGCCAGCCCAGCTCCGTCAGGAGGGGGGTCACGTGATCATACCGGCGAGCACCCTTCACAATACGAACACAATGGTTTATTACCTTCTGGATACGGTACCGCTGGGCCCTGCTGCAGCTCCCCCACACAGTCAAACAGTACATCAAATGAGGAAACACAAGTGCTTCAAGAAGTCTCTTTTTCACAGGCTCGGTCAGTCTTTGCGAAAATTTTGATAGACCACAGATGCATGCATAACAGCGCTTGATTACAGCTGACACGTGTGCCTCCCAGGTCAAGTTTTTGTCGACAACGACGCCTAATGTTTTGATAGACTGGGAGGGGTGAATAGTGGATGAGTCAAAGTCGATGGAAAACGTGCCTACCGAGCGCCGCTGGTGGGCATGCACCAGCATGAAATCTGTTTTGGTGGGATTGATTTTTAAACTGTTCTGCGAGAACCAGGCGTCAGCTATCCTTAAACTTTCCTCAATGCGCTCTTTCAACTTAGTAAAATCTTTTGGGTGACATGTGTGGATGAACTGCACATCGTCCGCGTACATTATGAGCCTACAACCAGTGATGTGAGATGAAAGGTCGTTTGTAAATAATAAAAATAAAATTGGTCCTAAAATTGATCCCTGGATCACACCATGACTCAGCGGCAAAACATCATGACCATCCCGCACACGCTGTCTGCGGCCACTCAGCCAGTCACAGAACCAGTGCTGCTCAACACCATACCACGCGAGTTTTTCCAGGAGCCGGTCATGCTCGACGCTGTCAAAGGCTTTAGAGGTGTCAATCGCCGAAAGAGATGCAATTTGCCCTTTGTCCAAAGACTCAGTCAGATACATCACAGCATCGAGCATGGCCGTCTCCGTGGAGTGGCCGGGTCTAAATCCGTGCTGCTGCTCACACAGCACAGAGTTCACAGACAGGTACTCCATTAGCTGGTCACACACAACACGTTCAGCTAATTTTGCGACAGTCGGCAAGATAGAAATAGGTCTGTAATTGTTTGGATCAGTTTTACTACCGGACTTATGAAGCGGTAAGACAGTAGCTAATTTCCAGTCAGGCGGTACGATACCAGACACAATGGAGGCGTTGATCACATGCAGCAAGTGGGGCCCGACAACCGAGAAAGTGTTGCGCAGCATAGAGACGGTGATGCCGTCCTCACCACAGGCCTTGGAAGCGCTCATGCCACTCAGCGCCCGGCTGAGCTCGGGTAGAGTTGCCGGCTTCACTCGGTAGGTGGCGCTGCACACCCGCGGCGGGCGAGGGCCGAGCGGCCGCGCGCCCGCCCGCCTCGCAGTAGCAGCGGCTGCAACGCTCTGACCTACGGTGGCGAAGTGTGCGTTCAGACGGTCCGCCAGCGCTGCCACATGTTCAGTAGGAAGAGGAGCCGGTCTCGTCTTGTTGGAAGATATCATGAAGCGTCGAATGTCCCTCCATGTTGTTTTCCTGGAATGACGGTAAGAGGTCTCGAAGAAGGTCGCACGGGCTCTGTACTGAGCACTTTTTGCTGCATTGCGACACGCACGGTATCTGTCACGTGTGTCAGTGTCAGCAGCTCGGTCACACTCAGCACGCGCCTCGTCCCGCTCACGCATCGCATTTCGGACCTGCTCATCGTCAAGCCACGGACAGGGCCGGTGTCGCGTCTTGATTTTCACCAGCGGCATGTGACGATCGATGCAGGGAGACCACACCGACAGCCACGCTGACCACTTGTCACAGACGTCGGCCGAGTCGTACACCGAGCTCCAGTCGGCCACCAGCAGGTCGTAGCACAGCGCATCGACACTCAGCCGGCGCGTGGAGCGCAGGCTAGGGGGCCCCTAGATCTAAGGGGCCCCTAGGCACCTGAAGGGCCCCTGATCCCCTGGCCAGTGATCTGAAGCAACCCTGGTCACCTGAAGTGCCCATGTTTACCCGGGAGTAGGTACCTGGTTATATGAAGGGCCCATGCAGTCACATAAAGGCCCTTAGTTACCCGTGGAGCCCCTGGTATAACCGTCCCCTGGTTATCAGAGGGTCCCCTGGTCACCTGGAAGGCCCTGGTCAATTGAAAGACCCCTGGTCAATTGAAAGGCCCTGGTCAATTGTAAGGCCCCTGGTCACCTGAGAGGCCCCTGATTACCTGAACGGTCCGTGATCACTCGGATTCATAGTATGGCCAGGGGCGAGGGGGCACGTCTCCGTTATAGGGTTCAGGGTCCCCTCGGGCCCGAAAAGGCCCTGCGGTGCCAATTGGCGGCAGAGGGCCCACGCTGGCAACGCTTCAACTGGAAAGGAGACCACAGGGCTTGTGAGAACACCCCATGGGCTCTTGTGTAGCCACACTTATGTATCTCCAGAAGGGCCTCACGCCAGGTTCTGAGGGACCTTGCCGGCCCTGAGGGCTCTTGCCGGCCAATAAGGGATCAGCTGTAAGGGCCCCATACCCGTTTGCTAAATGCTATGGCCCCACGGCCCACACCGGTGTTTCTGAGGGCCCTCACAACGGCGCCTGCGAGGGCCTCCACTGCCACCTCTAAGGGCCCCACACCAGTGCCTCTTAGCACCAGTGCCTACTTCGGCGGCTCTAAGAGCCCCACACCGGCACCTCTGAGGGCCCTATGCAGCGCCCTATGCATCTGACGGTCACTTACCAGCGATTCTGGGGGCCTCTTACCGACCTCTGAGGGTCCCTTGCCGGCCTATGAAGGAACACCAGTAACTTTCAGGGCCCCACACACGCCTAAGTGATGGCCCCCATCAGTGTCTCTAAGCCCATAAGGCCCTCACAACGGCGCCTGTGAGGACCCCACACCAGCGCATCCGACGGCCTTTCACCGACACCTCTGAGGGTGACTCAGACTACAGGTGACTCTGAGGCGCTCGCTCGCTTCACTTCCTCATAAAATACCGTGCATTTTATGCACACTTCTCAAGCAAAAAAAAAAGATCTTTGTACCTGCCAATTTTGGACATTTTCTCGGGGCTTAGACAGACAGACAGACAGACAGACAGACAGACAGACAGACAGAGGGGCCCGTCTGCAAGGGGGAACCGGACCCACCATGTGCCCAATCCCCTCATCGAAGGGTTCTGGATACGCCCCTGCCTGGGTTGACAGCGGCATCCGGGTGACCCGTGGGCCCCTTTGAGAGCAGGCGGCTCCCTCCTGGGCGAAATCCTGGGTACGTGTCACTACGCGACGTGCCTGCTTGAGTGTCCCAAGAGAAACGACCTTCAGGGCCTCATCCAAAGTACTGGCCCAAGCATAAATAAAGTCAAACTGCGTCAAACTATCTTAAAATGCCATTTGATGGCCCTCATAGGCCCTCAGAGGCCAAGGCTGAGCCCCCAGCCAGAGGCTAGCGTGGGCCCTTAGAGGTCGCTTTGGCGGCCATAAAGAAGCTTAGACTCGAGCGTGGGATCCTTTGACGCTGGTGTAGAGCCCTAAGGAGCCAGCGCTAAGCCCTCTAAGGCCAGCGTGGGGCCCTCTAAGGCCATTTTGGGGTCTTCTAAGGCCAGTGTGGGGCCTTGTAAGGCCAGTGTGGGGCCTTGTAAGGCCAGTGTGGGACCCTCTATGTTCAGCATGGGGCCGTTTATGTCCAGCGTGGGATCTTTTAAGCCCAGCGACATGGGGCCTTCTTAGGTCAGATTGAGGCCCAATGGCCACCGAAACTAGCTTGGGGCCCTCCAAAGATAATGTAGAGCCCTTTTAGGCCAGTGTGGGGCACTCAGGGGGCATCATGGGCTTCTAGAGACCGGCGTGGGTTCGAGAGCGGCCAGGGGCGGATCCAAGGGGGGGTCACATGGGTCATGGCCCCCCCCCTTGAGGCCCAGGGGCCCAAAGACCTGCCAGGGGCACCACCGGCCTATCAGGGGCACCACCGGCCTATCAGGGGTATCACAGTCCTGACAGGGGCACCACAGGACCGCCAGGGGCACCACAGGCCTAGCAGGGACACCACGGGCCTGGTGCCCCTGGGCCCTGACAGGACTGTAACGCCCCTGACAAGCCTGAAGTGTCCCCGGCAGGCACGTGGTGCCCCTGACAGGCCTGAGGCGCCCCTGCAAGGCCGGTGGTGCCTCTGGCAGGCCTGTGGTGTCCATGGCAGGCCTGTGGTGCCCTTGCTAGGCCTCTGGTGCCCCTGACAGGCTTGTAATGCCCCTGGAAGGACTGTGGTGCCCCTGGCAGACCTCTGGTGCCCCTGACAGGCTTGCGGTGCCCTTGGAAGGACTGTGGTGTCCCTGGGCCCTGACAAGCCTGAGGTGCCCCTGACAGGCCCGTGGTGCCCTTGTTAGGCCTGTGGTGCCCCTGGCAGGCCTCTGGTGCCCATGGCAGGTCTGTGGTGCCCCTGGCAGGTCTGTGGCGCCCCTGCTACCCCTGCGCCCGGAGAGGACTATGGTGCCCCTGAAAAGCCTGAAGTGCCTCTCGACAGGCCCGTGGTGCCCCTGACAGGCCCAAGTTACCCCTGCGAGGTCGGTGGTGCTCCTGACAGGCCTCTGGTGCCCCTGGCAGGTCTGTGGTGCCCCCTGGCAGGCCTGTGTTGACTGGTGCCCCTGCTAGGCCGCTGGTGCCCCTCACAGGCCTGCGGTGCCCCTGGAAGGACTGTGGTGCCCCTGCCCCTAGGGGTGCTCATGGGCCCAACAGGCCCGTTGTGCCCCTGACAGGCCTGTCGTGTATACTTGCTAGACCTGTGGTGCCCCTGCTTCCTGGCAGGCCTGTGGTGCCCCTGCTTCCTGGCGGGCCTGTGGCGCCCCTACAAGGCCGTAGGTGCCCCTGACAGGTTTGTGGTGTCCCTGGAAGGACTTTGGTGCCCCTGACAAGCCTGAAGTGTCAAGGACAGACCCTTTAGACGCCAGGGTCAAGTTCGTCGGACTGACAACGATTCGCTTACCTGATAACGTTCCTGGTAAGTACTCACTACTCAGCGTCCACAACATATATACACATAACACATTCATATATACTTGCTTACAATTGGTAAATGTGGTTGTGGGTAAGAGTTAAGATACTGACTAAAAATAAAAAGAATAAAAAACTGAAAATGGGGGCACCACCAAAATTAAGTGGACGAAATCCGTTGAGTTTTTAATTTTGGGTATAGGTAGGGGCACCACTTCGATTCATGACCCTCCCCTTGGAGTTTTCCTGGTTACGCCCCTGAGAGCGGCATAGGGTCGTCAGACTGACTCAAAGACTTCCCAGAGCCAGCGGGGGGGGGGGGCTATGAGGTCAGCCATAGCATGGGTCTCCTCCTAAGGCCATTATGGGGCCCGGAGGCCAGCGTGGTTCACTCTGTTGCCGGTGTGGGACCTTCAGAGGCCAGAATGAGCCTTCAGAGGTCGGAGTGAGGCCAATGTGGGCGACATAGAGCCATCAGAGTCTAGACCAGAGCTCAACCCGACTGAGTCGGGCCCTTCTAAAGTTCAGGGTATCAGCGCAACCCTCAACCAGCGCAAGACACTAAGATAAGAGATTGACATCTGCCCCTTGAAAAATGTTACAACCGTAAAAAATTGACAAAACATTTTGCTTTTGATAATCTTTAGTGGCCCCGGCGACTACCAAAGCAAAAAAAAAAAAAAAAACTGTATGCCTACTGCTGAAATAGATTGTACACTACATACAGAGCTATCGATGTCGATGGCTTTTTCACGTTTTTCTTTTCTTTTTTATATTGTCGAGTGTGCCTAAAAAGACTTCCTCACATGATGAAAGTGGCAAAGAACCGCACCTGGGCGTGGCATAAGTACGCCACTACTGGGGCCCCTAAGGTAAGGGTGGGGCCCCTTGAGCAAGTTTGGCCTCCCCCTTTTCAAGATCCTGGATACGCCACTGGTCAGGTCAACCAGTAGGGGTCCTGCTGGGTATTCGTAGAGGGTGTTAACCGCCTCTGACACCTTCGTAACATGTTACGAATGCACCAAAACTACTTCGTAAATGTTCAAATGGTTGCTTAATTCGAATTCAGCTCCAAAAACTACCCTAGGAACATGTAAAACTCGAAACAGTGAACCGAGGCCATCAAAGATCAATGACCTGACCTGACCTGACCCTCAGGTGACCTTGACAAGTTGACACCCACCCTATTGCATGGGACCAGCATAATATCACATGTTTGAACGCTTGAAACCACGAAAAGACTGCAAACGCGCTGCTAATGCGAGCCGACGTTCGCCGAATCGCGATTCCGGCCAAACATGGTCTCGGAAAATAGGTAACAGGTCAAAGGTCATTTGGGTCAGGGTCATGAACTTTTCAGAGAGTTTGGAGTAAAATTGATCAATGCGAGGGTTCTGAAAGTTTCGTCGCGCGATCGGCCGCTTTTTACGCGAGTTATTTGCGAAGAACCTTAGGGGGGTTGCATCAGCCCCCCCCCCTTGTGCCGACGAGGGTTAACCCTCGCATGTGTAGGGGGGGGTCGGATGGACCCCCCCATGGTTTTTCGCAAATAACTCGCGTAAAAAGCGGCAGATCACGACGAAACTTTCAGTACCCTCGCATTGATCAATTTTACACCTACCCTGAAAATTTCATGACCCTGACCCAAATGACTTTTGACCTGTGACCTCTTTTCCGAGACCATGTTTGGCCGGAATCGCGATTTCGCGTATGTCGGCTCGCATTAGCCGCGCGTTTGCAAGCTTTTCGTGGTTTCAAACGTTCAAACATGTGATTTGATGTTGCTCCCATGCATTAGGGTGGGTGTCAAGGTCACCTGAAGGTCAGGTCAGGTCATTGACCTTTGGTGACCTCGGGTGACCTCGGTTCACTTTTTCGTGTTTTACATGTTTCTAGGCTAGTTTTTGGAGCTGAATTCGAATTTAGTAACCATTTGAACATTTACGAAGTAGTTTTGGTGCCTTCGTAACATGTTACGAAGCTGTCAGAGGCGGATGACACGTACTACGAATACCCGTCACAACCCCTACTGGTTGACCTGACCTGACCTGACCCGACCTGGTCTAAATGCTTAAAGACATCATATGTGATCAAAACTAACACGATATTCGTAATCAGCACCCCCAAAAATCCCTTAGCAGCCACACTTTACGACTTTCTAATCGGTCCCGATTTTCCCGACTTTGGGTCATTGACCTGACCTGGAAGGTCAACCAATGACCTAGGACCTTAAAATGGGGTATCATCGGCTTCCTCTCGTCACGGGCAACACGCTCGTTTTTTCCGCGAAGCTCTAGCTCGATCAGGGGCCAAACGGCAAGGGGGGGTCCAACCGACCCCCCCCCCCCCCTACACATTAGAAGCTGGCAAACGCCGCACACATGCGAGGGTAAATGAGAATAAACATGTCTGTGACATTAACGACAGTACTTTAGTAAAAATAACTGGGTCACCTGGTAGATCTTAGACTTACCCAAGATTACTACAACATACCTATAACCTTGCCTATAAAAGACTACCTACTATGATGTGAAAACCGACCCAGTAGTTTCCTAAATAGCAGCAGGCCACTATGACCCCTCCCTTATACAGCCAGCCGGGTCCGGCAATAGCCCTACAAGACTACCTACGCTACGTATTTATGAAACGCCTCCCCCCTCTCGCCTTCCTATACAAACTACATAATTGCGAGACAACCAAATTCCGTCTTTGATCGAATCTATGATTGAAACGGTTTTCTCGAAATCGCTAATCGCTTCGTTGTCAAATGCACTATTTTATCGTCGTGCATGCAATGCAAATAGTCTGCGGGCAGACTTGTATCTGGTGTATTTCGAGCACTAAATGCACACAATGAGTGAACCTTGTAGGACACCGAAGGTGGAATGTATGGTACTGCAAAATTTTTACTCAGGTATTTCTGAATACAGAAGAAGCAAAGAAAACCAATGATGATTAGGATTTGGAAGCAAGTCGATGCACATTTGACTGATCTACATTCGTATGATATTTTACAATCATTAAGGTAATAGGTATGGATATTTGTTTAACATGTCCTGATTTCGTTCTCTCACCAAACCGTCGCGGGAGGTACGGAGGTCAATATCCCGGTCCACTTTTTCACAATGAGCACTAAATGTTTATCAATGGCCAGGATGTGATCTATACACAGGCCTGATCAGAGCAACAGAACGGGACGGCAGACGGCAGGATAATATTTGGTCGCACGGGTGGCAGTCCCGTCGGGGTCTTCTCTTGCCATGAAATTGCTCATTAGTTACACAAGGTACATAATCTGTGACGCTCTAAGATGTATCATCGCTTTGAGATGAATCACAAACACATGTGCTGAACTTCGAACGGTCAGATTTGTAAATACACAGACGAAAGACGATGGTCTTATGATGACCTTGAGAAGGGCAGACCTTCCATGGTGGGCTCCTGGGTGCGCCCCTGGCACTGTTGTGATCCCACCGGGCCCGGGGGCAATTCAGTGGGTGGCCACGGGGAGACGGGGCAGGTGGCGTGCACGGGCTAGAGAAAGGTGTGGCGTCCAAGACAGTCTGAAGGAAAGTGTGGCTTCCAACGCAGTCCGAAGGAAAGTGTGGTGTCCAAGACAGTCTGGAGAAAAGTGTTAAGTTCGGCGCGATGGTGCTGCAGTGTTCCATTTGCCCGCAAGCATTGTGAAGGAGCCCTAACAACGGGATAAGTGAATGAGGTAAAACTGCAATTGTGCAACAGCGGATAATTTAAACCATTGCGCGTTGCCTTATGGGCTCAGACTAGCAGAATAACCTGGGGTGGAACAGTGCTATCTTCTGGAGTGGTTGATAGATGCGAAACATTTTCTATAGCATCGCCACACATGTCCATCAAGACAGCCCATATTATTTACGAATGAGCGCCAACCGCCAGAGTATGATGTCTCTCAAGTTACGAAGACTCGTATTGCCACTTCTGGTGGGAGTCGTTGTGTTAGTCAGTCCTGTTGGCACCATCGGAAGGACTCCAGACATCTCAGCGCTTGTGTCTCCTTCAAACACGACGTCATCATCATCGAGAGTCACCGAGTGCGTGGAAAACCAATGCGCCGCTAGAAACAGATCCAAATGGCAGCCTTATACCATCGGTGATATAGACGTGTTAAGGAGATATGGGTGTTCATGCGACAGGACCTGTTCAACGTTCGGAGACTGTTGTCGTGACGTACCCTGGTATACTCCCGGACCTGAAGGGATTGCGTGTGCATACTGGGGCGACTATATGAGTTTTACTTCGCCTTACATTTATATTTATACGGTGTCTCAATGTCCAACATCATGGCCCAGCGACGCCACGAGGCGGGCTTGCGAGTCAGAGGACATTTCGCTATCCGATGACCCCCTGATCGCCCTCCCTGTAACGAGCCCCCAGTCTGGACGAACGTATCTAAACGCGGCGTGTGCCCGATGTCACGAAGACACGAAAGAAGCCGTGTTTTGGAGCGTGGCTGTTCACTGCCCAATGATGACGTGGGACATTCCTGATGAGGCCCGCAAACAGAACTCATCAAGTGTGTGGCTTCGGCGAAACAAAGGCGGTAAGTGGAGCTTGACCACGAAAGATGGCTCGCTGGCGTTCAATGATTGTGACACCAAAATAGTAGTACCTTCAGAGCTGACGAGCCTCGTGCGCGGTTGCGTGCCGGCGGTATCCGACTGCGCGCCGGACTGGGCGGATCAAGAGACGGCGGCAGAGTGTGCCGCCTACACCGCCAGGGTCCGAGACATGGGCAGGACTAACCCGCGCGCCGGCGAGTACCGCCACGTCTACCGTAACCGGCACTGCGCGCTCTGCAACGGCATTCCACCGGACAAGCTCCAATGTGGTCGGCTCCTTGATATTCCCATGCTGGGCGGCGAGGGAATGTCCTTCTCGGTCCTCTTTGACTTCAGCGATCGCTCTGGGAGTGATGACGTGGGAGCTGTGGATGTATGCAAGGGCACCAGTGTCTGGGATCCGTTCTTCCAAAAGTGTCGTGAAGTATTCTGCGATAATGGACAGCTGCTAGACGGTGACACTTGCGCGCCGAAAAACAAACCAGCCACAAGCAGTACGGACTTCACTCCTTTTCAGTACTGCCCAAAGTTCTATCTATCTCCCAATGAATTTGAGAACCGGTCTGATGGCAGCGTCTACGTCCAGCTGTACGACCAGCGGTACGCCGAGGGCGAGTTCCAGCTCAGAGACGGCGAGCTGGTGGTGTGTTCCAAGTCGGGCGACTTCAGCAAGTTTGACGCCGCGCTGGGCACCCTGTCGCTGGTGTTCGTCGTCGTGTCCATCGTCTGCCTCTGCTGCCACCTGGCGCTGTTCTGTCTGGTGCCCGAGCAGCGCAACCTGCCCGGGAAGAACCTGGCGGCGCTCTGCGCCTGTCTGCTGGTCGGCTACATCTGCTTCGTGGCGGCGCCGTTCCAGGAGCCGGCCTCCGAGGGCTGCCGAGTGCTCGGCGTCGTCATGTACGCCGCCTTCATGGCTTCGTTCTTCTGGATGAACGTCATGGCCTTCGATGTCTTCATGTCTCTCCGGTGGGTTTTTGTATAGGCCTTATCAATTAGCTTTGCCTAAAAGTGAATATAAGTGAGAAAAAGACAAACTGCGCTTACTATCCCAGGAAGCTAAGCATCCAGTCTTACATAATTCACTGCCCAAAATTAAAACTTCCTCATTACTCATTATTCACCCTTCCCAGCTGGATAGGAAGATGCTGGCCTGATAGAACGAACATAAAAGTTCCGGGATTTCTGGAAACCTGCAAAGCGATTTTTACGGTTCGACACAATCATTCTCTCCCCACCCTCAGGCGAGCTGTGACCGAGCTCCGTGTCACCACCGGCGCTCGTCTGAGACCGTTCCTGCGCTACACCCTGTACACCGTCACCGCCACGGCCACTCTCGTCACCTCCGCCGTCATCACCGACTCGTCTCCACGCGCCGCGCCCGCCTACCGCCCCGGCTTCGGCGAGCGGGTGTGCTGGTTCAGCCGGCGGCGCGCCCTGCTGGTGTTTTTCGCCGTGCCGCTGCTGGTTATCATGGTGGCCAACATGGCGCTGTTCGTCGGCAGCACGCTGATCGTCCGCAGGGCGGAACAGTCAACGGCCAGAGTCACCTGCTCACCGTCAAAGGTACAGCGAATGTTTACGAGTTAATCGGCTGTGTGGTTAACATTTATAAGCTGCAGGCCGTTGGGAAATCAGGGCCGTTTGCAAATGGCTTGGCGATACATCCACACCTGCATGCTCACCTATAAACGGATTAGCACAATCCGATCGTTATCGAGATTCTAAGGTATCATACCATTACCTTCCAACTACCTACTTTTCTTTTTGTGTGCCTACATTGAAATTTAAATACGGTCTTATGCTTTAACATACGTGTATGCGCCCTCACCATGCTCCTAGATAAAACGTCTACTGGATCCATTTGTCCGCAGACGAACCTGAGGCTGTGTGGCCGTCTAGCCGTGATCTCCGGCCTTTCGTGGCTGGTTGGCCTGCTGGCCGGCTGGGCCGACTTTCCGCTGCTGTGGCACATCTTTATCGTCCTCAACACGCTGCAGGGCGTGTTCATCTTCGGCTCGTTCACGGTGAAGGCAGCGCGGAGCAGCGCTCTCCGCCGGCGCCGTCTGCCCCGTCAGGCCCCGTGGTCCGCAGTGGCCGGCGGCGGAGAGGCCGGCACCGGTGCAGGTCACGGGTCAGAGGGCCCGCCCACCAGCGAAACAGATATCTGAGATGTCAGCGTGATGAAAAAAATGGCTCGATCGTCCTTCTGTCTCTTTTGTACTGTTGACTACGGACTGATGTTGCACTTTTCACAGGCAATGAGTTGCCTGGAGTGGTAGGCTGTACCGCATCACACGGGCTGAGTTCACAGGTTAAATGCTGTGACCCAAAGCTCACCATAGCTAGACACCGACACGCTTTATCCCGGTACCGCCTGGGCTATTTCCGTACCCACGACAGCCTGGGGGGGGGGGGGGGGGGTCGGATCCGACTCCCCCTGTTATCTCGAGAACCAATGGTCGCATCGAGCCCCGCAAGGCGGCGTTCGAAAGGTCTCTACGAGACCTTCCCAAAGCACTCTTAAGATTTTAAGATGAGGTCAACTTTCGGGTCAAGATCAGGTAAAAGGTCAAATTCTGGGGTTTTGCATGATTAGGCTTACGGACAGCGGAATCGATAGCTGCTGCTCGAAACTCACCAAACATGACCTCAAAGACCTAGTGAAGGTACCATGTGCATATAGGGGTCATACTAAGTACGGGTCAAGGTCAGGTCAGGTCACGAAAGGTCACGGTTTTCACTTTCTGCTGCATGGGCGTGCGACACATGTTTTATGGCTTATTTTTCACGCCGAATCCGATGGTAATGGTTATATGTGACCCTAAGTCACTGTGCTGGTGATAAGTGTGCATTGAAAGCATAAAAAAACGTTTATATCATACATAACTAAACGAGGGCTAAGAAAAAGTCAATTTTTCAACTTTTTATTTTTGACATAAAAATGCATTTTTCTAGACGCGCTTTGTCCCAGAAATCTAGTGGTGCCATTTGTTTTCACATGCGATGTTCAGAAGTGCCTCTTATTCACGAAAATGCTTATGACGTCACCATGCCCTATGCATGTTGGAGCTATTTTTTACAATTTGGGGGTCAAAAATCAAGATAGAAAGTTGAAATTTGGGGCATCTAATGTTCTGATAAAGTTCTATAACATATATTCCAGTTTTTGGAAATTCTCAAAATTTTGGATTTTATTAGCTGTTTTCCAAAAATATAGTTTTTTGAATTTCTAGGGATGAAAAACGCATTTTATGGAAAATCGATAGCCATTTTGAAGAACTCGTTGAGCTGCGTCTATTTATGTCCTTTTTGCAATTTGCTTCAAACCATGATTTTTGGCGATTTTTAAAACATTTACCACTTTTTGACTGAAAACGTCATGTAGTTACACATCACTAAAATCGATAGGTATATCTAAAAAAAAATTGGAAAGAAAAATCTTTAAAATCACACAGGAGACGTCAAATTGGTGGGGGAGAAGGTATGCCAAGTTTCAAGTTGATAGCGTAAGCGGTTCATGAGTTATTTAAGAAAAACGGAGGTCGGATCCGACCCCCCCCCCCCCCCCAGGCGGTCGCGGGTTATTGCGTGATAAACGTCGCATCTTTGCGTTCCAGTCAACTGCTAGATTCTGAGGAGTGGATCATCATTAGTCAACTGCACCTATACCCACACGTTAGTCAGAGATGTAGGTAAGTTGTGTAGGGTAACTGTGGGGAAAACGCACCCCTGGGTTAAACGCCTCCCCTAAAAAAATCGTAGATCTTATCGACGGATAGGTGTTTTATCCTGCCTTTCAGAACAGTCAGCTGCTTGTTTACGTAGTTCTCTATTTCCGGTTCTGCGTCTTGAGGAGCAGCGTGGGTAGGTGCTGATGTTGGTTTTGGGTGCTGTTTTTGTTGTTTTTACAGAAGATTCCTAAGCTTTTGATGCCCTCTTTATATCACAAAACTTGCTATTGTGCACATCACTCAAAACTGCGTTTTATTGTCATTCTTTTGAATTTATTATGCTGCGGCGATAGTGGCGCGTTTTTTGTCAATATTTTGTTGACCAGAAACGGAGTGGATGGGGAAAGACGCCTACTCGATGCATGGGGCAAGACGCCCCCAGTTTTCTGAAAGGGGGGCGTTTTGCACGGTGGTGAGAGTGCAGGGTAGCGCCGTGTAGGTCGGGGCAGAAAAGGCCTCTCCCTGTCCTTTTTTGCTGATATATCCTAAACGACTGCAGATATCGTCACCAAACTTTCAGGACTCCTCCGGGCATCCATTTTACACATTGTAACAACATTTTATTCCAAAGGCTATGATAGGTTGACCACAAATGACGTCAGAATGACGTCAAGTTCTGCCACGTTCATCATTTTCTGTTGATGGATGGGGTGGGGGCGCTTTGCACATGGGTGTGGGCGTATTACCCAGGGTGTGGGGCAAAACGCCCTTTTGTAAGGGTATGCGGAAACCTTTTTGGGGGGTTAAATACCAGACGCAAGTGTCTTTTCTTGGTCTCAAAGCGTAGTAAAAAGAATGAGCTACATGATGGTGCCCAAAGGTTTGAGTAATCTGGGTTGGGTTGAGTGTCAGAAGGTTTCGCGCTTAATGGGGGCGTTTTTGACCTATTCACCCTACTACGGGCTGTGGTAGTATATTTTCTGTGGGTGATAGCGCTGCTTCAAGGGTGAAGCAATGCTAAACTTTTCACTTAGATTATAGGAAAGCCACAACGTTAAAGAGTGCTTATGACTTGTATTAGGCAATTTGGCTTGGTGATTCCACAAGGTGCATTATTTGCATTTTAAGTCTGTGTACTGTGTAGGTAGTTGCAGATGCTGAACAACGGGAACATTCAATTACACGTCTTGCCGCCTTGCGCACGGTACAATTATCAATTAGCATATATGATCAGTAACAATCGTTAATAAGGTGACGTTTTCTTTTTTACATGCATCTGATTTTGTGGAATGTTTTCGGTTGTGAATACCTAACACTGAATGAAATAAATAGCTATCTGTGATATATATTTTATGTTTTGCTAAGTACGATGTACACTAAATTTCAAAATTATCCATGAAGAAATGAAAGTACAAACGTAAGCCTACCGATTGCGTCCGACCTCCCCTAGCCCTCCGAAGAATATAGGTACATGCAGGGCTGGTAAAAAAGCAAATTGCGTCCCCGACCAAAAAATGAGAGCGAAAAATGACCCCGACCTTTTTACGATTCATGTATGCAGGCTGCATGCAACTACGATGCGCGTTTCCTTAGGTTTCATTTCTATATTATTTTTTACGAGCAGTCATATGTACTAAATTGCTTATCAGACTCGCGCTTCGAAATTTCCAGTTTGTTAATTAAATGTCACGGCATCACTCGGTCAGCGGGTAGCGTAACAGACGAAGGGTAACCGGACAAAAGATCGTAAAGCAGAAGATCGTATGGCAGAAGATCGTAGGCAGTTGATCATATGCAAAATATCGTAATGGATAAAGATCGTACGACATAATGCTCGTATGGACAAAAGATCGTATTCGCTAAAGATCGTCAAGGAAAATGATCGTATGCCAAAAAGTCGTAATGGATAAAGATCGTACGACATAATGATCGTATGGACAAAAGATCGTATTCGCTAAAGATCGTCAAGGAAAATGATCGTATGCCAAAAAGTCGTAATGGATAAAGATCGTACGACATAATGATCGTATGGACAAAAGATCGTATTCGCTAAAGATCGTCAAGGAAAATGATCGTACGCCAAATGATCGTATGAGATAAAGATCGTACAGTCAAAATATGGTATTCACATGGTGCAGCCCAACTCCAGCGCTTACAAAGCTTATCAATTTCTGTGTTCGCGTAGTAAGTGGCCGTCGTAAGCTCGACCATACATTGATGTTATTTCAGAGCTTAGATGGCTCAATGACACCTAAAAGCAACGCGTTGTATATGTGCCGAATAAATGAATGTATGTGCTGCCGTTTTCATGTACCTATTTGAAGTGAATACAACTAAACCCATGTTCCCCCCCCCCACACCCCCCCCCCCCCCACCGCCTGGAAGGTTAAAATGTTGCTTAAGCGGCTGAAGTAAACGGCGTTAAAAATACTTTTTCCTTCGCACTGTTACATTTTCATATTGAATCGTCATCGCTTTACGAGTCATCAACAGATGTTTATCGCGTTATCACTATCGAAGTCGCAATTCTCCTAGTTATAGGATCCTAGTTTCAATCCAATCCTAGTTATAGGAGTCATTGTTATCGAAGGCCGGTTAAAGATGTCAATTGTCCATCATTGGTTCGAAATCGCCCCAGTAATTACCGAGTTACTGAAATGGGAACGAATTTGGCACCTCTTCTTTTTGTATTTTGCACGTGCATTGGGGGTCACTCACATAGATCAAGGGTATCCGACCTTTGGTAGAAGGGATGCAGCTACCCTATAAAAATTACCGCAAGACAATCGCTCAAGCCGCTGCTGAGATATGGGCCTCTCAAAATCATTACTTTTGCAAAACTGCTTGAACACCCTTGACTTCACACGTGGCACGCAGGGGCGGATCCAAGGGGGGGGGGGTCACATGGGTCATGGCCCCCCCCTTGAGGCCCGGGGGCCCAAAGACCTTCCAGGGGCACCACCGGCCTATCAGGGGTATCACAGTCCTGACAGGGGCACCACAGGACCGCCAGGGGCACCACAGGCCTAGCAGGGACACCACGGGCCTGGTGCCCCTGGGCCCTAACAGGACTGTAACGCCCCTGACAAGCCTGAAGTGTCCCCGGCAGGCACGTGGTGCCCCTGACAGGCCTGAGGCGCCCCTGCAGGGCCGGTGGTGCCCCTGGCAGGCCTGTGGTGTCCATGGCAGGCCTATGGTGCCCTTGCTAGGCCTCTGGTGCCCCTGACAGGCTTGTAATGCCCCTGGAAGGACTGTGGTGCCCCTGGGCCCTGACAAGCCTGAGGTGCCCCTGACAGGCCAGAGGTGCCCTTGCTAGGCCTGTGGTGCCCCTGGCAGGCCTCTGGTGCCCCTGACAGGCTTGCGGTGCCCTTGGAAGGACTGTGGTGTCCCTGGGCCCTGACAAGCCTGAGGTGCCCCTGACAGGCCCGTGGTGCCCTTGTTAGGCCTGTGGTGCCCCTGGCAGGCCTCTGGTGCCCTTGCTAGGCCGCTGGTGCCCCTGGCAGGCCTCTGGTGCCCTTGCTAGGCCGCTGGTGCCCCTGGCAGGCCTCTGGTGCCCCTGCGCCCGGAGAGGACTGGTGCCCCTGAAAAGTCTGAAGTGCCCCTCGGCAGGCCCGTCGTGCCCCTGACAGGCCCAAGGTGCCCCTGCGAGGCCGGTGGTGCCCCTGGCAGGTCTGTGGTGCCCCTGGCAGGTCTGTGGCGCCCCTGGCAGACCTGTGTTGACTGGTGCCCCTGCTAGGTCGCTGGTGCCCCTCACAGACCTGTGGTGCCCCTGGGCCTTGACAAGCCTGAGATGCCTGGCTATGACAGGCTCGTGGTGCCCCTGATAGACCAGTGGTGCCCTTGCTAGGCCTGTAGTGCCCCTGGCAGGCCTCTGGTGCCCCTGCTACCCCTGCGCCCTGAGAGGACTATGGTGCCCCTGAAAAGCCTGAAGTGCCTCTCGACAGGCCCGTGGTGCCCCTGGGCCCTGACAGGCCCAAGTTACCCCTGCGAGGTCGGTGGTGCTCCTGGCAGGCCTCTGGTGCCCCTGGCAGGTCTGTGGTGCCCCTGGCAGGCCTGTGTTGACTGGTGCCCCTGCTAGGCCGCTGGTGCCCCTCACAGGCCTGCGGTGCCCCTGGAAGGACTGTGGTGCCCCTGCCCCTAGGGGTGCTCATGGGCCCAACAGGCCCGTTGTGCCCCTGACAGGCCTGTCGTGTATACTTGCTAGACCTGTGGTGCCCGTGCTTCCTGGCAGGCCTGTGGTGCCCCTGGCGGGCCTGTGGCGCCCCTACAAGGCCGTAGGTGCCCCTGACAGGTTTGTGGTGTCCCTGGAAGGACTTTGGTGCCCCTGACAAGCCTGAAGTGTCAAGGACAGACCCTTTAGACGCCAGGGTCAAGTTCGTCGGACTGACAACGATTTGCTTACCTGATAACGTTCCTGGTAAGTACTCATTACTCAGCGTCCACAACATATATACACATAGCACATTCATATATACTTGCTTACAATTGGTAAATGTGGTTGTGGCTAAGAGGTAAGATACTGGCTAAAAATAAAAAATAAAAATAAAAAACTGAAAATGGGGGCACCACCAAAATGAAGTGGACGAAATCCGTTGAGTTTTTAATTTTGGGTATAGGTAGGGGCACCACTTCGATTCATGACCCTCCCCTTGGAGTTTTCCTGGATCCGCCCTTGGTGGCACGTGCCACGACGGCCACTGAGATGTATCAAAAGTAGTCAATTACGGGGAAGAAGGGATGGGACTACCCAGCAAAAAAGACCGCAGGCCAATCGGTTCAGCGGTTGCTGAGATATAAGCATCTCAAAAGCGTTACAGGCCGGGCCGCTCATACTGAGATTTTCCCGTTATAACCGAACGTTTGTTGTCAATAGTTAAAACACTATTCTTTAGAATTGTGTTTTTCTATTGAAAAACAAATCTGAGTTCCCTGACAATTTGGCAAAAGCTGCCTGATATTCAAAAGACTTCGCTTCGCTCGCTGCGCTCGCTCGCTCGTAACAACACTATTCTATGTACCTATACGATTATTTACTTTACGAACGTAACGTTGCGATCTTTTGTCGAACGATCTTTTACATCATACGATCTTTATCTTACGATCATTTTCCTTCGATCTTTTTTTGCACGATCCATTGCTTTACGATCTTTTGCTTACGATCCTTGGTCGTACGATCTTTTGCGGCATACGATATTTATCTTACGATCATTTTCCTACGATCTTTTTCATACGATCAATTGCTTTACGATCTTTTGCTTACGATCTTTTTGTCGTACGATCTTTTACAACATACGATCTTTATCTTACGATCATTTTCGTACGATCTTTTGCATACGATCAATTGCTTTACGATCTTTTGCTTACGATCTTTTTACCGTACGATCTTTTACAACATACGATCTTTATCTTACGATCATTTTCGTACGATCTTTTGTCACGTAATCCAGACGAAGAACCCGGAAAGGGTAGGGGGCGCTACGATCGTTGAACAGATGCAATAGGTGTCGCTATTGTATCGGTAGCTCACAACGACGACGGCTAGAAACTATCGACCCCGCATGAATTTACCATGTCCAACCGGTCTGACCCCGGTTCCGAATCTAGTCGTTTGTCTAGTCGTATAGCTGGCTACAACTGGTCGTCAATCAACCCCGCTTGAAATAGCACAGCCGACAGCGGGGTCGGTGTCTAAGCGTCTGTTAGTATGTGTTTGATCATCTAGTTTGATCTAGTTTTCGTTAGCAACTGTCGACGGTAGTTTTGCTGTTAACGGAAGTGAGTTGTGGCTACTAATTGTTCATAACCATGTTGTAGGTATGTATTAGGTATAGGGGCTTTTTATGTCCTTGTTAAAGGGGATATACGTTGTGGATTCAATGATATTTTTTACTTGCGTTTAGTTTCTGCTTTATTTGAAAGTTATTTATTACTGTAAAAGTTTATTAAATGTGGTAATTTTGACCCCATGTACTTGAACTTTTACTGGTAGGTACTGTGTCCCCGACGACGTCAATAGGACATAACACCTTACCAGCCCTGGACCGTACATACTTCTTTCAGCCCCAATAATCGGTCACGAGCTGCACTCTCAGAAACGCACGGCCGGACCTGTCGTTGTGTCGGGTGCTCCCCTTTTTTACCGCAGCCCTCATCCACTCTTAGCTCGCTCTTTTGTTTTTGTTTGTTTTGTTAGGTTAGGCCCTTTCGGTCTGACGAGACCATTTCAGGGCCTGAAGGATGATAGGAATTAGGGGGAGACATTGGTCTGGGCAGGCATCCTAGTGAGTCACCGGGGCTGAGCCCGTCCAGAGGACAGGCCACCCAGCCCCAAGGCACTCACTGCACCCGGCTACGGGGTGCGCTCCCTCGGGAGCAGCGGTGCTGCTCCAAGGGAGCCCGCATGAGATAAAGTTGCCTGTCCAGTCCGGAGGGGGTTGCGGCGTGGAGGAGAAGGATTTCAGTATCCTGAGGATAGAAGCATGGAACGGTGAGCTCGCTCTTCCCTCCCCTAAGCCGTTACCGTACATACGTCGGCCTTGACTGGGACGGTTCGTAATGATCAGCACTGGCCTGGGCACACATGCCCGCTCTGGCCTCTGCGTGGGGACATTGGAGTCCGTCGCGACACCTATCGCATAAGTACGTAAGCAGTAATACCCCAAACAGGCTAGAGGACTCTGAGCACTTACGATGAAAACTGAGAGCTTTGCGTAATAATTGCGTCACTAGTCTCAGGAAAAAGCTTCGGTTCAGAAGCTTTACAGTTCGAAGCTAACACGCTGAATATTTTGTTCATTAAAATGCTGCTAAAAAGCTTACTTGTAGCTTGTATCAATACACTTCGAATTATCTAGACGGAAAAGCACGCATATTTACCAGCGTTCCTCCTCTCCATATTGGTGTAAATTTATGACGTCTACAATAACTCTGACAATATGTATTTGATAAACCGGGAACATCCGTGGATTGTTTTGTTTTAAAACGACCAGTTTGGTGTCGGGCGAGCGTGGGGGTGTCGTCTGAACGTCGACCGGGTGCGGAGACGGTTGGCACGTGGACAGCGCGTGGAAGTGCCCCTGCTGCTCTGAATCAGACGGAGACGGGGTTCTGTTGGGTCGGGGTGCGTGCCGGTGGAGATTGCCTGGGACGTGGATACGATAAAGGTGAGTCTTAGATATAAATATTAGATTATCTCTCATCCTTCGCAAGTTTGAGTTATTGACGAAATAGGTACCTACTCCGATGACCTCAGATGACCTTAGTGACGTCGTGTTACGCATGTATTCGAGTAAGGGGATGGAACGTTTTGAAACTCGGCTGCTGTGTACTGGGTAGGTGAAGGCGGACATCGCGATTACCGCGGTAATCGATCTCAGTCGTCGGGATGAAAGTAGGTATATGGCGAGGCTGCGGAGTCGTTGTTAGAGTCGGTCGGAGTCGACAGTTCTGCCCGGAGTCTGAGTTTGAGTCGGAGTCGATTGCTGGAAGCCGGAGTCGGAGACACTGAAAATTATTCGACTCCGCACTCCGCAGCCCTGGTGTAACCAGCGCTGCGGAGTCGGAGTCGGAGTCGGTGTCGGTCGGAGTCGACAGTTATGACCGAAGTCGGAGTCGGAGTGGAGTCGATTTTAGAATCCCGAGCCGGAGTCGGATCGGAGTCAGCGAAAACCGGTCGACTCCGCAGCCCTGCCAGGTCTGCGGAGTCGGAGTCCGGAGTTGGAGTCGGTCAGAGTCGACAGTTCTGCCGGGAGTTGGAGTCGGAGTCGGAGTTGGTTTTTGAAGGCCGGAGTTGGAGTCGGAGTAGGAGTCGCCGAAAATCCATCGACTCCGCAACCCTGGTAAATACCATTATTAATTTCAGTCAATAGTTACTTAGTTCAGTTCAAAGGTGAGGTCATCGGAGTCCGGAGGTCGTCCTACGTCATTTTTTTATGTATTTATGGCAGATAACGTCATAATAACCAGGCTGCGGAGTTGCAGTCGGAGTCGGTCGGGTTCGACAATTCTGCCAGGAGTCGGAGTCGGAGCTAGAGTCGCCAAAATCTTACTAACTGGCTCCCGACTCCGGAGTCGGAGTTAACACTGCATGGCTCAATGTCATGCCCTGCACATGTTTGCTTCACGATATTTGACGATACACGATACTAAACGCTCGCCTCGTTGACCTTTAAAAATCAAATTTTGTCGAAATAGGTCATATTCCTGTTTTGGACGAGCGTTTTCAGCGAAAAAAAGGCAAAAGACCGGGGATTCGCCGAAACCTGCTTTTTATTGTGCATGCCATCTATGAAGCATAGGTATTTGCAATTTCAAAGCCATTGAACGGGCAAAGGATCGTTTCAGACATAATAAAACATCTGGCCACTGTAAAGTGTCCATGACAGTTGGATAGCGACAACTCAAGAAACTCAAGATTACCTTCAAACGATATTTATTTTTGAATTACTTTTAAATGCACAAAGCTTTCGGTCACATACACATCTGGCCACCATTTGCTTTACTATCATGGACTTGGACTATGGACTTTAAAGGAAGCGTCCGGAGTCTGAGCTGGAGTCTGAGTCAGAGTTGGAGTCTATTTTTTTAAGTCGGAGTCGGAGTCACCCAAAGATGCATAGACTCCGCAGAGAACTTATAACAGAGCCAGAATATCCCGGGAGCGGGAAAAAGATTCGGTATCTCAGTCGCAATCTTTTGATTTAATCTACCTAAGGTCGATGAGAATGCATTTGGAGGACAAAAGCCCTGAAAGATGGTTTTATTATTTTTTTAAGAGAAAACACTTTTAACACTTCCTGTCCTTGGAGGTGTTCCAGATCCTGATCAGCCTTAACGATGCGGATCGTCTGATATGCAGCATGACTTTTTTCCGGTCAGGTCATAGGTCAAAGTTTTAAGTTGACCTAGGCCAAATTATAATTAATTCGTTGCGGCTTGACTAGAGAATTACGATGCCAGTAATATTAATGTCGCACAAGCTCGTTTTCAAAGAAATTGAGAAAAAATCAGCTAAGTCGTCCATTTTGACGGGTCTTATCTTCTAGTGATGCTGAATTCAATCGTCGACCTTTGGTGAAATTTGAGGGCACACTAGCAAAAGAGCTTTAACCCGCGCCCTGCTGGGGGGGGGGGGTGTTTGAACACCCCCCCCTGTGGTTTTTCGCGAATATCTCAAAAACGGCGGCGCGGAGCGCCGCCGTTTTTGGTACACCTTATCATACATCAATTCTACACATGTTGTGAAAATTTCAGACCAAGGTCATTCAAGGTCAGGTCACCAGGTCACTCGAAGTGACCTCACCTCATAAAAAGTTTCAATGTCTGTCATAGCTACACCGAGTGACCGATCGCTTTGAAACTTTCAGCGATTGCTAAGAGCATTAGCATGTACAAAATGTATATCTCAGAATTTTGATATCGATGACCTAAGGTCAGGTCAATTTTGCAACCTCACCATTATAAGTCAATGGGAGAAAATTGAAATGCGCCTGTTTTGGACGAAAGACATTATAAACACTCCCAAACACTGAATTACAAGTGGTTTAGACACAATGAACATGAAAATGGTGTCTGTGACCCCTGTTTATGCCCTGAGGTCATCTTAGGTCACGAATGGTATCTAACAGTTTTTCGCAAATAACTTTTGATAGAGGCATGCTAGAGCGATGAAAACGCCTTAGATGTGTTCAGCTCGACGATACGGATCGACTGATATGCAACATGACCCTTTCCGGTCAGGTCATGACCTTGACCTGAGGTCAAATTTTCAAGTTGACCTTTCAAGGTCAAATTATAGTTCGTTCGATGCGTCTTGACGAGAGGAACACGATGCCGGTAAAAGTAAGCTCGTACAATGCTTGGGTCAAAAGTTATTGCAGAAAAACTGTTTCCGAAAAAATCGGCTATTTTTGCAGTTTTTGCCCCCTGCAGGCAAAACCGTTGACGTTAGGTCAAATCTGAGAAAATTATTCAGAAAGGGCGTTAATAGGGCTATCGAATGCGCTTTTCCGCGGCGCTGTAGCTCTATTGGTTCCCGAGTTATGCGTTGGCTTCTTGGAAATTTTCGACATTCGACCTGGAAATCGGCGAAAATTTGCCTTCAATGACCTCTGGTGACCTGACCTTTGACCTGACCAAAAAATTGACCGAAGTGATTTCCTCATTATTTTTGACGCTCTTTCGAACGCCGCCTTCCGCGTATCGCTACGTGGCCCAGGAGCCGAGTTAGAAGGGGGGGGGTGTTCAAACACCCCCCCCCCCCAGCAGGGCGTGGAAATCCAGGACCCCCAGCAGGGCGCGGGTTAAGAGCCGTTGAAAGTTTCCTCACGATGGTTCATAATGGCTGTAGGTATTAGTTCAATAGCTATAATCCGATTGTTCAAGAATTTTGAAACTTTGACCGTTTAGACTTAACCCTTAACCCTATTCCGGGCGGGCTCTGAAAGGTTCAATTCTGGGCGGGGGCCTTTTCGCCCCCCCCCCCTTCAGATCTCAAAAACTACACATCGGAGCGACAAACGGCAAACGGCGTTTGATAGGTCGTTTAAAGATCTACAGCTTTTACATAAAACATTTTCGGGTCAAGTCAATATTGAGGTCACCGTCCAGAGGTCATCAACGATAAAATGTTTTGGAATTAGTTACAATATAACTTTTAAACTAAGAAACATAGAGACATAAATTTAGCCCGGCAGGCGGTGGGCCTACCAGCCACCTTCCGCGCGGTGGGGGGGGGGGGACACTTTTTTGCCCCCCCCCCCCGTATCTCCGAAACCAGACATGTGCATGGATCCGAGTGATGGATCTATGATCTCAGTGAATCTCGAGGCAAATTGCAGGTTCGGATCTATGATCCCATCGAATCCGGCGTGAAAAATCTATCCTGGATCTATGATCTCACAGGATCTGACGATAAACCAAGAACATGGATCTATGATCTGAGTGGATCCCACCATGCACAACATTTGAAGCCAGGTGTTATATGGCAATAAGTGCCATAAAACTGTGGATTATGACGTGTTATCACATAAAATCACTAAACGAGAGCGTTTGTGAGTTGCAACGAGTGATCTTTTGGTATTTCTGTGTTGACCAAAAATAAATGAGGATCTATGATCCCACTGGATCTCAAGTAAAAATACTAGACTTGGATCTATGATCCCTACGAATCTCTCGATAAATTACAGAGCTGGATCTATGATCCCAACGGATCCGAGATCAGGATCCGTGGGATCAGATCCCAGATCCATTTTCTCGGATCCACGCACATGTCTGTCCGAAACTACTCGACGGATCCGGAAAATTCAAACGGCGTTCGATAGCCCTGTCAAATTTGTCGAAGGAAACCAAATTTCATTGACCTCGGGGTCACCAATGACGTCACAGGTCAGGTCAAAGATAAAATGTTTCACCGTTCACGGGGCTTCTAGGGAAAGCGCTATAACACCGAGTAAAACGCATTTTGTCGAAAATCAGCGATAAGGCGTCAGTTATCTAGTACATATGTTTCTATTAGAGGTCACTGGTCATACCAGGTCAGGTCACAGGTCAGGTCACCAAAGGTCACCAAGGGTCACCACATGAGCCCAACTTTACTAAGGTCATGCGATGCATGTTTTATGGCCAATTTTTCATTTCCAACTCAATGGTGTTGGTTATAAGACCATCAGGTACGGTTTAGGTCACTTTCTGGTGGAGGTCAGGTCAAGGTCAGGTAAAAAAAAGTCAAATTTCAAAATTGATATTTTTGCATAAAATGGGTATCGATTCGATGCAGCTCGCCACGGGGAGTCTAATGGGGGTCTTTGTTTTGCGCGTCGAGGTCTAGAATTGCTAAAAATTGAGCTTGAAAATTTGACGTCATCAATTTTGAACAGTTTTTTTCGCTATAACTTGGCCAAAAAAAGAGGTATCGATCTCAAATTTGGTATGTAGATAGAAGGCGGTAGGGGCTATCACATATATTCCGGTTTTTTCGAAATTCAAAAAACGTTTTGGATTTTTTGGCTATTATATTCAAAAAGTCTATTTTTTATTTTTGGGGGTCAAAATCCAAAAAATTCGAAAAACCGAAATTACAGTTTTGTAGCCCTTTTAATTCAACACCTTTTGTGTCTGAAACATTTTTCTGTATCTCTAAAGCTGTAGGCCTGACAGCTCTTCCCGCGAAACCTTTTTTTGGGTCGAAAATGGCAAAAATGACGTCACTCTGACGTCATTAGCGGCCAACCTATCATAGCCTTTGGAAAAAATTTTGGTCGCCATGTGCGCTAGCTGCTCCCGGGAGGGTACTGAAAGTTTGGTGACAATCGGCGCAGTGGTTCTCGAGATATATCGAAAAAACTAAGGGGGGGGGCAAAAAAATGCCCCCCCCCCCCACCGCCTGGAAGGTTAATGCATTTTTTGTTGCTCACGTCGAGGCGATGCGAAATAAGTATGCGGTTACCTTCACAGGTCAATTTGAAATTTGACCTGAGGTCAAGGTCAGGTCATTCACCAATGAGGTTGTGGGGTATGGTCATGCTGCATACCAAACGACGCGCCCTGACCAGGCAAGCAGTTTGGTACCACTTACAAATAATTCTTTAGCACCATCATGTCGTGATTTATTGACAGAAAACGATTTATGACGTCACATGACCTCAGATGACCTTTCCCGGTGCCCCTGTCAATAAGCGGCATCGGGATCATCACCGATGAGATAATCTTCCATAATACTCAAAGAATTGGTTGGTTCTGACTCGTTTACACGAAGCAGGAGGCGTTTCAATATTTTCCCATAGGCTTGCAATGTAAAGGTCACGAGTCTGGCCTGACCTCAGGTCACAGATATAAAAATTCTGAGACATACAAATTGCACGTACTGGTACTCTAACTAAAACCTGAAGGGAAGAAATTGACAAATCAAAAACTCTAGCTCTGGCGTGATTGCAAACCTTCCTGAGTTGGGGTCAACAAACCGCCTCTGGTGACCTGAACTGACCTGACCCGGCAATTTTTTTTTTGTCAAAATGTGCGCAATGAATGTTAAGAAAAAGTCACCGAGTATGAGCTTTCAGTCTTGCGGCGTTTGGCAATGGCACAAGAAAAACCTGAAGGGGGGCCTTGAAGGCCCCCCCCCCGCCCGGAATAGGGTTAAGCCCTTTGGATTCTGCTGGCCTCACCTTCCACCTAACCTGAAAATTAACAAAGGGAAGTCACAATTTTTACGTTCTTTTTAAAGACATCCCGTGTCGCTGCGTGGCCCAGAAATATCAGGAGCAGAGCCCTGAGTTGGACGGGAACGTTAAAACGTCCTCCGGCCCTGTACCTTGATGTGTAACGATCAGATCACCACCCTAGCGCGAATTATTGGATCGTAGACATATGATGGATCATAGACTCGAAGAGCTTTGCCAGATATTGCACTGCGGCGATCTTGCTGTGTTTCAGTGTGTACTGTGAACAATGGCGACTGTACTGCTGATCGGTAGTGGGGGACGCGAGCACGCCATAGCCTGGAAGCTGGCTCAGTCGCCCAAAGTGGAACGGATCCTTCTGGCGCCTGGCAATGGAGGAACGGCTGATGATAAAATGGAGTGTGTCGCGGTGAACGTCAAGGAGCACGAGGTAGGTGGCAACGCGTAACCCTCTTTGTCAATGCATGCCTAGTCGTCAGCAAAGTAGCATAGGAGTACCTACAGCAAGGCGAAATTGTTTCCCAATGATGCGATTAGGCGATTACCTGACGAATAATATTGTTTTCGTAAAAATGTCAAATACGAGCTCTGCCAACAACCTTACATCATCCGGATTCCCGCAGCGGTCACTAAATTCAAAAGATCCCTTCTCATTCATCAAAAGGCTCATTCTTAAAAATTACTTCGTCAGACCTTTATTGTTGTTACCTATACTGTCATTCCATGCTTCCGTCTCCGTATTCACGATTTACATGACCTGACCAGTGACCTCGCCGTCGCCGACCTGTCGCTGCCGCAGGCGGTAGTTTCACTCTGTCGGGACCGAGTTCGCTCCGTCGACCTGGTGATCGTCGGACCGGAGGACCCCCTGGCCGACGGTTTGGCCGACTCGCTCCGACGCGCCGGCGTCCCCTGCTTCGGTCCGTCGGCGGCCGGCGCCCGTATCGAGGCAGACAAGGCGTACGCAAAGAGACTGATGGAGGAGCTCCGTATTCCGACGGCGCCGTTTAGTGTCTTCACGGACGCTGATAGTGCTAAGGAGTACATCAGGAGGTGAGCGAACTGGTGGTGACTAGGGCGATGATGGAGTCGGTTTGTGTCGTATTTTTGTGTATGTGGCCCAAAATTATCCGTGACAAGGCTTTGCTTGTCTGCAGCCTTTGCTAATAATGCGTGGCAAAGCTAGCAGTGAATTTAATCGTAAGGTAAAAAACTATAGCGAGGATGATGATAACGATAACATTGACAGCAATGTATCCGCGACCAACACGCACTGACACCAACTCTGCTCTACCCCCGTCCTTCCTCTCTGCAGCGGACCTAACCGTCTCGTCGTCAAGGCGTCCGGCCTGGCGGCTGGTAAGGGAGTGGTGGTAGCCGCGGACGCGGAGGAGGCCTGTCAGGCCGTCGAGGACGCGCTGCTGGGTGGTCGGTTCGGGGAGGCCGGAGCCAAGGTGGTGGTGGAGGAGAAGCTACAGGGAGAGGAGGTGTCGGTGAGTTCGAGTGATACGAGCGGGCTGTATGTATTGTGAGTGGGTTGATGGCCTTGAAACGGCGTTGCGTGGGTGTGTTCACGTGTGAGCGTGTGGGAGCTTGCCCTTCAATGGCCAACAGATTTAGTCGGGAGTATCGGGAAACCTGGCTTACCACACAGATTAGTTGGCTGGAAGCGTTTCCAATATTGATTCGTTATCTGACTTTGACAAGTCACGATTGATTCTACGCTTTATTTACCGGTCTACCAACACGCAGCGTGCTTGTGCCGACCTCCAATACGGACATATTTAGTTACGTGTTATACCCGCTGTCCCCTCTGTCCTCTAACACCCCCCTTCCCCCCTCCCAGGTGATGGCGTTCACAGACGGTCGCCATGTGGCTGTGATGCCGCCCGCTCAGGACCACAAACGGCTCCTATCGGGTGACCGGGGCCCCAACACGGGTGGTATGGGTGCTGTGGCGCCGGCTCCCGGGCCTCTCACTACCCAGCAGCTGAGCGAGCTGGAGCAGCTCGTCTTTCAGAGACTGGTGGACCACTGGGTCACGGAAGGGATTTCATATTGCGGTAAGACCGGATCGGTGGCATGGCGGCTTGCTTTGGTGGTTGTGGATTTTCGAACGCGACTTGTCTGTTTTTACCTTTTTGTTTGTTACAATTTCTATTGCATCTCGGATGAGACTTTGCTATTTCGATGTTCGTTTGATATATATTGTGGCATCACATATCTCTAGCTTTTCTGCCGTTTGTGTGTGTTTTTGTATGCGTATTGCATGCACTCAATTATCTCTTTATTTTTACTGTCCTTTTTTATCTCATTTTACGTCCTTCTGTTAGTTATTGCTGTTTTCCGTAAACGTTTCTTGCTTAGCTTTATTGTGCGTAATGCAGCACATCTTTCCGCACCCGGCCCCGTCACATCTATCCCGTGCAATGCCCTCTAACCGTCAACCCCTGTTTGTACGACACCAGGCGTACTATACGCCGGTCTTATGGTCACCGCTACCGGTCCGTACGTCCTCGAGTACAACTGTCGCTTCGGTGATCCGGAGACCGAGGTGCTGCTGCCGCTGCTGCAGAGCGATCTCTTCGACATCGTCACGGTACGAACGGAGGTCGAGAATGGAGGCACGTAACGGTTAGGGTTGATGCTTGGGGTTAGATACGGTAGCTTGTCGAATGTGGGATGGATGCAGCAGGCCGTACGGTATTATACAGTTACACATAAAACGAGATAAATGGTAGGTAGGTTCGTTTAGGTCCATCGTGATACGCACCAACTCAAGTGCGTAAGTGGCGTGAGTCGAATAAAAGCTGCACGGAGTGCTTTTCGTCCGAAATCCTGTCAATAAGTGTAACATATGACGTTCTCATTGCCTCCTCTTACTTGCCTCCACGTTGCAATGACCGACTATCACTCTTTGAAACGCCCCCTATCTGTGCTTGGCATACCGCACTCTCCACGCCTCTTCCCTTCCGCCGCCTCCCTCCATCTGTCTCACCACTCCTCCGTCACGGTATACACCGTATTCCCCGCTCCAGTGGGGTATGTTTATATTTGACCAGGGCCTGGTGTTGTCAGGCACTTCTGAGGCCAGACACTCTTGACTCTTATATAGCCCCATAAATAGATGGTGGCCGGCCACGGTCGCAAACCACGTGAATGAACTTCATACATTTCCATGAGAGGAAAGCATTTCTGTCAGGGATGCTAACGTCTTAAAATACTGTGCATGCACGCGCACACATGACTATTGTGCACGCGAACGCACACAGTGTGCGTAGATATGTTACGCATCAAATGGAGACAGCCCCTTGCCTGTTCACCAACGAAAACAGACTGTAGGTTCTATACCGCCACAGGGGTAGTGTTATCATTAAATTTTAGCACGCTCTTCCGCTTGGTTTATGTGACTGACTGGTGAGGGGTCCGGTGTCTCGAGGTGGTGTGTACATACATACACAGCACAGTGCTGGTAGAAGCGTATGTTTGTGCATTTTGGGCTCAAATATGCTACAACTGCGTGTTGTATCATGTGTGAGTTGCATCATTTCCCTGGGCATTAATGACAGAAGCTGCTCTTTCGTCACTATGATCATACATTTACGGTTTTATCCTTTTGAAAATTGAATGTCGTCAACTCACTATGTTCACTGTCTATAACCTATAACGGCCGGTGTTCCTTCAGGCGTGTGTGGAAGATCGACTGTGTCCGACCAATGTCAGCTGGCGGACCGATGCCGCTGCAGTGGATGTTGTGCTCGTATCGGCGGGGTACCCGGGCTCGTACCCGAAAAACCTCGAAATCACAGGTTAGTACCGACCGACCCTGACCTGACAGCCTTGTATTTGGGGCTACGTTTCGCCCCAAGTTTCCGGGTTACACGTGAATTTCAGGTCATAAAATGGTGGTATGATTCGTGATCGGTCATCAACTTTGGTTAATGTCGTTGATGTTGAAAATTGATTCCGATATCTTGTTGGTGGGGTCTTGCATGTTGCATGTTGCGATATGTTTACCGGTGTTCTTGCATTCTATGGAGTCCCTTTTCGGCTACTGCGTTCTCTACCCTATTCCTCTAGACATGCACAATCCCTCTCCGTGGTCCCTGACCTTGCTCTGACCTCTGCCAGGCCTGGACGCGGCAGCAGCCGCCGGGTGTCAGCTGTTCCATGCCGGCACCCGCCGCTCAGAGCCGGCCGGCTCGCTCCTGACATCTGGCGGCCGAGTACTGAACCTGGTGGCAGTGGCTGATAGTGTGGCCGCCGCCCGTCAGATGGCTCTGCAGGCGGCGCAGCTCGTCCAGTTCGACGGAAAACAGTACCGAGAGGACATTGCAGCTCGGGCTCTGGCTCGGTAAGAACAGTATGAGCGAGCTTGGGTGCAGTTGTTGAATTATGCCGATTGGAAGATGCTGGATCAAAGCTCGGATCAAGCCGCTCCCTCGCATTGATGATGCCAATTGCTCATAGCGGATGGCCCGTACGTTCATAGGCGGCGGAACGGGGAGGGCACCGGGGCACCGTGCCCCCCTTTGATTTTGGCATTTTAACATTAGCCCTATGGGCGTTGCATGGAAAGAATAGGACCAAAAGTCGGCAGTGCCCCCCCCCCCCTTAATTGAAGGTGTTCCGCCGCTACTGCGTACGTTTACGTTTACGTTTGTTGGGTTTCTTCTAGTTAATGGTTTACAGGTAGAAGATCAGTCATATAAGTCGTCTTTGATAAATGTTCAAGCTTGCAGTCAAGCTAACTATCACTACTGTCATAAAACTCCCTTGATCTCACCCTCTCTCGCAGTGAGATCCTCTCGGGCGGCTCGCTCACCTACAAGTCTGCCGGCGTGGATATCGGCGCGGGTGACGCGTTCGTGGGGCGGATCGCCGCTCTCCTGCGTCAGAGGCCCGTCAGCAGCGCGGTGCTGGGCGGTCTGGGCGGATTTGGCGGTCTGTTTGACCTGTCGGCAGTGACTCCGCCTCTGACTGACCCGCTGCTGGTGGTCGGCACTGATGGAGTCGGAACTAAACTGAAGGTGAGAGGAAAGGGATGGAGTGAAGGAGAGAGGTAGAGAAGGATGTAGAGAAGGAGACGGAAAGAGAAGAGGATAAGGAAGGAAATTAGAACGGGCGTCTGAATTCTGTAGGTCGAGACTTATGAGCGAGAACGAACGAAACGGGGCGAAGAACGGTATCGTCTGCGGCACGGCAGTCAGAAAAAGATGTCCGAAGAAATGGTTCGCTAACCTACAGGTTGAGTAGCCTTTGACAGGGAAAGACGTAAGAATGGGCTGATATCGAACCTTTATTCTGAAGGTGTAGCGTCAATGATTGGAAAATGAATCAAAACAGGGAAGACGTGCTTTCTGAACCCAACTTACCAACTGTGCCTTCGTCACATCCCTCATACCTCCCTGTCCCGACAGGTGGCGCAGGCGTGCGGTCGGCCGGAGGGTCTCGGGGTGGACCTGGTGGCCATGTGCGTAAACGACGTGCTGTGCCAGGGTGCCCGGCCGCTGCTCTTCCTGGACTACCTGGCGGCGGGCAGGCTGTCTGCGGCTCCCATCGACCGGCTGGTGGCGGGGGTGGTGGAAGGATGCCAGCAGGCTGGATGTGACCTGCTTGGTGAGGGACTGAGGGAGGGTCAAACAGGGGAGTGGAGGGATGTCAACAGGCTGGCTGTGACCTGCTCGGTGAGAGGCTGGGGGAGGTTAGACTGGGTGTTGGATGACTGTCAGCTGGCCGGCTGTGACCTGCACGGTCAGGGGCGAAGTTTCTGGGCGGAGGTCGGGGAAAATGAGATGTAGGTCCTAATGTGCTGCGCTTTTTATATCCGTAGTTAAGGGCCTTTTTCGTGAGCCAAAAAACTTATGAAAATAAGGCTCAATTTTCTTATGCCATCGCCATCGTAATCAATGCCTCAGTAAATGCAATTCAGACAGTTAAAATAATTAAACCACTGTTCAAAAGTCGTCAAAGCCGTGTCGAACATTGCACCTTCGTGTACGATTTCGCCTTCCCTGATCCCCCTCACGCTCACCTTCTTACGATTCGGCCCGCTAATGACCTATCCCCTCCCCCTCCCTCCTCCCAGGCGGCGAGACTGCCGAGATGCCGGGTGTCTACTCGGACTCCGGGTACGACTTGGCTGGGTTCGCGGTGGGGGCCGTGGAGAGGACGGCCCTCCTGCCCAGGACAGATCTCATGGCTCCCGGGGACGCCCTGCTGGCCCTGCCTGCCGCCGGTCTACACAGCAATGGGTTCAGTCTGGTGCGGAGGGCAGTGGAAGCGGCGGGATTGGACTATCTGAAAGACAAGGCGCCCTTCCAGCCTGAGGCCGAGAGTCTGGGTAAGTGGGTGGCAATGGTCTTTGTGTGATATTCGATTGTATAAAAGAGCGGGATTCCGGATATATTTGAGGGAAGCACGTATGCTACAGCTCGACAATGTGTGTGCCATGGCAGGACGTGTGAAACTGATGAAGCCAGTCCTGTAATCCTTCCCCTCTTCCGTCTCCCGCAGGTGCGGCGCTGCTGACTCCGACCCGTATCTACGCGGCCCCGATGCGTGTCCTGCTCTCCGCACCCGGTCTAATCACCGGTGCCGCCCACATCACCGGTGGGGGCCTGCCTGGAAACATACCTCGCTGTCTTCCTGACGGGCTGGTGGCCCGGCTCGACATGCGCTCCTGGTTGAACATCACCCAGCCCGCTGCCGCTGCCGCCGCCTGGGTCGCTCTAGTCGGTGGGGTTAGTGCCGAGGAGCTGGCGCGTACCTTCAACCTTGGCTTGGGCATGGTGGTGGTGGTGCCGGCTGGTCGACGTCAGGAGGCGCTGGAGCTGGCGGCAGCTCATGGCCATCAGCTGCTGGAGGTGGGGAAGCTGGAGGCGCGTGGCGGAGTGGATGGGGAAGGATATGACGTCAGAGGATCTCAAGTGGTACTGGACGGCCTGGAGAGTCAGCTGAGCGCGGTGATGGCTCAGCTGACAGCGGCCGGGGCACGGCCGGTCCCTCCGCCTCCCTCTGCACGGCCGCTGATGCCAGTTGGAGTCCTCATCTCTGGGTCAGGTACCAACCTCCAGGCACTTCTAGACTACTGCAGCAAACCCGGCGCCGCCGCAAAGGTCGTCCTGGTGATCTCCAACAAACCCGGAGTAGGTGGCCTGACACGAGCCGAGGCTGCCGGTGTGCCGACGCGCGTCATCCGACACACTGAGTATGGCTCGCGGGAGGAGTTTGATCTCGCCATGCACTCCGCTCTGGAGTCGGCCGGAGTACAGCTGGTCTGCTGCGCCGGCTTCATGAGGATCCTCTCACCTCGCTTCGTGCAGCTGTGGCGCGGACGACTGCTCAACATCCACCCGTCTCTGCTGCCGCTGTTCCCCGGTCTGCACGTGCACCGTCAGGCTCTGCAGGCCGGGGTGCGTGTGTCGGGCTGCTCGGTGCACTTTATCGAGGAGGAGGTGGATGCGGGCGCCATCCTCGTGCAGCGCACGGTGCCTGTACTGGCCGGAGACACCGAACAGCAGCTGGAAGAACGTATCAAGACGGCCGAACATGTGGCCTACCCCGAGGCTCTGCATCTGGTGGCGACGGGCGCGGTCACCAGAGGCCAGGACGGTCGCCTGCTGTGGCGAGAGTCGCACTCGGCTGGGAAGTAGTAAAAGGGACTGACTGTTCAGCTAGATAGCACGGTAGGTAGGAGGCGACCATTTGAGTAATCGTAATTCATACTGTTCTGGGGATCTGAAGTGCAGTTTTATCCGATTTGTGTTGTTTTTCGAGGCGAGTTTGTGTTGAGTCTGATGATATTGCAACTTTGTGAACTGCTATATGAAAGACTCACCTATCTGTATGCGTATCGCAGCACTACTGCCGTTCCAATACCCGCATAACTGATAAGTGATGGATAGGGGATGATAAGTGACTGTTCTGCGGCGATATGTTAGTACTAGTATATGTTATTGTTAGGCTCGTAGGGCCCGTGGGTCAGCTGTAAGAATCTTGGGTCAGCCAAGGCATCCGTTTGCACTTTGCATGAGACTGGGCTGGGATTGGTGAAGGATACCTACCGCCCCGACCGGCGACCGTGGCTACCTGCTGTGAGTGCGACTTCTTCATGTTCGATGCGACTGCGAGCAAGCGAGTTTCTCATGTGCCATCGTTTTTCTTGACAAGCCCGCCTGTCGGTTATTTGTGTCATTACCTGATGGCTGTTAAATATAATAAGTACCTACCTAATATAACAAATATCGTAGCTATACCTACCTACACCACCGTTTTTCCGCAGACGATCTTATACCTACTGATACCGTTCCATTCGAGCTAGAATTTTGCCGAAGGGTTTTCACTTTTCTTCTAACGTAGGCTCGAAGATCCATATTCCGAACTGCCATTCCCTCAAAAGGAGCCAGGCACCGCGTACGATTACTTACGATCGCGATTTTGCGATTTTTCAACTGTTCGGTGGGGGCATTGCGGTGGGGTCCATCTGAAAATAGATTTTTGTGACGTCATTAAAAATATTTCGGGCATGTGACCTACATTCAGGGCTGGCAAAATCGTTCCTTGATTCGACCTTGGACTCTATCGGCCTCTGTTTACTATATGCTGGCGGGATTTCGCTGGAAAAATCGGGCGGTTGTCTTCAATTTTTGCTTCACATCGACTTTCATCATTGAAACAAAAAGGTGAGTATTTTGTTTATTGTTTTGTCCAGTCGATTAGGGTGTTAAATCAATGTGAGTGAAGAAATTCGCCGTTTTTCATGGTGCGCCATTGTCGCAGGTGCGCCACTTCCATTGTTGCTAATTTACGTTCTTTTGCTTTTATAGCCTCAGAAATCGCTTAAAATTGCCTTAACTGTAAAGTTGTTTAAAGTTTAGGGTAAATGTCAAGTTTAAGTCCTAAGAAGATTTCATTGATAAATTTTTCATATTTTTACATTATTTGACATCCTGAATCCAAAAATGATACTCATATGTCTCGCAAATAAAAGAAAAAAACATAATCAAACCTGACCTAACCTTACCTACATACCTATAACCTACCAACCTACAACCTACAAACCTAACCTAACCTAACCTAACCTACAAACCTACCTACCTACAACCTAAAACCTACAAACCTACAACCTAACCTAACCTCAGTAGGCGAAACTATGGTCAAGCGTACCCATTTTCGGGAACGCATTTTCGTTCCCATGTTTGGGAACGATAAACCCAAATATGGGAACGCCATGTAGGCATTATTTAAAACAAGAAAAAGAACCGTTAAATGACGTCCAAAAAATATAAAACGATCGTGAACCGCCTGATATTTGTCTCAATATTGTTGGGAAAGAGTTTGATATTGTAAGGCCCATCGTAGTTTCAAATCGTTCCCCTATTTCTAAAGCAGTCCATCATCCGGGCCGCGAGCCCAAATTTGGGAACGCTCTCGTACACTGGCGCTGCAAGCGTTCCTTATTATGGGAACGGCGTACCCAAAATTGGGAACGATTTCACCGACGCCTTTCAGGGGCTCTTTTCATTAACAAGCATCACGTCCAACGCCGCAAATTATTGTAAACGCAACAATCATCAGATGACCTTTCCGGCAAGACCGTTGCATGTTTCGCCCGGTCTTCTGCGCTTTTATTCCCGTCGATCTCGCAGCGGGCACGCCCCCCTCTGCAGGATTATGCAATTCACAACGCTCAGCGATGTTCAACAAGGTCTTCCATACCTATATCCACCGTCCGCGCCGAGGGTGGAGACATGTCAAGCACCTGTCTGTTTATCACCGATAGTTGACGAGCACAAGGAAGTATCCAAAAATGGGAACGCTGAATATGTTACACCCTCAAAACACCTAGTCCCAATGACAATCTAGTTTTTTCCTTTCTTAATGAGTGTAAGTGGCAAAAGGCCTGGTAGGATGGGCACGAGGAATGATCGAAATCAGCATAAAAATTATAAATAAGCCACACAGAGCGACCTATATAAGAGAAATTCCCCCAAAACGATCACGCTTAGAAACACGGAAGACAAAAACCACGCTCATGACGCTCCTTATAAAACAACTCTAAACAGCTAGCATCCAAATAAAATATGTCTATCTGGCATGATATAATACAGCTGAATAATTTTAAACCACTGAAACTGAGTTTACAACAGTAGTTCGGTAAAATCACTGACGTTCCATGCGGTCGTGCGCCCCGACACCAAATGTCACCAATATTACCCCCGGACTGTCCGCGTGTTCGCTTGCATATGTCAGCATCTGGTGTCGCCAGTATGAAACTTCATAACCAGGCGAAAATTTTTATACTTGACCTCAAAATGTAAAAAACGCTTCATTTTCCTTAAAATTGCAAGTTAAATGTAGTATAACCCATGTTTTCACCATTCCGTCATTTCAAAAAATCATTAAAAATATCATTCGACGGTCAATTTCCTTGTGCAACGGTCAGATTAAAGATAATTTTATAGAGACTTAGTAGATACTTAAATTAGCGTGCACTTTTTTGAGACGTGATGCACTAATGAGTTTTAGTGGGCGAACGGACGAAAAATTACCTTCCGTTCCCATAAATGGGAACGCCCGTTCCCATATTTGGGAACTCCGTTCCCAAAAATGGGAACGTTCCTATATTTGGGTACTCATGACCATAGTTCCGCCTACTGACCTAAAACCTAAAATTTTTGCTGTTTCATATTCGTATCAACAGCGCCACAATTGTAGTTAGGACCTAAACTTGACATATACCAAGTTTAATGCTTGGTTTTGTTGCCTGCAGTGTTTGCATTGTGATGCAAGCAATTTGGTGAAAGTTTCTAGTGATTTGCTCGTATTTCAATTCTTTCCATCTCCGGGTGGCCATTGCAATTACCAAGAGGTGGTCTAAGGGTGCATATTTGGAGATTGCAATGCAAGTTGAGGCACTTTCAAATAATTATAATTCCAAGATTATGATCAGCCAGCAGTTGTGATATGATGCTTTGCAATTGTATGCTGATACCCCCACCGGCCACCGTTGTAGTTTGTACCACTGCCACTCATTACCATGTATGGCATATCTCACAATGGACCACCATGATGTGTGTTTGCAGTCTATAATGGTCAATGCAAGGACACCAAATAAGCAAAACCAACCGATGATCTGTTGAATAGTGGCTGAGCTAACTTTGATTTCATGTAAGACAACTTTTCCCCAGGATCTTTTGGCATTTGTCCAGAAAATTTTGATTATCATTTTGCATATTCCATAATCCATTCTGAATATCTTATGATCTGACCACTGCCTGGTAAAACAGTTCTCAAGTTAAAGTGGTGAAAAGTTTTCAACAATACAAAAATGATATTTGATTGAATAGTCAGAGACCAGAGTCGTAACAACAGGTTACATATCAATATCACATTGTAGTTAACCAACTAAAATCCTGGTTAACTATGGACAACACCTGATCATTTGTTACCTATATTTCCAGCTTTCAATGGCCATCCCATCACATTTGTAGCTCCTATTCTTGGTCCCTTTTTACCATTTTTAAAGTTTTTTGTAGTGCGGCCTCAGTTATGTTATGATCACCGAAGAGTCAATGTTGGCCATATGAACTCATTGATTGCTTAGCAGTTGTATATGTTGCATGCTGACAAATATCTGCTAATGAAATTGGAAATAAAGCTATATTTTTTAGACTTTGTTATTAAAGCTAGGAATGTAAATGCCATTAGAAAACTGACATTTTTTATTGTTGCAGAGTGCAAGGTAACAAGTTTTTGTGATCAAGACTAGCCAGCTCTCTGGATAACCACCACCTGATTGAAGTTCCAGTGGCATTCCCATTCAGCAACAAACCTGGAAATTGTAGCTGCTTGTGTGAACTAATCTAGAACTACAACTCAAAGTCTGCACCATTTGTCTGAATTGAAAGGAAGGTCCTAAGAAGTTCTGAGTCTCTATTTTTGTATATCTCCCAGTACCTTCAGCAGTTTCCATTGTGAGTATAGATAAGTAACAGTTACCTCTGCTGCGCAGGCAATATTATTATTGCTTCAAGTACCCAGAAGCTAATTTTAGGTTTGTCATTTTTCAACCTTTTTGATCCTTACAAAATACTTAACATGTTTTTGTCATGTGGTTTTGCTGTATTCACAGTTCCTTTTTTCCATTAATGTTTTCACTGTAATATTCAGCTATCTGAATTTACGCTACATGTGTGAAACACAAATTTTTTTCACAGATGGCACGCAAGCGTGAGCCGCCGCGGTCTCCCCGTCAGAAGAAGACGCCGTCGGCCAGCGGTCCCAGTGCCGAGCAGGACCACGGCTATGTGAAGATGCGCGCGCAGCTCGTCCAGCTGGGCCTTCAGCTGCGGGAGATACCGGGCGACGGGTGAGGAGCGGACGGATAATGGCTGGTGGGCAGCGGGACATTTGAGCAGAAAGGAAGTCTGGGGTAGCGATGGGATGGGTGTGATCAGTAGCTGGAAGGATGCCATGATTTGGGTGGATGAATCTTTGCTCACCTGAACTAGAAAATAGTCTCAACAATTGTTTTGCGCTTTAAACAGTTACAGCAAAACAATTTTCTTAGCCCTGAGGCCTTAACCTTCGTTTGTCTATCTGTAACAAGTTTAGGATTAGTACATGACATAGAACCTTGCATATAGTCAGGCTAGGGTGTTACTGAGATGACTGATGCATTCAGTATTAACTCCCACAATGCATGATCAAATGACTGCCCTAAGAAATATCTGTCTCACTCACCATCGTATAATGTCTGCAGGAACTGCCTGTTCCGCGCTCTGGCCGATCAGCTGACTGGCTGCGCCGGCGACCACAAGATACACCGCCGCGAGACGGTCGACTTCATCGTGCAGCACCGTGACGAGTTCGAGCCCTTCGTCGAAGACGACGTGCCCTTCGACCGACATGGTATAAAACTTTTTATGTGGGAACTGGGATAATAGTTACATTGCACATTTTCCTCGGTATTGTGGTATTAACTATTAGGCATCATCTGTGCTATTTTCTTTTTGTAAAACGCACCTAATTTTATTCAAGCAGACCAATTAGGGGGTCAGGCTACTCCATCATTGTCCCTCATATTTCACGTCGTCTTTCCAGTGGCGTGTCTGGTGGACGAGGGAACGTACGCAGGAAACGACAGCATCGTGGCCTTCGCTAGGAACCACGGCGTGACCATTGTTATACACCAGGTGAGTATTGACTGTCAGAAGGACAGTTAATAGTCTAGGTCATGTCATAGTGTAATAAATAAGTCATAGTTATTTATTACACTATGGTCATGTGACGATCTTTAGTGTGGAGATGAGGCGAGATTCATGGTTATCGATCGGGTTTTTACTAAAGCGTGCCATTACCAGCTGATTCCAGTTGGATGCATCAATCTTTGACATGATTCTGACTGAGTGGCTCAGTTGGGTCTTGGGTGTCAATACGTCTCTAGTCACAAAAGTTAAGCCACAAAGAAGCTAAAAACAAAAAGCCACAAAGAATTACGAAAATAAGATGAAAATAGAATCGTGATTTTGCCCACTTTACAAGTTTCGCCCTTCTTTAGTCTGTGGCCCTGTGATGGTCATCATATATGTTCCTCCGGTCAAACTTCGCTGATATGTGCTTGACCTCTGGGCTTTGACGCCGTCCGCTGACCCTTTCCCCCCTCCCCGGCAGCTGGAGGCCCCACTCTGGCAGATCCCTGGCGACCCGGACAACCTGGCCGAGGCGCCCCAGCTGCACATTGCCTACCACGACGGAGAGCACTACAACAGCGTGCGGCGCATGGGGGACCTCGGACAGGGACCGGCCAACGTCTACATCAACGTGAGGAAACATGGGGCTGGGGAGAGGTGTATGGAGTGGATGCAAAGGAAGGGATGGACTTAAGTCACAATTAACGTTTGCCCATTTTTTTGTTCTAAGAGTTATTGAGTTCAATGCTTTTGTAGTGTTATTATCAGGAAGGTGTTTGACGATTTTACCTTGACAGTTGGCATTTTAGGGGAATACCCTTGAATGACATCTCATTTAGCTGTCTTCCCCAGTATACGTAACTGGTATATATTCGAGTAGCTAAGTATAGCCACTTTCTTCGACCAGCTTGGTCTATATCTGAACCCCGTATTCCCTGCCCGTTTCTGTACAGCTGGAGGCGCCCACCAAGCCGCCGACCACCTCTGCCGAGGAGCGAGAGGTGATGGCCCGCTCCCGGTGTGCTGATCTGGCCGAGGTGCGCCGCGCGCTCAACGACTGCGCCGGAGACGTGGATGCCGCCGCCGAGTTCCTGCGCGCGCTCAACTGGGGACAGGAGGTCGATGGTGAGGACGGGGAAGGAAAGGGTTTTAGGGACAGGCGAGGGTACGTGTTTGTAGGGATTGGTGGCCAGTCGTACTTGAATTGGGCTGCGTTGGTTATGTCAATGTAACAGATTCGTGGACTACGTCTTCAGATCACCGATGACAAATTTGAGCCGATCTGTTTTCCGTTGTGCTTTTGCTGTGTGTCGTAAGTCTACTTTCCTGTTTTTTTTTTTATCGCTTACTCTAACTAGCTCCAGTATCAATCAGTTAAGGCTGTGAATGATGTATCTTGGTAAATTGACTCCTGACTTCATCCCACCATCGTGCTAACACAGTCTCCCTCCTCTGCGCCACAGACGCCCCGGCGGCGCCGTCCTCGCCGCATCAGCTGACCAAGGCGGCTGCCGTCGCCACCGCCGCCAAACTGCGCAACGACAAAAACGCCGGACAGGTATGAAGGGAACGGGACGTGTAGTACCAATGTTTCTAGCTCTCAATTACAATGCGAGCGAATGTGCGAATGCGTGGGAAAAACTAATGGACCCGCTGCGCTGAAACTTGGTTGGCTTAGAAATGGAAGCTTCAGAAAATCAAGAATTACATTGACAACATCTCTGCCCCATTGCGTTTCCTGCAATTACTGTTTTGCTATCATTTTCTGCTTCCTATGAACCCCAGTACCATGTTCATTGTTCCCCACCGGCATTCGGTCTCCCTACGGCATGAGGTGGCGCTGGCCCCTGGCTTCCACTGAGTTCAACCCTCCTACCACCAGGTGGCGGGTCGTCTGGATCGCCGACAGCGGCGGTCGGAGGAGCGAGACCGTCGCCGACGGCGGAAAGCCAGCGCCGAGTCGGGTGAGCTGGGTTCCTCTCCGCCGGCCGCCGTCGGCCACCTGGCAGCCCTCACCATCTAACGACACGGAGAACGCCTCAGGTCAGCCGCGCAGGGCAGTCGCGCTGACGCCCAGCGGTGTGGTCGGGGTGAAAGGCGGGGGAGGACGGACACTGGCGGGGATTAGTTGATGACTGATGAACACCTGACAGCGAAGGGGTTTGGTGGCCGAGTTGATCCTTATCGAGCCCAGAAGACGCTCATCTGGTGAAAATCTGTGTAGTTCGCGCAGGTTCTGGTTTCCTGTTTTGTAGATATATCTTGGCTAACATCGATTAGGGTACAAAGAAGACAGCCAGTAGTGGGTTTGGAGATTACACTTGACCCATTGCTGCTTTGAGGGTTTGGGCGAGGATCATTCGGTTCCCAACCTCTGTCTATCCTCGACTCGTGGCTTGGGTTTGTCTTAATGGCCAAGATTGATAACCGTCACACCCCGACACTATCTCCCCGGCTCGTCGTGTTCCTGTCTTGCCGTCTCCCAGACTTTGCGTCGTCTGGCGTTTGGCAAAGGATGCCTCGCGCGGCTGGCCTGCCTACCGTCTACCTGCCGGTCGGCTACCGTTCACGTGCTCTAAGACCGCCAATGTTAGACCTGCTGCGGGCAGATTCTAGCTGATGGGTTGAGCGTACGTTGGTTTCTCTCCTGGCGTGTAGGCAAACAAGTGCGTGCGAGTATTCATCGTGCGGCCTCCGTAGTGACTGCTGCTGTCTCGCGTATACGGAAAATGGACGTTCGCTCCGTAAACCTGTCAGTCCGTCGTTCTTGTCTGGACGGTGTGAGTGTAGGAGTGTCACTCGGCGGAGTTGTTGGGCGGCGGGCTGCGTCCTGATGCAAGTGTGCTCGCTGGCGTGTTTTGCGTGGTCGGATAGTTACGGCGCAGTGTGGCCTGACCGGCGTGCTGTGGTGTAGTGAGAGGACCGGCCTCTTCTCCCGGATCCACTAACCCGCGATCCTAATGTTTCCGTCGACCGACGCGGCGCCTGTCCCTCCCCGTCCACAGGCGAGCGGCTGCGTGGCGCTGGCGGCTCGGTCGGGTGTCCCAGCCATCTCTCGGGGGATCTGTCGGTTCCTCCTACACGGCTCTGTCCTGGTTGGTCCCATTACTGCGTGTTTTCGTATGTGTCGGCGCGGCGCGGTGGTTCTGAACGAGTTGTGGTCTCTTGATGAGCGCGAGAGCACGGTAGCAGGTGTCCTGTGTGGTATTCTTCTAACGATTGGCACGGCTGTTTCCCTGAGGCGGCTCGCCGACTGAAGTGTGATTGATTTGGTGCTGATTGATTATAGTAACGTTTATTTAACCGATCCAACAGCCGTGTGATTTGTTTGCGTTTACTGAGTGCAAGTGGGAGCACACTTATGAAAATTTATTACGTTTGAGTCTGTGTTAATATCCTTGGTTATTTCTCTGGGTGGGAAGACGGATCGGAGTATGTCTATTCGATAAGACATATTAAAAACTGTAAGATCGCCTGCTGTGGTTACTGAGAGAGAATGTTTCGGGAGCTAGTAGCGGCTGTGTGACCTACATTGAGTGAGAACTGATCAGTCAAGAAAGGGGAGAGGGATGGGAAAGGTTGCCGAGGTGGTTGGCTGTGCGGACGGTCGTTTGGAACTGGTGCAGTGCTGGGAGGGGGATCGAATAACTAGCGGAAACTATAGATGTTTATCTGGCTGGGTCGGGGCGGTTCAGCTGCGGAGAACTCGTTCTTATGTCAGAAGGTTGTGCGTGCGGCGAGACTCTGTATGGTCGCGACTCATGAGTCGATGGCTCTACTCTGTGCGCCGCGACTCACTGTGACTCTCCGGTGGGCGGGAGGGCAGGGCAGGGCGTGACTCTTCAGGGCTGAGCTGTGCCTGGCCGGGCACATGTGACAGGAAAGCTCGCTGTGCTTAAATACTATATATAGTTCACTGGTAACAGGCTTGATTGGTTGTGCTTAGAAAATATATTTTGCAACACCATCGTGTTTGTAACTAATTGGGTACCGATTAGCACAGTACATAGCTCGTCTATATCACCTTCAAATGTGTCCTTAGAACAAAGGTGCAGCAAACAGAAAACAGGAATATAGATACCGGACATACACCAATAGCCAATTGATCTTTTATTAACCCGGCAAATGCATGTTATAACTGCTGCAACTGAATTTCCATGTAACTTAAGTCAGCAGCGATGACTTCTGAGGCTGTCAGACAGAAGTGCTTAGCGGATGAAGCATTCCCAGAGCTGCGTAACTTGTTGTACGGGTCGTCATGTGCTGTGCAAAGCTCTGTTTGGGGCGGTGCGACTAGCTTTCAAGTGATGACACGACCACCTCAACACGTCAACATGTCTACCGTATTGGCAGGATATCACCGCCACTCGTACGACAAAAACCGTTTCTTCTTCAAAGGCCCATATGTCTGATGATAAAACGCAGAATTGGGCCTCGGGGCTAAAAGCTTGTTGACTTGATGCCAAAGTGAATGCATGCAGCTTCGTGTTTTCCGGATGAAGACTGTCAGTCTATTTATTTTTGTTGCAAATATTTTGCATCCTTTCCCCGGACTTCCTATGTTTAGCGGAAAATTTCCAACTTTACTTTAGTCGACGTCCGGTCCATTGATATAACAGTCTTATCCTGCTCCTCTGTTACATATGAATATGATACTTGATAGATTTTCCTCTGACTAAGTTTGACTCCTCTGTTCAGTCAGATATCATACAACTTCCTCTGTTCAGTTTCTTCCTCGGCTGTACTTGTTGATGGAGCTCAGGACGTTCCATCCCGGGAAGGCGATGACTACAGCGCCTATTCGGCAGCAGCGTCGGCAGCTTTCTTTTCGTCCTGGCCTTCGGCAGGGGCGCCGGCACCGGAGTCGTCCACCGTTTTGGCCGTGTCTCCCATTGTCTCGGCCTCGATCTGGCTCCTGTCCTCCGGTCTGTGGGAAAGGGGAAACATGTGAACAAGCGAATACTGCAAGTCATCGAAAAATCGTCGCCGGACATTTTCCCTGTTGTAAGCTTGTTGAATTATCCGTTTCCGCAATCCCCTTTGTGAGAATCGGGATATTCTCTCAGGTTCATATCCCTTAGGCATTATTTCTCGTCTTATGCTGCATGAAATTACTGATGCCGTTGTGGTGACCACCACATCCTTTCGTCATCACCTTTCCCTCAGCTCTTGTCAAACATTCTGCGCTGCACGCTCTGCATATGTATGCCCACCCTCTGCTGTTCCGTATTTCCGTCGTTTTCCTTTTTCTCACTCCCCTCCCATCCCAACTCCCAATCCTTTCCCGTTATGTCCCATCCCTTCCCACTCCTTCCCCATCACTAACGCCACGTCGGCGTCCCAGACGCGAAGGATGCCGTCGTCGCTGCCGGTGTAGAGTCGCTTCCTGGCCACCTGCATACACGTGATGGCCGCCTCGTGACCCGAGTAGCAGCGCAGCAGGCGACCGGTGTTGGCGTCAAACGCGCGTGCCACCGAGTCCGTGCAGCCGGTGAACACTGCGTTAGAATGGCGGGAGGGAGGGAAGAGTCAGAGGGAGAATGGAAGGCAGCTAAGCTAGCATTGCTGCTACGGTGATTGCCGGTAGTAGACGTTGTTCTTTCCAACGGCGGTTTGCGTTTTTAGAGCTTCCTAACAGGGGCTGCCAGGTGCTGAGGACTGCTAGCTCATCGGCTTTGTGATAGGTGACTGCTTAATTCCTTAGTCATCAAAAGTGTAACGGGAGCGGGCTGGACTGCAATATTTTCCCGCTTACTACTCACGCTCTCTCTCGCTCTCTAGTTAGTAGGATGGTAATCCAATACTTAGCCACACTGATGCGAGATCAGGGATGTGCTACATACAATAGCCGGTCTGTACGCCGTGTGTTACTTACGGATTCCCTCGCTGAAGCGTAGCGTGTTGACGGTGTCCCTGTGGGAGCCGTAGGTTCTGGTCAGGTCGCCGAACTCTGTGACGAAGCGACGCGCCTTGGTGTCTGCAGAGCCGGTGTACAGCATCTGGTTCACCAGCAACATGGCCGAGACCGATTCACCGTGACCGGAGATCACCTGTGAACGGGAGGGGTATGAGAGGGATGGAAGGCAATCGGTACCTGTTTGCATTGGAAATCAGCGGATGTGTTTTGGTGTTATGCTGTCTTGTGCTTATGTATGCAGTTATGCAGTTGTGCATGAATATTCACCTCCTGTGCTACTGCAATTTGCTGTGTGCAGTGTGTTGGTGTTCCAAGACGGTATACACGTTTTACTGGGCATTGTCTTCCAGTGAACGTGTGCGGCTATAAAAGCGCCGAACTATGTATAAAGTACCCCCTCTACGTTCCTCGGTATACCCATAAATCACACAGGTGTGTCAGCTACAGCATCGAACCTATATTGTACACCACTCTACCGTGCCCAATAAACCCACCAGTGTGCAGACGCCCTTGTGGATCTCCCACCGGCGCACAGTTGCTTCAGCTTTAGTGGCGTTCTACCGAACCCACTACACAGCACTCTACCGTGCCCACTCACCAGTGTGCAGACGCCCTTGTGGATGTCCCAGCGGCGCACTGTGGTGTCGTCTCCGGCGGTGTAGAGCAGCTTCCCCGTGCTGTCGATCGCCATCAGCATCACAGCTCCGCGGTGACCCTTGAACACCTGTCCGACGGGAAACGAGCACATTGTTATTGTTCTACTGGCTGTACTATCAAACTGATACGGTTGTGAACTGACTGACCGATTCGGGGCATCTCCATGCTGCGTGTAACGCAGGGAGTGCTAACGCAGTGAGTGCGCTTTTTGCTCAAACACGTCATCAGTCCAAAAGTGTTGCTGGTCGGATAGCCGTCTTCCAAGAAATACAGCTGTAAACTCTGGCTGATCGTGGGCCGAAGAGCAAAGCTGAGCGAATAGGAGCATCAGGAAACCCGACTCTAACAATGACCATCTGTGTGTCTTCTCCTTACTGCCTTAGCTGCCGCGCCCCGCACCTTACGTCCCCTCGTACCTTGAGCCGCCGACCGGTAAACAGTACGCCCCTCCTACTCTGCTCTTATCCGCTGCTATTCGATGACCTGTGACTCCCCTCTTAGTCTTACCTTGAGCTGCTGTCCAGTAGCCAGTGCCCAGGAGCGAGCGGTGCCGTCGGCCGAGCCCGTGATGAGGATGTCCCTCGGGTGGACACCGTCCTCATCCTCTTCCTCAACGACCTTCTGTTCGCCCTCTTCGTCGTCTTTCTCTCCCTCGCCGTGTCCGTTCTCCTTGGCGTGGCCGTTGGGCTGGGAGGGCTCCTCGTCAACGTCTCCCGGCACGAAGCAGAGGGCGTACACGGTACCCGTGTGACCCTGAGGTCAAGGTCATAGTGAGGGTCGCAGAGTGTCCGTGAGAGGATGAGGTCAAGTTTTAAGGTCATTTAGGGTGTGTCCCTGTTTTTAATTACGGAGATGCTTTTATAACTTTGCTTATATATTATTCCAATTTGATCGCGAGAGTTCTTGAAAGACATGCTAGAATATGTATGATGGCTGACGTTTACCTCGAATATTTTGAAACGTTTTAACGAATTCTAGCCTTCTGAAAGTCAAATACTCTTTTTTAACGTTAGCGAGATAAAGCGGTACCTATGTAATCTTCACGCCCTGCGAACGGTCGCACGTTCCTCACCCTGAATGTTCGGATCCACATATCGTCCCGGGGGTCGTCGTCGGTCCTGTCTCGCTCCCGGGGCTCCTTGCCGGCCTCGGGGAGGTGCATGCGCCACAGCATACACGTCTTGTCGGTGGACGACGAGAGGATGAACTCGGGGGTGCAGATCAGCCGCTGGATCCGCTGCGAGTGACCTGGCGAAGGGTGGGGGCACGGGATGTGTGAGTTCTTTGGCTCCTGCCCTGACAAGTGTGACTTGTGAGCCTGGGGTAAGTGGTTTGTTGCTGTTTTTGTGATGACGTGACCTATTTTCTATTTGTAATAATGTTCGCAGCCGATTGACGAACGACTGTTTATTCGTGACACCAGACTGACATTTCCCGAACGACCGCTTATTCGTAACATCAGACTGATATTTCCCTGTGTTACTGATGCTAACTAACTACATGCGTCAAAGGCGAGTGATTGTCGTTTAGTTGTGGCAGCAGGGTACGCCGTTATTGACCTATATCGCTGACAATATATCACAGGCGGGCTGTATGTTTGTGTGTGCTGGATGATTTGTGACTGCAGGACGTCATTTTTATGTGTCGTTGGTTGTACGTACATGCTGGTAATGCTGAATATACTGATACTTTCGGGCTGGTAATACTGGTTGGTACGGCGCAGAGGTTAGGTATTGTTGGGTATTTGTGTGCACTGTAGGGTATGCGGCACTACAAGACGTCTTTTTTGTGCCAAATGGGGCATTCCACGTCAAATCGAACAAAAATCGGCTGTTTTGCACCTTACCATCAGCGATTTCATTATAAATTTGTGAGCGAGTTCCTGTGTCTCCCCGGACATTACATTGATGTTTTTTGCACATTCTGACCACAGGTCTTCTAAATATAGGGCATCAAATTTTTACAAAATGTTGCATCTTTATATTTTTGAACGACCATAACTTTGGTTGTACTTGTTTGATTTGAATGAAATAAACCTTACTGTTTAGGTAATTTCTTAAGCATTTGTTTAGAATTGCATCGACTTAAATATATGACTTTGAAATTTGCTTAACTCTGTTCTTAAGCACAAAAATTGAAATAGCAAAAAACACGCCACCTTCGATTTGGCTCATTTTCATATATTTTATTGCCTACCATATTCTTAACAACCTGTGAAAAAATTAGAGTGGGCCATTCATAAGTTTTGAAGAAAATGGCACATATGCAAACGTATGTTAGCACGCTCAGTGGAGGGGGAAGAGTGAATTTCGCCCCACCCCTCCTGTTTTTCGCCAATATCTCATAATATTGATGCGAAATTACTTATGGCTACCTGTCCAGAATTGAATTGCACATCTCATCGTGCAAGCAATAAGAAAATCGATTCACAACTGTTCTAGTAATAGCGGTGTAAAGTGAACATCCTGTCGCCGCGGCGACGCGGCGACTCGGCAGCCTGCGCCGACCGCTACGCGCCGCCTGAATTGTAGACTGTGCCGGGACGGAACGGAACGGTTCCGTCTTTACATCGCGCTCCTTACCGCTGATTACGTTCGATTCGCGTCAAATTTTGTGAGAAGACTAAGAAATGTACAGGCAATCTTATGGTGAAAGAATTCTGAAAATATCTTGGTAAACAATTGAAATATGAACGTGTAAACACAAAATTGTGACTGCTGCGTTTCCCGCGTCGGCCGATCCCGCCTCAGCCGGCGACATGTTACTCTTAGCAGGACTCTAACTGCCATATTTGTTATCGGATTAACTAGAAATTCCCTATACATACTCAAAAATGTATGTTCTTTCGTAAAGTGAAGATCAAAAGACGTGAAGATATCGTTGCGTGATAATGTTTTCGTTGAATTTATTTCATGATGCATTTCCACACGGCTCAAAATTCACCGCAAAATACCGTTTGCCTGAGACACTTTTACAATGGAACGTGAATGCTTGACTACGATGACTATGCATTTCCATTCTCGCAGAGTTTGGGATATCACTAATCAGCAATCATTCATTTCAGAAAGTGTACACAAGCAAGCATGTCTTGACTCTGTCTTTCAAGGTCACGCGCGGTTGCGTGATGTTGATGCATGAAAACGGCGTTTGCCGCGAAAGTTATGAATGGCCCACTCCAATTTTTTCACAGATGGTTAGGAACATTGTGACGGACATAATATGTAAAAATTACTCAAATCGAAGGTGGCGTGTTTTTTCCTATTTAAATTTTTCTGTTTTAATTCAAGGTCAAATGCATTTCAAGGTCACTTCAATTTAATTTTATAATTAAAAATCAAAGCCTTATCAATTGCCTACAAGACCCTGTTAATATCATTTTGATACCAGAAAAGGAACCAGAGTTATAAGCATTTAAAAAAATAATGTGTGGCATTTTTGGCTATATTCGATGACCTATATCTCGGCGATACGTTATCAACTTCCGAAAATATTATACGTAACTCAGTTTTGAACCATGCCCAGTCTGCCTACAAATTTTCAGAAAAATCGAAGGGGATGACGGATTTCGGTGTTTGATTTGACGTGGAATGCCCCAAATGCTTTCTTCAGGACCGAGGGATTTGTTGAGTTTTCCGCACGAGACCGAAGGTCGAGGGCGGAAAATTCAACAAAGCCCGAGGTCCTAATAGCCCAATACATAATCCTACAGGTACTTGGTAAATTTTACACGCAAATTGTCACATTTGAGTCTTGGATTGGGTATATGATGCAAAATAATCCAAGCATTGGTGCAAGAGGATTTTGGTGCAAGAGGCCTCTGGCTCTATCTAATCCCGTCTCCCTGTCACCGACCTTCGTAGACGTACTCGCAGCTGACGTCCACCATGGACCACTTGCGGATGGTCTTGTCGGCACTGCCGGTGATGACGTGGGTGCCGACCACCGCCAGCTGCGTGATGTAGTCCGTGTGGCCCCTGCAGACGGCCAGACGAGACGGTTTTAATGACATGTTTTTGAAGAGGACGGAGGGCGGGCAAGTGGGGGGGGGGATGGACACTCAGAGGACATGTGCTTGCTAGTGGTGGTGTAAATTAGCGCACGGCATGCTTTCGAAGTTGTCTGCTCAAGCTGATCGTGCCGATGCTGTGCGTAGTCGAATCGCTTTCTTACGGTTGAATATTGTTCATCTTCATCAAAATTTGTCGTAGCATGTTCCGATCGGATTATATGAGCCAGACTATTAAAAAGTCGTGATTTGAGAAAATGTTCAGGGAAGTCTCAAGTCTGATAATTCAACTAATATCAATTCAATCCAAACTGACAACATAGTTACAACCCGGACATGAATCTGCCCAGCCCTCTGCCGCCACTCGCTCTATCTTACTTGAGCCTGCCGAGGCACTTGGGCTCCTCTTTGACGATGTCCCAGATCCTGACGACCTTATCCTCCCCTCCGGTGAAGAGCATGGAGGCGTCTCCGCTGAGCTGCATCACATTGATGCTGCAGTGCTGCCCGACCTTTGGCTGGTGGTCAGAAATGGCGTCCACCTCCCATGTCTGGTTACGGTCCCGGCTGGCGCCCTGACCCATCCTGGCGAGTCGGGGTGGCACCTGGGGATGTTTCTGGTTGGGGGGTCTGCTCCAGACGGCCTGAAAGCATGAATAAATACAGTTGAAATGTTGCTTATGCTGTCAGCCTACAATTTTTTGGTTGCCTTATAAACCATTTAGTTAATTATTTAATCTTAGTTTTGTATATGTTTGATTTAGCTCGTTTGTATTTAGTGGCTATTTACGTGAAATGATTATGTCCATTGTCCTTGAAACAAGAGCTGCGTTGTGCATTTTGCGCAGTTGCGCTCGGACCCGGTTTGGAGACCGGCCCGCTGTGTTGCCGGCGGCCCTCGGTAACCATGACCCGACGTTCAATCGATGTGAGAGGTCACGGGTATCGCCGCCGGCGTCTGTGATTGCTTAATGCTTGCCCAATGGACCTCGGACGTCATCGGGTAGAAAACGGCCACGGGGGCCGGCCATACCAGCTCATGTTTGTTTTTGGTTGTTATAGTCCCGTTAGCTAATTATTATTGCGTCATTTTGTCAAGTCTAACTAATTGAATACTTCATATAAGGACTAGCCCTGGACTGTTTAAATAATGAGACATGAGTGCTCCTAAAGCGGTCCTTCTCGAAGAAATGCTTAGAAAAGGCTTAGTTTTGCTCGCCTCGTCTACCAAGAGCAATTCTTTATTCGAAAGCTGTCGGGACTTCCGGCCGATTTCTGCGAGGTTCACTCGATCAACATCTCGAGTCTCGACCTTCCTGTTCGTGCGCGCCATCTGAATACCCGCACCTAGCATAGTCCGATTCTGATCCACCGGCTGCGGCACTGTGATAATGCCGCCTATGACTGTGTGAATTGGTATGTGTCGTGCCTTCCAGTCTGATACCGTTTCACATTTGCTCCGACGCTACGTCCGCGTTATCAGATAATTTCCCAAGAGCCTAAGAACCATGAACGTCTGAGCTCATAGGCTAATTATCGATAAAAATTCCTCTGTTTTGTGATAGTGTGAAGTGAACTGTGAACAAATGTTTAAGAAGAAGAAAAAACAAGAAGGGCTATTGTAATTTGTAACGCCTCTTTTCTTTAGTTTAGTCATTAGGTCTCGATGGGAGAAATGGGATCGGAACCATTTTTGCCTTCTGTAGGACATACAGATCCTTTTTCCGTTTTTATTAGCGAGATAGCAAGAACGATGCATTTAGGTTAGTGAGGCCTCTGTCAAATTTACACCGAACTATTGCGAGCTGAAATTGCACCTCAAGGATCGATTCTTATCTATTTCACCGTCTCTTGCACCTGTTTCTGGCCAATAAGGCGCCCTCCTCATTAGCAATTCCAGCCCTGTTGACATTATGCGGCCAATCAGTTTCCAAACCACCTGTGGTCTGAAGACGATCACTGGAAGTCATCAGCGACCTCAAGTGACCAGCTGCCGCCGCCCACACCTTTCTGACCATCAGCCAGTCATGCACAATAGATGAGCTCCAGCGGTTAATCAGTGACACAACCCCCTGACACTGACCTGACTTGAAGACGGTGATGTCAGACGTAGGTGTATCAACTGTCGTCTGCTTCTGTGACGGACCGGGACGTGGTGTCGTCTTCTTACCTTATTTCCTGTCTCCGAACTTTCTCGATATCCCTTGTCTCTCTGCAGCTCTGCAGTTTCGGCCGCACCGTCACACCGCGCAGCTCCGTGACGGTCCGTGGGTCGGCTGTGTTGGTGTCGCTGCCCCGGCACCTGTGTTGTGCCCCTGTTACCTGGCACCGTCGAACGTCCATCGACTCGCACCGCCTGACGAGGGTCGCCTCGACCGTCCCCCGATCGGGCGCTTTGGTGGGCCCCCCAAGTTGGGTAACTGTCGTAGCTAGCGACCTTGCTGGGAGCGTTCAAATATCATGCATGGATATCGAACATCTGATATTGGGCGCGTGTTATTTGGTGTGCACTGTGCAATGAGCCAATGTGTATAATTGGATTGACTGTCTCACCTTGTGTAATATGCACTAGCTTAGCACAATATAGGGTAAGGGCGGGTAAGAGTACGCGGGCGATAAGAGTACGCATCAGCTGTTTCGGTTGCTTAGCAACGCGGGTTTGTCGAGTTCATGAAGTGACATGAAGCCGCCAGTGCGTGCATGGCACCAACGGAACGTGGGCGTTGAGCGGCGACGCTGTTGAGTTTAAGGCGATGAATATTATTTTCGAGCGTTATGATATTATTATGATATGGTACAATAATTTTGATACTTGGCAGTTGAGACAAGGTACATTTCCGTGATTGTTGTGGGAAACTTGTGAGGTTATCTGGGGAAATACTGTACAGTGCAATATTCTGTTTGCGAAGCTTTGCACAACGTTTCGGGGTTGTTTTGTGCGCGAATTGCATGTACGGTAAGAGGACGCACTGTTCAGGAGGGTAAGAGTACGCAGAATTATACATTAAATCGAATATACAGAAATATAGAATTATTAATCTATCGCTCAATGACGATTGTTTTGTAGGTATATCATCAATGGAGCACTGTGATGCAAATGCGTACCCGAAATTCTTCCAAATACGAGTTATTCTCCTTTTTGATTGTGCATTTTTTTAAAGAAACACACGACATGATTATTTCCTGATTTATAGACTTGAAAGATTTATTTTATGTTTTTCTTTTTGGATACTAGAATTAACTTAAATGCCTTCTGAGTTTGAAGTTAAGCATTTGGACAGTGCAAGCTGCATAGGTAGGTGTGTGTTCATATGCTTGCGTACTCCACCCGCCTGGCGTGCGTACTCTTACACACCCCATATGGTAAGAGTACGCAAGTGCAACGGTTCAGAAAATGTCAGTTTTAGACCACTTCCATTTACGCTGAAGGATCGTTGCCCCATGGGTTGATGGCTAATTCAATGAACTTTAATATTCCCTATTTGCGATTTCTTTCCTTCAAATATTAAACAAATGAGAGCAAGAAATCCACTAAGTGCGTACTCTTATACGACTTCACCCTAGATGTATTTTGTGTGGAAAACCTTGTTTGTTTTGCTATTTTTACAGATATGGTGTCATCCATCACAATCAACAGTTATTTTGAACGTTAGTTATTTCCAGGCTCTTACTTAGGTATCGTTACGGTTGTAGGATATCGTAGATGCCTAGGTAATTGTGTTTGCTCGATGAGAAGGCTTACCAGGTTATTTCTTAGGGTCTTCAAACTTTGTATTGAATGATTTGTGTAAGGGAAAGACCAAGTTCATTGACACGAGCAAAAAAGCGCGCGCAAGGTAGACGGTGGACTGTAAATACGGTGCATACCATTTTACGACCTCTGGCCGCCAGCTCTGCAACTGCACTTCGCTGACTGGCCGCTAGTGGCGCTGCCACATACAGGGTGCGCAAAAAGTTCTGGCCTATTTCTGTTATCTGTACTTCGATAAACGAAGGCAATCGGAGTGAATATTATCAATGCTAACACCAAATACTGGTTTGCATTATCAAACCAGATACCTTCACTCGCCTCATGCGCGATATAACCCCCTTATCGGCAATGACCTCCACACGGAGGCGGAAAGATTTGCATGTTTTGATGACGTAGGTGGGGTCCTTCGTCTTTCACATCTTCACGATGTGTGCCTTCAGGGCCTCCAAATTGGAATGGGCTACTCCCTGTGCCTCATCCTGTAAAATGCTCTAGAAGCTTTAGTCAAGGTCGGGTGACTGAGTGGGCAATATCTCATTAAGCCAGCAATTGGCCTCTCCCCCGAGCTCCTCCGTTTGCTTGTGCTGGATGGAACTTGCGTTGTTTGCGGGTGTTCTGTCCTGCTGGAAAACGAAATCGACTTTCGGATACGTCTTCAGGCTCCATGGGATGACGTCACTGTCAAGCAGACGCTCATACATCGTCCCGTTCACCTTCTTATTGGCGTTAATGAAGACGATTGGACGCTTTTTGCCGCCCGACCGTGGACTGTCCTGGATGGCCTAAGTAAGACACGGCAGTCACATTCTCAGAGTTTTGACTGGACGTGACCGGCCTGACCTGGGGGCATCCTCCAGGACCTCCCCTATTCGTATTTGGCTTTGATACGCGTAATTGTTCGCAGGGGGCTCAAAATTTCATTGCAACCTGTTCAGCAGTCATGCCCGATTCGGCCGCCGCGCGCAGGTATCCAACGACACTGTGACGTTTAGCCTGCCTCCATGACTCGCCGTTAATGGTCTGCTTTGTTCGACATCTAGCTGTGTAGCAGGATCATTGAAGATATTGCGTGCGGCTATTGGCTTCCCGAAAAGCAACCGCAGCACGCGTAGGAGCGCTTACTGTGAGGGCCAGAACTTTTTGCGCACCCTGTAAGTTTAATGCTGACCTTCATAAATGAAAACGGTTCTGAAGTCCAATAATTCAAGAGAATCGAGGTGATAATACATGGCACCTGCTTTATCAAGCGATGACCTTTCCATAGTTTATATGGTAATTGCATGCAATAAATGTATCGTTCTGTCCAAATGACGGGATGCTTATCCGAATTTAACCTTCCAGGCGGTGGGGGGGGGGGCATTTTTTTGCCCCCCCCCTTTAGTTTTTTCGATATATCTCGAGAACCGCTGCGCCGATCGTCACCAAACTTTCAGTACCCTCCCGGGAGCAGCTAGCGCACGTGGTGACCAAAAATTTTTCCAAAGGCTATGATAGGTTGGCCGCTAATGACGTCAGAGTGACGTCATTTTTGCCATTTTCGACCCAAAAAAAGGTTTCGCTGGAAGAGCTGTCAGGCCTACAGCTTTAGAGATACAGAAAAATGTTTCAGACATAAAAGGTGTGGAATTAAAAGGGCTACAAAACTGCTGTTTCGGTTTTTCGAATTTTTTGGATTTTGACCCAAAAAATCAAACAATAGATTTTTTGAATATAATAGGCAAAAAATCCAAAAAGTTTTTTGAATTTCGAAAAAACCGGAATATGTGTGATAGCCCCTACCGCCTTCTATCTACATACCAAATTTGAGATCGATACCTCTTTTTTTGGCCAAGTTATAGCGAAAAAACTGTTCAAAATTGATGACGTCAAATTTTCAAACTCAATTTTTAGCAAGTTTAGACCTCGTAGCGCAAAACAAAGACCACCATTAGACTCCCCGTGACGAGCTGCATCGAATCGATACCCATTTTATGCAAAAATATCAACTTTGAAATTTGACCTTTTTTGACCTGACCTTGACCTGACCTCCACCAGAAAGTGACCTAAACCGTACCTGATGGTCTTATAACCAACACCATTGAGTTGGAAATGAAAAACTGGCCATAAAACATGCATCGCATAACCTTAGTAAAGTTGGGCTCATGTGGTGACCCTTGGTGACCTTTGGTGACCTGACCTGTGACCTGACCTGGTATGACCAGTGACCTCTAATAGCAACATATGTACTAGACAACTGACGCCTTATCGCTGATTTTCGACAAAATGCGTTTTACTCGGTGTTATAGCGCTTTCCCTAGAAGCCCCGTGAACGGTGAAACATTTTATCTTTGACCTGACCTGTGACGTCATCGTGACCCCGAGGTCAATGAAATTTGGTTTCCGTCGACAAATTTGACAGGGCTATCGAACGCCGTTTGAATTTTCCGGATCCGTCCAGTAGTTTCGGAGATACGGGGGGGGGCAAAAAAGTGCCCCCCCCCCCCCACCGCGCGGAAGGTGGCTGGTAGGCCCACCGCCTGCCGGGTTAACATCAGGACCTTCAGTCTTCACCCGTCTCAGTGGTCCAAGCAGTGGATACTACAGTCTGCCATAGATGACCTTCTGAGCCTGTTGGGAGCTCCTGATCCTCCAACAGGCTTCTGAGCCTGTTTGCGGGCTCAAAAATGTGGTGTGTTCAGGATGTGGTCCATATCGATAATAGCCGTTTTCACGACGGCCATCTGGTACACATTTGGTGCACATCTGGTACAGATTAGGTGCAGATTTGGTCAAATCATGGGTTCAGTGTGTCTCTTAGCAGCTATCAGCTAGGGTTGCACTAATTGCTTATATACCTGCTTTGCCATATTATCAGAGAGCATCATCGATAAAAACACTGAAATAATTTCATAAAATGAAGATAGTTGCTGTAAAAGAAATTAGGTGCAGATTTGGTAAAATCAGGTGCATTCGCCGGATAGCCCGTCTTGAAAACGGCTAATAGGTACGCAGCGGTGCAAATCGATGCTAACCAGGCCGATGAGAAGTTATGCACGCCCTGATATATTTGGGAGCAGTTTGAGCCAGCTCACGACTTCTAGCTCGGCCGGCCAATGTCTCAGTTCACGGAGAAAATCCGTAGTATCGTGTCTTCGCTCAATGTCGGTATGCCGTTGTATTTGGAATGAGCTTAACGCATTGTCGAGCTGTCTCATCAACGAGTACCTACTCATACTAGGACCTACCCATTATTTTGAACTTGTTTTAAATGGTGTACGTGAAGGATAAGATATTCATCCCTCGCCCGGCGAGGGGGGTTGATGCACCCCCCCCCCCTCTAAGGTTTTTCGCAAATAATGTAAAACGGCGGCGCGTAGCGCCGCCAAATTTGCATATCCTCTGGGGCAACCTTTTCGCACCTTTCCTGAAAATGTGAAGTCCCAGTCTTTTCAGGTCAGGTCACCAGGTCACAAAAACCGTTACAAGGTCAGGGGAAAATTGGACTAGCTTAGCGGCAACTGAATTCCAGAATTCACTTAAATTGGTAACAAAGTATATCATTCGATGCACACGGACGTCCTGAGTTCACTGGTGCTTTTATTTTTGCTCTATCTTTACTAGGTAAAAAAGTTATAAGCGAAAAACGTTTGACATGTTTTAGCAAAATTTTTGCACTCATAACCCCAAAATAAAGCCCTAAATATTGCTTATAGTCACCAAACTTTCACAGGGGCGAGATCTCCTATGGACCCACCTACCCTCTAAATTTGGCTTTCCTCAGTGCCATAGGAGCCAATCGCGAGGGGGTCGTACCAAACAACCAACCCCTCGCCGTCCGTAAGGCCCTCGCCTGGCGAGGGTCATAAGGTAGATTCGCATATCGAACGACACACGTTTCATCAGATGTGGATGAAACTCGATTGTGTTTTGTGGCTATTAAACTAGTCACTACTGTAGGTATGTTGACATTAGCCAGTAATATGTTCCTGTACCGTACGAGCATGTGCATCGCGTGATGCCCTGCCCGCTGGACACCCGATGCTACGTCTATTCGACACTCCGATTTATGGGCCGTCTCATGTCTAACGAGGGTGTGTCATACGATCCCGGTCGTTCAACGGTTGCTCTCACTGCTCCACAACCACTGCTTCTTCCATCGCTTCTCTCTGACTTCCGAGTGAAAAAGAAAACGCTCGAGTACGACATCCAGCACACATGTATTAGCGTCGATGGGCAGCGGGCGGGCGCGGCGGCCGGCGGCGGGCCGTCTCGGTTGGTGTCGGGTGCTCAGCTCAGAGTCGCGGGCGGCGCCGGCCGTCGCGGCCCGCGTCGCTGCCGGCAGCATGTCGGCGCGGCTCTGTCCTATGGAGACTCTGGGCGGGGGCGGGGGCGGCCGGCGGCGCGCCTGCCCACGAGCGTCTCCGCCCACCGGCCGCCGTCGCCTCTCGGTCGTGCTGGACGTCTCAGGTGGACCCCCACGACCGAGAAGGGCCAACCCCGCCCGCGGCGCCGACCCCTAGACGGAAGCGTCTCACATTTGGGGTAAAAAATAACCAACTCTGCTGCACCTATCGTAACAACCGAGCTCGTTTTGCGAAAAACAACATTCTGAATTCAATAAGCTATCGCAACTCCTTGCGCCAGCGCTTTCAGGAGCTCTCGATTTTTCCAGAATTGTTTTCCACAACATCAAGCCAGAATAACCGGCGGCTTCTATTGTATTTCGGCCAGTCGACCTCTTGGTTTAATCGTAGTCCTGTATGCCGGCCATGGTGTCCTCCATCTGCTTGATCTCGTCGTCTGTGGTGCCGACGTTCTCCAGCCGTCGCTCCAGCTCGCGGAGCCGCACTTTGTTCTCCTTGTTGAGCTCCTTCATGTCCTCGTCTTCTTCAGAGTCGGAGTCTGACTCGTTCACCACTGGGTCATCGCTGGGAACGAGATGATGGTCATTAGTGAGGACGGACAAGCTAATGGGATGAGAAAAAGGTCATTCGTGACTCGTGAGGACGGGGGAGAACTACCACAAAGATGGGGTAAAATCATCGCTGGGAAGGAGAGGAAGGCCATCGTGATCGATTGCAAAGTAAATCACGAGGATGAGAGGCTGAGAGAAAGGTCGCTATGTAGGACGGGAAGAGTCGTCGATGTGGACGGGAGCAAGGTTATCGCTGAGGACGGGGAAGGTCGTTCTAAGGTCTGTACAAATGAGTAGTTAATATAGTTTGACCTAAGATGAGACAATTTTTGCAATTCAATTTGAGGAGTGTTTTTAGAATGAGGATTAAACACCCATACTATACTAAATGCTTTAATTGACCATGCACATTTCAGTCACCATTTGGCGAAAAAAAAAACAGCCAAAGAAGAAGAAGCAATGAAGTTTGGGTGGCCATATTTCTACTCGCCTGGCGCCCATCCTTCATCTACATATCGGTGGCCCCACTCACGCGATATCTCTGGCGTCCCAGACTTTGAGCACACCGTCGTTGGAGCCGGTGTACAGTTTGTGGTTGATCCACTGCAGACAGCTGATTGCCGAGCCATGGCCGGTGTAGGTGCGCTTCAGGGCACCCGACTTGGCGTCGTACGCCCGCGCGTGCGTGTCGCCGCTGCCGGTGAACACTGTGGACAAAACGGTGTTTTAATTTCACATTGCCATGCGTACAGTGCAAAATGTGCATCGGAAATTTACAAAATACAATCATGATCTTTTTCCGCACGAGGTTCAATTAACAGGGAATTAATTTAATAAACGCTTTCGTCATAAATCTTGATCTTTTAGGGGTCCAAAAAGTACTGCCAAAGACCATACATATAATACAAACAATTATCAAATGCATAGATAACACAAATATATGTCATAAGTTCATGTTATCTATGCCAAGTGTCATAAGAACGCCTCGGGAACAACCTAAGCTGCCGGATTATTTTGATAAAATGATCATTTTTATTCGGACTGCTACTGTTTTAGAACTCAGCTTTGACAAGCTCAGCTCAGCCGCGTTGGCCTGCACGGTTATATCTTACCGACGCCGTTGGCGACCTTGAGGCAGCTGACCGAGTGCTGACTCTTCTGATAGGTGCGCGTGTTCTCGCCGAAGGCGGTCACCCAGCAGCGCGCCGTCTTGTCCTTGGAGCCCGTGTACAGCAGCTTCTTCACCACTTGCATGCAGAGGATGGCATCCGCGTGACCGTCCATAGTCTGAAAAGCCGATAATGATGTAAACTTTCATTTATGTGGTTCGGGATTCAGGGCAAAATCGTGTAAGTTAAACGTTACTACAGCCGTTATGGCCAAGGGCTGGCCCAAGCAAACGAATGTAAATGCATCGTTCAACGACTTAGCACTCTTGTGTTGCCTATAAACGGATCAAATAGCTGTCTTGTGTTTCCATAGCTTGCAACGAATCCAGCGTAAGATAGGATGTGAAAGTTAAGCGAATGGTTCGATTCAGCTTTTATATCATACTCTCTAACTCTTTGGATCGGCTTTGCGCGAATCGATATCAAGTGGCATAATTGAGGCTTCGTTTCCTCTTCAATTCTAGATATCTTTCTACCTCACAGATGAATAGCCTCTAAGATATGCCCGATACAAGTCTTACACAAGTGGCTGGCGCATTATTTTCTTACCCGGATCAGCATCCCATTGGAGATATCCCAGATTTTGATAGCGTGGTCCTCGCCGGCCGTAAAGAGGGTCTCTGCATCTTCATCAGTCGTCATGCAGACGATAGGTCCCTTGTGACCTCTGAATGTCTGCGAATTGCATAAAGACGGGCGCGTGGGGTTTAACAACGTTTAACAAACCCTATTAGGTACAGTGGTTACTCGTACAAGTTACAGTGCTATTGAACACAATGAATGGCTTCCCGCTAGGTCGCTCTGTCAATATCCCAGCGCTCTGTGCTACCCGTACGTGGATCAGTTGCCCGGTGTCGACGTTCCACGATTTGGCTGTGGTATCCATGGAGCCTGTGATGAGCCGGTCGCCAGGATGAATGGTGACGGTGTCGTCAGCCACCAGTTCCTCGTCCCTCTCGTCATCCGTGTCACTGCTGCCGTGCGCGTCTCCAGAGAGGAAGATGAGCGCGTGAATCCCGTGCCGATGACCCTGAAACGCGGTCGGTGGTGATATATAAGGTTAAAGTAGGCCAAAGTTTGCTTCGCGATTGATGTTTCTGTTTTTGACAATAATATCCACACCATTTATTTATATTTGAAGATGTCCCAGGCGAAGAAAATCTATTTTTTTCAACGTCTTAACTATTCCTTATTCCACCGAAGCAGCACTATGAGCTAACGTGCATACCTTAAACGTCTTGATGCAAGCTTTGGCGTCGTTAATTTGACTCAGGGCGTCAGTGTCGTAGATCCAGGCCCGCGATGTTCTGTCGCTGGAGGCGGAGAAGATGAACTCCCCGGTGCAGATCAGTCGGTTGATGCGCGCGGTGTGACCTGTGTGGGTCAAAGGTCACTGGTCAGACAGCGATAGAAATCGAAATAATCATAGGAGCCTGCGATAGGCAGCACTGGCCGCTGTGGTGACAGTGACAAAGCCACACTAAAGGTAACGCACTCGGATAAGCTCACTGCTCAGCCAAGGGTACCGAGTGACTGCTGTCTATTTGTAGCATATGTGCTTCCTTCTCTTAGGTAACACACTTGCCTTCGTAGATGAAGATGCACTCGCATCTGGTCATGTCCCATTTTCGGATGGTGGTGTCTGACGAGCCTGTGATGACGAACGTATCGGACAGCGCGACACAGGTCACCGAGTTCTCGTGACCTCTGCGGAGAGAGAGAGAGAGGGACAGAGAGAGAGAGAGAGAGAGAGAGAGAGAGAGAGAGAGAGAGAGAGAGAGAGAGAGAGAGAAAGAGAGAGAGAGAGAGAGAGAGAGAGAGAGGGTGGGAGTGAGGGAGAGAAACGCTGCTTAGATTCAGTGATTCTTTTAACCCGCGCCCGGCTGGGGGTCCTGGATTTCCACGCCCTGCTGGGGGGGGGGGGGGTGTTTGAACACCCCCCCTTGTAACTCGGCTCCTGGGCCACGTAGCGATACGCGGAAGGCGGCGTTCGAAAGAGCGTAAAAAATAATGACGAAATCACTTCGGTCAATTTTTTGGTCAGGTCAAAGGTCAGGTCACCAGAGGTCATTGAAGGCAAAATTTCGCCGATTTCCAGGTCGAATGTCGAAAATTTCCAAGAAGCCAACGCATAACTCGAGAACCAATAGAGCTACAGCGCCGCGGAAAAGCGCATTCGATAGCCCTATTAAAGCCCTTTCTGAGTAATTCTCTCAGATTTGACCTAACGTCAACGGTTTTGCCTGCAGGGGGCAAAAATTGCAAAAATAGCCGATTTTTTCGGAAACAGTTTTTCTGCAATAACTTTTGACCCAAGCCTTGTACGAGCTTACCTTTACCGGCATTGTGTTCCTCTCGTCAAGACGCATCGAATGAACTATAAGTTGACCTTGAAAGGTCAACTTGAAAATTTGACCTCAGGTCAAGGTCATGACCTGACCGGAAAGGGTCATGTTGCATATCAGTCGATCCGTATCGTCGAGCTGAACACATCTAAGGCGTTTTCATCGCTCTAGCATGCCTCTATCAAAAGTTATTTGCAAAAAACTGTTAGATGCCATTCGTGACCTAAGATGACCTCAGGGCATAAACAAGGGTCACGGACAACATTTTCATGTTCAGTGTGTCTAAAGCACTTGTAATTCGGTGTTTGGGAGTGTTTATAATGTCTTTTGTCCAAAAGAGGCGCATTTCAATTTTCTCCCATTGACTTATAATGGGGAGGTCGCAAAATTGACCTGACCTTAGGTCATCGATATCAAAATTCTGAGATATACATTTTGTACATGCTATTGCTCTTAGCAATCGCTGAAAGTTTCAAAGCGATCGGTCACTCGGTGTAGCTATGACAGACATTGAAACTTTTTATGAGGTGAGGTCACTTCAAGTGACCTGGTGACCTGACCTTGAATGACCTTGGTCTGAAATTTTCACAACATGTGTAGAATTGATGTACGATAAGGTGTACCAAAAACGGCGGCGCTCCGCGCCGCCGTTTTTGAGATATTCGCGAAAAACCACAAGGGGGGGTGTTCAAACACCCCCCCCCAGCAGGGCGCGGGTTAAGGCAAAACGGAGAAAATGTAAAACATTGTGCTGTGCTTTTCTTTTACTTTGGTTGATAATTTGCTGTTCAAACAACTTGACCTAAAAACGTTAATTCTTTCAACGCACTTGCACATCAAACATTATCCCTCGCGGGCCCGGGGGGGGGGCGTTTTTCGCCCCCCCCCCCCTGGCGAATATTTGCGATAGCTCCTGAACGCTCAGGGATAGGAAGGCGACACTTTCAGTACCTTTTCTCCCATCAATTTGACATCTTCTGAAGTAAAAAATTTGGACCTAACCCTCTTGATGACGTCACAGGGTCGATTTTTCTAGACCCCTGCACGGCAAACTTCGGCGTCACGGACGCGAACTTCAAATAGCTGCTAAAAATAGAGTTTTAGAGATAAAGACAAATTACGAGCACGGTTGTGTAGCGTTTGACCTAGAGAAAAATATAAAAATAGTTTTGGTGACCTGAGGTCAGAGGTCAGGTCAACGACCCCGAAATGTGGTTTTAGTTTTTCGCAAATAACTTCGACAAAAATGGTCCTAGAGCTACGGCAGTGGTACCATCGCATTCGCCTTGTCAAGCCGCGTCGAAATATATATATTTTATTTGGAAAAGGTCAAATTTTATGTTGACCTTATATGTGACCTCGAATGACCTTTGGTTGACCTTGACACATGAAAGGTCGCTTATGATGGATTCATACCCGCTGATCACGAATCTGGCATCTATATTCCTCTAAGCCTTCATTTAGAGCCTCCGGACGGCCAAATTGTCTTATTTATTACTACTAATTTGAATCAGTGAAATAGCCTCTAGTAAGGATACTCTTCTGTGACCTTGACCTTTGAGCAGCCTTGTATCGTAAGATGAACAACAAATAGGGTCCTGATAAGCCTCAAAACATTTCAAAACATCTTGGAAGTTAGCACGTAAGATGTACGAAAAAGTGCAAAGTTTGAGGTCAATTTTGAGCATGATCTTGACCTTGACCTTTGATTTTGAGCACATTTTTGGAATCCTCAGATTCTCTTCTTTCTTTTGACACCCAATTTTGCCGGTTTTATGCATCCTGTCGTCCTCTAGAGCGCTTACATTGAGATCACTACACATGTGTTGGTTTTTGTCTTTGACCTTGACCTCTGACCTTGAAGATTGACCTGAGGTCAAAAAATTTAGGTGCTTTAGAATCGTCTCGTAAGGACCTTTCGTTTGGTATCGCTTTTGTTTCCGTAGCTCCCTTATTTACGGAGTTAGACAGGGGGGGGGCGAAAAACGCCCCCCCCCCGGGCTGCGGTGGTTGGAATTACCCCCCGGGCCCGGCCGGGTTATTTATGTTTCATTTATGCATGTCTGTAACTAATGCATGCTGAATATGACGCTGCACAATAACTAGGTGTAGTCAGGAACCCGTTATTGCAGTTTGCATTGCGATATGATTGCATTTATCGCTTTTACAATGCTTGTCGTTGTGAACATTATGACAGGCAGTCATGCACGCTCGTGATCGGTGGCGCACCCCAATGTCTATTGGCTAGTCAGTAGTAAAAACACGGGACTCGGCTGCCGCGGTGGCGGGCAAGGTCGATGTGGTTCATATGGAGACGTTCCCATTGAAGCCACAAACACCTATTGCTGTGGTCTGACAGCCATTGGCTGATTCACCACACATCACACCTATCCGTGCTTCTATCCTCAGGATACTGAAATCCTTCTCCTCCACGCCACAACCCCCTTCCGGGCTGGACAGGCAACTTTATCTCATGCGGGCTGCTCCCTTGGAGCGGCACCGCTGCTCCCGAGGGAGCTGTACCCCGTAGCCGGGTGCAGAGAGTGCTTGGGGGGCTGGTCGGCTTGTCCTATGGACGGGCTCAGCCCCGGCGACTCTCTAGGGTGCCTGCCCAGACCAATGTCTCCCCCTAATTCCTATCATCCTTCCGGCTCTGCAATGGTCTTGTCGACCGAAAGGGCCTAACCCAACAAAACAAACAAAACAAACAAAATCACCACACATGGAGGCTCAATAGTCCTTTGAAAGAGCTACTCACAGCTTTTGCGTATATATTTCTCGGAACGAAAGCATATCGGGTACCGTGATTGCGCCGACGAATAGAGTGAATGGAAAGCTGGCTGCTCGCGGTGATTTTTGTTAGTTGTATCACCACTGTCTAGTGTCTGGCTATTGAATCGGCTATTGGCTATTGAAGCCGAAAGGTAAAGCCCGCGTACTGCGCAGCATGAAGCTTTACACATAATTTGTCTTAGGAAATAGTATGTTATCGCTGAAAGCATCGTGCCACCTTTTGTAGTATATCTGGCATTATTTTCTGCAGCTAATCCTTTCATTACTCCGCCATCCAATTATTTCACTATATCGTCGTCAAACACATGCAGCTTATTACTCACTTGCCCGCTTGTAACCCCTACTGGAAGTCTTATTTCACTGCCCACTCCTCCTTGTAAAGCACACACTCCATCCCCAGCACACTCACACCGAACACTTTCTTCCTAGTCACTAGTCAGGCACACCAAAGCCGCCGCCCACCACACTCTCTCCCCATAACCAGACACTCAGTCATGCCGAGATACTACCCTCTCCACCAGACTCTCATTCCTCCGCGCACGCCGAAATACCCCCCCCCCCCAACCCCCAGCCCCACCGCCGGGCACTCACTCGAGCACTCCGAGACACTCTGTGTCGTCGGTCTGGGTGCTCCACATGCGGGCTGTCCAGTCGTCGGAGCCGGTGACCAGCAGGGAGCCATCCTCCGACAGGCCCATGCAATTGATGGCTCCCTCATGTTCGGCTGAGGCCAGACACAGGAACGAATCGCGGCAGATAGAAGGCGTTAGTTTGGACCGGGTACGATGGTTACGGTAGGGTGGGGATAGCTGTGCTTATTGTGTGCTGTTTACAGGATTAGCCACGCAAGATTAGTTATGTAATATATTTGGTTAGATTGTTGGGACTGGACAACTTAAGTAATTATTCGTTCAGAATGGGAGCATTGTTCGTTCTTGTAGAGTATGTGCTCATGTGCATTGCCAGTAAATGAAAGCGAAGGATATACTCGTATTGATTGGCGGCATGTCAGAAAGAACACGTTAGTTTGCACAAACCGGGTATTGTTGGCTCAGTTCAGATTGACCTAGGATTGGTTTGCCGCGAAGGGATTGGCGGGCTGACAGATTGACTATAATACCTCCGTAACGCAGTAGACCGGGTCGATAGCAACAGTTGAAAGAGACATTAGACGGACAATTGACAGCCAATTGACGACAGTATTTGACGCTGAGACAATACAAAGTTCACAAATCTCTCGTAAATACCCAAAACAGCTCAGATATAAAGTAAACATCTACTTTTGTAAGCCTGTTAGAGTATTGCAACATAGCCAATATTCTCACACACAAGAAGAAATTATGTCACAAAACGGTTTTTGGGAAAATCGCTGCATAAAATGCATAACTTCACAGTGCAATGCATTATATGATACATGCATGCAATTGATAAATATTTTGATTGTAATCCTGCTAAATGTTTCATTTTCCTATATGCCTAAGCTTTAATAGTTTCACCAGCAGAATAGGTACAAAGCAAAGTTAAACGTTATCTCAATGAAAAAAAATCAAACTTTGCTGGGATATTCTACTCACCTTCTTCAGAGGCCGCACAAATTCAAAGCCGGTTATCAAAAGCGTAACTCACCAACGAGTGAGTCACACAAACATGCTAAAATCGGTGCTTTCACAATATGTACACACGATGCCTACTGGAAAATTCGCGAGGCACAACGCTCTATAGCACAGCGGAAAAGCACATCTTACCTGCCTCTGGTTGGCACATATGAAATAAAGCGTGTGTCAGGTGATGCAAAGCATCAATAACTGGAGATGCAAAGCGAAACTAACTGAAGCATTATCAAGCATTGCAAATGTTTTAGTTTTATTTGAGTGGTTATCTTAGTTAATGCCGAGTTCAACATTGATATATGAAGAAGGCAGTGAGCCGCAAAATGCCATCAACTTAGAATTTAACACAGCGCGTCAGATAACGAGTCCTTAAATAGGCCCGAAAATATTAACCCGCGCCGTGCTGGTGGCCTGAACTTTCCGCCGAGTGCTGGGGGGGGGGGCGTTTTCACGCCCCCCCGTCTAACTCGGCTCCTGGGCCACGTAGCGACACGCGGTAAGCGGCAATCGAAAGAGCGTCAAAAAAAGGACGAAAACACTTCGGTCATTTTTTGGGTCAGGTCAAAGGTCAGGTCACCAGAGGTCACCAAAGGTAAAATGTTGACTATTTCAACATTTTGGAAACTGCCAACGGCTATCTCGGGAACCGATAGAGCTACAGCGCCGCGGAAAAGCGCATTCGATAGCCCTTTTACAGACCTTTCTGAGTAATGTTCTCAGATTTGACCTCAGGTCAACGGTTTAGCCTCCAGAGGGCAAAAACTCCAAAAATAGCCGTTTTTACGAAAAACGTTTTTTCGTCAATAACTTTTGACTCATAAGCGCCATGACATTACTTTTGCCAGCATCGTGTTCCTCTCGTCGAGACGCGTCGAATGAACTATTTGTTGACCTTGAAAGGTCATTTTGAAAATTTGACCTCAGGTCAAGGTCATGACCTGACCGAAAAGGGTCATGTTGCATATCAGTCGATCCGTATCGTCGAGCTGAACACATCTGACGTGTTTTCACCGCTCTAGCACGTCTCTATCAAAAGTTATAGCCAAAAAACTGCTGGCGACCGTTCATGACCTGAGATGACCTCAGGGGCACACATAGGGGTCACAGGTGCATTTTTCCTATTCAGTGTGTCATGTTTACCTATGAACCGATGTTTGAGAGCGTTTTGAACGATATTCGTCCAAAAGAGGCGCATTTCAATTTTCTCCCATTGACTTATAATGGAGAGGTCGCAAAATTGACCTGACCTTAGGTCACAGATATCAAAAATCCGAGATATACATTTTATACATACTGTTACTCATATCAATCGCTGAAAGTTTCAAAGTGATCGTTCAGTCGGTGTAGCTATAGCGAGCCTTTGAACTTTTTCTGAGGTAAGGTCACTTGACGTGACCTGGTGACCTGACCTTGAACGGCCTAGGTCTGAAATTTTCACAACATGTGCGGAAATGATGTAGGAACACGTGTACCAAAAACGGCGGCGCTGCGCGCCGCCGTTTTTGAGATATTCGCGAAAAACCTGAGGGGGGGGCGTAAAAACGCCCCCCCCAGCACGGCGCGGGTTAATTATTAACAGCGTATCGATATGAAGTGTAGGAATCCATCATGGTACTACGTACATAACATCTCATTAGATCATTCGATAGTAACTATCGAGAGTCAAAAAATACTTTCCAATGAGCATAACATGGTTATGTGCTTTTGAGCGTAAAACCTTAACACACAATTAACATAGGTAGCTCACATCAAAATGCTTACCTAAGGACTCCTTTTCATAGATGCTCTTGCCATCTTTCGACTGTCTACATCCCATTCTCATGTGTTAGGAAACGTCATGGAAGCCTGAAATGAGATGGAGATCGTTGTAAGGGAAACATTTTGTCATCGATTCACTTACACTTCCACCTATACCATGGATAATGCTATTTTTAATAGATAAAGTGCAATCACGAAATTTATTGCGCTTCCTTCACCTTAATGCGTTACACAATGCATCATATTACTGTTTGCATTGGAACTGACACACTGGCACGTTATTTTCCATAAAGTTGACTTATTTCCTAAGTCTGTTCATAACTTGTCCTCTATGCAGCAGCAAAGCTTTGATGCCAAGCCTGTGGTGCTCTGCGACATATGTGTACATTTACGGCAGTTTTACTATTAAATGCCTTTCCTGCGCAATTATGGATTTATCAAGAATTACCGCATCCAGTAAAATGGTAATGGATGCTGCTGGGGAGACATAAATCCGAAATATAGCCCGGTTTTAAAGTTCCTCGGATCGTTCAGTCTCCATCCATGTTTCACTGATCCATGATCTATGATTCAACTGTCAACATCGGTACACATTTGTGACAAGACAAAATTGAAGCAAAGCCAGTTTGAAGCATAAACGATGGATAAATACTGCACCGCAAGCTTTGAAGCCCTGCGGTGCAGTATATGTTTCAGGCGCTTACTACTATTGCCATCTATGAACAGAAAGGTAAAACATTGAAGTGCCATCTAGTGTGTGCGATATGAACTGCTAACTAGGAAAGAGTAATATTTTAAACTTCTTGATAAACTTGTCTGAAACAGAAACTTTGTTTATCGGACTCCCTACTTTCATGCTTTCACCACATGTCCTTGAATTTGGAGGCTTTGGCCTTTGGGCTTTTGATTCTTCGATTTGGTGGCTCGCATTGTGATATTGATAATTGATTGATTCTGACTGGAATTTGAATTATTAGAAGGCATCTTCGTGGGTAGAAGACATCAAATGCTTAGTGGTACTGCCTGAATTTGTGTATGCGGGCTGTTTTCCTGACCGCTGAAGCCTATACCCTCCTGTGTCAGTACCTACCTATCAAGGCTTAGGCGGTTGCAAATTCATCCCAATTCTACGTTTTGTACGGTGAGATAATCGAGATAATTCTCCAAGTAGTTGCCGACATCATTAACATTAAACATAGGTGTGCATTTTGCATGTATCTGATCAAATGGCCCATCTAATGAGTCGTATACCTAATTCCATTAATATTGATCCGGGAGATCGTGGTCGCCGGGATCGTAGTTATTTACATGTTCTGGTCCAAATCCAAATTTCATTTTTAGATATTAAAATGATGTGTTTTCATGTATCCAATGAAGTGGCAGGTCAAAATTTTAACTCGCGCCGGGCGGGTGCTCCGAGATTCCGCGTCGGACCGGGGGTGTGTGTCTGAACACCCTCCCTTCTAACTCGGCTCCTGGGCCACGTAGCGACACGCGGTAAGCGGCAATCGAAAGAACGTCCAAAATAAGGTCGAAAACACTTCGGTCAGCTACAGCGCCGCGGAAAAGCGCATTCGATAGCCCTTTCTTTTACAGACATTTCTGAGTATTGATCTCAGATTTGACCTCAGGTCAACGGTTTAGCCTCCAGAGTGCAAAACTCCAAAAATAGCCGTTTTTACGAAAAACGTTTTTTTCGGCAATAACTTTTGACTCAAAAGAGCCATGGCATTACTTTTGCCAGCATCGTTTTCCTCTCGTCGAGACACGTCGAATGAACTATAATTTGATCTTGAAAGGTCAACTTGAAAATTTGACCTCAGGTCAAGGTCATGACCTGACCGGAAAAGGTCATGTTGCATATCAGTCGATCCGCCACGTCGAGCCGAACACATCTAAGGCGTTTTCAGTGCTCTAGCACGCCTCTATCAGAAGTTATTAGCGAAAAACTATTAGGTTCTGTTCGTGACCTGAGATGACCCCGGGGACATAACGAGGGGTCACAGTTGCCATTTTCCGGCTCAGTGTGTCAATTTTACCCACATCTTGATGTTTGAGAGTGTCTAGAATAGCGTTCGTGCAAAACAGACTTTTCAATTTTCTCCGATTGATTTATAATGGAGAGGCCGCAAAATTGACCTGACCTTAGGTCACCGATATAAAAATTCCGAGATATACATTTTATAGATAATGTTGCTCTTACCAATCGCTGAAAGTTGTAAGGCAATCGATCAGTCAGTGTAGCTATGACGAGCATTCTTATTTTTTTCTGAGGTGAGGTCACTTGGCGTGACCTGGTGACCTGACCTAAGGCGACTTGGGTCTGGAATTTTCCCAACATGTGCGGAAAACATGCGCGAACAGGTGTGCCAAAAGCGGATCTGCGAAAAACCGCAGGGGTGGTGTACAAACACCCCCCCCCCCCGCCCGGAGCGGGTTAATAGTGTGTTACTTATGCCTAAATACCTAATAAGTGAATCATCTGGATCAGTGGTCACCTGTGCAGTGCAGTTCGCATCAAGGCGTTCGCATGCAGTGAGATCTACGCACAGATCATGCTGAGATCAGATCATCCAATAGAAGAAAAACCAAAACAACTTTCATGGGGAAAAGTTTGCCTTGAATTACAAGGCATTGCATACATTAGGACAGGAAGCGAAATCCGGTTCGTAAGTTTTTTTTTTGCAATCGATCTTGAGATGCCCCTTTCCCGTATCGTTTGAGGTGATTGATATCACCTCTCTCGAGATCAACAGATAACTTATAGGCATGGGCGTCGAAACCGGGGGGGACGGGGGGGACGCGTCCCCCCCAGTCGAGGAATCCGGGGGGGACGTCCCCCGCAAAAATATCCCCATGAATGATTTAAAAAGTGACCTACGACATTGGTGTATTGTCGTTTTGGGATGAAATTGCGGATACCTACTCGTAAACAAATTGAATCTGCGAATTGCTGACACTGTACCCTTGCTTACAGGGCTGCGGAGTAGATGATTTTGGTAACTCCGACTCCGGCTTAAAAAAAAAAAAACGCTCGGAGTCCCCACTCCATCTCCGACCACGGCATCCTTCGGCCCGCATCGGAGTGAAAAAAACATGTGATGTGATGCTTTTGTCTCTTTGAACGTTTCTTGGCACGTTAAAAGATAACATTGCCTACGAGGTGCAGCTCTGGACTGTCCGTCCCACTTCCCAGGTCCTCGATAGGGAGCCAAAGCTCCAGTTGTAGGGGCGACCATATCCAACAAGGGCTGAAGATCAGTCCCAAAGTCTCAGAGTGCAGTAGGACAACAGCTTGCAGAGACCACACATTTTACATAGGATATTCGTAATAGTCAAGACCTTCAGCTCACTCTCAAACGGCCCTCTTCCCGTTCGAGGCCATCCGACAGCAGAAGGTCTCACCATGGCCTTTGAACGTTTGATGCTTGAGGGTGAGAGGACCTCGTCCTGGTCTGAGAGAGCCCAGGAGGACGTAATGCTCAGTATGCCCCTACATTGGTCTTACCATGACCCCTACAATCACCACAGCCAACAGAATCTCCAGCTCTTATTCGACCCATCCTCGGGGATGACGTTGACTCTGACTTCAGAGTTGAGGTCTGTTATACGATTTTGGTGACTCCAACTCCGTATCCGACCAAAACCGTCGACTACGACCGAAGTCGACTCCGACACCGCAGTCCTGCAGCTCCACTGCACAGAAGTTGGAAAAAAGCTGTACCTATGGTTAACAGCGGTTTACAGAGGACCACACGATTTTTTAGAGGCAGGGCTGCTGGACTTGGTGACCAGACCCTAACTGTCCTGGTATCAAACTTATTACGCGGGATGCAAAATTTATACGTTTTGGGAGTGTTATGCCAAGAGTTTTTGCCAAATTTCGCGGCGCTTCGCGCCGCCAATTCATGCACAGGTAGAAAAGAGTGTGACTAATAACGCCTCCACGCGAGAACATGAGAACATGTGTATTGTGTATGCGTTACAAGTAGTGCATAGGCCCGAAATTGTACGGTAAACTAACTAACTTTTGGGTTTTTAGTCAGCCAATCCGTCCCCCCCAGTCAAAAATCCGTGGCGACGCCCCTGCTTATAGGCATTATTACACTACACGATACATATTCACTATTCAGCGCTCTTACGGGTTGCACGCCTCAGATCTGTGTGGTAGTATGACACTTAAATGTTTCTTATAGGTATCTTGGTACAACACAGCTCCGTGTGGCGTGCTTGCTGTCATTTGTATTCCACTGGGCTTTGTTTCGACAATTCCAATCAATTAAATTCAATTGCATCTCATGAGCTCGTCTTTTTCCATCCTTTACACCCAAGGCCCACCGTTCCCAGCCGTTGTGACTGGGCCACTCCGAGTCGTAGGGATCGAATCGCCCTAGGCTGTGTCTATGAGCCGACGTGGGTCGTACGTTGCCGCCTCGCCTCAGGCGCAGCTGTTGAACCGTGATTTATGTTGTAGTAGTAGAACAGGCTAGTGGGAATTCGCAAGCACACGCCATGTGACGTGTAGCCGTTGACCTGTTGTGAAACACTGGCCGTCTGCATACTCGAATGTCCTGCTATTCTAACTCAATCTCCACAGTTGCTCATTGCTGTACACTTCCTGCATAATTTTATTTATTTGAGAAGTAAATCTTTTGATTAATGCTCACGAGTATAGAATGCAAAACTCGGCAATACAGCTCCATAACTTGCCTTGCTTCACTTTTTTTTCGTTATGCTGAGGCACAAGTTTCCCAATATCCATAGATTGTATCATAGTTCTCCATAACAACCATGAATATATCCTTTATCTAAACTTGACACCAGCCGAGAACAGAATCTCCGTTTGCCGGCTCGCCTAAGTTAATCTGTCCTGCCCTTCTCGGTACAAATCCATCCTTCCGCGCCAGCGATTTTCTTCCTGATGCTGTTTGTCTGGCCCGGCGGGACACTCGCATGATGTTAGCCACGGGTAGCGTCACACACCTCCAGTCTAGCCATGCACAGTATATGTATGTACTCCTACTCGCAATATAGTATGATGTCAGTTTGGCCTGGTGCGGTGCTTGGCTGCCACCGTGGCCCATCGTAATGCTCACATGTTGTCGCTGTTACTCACATGCTTTCACTGGCGCGCTGTGATACCCGCTGTCCGACAGCGAGTATGTACAACAACGGCTGCCGACATGCGACAGCGGCTGTCGCATGTGCGAGCTCACTACGGTACTCACATGCTGGCGGTGCGGGGCGGCGCGGTCTCGGCGCGGCGGCTGGCGGCCGGCTGCGGCGGCCCAGCGCGTGGTTCCGGGCCGGACCACCGCGCAGCAGCCGGCCGCCCCGTGCCGCCATGGTGACCGGTCAACAGAAACGGTTCGATGGCCGCCCCACGGCGCTGCGACACCGGCCGGCGACCCTGAAATATTGACCGTCGCCCTGCCCCTGGCAGACGGTCAGGGCCGTAATGAGCTGATGAGGGAGAGAACGTCCCTGTCGGAATCAGCTCTTGGCGCTGGCAAGGCCTTTCAAATCAAGGGAGTTGGGAAATTAGTTGAAGCATTTGGATTGCGCTGAGTATGCATATAGAGCATAGCATACGATTTAGCATTATTTTAGAAATAACCAGGGTTTGTATAGAGTTAGCTCTTCAGTGTTCATGAGTTACATTAAATTTACCTATGCTCACAGCTGCGAAGGGTAATTTGGCGATCTTAAGTTGCGCCAATTGCACTTGCGATCTTCCGGAAGACCCGTCGTAATTATTTCTCAAACATTCATACTTAATCATAGAACGTGGAGCAGGGTATGACATTGGCAGCGCTGCGAAAGCGCGATAGTTGAGCAAGCGCCTGAAGGTTGTGTAAGCGCAGGTTGTAGGGTACAGCCACACTAAAACATACTTGCAAATAATTACATTTAATTTCAGATCCCCCCCCCCGCTCCCTGCTCCACAATCCACACTGTATTTGCGGCGATGCAACCCTCATAAAACACTGGTTAGTCTGCTTTGGATCTGACGACGGCGACCCCAGTCCCTGGCTTTGAAACTGGGCGTTATCTACCGGAAGTAAATCACTTGCAAACCTAACTATTCCTGTTAATTTCTGTGTCTTGCTCTAGTCATGCAAATCGCTTTCTGGGAAAATGACATTACTTTCTGGCCTCTTCCTTTCGTATGTTGTTTAGCCATCTACGATGTGAATATATGCTGATGGTAGATCCGGACAATAGATCTGCAGGTGCACAGCAAATGTTTTTTTTTTCTTATTGCAGAACGGCACAGTGGACTTGGTTTCCGCATGCCACGTGCAGCTGATTGATTGCCATCGCTGCTATCGCTGTCGTCAGGCAGACATGCACATTGCACACTGCACAGCGCATTATTTGCTATGTACAAATGATCAGTAGTAGAGTTGGGCTGGGTCGGGTAAAGCTCTCTTGATTCAGTAAAGGACGCCTATCCGTTCAGCCACCCCTCCCCTGCCACCCCTGCTCTGTAGAGTGTAGTATGTCCGGTAATATATAATTTCCCCGACATTCCTATCACTGTGTGCTCTGTCTGTTCCGTCAGCTCAGCTAAGCAGTGTTCCTCTTCCTTCAGCCAGTTCTGCGGCGTCCCTTCAATACCACCGTCCAGTAATGGACTGTGAAACTGAGCCGGGACAGCAGGATGTCCTGTATGAACCGTCTGACAAGCACCAGGAGCGGCAGCACCAGCACCAGGGGCACCACCACCACGAGGAGCCGGAGGACGGGGAGGAGGGTCCTGCGTCCTCGGGAGGACCTGCGGGCTCCCCAGGCTCCGTCCTCACCCGAGTGCAGACTCGGTTCCAGCAGTTCACTGAGGACCTCCTAATGACCAAGGTCAGATGGTCAGATGGCCATGCTCTGAACGACTGGGGCTGTCGAAGTTACCTTATATGTCAACGATATGTTTGGTTGTTGATTTTTATGCTTTTGCAATATTCAGAATTCAGAAATCATCACAGTGTAGTTGCGCTTTGTAACCGAATGTGGATATATGTAAATAACCTATAAGCATAGGTTAAACAAGTGACATACATAGGTACGTATGTCACTTGTTTGTAAGATAATCTGCCTAAGTCAACATCACCCAAACTCATCGTAACACATTGTGTCTGTTTTGGCAGGGGCAGAATGCTGAACTGGAAAAACGCATTACTTTCCTGACCGAACAAATCCTGGCGGCAAACGAGGAAAAGGAGGCCCTGAAGGTGCGTACAAACTTGGGTCTGTATCCGTGCCATTCCGTAGTAAGTTTGTTTAGCGGTCATCTGGGCCGGCACACACGGTCGCAGTCACACACCGTTCGTCCGTATTTATAGCTTCGTTTATGACACACCACCACCACCACGTTCGTCCGTATTTATAGCTTCGTTTATGACACACCAGCTTTACATAAGCGTCCTTAGCCCTCCCGACCTCCCTCAGACCTAACCTGTCCCCCTCCCGTGCCCCTCCCCCGCTCAGGCCGAACACCTGTCCAAAGTCGGTCGTCGGAGTCGATTTGAGCCGCTGACGACGACACGACCGGTCGCCGGCGGGGCGGATCGCAGTCCCCGCCCACAGAGACAGAGCGAACACACCACGCCAACACACCACCTGTCGGACGAGCGCTACACATTGATCGCCGAATAAAACGGCACAGCGCGAGTGAAGTGCGTAGCATATAATCGTGTCGTGGATTGATGGTCAAGTGCCGCGCGTTTATGGTTTTGTTTTGACTGTCAATGGGTCAATTTGAACCTACACCTACAACTCTGCATGGAACGTTTCGTTATTTTCATGTTTTTGAAAATGAAGGAGCTAAAGTTGGATTACTAAGGCCTATCAATCAAAAACACACTACTTATTTCCTCGATCGCCACTGCATCCACTGCTCTAAACATTTGTCACTTTTAGCAAGTTTATACGGTTCTTGCGTGCGGCTAAGGAAGCATCTTTTCGGTGAACGCTGTGTTGCCCGTGACAACCACGACATAACGACAGGTAGTAGATTTCAATGCATGTGTCATCTGCGGTACGTTGCAACAGGGCCTCGGCTAAGGAATTTCGACTACTGGGGCAAATCGTCAAAGTGTGTTGGCGCCCTGCTGGGGGGGGGGGGGGTTTGAACACCCATGCGGTTTTTCCTGCGGTTTTTCGCGGATATCTCAAAAACGGCGGCGCTCCATCATCCATCAATTCTACACGTGTTGTAAAAAGTTCAGACCAAAGTCATTCAAGATCAGGTCACCAGGTCACTTCAACTTCAAGTGACTTCACCTCATAAAATGTTTCAATGTATGCCGTAGCTACACCGAGTGACCGATCGCTTTGAAACTTTCAGCGATTGATAAGGGCAACAGCATGTACAAAATTTATATCTCGGAATTTTCATATCGGTGACCTAAGGTCAGCTCAATTTTGCGACCTCTATTATAAGTCAATGGGAGAAAATTCAAAACCACCTCTTTTGGACAAAAGTTATTCTAAACACTATAAAACACTGTACGTGACTTTGACACACTAAAAATGAAAATAGCAACAGTGACCCTTGTTTATGCCCCTGAGGTCATCTCAGTTCACGAATGGCATCTAACAGTTTTTCGCGAATAACTTTTGAAAGAGGCATGCTAGAGCGATGAAAATGCCTTAGTTGTGTTTGGCTCGACGATGCAGATCGACTGACATGCAACATGACAATTTCCGGTCAGATCATGACCTTGTCCTGAGGTCGAATTTTCAAGGTGACCTTCAAAGTCAGATTGTAGTTAATTTGATGCGTCTTGACGAGAGGAACACGATGTCGGTAAAAGAAAGCTCGTGCAAGGCATGATTCAGAAGTTATTGCAGAAAAACTGTTCACGAAAAAAATCGTCTAATTTGGTAGTTTTTGCCCCTTGCAGGCAAAACCGTTGACGATAGGTCAAATCTAAGAGAAATAACCAGAAAGCATGCTAATATGGCTATCAAATGCGTTTTCCGCGGTGCTGTAGCTCTAATTGGTTCCCGAGTTATTCGTCGGCATCTTGTAAACTGTCGATATTCGACCTGAAAATCGGCGAAATTTGGCCTTCACCATCACCTTCACCTTCACTTTGACCTGACCAAAAAAGTGGCTGAAGTAATTTCGTCATTATTTTTGACGCTCTTTCGAGTTTTGAATGAAGATGGATTATAGGGTGCAAAAAGATATGTTTGCCAATGCACGCCTATGTTTTTGGATGGAAATTGAGGGTGCAGCTGCACACACGTGCACGCCTTTTCCGCCGCCCCTGATTTCTTGCCACAAACGTCTTCAACCGCTCCCGAATGAAAGAATGTACGTTAATATTGATATATTCTCATTTTGTGGAGGCTGGGCAAAGCCTGACCACTACTGGGGCATTCCTCGACTCTACTGGGGCATTTGCCCCAGTAGTTAACATGTTAGCCGAGGCCCTGCGTTGCAATTTCGTGATGCATTCTGTATACGCTATACGGCAACATGGTATGCTCTCTTCTTATTTATTTTTGCAAACACTACAAAGAAACTAAATAATAAATTTATGATACCTTAGCCTGCTGATTAAGTCATAAACCTCTTGTTTATCACGCTAACCCAGCTAACGCGAAACTTGTGGGCGCCTTGCAGGTGTTTTGATCCACTCGTGACGTCATTTGTTGCCATAGCAGTGTGTGTGTGTGATTTGATACGTGCTGTCGACGTCATCAGTACTTGGCAGGTGTTCTAGTGTGGGGTCGGCTCGATAAATGTCTCATAATAGTACGTCAAACGTCCCAAGGACGTCCCACTACCCTTCCATCAACGTTGGATAATTAACTGCTTCGGTCTGTTCAATTAATTTTAATTTTTGATGTCATAAATTTATCACCAGCTTCCAGTAAAACTACGGACCCCTTGCTGCATTTATTATCAGCATATTCTGATGTAGGAATCCGGAGAATACCATGATCGATGACATTCATTTTTCTTTACTACATTATTCGGCGAAAGTTGAACAAGTGACTGGCTTTCCGGATTATAGCCCCTTCATTTCGGTTGGACTGAATAGTGAAATAGCGGACTGGGCTTTGAGCAGACCCGTCTCTCATATAAGCTGTAGTGTTTCTAAGTGTAACCGCTCGAAAGCTGCGTTCCGTTATTGGGGCCCACATGACCTGAACTTGACCCTCACCACGCCCGGGGTGGTATGTGTGACGCCACGGTGTGCGGATTCTGAATGCAGTCCGGCTCGAGCTCAGCTAGGGTGCGGATCGGAGACTCTGAGGAATCCAGCAACCAACATCAGCATCCAGTACCGTTTCCATTACCACTCTTATCCCTATCACCAGTGTTTCTCCTAGCGATGTCAATTGGATACCAACTTTTTGGTATACCGATACCAAACCGATACCAACTTGGTATTTGGTATTTCAATCGTAATGTGTTTGGTATTTTGTTGGTATCATAAATCCTCACTAATGTATAACAGGCTAAGATATCGGTAAAAAGTTGGTATTTCCCTCATTTTCCCAAGTTAATTTGGTTTCGGTATTTTCCCGTGGTTTTGGTTGGTATTTGGTTTGGTATCGGTATTCAGATTTTCCGTAATTGACATCACTAGTCCCTCCATCTCACGCCTGTCATCCCTCCCGTCGGTCAGGCGGAGCACCGCGCGGCCATCTCCCGACTGGAGGAGGCCGCGCTGGCCGAAAGGCGCCGCTACGAGACGGCGCTCTGCACGGCCCGGCAGCAGCACCAGCGGGGACACATGGACCTTCAGCTGGCCACCGAGGAGCTGACCGCGCTGCGCGCACAGCTGAAGACGCTCCAGGTCAGGACGAGAAGCCTCGGGGCTGGTTGGGACGGTTTACGAGGTCTTACTTAGTCGTAGGTCAAACGGCCAGTCAGGGCGGGCTGCATGCCGGGCGAGGGTAGTTATGATGTTGATTATGTGGGTGTTTGTACATTGTGGGTAGGATTTATCAAATAATAGTGAATGGGGTGGCATGTCAGGATGCTGCTATTCTATAAATCGTCTTAGTGTAAATACTAAATTTGAGTCGGATCGTCCTCGTCGTTATCGCATATAACACCATCCCAATTCCCAGTCGTTATCCGACTTCTCATTTAAAGTGGTGTGAGCTTTGGAGCGTCGGTCTCGGTGGTAGGGAAGCGGGACCTAATCTGATGGTAGCCATTCTTGAGCGTCCGATTCTGTCGTCTTCGAGGCATGTCGAGCGGCCCTTTCCTGGGATCAGAACACATAGTAACTTGGCTGACAGTGCGCCACACTCCCTACCGATCAGCCTTCACGAATCGAGTACACGTGTCCTACATATATTCAACTCGAGGCCACGCCAAGGCGGAATGTTCGTGAGGCGAGTTATACACGAACGTATAGATTGATGTACAATTGTACGTGTGTTTTACATACGGTCATGCATCCATAACTACAGCCTAAAAGGAAAAGGATTGATTGCTACCACAACTTTTTATTTAATGCTATTCAGCATTGATTATTGGCAACGGACAACGGTAGGTCCCGTCACGGTTTGATATTCAATTTGTGACACTACCGTCTTCCTCCATTTTTAATGCGCCATAAGGTGTAATTGGGTCATTCGGTCTTTCTTTATGACTCGTGTCGGTTGACCTTTGACCTTTGCAAAGCTGTGACAGTGTTTGCATGTAGGTAGCTTGTCGTTATTTCAGTTTGGAACCCTTACTACAAACATGCATTCAATCATATTGTGACAGAGAGCCGTTTGGCCGTTCACGCTTCCTTTCTCACCGTCTGTTGTTTTACACTGTATTCGTTCTTCCTCCCAGCTCAACCCTTACAGCATGCCTCCCCTCATTTCAAGTTGGCTCAGCCAAAGCAGTTGATAAGGATGCTCTATCCTGGTTGGTTTAGCTAATTAGCGTGCCACAGCAAATTAAAATAGTTTCACATCTCGGCTTCACTATTGCTCGCCTTCGTCGGGGATGCAATGAAGTATGTTGAATGTCGGCCATGTCACGGGTTGTATTCTAATCGCGTTCCTCATCGTCTGCAAGAAATCTAGTACAATCGCAAGCATCTAGAATGAATGTAATACCTAACAGGCAAAGGTTTCCTGTCCCTTATGGGACTCAGAGGATTCGATGCCAAATTGACAGAAATCCAAACCTTCGCCGATTCAAATTCTCGCTGGGCCGTGTGAGTGGAAAGATGAGTGATCTGCTTATCCATGGCAATCCGTGGTGGTGTTTCCTGTTTCCATAATCGTATTTTGATTACGCTTCAAAGTTCAAAGCACCCATGGTAATCCCAGTGGTCTACGTTTAGCGTAGAGCGAACTTCTTTTTCGCCTTGCACCCCTCAGTCCAGTCGGGTCTCAGGACTGTAAGCACTGGGCCGGCCCTCCACGCACACGCCGGTTAATGAGACACTCACTGGGGTCACCATTGATTGGCTCAACGACCCGGCTGTGCGTTAGCGACGGTCACAAACACGGGTCGTCACTAACGACAGGGGGGGGGGGGGGACGGCCATGAACCTGCGTGGGGCGGTGGGGAGGGGAGGGTGTGTGTGAGTGGAGTGGGACTGGCGAGGGGAGGGGGGGGGGGGCACAGGTGGTAGGTGCAATGTGCATCTGTCTGAGCTGTATGACAAGCTTTTATGAAGTATCCTGATATTTTTTGTACCGGTGGGTGCAGCATTAGATTCAGTACCGTTTCTCGCGATTTTTTCGTTCTTTGTCTTCCACGCAAGCCGCCTTAGCTCAGGGGCAGAGCACTTGTCTCGTAAACAAGGGGTCGTGAGTTCGATTCTCACAGGCGGCAGTTGGCAGTGTGACCCGTGGTCACATATTTGCGGTTTTACCCAGTCGGCCACAAACCCTGTCGACTCTCCAGTAAGCTCACTGTGTCCAGCGTCCCATTTGACATTGAGTGTTGCTGATATTTTCTGCCGGCAGATGGAAAAGGTCAGCCTGGCGCGTCAGGTCCGTGACCTGGAGACGGAGGTCAAGGCCAGGTGTCGCCTCCACCAGAACGCCTCCGATCAGATGGTGCGCTACAACCAGGCCAAGAACAAGCTCAATAAGTGAGTGGCCCTTGCGTGCAACTTCGCTCGGCCGTTGAAACATTACTTTGATGGGTTAATTTCCGGGCCTCAAATCGAAATGTCATCGAAACGTAGCTCTCGACGCTGAACCAGTTTAGCGTGACCTGAGTTATAAACAGGCTGGTATCACTGGATAGCTGCTGACTGCCGATTGGTCGTCACCTGAGCTGACTACCCGCTCGAGAGGTGGCCGGTTAGTGCCGGGCCGATGGAATAAGTCAGGCCGGAGCGCTATCATGCTTGTTTCCGTCTTATTCACGTCTTTTCCTAACTTTTCACGGCATGCCATGTCCAGCTGCCCAGTGTGGTCCTTTCCCTACCCTGTCCTGAGTTCTTTCCTGCACAGGCTCGTGCTGTTCTGCCCTGTCATGTTTTGCCCTACTATGCACCGCGCAAGTCACAACTCTGCCTCGCTAACCTCCTGTCTGCCTGCCTCCCCCTCCCCCTTGCCTAGGGGCTAAGTCATACCAAATGGCTGAATTTTGAATAACCTCTTTTTCTCATCCCCTCTCTTCCAGGGAGGTTTCCGGTCTCACCGACTGGCTGAAGCGTCTGGAGTCCGAGTCCCGCTCGGCAGCTGAGCTGAACCGCCGGCTGCAGCTGCTCCTGCAGCATCAGAGTCTGCAGCTGCAGCAGCTGGCGCCAGCGGCCGCTGCAGCTGCCGCCACACTGACAGCCACGGTACGGGAGATTGTGACGACGCGAACAAGGGTTTGGACGTTGCAGGCAGTTCGCTACCTTCTCTATCTTTGAGCCTTCTTTACAGAAAGGTCTCGTTTCGGAAGGTATTTTAACAGTCATGGTGCTGTAATCACTTGAATACACAATTATTCGTTTTTTTTTTGTTTTTTTTAGCTGCCCTCAACGTGTTGTTCATGTTTTGCCTAAGTTATTTTCCAGCTCAATTAGCATTCTTACGTAATTTATGCACGCATATGTGTCAATAGATTAAATTGTTGACCATTGTATTTACCTCATAAAATGTTCGGTGATGGGCCTTGTAATTTGCCGATACAGTGCTGGGCTCAGTTGATAGTTCCTTCTTCATGTCCCGCCCTGTGCTTTATGACACCTTTGTCACACTCACCGCTTCACTCTGATTATTTCCAGTGTCCTGAGCTGGAGCAGCTGAGGACCCTGCTGGCGGCGGGCAGAGATGGGGACGGAGACACTCCTCCCCCGCCGCCTCAGTCAGGGATGGAGGCCGAGGACCCACACCCAGCGGACAGGTCAGTGCGGCGGTGCAGACTGCAGAGTGCAGACAACGAGTCTGACGTGACTGGGTTAAAGTCACTTACGCTCCGTGACCATCGCATATTTTGTCGGCGGGAAGTTGTGCTTTGGGTAGGTTGTAATCCAGATTCCAAGGTCACCAAAAGTCGAGTTTTTGTTGACATGTTGCGTGCAGGTGAGCTTTAGCAGTGTTTGACGACCATATCCAAATTCACTCAATGTCCAGTTTGTGTTCACAAAGCTCCATCCTACTACCGGTACTCTCCAGCTCCGTTCCTAACCAACCTTCTCCCCACCACTATTCCCACAGTGTTCCCGTTCCTTCCTCTGAGGCTCCTCAATCGTCATCTCCACACCCGAATCTGCTCGACGAGCTGATCCACCGGGACGGACAGGCGGCGGAACACAGCGGCGACGGGCCAGGGTCGCACGGCGGATGGGGCGACGCGAGCGGCGGTGAACCGGTAGCTGAGGAGACGGTGAGCGCCCCGCCGCCCCTGGCGGTACCTCAGCTGATCAGGCCGGCGGCGAGGAGACCCGTCTGATGGGACTTTGGTGGGTCTTGTGGATAGTTGTGATTTGTGAAAGTGAGGGGAGGTTTCCTGTGTGCCTCACTGGGAGGTAGGAGTTAATGTTTTGTGTGCTGTTTTGTTGGGATTTAGTGACGTGTGGGGCTCTCACATCCGTTCTTTGTGTAGTTGTTTCATGTGTCGTTGACCTTTGGTTCGTCCTTTCATATCGGCCGAATTCCGAAGTGATCTCATTGGATCTGGACTTTTTACGGATAAATCGGTGGTATTCCCGCCGCCTTAGCTCAGGGGCAGAGCACTTGTCTCGTAAACAAGGGGTCGTGAGTTCGATTCTCACAGGCGGCACATGTGTGTGAGATGCGCGGGAATGTTTTGCAACGTTCTTTTAGCAATGTTCTTGAACAAGCCGCCAAGTCTGATGCTCACAGCCTGAATTGATGCAATTGTAAACCGAGCGTCAGTCAAGCAATCAACGTTGCAATGATTTCGAATCATAGAAACTTGTAAGAAGTTATTGATATAATGAGTGGTAAGTCAATTAAAAGCTTCGAGCCAAACCCCCTGAATATCAAACCCAAGGGTCCAAGTCGCATCCGTTTTGTTTCATAAATGTTCATGGCCGGGGCCCGGAGCCGTCGTGTTGGTCGTCCCCTTGTGATGGCATCTCCGTACGGCAAACACTCTGCCGCAGTCTAAATTTCGTATTTACGCTTTGGGTGATAGTAAGCTTTAACAAGTGTCATCTGGGTTGCAGGTTGAAGCTTTATATCGCAGTGTAGTGCGACACATCCGACCGCTCGTCATGTTTCAATTTTCCATATGGTCGTGAAGCGGGCCCCAGCCGCCTTAGCTCAGTGGCAGAGCACTGGTCTTGTAAACCAGGGGTCGTGAGTTCAATCCTCACAGGCGGCAGACTGGCGTTTTGGACAATCATTTGTCGTATCATTTACGAAATAACTTTTACATTGGAATGTGAATTGGCTCATGCCCATGCATAATGCATTTAGCTCTATATGAACACCCAGCTCTATATGAACCAAACAGTTGATAGGAATGAGTCCCTCTGGTTCTCGTTCAGCGCGGCAAGTTGCATTACGTTGATCTAACAGCAGGCTTCTTTGTCACTCGAGCACGTAGATACGTTTATTTTACAACGACTAATACGAACAACGTCGCTTCTCACATCGCCACCACACCTTATCTTCATGTGAGCTGCTACTAATTTTACACACCTTAACTCAGCATAATGCCATTAGATAATCGCCTGGGGTGACCCCACTACATACAATAAATAACTACTCGTACAATGCATGCCCAAGGTATAAAACCTATCCAAAGTCAGCCGGCCAACAACACGCCAACATCCGTTTTAGAACACACATCGCGACGAAGCACATAAGCTCACAATAACACTGGCAAGATTGCTCTATAACCGAGCCAAAGGACATTTTCTAGCCGATTACGGAGCCAATCCAATTACATCATTCCACCACTGACGTCATAAATTCACCGTCTAGCGGCCCCAATCTCAGCCGTTAGGCCGGGCAGGTGATTCGGTGACTGCTAGCGATGGCTCTGGGACGGATGGCAGGCTGAGCAGTTGGACGTGAGCTGATACACTCAATTGTCCATCGCCTGCCGCGGCGAACGGCGCTGGTGGATCGCCTTGGAGACTGTTCATACAGTACATAGATGTCGCGCCTGTTCAGGTGTGCTGGCTTGAAGACCGATCAGGGCTTCTTGGACGGACACGAGGCGGCGAACTGGCGGCAGTCCGAGTTGTCCACGTCCACGCGACCGCGCCGCACCCTGGGAAATAAACCAGGGAAGGGTCATGTAAAGACGGCAACAAAGGGGCGTTATTAGATGACGGATGGACAATGTCATCTTGTGTCACCGTTACGTTTGCTTTGCTGTCAGCACTCAGGCCATCACCGTTCCGTCGTATTTATCCTCAGGATACTGAAATCCTTCTCCACGCCGCAACCTCCATTCCGGGCTGGACAGGCAACTTTATCTCATGCGGGCTGCTCCCTAGGAGCGGCACCGCTGCTCCCGAGGGAGCGCACCCCGTAGCCGGGTGCAGTGAGTACCTTGGGGCTGAGTGGCCTGTCCTCTGGACGGGCTCAGCCCCGGCGACTCACTAGGGTGCCTGCCCAGACCAATGTCTCCCCCTATTATCCTATCATCTTCCCGGCTCTGAAATGGTCTTATTGGACCGAAAGTTTAAGTGCCTAACCCAACAAAACAAACAAACAAACACTCAGGCTGATCATTGATTGTAGATGGTTTACGATATATTCCATTATAGTTATAAGTTGATGTAAGTCTTTCAACGTTGATTGAACCATACAAGAACATTGTGATTTACAAACCTGCACGGTGTTATGTTGCGTAAAACGTAGCAGTATCAATTAAGAGAGCGACGCACTCGATATTTATTCCCCAAATAGATCAGGTGCCTGCTGTATATCGTTTACACAGTAAACTCGTAGTTCCTTGCCTGCAGCTCACTGGGTCAGTAACCCGTCTCATCTGCAATTCCTGCCCACTCTACAATCTACATACATTGCGCTGTGCAGGCGGCTGTCCGGCCGCTACCCGCCCCAGGGGCACGGCTCGCCTGCATACACAGCCGCGCGTGGCCCCGTGACGTCCGGTGACTCTGCAGTGTTGCAGTGTTGCTTACCCGAGTGGGATGTCCGGGTGACGGGCGTTCTGCAGGCAGCGGATCCACGCGCGGCAGTCGGGGTGGGAAGTGTCCACACCGGCAATCAGCTCCACCATGTCCACAGAGCTGTGGAAACAGGGGGGTGGGTTAGCGATGGATGGACAGAATGGGTGTGAATTGTGAAGCTGATATGTCACGGAAAGTGGCATTTATTATTGGCATTCAGCACCACACAATGCCCCTTAATCAGGCTAAGTGGTCGAGCATCAGGCTAAGTGGTGTAGCGAAACATATTCAAATCGTAATTACTTCGGATAACCGGACCGAATTTTTCAATCGTAGAGCGTTCGAAAAAAATATGGACAATATGGTGAGGGTGAAAAATGAACATGCGTTTCAGTTTCATTTCTGACAGCAAACACATACCATCAAAATTCTATCATCTGCTCACAGCTATATTCTGGTTGAATCTATTACAATCGGATTGCAGCTATCTATTACACCATATCCAGATATCCTGCAATATCCTCCCGGCACTCACCTTTCACCGTCCTTCCCACTGCTGACCGGGTGGCGCTCCTGGGCCTGGCTCGTAGCAGCGGCTTTGTTCTCCTCCGCCGACTGCGAGCCTGCTGACTGGACGGACGGCCTGGCCTCCTGTGATGCTGAGGTCGACGGCTGTGGCTGCGGCCGGAATTGAGGCTGAGGCTGCGGCTGTGGCTGAGGCCGAGACTGGGGCTGGGGCTGACGCGGCGTGCCAGTCTGTGCCGGTCCTGGGATAACCTGGAGACCGGAGGTTGGCGTGCGCTGTGCGTTGGAGGTAGCAGTCCTCTGCGCCTGAACGGGAGCTGGTCGGTAGCCGGGCTGTCTCTGTCGCTGCTGGTGGGTCAGCACTGGCCGGCTGGGACGCACCTGCTGCTGACTCGGCCTGGGGGCGGGTCTCGCTCCTCCCTGTCCCACTGTCTGACGGCGCCGCTGCTGCTGCTGACCGGCCGGGAGGACGGTACGGGTGGGAGCCGGACGCTGAGCCGGGTACCCTGCCGGGCGGCGCGGAGCCACCCTGAAGACCCCTCCGCCGCCTGCCGCAGTCTCCTGCCGCTGGGCCGGTGCCTGTCGGCGCCACGGCTGCTGTCTCCGCCGCTGGGGTCGCTCCGCAGGGTCATCATACTTCACCCGTCTCTGCTGCTGGCGGTACGAACCTGACCGGGCCGCTACACCTCTCCTCCGCGCCACGCGGCCCGGGTGGCTGACCTGACCCTCGTACGACACATACGAGTCCTGACCGAACCCTCCTCCGTGCTGGTCGTACCCGCCGTAGTAGCCGCCGTGCTCCAGGATACTGTTCACTTCCTCCTGGGCGTAGTTTCCATAGTCGTACTCGCTCTCCTCTTCTTCGTCCTTCATCTGATGTTCGAGGTACTTCATGCGCTGGTTGGCGCGCTTGTTGGCCAGGAAGGCGCTGGCCGAGTACGGTCCGTAGAAGTAGCTGATCCCCATGGTGATGTAGGTTAGCAGCGCGAAGCCCATGCCGTAGTTGAAGAAAGACTGCGCCGTGCTCGGCACTGTAAGGCAAGTAAAGAGGTGTCAGTCTTGGCAATTGTTTCGGAAAATAGAGGAACGGGCGTACACGTAAACGGAGGAATTGATTGATGCTGTGCATTTTAGTGGGCAGGAAATCATATCCTGTTCCACAAGGTTTTCACTAAAACTGTCTTCTGGCAACCCTTTCATGATGAAAACAGTTAACACTTGTCGTCCACGTAGATGCAAAAAAAAAAGAGCATATTGGACGTATGACGCCAATTATCATAGTCCTATTTTGTTTACATTTCAATATGCATGCGGCCCTCTAGGCACCTCCCGGACCCAGAAGCGCCCACAATGGCTTATCATACCCCCGACGGCATACCACACCACCAAACCCCGCCGTGTGTGTAGGCGCAGCGCGCTCATTAACGCCGCTGCTGCATAGAGAACCGGTTTGATGGCGTCCGGTGCCCCGCACAGGGCAGTCGGTCAGTGGCGACAGGGGCCAATGAACCGGTGTAACCCGCGCCCTCCCGTCGTCGGGTGCCGTCCTCGACCACCCTTCCACGCGCGGCGCGGTCCAGCGGCAGGGTGTGAGATGTCCTGTCGCCTGGTCCGCCGGCCGGCGTCGGAGCCCAGGTCGGACCGACCGACCGGAGCGAGGGGAATAATTCAACGACGGACGCCCCGACACGGCGACCCGCTACGGAATGCGGCGACCATCAGTGACCCATATCTGACAGGTATGCTAACGTAGGGGCGACAACCGGGACCGACGCGCTGGAAATGGGACGAATGGCCGCCCGAAAGGACGGAGCTTCTGGGAGGACGCTGTGGATGGCACTGGGCGTTGATTTCTAGCTCAATAGGAGTTCTGTTTATTTTTGACAGTGACGGGGAACTTTGAAGTCTGAATGATATCAAATCGGCTCACTGGTGAAGCTAGCGTACAAAAGCTAACACCTAAATTATAAATATTCCGCCATACAAATTACAAACGGTTTTTGTTTGTGGGCCTTCGGGTCCATGACTCACATTTCCTCGTTGTCATGCTGAACGTCAGGTATGCGCATTCTTCCAGCCGAGTCCTAATCCCATTCATTCAGTCCCAGTGAGTCTCTTATCACACGTACCACAGATGTCCACACAATGGTTCTGAAGTGGGACCACTTCGGATCGAACCGGTCGTCCCGGTAAAGCGGGATCGGTCATTCATCCGACTGTTGGTCACCGACGAACCATGACCGGGGAGAACGACAGTCACCGGTACGCGACAGGGACAATAATGTACTCGGTCTTCAGTCATAGCGGCCACGGCAGTGCAATATGTAGTGCATGAGCTGCCAGTAGTATTTCCTCACTGCTGGTCAAATCTATATTACTATTTGAGGAGGGCGTAGTTTCTGTCTATTACGAAGGTCGCGACATGGTGCTACGTAGCGCGGGTTACAGATCACACCGTTGCACCTACCGCGCTGAAATTTGCGCAAGTTATAGAACAAGGATGGACAACGTGCCTTTGAGCGGTCTCGGCTCGATCGGATCGATAGCGAGCGCGTGGCGCGTGCCCAAAAAGTGCAAATTCGCGTCATAGACTTTACATGTATAAATCGGCTGGCAAAAACGGGCGAAAATGGCTAAATTTGCCCGACACGGGTCCGTTCCCCGTGCAATATCTCGGTAACCGTGCGCCCGATCGGCACGGGGAAAACAGCATCGTGTAGAGAATCGAACGGGCAATCGAATAGTGTGCGGTGCAGGGGTGGCCGCCACGTGCAAGTGTGAGGGCAATTTCATTTAAAAAAGTGCCATTTTAAACGCATTTTGGATTTTATTTTATTTTCCCGTGACCATCAGACTGAGAGAGTTGAAACAACGTCAATTGCCTAGAGAAATGTACCGCCTCTCATGGAAAATTGTGGACAGCTAATTGATCAAAAACAATGTGGAAAAAATCGCTGAATTAAAATGGTATTTGTCCATAATGTGCCACTAAAAAGATACACGGGATTTGCTGCTTAACCTGATACGCTTGACAATTGAAAAAGCTATCATTAGAAAGAGCATTCAATTCTCTCCAAGATCCAATCATCACGTTTGCATGACAAGCAACAGTATTCTTAAAAATATAAATGTTTTAAACCTCTGCAAAACGATTTTAGCGAAAATTATCTACGCCTTTCATTTGTCTTAAAACTACGCACCTCAATTATAAAGCACATTTGACAGATTCTGAAGTGGAAAGCATGCTTATCAGACACGGGCACCTCGATGCGGTGGATATTTTTTCCACAAACCAAAACGTTTAGCCGTCAAAAAGCAATCGACCGAAATGGATAGATAACCCAACCGACACAAGAACAACCGAACACCCACCGATCGAAAATATCCCTTTTCGCGTTGCGGAGCACGCGGGTCACCCTAGTGAAGGTCCTATTTGAATCCTATGGGTTGTCGGAACGCAAACGAACGAAGGACATGCAGTGGCGATCAAATGGAACGCTCTGGATGCCAGCAGTTGTTTGCTTGAAGAAAGGCTTTCGGTTACCGGCCACGCTAGACTTTTTTCTCCAAGGTTTGAAGGATATATTTATGGCTTTCTACCTATGTTTTTATTCAATGTGGACGATTTGAAGCATGAACATCAAACGTCGAAATCTCCGAACTATTTTGACAGAAAATATGAATCAATGCCTGGGGTAGGGTATGGTTCATGTGTCTACTCGTAATGTAACACCATGGTAACACCCTCCCATTTCACTGCGATTGTTACTCTGAGTCAGGTCAAACATGAGACGAGGCTCAGCAGGGCTATGACGAGGCTAATGGGGAGAAAGAGATAATGAAACCATGCATATCCAACCAAAGACGAAACAGGTCTTTTTAAACGACTGTGGTTAGAAGGTAGGCATAGAAGATAGGGTAGCAGGCATAGCAAACCCAGCTAACCCGATCACGAACGCACAGAATGATACACAAATGGCAAATTGGTATGCGTAAATGAACCCAATTAAAGATAATCGCACGTCACAATGAAATGGTATTCTCTCATTTGACCTGACCTGAGGTCACATACACCAATTGGCCCCAATCCTTTACATTGATTGACAAGCCTTATTCGCTTACAGGTCTTGCGTTCTGATGAGGACGCAAATCAGCCGTCCCATTCACAATGATTGTTCCCGGAAACCAAGAATACTTTACTTCTCCCGGAAACCCCTGAAGCCCGCCCTCCCACATTTGTCACTCACCTACTCCGTCCAGTATCTTGCTGCCGGTCAGGCTCTGCTTCGTCTGCTTCTTCGTCGCCGGCTTCAGGACGGTGACATCCGCTTCACCATCTTCTTCCACCTCGTCTCCGTCACCGCTGCCCTCCTCGATCACCAGATCTCGTTCCCGAGGTCTGGGAGGAGACACTCGGACGCCGACACCCATCGGCTCGGCTGCAGCTCGCGCCGCGGCCAGAGCCACCAGCAGTAGCAGCAAGCAGAGGCGTCCGGCGGCCATCGCGGAGGCTGGAGACGGTCTGAGGCGGCTCGGCAGCCGGCGGTAGCGCTGAGCGGACCGCCGAGCGGTGCCCTCAGCGCGCCCGGAACTGGGTCACCGCCGCTCGGTGACTGCCCGGTGACCGGCGGTGACCGCCGTGTCCCCCGTGTCACCCGGTGATGGCACGCGCTGAGGGCACCAGGACCGACACACCGCGCAACTCCGCCCGGTGATAGGGGAGGGATTTTAGTGGAAGACTACGGTCGTGACACAGGCTGATGGAACATACTTGTCAGGCGAGCAGTTCAGTTGGCCATACTGACGGGATCATCCCGACAGTGTGGGGTGTAGAGAAAACGAGAGAAATAGATTCATGTGGACATACGTTTTCAAATAGGTAATCTAGTCTCATCTTGGACATAAAAAATGCGAAATCTTGATCCATATCGATAATATAAAATGTCATTTAACGACTTCATTCTAGGAAATGACGCATGAAAGAGAATGATTCCCAAGCTGGGATGATTTTTTAACGTTGGTCAACATTAGTACCTTGTCCGATACAGCATGAAAGAATCTTGGGGGTCCCAAGGCACGGACAGTGACCTCCCAAGGGCTTCGAAAGGATGAACTGATATATGATACATCCCCATAAAGCACAGTGTTTTGTGAGCACGTTGTGGACTTAGTGTAATAGTGTTTCGAATGGACGGGAACTGGTATTTTTCAGCATGGTATGGCCGTTGCCAGAAATGGAGACTCTGCCGTAAGCAGGTGTCCAGAGCCCACATTCTTCCGAGAAATCGCACGCTAGATACGCCATTTCACTAGCCAAGGGATCTAGCAGAACAGCAATTTTTGGCTTTTAGCGGACTAGCTGACCACGGCAATCGGCATACGGACTCGTAGCATGGCGCTCCTTTTGCGGTCGGCCATAATCGCCGAGGCACCAAGTAGAAAGGAATGGTGGAGCTTGTGACTGACATTTTGTTACCGACTGTAAACACGGTGCTATGCAAAACGTGCAGGATCGCCTCATGTGTAAAATCACGTGAGAATTCCCAATCCAAGCTTTTTATCAAACGGTCCCTTTTGTTCAGCGTAGTTTCTATCCTAATTCGTTTCTATGGCCTTGTGTTCAGCTTCATCAAGGCCCATCAAGACCTGTCTCTTTGCGCTCCTTGCAGTTTATCTTAGGGTGTATTGAATTAGGATTTATCCCCTATATTTTATTGTTCAACTCCAACCGTTTTAATCTGAGGGCATTAATCTGAGGGTCTGAGAGGTCTTTGGATCAGACAATTTGCGACAATGTAAGACGCAAGGAAGATATACCCATTCAAGGCTTTTTCGACAAGAACTGTGTCCAGGAATGCTGCTTGAAGGTGAGCCGATCCCAAGAGTTGCTCGTATGTCGATACTCTTGAATCCGATTGAAATATGCAAGAGCACCGCTGCCTAGCACGCAGCATCTCGCCGGGATAAACTAGTAAATGCGTTTATTTCTGTCTTACGTGTAAATTTTTTTCAGACTCACGCTTTATTGTTTCGTCAGCCTAAACTGAGAGCGTCAGGCAGCTCCAAGCTGCTTTACTAGACCTCTTCCTACGTCTTCTGCACCCCTCGGAGTTCCTAATGTCTGCAGTCGCCGTCACCAGCAAGACCATGACTCCCCTGCCGCCACCGCCCGTGATTACGCCACTCCCGCCCGCCGCGATGGCGCCACTATCGCCTGCTGTGGTGGCGCCACCGTCGCCGGCAGCCAGCGTTCGGTTGAAGCCGGTGTACTACCGGAGAGCAGAGGGATCCGACTGTCCCCCAGGGGTCGGAGACACGCCTCCAAAGACGACGGAGGACCGTTTCCGCGTCAGCTCCGGCGTCCTCATGGTGAGGTGAGAGCGAGACTGAGGAGCTGGGAATGGTGAAACGGGGCTGGTGGGACCAGAGCTGGCAGAAGTTCACTGTGACGAACCATCTGACTGTCTGATGGTAACTTACGGTGTTGCTGTGTTGAAAATTGGGATAATAAGTCATTAGCAGTGGCGGCGGAAGGTAATTTTGGATGGGGGTGCAAAGTTTTCTCAAGGGGCCCCTCTGAAAGTTTTGGGCCCCCTTCAGTTTTTTTGGGTGATTATTATTGATTTATCAAAAACGAAGATTTTGGAAAACTATCCCCATACACACAAGTTCTGTAAAATGTTTGAAATTGCAGTGTACCAACTTATCTCAAATAATGAAAGCATAAAGAAGCAAATGCAGCTAGTTTTTAGTCTAGCCACCACCCGCAGCGTCTCAAACCACTTTTCTGGATCCACAGTGGACCATTGAGGGCCCTACAAGACCGTTCCAAGAAGACCGTGTTTAGAAGCCCCTTGGAAACCGACCACATAGAGACTCCTCCAGAGACCTACATGACTCCCCAGACTGAATGAGCTCTCTGATCATGGTCGGTCCCTTGAAAGTCGCTGAAAGGTTTCAGAAGGCAGTATAGGCTCATAAGTCTTTTGAGGGCTCTCAGAAACCGGCATCGGACCCCCCAAAAAAGCCTGTATGGAGGCCCTCCAAAGCCGGGATAGATGCCACAGGAGCCGATGTTTAGCCTAAAGAGCCGGTGTGGAGGACTGAATGTAGGAAAGGGGTCTCAGTGGGGCCTTCAGGGGCAAGCGTTTGAGCCCCAAAAGTATGTGTGGGGTCTTAGAGGCAGGTAGACCCCTGGGGTATGCACGGGGTCCCAGGAGCTCAAGTGTGAGCCCTAATATTCGGCTGGCGGCTACTCGAACCAGCATGGGGATTCTTAGAAGCCGCTTAGATACACATTTCATGGGTCATGAGTCCCAAGAGTCTATGTAGGGGCCATAAAAGCCGGTGTAGGGCCCATGGCCCCATAAGTTCCGACATTGAGACTCTCAGAGGCCGGCGACGGGGCATCAAGAGCAGATAAAGTGCGTCAACAAGCCGACATGGGGCCTGAGAATCCGTGTGGAATTCCAGGAGCCTGCGTGAGCTCTCGGAGACCTTCGTATTTCGTAAGGTCCACAAAGGTCGTTGGATCCTCTGAATCTCAACTCTGCGGGGCCCTCAGAGGCCAGCATGTCTCCTGACACCTGCCTGCGTTGAGTTGAGACCCTCCGAGGCCGTCGTAGGGTTCTTCAGAGGCCAGCGTTGGCCCCTTGAAGCCTTCGTTAGGTCCTAGAAGCCGTCAAGAGGGCCCTCAGAGGTCAGCATGGCCCCTGGAGCCTGCCTGCGTCGAGGCTCTCAGAGGCCGTCGTGGGGCCCTCAGACGCCAGTGTGGGCCTTTGGAGCTTGCGCTGGGTCTTAGAGACCATCTTGAGGGCCCAGAGAGGTCGTCGTCAGGGCCCTCAGCCCCTCAGGGACAGTCCTGGGGTGGGGTCCTCAGAAGTTGTTGTGAGGGAGGGCCCTTTAGAAGCCTTCGAGAGGATCATCAGAGGTCGTCATGAGGGTCCTTGGCCATATTGAGGGTCTTCATGGGCCCTCAGATACCTTTGCAGGGCTCTCATAGGCCTTGGTAAGACCGCTAGAGGCCATCGTTGTTAGGGCCCTCAATAGACCGTTGCAGAGCCCTCAGATGCCAGCATAGCCCCTGCAACCTGGTTGTGTTGGGGCCCTCAGAGGCCGTCGCTGGGCCGTCTGAAGCCAAATGGGCCCTCAGACTTGAGTTGGGTCTAGGGCCGTCACGAGGGCCCTCAGAGACCGTCGTAGAGGCCCTCAGAGGCCAGTAGGGCCCCTGGAGTCCTGTGGGACCCTCAGCGGTCGTCATGAGGGCCCTTACTGGTCGTTATAGGGCCTCAGGGGACAGAGTTCGTCGTGAGAGCCCTCAGAGATCATCGTAAGGGCCCTCAGAGGCCGTCATAGGGGCCATCAGAGGCCAGCGTGGCCCCTGGAGTCTCCTTGGGCCCCTGGAGTCTCTGTGGTACCTTCAGCGGTCGTCATGAGGGCCCTTAGTGGCCGTTGTAGGGCCCCAGGGGGCAAAGCCCTCAGGTGGGAGCCCTCAGAGATCGTCATAAAAGGGCCCTCTGAGGCCGTTGTGGGGGCCCTCAGATGCCACGTGGAGCACCAAACGCGGCTAGGAACATTTCTAGCCGGTGTGGGGCCCCAAAGACTAGCATGCAGGGGCGCTCCTGACCATAATTGGACATCCCGGATGATTCCACATCAGTGTTCGTTTCCCGATCACTGGTTTTAAAGAGAAAATGTATTTGATGGTGCGACGGGCCCCTTGTACGAATTTTGGGGGTGCAAAAAGATATGTTTGCACCCCCATGTTTTTCGATGGGGGTGCAGCTGCACCCCCTGCACCCCCTATTCCGCCGCCACTGGTCATTAGGCAATGGGATCACGGGTGTAAATGTTCTGCTCATGTTTAAATGCTTGTGAAGTTTCCCCTAGTTGCGCCGTATTGGCACCCTCCGCGACGCTCGCAATCATGAGCCCCCGAATTGTCTACTAAAGAAGATCCCAACTAAACTGGACCCTTATGCCACCTACCGACCTGACGAATTCGTATCCCTTCAGGAAGGACTCCCACCACCACGTGGAGAGTAATGTGGAGATGATCCGCAGCCTGGCGCGCCAGAGAAACGGCCTACTGATCTGCGCTGTGGTCTTCCTAGTGGTTTTGACCATCCTTGTTTCCACCTGGGGTAAGCGCATGTTCCACGCTGTGCTGTTTTTGATAGTTCATTGACTAGACTGTAACTGTGGCAAATGCACAACTTTTACCCAATTATTCATGTTTTGCAGGGATTTTGAAGCACTTCAGCTTCAACTGAAATCTTCAAATGACTGCGGCTGCGTGAATTCGCCTGCTGAAGTTGACTTTTGAACCGGCTAGTCAGATCACCGGAGAACGACCACAGTGACCAAACCCAGCCAACTGGCATAGCGCACGGAGGAGAAGCGCTGAAGTTGGTCGAAGATGAGCCTTTCAGAGAAAGTGATGAGCCACCACGGCTGCGCAGGAGCCGAATGATGACTGAGAGCAAGATCCGCGCAGCCGCCTTAGCTCAGGGGCAGAGCACTTGTCTCGTAAACAAGGGGTCGTGAGTTCGATTCTCACAGGCGGCAGGAGTGCGCGATGCGCGTACGTTTTGAGATTTGTTGGCAAAGCTGAAAAAGTACACAGTCGCACATGTAACCAGTCATCACATTGCCAAACGCGCTTCCCACGACAATCGCTAATAGGTATAGTCGGCGTCCTAGGTCCGCTGCAAATCGATGGCACTGTTCTGAACAACACCAGTTGGCACGGGAATAGGTTTCAGAGCCCAAAAGCTATTGACGTAACTCTGGACCGCGGCACCACATCCAGTCTCATCACCGCTGTACCCAACCCCCCTCCCAACGCTACCCCGGGGCTGTCAGTCCATCCCAAGAGCATCCACTAGTCTCGGCCACCTCTCGGGCCCGTCTTTCTCCCCTCCCTCCAACTCATGAACCCAAATATATATCCAAGTGTCAGTGTCTCACCCCAGTTCCCTATCGATCGTCTATTTAATTCATCCCAAACGCAGAAGTGCAGTGTCCCAAAATCTTATTTTGGCTTGGGTGTCAAAGGGAAAATTTCCTTCCAAAAAGGGGCATGAGAGTGGAAAATTGCCTTTCAGCCAAGGCCCAAAAAGAGTGAACACTGAACAAAGACCAACAGCATTAATTTATATACAACTGTGATAAAATGTCGTATGTAAAACCATCATTCACGCACATGCTTTTTCTCAAATGTTGGGAGTGGAAAATTGCCCTTAAAAATTGGAGTTGAGAAAGCAAAATGATTGCATTCGGGTGTCATTTCCCACCCAAATCAACAAAATTGGGACACTGCATAAGTGTCACGATCATCTTTCTCCAAAACCCTGCTGTCGATTTGTCGCAAATGACTCCCGTATCCCGAAAGTATCACGGTCTCCCCATCCCAATCCTGCCCCGCTCACCGTTCAATGAATAGTCCCAAAAGACGTGTCACGGTCGCATCATGTATTGAACGGTCTACGAGTCGGACATGGTCACCTCGACGTCCACGTCCGGCTCGATGTTGATGGAGGTGATCTGTTTCACGGTATCCTGACTGCTGTGCAGGTCGATCAGACGCTTGTGGATGCGCATCTGGAACCTGAAAACGTGGCCGAGGGAAGGGTAGTTAGAAGGCTTATTGGGTGGGTTTGGTGATTGGTTATCACTAGCGCTGAGCGACTAAGTATATGCGAGGGAGCGTAATTTGATCTGGTAATAAAATGAAATAAGTTAGCGACGTTGAATATTTTAGCAGAATGGAATGGATGCTCATTTTTATCACATAACACACTATTCAAAATATTCATCTGCAGAAATCAGAAAAAACAAATGTGAGAAGTGATACTACAGCTAGGACATCAATTAATCATGTGCCTCCACAGCTAAATCCACGACAGCAAAATCGCTGAGGTGTGTGCCAAAGTAACAAATAACACCACCATACGATGAACAATTAGCGCCGGGACAGACTTGGGACGGCCGGCAGACACGGTCCGTTCTCCCACCCCGTCAGCGCCATCAGTTTTCTCACCTGTCCCAGGTCTTGGAGCCCTCTCCGCAGGGGGTCTTCCTGGTGGTGATGCGCAGCGTCTTGGTCGGCATGCGGATCGGGCCGCGCACGCGCAGGTCCTTGCCCTTGGCCTTGTCGATCAGCTCGGCGCACACTGCAAACAGAGCGATATGGTGAGCAAAACATTAAATATGTAATGCGCATTGTGCATTTACATTCTTTGCGCATTGTGCAAGGAATTTAGATACTGATAGAAAATGTAAACAACAAAACGTGGATATCAGGAGCAATTCAATAAAATTCGTTTACTTTAGCACTGATGAATATAAAGATTGTAACCAGTATATGGGTATGCTCCAGTGGTAAATCTAAAAAAAAAAATATTTCGAGTTGGACGAACTTCAAGGGGAACCGTTTCAGAGCAGCCACGGGAACATTTCTGCGAGGAAATCAGCTGTTTGCGGGCTTTATCGGTTGGCGATTTAAGGCGCGCAAGCATTATGACTGAGAGAAATATTGCTTTCAACTAAACAGACGTAGATAAATGGTGGAGATTACTATTTAAAAATATGATCCTCAATCCCCACAATCGCTTCCTTGCCATTAAATTTCCACTTTTAACATTTCACATTTGTATCCCATGAACCAATATATATTTACGCGAAGTCTCGTAAAAACAACTTTGTTTGGGATGAGGGAGGAGGCAAATAGTGGTGGTGATATGTGAAATTGGGATGAGCCTAGAGTAGCTTCAAATGAGGGACACAAGCAATATTCTGAAATAAGAGGATGTTAGATTAGAGGAGCCACTGGAGCATACCCTGAGCACTAATTCAGTAGGCGGAACTATGGTCATGAGTACCCAAATATAGGAACGTTCCCATTTTTGGGAACGGAGTTCCCAAATATGGGAACGGGCGTTCCCATTTATGAGAACGGAAGGCAATTTTTCGGCCGTTCGCCCACTAAAACTCAAAAGTGCATCACGTCTCAAAAAAGTGCACGCTGATTTAAGTATCTACTAAATCTCCATAAAGTTATCTTTAATCTGACCGTGGAACAAGGAAATTGACCGTGGAATGATATTTTTAATGATTTTTTAAAAATGACAGAATGGTGGAAATATGGGTTATACGACATTTAACATGCAATTTTAAGGAAAATGAAGCATTTTTTACATTTTGAGGTCAAGTATAATAATTTTCGCCTGGTTATGAAGTTTCATTCTAGCGACACCAGATGCTGACATATGCAAGCGAACACGCGGACAGTCCCGAGGTAATATTGTTGACTTTTGGTGTCGGGGCGATCGACCGCGTGGAACGTCAGTGATTTTACCGAACTACTGTTGTAAACTCAGTTTCAGTGGTTTAAAATCATTCAGCTGTATTTTATCAGCCCTGAAAGACATATTTTATTTGGATGCTAGCTGTTTGGCGTTGTTTTATAAGCAGCGTCATGAGCGTGGTTTTTGTCTTCGGCGTTTCTAAGCATGATCGTTTGGAGGGAATTTCTCTGATATAGGTCGCTCTGTGTGGCTTATTTATAATTTTTATGCTGATTTCGATCGTTCCTCGTGCCCATCCTACCAGGCCTTTTGCCACTACACTCATTAAGAAAGGAAAAAACTAGATTTTCATTGGGACTAGGTGTTTTGAGGGTGTAACATATTCAGCGTTCCCATTTTTGGATACTTCTTGTGCTCGTCAACTCTCGGTGATTAGCAGACAGGTGCTTGACATGTCTCCACCCTCGGCGCGGACGGTGGATATAGGTATGGAAGACCTTGTTGAACATCGCTGAGCGTTGTGGATTACGTAATCCTGCAGAGGGGGGCGTGCCCGCTGCGAGATCGACGGGAATAAAAGCGCAGAAGACCGGGCGAAACATGCAACGGTCTTGCCGGAAAGGTCATCTGATGATTGTTGCATTAACAATAATTTGCGGCGTTGGACGTGATGCTTGTTAATGAAAAGAGCCCCTGAAAGGCGTCGGTGAAATCGTTCCCAATTTTGGGTACGCCGTTCCCATAATAAGGAACGCTTGCAGCGCCAGTATACGAGAGCGTTCCCAAATTTGGGCTCGCGGCCCGGGTGATGGACTGCTTTAGAAATAGGGGAACGATTTGAAACTACGATGGGCCTTACAATATCAAACTCTTTCCCAACAATATTGAGACAACTATCAGGCGGTTCACGATCGTTTTATATTTTTTGGACGTCATTTAACGGTTCTTTTTCTTGTTTTAAATAATGCCTACATGGCGTTCCCATATTTGGGTTTATCGTTCCCAAACATGGGAACGAAAATGCGTTCCCGAAAATGGGTACGCTTGACCATAGTTCCGCCTACTGAATTGGCAAGAAACAGGGCCAAAAATTATGTTACCTAATTTTTCAGCAAATCCACTTTTACAAATTTGCGAACAGGAAATTTACGCACAGGGACCAGGCAGGGTGAGATCAGAAAGTGAAGATTTCTTCTAGCTTTGGATGCCAGCTATTGAAAGCCCAGTTGGAGCTAATTTAAAATGGCAAATTCACTGTTCTTAACTAAAACACAGCTGGCTGCTGGTCTGACAGGAAGGCCACACTGTACCAGGGTGAACTACAATGAGCTCAAATTTAGTACCTACTACCTACATAGGTATCACCAAAAACAAGCGAGTGAAAACAGCTGGTTAAAATCAAACTACTTTGGACAAGGAAGAAAATACTCTGTAAAAATTGACAGGAAGTTGATTGAAACAGTTAGCTATAATTGGCTTTGAATGACAAATGTAGGTAATAAAGGCATTAAATGTTGATGTTGCATCATGTCACTGTAATTTAAATGGCAAACTTTTTGTATTTTACCAAACAACCAAACAATAAATGTGATGGCTTAAAGTACAATTGTTTAAAACAAAATACACAATAGGATTTTGGGCCCTGGTTCATTCCCAATCCACACTCAGCCAGATTTGAGAGGGTTTTTATTAATTGATCAAACACTCATAACTGGGATTGTTTTCTTACCCTTCTCAAGAGATGGCACATTCAGTGAGCTGAGGGTGATCCGGATCTTGTGAACAGGAGCCTGAGCATCCTGCTCATACTTCCCCATCTCTTTAACGTAAGACTGAAATCAGAAACACCAATCAGTGACTTGCTTCCATGTCATGTTGGAAAAATAAACTACCTATTAGGCACACTAATTTTACATTATGAAGGTTCAGCAACACAATCAAAAATATCACACATGAGGCGCTTCACACAATCAACGACCCATATACAGAAGTGAGATACAGACCTGTACCTTCAAAACATGGGCACAATTGCAAACTTCACATCATTCAATAAATAGAATCAACAACCCAATAAACTCCTCTGAAGTACATCCCACAAAATTATGAAAATCTATATATATTCAAAATGCTGGCATTCAAATCACAAACATGAAATATCAAGCTGCGCCAAAAACGCCGCACACAATTGATCCCCGAAAAGCCGCACCCCTCTTGGGCAAAACTTATGTTTTTGTCTGAAAATGGTGTGGACTTACCATCTTTTCAGCCTAATGGACCGTTACTGAGCACGCTCTGCAGAAAATCGCCTTCAATAAGCGCGACTACTCGGGCTATAACGACATGAGGCGTCGCAAGCGGAAAAGGACATTTGTTGATATTTTGTCGGTTGAGAAAGGTAGAATGATTTGATGACGTATGGGAAGAAAATATTGTTTATTTTTTCGTTTATCGTATCTTTCATTATTTTTTCTCACTGAAAATTCCTACTGAATATATTTTTAGAAAAATATGTGCTAAAATCATTTAAAACTTCATAAAAATACTACAATTTAATAACATACGTCATTTATGATGCCGGCCAAATACTGGACCGGAAGAGCACAGGACGCTTTTACATAGTGCGCTGTGTAATATTGAAAGTATTTTTGTACATGTTTTTGAAAAAATTGTGATGGTTTTTATTTATTATAATTTAACATTGAAATATATATTATGTGTCCCTTAACTCTTGATATTTGATCAAAATATGTAGAGCTGGTGAAGCATTCTAGAGTGGCCACTTTTGTATTTGACAGATGAGTTCAATACCTATGTGTAATGGAGAATTGTGATCGCATGCTTGGTTCCCACAAGGTCAAAGACGACGAGAACGTTTCTCGATAATGTTTAATAATCAAGCGTATGATATGTTACGAGAAGGAAAATGCAGAGTTATCAATGTGCATTGCACTCGACGGATAGTCGATTCGATACCGTACGTATAATGCATACCTGCTCAGTGCTCACTCAGACACTCTTAGGCAAAAGTGTATCCCTTGGTCAGTCTGAGTCTGCCCAGTGCCCAGTACCAAATTGCCATTGCTCTGCTCAGGGCTGCGGGGTCGATGGATTTTAGGGTGACTCCAACTCCGACCCCGACTCCGGCTACAAGAATCGACTCCGACTCCGGGCTCCAGAGCTCCGACTCCGACTCCGGACGGTTCTAAAAAAACATCGTGATATTGAAGTTCATAATGGAGATGTTTTTATCTAGCCTGAAACGATTATTTGTGCGTTCCAGGTCTTTGCGTTGCAAGTACCTATGCATCAAAAATAACATGCAGAATTAAAAAGCAGGTTCTGGGGAATTCGCCGTCCTGCTTCTTTCGCTGAAAATATTTGGCTAAAACAGCAAAGTAGTCTTTTTGACACAATCTAATTTCGAGCGCAGTATCGTCAATCAAACAGGTACAGTGCATGACATTGAGCCATGCAGCGTTAACTCCGACACTGGAGTCGGAGTTGGTAGGAGTTCGGCGACTCCGACTCCGACTCCGGGCAGAATTGTCGGCTCCGACCGACTCCAACTCCGACCCCGACTCCGACTCCGCAGCCCTGGGCCTCTGCTAATTGCATTTGCGACAATTACCATCGGGCATGAGGCATGAGCCATCGACCGTCGCGCACCTCCATTGATCATGCATTATTTATAAATGCCACAGGCGTTCTTCCGCGCGTGTAGGTGTTAGACATCGATTGTTCCTTCCGTTTCTCACGCAGAACTACATGACACGCAGTGTGCGAGCGAGTGTCTGAGTGGCTGGATGATCGGTGGGCACTGGGCAGTGAGCACTAAGCAGCAACACCTACTTGCAGTGGAGGCCATCAATAGGTGCGGATTCTCAAAATGGTAAGATGGCCAGTTGTGGTGTAGGCACAGTTATTTCCGTGCACCAGCATGTATTATCAGTTTACTTGGCTAGAGCCTAAAGCAGGTTCATAATGAAGGCACTCATAACCAGACATGGCAACTGCCAAGGGATCATCACCATATCATAGCTACCGTATACATATAAGCTATTGGTGTGCACAGACGGGACTTCTGAAAACGAAGAAGACCGTCTAGTCTCAGCATCATACCGATTATCGATAAACGTGCTATTGCGAAGCCCGCACAATATGAAAAAGATCACAGGTAAGTACCTATCATAATCTACCGAGTACCGGTAACAATGCATTGCCTCTTACACAGCCGTCTATGTTTGCAGCCCGACCCTCGCCAGGCGCTGCTGGCAGTCCTGAGTATGTACGGTCTGTTCTGGATGCTGGTGGGCGGTCAGAAGAACAGTCAACCAGAAACAAACACACTGCCGCCAGCACCGACCGGCACGCCCGCACAAGAAGCCGCTTATGAGCGCGCGCTAGCAGAAATCGCCTCCTTCACCTCCACCACAGACGAATACGGCTGTCCGGGCGCAGCGCTGGTCACTATCGGCACCGACTGGGGCACGCGCTCGCTCGGAGACGCTCTGTTTGACTACGCCACCCTATGGTCGTTCTCCCGCCAGTTCGGTCTGCGCGGCTGGCTGTTGCCGACCGCTGGAGATCGATTGGCTGCCCACTTCGGCAGCGTCAGCCTGCCGACGCTGCCACCGCACTGCGAGCCGCGCTTCCAGCGGTGCACAATGGTCGCAGATAACTGTCGGCGAATGCGCGACAAGCGCAACCGCAACATCTGGATCGATCCGGAGTCGCGGGACGCGTCTCTGCTGGACGCTTTTAGACTGGAGCTGCGCCGCGAGCTGGAGCTGTTTGAGCCGCCGCGCCGGGCCGCGCAGCTCCGTCTCAGCCGGTTGTTGCGCCGCTGCGGCAGAGACAGCGTTACACCGGTGGGAGTGCACGTGAGCAGCGCTGTCCTGGACCCGTGGCTGGTGCAGGGAGACGACGACAGTGACAACAGTGCCGTCGCTGCCGGCTACATCCGGAGGGCGATGGCGCACTACCGGCGCATCCTCGGTGACTGCCTCTTCGTGGCGGTGTGTGACGAGCCGGAGTGGTGCTCCGAACATCTAAGGGCTCCAGACGTGGTGGTCACGGGCGGTGGCGGTCCGGACGGCGCCATGGCTGACCTGGCGCTGCTGACCGCCTGTCGACACACGGTGATGACCGCCGGTCCGTTCGGCTTCATGGCCGGGATCCTGGCCGGTGGCCATCTTGTGGCCCCGGCTAACGTCAGCGATCCTCAGTTGGGACTCGTAGAGCCTCTGAGGCAAATGAAAAACTTGAATATCACTCTTCTGAATGTTTTTGGTGATTGATGCTGGGCTGCCGCAGCTGCCGCCATTTGACAAAAAAATAGTTAGTGTTTGCAATTTGATGTGTAAAGGTAGGTAATATGACAAAGCCCTGGACCCGGTCCACCGGGAACACATGAGTACTTTTACAGTTTATGTTACTGTACACATATGTCCACTGTTATGAGTGACTACTGCCTGTCAGAGCCCGCCCGCTTACTAGTGATGATAGTACCTCATTTTCGAGGTTCTGTGCATTTCGACTCAGTCATGAATATGATCTTGGTCATGATCTATACCTAGCTTGTGACTTGTGACTATCTGCATTTTGTGATCTATATATTTGTAGGTAGGTGGGTATAAATGCTATTCTGTCATCTTCTTTCTATGTCATTGTGAGATGAGACCAAGGATCATGCATTGAAGACGGCTAAAACAGGAGCTAGAGACCTACTTATTATTATTCGGAAGACAATTGAATGTGCTTCCAAGCATTACTGAGAAGCATACCTTCACAACTTCAACAAAATCTCCAAATCCTGCAATCCAATACCTCCAAAACGGCGATTTTTGGTAATTAAATATCTTTACAAACAACTTATGGTCGAATCGCCAAAAAAACGTTTATTATCATAGTCGCACATTCATCATCACCATCATTTTTTATTCGAATAAATTATGCAACTCTACTCTAAAAGGAGGGTTTTCATTGGTGAATACTTATGACGTCATAGGCCCATGCATTCACGTGATAAGAGTTGACGATTCGTGTTTCGAAAGATCTTGAATCAGTTCGTTTCCGATTTCGGCGCGGTGAGGGCGTGTGTTAGGAACTCTGAAATTGAAATTTTTCTAATATTTTGACGACGAATTGTTTTAAAGCGGTTACTTGCAGGTCAGTGCTTTTCTGCGATTTTATTTTATGGAACATCGATGGTATGGAGGCATTGATTGGTACCTAGCTTTGCTGAGCAGTGAGTTCTCACGAATGTTTGATTGACTCATGACTTGGACTGTCATTCAAATTGGCTGTTATCACCGTGTTCCTGTATCTTTGTTGTTTTTTTTTTACTGAGAAATTGCCTGTTTTTCAATTAAAAACATTCCTTCATGGTTAACCAAAAATCAAGCCAATTTTCTTCGCCAATGTTACTTACGGATTACAGAACTTTATCATTATTATAGGGCAATGTAAGATTGTCATTGGTGTGTCGTTGCATAATGCTGGGATGATAATGCCTTTTATTTGTCAAGCTGAAGCTTACCACTATCAACCAACCCTTGATCACTTTGGGGATGTGAAAATCTTAGCTTTGACTCTTGATGGATTAGGGGGCAGACTAGCCAGACCGGCAGTGAATGTAGAACAGTGCTTTTATTTGTACTTTTGAAATTTCAATTATTCATATAACTCATTCATATTATTAATGTAATGTTTCATATATCTATTCATATAATTGATTTTATTATGCAGTTTTATCTATAGGGGCAGGTTCGTAATAGGGTAGGTAGGTATCAGTCGGGGAAACTGTGGTCAAATCTTCCATTTTTAGAAAGCCTTCCATTTTTGGAAGGATTTTCTATATATGGGTACGCACCTTCCAAAAATGGGTACGCTGACGACGTCATCGTACCCAAATATAGAAAATGTTGCGCATATGTTGGAACTTACCGATTTCCGCCGAACATGAGGCAAATGCGACTATCGCCCCTGGTCGCTTTCTATTCGCCATAGTGAAGTGTCCATAATCTAGCGTGGATGCCTAAATCCTAGCGTGGATGTATTTTAGGTAATTTTTCAAAGTAATGAGTCGTGGAAAATTGACAAAAATTTACCGACAAACGATGGTTTTATAAGACTTTATCAAACATTTTGTAAGCAAAAAGCATCAAAAACGAAAAGTAAATATCCTTAAAAGTACTTAAGTGATGGGCCATGCTTGTTCGATACCGCCGACTTTATTTACAGTGCGGAATTGTCTGGACAGAGTGCGGCGGTTTCGGGAGTGTAGTGGCGAGTAAAACTTGTATTTGTTGCCGTTTTCTGCATTTATTAGCATATTGTGTGGTTGATTTCAATTTTTTAAGGCTTTTGCCAAACATTTGGGTGGAGGTCTCGTCATTTTTCAATGTTTTTTTTTTCCGGAATATGGGACGAATTAAATAGGCGTTGCTGCGCCGTTTTTCGTGTTACTTTCTATCGAAGGAGCATGAATCTTCAATTTATATGAGGAATAGTAAGTTTAATTTAAACCATTTTTTGTCAGGGCTATAGCTGTGTTCCTCCTGGTTGGTTATTGACCAGCTGTTTTCTCTTCTGAATTTCTATGTGTCCTCTAGAAGTAGAAAAAGAGAGCAGTGCGCCAGGACACCATGCTATTATATCACTATGTACAGTCTGTCTTAAAAGTACCGCGCAAAGTGGTGGTGGATCCATCAAGCCTGACCGAGAAAGGGCCTGTTTTAATTTAAAAGTCACCGACCAATTGACCTAGGGAATGGATAAGGATGTCAGTTGCTTCAGTGACCAAATTTAGCAGGCCCTTGCTCAGTCAGGCTCGATGGATCCACCGTCACTTTGCGCGGTACTTTTAAGACAGACTGTACATTGACATAGCATGCCTGTATTACCAACACTAGCACTGCTGCTTCTCCTTATATCAATGATCATAAATGGCAAAATCAACTATTAATGTTACACATTTAAAAAGGCCGTAACTTAAATCAAAGAATGTGAATCACAGTTGGGAACACTGAGATTAGACCTTCCAATTTTGGAAGCCTTCCATTTTTGGAAAATGCATACCCATTTATGGAAGGTCCTTCCAAAAATGGAAGGCTTCCAAAAATAGAAGATTTGACCACAGTTTCCCCCACTGGTATAGACCAGTTGCAACTTCTGTGATTCAAGTTATTGTGTGACTTTCTGTAGTTTTGGTGACATGTAAGTATCATATCTTGATTTAGTATGTCAAATAATGGAATAATGCCTGAAATTTACCTTCGTAAAGTGTGCCGGTCCTAAAGTAAATATTTACCAAAATTCTTAACTAGAGGCTCTACCAGAGGTTTCACTGGAATGTAATCTGGAGATTTCTGGAGATTGGTGTCACAGATACCAAAAGAATGACTGTTCTCTCTTGAAACACCAAATTTGTTTTCAATTTTAGTAAGAAAGATTAACAAAATTATAGAATGTAATTTTCTATACATTCAAGTTGTAGAATAAGCAGTCAAAAGTCCTTTTGTTTATATTCGTGATTGTAACATGTGTGCCATAATTGTAAACCAGAGCCTCCAGAGAAATGTGGACCTCCCAACTCTGGAGGCTACTGGAGGTTTCTGGAGCTTTGGTGAGGGCTTTCTGGAGCTTTCTGGGGGTGCTGGAATGCTCTCTGGAGAATTCTGGAGCTTTCTGGAGTCGCTGGAACAGGTCCTAACTTACTCCACTCTTTTTTTGTCACAGCTTTCTGTAGGCTATTATATTCTTTTTTTTCTTCTTTGACTGATCAAGTAGGTAGAATCATCAGATCATTATTCCTCTTTTTGCCTAATATTTTCCTTTGGTCATCACTCATCTACATATTTATCAGTCTCTGTCAGTTACAGTCTCCATTACTTATATTTGTTGATTTTCATGGGCCACATAAACAAACTTAAGCTTTACCTAATACCTGTCCCTATTTAAGGTTCAACGCTACATTAATGCTAGTTACTATTGGTCTATGAAAGCCTTTAGTGCAGTTCACATGAAAAACGTTTCACTTTTGCATTTGTGCATTTGATTCCCAGCTTCTTCTAACCCATTTTCTGCTCAGGCACTGTCTTCCAAGTCTCAAACCCTTCCTCTGCTCAAGCACCATCTTCTGTCTGAGTCTAACTTTAACCCATTTATTCCGCTCAGGTGGCGCAGCATCATGGGCTGCATGATCGCGCGCCGGCTCGGCCTGAGCAGCTGCGCCATGCTCTTTCTGTGCGGCGTGTTCGGCGGCTTCCTCATGGCCGGCATGATGATGAGCTCGCAGTCGCCGCCGCTGCCGATGGCTCTCCCGAGGGAAGACGTGGAGTTCGGCTCGGCACGGGCCTCTGGTGGAGCGGCCTTTGACGGAACGGGTGGAGTGGCGAGCGGAGGAACAGGAGGAGTAGCCAGCGGCGGCACGGGAGGCGAGGAGGGCGACCGGGGCAGCCTGAGCGCGCCCTCGGCGCCACTGCCGCGTCCTGCTACTCGTGATGAGCTGGAGACCTTCGAGCCGGTGATCCGTGCGCCCCTCACCAACGTCAAATCGCTGCCAGGTGAGTCGCTGCCGGCGTTACCGGACTTCGGAGTTATCTGGGAAGGTGGGAGTGCCGTGGGGCGGGCTGGACCAGAAACCTAATGAAGACGGAGACAGGGGACGGGTCTCTGTTTTTCCTTAGTCCTCCGTCGACCTTCTTGATTGGTAGAAAACTAAGTCGATTTAACCCTCGCCCATGTTGGGGGGGGGGGGGGGTTGGTGCAACCCCCCCCCCCCTGAGGTTTTTCTTAGCTACACGCCGAACCGTTTCAGATAGCGTGCTCAAATTTTCAGTACCCTTTAGGGCATCCTTTGCGCAACTTTTGGTATTTTTTTTTGTCAAGGTCATGTCAGGTCACTGAGTTATGACGTCATAAAGGGAACAACCTCCGGCCAGATTTACGCTAAATTGAAGATTGCTTCACATTGGTATAAATGCCGACTGACCTGACACACTGATGGACTGTTTTAGAATCACAACTGGCTGATTTGACATTGGCACAATGTCCGTTGACCTTTTGAAGGTTACTAAAGGTCAAGGTAAGGTCAGTGACCTCGGTTGACCTGTAATGACTTCTTGCACTTGTATGCCTTTTCGGGGTATTTTGATGCCCTGAATTCGAATTTGCTATCCATTCCAGGCATCGTCAGTTGTTTCTTGTAGTTCATTTTGGGTCAGGGTCAGGTCAGTGACGTCACACGCCTGACGTGGCCCAATGCACAAATGACCTTGCAGACTTCCGATGCTCCCAACGCATCATTTTTAGAGTTATGACATCGAAACACACACCAAACGATAGAGAATTGATCAAGGATCACGATAGTGAAGGTTTGAAGTCGATATCTCTTACCGTTTTGCCGCAATCGGCGCGGAAATCTGAAAAAGTTAGATTTTTCAGAAAATTTGACCTTTGACCGGTCATAAGTAGGTCAGATGTTGACCTAGGACCAAAAAATATACCACCAACCGCGAGATCTCGTCGAGAGCAATCCGTTGGTCTTTTCCGTTAAGCTCTACGACGCTCCGTTTTCAAACGCCAGTGGGGGGGGGGGGGTCGCACCAACCCCCCCCCCCTGCATGGGCGAAGGTGGCAAAACACCGTTTACGGGCGAGGATTAAGAACTTGTCAATTGTCATAACAATTATGTAGGTACATTAAAATCACGATTTATAAACTTTTAACGAATTCCTTTGTCATGCTCATTGCTCATATGCTGAACGCTTTTCATCCTAAGTCAATGAAGCTTTTGAACGCTTTTCATATTAGGTCAATGAAGTCGGCGAATGAAGACGAAGTTAATGCTTATGATCCAGTTGTTGTGCTTCCGTACTAGAGATGCACCAAATTTGCAATTTCATTACCCGCCCCGCCCTGCAGCTACCCCTTGCCCAACCACAACTACCCGCAAGCTGATTTTGGCTGAGCCGAACCCGCAAAAAACCCGCAATTTTAAAAACCTGCCTTTGCAAGGAAAAAATACAGCTGGGTCAATGCTAGAGCTATATAAACCTTACTTGCTTCATTGTTGTGCAGAAAAAGACAGCCAAACAAATAGTAAGGACTTGAAATTGCTATGCTAAGTCCTCAGGAAGTAGAGATGCACCAAATTTGCAATTTCATTACCCGCCCCGCCCCGCAGCTACCCCTTGCCCAACCACAACTACCCGCAAGCTGATTTTGGCTGAGCCGAACCCGCAAAAAACCCGCAATTTTAAAAACCTGCCTTTGCAAGGAAAAAATACAGCTGGGTCAATGCTAGAGCTATATAAACCTTACTTGCTTCATTGTTGTGCAGAAAAAGACAGCCAAACAAATAGTAAGGACTTGAAATTGCTATGCTAAGTCCTCAGGAAGTGCACACTGGATAATGGAAAACTAAACGAATAATGCATCAATACATTTGAAATTCCTTTCTGAAAAGAATTCAGTAAAATCTTTCTCTCACCTTACCCTTCAGCATTGGCTGAGGATCAAAATTTCACTCTGATTCCTCTCAATGTTAGGCTTCTGGAATGATACTGTTATCAAAATGAATGTTGATATAAAAAGATATGCGATTTCCAGTTAAAAATAAATAGTGACACGGTGAATAATGCGTATCCAGTCGATCTACACATAAAACAAATCATGCAAAAGCCCAGCAAAAACCAACTAACCAATGAAGAACCACGCATTTTTGGAAACATGCGTCAGAAGCGTCACCAACAGCTGATTGCAAGGAATGTTACAGCGACTAAATTATTGCAGCCGTAGGCGTATTTACAAATTGCAACCGAGCTCCGCCGTGGGGTAAGGTGGGCAGGGGTTTTCGCACTACGGCTGCGGTTGAACTACCGTCTGTGGTAGAAACTTCAGGACGATGGCGCGTTTCATACGAAATCTGGCGCAATGTTTGTTTGCTTCTGAACTTGTACTGTTATTGCTGTGAATTCTTGAAGCGGGAGTGTTTCAATAACAATTTGCGGATTATTTGAGTTTCTTTATATAAACATAGAATAGTATTATGAAACATTGTGTGGAAACTGCAAATACTGATATGATCAATTAGTAATTACTTAGTTTGGGAATTGATACACATTTTGTAGAGATTTGTCTGGCAAATGGTGTAACAATCTGAATCCTCAAGCCTATCATGATCTGAAGCTGTTGTAACAAATCAAAATTGTTTTGATGTTACATAGTACCTTGTTGGAAAGACTGGAGCATGGTTCAAGATGATGTGTAAAAATTCAAGATTTGTGCGAAAGCTTGTGACTGAAGAATGAAAGCAGTTTGATATGATGGCTCAATCAAACGTGGAAATGGACGACAAAAGTAGAGTTTCAATGTTCCAGCATGTGAGAATAACTTCAGAAATTCATAGTTCTTGTAGTATTGCATTCTTTTTATGTACAGTTATAGGTTTTGTTAGGGTATTTCAAATTCATTGTGTCAGTTGAATTATAGATGGATTGCGGAAAATTTTAGAATCATTGCATGGTAGCTAAGCTAGGTACTTGTTCGGTAAAAAGGTATGTGATGAATGCCATGAGAAGGTTTTTTATGATTCAATGTATGGTCGTTGTTGTACCTACAAAAATGCAAGCTTACTAGCAACTAGTTTCTGAATCAAATTGAAAGTATATTTTGCCATGAATGTAAATATGTACCTGCAAAGTATGTCAATAAATTTGTGTGATGTTGACCAGAGAGTTTTATCATCTAGGCATTTATGTCGCTTCTTACATTAGGTGTTAAGCATAGTAATTACGGATGAACTTTGTGCCAATATCTTCAATGCACAATGTATGTAGCATGTCTACAACCCTCACTGATCCTGCTATAGCTATAGGCATTTGGCACCAGCTTGACCAAGGGCATGAACTTCACGTCAGTTGCACAACCTTTTGTCATGTACCACCAGTCACTTTTTTACTTAAGGTGCACATAGCACTGCAGTGCACACAACAATGTGCAGAGGGCCTACACAAAAACAACATGATTAGTGTGCACTATGCACAGCATTGTACCCTGATTATTTGAATATTTTGATCAGTCAACAGTCAGCAGTCAGGAGATAATTATTGAATATCACATTTATTATACATCACTTGTCAAACAAGAGCATGATGACACACATTTTGACAAACAATCATGGTAGTATTCCAATAGGTTGGACAGTCACCTCCCTGGGCGTCATTTTTCCAGGAAGGTACCTACCTCTGCAGGTGTTGTGGTAGGCTAGGTTGAATTGGGTTAAGTTAGGCGAAGTAAGGTGGTTACTGGTTAGGACCAGGTCAGACCGTAAGGCCTGGTCAGGTTGATTTTAATCTTTCATTCTAATTTGACATAGATACCTTACCTATGTTTTTGCTCAAGCCTGAATTTCATTAGGTACTGAGTTAATTTTGTTTTGTTTTTATCTGTCTTGTTTTGTGTTTTTCTCCCTTATATTTTGCCCCATAGGCAAGGGTGGAGCTTTTCCAGGGAAGGTGGTGGAGCATGATTGGAGGCGCTCAACCAGACGGCATGGGAGGGCACGGTTTCTGAACGCGCACTGATGCCTGATTCAAGCCACGCTGTCTTCATGCGGGGCGGCGCGCTACTTAAAAGTCCCTAAAAGAACGGGAGTGATGCCGATAGAACCTTCAACCATTCTGGGCTAACGCTTATGACTTGGAAAAAGTCGCGATCCCAATTCAATCGAAAACCTGTGGGCTCTTGTTCGGTGTATTAAGAGCCACCCGCCATAAGCACTGCTCTGCTCAACCGCAGGCACAGGTTTAGACGGCGTTGGTCCGTATCAAAGTCAGTGTGCTAGAGAATCCATTGGCTGAAATGCTCCAGAACATTCATCACTGTGTTTTTATGAAAGGTGGCTACAAGCTCAGTTAAAAGAAAAAGTACCAGATTGTTTTGCTTTTTAATTACAGCGGGAAGAAAGGTGTCCGGATAATTTCGGTACACCCCCTGTAATGTTCAAATGGTTGCTAAATTCGAAATCAGCTCCAAAAACTAGCCTAGAAACATGTAAAACTCGAAAAAGGAACCGAGGTCATCAAAGGTCATTGAGCTGACCTGACCTTCAGGTGACCTTGACACCCACCCTAATGCATGGGACCAGCATCATATCACATGTTTCAACGCTTGAAACCACGTGAGAACTGCAACCGCGCGGCTAATGCGAGCCGACATACGCCGAATCGCGATTCGGGCCAAACATGGTCTCGAGAAATAGGTCACAGGTCAAAGGTCATTTGGGTCAGGGTCATAAAATTTTTAGGGTAGGTGTAAAATTGATAAAATCGGGGGCATTGAAAGTTTCGTCGCGATCGGACGGTTTTTACGCGAGTTACTCACGAAAAACCGATAAAGCGCACCCAAAAAGGCAGAAATATGCACATGCGATATCCTATACTGCGAAAAAAGGTGCATCATTTTTTAACGTCGCCGACAAATTGTAATTACCCTAAGCTCAGGCAGATGTATGGTAGAGAATCCCCCAAGTGAAATACACTACGGTGGAAATAAAATACCCTACGGCGGAGCTCGGTTGCAATTTGTAAATACGCCAGCCGTAGTTAGTGCGAAGTTGTTGCGAAAACACCGTTGTATAATGCATATTAATGTGCCATTCTGATATTATTTTACACAACAGCTTAAGTTTTACAATTCAGAGGTTAATCACCGGTTAGGAAATAAAGAGACAGTAAATGCTAAATAAAATGTAATAATTTTATAGTTGGTCTTGGTAATGCTCTCCGGCTGATCCTCTCTCGGCAATCGGCATACAAATGATAAGGACGTAAAAAGACAAAAGAAATAAATGCGACCAGCTACGTGGTTTTGTAACATGTATAACTGCTATTTTGAGGTATTCAAAAACCAAGACAGAAAAATTGATTGTAAAATTATTATTGCGTCATCGATGACAGCTTTCCTTCGCCTCAGAGACCAAAATGGACGCAGTCAAATGCCAATCCTTGTCAGAATGTCGAAAGTGCGCCAGTATTGTATTGCGTTATGTTTGGGCCGCATGTCAGTCAATATTTTGATTTTTTGTAAGGGTAATTGCAGGTAATTGGTGTGTCATTTTCGTAATATAGGGTGGGACAGAACATAGAGTAGGATAGGTAATCAACGAATTTGCATCACATTTTGTTTAGCTCTTTTTTATGCCGACCAGACGCAAATAAAGTAACATGTGGCATTTGCTCTGATTTTCAACATCAACAATAACATCTCATTTTAGTATGGGTTCTTCCATAATGTATATCTAGTGCACACTGCACATAGACTTCAGTTCAGCTTCCTATAAGTTTGCTTTCAGGTTCTTTTACCTGAAAGGTATGTTTTATGGAATGCTTTCATCAGCATTTATTTATGCTTTGTAGTTTGTTGTTTGTACCCTGGTTTGGTCATTGCTAGACTGTGGATGCTATTGCTGGTTGTTTTCAGTTTTGCATTTGAAATGTGCTTCCTTGATATATTTTTATATTTGGTTCTGTTTTAAAAGTACCCGCATATATTTTCATAACACAATCATTGCAGTCACGTTACAAACTCACAGTGTCCTCAAGAATGGAGGACGAACTGAACGTTCGCTCGGCTACGGGCGGAAGTGGCAGAGCCTACAGCCGCTGGTCGATGGCCGAGTAAAACAGCAAGTATCCGGCCGAGCTTTGCACGCTCCCCCCGCTCAGTTCGTGCACCTGATGGTCGTCGTACTTGTGCCATCTGTCCGTATTGGGTGCGCGGCAGAAGGCTGTGTAGTGGCCACTGTCCATGGAAAGTTTTAAAAGTTGTTTTGATGAATATTGTATTGTTAACCTGAGCAAATGCACTTGGCATTGTGTTTTGCATCTAAAAAAAAAAATTAAAAATTGATAGGTTCTAAGTCTGACCGCCAAATACCCGCCACACGACAAGTTTTGCTTCTCGAACCCGCCAAAAACCCTGCGGGTTTTGAAAACCCGCAGAAAGCGGGTTTGCGGGTTCAAAAAGGGCATCTCTATCAGGAAGTGCACACTGGATAATGGAAAACTAAACGAATAATGCATCAATACATTTGAAATTCCTTTCTGAAAAGAATTCAGTAAAATCTTTCTCTCACCTTACCCTTCAGCATTGGCTGAGGATCAAAATTTCACTCTGATTCCTCTCAATGTTAGGCTTCTGGAATGATACTGTTATCAAAATGAATGTTGATATAAAAAGATATGCGATTTCCAGTTAAAAATAAATAGTGACACGGTGAATAATGCGTATCCAGTCGATCTACACATAAAACAAATCATGCAAAAGCCCAGCAAAAACCAACTAACCAATGAAGAACCACGCATTTTTGGAAACATGCGTCAGAAGCGTCACCAACAGCTGATTGCAAGGAATGTTACAGCGACTAAATTATTGCAGCCGTAGTTAGTGCGAAGTTGTTGCGAAAACACCGTTGTATAATGCATATTAATGTGCCATTCTGATATTATTTTACACAACAGCTTAAGTTTTACAATTCAGAGGTTAATCACCGGTTAGGAAATAAAGAGACAGTAAATACTAAATAAAATGTAATAATTTTATAGTTGGTCTTGGTAATGCTCTCCGGCTGATCCTCTCTCGGCAATCGGCATACAAATGATAAGGACGTAAAAAGACAAAAGAAATAAATGCGACCAGCTACGTGGTTTTGTAACATGTATAACTGCTATTTTGAGGTATTCAAAAACCAAGACAGAAAAATTGATTGTAAAATTATTATTGCGTCATCGATGACAGCTTTCCTTCGCCTCAGAGACCAAAATGGACGCAGTCAAATGCCAATCCTTGTCAGAATGTCGAAAGTGCGCCAGTATTGTATTGCGTTATGTTTGGGCCGCATGTCAGTCAATATTTTGATTTTTTGTAAGGGTAATTGCAGGTAATTGGTGTGTCATTTTCGTAATATAGGGTGGGACAGAACATAGAGTAGGATAGGTAATCAACGAATTTGCATCACATTTTGTTTAGCTCTTTTTTATGCCGACCAGACGCAAATAAAGTAACATGTGGCATTTGCTCTGATTTTCAACATCAACAATAACATCTCATTTTAGTATGGGTTCTTCCATAATGTATATCTAGTGCACACTGCACATAGACTTCAGTTCAGCTTCCTATAAGTTTGCTTTCAGGTTCTTTTACCTGAAAGGTATGTTTTATGGAATGCTTTCATCAGCATTTATTTATGCTTTGTAGTTTGTTGTTTGTACCCTGGTTTGGTCATTGCTAGACTGTGGATGCTATTGCTGGTTGTTTTCAGTTTTGCATTTGAAATGTGCTTCCTTGATATATTTTTATATTTGGTTCTGTTTTAAAAGTACCCGCATATATTTTCATAACACAATCATTGCAGTCACGTTACAAACTCACAGTGTCCTCAAGAATGGAGGACGAACTGAACGTTCGCTCGGCTACGGGCGGAAGTGGCAGAGCCTACAGCCGCTGGTCGATGGCCGAGTAAAACAGCAAGTATCCGGCCGAGCTTTGCACGCTCCCCCCGCTCAGTTCGTGCACCTGATGGTCGTCGTACTTGTGCCATCTGTCCGTATTGGGTGCGCGGCAGAAGGCTGTGTACTGTGTAGTGGCCACTGTCCATGGAAAGTTTTAAAAGTTGTTTTGATGAATATTGTATTGTTAACCTGAGCAAATGCACTTGGCATTGTGTTTTGCATCTAAAAAAAAATTAAAAATTGATAGGTTCTAAGTCTGACCGCCAAATACCCGCCACACGACAAGTTTTGCTTCTCGAACCCGCCAAAAACCCTGCGGGTTTTGAAAACCCGCAGAAAGCGGGTTTGCGGGTTCAAAAAGGGCATCTCTATAATCCGTACGGCCATATCTGCACCGGCTGCTGTGCGGCCGTATTCGTGAAGGCAGTGCACTGCCATGCCTTACCGGTCACCGAACGGGCTATAATGCGTATTGCGTACTCGTAGACACCACACCACATTCAGTTTTTACCGGCGAATCACGTTTGGCAGTCCCCGGCTTTTGCACCACCATTCTCACGACCAATTATATCGCAGACCAAGACACACGATGCGTCGAACCAGTTGTTACCAGAGTTCTTCCTTCCTTTGCCGGGTGGTATCCAGTTCGTACCGAACCAAGGCCCCTGTCACTCGAGGTTCGCCGGAAGTGCGGGTCGGCTGTCGGCCGTTTCCGGGAAGTGGGACCGGTAGTTACCGGACAGTGGTGGTCGATTGGCGGTCACTGACTGGTCAGCCGCTGGTTTCCCAGGCTAGGGACGGCAGTTCTGCTGTATCCCATATGAATAAGTTAGGGTCTGTTGTGTTTGTTTGCTTTTCTGTAAGGCTTAGATGTGTGCGTGTCGTTTTATACAGGCCAGCCAGCGCCCTACCCATAATTTCATATTTTTTTTTTTTTTTTTTACAGAACTCTAGCGCTGCATGGTAAAAATGGCTTTTGTATCCTAAAATGAACTATTAAAGCCCTACCAATAACTTAACGTGTACGGGGACCCGCAGTTGCTACTGTATGTACACACGAACCCCAACTCTAGCCGCCTGTCCTGCCCAGTAACAACCGATAACATTGATATCGACTGCCAGTCCCTGTACAAGAGCAGCTGAAGTTTTCTGTGAGTGCCCTCTGACAGCTTATCGTTGTTCCCTGTGAGGGTGCTGGGACAATTTACTCAGGGTCGCTGTACAGTAGCAACCGCGGGTCTCCGTACCCCTTGCTTAGACGAGTCGAGGTGAAAAGCAGTGGTCACTCGGTATCCTTCTCTGATATCGGATGTGCTTTCACTCAGTCCCAATAAAATAATTGGTCAAAACGGGGCGCTAAAATGAAGTCATCTAGCGTCCATGGAAAGTATTTTTGCGCTGTGAATACTTGAAATGAATTGAGAAACAGCATCCCGTCTGATTTCTGGTCCGGTCCCAGTCTCGTGTAAGCAGCCGCCCGCCTATTCTTTCTATCCAGCCGGGCACCACATTCCCGTACCATGCAGCCCCACATCGGGCTGAATCACACCGGCCCTAACCGGACGCTACCTCCGCGAACCACCCTCGCTCATCCCTGTTTCCCGAGGCACCTGCATACGTCATCGCCCTGAGGCGGGTGCGCCGGCCGGCCGGGCACAGGAGACACGGCCGCGGCGGCCGCGGGCCGACCTTGGCCGTTTACCGCGCCTGGCTCGGCCTTTGTGCGCCGGTCGCTGCGGGGGGTGGGGACGGGGAAGGGATGGGATGACACGCCGGTAGCCGGAGACGCTGGTTTTGTGAGGAATTTGTATGCCGGGTTCGGCGTTTGTCGGACAGTGAAACGAGGAAAAGACGGGCGGGTAATGACTCGGAGTTCAAAGCTGCGGAACCCTTTAAGGCCGCCCCACACTGGAACTCGCATGCGGGTTGCGAGTTTTTGTATTTTCGGGTTTCTTCAAAATCAAATAATACAATCTAGGCTGAGTGACCCACACTACCATCTAACAAGCGAGTCTGCATGTTTTTAGCTTGCGAGCGACCTTGCATTGCATTCCAAAAGTTGATTTTGAGTCAACTTTCGATTTTCCTCGCTGCGAGGTCTGCGAGTTCTGCGAGGTTTGCGGGTTTTTCGTTGGAGTCTAATTTTGGTTCGTTGTGCTGGTATTGCGGCAAAATGTAATTTTCTGAAGGTGTACCGGCTTCACTGCATTCATGACGTTACCATAAGGGAACGGTCCAATCACTCTATGAATTAGTATTATGCCCGCAAACTCAAAACCCGCAAACCCGCAACCCGCATGCGAGTTCCAGTGTGGGGCGGCCTTTAGCTGTACGAGCCAAGCGAGCTGATGTTGCTCATTATTATGACAGGAATAATTATATGCCACTCTCAATAGCTGTGGATTAAAAAAGTTTATTTAAACACACTACTAGATTCAGCGAGCTCGAGTTGAGAAGCTACCCGTCCTTGCGTGACTGTCCTTGTCCGAGCCCGGGATGAGCTTGCTTTGTCTGAGCTCATACTCACGAAACGCCAGACCGCGCACGATTAGACGCCCCAGCGCTTAACCCTTGGTTTTAAACTTGCGTCACTGATAAGCGCCGTGAACCTAAAGCCCAACGCTTTTGTACTAGCGAGTTTGCCGGATGTCCGAGCGTGTGGCTGTTAGGAAATAAAACCAGTTTATGGTATCAGCGGCCTTGTCTACGCCGATAGTTTTGATCCAAACGTCAATCGACCTTGTCGTTAACACATAACTGATAAACAGCTGATGAATGCGAGTTATATAAATGAGGTTTTGAACTTTTCATCGATCTTGAAAGAGAGTAGAAAACGGAGGATCCCAAAGTTTGACGTGACATCTTTGGTCCGTGTTAACTTCCGTTTTTTCCTCAGTGTCGTTAGGCGAATCCGTTGTAAAACGTGCGATTAAAGAAGACAATGAACTTATTGTTACGGAGCGAGCGAAGCGAGCGGAGTCTTACGTAGAATAACGGAAATTAATACATACTTTACGGTGCGTTCACTGGAGATTAACCGTGCGTTAATTCGAAGGTAGCCGTGCACCAATTTAAATTGGTGCACGCGCGTGCAGTGATGACTTTCTCGACTGAAGTTTTTCGGAAGGGTCATTGACTTTATTCTAAGATTTTCCATAAAGGGCCCTTTTTAGTGGCATGGATTAGGTTTCATTTTAATTTAAATTCGCACCGTTAAGCATGTATTAATTAGTTTAACACATGGTTTCCGTGCATAAATGGTTTTAACGCACTCGTGGATGGAACGGAGCACTCGTGCCTTAATGCACTCGTTTCACTCGTGCATTAACACACTCGTGCTCCAATCCATCCACGTCGTGCGTTAAAACCATTTACACACGGGAAACCATGTGTTAATATATATTAACACATGGTTTCCCGTGTGTAAATGGTTTTAACGCACGACGTGGATGGGTTGGAGCACGAGTGTGTTAATGCACGAGTGAAACGAGTGCATTAACGCACAAGTGCTCCATTCCATCCACGAGTGCGTTAAAACCATTTATGCACGGAAACCATGTGTTAACCCGCGCCCTGCTGGGGGTCCTGGATTTCCACGCCCTGCTGGGGGGGGGGGGTGTTTGAACACCCCCCCTTCTAACTCGGCTCCTGGGCCACGTAGCGATACGCGGAAGGCGGCGTTCGAAAGAGCGTCAAAAATAATGAGGAAATCACTTCGGTCAATTTTTTGGTCAGGCCAAAGGTCAGGTCACCAGAGGTCGTTGAAGGCAAAATTTCGCCGATTTCCAGGTCGAATGTCGAAAATTTCCAAGAAGCCAACGCATAACTCGGGAACCAATAGAGCTACAGCGCCGCGGAAAAGCGCATTCGATAGCCCTATTAACGCCCTTTCTGAGTAATTCTATCAGATTTGACCTACCGTCAACGGTTTTGCCTGCAGGGGGCAAAAACTGCAAAAATAGCCGATTTTTTCGGAAACAGTTTTTCTGCAATAACTTTTGACCCAAGCCTTGTACGAGCTTACTTTTACCGGCATCGTGTTCCTCTCGTCAAGACGCATCGAATGAACTATAACTTGACCTTGAAAGGTCAACTTGAAAATTTGACCTCAGGTCAAGGTCATGACCTGACCGGAAAGGGTCATGTTGCATATCAGTCGATCCGTATCGTCGAGCTGAACACATCTAAGGTGTTTTCATCGCTCTAGCATGCCTCTATCAAAAGTTATTTGCGAAAAACTGTTAGATACCATTCGTGACCTAAGATGACCTCAGGGCATAAACAGGGGTCACGGACATAATTTTCATGTTCAGTGTGTCTAAACCACTTGTAATTCAGTGTTTGGGAGTGTTTATAATGTCTTTCGTCCAAAAGAGGCGCATTTCAATTTTCTCCCATTGACTTATAATGGGGAGGTCGCAAAATTGACCTGACCTTAGGTCATCGATATCAAAATTCTGAGATATACATTTTGTACATGCTATTGCTCTTAGCAATCGCTGAAAGTTTCAAAGCGATCGGTCACTCGGTGTAGCTATGACAGACATTGAAACTTTTTATGAGGTGAGGTCACTTCAAGTGACCTGGTGACCTGACCTTGAATGACCTTGGTCTGAAATTTTCACAACATGTGTAGAATTGATGTATGATAAGGTGTGCCAAAAACGGCGGCGCTCCGCGCCGCCGTTTTTGAGATATTCGCGAAAAACCACAAGGGGGGGTGTTCAAACACCCCCCCCAGCAGGGCGCGGGTTAAACTAATTAATACATGCTTAACGGTGCGAATTTGAATTAAAATTAAACTTAATCCATGACACTAAAAGGGCCTTTTATGGAATTCTTAGAATAAAGTCAATGACCCTTCCGAAAAACTTCAGTCGAGAAAGTCATCACTGCACGCGCGTGCACCAATTTAAATTGGTGCACGGCTACCTTCGAATTAACGCACGGTTAATCCCCAGTGAACGCACCGTAAAGTATGTATTAATATATACAAAGGCCGCCCACGCCCAGAGATTCAGCATGCCAAATTTCACGTCGATACGCGGCGCCTTTCAGGCGCAATAAGACACATAAGACATGACACACGGATGGATGGAGATCGTACAGACAACTTATAAATCATAATATAGACTAGATGGCCATGTTTGCGCGATAACTGTACGTTTGGATAGATACGTTTGAGGGGGCATTAGTTTGGGTGTATGCGGTTATATTTTTATTTGTATGAGCTAGGTGAAGTTTGACATTTGGTTTTAATTGAACTGTATGGTATGCTGGTGCTGATTACCGGGTTGTTTGAGTCTTTCGGATGTTGGGCCCTTATGCACTCAAACCCATACACTACAATACCCTACCCTACCCAGGATTGATGGATGGACACACGCGATAACTGTATGTTTCGATGGTCATTGTTCATGGGGCCATTAGTTTGATGTATGAGTTTATATTTTCATTTGTATGAGTTAGGTGAAATTTGATACTTTAAAGTGTATGGTATGCTGGTGCTGATTACGGGTTGTTTGAGTCTTTCGCATGCTGGCCGCTTATGCACTCAACCTTACCATACGCTACACTACCCTACCCTACCCAGAAGCTCTACTCAACACATACCAAACCATACTTTATTTCTTGCCTCACCCGTAAGACGCTGGTTGCATCAGTCACCACTACGACTGAGAAGATGCTGTCGGAGAATCCAGCGCAGCGCTTGTGCGTCCTTTTGTCTTCAGCGGGGCTGACACTAAGTCATGTCGTGATAAGAAGTGGAAGCAGCTGCAGTGTGCAGGTGACAGTACTTGACAGGTTTATGCAACGTAATAAAATCTAGTGAATACAACAGTGAAATACTTACGTGTCGCTCTGTGTGGCTATTAGCTTTTACCCCGCAACCCGCCGCGTGGAGGCTGCCACATCGGGTTGCGTCTCTATTTAACGCCCGAGACCCCTCACCGGGTGCAGAGCGCACACCTCTGGTGAGGGAAGACACGGCGGCCGTGGGCAGCGGCAATAAGGCCCCCCGAGAAGTACTCGGTGTGTGCTACTCGCAGCCGATTGTATAGCTGGGGGCAAACGCCCATTGTTAGATGTGCTCTCAAACATCAAAATATATCATCAAATATCAAATATATCATCAGAGCATATCAAACATGTTTTATAACATGCCACTCAATACATTGATTTGAGTGGCATGATTTGAGTGGCAAAAACGCAAAAACGTCTAAAAAACCGCCCGCATCGCCCTCCCGCCCGCCGGCAAACACAAACACCGACGCAAAAAAACCGCCCGCATCGCACGCCTGCCCGCCGCCAACCGCAAAACGCCGCAAAAAACAGCCGCCCGCCGACAAACGCAAACACCGCAAAAACGCAAACACCGCCGCAAAAAAAAAACACCCGCATCGCACGCTTGCCCGCCGCCAACCGCAAAACGCCGCAAACGCCGCAACAAAGGAAACCGCGCGCATCGCACGCTCAACCGCCGCCAATCGGAAAAGCCGCGAAAGGCCCAACCCTACCCTACTAATATACATAACCTACACATACCCTAGTCCTACCCATACCCTACCCTACGTTTACCTTATACTCTACCATACCCAACTTTACCCTACCCTACCCGAACGGCAAACCTACCTCTACCCTATACCTTACCAATCCCATACTTAACCCTACCCTACCCATACCCAAACCTACCTCTATACTTTACACTACCCTACCCATACAATACCCTACTCTAACCTACCCATACGTACCCTACCCTACCCTACCCTACCCATAGCCTACCCTACCCATAGCCTACCCTTCCTATACCGTGCCCTACCTATACCCGGCATGCTTACGCCCTACTCATACTTGACAGAGGAGTTTTACCAAATTTGAGTGCTATCGTCCTACCTGTTCTTGAGATATATAAATGGGCCCCTGCACGTGCGCACGCGCTTACTGAGACTCCAGATGACTTATGTAAGCCACCTGTCTAAATTGTCCCTAACAGTGTACAAAATGTGAGTGAAATCGGCCCAGCCGTTCTTGAGATGTAGAAAGGGACCCCACACGTGCGCACGTGCACGAGTCTACCCCACCTGTGACACATGACCCTACATCGCTTGGTGAGTGCCCTGCCTGCCGACAGTCCAAGTTTCAGCGCAATCGGCCCAGAAACGGCCGAGTTATATGCAAGTACAATTTTCAAGGGTTTGGCGATATCCCTAAGCGGGCGGTGCCTTGCAGCCTATGCCGTGCTGACTGATTGGCAAAAGTGCAATGACATGCCGGCTATAAGCCATCGATCGGATTTCATCGGAAAATATGTCTAACGTTAACAAAACACGGTGGTATGCCTGAGTCATTTTTACGGAAGTTTATTGACTTTTTGATAATGTTTTGGGTGGATATTGATCAGAAAAGAATGCGCTATCCGAATACGTGTGTTTCATGGTCAATTTTCAACGTTTTCGATACGTTATGATGTTGTAAAGGACAGCGCACTCGGCGCGCATCAAACTTTCAAATAAATTTTTCATTATTAAGGAAGTGGTAGCAACAATCACTTTTTCTTTTCATTCATTGTATCACACGTGCAATTACCTAAAAAATGGTACCACACCGATTTCATTCGGTCAAACCGTTTTCAAACGGCACCGATTTTTCCTCCACGAGGCACGAAATCGGTCATTTTTTCACAACAATTGGTCCTGATGTGCACGTGACGCGCCCAACGTTATAAAACCACATCAATACGCTAGCTTTATCTCTCCTCTATCGATCGGTGGCAACCGCGTGTCGCTGTGACAACCGGTCGTCAAGATATAAGCCCGGAAAGGAGCACGCGTCGCACTGATTTCGGCCGATATCGCCATTTTTCGCGCCGCGTGTTAAACCAATGGCGAGCGTGCCTCGTGCTCGCGACGCCGCCAGAGACGCACCCCTGGTCGAATTGCGCCTAAATTTTGATACGATCGTTCGATTTGACCACGCTTGGTGCCTGCCAAATTTCACGCCCCTACATGGCGCCGTTCCGGCGCAAGACACCCAGATGTGGATGACACTTTTCGTTTGTGACACACGGACCGACAACTTCTCTTTTATAATATATCCGACTAGAATACAGGTTTACGCGATAACTAAACGTTTGGATAGATATTGTTGATGGGGCCATTAGTTTGGTTTGTATGTTTATATAAGTAGGGTTGAGTTTGATAGTTACTTTATTTAAATGTATAGTAGGTAGGCATGGCTTTTCGAGGAGCATGACGGATCCCAAAGTTTTGACTTTGAATTATAAAAATAAACACGCCCGCCCGCCGCCAACCGCAAAGTTCGCAAAAATAAAAAACGACCGCCTCCAACCGCAAACGCCCAAAAAATAAAAAACGACCGCATCGCGCGCCGCCCGCCGCCAACCGCAAACGGCGGAAAAAATGAAAAACCGCCCGCATCGCACGCCCGCCCGCCACCAACCGCAAACGCCTCGAAAAAAACGGCCGCTCGCCGCAAAACACTAAAACCGCAAAATGCGCCAAAGGCACGCCCGAAATGCCGACGCAAACGTCGCAAAAAATAAACAATCGCCCGCCCAACGCAAAAAAAAAACGCAAAAACGCCTAAAAAACCACCGCATCGCACGCACGCTAACCGCCAACCGAAGACGCCTAAAAATCGCCCGCCCGCCACCAAACGCAAACACCGTAAAAAGGAAACAAAAAAGCGCCCGCCCGCCCCCAAACGCAAAACGCGCAAAACCTTACGCCTGAAACGCCAACGCAAACGTCGCAATAAATTAAAACAAATAAAAAAATCGCCCGCCCGCCGCAAACCGCAAAAAAACGCAAAAACGCCGCCAAAAAATCAAAACCGTCCGCATCGCCCGCCGCAAAACACAAACACCGCCGCAAAAAAAACGCTCGCATCGCACGCCTGCCCGCCGCCAACCGCAAAACGCCGCAAAAAAAACGGCCGCCCGCCGACAAACGCAAACACCGCAAAACGCAATCACCGCCGCAAAAAAACCGCCCGCATCGCACGCCTGCCCGCCGCCAACCGCAAAAACGCCGCAACAAAGAAAACCGCCCGCATCGCACGCCTAACCGCCGCCAATCGAAAAGCCGCAAAAGGCCCTACCCTACCCTACTAATATACATACCCTATCCATACCCTAGTCCTATCCATACCCTAGTCCTACCCATACCCTACCCATACCCTACCCTACGTTTACCTTATACCCTACCATACCCAACTTTACCCTTCCCTACCCAAACGGCGAACCTACCTCTACCCTATACCTTATCATACCCATACTTAACCATACCCATACCCAAAACTACATCTATCCTATACACTACCCATACAATAACCTACCCTACCCATACGTACCCTATCCTACCCTACCCTACCCTACCCTACCATACCCAAAGTCTACCTTACCCCTACCCTACCCTTCCCATACCGTACCCTACCTATACCCGGCATACTCATGCCCTACTCATACTTGACCGAGGAGTTGTACCAAATTTGATTGCTATCGTCCTACCCGTTCTTGAGATATATAAATGGACCCCTGAACGTGCGCACGCGCTTACTGAGACTCCAGATGAGTTATGTGCTCCACCTGTCTAAATTGTCCCTAAAAGTGCACAAAATTTGAGTGAAATCGACCCAGGGATTCATCAGATGTAGAAGCAGACCCCCTCACGTGCGCACGTGCATGAGTCCACTCCACCTGTGACACATGACCCTACCTCGCTTGCTGAGTGCCCTGCCTGCCGACAGTCCAAGTTTCAGCGCAATCGGCCCAGAAACGGCTGAGTTATATGCAAGTACAATTTTCAAGGATTTGGCGATATCCCTAAGCGGGCGGTGCCTTGTAGCCTATGCCGTGCTGACTTATAGTCAAATGTTTAATGACATACCGGCTATAAGCCATCGATCGGATTTCATCGGAAAATATGTCTAACGTTAACGAAACACGGTGGTATGCCTGAGTCATTTTCACGGAAGTTTATTGACTTTTTGATAATGTTTTGGGTGGATATTGATCAGAAAAGAATGCGCTATCCGAATATGTGTGTTTCATGGTCAATTTTCAACGTTTTCGATACGTTATGATGTTATAAAGGACAGCGCACTCGGCGCGCATCAAACTTTCAAATAAATCTTTCGTTATTAATGAAGTGGTAGTAACAATCACTTTTTCTTTTCATTCATTGCATCACACGTGCAATTACCTAAAAAATGGTGCCACACCGATTTCATTCGGCCAAGCCGTTTTCAAACGGCACCGATTTTTCCTCCACGAGGCACGAAATCGGTCTTTTTTCACAACAATTGGTCCTGATGTGCACGTGACGCGCCCAACGTTATAAAACCACATCAATACGCTAGCTTTATCTCTCCTCTATCGATCGGTGGCAACCGCGTGTCGCTGTGACAACCGGTCGTCAAGATATAAGCCCGGAAAGGAGCAGGCGTCGCACCGATTTCGGCCGATATCGCCATTTTTTCGCGCCCCGTGCTAAACCAATGGCGAGCGTGCCTCGTGCTCGCGACCCTGCCAGAGACGCACCCCTGGTCGGATTGCCCCCAAATTTTAATACGATCGTTCGATTTGACCACGCTTGGTGCCTGCCAAATTGCACGCTCCTACATGGCGCCGTTCCGGCGCAAGACACCCAGATGTGGATGACACTTTTCTTTTGTGACACACAGACGTACAGACCGACAACTTCTCTTTTATAATATATCCGACTAGAATACAGGTTTACCGCGATAACTGTACGCTTGGATAGATTTCGTTGATGGGGCCATTAGTTTGGTTGTCAAAACTTGAATGTTTATATCAGTAGGGTTGTGTTTGATAGTTGCTTTATTTAATTGTATAATAGGTAGGTATGTCTTTTCGAGGAGCACTACGGATCCAAAAGTTTGGACATTGAACTATTAGAAAAGCGACACGCCCCGCCCGCCGCCAACCGCAAACGCCGCAAAAATGAAAAAACGACCGCCTCCAATCGCAAACAACACCGCAAACGCCGCAAAAAATAAAACCGCCAGCATCGCGCGCCCGCCCGCCGCCAACCGCAAACGGCGCAAAAATGAAACCCGCCCGCATCGCACGCCCGCCCCGCCGCCAACCGCAAACGCCTCGAAAAAAACGGCCGCTCGCCGCCAAACGCTAAAACCGCAAAAATGCGCCAAAGGCACGCCCGAAATGCCGACGCAAAAACGCCTAAAACCGTCCGCATCGCACGCACGCTAACCGCCAACCGAAAACGCCTAAAAATCGCCCGCCCGCCACCAAACACAAACACCGCAAAAAGCGCCCGCTCGCTCCAAACGCAAACACCGTAAAAAGGAAACAAAAAAGCGCCCGCCCGCCCCAAAACGCAAAACGCGCAAAACGCACGCCCGAAACGCCAACGCAAACGTCGCAATAAATTAAAACAAATAAAAATCGCCCGCCCGCCGCAAACCGCAAATAACGCAAAAATGCCGCAAACAAATCAAAACCGCCCGCATCGCCCGCCCGCCCGCCGCCAAACTCAAACACCGCCGCCAAAAAACCGCCCGCATCGCACGCCTGCCCGCCGCCAATCGCAAAACGCCGCCAAAAAAGCGGCCGCCCGCCGACAAACTCAAACACCAAAAAACGCAAACACCGCCGCAAAAAACCGCCCGCATCGCACGCCTGCCCGCCGCCAACCGCAAAACTCCGCAAAAAAACGGCCGCCCGCCGACAATCGCAATCACCGCAAAAACGCAAACACCGCCGCAAAAAACCGCCCGCATCGCACGCCTGCCCGCCGCCAACCGCAAAACGCCGCAAACGCCGCAATAAAGGAAACCGCCCGCATCGCACGCCCAACCGCCGCCAATCGAAAAAGCCGCAAAAGGCCCTACCCTACCCTACCAATATACATACCCTACCCATACCCTATTCCTACCCAAACCCTACCCTTCCCATACCGTACCCTACCTATACCCGGCATATGTACCTACTCATACTTGACTGAGGAGATTTACCAAATTTGAGTGCTATTGTCCTACCTGTTCTTGAGATATATAAATGGACCCCTGCACGTGCGCATGCGCTTACTGACACTCCAGATGACTTATGTTAGCCATCTGTCTAAATTGTCCCTAACAGTGTACAAAAATTTGATTGAAATCGACCCAGGGATTCATCAGATGTAGAAGCAGACCCCCACACGTGCGCACGTGCATGAGTCCACCCCACCTGTGACACATGACCCTACATCGCTTGGTGAGTGCCCTGCCTGTCGACAGTCCAAGTTTCAGCGCAATCGGCCCAGAAACGGCTGAGTTATATGCAAGTACAATTTTCAAGGGTTTGGCGATATCCCTAAGCGGGCGGTGCCTTGCAGCCTATGCCGTGCTGACTGATGGTCAAATGTTTAAAGACATGCCGGCTATAAGCCATCGATCGGATTTCATCGGAAAATATGTCTAACGTTAACAAAACACGGTGGCATGCCTGAGTCATTTTCACGGAAGTTTATTGACTTTTTGATAATATTTTGGGTGGATATTGATCAGAAAAGAATGCGCTATCCGAATATGTGTGTTTCATGGTCAATTTTCAACGTTTTCAATACGATATCGTGTTGTAAAGGACAGCGCACTCGGCGCGCATCAAACTTTCAAATGAATTTTACATTATTGAAGAAATGGTAGACATAATCACTTTTTGTTTACCATCATCCATTTTCTCATATATTTACCTAAAAAATGGTACCACACCGATTTCATTCGGCCAAACCGTTTTCAAACGGCACCGATTTTTCTTCCACGATGCACGAAATCGGTCATTTTTTCACAACAATTGGTCCTGATGTGCACGTGCTGCGCCCAACGTTATAAAACCATATCAATACGCTAGCTTCATCTCTCCTCTATCGATCGGTGGCAACCGCGTGTCGCTGTGACAACTGGTCGTCAAGATATAAGCCCGGAAAGGAGCACGCGTCGGACCGATTTCGGCCGATGTCGCCGTTTTTCGCGCCCCGTGCTAAACCAATGGCGAGCGTGGCTCGTGCTCGCGACCCTGCCAGAGACGCACCCCTGGTCGGATTGCGCCCAAATTTTGATACGATCGTTCGATTTGACCGCGCATGTCGACTGCCAAATTTCACGCTCCTACATGGCGCCGTTCCGGCGCAAGACACCCAGATGTGGATGACACTTTTCTTTTGTGACACACAGACGTACAGACCGACAACTTCTCTTTTATAATATATCCGACTAGAATACAGGTTTACGCGATAACTGTACGCTTGGATAGATTTCGTTGATGGGGCCATTAGTTTGGTTGTCAAAACTTGAATGTTTATATCAGTAGGGTTGTGTTTGATAGTTGCTTTATTAATTGTATAATAGGTAGGTATGTCTTTTCGAGGAGCACTACGGATCCAAAAGTTTGGACATTGAACTATTAGAAAAGCGACACGCCCGCCCGCCGCCAACCGCAAACGCCGCAAAAATGAAAAAACGACCGCCTCCAATCGCAAACAACACCGCAAACGCCGCAAAAAATAAAACCGCCAGCATCGCGCGCCCGCCCGCCGCCAACCGCAAACGGCGCAAAAATGAAACCCGCCCGCATCGCACGCCCGCCCGCCGCCAACCGCAAACCCTCGAAAAAACGGCCGCTCGCCGCCAAACGCTAAAACCGAAAACGCCGCAAAAAATGAAAACCGCCCGCATCGCCCGCCCGACCGCCGCCAACCGCAAACGCCCCGAAAAATGAAAACCGCCCGCATCGCGCGCCCGCCCGCCTTCAACCACAAACGCCGCAAAAAATGAAAACCGCCCGCATCGCCCGCCCGACCGCCGCCAACCGCAAACGCCTCGAAAATAAAAACCGCCCGCATCGTGCGCCCGCCCGCCCGCCGCCAACCGCAAACGCCACAAAAATGAAAATCGCCCGCCTCCAACCACAAACAACACCACAAACGCCGCAAAAATAAAAACCGCCCGCATCGCGCGCCCGCCCGCCGCCAACCGCAAACGGCGCAAAAATGAAAACCGCCCGCATCGCACGCCCGCCCGCCGCCAACCGCAAACGCCTCGAAAAAAACGGCCGCCCGCAGCCAAACGCTAAAACCGCAAATACGCCAGAAACAAAAAGCGCCCGCCCGCCCCAAAACGCAAAACGCGCAAAACGCACGCCCGAAACGCCAACGCAAGGGTCGCAATGAAATTAAAACAAATAAAAAATCGCCCGCCCGCCGCAAACCGCAAAAAAACGCAAAAACGCCGCAAACAAATCAAAACCGCCCGCATCGCCCGCCCGCCCGCCGCCAAACACAAACACCGCCCCGCAAAAAACCGCCCGCATCGCACGCCTGCCCGCTGCCAACCGCAAAACGCTGCAAAAAACGGCCGCCCGCTGACAAACGCAAACACCGCAAAAACGCAAACGCCGCCGCAAAAAACCGCCCGCATCGCACGCCTTCCCGCCGCCAACCGCAAAACGCCGCAACAAAGGAAACCGCCCGCATCGCACGCCCATCCGCCGCCAATCGGAAAAACCGCAAAAGGTCCTACCCTACCCTACCAATATACATACCCTACCCATACCCTATTCCTACCCAAACCCTACCCTTCCCATACCGTACCCTACCTTTACCCGGCATACTCATGCCCTACTCATACTTGACCGAGGAGTTTTACCAGATTTGAGAGCCATCGTCCTACCTGTTCTTGAGATATATAAATGGGACCCTGCACGTGCGCACGCGCTTACTGAGACTCCAGATGACTTATGTAAGCCACCTGTCTAGATTGTCCCTAACAGTGTACAAAATTTGAGTGAAATCGGCCCAGCCGTTCTTGAGAAGTAGAAGCGGACCCCCTCACGTGCGCACGTGCATGAGTCCATCCCACTTGTGACACATGACCCTACATCGCTTGGTGAGTGCCCTGCCTGCCGACAGTCCAAGTTTCAGCGCAATCGGCCCAGAAACGGCTGAGTTATATGCAAGTACAATTTTCAAGGGTTTGGCGATATCCCTAAGCGGGTGGTGCCTTCCAGCCTATGCCGTGCTGACTGATTGGCAAAAGTGCAATGATATGCGGCTATAAGCCATCGATCGGATTTCATCGGAAAATATGTCTAACGTTAACAAAACACGGTGGTATGCCTGAGTCATTTTCACGCATGTTTATTGACTTTTTGATAATATTTTGGGTGGATATTGATCAGAAAAGAATGTGCTATCCGAATATGTGTGTTTCATGGTCAATTTTCAACGTTTTCAATACGTTATCGTGTTGTAAACGACAGCGCACTCGGCGCGCATCAACCATTCAAATGAATTTTACATTATTAAGGAAATGGTAGACATAATCACTTTTTGTTTACCATCATCCATTTTCTCATATATTTACCTAAAAAATGGTACCACACCGATTTCATTCGGCCAACCGTTTTCAAACGGCACCGATTTTTCCTCCACGAGGCACGAAAACGGTAATTTTTTCACAACAATTGGTCCTGATGTGCACGTGACGCGACCAACGTTATAAAACCACATCAATACGCTAGCTTTATCTCTCCTCTATCGATCGGTGGCAACCGCGTGTCGCTGTGACAACCGGTCGTCAAGATATAAGCCCGGAAAGGAGCACGCGTCGGACCGATTTCGGCCGATATCGCCATTTTTCGCGCCCCGTGCTAAACCAATGGCGAACGTGCCTCGTGCTCGCGACCCTGCCAGAGACGCACCCCTGGTCGGATTGCCCCCAAATTTTAATACGATCGTTCGATTTGACCACGCTTGGTGCCTGCCAAATTTCACGCTCCTACATGGCGCCGTTCCGGCGCAAGACACCCAGATGTGGATGACACTTTTTGGTTGTTACAGACAGACCGACAACTTCTCTTTTATATATATCCGACTAGAATACAGGTTTACGCGATAACTGTATAGGTTCGAGATATATTAAGGGGATTATCAGTTTGTTTGTCAAAACTTCTAGGGTTAATAAGTAGAGTTTGGTAGTTTCTTCATTAAACTGTATAGTAGGTGTGTAATGTGTATGGCTTTTGGAGGAGCAATGGAGATCCGAATGTTGGGACTTTGAATTGTGAAACGCCGCCCGCCCGCCGCAAAACGCAAACACCGCAAAATGCGCCAAAGGCACGCCCGAACTGCCGACGGAAACGTCGCAAAAAATAAAGAATCGCCCCCCGACGCAAAAAAAAACGCAAAAACGCCGCTAAAATAAAACCGTTCGCATCGCACGCACGCTAACCGCCAACCGAAAACGCCTAAAAATCGCCCGCCCGCCACCAAACGCAAACACCGCAAAAAAGCGTCCGCTCGCCTCAGACGCAAACACCGTAAAAAGGAAACAAAAAAGCGCCCGCCCGCCCCCAAACGCAAAACGCGCAAAACGCACGCCCGAAACGCCAACGCAAACGTCGCAATAAATTAAAACAAATAAAAAAATCGCCCGCCCGCTGCAAACCGCAAAAAAAGCGCAAAAACGCCACAAAAAAATCAAAACCGCCCGCATCACCCGCCCGCCCGCCGCCTAAAACAAACACCGCAAAAACGCAAACGCCGCAAAAAAAGCGCCCGCATCGCACGCCTGCCCGCCCCCAACCACAAAACGCCGCAAAAAAAACGGCCGCCCGCCGATAAACGCAAACACCGCAAAAACGCAAACACCGCCGCAAAACCGCCCGCATCGAACGCCTGCCCGCCGCCAACCGCAAAACGCCGCAAACGCTGCAACAAAGGAAACCGCCCGCATCGCACGCCCATCCGCCGCCAATCGGAAAAGACGTAAGAGGCCCTACCGTACCTACCAATATACATACCCAACCCATACCCTAGTCCTAACCATACCCTACCCATACCCTACCATACGTTTACCTTATACCATACCATACCCAACTTTACTTTACCATACCCAACTACCCTACCCTACCCAAACGGCAAACCTACCTCTACCCTATACCTTACCATACCTATACTTTTCCCTACCCTACCCATACCCAACACTACCTCCATCCTATACACTACCCTACCCATAAAATAACCTACCCTACCCTACCCATACGTACCCTACCCTACCCTACCCTACCCTACCCTATCCAAAGCCTACCCTATCCAAAGCCTACCCTATCCAAAGCCTACCCTATCCATACCCTCCCCATACCCTACCCTTCCCATACCGTACCCTACCTATACCCGGCATACTCATGCCCTACTCATCCTTGGCCGAGGAGTTTTACCAAATTTGAGTGCTATCGTCCTACCTGTTCTTGAGATATATAAATGGGCTCCTGCACGTGCGCACGCGCTTAATAAACTCCAGATGACTTATGTCAGCCACCTGTCTAAATTGTCCCCAAAGTGTACAAAATTTGAGTGAAATCGACCTAGGGATTCATCAGATGTAGAAACGGACCCCCTCACGTGCGCACGTGCATGAGTCCACCCCACCTGTGACACATGGCCCTACATCGCTTGGTGAGTGCCCTGCCTGCCGATAGTCCAAGTTTCAGCGTAATCGGCCCAGAAACGACTGAGTTATATGCAAGTACAATTTTCAAGGGTTTGGCGATATCCTTAAGCCGGCGGTGCCTTGTAGCCTATGCCGTGCTGACTGATTGGCAAAAGTTTAATGACATGCCGGCTATAAGCCATCGATCGGATTTCATCGGAAAATATGTCTAACGTTAACAAAACACGGTGGCATGCCTGAGTCATTTTCACGGAAGTTTATTGACTTTTTGATAATATTTTGGGTGGATATTGATGAGAAAAGAATGCGCTATCCGAATATGTGTGTTTCATGGCCAATTTTCAACGTTTTCAATACGTTATCGTGTTGTAAAGGACAGCGCATTCCGCGCGCATCAAATTTTCAAATGAATTTTACATTATTAAGGAAATGGTAGACATAATCACTTTTTGTTTTCCATCAACCATTTTCTCGTATTTTTCCCTAAAAAATGGTACCACACCGATTTCATTCGGTCAAACCGTTTTCAAACGGCACCGATTTTTCTTCCACGAGGCACGAAATCGGCCATTTTTTCACAACAATTGGTCCTGATGTGCACGTGACGCGCCCAACGTTGTAAAACCACATCAATACGCTAGCTTTATCTCTCCTCTATCGATCGGTGGCAACCGCGTGTCGCTGTGACAACCGGTCGTCAAGATATAAGCCCGGAAAGGAGCACGCGTCGGACCGATTTCGGCCAATATCGCCATTTTTCGCGCCCCGTGTTAAACCAATGGCGAGCGTGCCTCGTGCTCGCGACCCTGTCAGAGACGCACCCCTGGTCGGATTGCGCCCAAATTTTAATACCATCGTTCGATTTGACCACGCTTGGTGCCTGCCAAATTTCACGCTCCTGGATGGCGCCGTTCCGGCGCAAGACACCCAGATGTGGATGACACTTTTCTTTTGTGACACACAGACGTACAGACCGACAACTTCTCTTTTATAATATATCCGACTAGAATACAGGTTTACGCGATAACTGTACGTTTGGATAGATTTTGTTGATGGGGCCATTAGTTTGGTTGTCAAAACTTGAATGTTTATATCAGTAGGGTTGTGTTTGATAGTTGCTTTATTTAATTGTATAGTAGGTAGGTATGTCTTTTCGAGGAGCACTACGGATCCAAAAGTTTGGACATTGAACTATTAGAAAAGCGACACGCCCGCCCGCCGCCAACCGCAAACGCAGCAAAAATGAAAAATACGACCGCCTCCAATCGCAAACAACACCGCAAACGGCGCAAAAATGAAAACCGCCCGCATCGCACCCCCGACCGCCGCCAACCGCAAACGCCCCGAAAAAATGAAAACCGCCCGAATCGCGCGCCCGCCCGCCACCAACCACAAACGCCGCAAAAAAATGAAACCGCCCGCATCGCCCGCCCGACCGCCGCCAACCGCAAACGCCTCGAAAAATGAAAACCGCCCGCATCGTGCGCCCGCCCGCCCGCCGCCAACCGCAAACGCCACAAAAATGAAAATCGCCCGCCTCCAACCACAAACAACACCACAAACGCCGCAAAAATAAAAACCGCCCGCATCGCGCGCCCGCCCGCCGCCAACCGCAAACGGCGCAAAAATGAAAACCGCCCGCATCGCACCGCCCGCCCGCCGCCAACCGCAAACGCCTCGAAAAAAACGGCCGCCCGCAGCCAAACGCTAAAACCGCAAAATACGCCAGAAACAAAAAAGCGCCCGCCCGACCCAAAACGCAAAACGCGCAAAAGGCACGCGCGAAACGCCAACGCAAACGTCGCAATAAGTTAAAACAAACAAAAAATCGCTCCCCCGTCGCAAACCGCAAACAACGCAAAAACGCCGCAAACAAATCAAAACCGCCCGCATCGCCCCCCGCCCGCCGCCAAACACAAACACCGCCGCAAAAAAACGCCCGCATCGCACGCCTGCCCGCCGCCAACCGCAAAACGCCGCAAAAAAACGGCCGCCTGCCGACAAACGCAAACACCGCAAAAACGCAAACACCGCCGCAAAAAACGCTCGCATCGCACGCCTGCCCGCAGCCAACCGCAAAACGCCGCAAACGCCGCAACAAAGGAAACCACCCGCATCGCAGCCTAACCGCCGCCAATCGTAAAAGCCGGAAAAGGCCCTACCCTACCCTACCAATATACATACCCTACCCATACCCTAGTCCTACCCATACCCTACCCATACCCTACCCTACGTTTACCTTATACCCTACCATACCCAACTTTAACCTAGCATACCCAACTTTACCCTTCCCTACCCAAACGGCAAACCTACCTCTACCCTATACCTTACCATACCCATACTTAACCCTACCCATACATGTATCCTATACACTACCCATACAATAACCTACCCTACCCTACCCATACGTACCCTATCCTACCCTACCCTACCCTACCCTACCCAAAGCCTACTTTACCCATACCCTACCCTTCCCATACCGTACCCTACCTATACCCGGCATACTCATGCCCTACTCATCCTTGGCCGAGGAGTTTTACCAAATTTGAGTGCTATCGTCCTACCTGTTCTTGAGATATATAAATGGGCTCCTGCACGTGCGCACGCGCTTAATAAACTCCAGATGACTTATGTCAGCCACCTGTCTAAATTGTCCCCAAAAGTGTACAAAATTTGAGTGAAATCGACCCTAGGGATTCATCAGATGTAGAAACGGACCCCCTCACGTGCGCACGTGCATGAGTCCACCCCACCTGTGACACATGGCCCTACATCGCTTGGTGAGTGCCCTGCCTGCCGACAGTCCAAGTTTCAGCGCAATCGGCCCAGAAACGACTGAGTTATATGCAAGTACAATTTTCAAGGGTTTGGCGATATCCTTAAGCCGGCGGTGCCTTGTAGCCTATGCCGTGCTGACTGATTGGCAAAAGTTTAATGACATGCCGGCTATGCCATCGATCGGATTTCATCGGAAAATATGTCTAACGTTAACAAACACGGTGGCATGCCTGAGTCATTTTCACGGAAGTTTATTGACTTTTTGATAATATTTTGGGTGGATATTGATGAGAAAAGAATGCGCTATCCGAATATGTGTGTTTCATGGCCAATTTTCAACGTTTTCAATACGTTATCGTGTTGTAAACGACAGCGCACTCGGCGCGCATCAACCTTTCAAATGAATTTTACATTATTAAGGAAATGGTAGACATAATCACTTCTTGTTTACCATCATCCATTTTCTCATATATTTAATATATGAGAATACAGGTTACGCGATAACTGTACGTTTGGATAGATATTGTTGATGGGGCCATTAGTTTGGTTTGTATGTTTATATAAGTAGGGTTGAGTTTGATAGTTACTTTATTTAAATGTATAGTAGGTAGGCATGGCTTTTCGAGGAGCACTACGGATCCAAAAAAAATGGACTTTGAATTATTGAAAAAAAACACGCCCGCCCGCCGCCAACCGCAAATGCCGCAAAAATAAAAAACGATCGCCTCCAACCGCAAACAACACCGCAAACGTCGCAAAAAATAAAAACCGCCCGCATCGCGCGCCCGCCCGCCGCCAAACGCAAACGCCGCAAAAAATGAAAAGCGCCCGCATCGCACGGCCGCCCGCCGCCAACCGCAAACGCCTAGAAAAACGGCCGCCCGCCGCCAAACGCTAAAACCGCAAAATGCGTCAAACGCACGCCCGAAATGCCGACGCAAGCGGCGAAAAAAAATAAACAATCGCCCGCCCAACGCAAAAAAAAAACGCAAAAAACGCCGAAAAAATTAAACCGTCCGCATCGCACGCACGCTAACCGCCAACCGAAAACGCCTAAAAGTCGCCCGCCCGCCACTAAACGCAAACACCGCAAAAAAAACGCCCGCTCGCCCCAAACGCAAACACCGCAAAAGGAAACAAAAAAGCGCCCGCCCGCCCCAAGCGCAAAACGCGCAAAACGCACGCCCGATACGCCAACACAAACGTCGCAATAAATTAAAACAAATAAAAAGTCGCCCGCCCGCCGCAAACCGCAAAAAAAAACGCAAAAAACGCCGCAAAAAAATCAAAACCGCCCGCATCGCCCGCCCACCCGCCGCCAAACACAACCGCAAAAAACGCAAACACCGCCGCAAAAAAAAACCGCCCGCATCGCACGCCTGCCCGCTGCCAACCGCAAAACGCCCGTGCCGACAAACGCAAACACCGCAAAAACGCAAACACCGCCGCAAAAAACCGCCCGCATCGCATGCCCACCTGTCTAAATTGTCCCTAAAAGTGCACAAAATTTGAGTGAAATCGACCCAGGGATTCATCAGATGTAGAAGCAGACCCCCTCACGTGCGCACGTGCATGAGTCCACTCCACCTGTGACACATGACCCGACCTCGCTTGCTGAGTGCCCTGCCTGCCGACAGTCCAAGTTTCAGCGCAATCGGCCCAGAAACGGCCTGAGTTATATGCAAGTACAATTTTCAAGGGTTTGGCGATATCCCTAAGCGGGCGGTGCCTTGTAGCCTATGCCGTGCTGACACAGTCAAATCTTTAATGACATGCCGGCTATAAGCCATCGATCGGATTTCATCGGAAAATATGTCTAACGTTAACAAAAACACGGTGGTATGCCTGAGTCATTTTCACGGAAGTTTATTGACTTTTTGATAATATTTTGGGTGGATATTGATGAGAAAAGAATGCCCTATCCGAATATGTGTGTTTCATGGTCAATTTTCAACGTTTTCAATACGTTATCGTGTTGTAAAGGACAGCGCATTCCGCGCGCGTCAAACTTTCAAATGAATTTTACATTATTAAGGAAATGGTAGCAACAATTACTTTTTCTTTTCATTCATTGCATCACACGTGCAATTACCTAAAAAATGGTACCACACCGATTTCATTCGGTCAAACCGTTTTCAAACGGCACCGATTTTTCCTCCACGAGGCACGAAATCGGCCATTTTTTCACAACAATTGGTCCTGATGTGCACGTGACGCGACCAACGTTATAAAACCATATCAATACGCTAGCTTATCTCTCCTCTATCGATCGGTGGCAACCGCGTGTCGCTGCGACCACCGGTCGTCAAGATATAAGCCAGGGAAGGAGCACGCGTCGCACCGATTTCGGCCAATATCGCCATTTTTCGCGCCCCGTGCTAAACCAATGGCGAACGTGCCTCGTGCTCGCGACCCTGTCAGAGACGCACCCCTGGTCGGATTGCCCCCAAATTTTAATACGATCGTTCGATTTGACCACGCTTGGTGCCTGCCAAATTTCACTCCCCTACATGGCGCCGTTCCGGCGCAAGACACCCAGATGTGGATGACACTTTTCGTTTGTGACACACAGACGTACAGACCGACAACTTCTCTTTTATAATATATCCGACTAGAATACAGGTTTACGCGATAACTGTACGTTTGGATATATATTGTTGATGGGGCCATTAGTTTGGTTGTCAAAACTTTTATGTTTATATAAGTAGGGTTGAGTTTGATAGTTACTTTATTCAATTGTGTAATAGGTGGGTGTGGCTTTTCGAGGAGCACTACGGATCCAAAAGTTTGGACATTGAATTAAAAAAAAAAACACGGCCGCCCGCCGCCAACCGCAAACGCCGCAAAAATAAAAAACGACCGCCTCCAACCGCAAAAAAACACCGCAAACGCCGCAAAAAATAAAAACCGCCCGCATCGCGCGCCCGCCCGCCGCCAACCGCAAACGCCGCAAAAATGAAAACCAACCGCATCGCACGCTCGCCCGCCGCCAACCGCAAACGCCTCGAAAAAACGGCCGCTCGCCGCCAAACGCTAAAACCACAAAATGCGCCAAAGGCACGCCCGAACGCAAACGTCGCAAAAAATAAACAATCGCCCGCCCAACGCAAAAAAAAAACGCAAAAACGCCTAAAAAACGTCCGCATTGCACGCACGCTAACCGCCAACCGAAAACGCCAAAAAATCGCCCGCCCGCCACCAAACGCAAACACTGTAAAAAAGCGCCTGCTCGCCCCAAACGCAAACACCGTAAAAAGGAAACAAAAAATCGCCCGCCCGCCGCAAACCGCAAAAAAACGCAAAAAACACCGCAAACAAATCAAAACCGCTCGCATCGCCCGCCCGCCCGCCGCCAAACACAAACACCGCCGCAGAAAACCGCCCGCATCGCACGCCTGCCCGCCGACAAACGCAAAACGCCGCAAAAACGGCCGCCCGCCGACAAACGCAAACACCGCAAAAACGAAAACACCGCCGCAAATAACCGCCCGCATCGCACGCCTGCCCGCCGCCAACCGCAAAAGGCCGCAAACGCCGCAACAAAGGAAACCGCCCGCATCGCACGCCCATCCGCCGCCCTTTAGTACCCTACTCTACCCTACCAATACGTACCCTACCCTACCCTACCCTACCCTACCCTACCCTACCCTACCCAAAGCCTACCCTACCCATACCCTACCCTTCCCATACCGTACCCTGCCTATACCCGGCATATGTACCTGCTCATACTTGACAGAGGAGTTTTACCAAATCTGAACGCTATCGTCCTACCTGTTCTTGAGATATATAAATGGGCCAATGCACGTGCGCACGCGCTTACTGAGGCTCCAGATGACTTATGTGAGCCACCTGTCTAAATTGTCCCTAACAGTGTACACAATTTGATAGAAATCGACCCAGGGTTTCATCAGATGTGGAAGCGGACCCCCTCACGTGCTCACGTGCATGAGTCCACCCCACCTGTGACACATGGACCTATATCGCTTGGTGAGTGCCCTGCCTGCCGACAGTCCAAGTTTCAGCGCAATCGGCCCAGAAACGGCTGAGTTATATGCCAGCACAATTTTCAAGGGTTTGCAATATCCCTAAGCGGGCGGTGCCTTGCAGCCTATATGCCGTGCTGACTGATGGTCAAATGTTTAATGACATGCCGGCTATAAGCCATCGATCGGATTTCATCGGAAAATATGTCTAACGTTAACAAAACACGGTGGTATGCCTGAGTCATTTTCACGGAAGTTTATTGACTTTTTGATAATATTTTGGGTGGATATTGATTAGAAAAGAATGCGCTATCCGAATATGTGTGTTTCATGGTCAATTTTCAACGTTTTCGATACGTTATCGTGTTGTAAACGACAGCGCACTCGGCGCGCATCAACCTTTCAAATAAATTTTACATTTTTAAGGAAATGGTAGACATAATCACTTTTTGTTTACCATCATCCATTTTCTCATATATTTACCTAAAAATGGTACCACACCGATTTCATTCGGTCAAACCGTTTTCAAACGGCACCGATTTTTCCTCCACGAGGCACGAAATCGGTCATTTTTTCACAACAATTGGTCCTGATGTGCACGTGACGCGACCAACGTTATAAAACCACATCAATACGCTAGCTTTATCTCTCCTCTATCGATCGGTGGCAACCGCGTGTCGCTGTGACAACCGGTCGTCAAGATATAAGCCCGGAAAGGAGCACGCGTCGGACCGATTTCGGCCAATATCGCCATTTTTCGCGCCCCGTGTTAAACCAATGGCGAGCGTGCCTCGTGCTCGCGACCCTGTCAGAGACGCACCCCTGGTCGGATTGCGCCCAAATTTTAATACCATCGTTCGATTTGACCACGCTTGGTGCCTGCCAAATTTCACGCTCCTGGATGGCGCCGTTCCGGCGCAAGACACCCAGATGTGGATGACACTTTTCTTTTGTGACACACAGACGTACAGACCGACAACTTCTCTTTTATAATATATCCGACTAGAATACAGGTTTACGCGATAACTGTACGTTTGGATATATATTGTTGATGGGGCCATTAGTTTGGTTGTCAAAACTTTTATGTTTATATAAGTAGGGTTGAGTTTGATAGTTACTTTATTCAATTGTGTAATAGGTGGGTGTGGCTTTTCGAGGAGCACTACGGATCCAAAAGTTTGGACATTGAATTAAAAAAAAAACACGGCCGCCCGCCGCCAACCGCAAACGCCGCAAAAATAAAAAACGACCGCCTCCAACCGCAAAAAAACACCGCAAACGCCGCAAAAAATAAAACCGCCCGCATCGCGCGCCCGCCCGCCGCCAACCGCAAACGCCGCAAAAATGAAAACCAACCGCATCGCACGCTCGCCCGCCGCCAACCGCAAACGCCTCGAAAAAAACGGCCGCTCGCCGCCAAACGCTAAAACCACAAAATGCGCCAAAGGCACGCCCGAACGCAAACGTCGCAAAAATAAACAATCGCCCGCCCAACGCAAAAAAAAAACGCAAAAACGCCTAAAAAACGTCCGCATTGCACGCACGCTAACCGCCAACCGAAAACGCCAAAAAATCGCCCGCCCGCCACCAAACGCAAACACTGTAAAAAAGCGCCTGCTCGCCCCAAACGCAAACACCGTAAAAAGGAAACAAAAAATCGCCCGCCCGCCGCAAACCGCAAAAAAAACGCAAAAAACACCGCAAACAAATCAAAACCGCTCGCATCGCCCGCCCGCCCGCCGCCAAACACAAACACCGCCGCAGAAAACCGCCCGCATCGCACGCCTGCCCGCCGACAAACGCAAAACGCCGCAAAAAACGGCCGCCCGCCGACAAACGCAAACACCGCAAAAACGAAAACACCGCCGCAAATAACCGCCCGCATCGCACGCCTGCCCGCCGCCAACCGCAAAAGGCCGCAAACGCCGCAACAAAGGAAACCGCCCGCATCGCACGCCCATCCGCCGCCCTTTAGTACCCTACTCTACCCTACCAATACGTACCCTACCCTACCCTACCCTACCCTACCCTACCCTACCCTACCCAAAGCCTACCCTACCCATACCCTACCCTTCCCATACCGTACCCTGCCTATACCCGGCATATGTACCTGCTCATACTTGACAGAGGAGTTTTACCAAATCTGAACGCTATCGTCCTACCTGTTCTTGAGATATATAAATGGGCCAATGCACGTGCGCACGCGCTTACTGAGGCTCCAGATGACTTATGTGAGCCACCTGTCTAAATTGTCCCTAACAGTGTACACAATTTGATAGAAATCGACCCAGGGTTTCATCAGATGTGGAAGCGGACCCCCTCACGTGCTCACGTGCATGAGTCCACCCCACCTGTGACACATGGACCTATATCGCTTGGTGAGTGCCCTGCCTGCCGACAGTCCAAGTTTCAGCGCAATCGGCCCAGAAACGGCTGAGTTATATGCCAGCACAATTTTCAAGGGTTTGCAATATCCCTAAGCGGGCGGTGCCTTGCAGCCTATATGCCGTGCTGACTGATGGTCAAATGTTTAATGACATGCCGGCTATAAGCCATCGATCGGATTTCATCGGAAAATATGTCTAACGTTAACAAAACACGGTGGTATGCCTGAGTCATTTTCACGGAAGTTTATTGACTTTTTGATAATATTTTGGGTGGATATTGATTAGAAAAGAATGCGCTATCCGAATATGTGTGTTTCATGGTCAATTTTCAACGTTTTCGATACGTTATCGTGTTGTAAACGACAGCGCACTCGGCGCGCATCAACCTTTCAAATAAATTTTACATTTTTAAGGAAATGGTAGACATAATCACTTTTTGTTTACCATCATCCATTTTCTCATATATTTACCTAAAAAATGGTACCACACCGATTCATTCGGTCAAACCGTTTTCAAACGGCACCGATTTTTCCTCCACGAGGCACGAAATCGGTCATTTTTTCACAACAATTGGTCCTGATGTGCACGTGACGCGACCAACGTTATAAAACCACATCAATACGCTAGCTTTATCTCTCCTCTATCGATCGGTGGCAACCGCGTGTCGCTGTGACAACCGGTCGTCAAGATATAAGCCCGGAAAGGAGCACGCGTCGGACCGATTTCGGCCAATATCGCCATTTTTCGCGCCCCGTGTTAAACCAATGGCGAGCGTGCCTCGTGCTCGCGACCCTGTCAGAGACGCACCCCTGGTCGGATTGCGCCCAAATTTTAATACCATCGTTCGATTTGACCACGCTTGGTGCCTGCCAAATTTCACGCTCCTGGATGGCGCCGTTCCGGCGCAAGACACCCAGATGTGGATGACACTTTTCTTTTGTGACACACAGACGTACAGACCGACAACTTCTCTTTTATAATATATCCGACTAGAATACAGGTTTACGCGATAACTGTACGTTTGGATAGATATTGTTGATGGGACCATTTGTTTGGTATGTACCTATGTTTATATAAGTAGGGATGAGTTTGAAAGTTACTTTATTTAAATGTACATATAGTAGGTAGGCATGGCTTTTCGAGGAGCACTACGGATCCCAAAGTTTGGACTTTGAATTCTTAAAAAAAAACACGCCCGCCCGCCGCCAAACGCAAACGCCGCAAAAATAAAAAACGACCGCCTCTAACCGCAAACAACGCCGCAAACGCCGCAAAAAATAAAAACCGCCCGCATCGCGTGCCCGCCCGCCGCTAACCGCAAACGCCGCAAAAATGAAAACCGCCCGCATCGCACGCCCGCCCGCCGCCAACCGCAAACGCCTCGAAAAAAACGGCCGCTCGCCGCCAAACGCTAAAACCGCAAAATGCGCCAAAGGCACGCCCGAAATGCCGACGCAAGCGTCGCAAAAATAAACAATCGCCCGCCCAACGCAAAAAAAAATACTTAAAACGCCTAAAAAACCGTCCGCATCGCACGCACGCTAACCGCCAACCGAAAACGCCTAAAAATCGCCCGCCCGCCAAAATGCAAAACGCGCAAAACGCACGCCCGAAACGCCAACGCAAACGTCGCAATAAATTAAAACAAATAAAAAATCGCCGCCCCGTCGCAAACCGAAACGTCGCAATAAATTAAAACAAATAAAAAATCGCCGCCCCGTCGCAAACCGCAAAAAAACGCAAAAACCCCGCAAACAAATCAAAGCCGCCCGCATCGCCCGCCTGCCCGCCGCCAAACACAAACACCGCCGCAAAAAAACCGCCCGCATCGCACGCCTGCCCGCCGCCAACCGCAAAACGCCGCAAAAAAAACGGCCGCCCGCCGACAAACGCAAACACCGCAAAAACGCAAACACCGCCGCAAAAAAACCGCCCGCATCGCACGCCTGCCCGCCGCCAACCGCAAAACGCCGCAAACGCCGCAACAAAGGAAACCGCCCGCATCGCACGTATAACCGCCGCCAACCGAAAAAGCCGCAAAAGGCCCTACCCTACCCTACCAATATACATACCCTACCCATACCCTAAACCTACCCATACCCTACCCATACCCTACCCTACGTTTACCTTATACCCTACCATACCCAACTTTAACCTAGCATATCCAACTTTACCCTTCCCTACCCAAACGGCGAACCCACCTCTACCCTATACCTTACCATACCTATACTTAACCCTACCCATACCCAAAACTACATCTATCCTATACACTACCCATACAATAACCTACCCTACCCTACCCATACGTACCCTATCCTACCTACCCTACCCTACCCTACCCTACCCTACCCTACCCAAAGCCTACCCTACCCTTCCCATACCGTACCCTACCTATACCCGGCATACTCATGCCCTACTCATACTTGACCGAGGAGTTTTACCGAATTTGAGTGCTATCGTCTAACCTGGTCTTGTATTGTCTTGTATTGTCTTGTATTGTCTTGTCTTGTATATAAATGGACCCCTGCACGTGCGCACGCGCTTACTGAGACTCCAGATGACTTATGTGAGCCACCTATCTAAGTTGTCCCCAAAAGTGTACAAAATTTGAGTGAAATCGACCCAGGGATTCATCAGATGTAGAAGCAGACCCCCTCACGTGCGCACGTGCATGAGTCCACCCCACCTGTGACACATGACCTTACATCGCTTGGTGAGTGCCCTGCCTGCCGACAGTCCAAGTTTCAGTGCAATTGGCCCAGAAACGGCTGAGTTATATGCAAGTACAATTTTCAAGGGTTTGGCGATATCCCTAAGCGGGCGGTGCCTTGCAGCCTATGCCGTGCTGACTGATGGTCAAATGTTTAATGACATGCCGGCTATAAGCCATCGATCGGATTTCATCGGAAAATATGTCTAACGTTAACGAAACACGGTGGTATGCCTGGGTCATTTTCACGGAAATTTATTGACTTTTTGATAATATTTTGGGTGGATATTGATCACAAAAGAATGCGCTATCCGAATATGTGTGTTTTATGGTCAATTTTCAACGTTTTCGATACGTTATGATGTTGTTAAGGACAGCGCACCCGGCGCGCATCAACCTTTCAAATGAATTTTACATTATTAAGGAAATGGTAGACATAATCACTTTTTGTTTACCATCATCCATTTTCTCATATAATTACCTAAAAAATGGTACCACACCGATTTCATTCGGTCAAACCGTTTTCAAACGGCACCGATTTTTCCTCCACGAGGCACGAAATCGGCCATTTTTTCACAACAATTGGTCCTGATGTGCACGTGACGCGACCAACGTTATAAAACCTTATCAATACGCTAGCTTTATCTCTCCTCTATCGATCGGTGGCAACCGCGTGTCGCTGTGACCACCGGTCGTCAAGATATAAGCCAGGGAAGGAGCACGCGTCGCACCGATTTCGGCCAATATCGCCATTTTTCGCGCCCCGTGCTAAACCAATGGCGAGCGTGCCTCGTGCTCGCGACCCTGTCAGAGACGCACCCCTGGTCGGATTGCGCCCAGATTTTGATACGATCGTTCGATTTGACCACGCTCGGTGCCTGCCAAATTTTACGCTCCTACATGGCGCCGTTCCGGCGCAAGACACCCAGAAGTGGATGACACTTTGCGATTGTTACGTACAGACGTACAGACCGACAACTTCTCTTTTATAATATATCCGACTAGATGGCATGTTTTGCGCTATAACTGTGCGTTTTGAGTTTGGGTGTGGGAACTTATGATATTTTTTTGTCTTATTTTGTCGGAGTTGGATATTTGTTTGAACGGCATGTTATGCTGGTGCTGGTTGCGGGTTGTTAGAGCCTTTCTCATGGTTTGCCTTTATTGAACTCAAACCCACCCTACCCTACCCTAACCTACCCATACCCTACCTTACTGATAACACATATAGTTACCCTTCTCATCCTCGATTAAAGTTACGTACCAAATTTGAGCGCAATCGGCCCAGCAGTTCTTGAGATATAAAACTGGCCCACCGCACGTGCGCACGCGCAAACTGAGACTCCAGATGACTTGTGCCAGCCACCTTTCTAAATTGTCGCTATCAGTGTACAAAATTTGAGCGAAATCGGCCCAGCCGTTCTTGAGATGTATAAATGGACCCCTCACGTGCGCACGTGCAATCGATCCACCCTACCTGTCACAAATGACCATGCATCGCCAGGTTATAGCCCCCTCCACCCACAGTCCAAGTTTCAGTCCAATCGGCCCAGTAGCTGCTGAGTTATTCCTAGTACACAAATGTACTGTTTACTGGTTAGCACTTATTTCAAGTATTTGGGATTCCGCTGGGCGGGCGGTGCATTGCAGCCCATGCTTTGATAGCTATTGTCAAAAGTTGTATGACCTGCCGGCCATAAGCCATCGATCGGATTTTGTCGAAAAATACCTGTAACGTTAACAAAACACGGCCGTATGTTTGAGTCATTTTCACGAAAGTTTATTGACTTTTCGATAATATTTTGGATGGATATTGGTCAGAAAAGAATGCTCTTTCCGAATATGTAGGTTTCATAGCCATTGATTAGCGTTTTAAATACGTTTTGATGTTGTAAAGAACACCGCGCTCCGCGCGAATCAAATTTTCAAATCAATTTTTCATTATTAAAGAAATGGTACGGATCATCACTTTTTATCTGCTATCCTCTGATGACACGTACATTTGCCTGGAAAATGGCACCACACCGATTCCATTCCGTCAAGCCGTTTTCCAGCGGCATCGATTTTCCCGTCACAATGCACGAAATCGGTCATGTTTTCACAACTGGGGGTGCTGCCTTGCACGTGACGCGTGCTATACTATGAAACCATATCAATACGCTAGGCCCATCTCTCCTCTATCCATTGGTGGCAACCGCTTCTCGCTGCAATCACCCGTTGCCGAGATATCAAGCCGGAAAGTGAGCCGTGTCGGCCCGATTTTCGGCCGACCGCCGCTCTCGCCGACACCATGCTATCCCTATGAGAGCGCCCTTTTGCACGTGCTGACGGCGCACCCCTGGCCCGATCGCGTCCAAATTTTAATACAAAGGCCGCCCACGCCCACAGATTCGGCATGCCAAATTTCACGTCGATACGCGGCGCCTTTCAGGCGCAATAAGACACATAAGTCATGACACACGGATGGAGATTGGACGGACGACTTATAATTCATAATATAGACTAGAAAACAGGTTTACGCGATAACTGTACGTTTGGATAGATACTGTTGATGGGGCCATTAGTTTGGTTTGTATGTTTATATAAGTAGGGTTGGGTTTGATGGTTAACTTTATTTAATTGTATAGTAGGTAGGTATGGCTCTTCGAGGAGCACTACGGATGTAAAAGTTTGGACATTGAATTATTTAAAAAAAAAACACGCCCGCCCGCCGCCAACCGCAAACGCCGCAAAAATGAAAACGACCGCCTCCAACCGCAAACAACACCGCAAACGGCGCAAAAAAATAAAAAACCGCTGGCATCGCGCGCCCGCCCGCCGCCAACCGCAAACGCTGCAAAAATGAAAACCGCCCGCATCGCACGCCCGCCCGCCGCCAACCGCAAAATCCTCGAAAAAACGGCCGCTCGCCGCCAAACGCTAAAACCGCAAAATGCGCCAAAGGCACGCCCGAAATGCCGACGCAAAAACGCCTAAAAACCGTCCGCATCGCACGCACGCTAACCGCCAACCGAAAACGCCTAAAAATCGCCCGCCCGCCACCAAACACAAACACCGCAAAAAGCGCCCGCTCGCTCCAAACGCAAACACCGTAAAAAGGAAACAAAAAAGCGCCCGCCCGCCCCAAAACGCAAAACGCGCAAAACGCACGCCCGAAACGCCAACGCAAACGTCGCAATAAATTAAAACAAATAAAAAATCGCCCGCCCGCCGCAAACCGCAAATAACGCAAAAATGCCGCAAACAAATCAAAACCGCCCGCATCGCCCGCCCGCCCGCCGCCAAACTCAAACACCGCCGCAAAAAACCGCCCGCATCGCACGCCTGCCCGCCGCCAATCGCAAAACGCCGCCAAAAAAGCGGCCGCCCGCCGACAAACTCAAACACCAAAAAACGCAAACACCGCCGCAAAAAACCGCCCGCATCGCACGCCTGCCCGCCGCCAACCGCAAAACTCCGCAAAAAAACGGCCGCCCGCCGACAATCGCAATCACCGCAAAAACGCAAACACCGCCGCAAAAAACCGCCCGCATCGCACGCCTGCCCGCCGCCAACCGCAAAACGCCGCAAACGCCGCAATAAAGGAAACCGCCCGCATCGCACGCCCAACCGCCGCCAATCGAAAAAGCCGCAAAAGGCCCTACCCTACCCTACCAATATACATACCCTACCCATACCCTATTCCTACCCAAACCCTACCCTTCCCATACCGTACCCTACCTATACCCGGCATATGTACCTACTCATACTTGACTGAGGAGATTTACCAAATTTGAGTGCTATTGTCCTACCTGTTCTTGAGATATATAAATGGACCCCTGCACGTGCGCATGCGCTTACTGACACTCCAGATGACTTATGTTAGCCATCTGTCTAAATTGTCCCTAACAGTGTACAAAAATTTGATTGAAATCGACCCAGGGATTCATCAGATGTAGAAGCAGACCCCCACACGTGCGCACGTGCATGAGTCCACCCCACCTGTGACACATGACCCTACATCGCTTGGTGAGTGCCCTGCCTGTCGACAGTCCAAGTTTCAGCGCAATCGGCCCAGAAACGGCTGAGTTATATGCAAGTACAATTTTCAAGGGTTTGGCGATATCCCTAAGCGGGCGGTGCCTTGCAGCCTATGCCGTGCTGACTGATGGTCAAATGTTTAAAGACATGCCGGCTATAAGCCATCGATCGGATTTCATCGGAAAATATGTCTAACGTTAACAAAACACGGTGGCATGCCTGAGTCATTTTCACGGAAGTTTATTGACTTTTTGATAATATTTTGGGTGGATATTGATCAGAAAAGAATGCGCTATCCGAATATGTGTGTTTCATGGTCAATTTTCAACGTTTTCAATACGATATCGTGTTGTAAAGGACAGCGCACTCGGCGCGCATCAAACTTTCAAATGAATTTTACATTATTGAAGAAATGGTAGACATAATCACTTTTTGTTTACCATCATCCATTTTCTCATATATTTACCTAAAAAATGGTACCACACCGATTTCATTCGGCCAAACCGTTTTCAAACGGCACCGATTTTTCTTCCACGATGCACGAAATCGGTCATTTTTTCACAACAATTGGTCCTGATGTGCACGTGCTGCGCCCAACGTTATAAAACCATATCAATACGCTAGCTTCATCTCTCCTCTATCGATCGGTGGCAACCGCGTGTCGCTGTGACAACTGGTCGTCAAGATATAAGCCCGGAAAGGAGCACGCGTCGGACCGATTTCGGCCGATGTCGCCGTTTTTCGCGCCCCGTGCTAAACCAATGGCGAGCGTGGCTCGTGCTCGCGACCCTGCCAGAGACGCACCCCTGGTCGGATTGCGCCCAAATTTTGATACGATCGTTCGATTTGACCGCGCATGTCGACTGCCAAATTTCACGCTCCTACATGGCGCCGTTCCGGCGCAAGACACCCAGATGTGGATGACACTTTTCTTTTGTGACACACAGACGTACAGACCGACAACTTCTCTTTTATAATATATCCGACTACTATGGACGTCAAACCCCTTGAGACCCCACTTTTTTGCGATAATTTTCAAATTTTCAAAACCGCCACCAAACACAAACACCGCCGCAAAAAAACACCCGCATCGCACGTCTGCCCGCCGCCAACCGCAAAACGCCGCAAAAAACGAACGCGTGCCGATAAACTCAAACACCGCAAAAACGCAAACACCGCCGCAAAAAACCGCCCGCATCGCACGCCTGCCCGCCACCAACCGCAAAACGCCGCAAACGCCGCAACAAAGGAAACCGCCCACATCGCACGCCTAACCGCCGCCAATCGGAAAAGCCGCAAAAGGCCCTACCCTACCCTACCAATATACATACCCTACCCATACCCTAGTCCTACCCATACCCTATCCATACCCTACCCTACGATTACCTTATACCCTACCATACCGAACTTTACCCTATCATACCCAACTTTACCCTACCCTACCCAAACGGCAAACCTACCTCTACCCTATCCTACCCATACCCAAAACTACCTCTATCCTATACAATACCCTGCCCATACAATACCCTACCCTACCCTACCCTACCCTACCCTACCCTACCCTACCAATACCCTACCCTTCCCAAATCGTATCCTACCTATAGCCGGCATACTCATGCCCCACTCATACTTGACCGAGGAGGTTTACCAAATTTGAATGCTATCGTCCTACCTGTTCTTGAGATATGTATAAATGGGCCCTGCACGTGCGCACGCGCTTAATAAACTCCAGATCACTTATGTGAGCCACCTGTCTAAATTGTCCCTAACAGTGTACAAAATTTGATTGAAATAGACCCAGGGGCTCATCAGATGTAGAAGCAGACCCCCTCACGTGCGCACATGCATGAGTCCACCCCACCTGTGACACATGACCCTACATCGCTTGGTGAGTGCCCTGCCTGCCGAAAGTCCAAGTTTCAGCGCAATCGGCCCAGAAACGACTGAGTTATATGCAAGTACAATTTTCAAGGGTTTGGCGATATCCTTAAGCCAGCGGTGCCTTGTAGCCTATGCCGTGCTGACTGATTGGCAAAAGTTTAATGACATGCCGGCTATAAGCCATCGATCGGATTTCATCGGAAAATATGTCTAACGTTAACAAAACACGGTGGTATGCCTGAGTCATTTTTACGGAAGTTTATTGACTTTTTGATAATATTTTGGGTGGATATTGATCAGAAAAGAATGCGCTATCCGAATATGTGTGTTTCATGGTCAATTTTCAACGTTTTCAATACGTTATCGTGTTGTAAAGGACAGCGCACTCTCCGCGCATCAAATTTTCAAATAAATTTCTCATTATTAAGGAAGTGGTAGCAACAATCACTTTTTCTTTTCATTCATTGTATCACACGTGTAATTACCTAAAAAATGGTACCACACCGATTTCATTCGGTCAAACCGTTTTCAAACGGCACCGATTTTTCCTCCACGAGGCACGAAATCGGTCATTTTTTTCACAACAATGGTTCCTGATTTGCACGTGACGCGACCAACGTTATAAAATCATAACAATACGCTAGCTTTAGCTCTCCTCTATCGATCGGTGGCAACCGCGTGTCGCTGTGACCACCGGTCGTCAAGATATAAGCCCGGAAAGGAGCAGGCGTCGCACCGATTTCGGCCAATATCGCCATTTTTCGCGCCCCGTGTTAAACCAATGGCGAGCGTGCCTCGTGCTCGCGACCCTGCCAGAGACGCACCCCTGGTCGGATCGCACCCAGATTTTAATACGATTGTTCGATTTGACCACGCTTGGTGCCTGCCAAATTGCACGCTCCTACATGGCGCCGTTCCGGCGCAAGACACCCAGATGTGGATGACGCTTTTTGGTTGTTACAGACAGACCGACAACTTCTCTTTTTACGGAGCGAGCGAAGCGAGCGGAGTCTTACGTAGAATAACGGAAATTTCTGAGTATGAGCGGCCGGCCGGCCGGCCGGCCGTGCGGACGCTTTTGCGAGGCTTATATCTCAGCAACCACTTGACCGATTTACACGCGGTAATTTTTATAGGGTAGCTTCATTCCTTCTACCAAGTATTGGACTATTCCCGATGCATGTGGGTGACCCCTTATGCACGTGCCACGTGCAAAACGAAGAGGTGTCAGTTTTGCAATTGTTGCAATATTTCGGTAACTACTTGGCCGATTGCGCTGAAAGTTGGCATGTAGGTAGGCACCCACTAGGCACTGCATATCCATGTGCCAGAGTTGGGGTGCCGCTGCACGTGCGCACGTGCAGAGGTCGTTTCCAGATCTCGAGAACGGCTGGACCGATTGCGCTCAAATTTGGTACACAGTTAGGGACCGGTTAGTAGGGTGCCGTGCAAAAGCCAGTCGGGACCCATTTTGCACGTGCGCACGTGCAGGGTGCCGCTCCCAGATCTCGAGAACGGCTGGGCCGATTGTGCTCAAATTTGGCACATCGCTAGAAACCGGTCAGTAGGGTGCCGTGCACAAGTCAGTTGGAGGTACCCCCTCGAAATTTCGCACGTGCAAGGCTCACCCTCTCGCTCGCTCCGTTAGTCGCCCCAAAAGGCGCTATACTGGTATAATATATCCGATTTCTGAGTATGAGCGGCCGGCCGGCCGGCCGGCCGTGCGGACGCTTTTGCGAGGCTTATATCTCAGCAACCACTTGACCGATTTACATGCGGTAATTTTTGTAGGGTAGCTTCATTCCTTCTCCCAAGTATTAGACTATCCTCGATGCATGTGGGTGACCCCTTATGCACGTGCCACGTGCAAAACGAAGAGGTGCCAGTTTAGTAATTGTTGCAATATCTCGGTAACTACTTGGCCGATTGCGCTGAAAGTTGGCATGTAGGTAGGCACCTACTAGGCACTGCATATCAATGTGCCAGAGTTGGGGTGCTGCTGCACGTGCGCACGTGCAGGGGTCGTTTCCAGATCTCGAGAACGGCTGGACCGATGCCGCTCAAATTTGGTACACGGTTAGGGACCAGTTAGTAGGGTGCCGTGCACAAGTCAGTTGGGACCCATTTTGCACGTGCGCACGTGCAGGGTGCCGCTTCCAGATCTCGAGAACGGCTGGGCCGATTGTGCTCAAATTTGGCACATCGCTAGAGACCGGTCAGTAGGGTGCCGTGCACAAGTCAGTTGGAGGTACCCCTCGAAATTTCGCACGTGCAAGACTCACCCCCTCGCTCGCTCCGTTAGTCGCCCCAAAAGGCGCTATACTGGTTTTGACAATACATATGAACAGTCAGCAATGTCAAGTGTCAAGCTTTGTGACAAATCTGTCAACCATATAACTCGTTCAGATGTAGCTTCCCATCATCCAGCTTTCCCTCTCCTCTCTCTACAGAGGGGAAGATCCCGCGGCCGCGGTTCTACTCTCAGGAGCTGGGCACGCACCAGAAGCTGTACGTGGCGGTACTGACCTCTCCAGAGACCGTGCAGCGGGAGGCCACCTACATCAACCACACGCTGGCGCACATCACGTCCTCCATCGGGTTCTACATGATCGGTGATCCCGACACGGAGCTGCCCAAGAACCTGCACAATGTCGTCATCTTCCCGCAGGAGGTAGGTTGGCGGGGCGTGGAATTAGGAGTGTGTAATGAACACTGAACAGGATACTTACTGAGACACTCGTCGTGACCTGCAAAAAAAAAAAAAAAACTTTTATCTAACGTATGCGAATTGTCTCGAGAATCGAGATTTTAAATGGGACTTTGCTCGACTTCCGATTCGATTTGTTGGCAATGTTTGGAGAAGAATCGATTCAATGCATGTTCACTTCGCACTAATATGGATTCCCTGCTACTTATTATTTGCCAGCAGCAATGCTCTTTTCTGGAGTAAGCTCAATCCATAATGCATACGCGTGTTCTCAGTAGACCAAATAACACGGATCCGTGAGTTTTGTTGCTTTATCGTCCCCGTTCTTCGGATGCCCCCTGGAGAGGCTAGGGGCTTTGGGAGGATGAGTGTTACATTGAAGTGGTCTTTGTGCTGTATCCTCACACTAAACACTATCTTGACTAGCACACTAAATGGCAGGGCCATTACAACAGTCCGGACTATTTCTTGTCATCGTGTCTGTCTGTATTGCGAGCGACTGTCTTCTGAAGAAGGCTCAGTTGTGTAAAAATGAATTTCCTTAGTAATCAGAGTCAGTAAATTCTGCTCAAAGACGCCGAATATATGGTTTCTCATTTGGTTTGTCGCTGGTCATCAGCTCAGCATAACGCTACGAACCTGGCACCGTTTAGGTATTGTTTACTGAAACGCCGTATCTAAGTTTTCCTCTCAGTCTGTATAACGGATTCATCGATGCTTTCCTAACGGATCACCATAAGGTTCATTATTTGAGCATAAATACGCGAATTTTTCCACGCAGTCCTTGATACCTTGCTGCCAATCCGTGACTTTAGATAAACGGTGTCATCTGGAATGAAAATAAGACATGTCCCGTTGGACTACAGTACCGTTACTAGCCCTCACATTTTTCTCTTCTGCAAGGTAGCCTCACTTCAGACGACTAATGTTAATTCCGTCTGGGATTAGGACCCTCCCCCGCAGGAATTAGGAGCCTCCCCCGCACCCCCATCACTCCACCTCAACCCGGCCACAAATTCCGAGCCGAGACGGCCAACCTTCGATATGAAATTCCGTCAGCCACCCCACGAATTCTCCTGGACTTCGTCCTTCAATTCATCCCCTAGCTTGACGTCAGCGTTGAGGTCATCAGCGTCACCACGACCGTTGAGAACTGATAATCGGTGCCTATATACCTGCCATAAAGATTCCACGATCCTCCACTGTACGTCATCGGCACAAAGATGGCGGCGTCGATGGTATTCTGTTTTCTGATTGGGGGTGATTTATATAACTGTGTGATAGCTGTCGCCTGGTCGACAGGACCGGCTAGGTTTGACATGGGAGCAGCGCCGTGCGTGGGAGGTGATAGATATCGATAGCACTGCTGAGTGCTGATGGTATGCCACTGATGGTAATTTATTGATGATGCGTCATTAATGGCGTGCCACATAGAAACGTCACTGACGTCGCATGTGGTGGTAGCACTGACGTTATGGTAATACATGGTGGTTCTGATGGTATATCACTGATGGCATGCTATAACTGAGCTCTCCACTGATGATGCACAAGTGCAGGAACGTCTCTTATAGTAAGTCACTGAAAGCGTGCATTGACGGACCATCCCTCGCACGATTTGCCGGAGCGTCACCAATGTCGAGTTCCTTTGAAACGACGGCCGACGCCGCCTGTTTTGTCCGACACAGTGACCGACAGTGGCCGTGGCCCGCTTTCACGGCAGCTATAGTCGGCGCGTATTGTGCATATCGGGGGCTGTGGAGCGCTGGGGCACGGCTGGCAATGCTGTGACGATGCTATATTTTAGAGCAGAGTTTGTGCTTAGCGGTACTGCCATCGGGATGCTATGATTGATGCTTTGTGAGGGTTTCACTTCACCTTTCTATGCAGTTGAATGGCTTAAGTATTCAGCCGTCGGTCTTATTTATCCAATTCGCTCCTGCTGCATCTAACCCCACCTGTCATCCCCTCAACATAACTCCCGCCTTGACCCCACCGTAAAACCCTTCTATTAACGCTTCCTCTTCCCTTTCCCTCAGGACGGCACGGACAACCTTCCGATGCGGACGGCCGAGTACGTGGCCAGCCACTTCGGCAACATGTACGACTTCTTCTTCATCGTGCGCGACAACACGTACGTGCGCGGCTATCGGCTGAAGGAGTTGGCCGAGGACCTCAGCGTCAGCACGGATGTGCTCCTCGGCGCGCGCCAACAGGACTCGTGCAGGCTCGGTGAGTACCGTGTGACGGCAGCGTGGGATCGATTTCCGACGGAGGAGTTGGTGGTGTTTGTATGGACTGTAGTGTTTTCTATTGTGTTTGGATATTTGTGCGGAAAAATGGTTGGCAGGTATTGACGGTGTTACTTTTTCTTTGCTAGTTGATCAACTTTCCGGTTTTAGTTGGAAGTGCAAAGCATGCGCTACCTCAAATGATGAAACCTGTAGGTTGCAGGCGTACGTATTTAGCTAATCCAGAGGGTGCGGATCCCGGCTATTTTTATCCAGATATAAGCGTATTTCATGGTTGTTACACTCTCCTCGACTACCATTCGGGCTGAACCGACCAGACCCAGAGCGCGGGACCGCTCCGCGATACCCGTCCCTTGTTTGTGCGGTGCTGCTCCTCGTTTTCGGGTCGCGGCGGCGGAACAGCCGCAGTGCTGGGAGCGGCCGCGGTGAAGGCCAGTGACCCTGCCGGCCGGCCGGTGCCGGCGCCGGCCCGCGGTCGACCGCTGAGCTGGTGGGCCGTCGTGCCGATCGGGAGCGACCGGGAGCGGCCGGGAGCCCGTCGCCGTGCGGTCGGGCGGTGAGGAGCCGCTGGATGGGTTGTGGAGCCGCTGTTGGGACGGTCGGGACTCAGGAGCCATAATGGAGGCGGGCCGGGTCGTCGGCCGCGGGTGCCCACGGTCCGCTGGGGCTGGGTATGAAAGGTGCCGGTAGGGCGGTGGATGAAGTACTGACAGCTTTGTCAGTGGCTCATGAATGATATTCTTGACCAGAAATGAAATATGATAAATTTTGCCGATGATTGATGATAGGCCGACGCATTGCGCACGTTTGGTTTTGCATAGCTTCAAATCTGTCACACTATTGGAATTAACAATATGGGCTGCATTCGTTGTTTTAACGCCAAATTGAAAAAAAAAGAAATACGACGATGATACAGGACACGAAAATCCAAGCCTGTCGATATATAAGTCGACTATAGATTGTAACCCTAGCGTATTGATCACGACCCGTCGCGCTTAGCCGAGCGGTAAGCAGCGCCCTGTCGCATAATCTCATTCTTCGCGACTCCTGCAATGGGGTCAAGGCGTCGGGCGGTGTCCCTGCCTGACCAGATCTGACAACGGTTGCCAAATCGGCGTGTGCGGTGGACCGAGTCATCAGGTTAGGTGTCGTACGGGGTCGACACGCCACTGAAGCGAACAGAACCGCTGGGTATGTCCTGTGGGTGTCCCTTCCCCCACTAGGGGACGAGACACCGGTCCCTACTGTGACTGGATGTGATAGTCGGTATGTCTGTGAGCAGGAGATATGTCCAGGGTTCCTGGTTGTTTGAAGCGAAGGGGAGGGATGGGTATAGAGTCCGCTGGACTCTGACTCTGTTTGTCTGTTGATTCGGCCGGTCGCCGGTTTGCTTTGATCGGAGTGGATGGGACTTAAGTCTGGCCTCGCTCCGTGTAACGGTGACTAGATCCTGCCCGGATAATCCGTCGAGCTATGGCCGTCTCGTAACACAGATGTCTCAAGACTGAGTGACCGCTGAGCTGCTGTAGTTGAGATACGGCTGGTTTTGGACGGCTACGTCCTGTTTTGAAATCAATGGTTTCTCTTTTTTACGGAACTTTACGGGATGTTTAGCGCTTCTATCACATGCTGGGCGCCTTCCTTATGGATTCACATATTGTGTTTGCATTCGAATCTCGACAAAAGTTTTCCGTATACCTATTAGTACTTTCTCTCACGTTTGCGGGAGTTGGCACACGGACATGTGTTGGCACTAAATCATGGTGCCGGCGAAGAGAAATGTAGTTAACGTGGGCGTCATCTGGGAAATATTACTCTTGGCCACCTGTCTTTCATTTGCTCTCGACGCTGTGGGATGGAGAAAGGTGATCTACGTGACGGCATAAACGAGGAGTTCCGAGTTTGTATGAGTGGTTCAGTGCTCAGACCCCGACGTCACCATCGTTTATACGGAGTTTCGAGTTCTCACAGTGTATCACCGTGATTGCTGCATGCCATCGGCTGCTGATGTCATTTACTGATGTCACATATCCAGCAAAATGATGGTCGTTATGCTAGTTCGGTGAAGAGACGTCATGATATGATTGCAGCCGATGTAGGTACGGGCTCTCCGACCTGTAATCGTCTCACACTGGGTCCTGGGTCCCCTGGCTTTTATTTCTTCATATCTCAAGATCGAGGCTTAGCCTCTATTTTTACCTGACCCCTCCCCTCTCTCTCTTTCTCTAGACGGCGGCCTGCTGCTCTCCCGGCAGCTCCTGGTGAACACCGAACGAAAGGCCGAGTGTGAGGCCCGCCTGCAAACCTCTGCTCTGACTGGTGATCAGGCGCTCATCTCGTGTCTGGAGCTGCTGGGCGGTATCCGCTGCACCGACCGCGCCCAGGTAGGTCACAGAGGTCATTCGGGGGTCATCAGGGGTCATGTGGTATCTAGTTCACTGAGGTCAGCAGGGTTAGGGGAAGGGATGTAGGGGCAGAGGATCGGATGTAAATGGAACTTGATGCTATCAAGGTGTTTAGGGCTATTGGGGACAAGTAGGCGTTTAAAGGTACTGTTCAGACATGATGACTATAGCGTCCTCAGAGCGGTTTAGGGTTCAGATTTGGTCAGTATGATGACTGAAGCGTCTGCATGGACGTTTAGAGTTCAGAGTTGGTGTCTGATCTGGATTACATGGGGCGGAGACGGTGGTCACAAACCGGTTTGATGATTTAAGTTCAGGTGGACTGGACGCTAAATTAGGTCATGTCGAACTCTATACTCGTTCTTTGAAGGTGAACTGAAATATTTAGGTTGGAATGGATATTGGGAAATTCCAGATTCCTCGGATTCATCGCCATGCATTCTAATAAGTATGCGCTGAGATAAAAGCATGGTTATATTTCTACCTTGCTGTTGCTGTATACCGTTCATCTTGTTTCATACCGTTTAGCCTGACGCTTGCCACTGCGTAAGAAAAGAAAACATTTTATTTAATCAAAGAGCCGGCACTACGAATGCTCGATGTTGTTAGCTCGTAACATCATCCACCATTGTCGTGTGCTGTCCTTGACGACCTTCCTGTCAAATGAGACCCCTCACCTTATCTGGACCCCGTACCTGTGAACGCTACCGACCCCGTGCCGTCATCGCCTCGGCTGCCGCCGCCGCCGTGGGCTCAACGCGTGGGCGATGTCGCAAACACCGGTCGGGGCCGGGCGGCGGCGGCGGCGGTGCGGTGGAGGCGGCGGTGCAGTGACCTTGACAGAGGGTACAGCGGCGGCGGTCCGGCGCCGAGCCTGGCCCGAGGCTGGAGAGGAGAGAGGGGCGGAACGGAGTGGGAGTGAGAGGAAGGGATAGCGGGGGAGAAGAGAGGAGGAATGCTGGGTGGACGTTGAATACGAAATATAGAGAGTGGAGGAATCGGCACTCGACAGTGCCAGTGGATAGAGGTAAAGACATGAGAGCAGAAGATGTGTCTTTCCTGGAATTAAGTATCGGTTGGTGCTTCATTGAACAGATAATACCGATCTACGGAATGCATCGCCGACGAGATAAATACTAGTTGATGTCTCACTCTCAGATACGATCCGATGATCGCAAAAATAACGATCCAGTGTCGTTTTACTCGTGTGCTGCTCTTACGTATAGAACTAAGGTGATTCCATAATCACATCTTGATCATCTGTGATATAAATGCTTTACAGTGTTCCATTTTTGGGAATTTTGGGTGGAAAATCACACCTAATGGGCAAAATATTTTCATCCCCAAAACCAGGTAAATTGGAATTCTTTCATCTTTGAAAAATGCTCAACTCATGCTCAACAATTAACAGCCAGATTACCAGATATACCTAGCAGCGCCATATAGACAGTTAGAACTTACAGGTTTGCTACATTAATACATAATTTCCATGAAAAAAAAGATGCTAAATCAAGGCACAAAGCCAACAACTCACCCTGACTGACAACGAAAGAAAATAACCTTGCACACTTCCAGCTGTTAATAACAAATATGCGTTGAATGACCTTGATCACCTCAACTGTTTGTAAAAACCAGGATTGTGTTCTGAATAAATGCTTTTGGATATTCATAACAACTATGATTAGTGGTTTGCTGCCAACGCAAAACGGATGAGCCGCTGCTTGCGCAAATTAAACACTACCTCTGCAATTCGCTTTTGACTAAGTTACGCAGGATACGCCTACAAAATTTTCATCTTTGGACCCGCAGTCAGCTGGGCACACCCTGTGCACACCCTAGGGATGAATTTAAAACTTGGTGGGCTCTAACTTTTTTCATTTACAAAAGAGGGGTATGAGACAGATACCAACTTATTCTACATTCATTTCTGATCCTGTTGTATCAATTTCACCACAAATTATGTCCGTCAATGGCTTCTAGAGGACTTAAAAGCTCGATGCGTCGGGCCTGGCAGAGGTCCAAGATGAGAAAAGCCACCCTGCGTACACCCTAGGGATGAATTTAAAACTCCGCGGGCTCTGGCTGGTTTCATAGGTAAAATAATGTTTTGAGACCGATGCCAATTTATTCTGCGTTTATTTCTGATCCTATTGCATTAATTTCGCCACAAATTATGTCCGTCAATGGCTTCTAGGGGACTTTAAAGCTCGAGGCGTCGCGCCTGGTAGAGGTCCAAGATGAGAAAAGCCACCCTGGGCACACCCTAGGGATGAATTTAAAACTCCGCGGGCTCTGGCTGGTTTCATAGGCAAAATAATGTTTTGAGACCGATACTAATTTATTCTGCGTTCTTTTCTGATCATATTATATCAATTTCACCACAAATTATTTACGTTATTAGTTTTTAGATGTCTTTAAAACTCGAGGCGTCGGGTCGGGCAGGGGTTCAAGATGACTGACACGCCACCCTGGCACACCCTAGGGATGAATATGAAACTCTGTGGACTCTGGCAGGTTTCATACGCGAAATGAAGTTATAAGACCGGTAATGATGTATTTTACGTTAATTTCTCATGCCTTTGCAATAATCTTACCGCCAATTATTCATTTCAATTAGTTTCTAAAGGTTTTTTAAACACGAAGCGTTCCGCCGAGGGAAAGCCAAGATGAATGAAAGGATACATTGGCACACCTCTACTTCTAGGGATAAATTTAAGATACGGTATTCCCAGATCTGCCCAATACATGTTCTGAAGCTGGTGGATGGGATTAAGAAGGCCCTAGCTTTTTAATAAATTATCCCTCGCCCGTATAGGGGGGGGGGGTCGAACGAACCACCCCCTCGTTTTTTTCGAGAATAACTCGCGTAAAAAGCGGCCGATCGCGACGAAACTTTCAGGACCCTCGAGTCAATTAATTTGACACCTACTCTGAAAATCTCATATTCCTGACCCAAATGACCTTTGACCTGTGACATATTTCTTGAGGCCATGTTTGGCCGGAATCGCGATTCGGCGAGCCGCTAATGCGTTCCGTTCCGTTCACTCCCGTTCCGTTTCGGGTGTTCTGGTCAGTTGTGCTCTCGCTTTCCCTTCCGCTTGGGGTGTCCTGATCAGCGATGCCCTCCGTTCCGTTGCAGTTGCTCTGATCAGTGATCACTGATGCCCTCCGTTCTGTTGCGGGTGCTCTGATCACTGATCACTGATCATTGACGCTCTCACTCAGCACTTATCACGTGACATGATACGAAGCTATCGCTCCGTTTCGGTGGCCGGCCATGAGGTCGGTGGCATCCTTTTATCATTTTTTTTTGCATCCCGTTCCGTTCCGATACGAATGCCCTGGTTAGTGGTTAGTTGCACGCTTTTTATTGCGATGTTGCGTGTTATGCTGCGCAGTGCACACTGCACATCGTTCCGTTTGGGGTGCCCTAATCAGTGACCCTTTGTCTAGTCTCATGTAGTGCACCGTTCCTTTCGAAGAGTTGCGCTGACACCGTTTCCATTTTCACTATGCGTAATGAGTACCGACTATCGCTGGCCGTTCCGGCGTTCGGGCCGGGAGATTTCCGGCGTATGTCATGCTGCATAGTGCGACTGCAATTGCATACTCAATACTGCGTCCCGTTCCGTGTGCTCAGAACAAAGGCACCATTTCCAGTATCATCCGGCCATTGTCATATCTGTTGAAGATGGAAATTGGAAAGCTCAAAGCTATACTGTGTACACTGTATGAATATTACCAGATCAGATGCGAACGAAAACTACATACTTATATTGCCGCATATTATCTCAAATATACAGTAATCTTGGAAGCGGTGCTGCCATATGTAGGCGCAAAACGTCCCAGAGGCCAGAACAAATGAGTTATACGGTTTCTGGTTTCATAGCGATCAGTTACGTCAACAAACTGCCCATCAGGGTATCATGATTACCTAAGATTTTATGTCTGACAGTGTCACAGTGATGACCACGCCTCACGCATTACACAGTCTGAGTCAACTGCACTAAATCAATAATACAGGACGACAGAATTGCCCTTTGCAACGGCAACGACAGGTTCCTTCCCACTTCCTTTGCTTAAATAAGAAAGAAAACTTCTCCACATGGCAGTAGTACCAAAGCCTGCATATAGGGAGAGCTCCCTCATCCGCCACTCCCCCACCCTCCTTAAGATATGACAACAGATTTCAACAGAATCATTGCATCTTCTGCTTCTTAAAGACCTAGTTCGCTCGCATGATGGCGACTGGCGTCGCGAGGATGGAGGTCCGCGGATGATCTTCTTTAGGAGAAATATACAGGCAGAAGGACCGTCCTGGATCCGTGCCAGTAAGCATGAGTAGGAACTTAGCAGATGCTGACGGTAATATCTGCTGTCTGCATCTGAAACGGAAAGGAAGGCATTGATTTAAGGCTAGGAGAAGGATGGCCACTGGACAGTCATTCAATTGTGACAATGCATTTTGACGTGAGGAAAATGAAATCTCACTGGTTGAAGTAGGTATTCATTCTTAGCTGTATAAGAGACAAGGGTGATTCTTAACTTCATTAGTCTCAATCAAACACAAAGGTTGGGATAAAATGGGACGGATTTAGAAACACTTGGCGATCAGATGCTAAAGTTATAATTCTGCCGTAGATCATCCTTACCTATTTGCATCGTCTTTTTCGGTTAGTTTTGGTGGTCAGGAATGGTATGTTCTTTTATTATCAGCCAGCGTAGCGTTACGCCTTTATTGCGAAAGTGATATAGGTTTTCACTTGTGTTTTTTTCTCATCCTAGATTTTTTGGTCATCATCGTCACACCCAACCAAAATCCAATTTTAGAACACTGATGCTTTATGCTAAATCCACTACCTGTTGGGGCACTGTGAGTCAGTTCCCGCGCGTCACTCCTCTCTAGTTCTCTACCGTCCAGTCACAGGCCAGTGAGCCCGTTCCCTCGGCCGCGCACAGACAAGGTCGGCTGGGCGTCGTTAGCGGTCGTCAGCAGTCATTAGATGACCGCTTGGCTTGACTTCCGCCGCCTTCACGGCCTTGAGCTGTGCGTGAGCTACTGGGCACGGTGTTGAGTGACTGGGCACGGAGGCTTGCTCGTTCAGTTTTTACTACTGCAGTTGGCATCATCCAAAAGGGAGGTCATGACATTTCTCAGAGCGCACTTTTTTAGAATGCATTAAGTTTAGCTATCAGGCGGATTATGAATATAACTACCTACGTTTTTTAAGGACTATTCTCTCAAAGCACGTTATCTCACTCGGTGTCGCCTCTCTGTCTAAAAACAAACTGTCATTATCTTCCTGTTATCTGTATATTTCCACACCATCCTTCCCCAAATTCTCTTGTGGTAACACCCGACCCCCGTTTTCACCTCACGGCTCATTATACTGTTTCCAGCCGAGTTTAGTTTAGTAAAGTTCAGCTCTGACCGCCATTAAACCCCGTGATTCTATGCCCCACTCGCCTTGATAGGGCTCGTGGCTCATCCCTTACCCCTCTTCCCACAGAGTAGGTGGTTCGTCTCTCACCCCACCCCTCTCTCCGTCCACAGGGTAAATGGTTCGTCTCTCAGGAGGCGCACCTGTACGACCCGTCTGCCGAGGGCGACCTACCGGGCCTAGTCTCCATCCAGGCGGTTCACTCTGCCGCTGACCACAACCGGCTGCATGCCGCCTTCTCACGGCTGGAGATCGCTGAGATTGACGAACGCATCGGTCAGCTGCGCCGTGCACTGGAGGATAACCAGAGGAACCTGCACGTGCTCAGCAGGGCTAAGGCTGGTGAGAACCGCGACGGGAGGAAACTGGGTACTGACTCGTCTCTCTATTTAGGCTACATTGGACGGTGGAAACTAGAAATGCTCGCTCAGTGTTGCTGACGTGGTGGCAAACTGAGACATTTGCGTAATGTTTCAGTTAGGAGTTTTTTTTTTTGTCTGCAACCTTGGAACGTTTTCTTAGCGTTATTGGTTGTTTTTTTTTTACGTCCTTTTAACCATATTCGAACTTGCTTCATTAGTGGACCTCAAGACCTCATATTACCTCAATCATACTCCAATGTAATAGTTATATCAACCAAACCCTGCCCTCTGGCCTCTCCCCAGACTCTGACCTCCCCTCTTCCCCTCAGGCGACGACTCCAAGGAGGAGTCCGGCGAGCCGGAGCCGCTGCCGTGGCCCACGGGCTCGCCGGCGCCGGTCCGCACGGCCAGCCGGCACCACATTAACATGTGGGAGCGCTTCTCCGAGACTGAGATGTTCCTCCGATCGGAGCAGCAGGTGGTCGACCCGCACACCGAGGTGGACAGACTGGATATTCAGGTGAGTGTGGGATGGGGGCGGAGAGGCGACGTAGGATTGAGAGTGTGGGAAGATAATGCACAGAGGCGATATTGTGGGGGTGTTGTGATGAGTGAGGAAAATTGGATAAATGATTGGATGATGAAAAACGAAATGGAGTTGTGGGATGTTGTAATGGAAATGGTGAAAAATCGACCTTTGCCATTTGCAATTAATGCATAATTAGTTTGGGTAATGGTGCAAGGATATGGCCATCTCGTTTCATTGCCATTTTTTTTCTTTATGCGGTCAGTGTCTCGTACTGACCACATTCATGCCTGCCTCTATCCCTCCGGCTGGTACTGAAGTTATACAGTTGTAGATTCACGATCCATGTCATCAGCTGCGACTACGTCGTCAATTCAATGTGTAACATCTACATACCCTCTCGCCTGATCTCCCCAGGACGTGATGGAGCTGGGCATGGCCGAGCTGCGCAAGACAGCCCCTGTACAGCTGGTAAAACTCCGGGCCGGCTACCGACGCTTCGACGGCACCCGCGGCATGGACTACATCCTCGACCTGGAGGTGCAGCCCGACTCGGGCGGGGCTACCCAGACGCGTCGTGTCGAGGTGCACCGTCCTATCCTGAAGGCCGAGCTGGTGCCGATTCCGTTCGTCACCGAGAAACCCACCGTGTCCATCCTGCTCTCCGTCCAGCCCCACCACGTGGACCGCGCCCACACCTTCGTCCAGGAGCTCATCAACAAGAACGAGAACGTGGCGCTGATGTTGTTCCTCGTCCCCGGAGACGCCGACACGTCTCTGTTCGAGCCACTCAGGAGACTGGTGAAGCAGGCCAATGAGCGGCGCTCGGCGGCGGCGCACAGGTTCGAGGCGGTGGTGTGGCCCCACCGCGAGCCGCCGTCCCAGTTCGATATGGTGGATACGGTGGGGGAACAGACGCGCGGCCGGTGGCAGCAGGCGCTGGTGCTGCTGCTGAGCGAGCCCGTCGAGTTCAACTCGGAGCTGCTGAACAGGGTGAGTGCTGGAGCAGCTGGAGGGACGGGTTGGGAACGGTTGGTTGTGGCTATGATATCTCGATGACTCACAATATTACGTGGTTTTTGACGTTGGCTTTGATGAGCTTGGAACTTTTAGATACGTTTTCACAGCGTGGTCATATTGCAATTTTGACTAAGTGACCTTCCCATCTCGTTCATACGTTCTCGTTCCCACGTACATCTCGTTCCCAACTTCATACGGTACTTTGAAGGGTGGCCAATCGATGTCCACCCTGTGCTGCAGTCCTAGTTTTCTCACTGGATCCAACACAGGCCCATATTACTGCATATTCCTTACCGTATTGGGAGCTCTTTGTCAGCATACGATCAAAATGTTCTTGTGTGTAACGAGTCCGTACCCCATAGTTCAGCATCTCTGACATCACCCCCGTTATCCCTACAGGCTCGTATGCAGACGATCCGCGGCTGGGAGGTGTTCTGCCCCATCCCGTGGGTGGAATACTACCCGGCTGTGGGCTACTATGGAACCACCAACCTGAGGCCCGACAAACTCGAACTGCGGAAGGACTACGGCCACTTCGACGGCGAACACTATGCCATCATGTCGTTCTATATGGATGACTACAAGATCGGTAAGTACGATAGCTGAGAATGGCGCTGTCAGACAGCGCCATTCAGACAGCGCCAAAAACTATTATGGAGATCAGAGTCTCTGACCTCACATAGTAGTTTTTTGCTTTTGCACGGCAGGTCTGTCATGTGCCGGACTAAATTAATGTGCTGATGTGATTTGTCGGGAGTCGACCTGTATAATTGTTTTTAGCGGCTCCGTCTGACCCTCCTGTATTGATACACCGCTGACCCCCTTCTTACTCTGTCCCTGCAGTCCGTGAGCAGACGCTGGATTCTGTACCGATGGGAGTTCCGCGGGTCGGAGACAGCTCCAGTCGCCTCCCGTACGATCTATACGGCGCCTTCGTCAAGTTCTCCGGGCTGCACGTGCACCGCGCGGTCGACCCCAGCTTCCGCCTCTACTACTTTGAGCGCTCGTGCCCGGCGCCGGCGCTGTACTTTTACCAGAAGGCGTGCGAGAGTTCCCAGATGCACGGACTGGGGCCGCACGATAAGCTGTCGCGACTGCTGGCCGACTTCCGCCTGATGCAGGGTGAAGACTCCCGGCACGTCAACGCCATCTAGCGAGTGGACGACACTGCCACCTAGCGGCGGGGAGAGGCTTCTGCTCTGGGATCGACAGTGACCAACGCCGTCTCTCACCCTAGCGCTTTGACGGAATGTTTAATGAGAATTGAGATTTCCACCCAGTATGACTATTTGTACTTACCTTGACATGTGGAGTAAGCCGTTTTTATAACTATCTTGCTGACTCCGGTGTGTGCCAATAATGACCTGAAATGTATTTACCTTTATTCCTACCGCTATTTTAACGTTTTATTTGTAAATATTTTGCGTTCGTCGCATTCAATGGTAGTTACTACTTATCATCAAGATTTGGAACATATGCTCTCATTTGTATACATTTCTCATGTTTGATAAATCGTTTTTCTCTAAGACTTAATGAAGTAAACCACTTAGATCAAAATGCTGGGGATCATAACGATTGGAGTATATTATTTTCATTATCTTGCGCCAGTTTATATCTCAACATCTCATTGTCTACCAACCAATCTTTCGCCCTGTAAGTACAACTTCCCGTATACTTTGCTAGTGTCTGCGGCTGTCTCCCCTGTACCTTGCTGCCTCTTAAACATTTCAACTGACGATCAAAATGTGACTGATGTGCCTTATGCGTTTTAGCTATTTATTTCTTTTATATGGTTGACATAGGATGTTTATTCCTTCTTATCAGGTACTGTGTTCTACATTCGCGATATCTTTAGATGAATTTATGTCTATGATGTTGCGATATGTGAACTCGCCGTTTTATTTGGCCAAATATACTTCCCGGATCATTATATTTGTCGTATTCCTCATTAACCCGCGCCCTGCTGGGGGGGGTGTTTGAACACCCCCCCTTGTGGTTTTTCGCGAATATCTCAAAAACGGCGGCGCGGAGCGCCGCCGTTTTTGGTACACCTTATCACACATCAATTCTACACATGTTGTGAAAATTTCAGACCAAGGTCATTCAAGGTCAGGTCACCAGGTCACTTGAAGTGACCTCACCTCATAAAAAGTTTCAATGTCTGTCATAGCTACACCGAGTGACCGATCGCTTTGAAACTTTCAGCGATTGCTAAGAGCAACAGCATGTACAAAATGTATATCTCAGAATTTTGATATCGATGACCTAAGGTCAGGTCAATTTTGCGACCTCCCCATTATAAGTCAATGGGAGAAAATTCAAATGCGCCTCTTTTGGACGAAAGACATTATAAACACTCCCAAACACTGAATTACAAAAGGTTTAGACACACTAAACATGAAAATAGTGTCCGTGACCCCTGTTTATGCCCTGAGGTCATCTTAGGTCACGAATGGTATCTAACAGTTTTTCGCAAATAACTTTTGATAGAGGCATGCTAGAGCGATGAAAACGCCTTAGATGTGTTCAGCTGGACGATACGGATCGACTGATAGGCAACATGACCTTTTCCGGTCAGGTCATGACCTTGACCTAAGGTCAAATTTTCAAGTTGACCTTTCAAGGTCAAGTTATAGTTCATTCGATGCGTCTTGACGAGAGGAACACGATGCCGGTAAAAGTAAGCTCGTACAAGGCTTGGGTCAAAAGTTATTGCAGAAAAACTGTTTCCGAAAAAATCGGCTATTTTTGCAGTTTTTGCCCCCTGCAGGCAAAACCGTTGACGTTAGGTCAAATCTGAGAGAATTACTCAGAAAGGGCGTTAATAGGGCTATCGAATGCGCTTTTCCGCGGCGCTGTAGCTCTATTGGTTCCGGAGTTATGCGTTGGCTTCTTGGAAATTGTCGACATTCGACCTGGAAATCAGCGAAATTTTGCCTTCAATGACCTCTGGTGACCTGACCTTTGACCCGGAGCAAAAAATTGACCGAAGTGATTTCCTCATTATTTTTGACGCTCTTTCGAACGCCGCCTTCCGCGTATCGCTACGTGGCCCAGGAGCCGAGTTAGAAGGGGGGGTGTTCAAACACCCCCCCCAGCAGGGCGTGGAAATCCAGGACCCCCAGCCGGGCGCGGGTTAACAGGAGGGAAAGCCGATGGGATGAAACATCGCTCCGCTCGTTTGTTATGGCCTGACGTTGAATAGCCGATTCCTGAAAGTTCACGCTGAGCAAGCGTAAACATTCGTTTTTAGTGAATCCTACGATTTCGGATGCAATATGACCTACACCTCTCGATCAAGTGATGCCAGCTGCCCATTGACGTGGTTCATTGGATGTGCACTCGGTAGATCGTTTAGGAGGGCCTTGACCACTTTGGTGAGCACAGGCACATGTCCTGTGCTCACCCTGGTCCCGCAGGGAAGTGAGGCCTGGGGGTATTGGCCCCATCGATACGTAGTACGTACTATATTTATGCAAATCGATGATTCATTTATATTGAAGTCCATGGCTTACGCTACTAAATATTCAGCTCTCGGCGGACTTTGAGCCGACTGGGGACGACTGACGACTGAGCGGACAGCGGACTACTGTACTGCCTATAGTTTGGAATATTCAGCGTTTCATTTACTTATATAGGACGGATTGGTATGCGTGGACGGTAGAGCTCAGAGTTACACCGTTCCACTGACTTGCAAGTCCCGACTTCAAAGAGCGTAGAATGTGACACCGGCATTCCCAGAAGCTATTGTTCGGCCGTCATGCCTTGTGAGTTGTGGCCCAGTGGCGCAGCCAGGATTTGGTTTCGGGGGGGTCATCGCCTCCAAAGCGGGCCCCCTAGTGTGCGGGCCCCACCCATTTTTCAGAATTTTTCCATATTTCATACGCATTCTGCTGAGCGGGCCCCCTTTACCTACACGATAACCCTAAGCGAGTTTGAATCGGAAAATTTTGATAGAGCAATAGCTCGGTAATCACCCGACCGGTGTTCAATTTCTACGCGAATTGACCATGACAGAAATATGTTACCATGAGGTACGAATTCGTATCTTTCGAGGCCGAAATGTGCCCCTTCCGCAATATGCATAGCATATACGCTAACAGAGCTGTTGCCTGCTTCTATCGGACAATATTTAAGTAGTCCCATGTGCCTGTCCTAAGTCATCTATTGGCTGCTGTAGTAGATTGTATCGACAGAAATATGTTACTACCAGTAAAACGCCTTTTGGGCGAAGAACGAGCGAGCGAGATAGCGAGCCCTGCACGTGCGGAAGGGCGAGAGGGTACTTCCAACAGGCTTGTGCATTTGCAAAGCACCCTTCTAACCGGTCGCTAGCGGTGCACCAAATTTGAACGCGATCGGCCCAGCCGTTCCTGAGATCAGGAAGCGGCATTCTGCACGTGCGCACGTGCGAACGGGGTCCAAACTGACTTTTGCACGGCACACTACTAACCGGTCCCCAACCGTGTACCAAATTTGAGCGCAATCGGCCCAGCCGTTCTCGAGATCTGGAAGCACCCCGCTGCACGTGCGCACGTGCAGTAGCACCCTAACCGCAACACATGGGATCGCATTGCCTGTTGGGTGCCTACCTGTATGCCAAGTTTCAGCGAAATCGCCCCAGTAATTACCGAGTTATTGAAATGGGAACAAATTTGGCACCTCTTCTTTTTGTATTTTGCACGTGCAGTGGGGTCACTCACATAGATCAACAGTACCCGACCTTTGGTAGAAGGGATGCAGCTACCCTACAAAAATTACAACGAAACAATCGCCCAAGCGGCCCAGTTCTCCCGGGGCCCCGGACCCATCCACGGGAAGCCCGGGCCCTATCTACAAAGGGGGGCCCGGCCCCGTTCTCCCAGGGGCCCGGGCCAGTTCTCCCGGGGGCCCGGGCCCGTTCTCCCGGGGGCCGGGGCCCCATCCAACCGGGGATCCGGGCCCCGTCCACCCGGGGTCCGGGGTCCGTTCTCCAGGGGCCCGGGCCCATCCACGGAGCCCGGGCCCCATCCACCCAGGGGGTCCGGGCCCGTTCTCCCAGGGTCCCGAGCCAGTTCTCCCGGGGGCCCGGGCCCCATCCAACGGGGGGTCCGGGCCTCGTCCATCCGGGGCCCGTTCTCCCGGGGTTCCGGACCCATCCACGGGGGGCCCGGGCCCCATCCACACAGGGGCCCGGGCCCGTTCTCCCAGGGGCCCGGGCCAGTTCTCCCGGGGGCCCGGGCCCGTTCTCCGGGAGGCCCGGGCCCGTTCTCCCGGGGGCCGGGGCCCCATCCAACCGGGGTCCGGGCCCCGTCCACCCGGGGCCCGGGGCCCGTTCGCCCGGGGGCCCGGGCCCCATCCACCCAGGGGGTCCGGGCCCGTTCTGCCAGGGGCCCGAGCCAGTTCTCCCGGGGGCCCGGGCGCCATCCAACCGGGAGTCCGGACCCCGTCCACCCGAGGCCCGGGGCCCGTTCTCCCGGGGGCCCGGACCCATCCACGGGGGGCCCGGGCCCCATCCACTCAGGGGGCCCGGGCCAGTTTTCTCGTCCGGTTAGATTAGGACCTCTCTCCTCCCTCCCTCCCCCCCCTCTCTCTCTCTCTCTCTCTCTCTCTCTCTCTCTCTCTCTCTCTCTCTCTCTCTCTCTCTCTCTCTCTCTCTCTCTCTCTCTCTCTCTCTCGAGCGGGCCCCTGACAGAAATTTCGGGGGGGTCAGCTGACCCTCTGACCCCCCCTGGCTGCGCCACTGTTGTGGCCTGTGGGTCAGCGTCCTATGACGATTTATGGAATTCAATGACCTGTTTGATATGCTGAAATGGGTGGAGGAGGTCTTCAGGTTTTCAATCGCTGCCATTTTTATGCAAATGCATCGATGCCGGCTTATTAAAAAAAAAAGCTTCTCAACGTAGCACTGGGATGAACGATGACCCGGCGGGCTGATTCCCTCAGCTGATGCTGATCGGTCATGGGTGTAGGAGCGCCAAAAATATTGGTGAAGGATGTCACCTGAACCCTCGGAGAAGTCATCTGAACCTCCGGAGAAGGTGCAGGACCTTACCGCAGTGGAGGGGGGGGGGGGGAATTTCGTCAACTCCTCCTGTTTTTTTTTTCTCGCTTTGGATACCTACCAAAGGTATCCACTATCCAAGCATACCTTTGGAACCTAAAGGTATGCTCCACTGCTCTTTTTTCGTGACCAAAGTTTTACAACTTTCCCACGAGTAAAAACAAGCCAATATATTTTGATATTCACGGCATTTACTGAGATTAACGGAAATTTCTGGGTATGAGCGGCCGGCCGACCGGCCGCGGTCACGGTTCTGCGACGCTTATATCTCAGCAACCACTTGACCGATTTACACGCGGTAATTTTTGTACGGTAGCTTCATTCCTTCTACCAAGTATTGGACTATTCCCGATGCATGTGGGTGACCCCTTATGCACGTGCCACGTGCAAAACGAAGAGGTGTCACTTTTGTAATTGTTGCAATATCTCGGTAACTAGGTACGTACTTGGCCGATTGCGCTGAAAGTTGGCATGTAGGTAGGCACCCACTAGGCAATGCATATCCATGTGCCAGAGTTGGGGTGCTGCTGCACGTGCGCACGTGCAGGGGTCGATTCTAGATCTCGACAATGGCTGAACCGATGGCGCTCAAATTTGGCAAACAGTTAGGGACCGGTTAGTAGGGTGCCGTGCACAAGTCAGCTGGAGGTACCCCGTCGAAATTTCGCACGTGCAAAGCTCACCCTCTCGCTCGCTCCGTTAGTCGCCTCAAAAGGCGGTATACTGGTTTATTAACCCGGCGGTTGCTGGGGTATTTCGCCACCCACCGTTTGCTGGGGGGGGGGGGGGCGTTAAACGCCCCCAGCCGATAACTCGAGAACCAATAGGCGCAGCGAAACGCACGAGGCGGCAAACGAAATAACGCGACGAGACGCTTCAGATGAGTACTTTTAAGTTGAATTTTGAGGTCACAGGTCGGGTCAAGGTCAGGTCAAACACCTGAAATCGGACTTTCAGTAGCATGAACTTCAGGACTTCGCAATGGGCGCCTCTCGTCATAAACTCTGTCAAAACGGTGCACAATCCATCATATAAGGCCTACAAGAGTGTCAGCTCCATGTAGGGGTCAGCCAAGCATAGGTCAGGGTCAAGGTCAGGTCAACTGGCCAGGCACATATCCCCGAAAATCAAAACTGATATTCGCAGTCTGTGACACATGTGTTATGGGTACTTTGGGGCGTAGAACACGATGGTGACATTCATTTTATCATATGTGTACGTGTTTGGCTAAAAAAGTTCAATTTAAGAAATGCATGTATCATGGTCGTGAAGTAGTAGAGATTGCAATCCCGGATCGTTTTGCCAATCCCGGGATCCCGAAATTTTTATTTCGGGATCCCGGGATCCCGGTCTAGTCACTAAAGGTCGCAAGAATAATTTCCTACTGACATATTTTGCGTCTTTTAGCTTACCACAAGCAAAGAGGCAACCAAAAGCCATCCTTAGACCATGTCATTTGCATTAAAAACGATTGAATTTGCGAAGGAAACGTTTCGATTTGATTATTATTCCCAATTGGTCTTTATAAAACTGTGCGTCGACCAGTGCGATTACTTCCTCATCTCGTCATTAACTCGCGCCCCACTGGGGGGGGGGGGGGCTATTTATAGCCCCCCCTCCCGTTTTTCTGCAATAACTTCCAAACCGCTTGACGTATCGACGCCAAACTTTCAGTACCTTCGGCTGCATCAATTTGACACCTTGTGTCAAAATTTAAACTTCGTAGCTACCATAGGTCGGCCGGAAATGACGTCAGAGTGACGTCATGTTCGGCCGATTTCGACGCAAAACATCGAACCACGGCAATCGCTCCCAAGGGCTCAGTTTTTAAGCTAGATCCAATTTCTTTGCATGAGAGGACTCAGAATTGACTGCGCTATCAAACTGCTATCTCGGATTTTCGAAATTCTGAAAATTTCGAAAATTTTATATAATAAATTTCAAAATTTACATTTTACATTTTTTCCAAATAGTTTTTGACTTTTCGAAAAAAAAAACGGAATATATATGATAGAACGCGTTATTATCACTAACTCTAGCAAGTTTCAGCTAAATATCTTCAAAAATGGCCAAGTTATACGCATTATTGCAAAAAAATTCACAATTATCAATTTTTCAAATCAATTTTTCACCACGTATTTGACATCGTACGCCAATATAAATAGCACCATCGTGTTCCTGAGCTCAAACTGCATTCAATAGACACCTTTTCTGTTGAAAAATTATAACTTCAAAATTTGACCTTTTTTGACCTGAAAGTGACCTGACCTAAGCTAAATTTGACTCAAAATGACCTCGAATGACACAGATGACATCAAATTCAAAATCTTTGGCCTGAATGGACCATAAAACATGTGTCACGTGACCGACGCATGATATAATATTTTCGTGACCTGTGGTGACCTGACCTTGACCTGAAAATCAAAGTACAAGTTTGGTACCCTCAGGGTATCTAGAGCATCTGTTCACCAGTGTGTGAACCAAAAATGAGCCTGATCTGACTTGTAGGACGGCGGCCAGAGCCCAAAACGTGAACAAACCAAAATGCTAATATTTTTTACTTTGACCTGACCTGTGACGTCATCGGTGACCTCGAGGTCAATGAAATTAGGTTTCGCTCGACAGTTTTTCCGGGGCTATCAGACGCCGTTTGAATTTTGACGATCGGCCCAGTAGTTTCGGAGTTAGGAGGGGGGGGGCTATGAATAGCCCCCCCCCCCCAGTAGGGCGTGTTATACGCAGACCCCAGTGGGGCGCGGGTTAAGACTGCCGTTCCAGCACATCTACGCCTCACTCACTCTTCGTCTACGCTACTCGTATTTAGCGCGACAGTTTTAAGCCGTTGCTGGTAGGTCTGTCTATTTTAAAACTCGCGACCAGTGTACGCCAAAGTTGGCAGCTCCCTATTTCACAATGTTTTCAAGACGTCGCTTGGTCACTTCACCTCCTTCCGGTTCTACTTTCATCACTAATGTCTCTCAGACTTTGCTCCAAAGTCGCTTTGGGCAGAGTCACTGACTGGGAGAGCTCCACTCTACCGTCTTCAACGTTTAAATCAGTGAGCTCTGCCGTCACTTGCGTGACATCTGTGACATTTTTCTGCGACACGAGCTCAAAGACTGTCTTGATGACCTCTTTTGTTCCGGCCACGCGCGGACAAGTCAGAATCGCTGAACGATCCGTGATCTTGACAAAGATGTTGCAGCACGATGCTGCAATTTTTTTTTGCTGGCGTTCGGGACCCTTTTTCGTACACATTTGAGCGGCTTAACCGCTGTCGGTGATACCCGGGAGCTACCAACACTGTCAATTGTGGACTGCCGATACGGGGTGCCAGCTAAATTGTTTCTCTGCTTTATGTCACGCAGCACCATGAACAGTGTAAACAAGGCTCGTGCAGCGGCTACATTCTTTTTATGGTGAAAAACTGATTTTTTTTCGGGATCCCGGGATTGGCGGAATTTCGGGATCAGGATCGGGATTAAAATCCCGCCGGGATCCCGGGTTCCCGATCCCGGGATTGCAATCTCTATGAAGTAGTCGCGAGAAATTGCAAAGATTTAGTTCAAGATTTTGGAAAATGCGGAACGATAATCAATAATCGAAGATAGCCATTTGATTGGTCATGGTATTGGCAGTTCAATGGCGTTTACGGCATGTCTGTATGTCTATTCTGTGATTTTATATGATTTTTTGAACATATGCCGTTTTTGGTCGAAAACTCAGAAATCATGACGTCACTAAAACCTCGATATCTCAAAAATTTTCTGAACGATTTTTTGAAACTTTGTCACAATAAACTTCAATTAAATCCCTACAGGTACCCAAAATTTGGCGCGCCTGCGGCGCGCCGTTTTAATGCTATGGCCCGGCGAAAAAAGTGGGGGCGTTTAACGCCCCCCACCCCCCAGCAACTCGCGGGTTAAATGGCGTGAATTGTGAAGAAGGTGGGCATAACACTTCATAACTGAAAGGATGGGGTAATTGGGTACCTGTTGCCGTTTTAGCAATAGCCTTTTTGTTCATCCCATTCGGCATTGCTTTTCTTTTTTTAACATTAGATCGACCGTCGAACTCAGTCGTTCTAGCATTGGTGAAGACCCTCACCTGCATTGCTCAAGATTGGTGAAGGATCCTTCACGAATCTAAAACTTTGGTGAAAGGTATCCTTCACCAAAGAGATACGTTGCTACACCTATGTGATCGGTGGTGACCCCCTTGTGGAAGAAGACGGGAGGGCGGGGGGACCGCTGAAATTGATAGACGGGTCGCGGTTGTCCACTTCTTTTTTTGCGACACGCGTCAGGGCTGCGGAGTCGTGAGTCTGAGAACCTGAGTCAGTTCTGACCGGAGTCTCTGAGTCGGAGGCGATTTTGGAAACCGGAGTCTGAGACGGAGTCACCGAAAGTTATCTTATTCGCAGCCCTCACGGCTCACGGGCCTCGTCGCCATAGGCGGCGGAACGGGGAGGGTACCGGGGTCCGGGGCACCGTGCCCCCCTTTGATTTTGGCATTTTAACCTTAGCCCTATGGGCGTTGCATGGAAAGAATGGGACCAAAAGTCGGCAGAGCCCCCCCCCCTTGAATTGGAGGTGTTCCGCCGCCACTGCTCGTCGCGCCTCGCACACGCACTTTTCGTTTTCCACCCCGAAAGTCGCCGCGCCGGGAGAATAACTGTGACGTCATTTCCGCTCGTGCGCAGTAGTTACTCCTCCCCGCCGGCCGCCCATCAGCTGATCGACTGGTAACCCGCATGTGGGAAGTTGTGCTGGGTGAAAAATCGGCGAATGCGTGGTGCGTGGGTGCATTTTCATGAATCCTGGCGTGATTTGTGGCTGGTGCAATGAGTGGCGGTGTTTATGTGGACCGTGGACCACAGCGGGACAAGGCTGTCAGGCGTCAGTGTCGCGTTTCGTTGTTGGATTCCGTCGGCGGCCGAAGACGGAATTCGACGGTTGGCGGCCGGTGTTGCAAGTGCCGCCGCCGGAGCCCCAAAGGCCAAAGCTAGGCTTTCAAGCAAAGTAGTGGTAGTACATATAGTGGTATTTGGCTGGTAGTGGGTAACCTCTCTGGAAACGTTGAACTTCAAGTTTGGGAGATAGGTTATGGCGAGCGGCAGGCGGCAAAATAACTGCGAGCGGCGAGCGCAGCTGACTGAAGTCATCGGAAAGCAACTCAAGGTATGTAGCTGGGCAGCATTGCTCGTTTCTGAGCATCCTTTGCCTCTCCCTCCCTCTAGTGAGTGGCTAGCTTCCTAGCCAATTGTTTCAGAGCTTGAGTTGTTGACCTTGATGTACGGCGTACCTACCCCAGTGCTGTACCCTGGCTGGTCCCATCGGGTTTCTACGTGCGCGGCGCTGGCCCGCGACCGAGCCGAGAACTGAATGACGGGGCGACGGGAGGGAATGACATTTACGACCCCCCTCGCCTCTGCTCCTCCCCGTCCTCCCCCCATGCAGTGGCGGCGGAAGCAGGGGGGCAAGGGGGGCAGCTGCACCCTAAAGCTATGGAAAGGGGCGCCTCGAAAATCTGTAGAGGAGGCAGGAAGTTAAGAGGTGCGGCAGCCATAAAGCTGAGCAGTGCGACACCGCAACTGATAAAGGCACTTGTGACACGAAGAGGGTGGCAATGACGTGGGAAAAGTATCTTTTGATATGCTGAAGAGTGGAGGGCATCCTTATCTGAAACAAAGGCAGATGCTGCCGACCCTGTCGAATATAATCTTGCCAGGCGATTAAGGCTAGGAGGGCGCAGCCACTCGAGAAGCACGCCATGCGGAAGAGGGGCGCCTGCATGCGAAAGAGGGGCGCCTGTGTGTGGGACGAAAAAGAAACATTTATGGAGACGTCTTTGAAGGCGAAGCCTCCGAACGCCAACACGAACATATGAGAGCTTATAGCGTTGCAGGCTCCATGCGACAAAAAGGGGCGCCTGATGGCCGATATGCGAGAGGAAATTAGTTTGTGTAACATTTATTGGGGGCGGTTTGCCGTTTACAACATATGAATGTTAAGGGAGGTCCGAGATTGGGGCCTGTAAAATTGCACTGTCCGTATGGGCGGTTACACCCCTAGTGCTAGGGCGTATTTTGCGTTTTTTTTTTACTGGGGAGATGATTATGACCAGGAATAGCACTCTGCAAACTTCTATGGGCGCCTGTAGGTATAGGGGCGAAACTGATTTTCCAGTGCAGGGACGGCCATCGGCATTGTGGGGCGGCATTCATTCCACTGGGGCGTCTGCCAGTGTTGAAGGGCGGTATTCATTTCAATGGGGCGCCCGTTGGTGTTGATGGGCGACATGTATCACCTGGGGCGCCTATCGGAGATTGGGGCGGCATTAATTTCACTGAGGCGCCTATCGGCGTTGACGGGTGGTATTTATTCATCCGGGGCGCTTATCGGTGGTATAGGCCGGCATTCGCTTCACTGAGGTGCCTATCGGTGTTTTAAGGCGGCAGTAAATCCACTGGTGTCTGGGGCGCCTACCGGCGTCGAAAGGCGACATTCATAATTCATTTCACTGGGAGGCATATTGGTGTTGATGTGTAACATTCATTCTCCTGGGGCGCCCGGCAATGGTAAGGGGCGCCAAGCGGGAAGGGGCGCTTCAATATCGTTTGCACCCCTATCCTAGAATACCTTCCGCCGCCACTGCCCCCATGAGCGGCTTCACGGAAAAAGAAAAACAACGAGCGCTAGATCGGGTGGCTATCAAAGCATACAAAAGCGCAGCGTACAATCCTCAAAACATACAAAATCGTAACATACAACGCGCAAAACCTACAAAACAGGCCAGGTAGGGGACAGACCAAACGTACAAAAGCGCAGCGTACAAAATCCCAACGTACAAAAGTTTACCGTCCAATGGGTAAAGCGTACAATGGCAAATCAACCAATGATCAGAACGTACAAAATTGGAACGTACAATGGCAGATCAAACAAACGCGTATCATACAAAATTGCAACCTACAAAACGAGATGATCGTATCATACAAAATCACATCGTCTAAAATCGGAAGGTACAAAATGCCTCTGGTTAACGCCGGGTGAATTGATATTTAACAAGTCAGCCACCAGATGGGGTAATGGTGCTGTGGCAGTGGTTTTTGGAAGCCACCAGGAAAAAGAGTGGAATGCCACTAAGTCCCTTAGAAACACGATACCTCTGGACGCTGCACCGGCTGGCTATCGACGCTGCGGGCGGTCGGAGGGTGCCGAGGGGAATGGTTCCGAGCTGGCGGGAGCACGATACCTCTGAACGCTGCACCGGCCGACTATCGACGCTGCGGGTGCCGCGGGGACCGGTGCCGAGCAGGCGACGAGGAGAAGCGGGCATCAAGACCGTGAGAAATCTATTATATTGGCGGGTGTGCTTATGTAGGTAAATGAGGCAAACGTACATAGGTTAGGTATGTAACACCCTCATCCTTGATCACACACCCCTACCCACGCACTGCGTGGGGGCTGTTTGAACAACCCCTCCGGTTTATCGCGAATATCTAAAAAACGGCGGCTCAGAGTGCCGCCGTGTTTTGCACACCTTATCATAATCTTTTCTACGCCTTCTGTGAAAACTTCAGACCAAAGTCATCCAAGGTCAGGTCACCATATCACGTCAAGTGACCTTACTACATGAAAAAGTTTCAATGCCTGTCACAGCTACACCGAGTGACTGATCACCTTGAAACTTTGAGTAATTGATAAAACAACAGTATACGCAATACACATAATGTATACAATAATAATAATAATGATACACAAAATGTATCTCTCGGAACTTCGATATCGGTGACCTAAGGTCAGGTCAATTTTGCGACCTCTCCATTATGAGTCAATGGGAGAAAATTGAAAGGCGCCTCTTTTGGCCGAACGTCATTCTAACCACTCTCAAACATCGAATTACAAGTAGACATGACAAACTGAACCGGAAAATGGTTCCTGTGACCCCTCTTAACCCTCGCCGGCCGAGGGGGGGGGGCGGGTGCCGCCCCCCCATAGGGTTTTTTCGCGATAGCTCCGAACACGCCGGCGGTAGAGAGCTGAAACTTGGCATACCTGACCTTTGATCCAAGCCGCATCTTTCGACACCAACCGCATTTTTGGGTCAGGTCAGGTCACTGACCTATGACGTCATAAGTGAACCTCTGCACGGTCTTCAGATGTCGCAACTTCGCAACGCCCTCACTGCCAGAGGAGATGTCACAGGGAAATGAAACTTGCAGGATCTAGTATCCATTATGAGTCTCACAACTTGTATATCGCGGATTTTTCCTAAAGGTCATATGAGGTCAGGTCATTTTCGTGACCTCACCATTATAAGTCAATGGGGAAAAATCCAAACTGCTATTCTGGCGCCGGGAACGATCTCCAACTATCTCAAGCACACAGAATCGTGATTTGACGCACTCCTTGCAAGGTTAGATGCGTCACTTTTGCAATGTTGACCTTTCGTGACGTCATCTATGACGTCATCAAGGTCATATTAGTTTTTCGTCAATAACTCTTGATCAAATTGAGCTAGCGAGCCGGGAAAGCCACCAATGGACTCAGGAAGACCTGCCGAATCGAATGATATGCGACGTGACCCCTTTCGACCAACTCCGTGACCTTAGGGTGCTGACCTGACCTTGACCTGAGGTCAACACCCCAAGTTGACCTGACCCGAACAAAAAGTATATCATTCGACGCGCCTGAGCGAGGCAAACACGATGCTGCCAAAATCGCGGCTCTGCGGCCATTTTCCGCGAAGTTATTCACCAAAAACTGAACCGTACCTTTGGGCACTTGACCTGACCTCAGAGGTCACCGGTTGACCTAGGACCTTAAAATCGGGTACCAATCTCTGCGTCTCGTAACGGCGCACACGCTCGTTTTTTCCGCGACGCGCTAGCTCCACCAGGGGCGAAACGGCGAGGGGGGGGGGGGTCGTACCCGCCCCCCCCCCTCGGCCGGGGCGTATGTAGAAAACCAATAGGTCCGGCGAGGGTTAATGTCCCTGAGGTCATCTCAGGTCACGAATGGTATCCTACAGTTGTTCGCAAATAACTTTTGACAGAGACATGCTAGAGCGATGAAAAAACCTTATACGTATGTGTTTGGCTCGACGATACAGATCGACTGATGCAGCATGACCTTTTCTGGTCATGTCATGACATTGACCTGAGGTCATGACCTTGTCCTGAGGTCATGACCTTGACCTAAAGTAAATTTTTCAAGTTGAACTTTTGAGGTCAACTTATAGTTCTTTCGATGCGTCGCCTTGACGAGAGGAACACGATGCTGCTGAAAATAAGCTCGTGCATGTTTTGAGTCAAAAGGTATTGCAGAAAAAACAGTTCCCGCAAAAACCATCTACCTATTCTGGCAGTTCATTTGGCCCCTGCAGGCTAAACCGTTCCTAAGCTATGCGCCGGTTTTTCGAAATTATCGAAGTTTGACCTGGAAAGTGGCTAAATTTTACCTTTGGTGACCTCTGTTGACCTGACCTTTGAGCTGACCTAAAAAGTGGCCGATATAATTTCTTCATTACTTCTGCCGCTCTTTCGAACGCCGCCTACGGCGTGTCGCTACGTGGCCCAGGAGCCGAGTGAGAAGGGGAGTGTTCAAACACCCCCCCCCCCCCCCAGTGCAGGTGGCGCCGAGCACCGGCCCGGCGCCGGTTAGTCAATCGCATGGCGTTTAACATAACGGTACATCATCGGTGTTTAACCCGCGCCCTGCTGGGGGGGGGGGGGATGTTTGAACACCCCCCCTGTGTTTTTTCACGAATATCTAAAAACGGCAGCGCGGAGCGCCGCCGTTTTTGGCACACCTTATAATACATTTTGTACATACTATTGCTCTTAGCAATCGTTGAAACTTTCGAAGCGATCGGTCACTTGGTGTAGCTATGGCGGACATTGAAGCTTTTTATGAGGTGAGGTCACTTCAAGTTATCTGGTGACCTGACCTTAAATGACCTTGGTCTTAAATTTTTAAAACATGTGTAGAGAATTGATGTATTATAAGGTGTGCCATCTGCCAAAAACGGCGGCGCTCCGCGCTGTAAACTATACTAAGATAAACTCTGCATATCTCAGAGTTTTGACATCGATGACCGAAGGTCAGGTAAATTTTGCGACCCCCCCCCCCATTATAAGTCAATGGGAGAAAATTGAAACGCCTCTTTTGGACCAAAGCCATTATAAACACTCCCAAACAATGAAATACAAGAAATTAAGACACATTGAACATGAAATTAGTATCCGGGACCCCTGTTTATGCCCCTGAGGTCATCTCAGGTCACGAATAGTATCTAACAGTTTTTCGCGAATACCTTTTGATAGAGGCATGCTAGAGCGATGAAAACGCCTTGGATATGCTCAGCTCGACGATACGGATCGACTGATATGCAACATGACCCTTTCCGGTCAGGTCATGTTGGTAAAAGTAAGCTCGTGCAAGGCTTGAGTCAAAAGTTATTGCAGAAAAACTTTCCAAAAAATTGTTTTATTTTGGCAGTTCTTGCCCCCTGCAGGCAAAACCGTTGGCTCTAGGTCAAATCTGAGAGAATTATTCAGAAAGGGCGTTAACCCGCGCGCGGCTGGGGGTCCTGCATTTCCACGCCCTGCTGGGGGGGGGGGTGTTTGAACACCCCCCCCCTTGTAACTCGGCTCCTGGGCCACGTAGCGATACGCGGAAGGCGGCGTTCGAAAGAGCGTCAAAATAATGACGAAATCACTTCGGTCAATTTTTTGGTCAGGTGTATGATAAGGTGTACCAAAAACAGCGGCGCTCCGCGCCGCCGTTTTTTAGATATTCGCGAAAAAACCACAAGGGGGGTGTTCAAACACCCCCCCAGCAGGGCGCGGGTTAACCTTCGCCCGTATTGGTGTTTTGCCAGCCTCGAACGTATAGGGGGGGGGGGGGCGGGTTCGTTGGACCGCCCCCGCCCCCCCCCCCTTGCCGTTTGGGCCGCTGATCGAGCTAGAGCTTCGAGAAAAAAAAAAACAAACGTGCTGCTCGTGACGAGAGGAAGCCGGGGACCGGGGTGATACCCAATTTTAAGGTCCTAGGTCATTGGTTGACTTTCCAGGTCAGGTCAATGACCCATAAGTCTGGAAAATCGGGACCTGTTAGAACATCGTAAAGTGAGGTTGATGAGGGATTTTTCGGGGTGCTGACCACGAATATCGTGTCAGTTTTGATCATAGATGATGTCTTAACCCGCGCACCGACGGGGGTCTGCGCCAACTTCGCACCGACGGGGGGGGGGCGGATGACCGCCCCCCCCCTGAGATCTCGAGAACGAAGCAAGATAGCGACAAGCGGTAAACGGCATCGGATACGCACGGCCAAGATCTACAATTTTTACTAAGGTCATTTTCAGGTCAGGTCAAAGATGACGTCACAGGGGTCGAAAAAGTCAAAATGGCGGCGCTAGATATGGAGAGAGTTTTTCTCGAATAACTTTCGAATTAGTCAAGATAGGAACAAACTAAGGGCATCATCGTGATCCTCTCGTCAATCCGCATCGAATGATATATATGTTGACCTCGAAAGGTCAAGGTCAAAGGTTGACCTCAGGTCACGTGACCTCGAGGTCATCATGTATATCATTCGATGCGTCTTGACGAGCTGAACACAATGAGACCATCCACGCGTCTGTATCTTGTTCCTGTACGGAGTTATTGGCCAAAAACCTTTGGTGACCTTTGATGACGTCACATGACCTCACAGCTGCCCAACAGCAAAACAGACCTCAAGGTAGTGAAGGTTGATCGTATATGAAGTCATGTATGGTATATGGGGCCATTCCGACCCGTTTTAGTGGTAAAAACAGGGAGTTGATTTTTCCCCCATTGACTTATAATGGGGAGGTCGCGAAATTGACCTGACCTTAGGTCACCGATATCAAAATTCCGAGATATACAAATTGTAGCTACTAATGACCTAATAATATCCTGCGACTTTCAAAGGCCTCCGACATCTACTGTAGCTCTGGCACGGTGACAAAGTTGCAAAAAAGTGACTTGAGGTTGGGTCATTCAAAGTGACCTGGTGACCTGACCTTAAAAGGTAGGAGGTTCAAACTTGCACACCATGTGTAAAATTGATGAGGTATAGTCATACCAAATTTCGCGGCGCTACGCGCCGCGGTTTTCCCGCTATTCGCGAAAAACCTCAGGGGGGGGCGGATATCCGCCCCCCCCCGTCGGTGCGCGGGTTAACCCGCGCCCTGCTGGGGGGGGGGGGGGTGTTTGAACACCCCCCTTGTGGTTTTTCGCGAATATCTCAAAAACGGCGGCGCGGAGCGCCGCTGTTTTTGGTACACCTTATCATACATCAATTCTACACATGTTGTGAAAATTTCAGACCAAGGTCATTCAAGGTCAGGTCACCAGGTCACTTGAAGTGACCTCACCTCATAAAAACTTTCAATGTCTGTCATAGCTACACCGAGTGACCGATCGCTTTGAAACTTTCAGCGATTGCTAAGAGCAATAGCATGTACAAAATGTATATCTCAGAATTTTGATATCGATGACCTAAGGTCAGGTCAATTTTGCGACCTCCCCATTATAAGTCAATGGGAGAAAATTGAAACGCGCCTCTTTTGGATAAAAGACATTATAAACACTCCCAAACACCGAATTACAAGTTTTTTAGACACACTGAACTTAAAAATGGTGTCCGTGACCCTTGTTTATGCCCTGAGGTCATCTTAGGTCACGAATGGTATCTAACAGTTTTTCGCAAATAACTTTTGATAGAGGCATGCTAGAGCAATGAAAACGCCTTAGATGTGTTCAGCTCGACGATACGGATCGACTGATATGCAACATGACCCTTTCCGGTCAGGTCATGACCTTGACCTGAGGTCAAATTTTCAAGTTGACCTTTCAAGGTCAAGTTATAGTTCATTCGATGCGTCTTGACGAGAGGAACACGATGCCGGTAAAAGTAAGCTCGTACAAGGCTTGGGTCAAAAGTTATTGCAGAAAAACTGTTTTCAAAAAAATCGGCTATTTTTGCAGTTTTTGCCCCCTGCAGGCAAAACCGTTGACGTTAGGTCAAATCTGAGAGAATTACTCAGAAAGGGCGTTAATAGGGCTATCGAATGCGCTTTTCCGCGGCGCTGTAGCTCTATTGGTTCCCGAGTTATGCGTTGGCTTCTGGGAAATTTTCGACATTCGACCTGGAAATCGGCGAAATTTTGCCTTTAATGACCTCTGGTGACCTGACCTTTGACCTGACCAAAAATTGACCGAAGTGATTTCGTCATTATTTTTTACGCTCTTTCGAACGCCGCCTTCCGCGTATCGCTACGTGGCCCAGGAGCCGAGTTACAAGAGGGGGTGTTCAAACACCCCCCCCAGCAGGGCGTGGAAATCCAGGACCCCCAGCAGGGCGCGGGTTAATGCATTTAGGCCAGGTCAGGTCAGATCAGGCCAATCAGTAGACGTCCTGCCAGGTATTCACAGTACGTGTCAGCCGTTACTGACAGGCTGACAGCTTCGTAACATGTTACGAAGACACCAAAACAACTTCGTAAATGTTCAAATGGTTGCTTAAAGGGACTATCCCACCTTCTAAAATATTGTTAAAACCAGTTAAATTGTGCCCGACTTTATAGATTGGATGACCAGGAACACGGTTTTGGCATTTATTTTTCATTTAACATCTTAGGCTTCCCATATTCCAAACACAAACTTTCAAATATGTGACGTCACAGCCCAAAATTACCTCCTTCCCCAGGCCACATTACTGTCATAAAGCTGATTCTTTTTACTCTGTAGGCACCACAACAAAGTTCAGGCCAAGTTTTAAGCGATTTTTCAACGAACAAACCCATTTAAATCAGAATGACTAAACGAGGTGACGTCACACTAACGGTCGCTCCATGTTGAAGATAGGGCCTTGTACAAGGCCCATTTTCAAATGAAGGGAACGAATTTCTTCAACACCAAGAGGCCGCGGGGGTTGCAACCTAGATAGATAGTGGTTTCTGAACCTCGCCGCAAACTTGGCTATCTCAACTCAAACCCCATGTTAAAGGTGGGATAGTCCCTTTAATTCGAAATCAGCTCCAAAAAGTAGCCTAGAAACATGTAAAACTCGAAGAAGTGAACCTAGGTCATCAAAGGTCAATGATCTGACCTGACCTTCAGGTGACCTTGACACCCACCATAATGCATAGGACCAACATCATATCACATGTTTGAACGTTTGAAACCGCAAAAATACTGCAAACGCGCGGCTAATACGAGCCGACATACGCCGAATCGCGATTCCGGCCAAATATGGTCTCGAAAAATAGGCCACAGGTCAAGGTTCATTTGGGACAGGGTCATGAAATTTTGAGGGTAGGTGTACAATTGATTGACTCGACAGTACTGAAAGTTTCATCGCGATCAACCGCTTTTTACGCGAGTTATTCGCGAAAAACCATGGGGGTGGCGGTTCGTTTGATCCTTCCCCCCCTATACGGGCGAGGGTTAAGTCAGTTAAATTTCTTTTGCAGTTTTCAATTTAATTTACGAATAATGTTCCGGCAGCTATGGTCGAAATGAGCAGAATGCTGCTCAATGTACCAAGCGCCACTTCGTTCTCCGGCCCGCAGAGAGCGGGGATGTAAGTCAGGCACGGCCTTGGCCGTTTCCTCTGGGGCCGCGCCGTCTGCCGAGGGAGGGGAGACCTTGCCCAGTCTGAGGGAGGGGGACGACGGCGCCGCCGGGACGCCCCGTCGCTCCGAGACCGGCGCTCACTGTATAAACAAGCAAAAAACGCTGGCCGTGCAAAGCTTGGCTGTGCTTTGACAGAGGAGGCATCTAGCGGAATATTTCGTAACTACGCAAGCTTCTAACAAAGATGTCGCTTGAAGCGCAGTTGAGATTGTAGGTTTTGATCCAACTGAAAATTGACATCTCAAGGACGACGAAATGATGTAAATTTATATGAAATGGTTTTGTATGATGCGTACTTTGATTAATGCCATTAATTTCCACTGCCTTTTTGTGTGAAACGATTTTGTACCTTGCGATTTTGTATGACACGATTTTGTATGCTGCGCTTTTGTATGTTTTGACTGTCCCCTACCCGGCCTGTTTTGTAGGTTTTGCGTGTTGTATGTTACGATTTTGTATGTTTTGATGATTGTATGATAAGATTTTGTATGCTTTGATATGGAGCCGCTAGATCTGCATTAGAGACGCAGTGTCGCATCGGCTCGGGTACCTACTGTTAACGCCAGACCCCTTGAGACCCTAATTTTTCGCGATTACTTTTAAATGCGTGAAGGAATTTCAACCAAGCTCAGGACATGGCCGTTTCAAGACAGGCCGAAACTTTTACAATTTAGATATTTTATCGCCATTTCAATATTTCAGGCACTTGTCATTGACTCGTAATGTTAAATTTCGAGCAAGATTTTCATCCGGTGTCTAGAGGCTATCACCAGTCAGTCTGTGATACGTTATGACGTCACAGCTAAGCCCCGCCTCTGTGGTCTTGGCCTGCGGCGGTTTCGGGCCGGCGCGCGGTCACTCTCGCTGTGGCGGGGAGCGGGGACGGGCGACGGTCGAGCGGTGCCGAAAGCCGGCGGAGTTGTGCGTAGCGTCTTGGCTGACAGTGCCCAGAGAGCGACATGATGACTAAGGAGTCATAAATGCTCAATGCGCATTGCTTCTACAATGCTGATATGTTCGCTGATATTTTTTTTTATAAGCTGCATATGACGGGCAGATGGCATATAACTGACATAAGGTTAGGAAATATTCACCTGTATTTAAAGCCCATGGCGTTGCAGATAATGCGATAATGGGATGTCGGATATGTCACCAAGTAGCTGCCGATTTGTACATCGCTATGCAACCATCGAACAACGCAATAATAAGTTAATTGCCTGAGCTTCACATCATACGGCTCGCTCGTATTTCAAACAGATACCCTATCATCGAAAATCGTATTTGTTAGGACTTAGGAATCGTTAACGTTTGTTCGAAGCACGACTGAGTAGTAGGTTGAGGAGTGATGGTCCTCTTGGTCCTATATACAAGAGTCAACAAGAGCCTAACATTTACTTGACCGTCTGCTGCAATTGACTCATAGCACGTGAAGCGTCAGCGAAATTCATAGTCCTTCACAGATGGCAGGGGTGTCGTTTGTACAGAGGTCGCTGATGGGCACGGGTCAATGCCGCAGTCGTGGGCGGAGCCTAATGTCATATGACGTAGAAAGCCTCTATCCAGGATGGAAAAACAGTTAACATTACGAGTCAATGACAAGTGCCTGAAATATTGAAATGGCGATAAAATATCTAAATTGTAAAAGTTTCGGCCTGTCTTGAAACGGCCATGTCCTGAGCTTGGTTGAAATTCCTTCACGCATTTAAAAGTAATCGCGAAAAATTAGGGTCTCAAGGGGTCTGGCGTTAACAGTAGGTAACCGATTTCAAAGGTTCAGGCAGCTGGTGACAAGTGACCTCCGAGGTCAGCTCGACTTCAAGGTCAGGCCTCAAGGTCTGGGTCGTGTTTTTGTTTGTGTACATATGTGTGTGCGAGAATAACCTCACCAGTCACCACTAAATATGGGAATAAATTTGCTCAAGCATCACCTCAACTACGTTCTTGGTAGGTATAATCACGTCCAGGGACGCGGAAACTACTTTCAGACGGGGGGGGGGCACCATATTATCAAGTATAATATCATCAGCCTTGGGTACCCCCAAATCTAGTTTTCTGAACGGTTTTAGGCCGCTTATTTTTATCCCCTGGCTTTTTCAACAAAAAAGAAAACATTTGCGAAGAAGTGCGATATTCCGTCTCAAAGTTGTGGGGGCACCGCCCCCACGGGCCCAGAGTTGGGGATGGGGGGGGGGGGGGGTGCAAGCTGCCCCACTGCCCCCCCCCCCCCAGTTCCCTTTGATCATGTCCGTCATGCTTTGTCGCACCGAATGATACCTCTCCCCCCCCCCCTCCTCAGCTGGTGAGGGTTGAATCACGTGACCGTCCTGACTTACGGTGACCCACCCTCACAAAAAACGAAATTAGCAATTTCTAAGGACTCGGTAGGTTATTACTTTCCGGCCTTGTTAATGCCTGAAAGTTTAATCTTTCCTGACACATTGGTTGTGACATTTTTTTTTTGCTGACGGTGCAAAAGGTAAGTTATGACGTCATTCATGGGTCAGTGACCTGATCTGACTTTTAACTTTGGTTGGTGTCAAAAGACCGGGCTTTGCTCAAATGTTAGGTATGCTAATTCTTCTGTTTCAACTTCTGTCGCTGATACGTTCAAACTCCAAGCTGCAAGGCTACAGAACTCCCTCCAAGCAGTGCCGGAAACAAACGTAAAAATGTCGGATTTGTGACTTTGTGTCGATCGTCGACGCCATACATGGTCCAACGAAAAAAAAAATTATCGTGGCTCAATCATAAATGTGTTTATGATCGTAAGGGAAGGGAAGTAACAGCACAACCTTACGACAAAATATATGTCCAAGTGCGATGCAGGTGAACGTATCGCCCGATGTTTGTTTGGTCATTTTATCCGTAGCAATTCGTTCAGTAGACTTCATCATTAAATAAAAAATATTTCATCTTTAAAATGACCAAGTTTTCAAATCATTTCTATTTCATGGGACATAAAACAAAAAGAACGCAACCAACTCACCAGAGTCGCTTGATTTTGAATGATTTTACATGTCTCGAGCTAACTGAACTTTGTGATGAGTGTTCCGTAGAAGGCCCGGTTAAGATCGTCCGGAATATTGTTATCACCACCCGCCAGTCGTCCTTGAGGACAGGGCGGTTTTACGGGGTGTCTCCAGGGCTCGTTCACAGCGATCGTCTGCCAGAACTCAACGCGGTCCTCAAACAGCCGTTCTCCAATGGTGAGATTCGAGTCGAGCTTCATATGCCGCTGGCTCTGCTCCGTGAAGATGGGCCAGTCCGGAGCGGCTGACGACTCGGAACTGGGCTTCCCGGTCCTGGCGAAGCTGGTCCACAGGCTGACCATGCTGCGGGTCATGTTGTAGTTCGGTGTTCCCGGCTTCGTCAGAGGTAGCTCCGCCTGGCTGAAGACATACAACAGCTCGTCGCCGTGCCCGGGGTCTGTGTTGAACTCATTCAGTCGAGTGATATTTTCCCAGAACAGGCGATCCGGTCCTTTGTACTCGAACACGTACCGGTAAACCGGTGATCTCCGGGACGCCAGATTACCCTCTGCAGACATTGGAGCGTTGAAGTAGCGATCGCTGATGATCTGGGCAATCGGCAAACGACTTACAGTATTATGGCCTTCCGAGCCCAAATAAAACTTCTTCACTTTGTGCACTTCTGTCATAGGATCTGCCCCACAATCCAGAGGATTGAAATCCAAAGAGGATAGAATGTCAGACACTAGACCCCATGCTATGACGTTACCAGCGGCGAATCCTGCTGACAGCTGTTTGTCGTCTGCGACGATTGGCACAAAGAACCAGCCTTCCTCTTTGGTGACACCCTGCATCCACGGTACATGGTGGAACTGTCCTTTCTCGAGAAGTGCTCGTGGGTCTTCTGGCAACAGTGGTTGGTCGGTATCTCTATCAACACGCGGCTGGTACAGATGCTTGTCTGGTGTTGCCGTCGCCAGCAGCGACTGGGTAGGCAACTTCTTGAGGCAGGCAATCATGGCTTCGGTGTTTGTGCTGTAGCAGCCTAATTTGTGAGCGAGCTCATCTGTAAACCCAACTTTCCTTCCACTGGCGGCGAAGTTGGCGAGCGCCGAGCCTGACTGGGTGATGGCGTGGTGGAACAGACCTTTAGTCAGAGGACTGAGCACTAGAAGTGAAACGCTGGCCGCTCCTGCCGACTGTCCAAAGATTGTCACCGCCTTCGGGTCTCCGCCGAAGCTGGCGATGTTGTCCTGCACCCACTGCAGCAGCAGCACCTGGTCGCGCAGGCCATAGTTGCCCGGTGCGGCGGCGTCGTAGGTCGTCAGGAAGCCGAACACCCCGATCCGGTAGTTGAACGTCACCAGCACGATGTCCTCGTCCATCAGGTACTTGGGGCCGTAGTAGCGGTCGTTGCCACTGCCGCGAATGAAGGCTCCTCCGTGAACGAACACCATGACGGGCAGACGGCCGACGCCGCTCCCCCACGTCCTCACTTTCCTCGAGTAAACGTTCACGAACAGACAGTCCTCATCGCCGACCAATGTTACGTTACCGGTCATGTCGATCTGAGGACAGACACTGCCGTGGTCTTTGACGTCCAACACTCCCCGCCAACCTGGGTGGCGCTGCGGTGGTTGGAAGCGCAGCTCCCCAACCGGAGGCCGCGCGTACGGGATGCCCTTGTAGGCGACATACTCCTTTCCGGATGCGCTCTTGGACGTGTATCCTCGAATGTGGCCTTCCTGGGTACGCACTATCCGAGGACGTCCCAGAGGTGTGTAGCGAAAACCGCTGCATCCCATCACCAACAGCAATGTCGCGTATAACTGTGCCTTTAGCATGATGAGATGAGAAGATTAAGTAGACCTTCCTTTAGTTTTTCGCGTCCCTCCACGCCCTCTTCGGTGTTGTTTTGTGCTGCAGTCGGTCGGTGGATTGGCCGTTTATTGATCTGCGTTCATAAGATAAACATCAAACACAGATGTGCTAACATAAAGCAGCACTCAGCGTCACGTCGTTTCGATTCCAAATGATTTAGTCTGCTGGACTGGCGTTTATAGATACGATTTTCATAAATGATCAGTCTGGACACAGAGTTGTTTATCTATGTCATACACTCCTCAATAACTAACATAGGCTACCTGGGTTATACAGTTGTCTCATAATGCACCTGACGGGTAGCTTCTGTTCATCGTACGATTTAGGCGGACTCTTCATGTGCATTTATCACTCAATTCTTAGCATTGTCCTTACCTCACATGATGAGGATCCTGGAATTTGGTACGAGTTAATGTTCAATATTCTTTTACGTTTCTGCTTTTTCTGACTGTTTGCCCTTTACTATTTTTTGTTTCTAACATAAAGAACAGAGCCTAAAACTGACCGCCGATCTGAATTGGTAAGTTTCTGCTAACTTATGCTGGGATAGCGACGCATTGAAATTTGAGGCGAGAACACAACCAATTTGTTTTATCACAGCCACCCAAATTTAAGCTTATTGTGCCATGAATAGTGAAACAAAACTGAACCGACTCAAGGCCCTATATAGAAGGTATGCTCACTAGGCCAAAGCAGCGATTTCCGTGACGTCACAGGTACGAAGCGTCCGACGGCTGTAATGCAATTCTATGGAAAATGACCCAACTTTAGGGCTCTCCCACATAGCTGCCAGACTGGACACTAAGGTAAAAATCATATCATATTAAAGCTCAAATCAAGACAAACAAGAAACCTATCTGACGTTTTTACGTATTACCAACGGCTTAGACACTATTCAAGTATATTCAGAGCTCTGCATTAACTCACTTTTTTTCTGCCGTCAATGCCACTACAAATGCCTATAGTCGGCGCACGTGCGCTTGTCGAGCGGGGACCACCAGTCGGGCGATTCGGAGCTGCCGCCCAATCAGAACGCCGCAATGCCGTGACGTCATTGGTCGCACACGACACGTTACGGAGATAGGGATGAGACAGCCCTGGAACCGACTGAATCAAAGCATATGGAAAGGAACAGTCTTCTTTCTGTTGTGGCACCTCGTGCAGTTATTATTAGAGCAGTCCCCAAGATGTTGATAAGTCATTCTCAGCGCACGTCAACTTTGTACGACTATCTGGCCTGAACAGATGTAACCTTTGAGATATGCACTAACCAGACGGCAATCTGTGAGAGCTCATTTCTGATGCATTGCAGCTGCCAGTGTTTATGTAGGTATGCAGCAGTAGTTTCCGACAGAATACCTTCGTCAACTAGCAACAGACTCGGGCAGATGTTATGATTCCAACTGGTTTCAGCTGCATTGCAGTTTATCGGGACGCTGCAGCGAGCGAGAGGCAGCGCACGGGGGCAGTCAGGTCGGTGCTGTCTGGCTGAACGGAACGTTGTAACCATGCTGCGGCTGCTGCTGTGGACAACGCTGTTAGCGGCGGGTGTTACCAGCTACTACACTGGTCTTCCGACCAGGACGCGTCTGGTTCGCACCAAGGAAGGTCCTGTCCGCGGTTACCTCGAAAGAAGCGCATCTGGAAAAGCGTTCTTCGCCTTCAGGGGTATCCCGTACGCGCGGCCACCGGTAGGTGAGCTTCGCTTCCAACCACCGCAGCGCCACCTGGGCTGGAAGAGGCCGCTGGATGCCAAAGAACACGGCAGTGTCTGTCCGCAGATCGACACGTTTAGCGAGACGCCGCTGATTGGCAACGAGGACTGTCTCTTCGTGAACGTCTATACTCGGCAGGTGCGCACCCGCATGCAAAGCGTCAGCAGTCAGCCCGTTATGATATTCGTTCACGGCGGTATGTATATTCGCGGCAGCGGCAACGACCGCTACTACGGCCCCAAGTACCTGATGGACGAGGACATCGTGCTGGTGACGTTCAACTACCGGCTCGGAGTGTTCGGCTTCCTGACGACCTACGACGCGGCGGCTCCTGGAAACTACGGACTGCGCGACCAGGTGCTGCTGCTGCAGTGGGTGCAGGACAACATCGCCAGCTTCGGCGGAGACCCGAAAGCGGTGACAATCTTTGGTGAATCGGCGGGCGGAGTGAGTGTTTCACTTCTGGTACTGAGTCCTCTTACTAAAGGTCTGTTCCACCACGCCATCAGCCAGTCGGGATCGGCGCTGGCCAACTTTGGTGCCAGCGGAAGAAAAATGGGCTTCACGGATGAGCTGGCTGAGAAGCTGGGCTGTCCGGTCGCGAACATCACTGAGATGGTCGGTTGTCTGACCCAGGTGCCATCATCTCAGTTTTTAGCAAGTGCAAGTCCCTTTGAACATCTGTATCAGCCTCGTGTAGATGTAGAGGTGGAGCACCCTTTTCTCCCGGAAGATCCACGACTTCTGCTCGAGAGGGGAGAATTTAATCTCGTGCCGTGGATGCAAGGAGTCACAGAAGAAGAGGGCTGGCCATTTGTGCCGATATTTGCCGTTGTTGAGTCAATTTTTCTGGGTGTCATGGAGGGCGACACGTTCTCTTGGGGCTTGATGTCTGATCTTACAACCAGAACGGCATCCAGTATTCTTGAATGTGATGCTGACCCAACTGCAGAGGCAACCAAAGTAAGAGATTTCTACACTGATCTGGTCATTGCTGATCTAAACCCCTTCCTTCTGGTTGCTCGAGTAATAAGTGATCGTTTCTTCAACGCAGCTCTGTGGGCTGAGAGCAGTCTAGCGTCTCGGCACACGGCAGTCTACCAGTACATGTTTGAGTACAAGGGACCGGGCCGACTATTCTTCAGCAATATCAGCACTCTGGAGGTCTCGAACACAGACGCTGGACACGGCGACGAGCTGATGTACCTCTTCAGTCAGACGGAGCTTCCTCTGGAGAAGCCGGGCACACCGAACCACAACATGATCCGCAACATGGTCAGCCTGTGGACCAGCTTCGCCAGGACCGGGAAGCCCACTTCCGAGTCGCCAGCCGCTCCGGACTGGCCCATCTTCACGGAGCAGAGCCAGCGGCACATGAGGCTAGACTCGAATCTCACCATCGGCAAAAAGTTGTTCGAGGATCGGGTCAAGTTCTGGCAGACGATCGCTGTGAACGAGCCCTGGAGGCGTCCGACGGGTGCAGACTGCGAGCGACTGGATATCCGCTTTTCATTTGCTCCTCTCGGAGAGCCAATTGACGACACTCTAGCGTTCTATAACGCCATGCACCAGATGTTTAAGTAGCGAATATGCGATGAACTTAACATGCCGATTGCAATGCCTGTGTCCTTTTGTTTGTCGTGCAGTTTGAGTAAAACCACCGACAAGAGCTATTCGGCTATCAATATGATACAAAATCAATTGTTGTCATGTCCAGTTTCTGCCATACGTGGGTATTTGATTTTATGAGCTAGCATGTCCATAATGCTCAGTACTCCCGACTTTGAACACGTGTATTGGGCCCAGTCTTCGAGGCATGTAAATAAAAACAAAACAAGCAAAAAACAAAACAATGCTGCACTCCATAGCGTTTCGGAATCATGAAACTGGAAAGTTTGTTGATTTGAGCCTGTGAGCAATTGAGCATGCAGCGGGTTCAAATTGACAAAAGCGTAGCATGATCATTGATATATGGTACCAAGATTAACCGTAACCGGTATGGGCTGAAATGAAGGAACATACGAACGAGCGCTTGCGTCTGTCAAATGTGTGTGCCTTACCTTTTTCACATGCCTACAATTGAAATCTTTTCTTTGACACTTTGCGCTGCATGGTGCATACCTGTATATAAATGGTCTAGGAATGGGAATGTTAAAGGGATATGAACTTAGCTGTTTTTTTGTTTTGCTTACGTCAATTTTAATGTCCCGCACCTCTTCCCCTCTCCCCCCCCAAAAAAAAAAATTGATGAGCTTTTTAGCCAGCACATATATTAGTAACCAACGGGTCGAAATAAAATTCACTTGCCACACTTATAACCCAAAGCCTATGCATCAGATAACATGCACGTAACCTGGTACAAGCTGAAAGTGGATTGTTCAATATTTATGACAAGAGATAGATGGTAAAGAAATAATTCAACGCAGTAACAGCTGTTAAAGTTACGGAAGTTCTGGTTTGTATTTTGATTACAAGTGACATTGTCACATTGTTGCTCAGAAATGACTTAGGAGACCCTTCAATCATCAGCATATGTAGGACGTAGGTAGCACCACTTTTCCGCTGCTCCGACATTCACTGCGTCGCCTCTACTTTCCCGGGCCGGCGGGGTTGCCCGGGTTTCCGGGGCTGCCGGGGTTGGGCGGGTTCGGAATCTGAAAGGTGGCGGCGAACGGCAGTTTAGGCGGCACGAACGACCCCGGCGCGCCAAAGTTGCCCGGCCGACCGAAGTTTCCCGGCGGTGTGTGCGGTGTGAACGTTCCCGGGAAATGGCCTGGCCTGCCGGGTCTGCCGGGAAGACCCGGTTTTCCAGGGTTCCCCGGCTTTCCTGGGATTCCGGGCCGGCCGACCTGACCCGCCTGAACGGGTCGGAAGAACTGGGGGCTGCGGGCGGTGCGGGAGCTTCTGGCGATGACTTCCTCTCCGGCGTCGGAAGTGTCTGCGGGCACATGTCACAGGTCACCGGGGCTGGGAAATTGTAGAATCAGAATCCGTGCGCTGGAACTGAGTTAAGCATTTAGAAGATGAGGGTCAAAATGCAGCTAATTTATCTATCCATTCATTCGTTCATTTATTCATTCATTTGCTCATTTACATATATAATCATTCGTTTATTCACTCATTCAGTCTCCATTCATTTTGTCATTTATTTATCGATCCATTTTTTCATTACTTCATTTACTCGTTTATTCATTCATTCATTCATTCATTCATTCGAATTTTTCGATGCATCTGTTTTACGTTGTGATGATTTATAACACATTCACATACGGTAAAGCAAAGATCATGAATTGATATGACTTGCTCTTTGTTTTATTAATATGTACAGTCCATCCAGCAGTAGAAATGCTATTTCATCTGCAAATCTAACACAGCCTGGTTTTCACTTTTCATTGTGTTGTTCAGAAGTCAGTAGATTTGAGTTTCGTTCAAACTTGCCAGTGCTGCATTGCACAGCAAGTCCCCCGGCAACCGTCATTCTCTATATATATCAGATATTTATAAACGGTGCATTGGCGGCTGGCTGGATAGTGACTGTCTGGCCAGTGGCCTCGACTTACATATCTTGTGGTCTCACTTTATAAATATTGACGCCAATTCTTACAGTTTGGACTGTGCTGCTTATTTAGGACGGTTAGAGTGGATAATTGAAGGGTGTGTTGATAGATCATGTACCATATATGCCAACGACAACATGACATCAAAATGTTTATACTTTTTGCGTACCTATTGCTGATGATAACTTCATATTACATCAGCGTTTTTTTCTTCTCGAATTCCGTTGTTGTGAAGTAATGTAATGACTATTTCATTGTTTTACTCTAATCTCAATCTCTAAACCACCAATTTATCAGTATTTTAACTGTCACGGTGAACGGTTCCGATCGAGATGGGTGTTCGTAAGCCTGGTGGATGATTTGTGGACTCCGACCGTTTACACCAAATGGCAGATGTCATAAATGAAATCTGGCTTTATAACATGACGCAGATGGACGTAAAAACCAAATACATACCTATAGGTGGCGTGGCGACAACGAAAGCCAGCATCATGAGCTGTAGCACAAAAATTACAGTCGCATTGGGCCTCATATTGCCTGTAAAAGAGGAGTTGAAAATCATATGTATCATCTCGGTTCGCTCACACATTGCATGTTTCAGTCTTGTCCAGGGTCCGTTGTCTAGTCTGGTTACCGTAACGTAGCCGAAATATGAAATCATGAAAGGACTTTCAACTTAGCCGGAATATGAAATAATGAAAGGCCTTTCGACCTTAAAAATAATTCATTCAATTTTAGCACAGGAATCACCCATGTCAAATCGTTGGCATGGAACGCCGATTTCTTTTGGCTGTTTGACCAGAAATTTAAAGCAATTTTTCCTTTTTTGAAATTTATTTCCGGTTGTTTAGTTGTTCGGATGACAAAATATGAAGTGACACAAATGCTTAGATGCGTTAGTACTTTCAGACAAACCACTATCCCTATCGCCTTTTGTCCTTTGCCCACCTCAGTGTCGTCTCGGATTTCCTCGGTGTTGTCTCTGAGGCTGCCTCACGAGCCGTTGTCTCCTCCGTCGCCGCTCGTCACCCACTCGCCGATCCAAGCTCCACTCACTACCAGCCAGTCCTGTGGCACTACCCATTTAACCACCTGGACCCAATGAGGCCACCCTCGCTATTGGAGGTGTACTACCTGAACCTGGGTGCCCCTGATCTGGAAAATACTAAGGGGACTTACCTGCTTCGCCTCCCGTAGCTCGGAAATACTGGACAAATGTTGAAACGTCGGTATTTATCGGCTGCTGCGCAGCGTTGGTTATTGAAGTAGATGCATTTTTTTAGTTCGAAGCACGGACTGGACGGAGTAGTGAGTAATCGCTTGAAAAGTTGCATTAACGAAATGAGTCTCGGATGAGGCCGTATTATGGAGTCAGTGCATTAGGTAGTCACCTATCCAGTTGCTGCCTACCGTGACATGTTTCCGCGATATTGGTAAGCCTCAGGACACCAATACTGGTGTAGCTTTGTTCATATCTGAGGCCTGTTTCACTAACAAATAAAACTTGTAATTACAAAGAAAAAGCTTGAGTTTAAAGGGACCCTCCCACCTTAACATTAGTTTTGAGTTGAGATAGCCAAGTTTGCGGCCAGGCTCAGAAACCACCATTTATCCTGGTCGCAACCCCCGCAGCTTTATGGTGTTCAAGAAATTTCTTCCCTTTACTTGCAGGGTGGGACCAGCGTGGTCCCTATCTCTTAACCATTACGGGAATCTGATGACGTCATCAGGCTTTCGAACGTCCGTTAAATGTTTGACTAAAACGTTTTGTAGCACGCGGTGGTATATGCTGCTTTGCGCGCAACAAATGCCGCACTTTCAAATAAAGTCGCTAGGAACAGCGGAGATCCCAAAAAGTAAACAAAAGTAAAAGTCTAATATCTTGAAAACCGGTGAATATTTTTCGATGAAATTTGGTAGATATTCGTTTTTGCTCTTTCTGAACCGAGCGACATCACTTTCATGCCAATTCATTAACTTTTTTGAAGGTGGGAGGGTCCCTTTAAAAGAAATAATTACCAACATTTGAGATTTGGATTTCACAAAACCTTTGAACATGAATTTTGAGTTTAAAATTTGCAAACTTTTTTACAAGAAAAAGTTTGCTAGAAAACATGGGAATCGCAAACTTTCTGTTTCACGAAGACCAGAAACTTGAAAGAAAACATCGTAATTACAAACCTGAAATTCCAGTGGTCCTGACGTTCGGAATTTTGATACTTTTTGTGCAATAATGCAAAACAGTCATATATTTAGGACAACTATGCTTTGCTGATTCGTTTCATGCTCTTTTTTTACTTAGCACACACCCTAAGAAGCAAAATAATCGGTATTAAAATATCGTCATGTTTTGTCACTCGCGCGCCATAATTGCATTTAACAGTCTTCTGCTGTCAAATGTTTTGCGTGTTATTTTCTTTCAATAATAGGATAATGTGAACTATCAATTATATCTTTTTCCAACAGCATCATTATTTATAATTTAATTTGGCAGCTTTCGACATGAATACTAGACAAAACTTGATAAAAAGAAGCAATATCTTTAACATGCTATAGTTCTTGATTAAAAACAATTTTACTGTTTACAAGTTTATTTGCAAACATTTTCTTATCGGAGGTGCCACTGGCGATGAAGCTTAGTGAAATCGGTTTTTACGTAGTTGGTAAAAATACTTATGAATTGTAAACTACAAACACTTGTAATTACAAGTTTTTAGTGAAACAGGCCTCTGACGAGGGAACGCCGAGAAAACCGGCCGCGTCAGCTGCCATTGCGTGCTGGAGAGCTGTCTGCAATCGGTGTTTATTTGTGATTAGCAGGGTATTTAGGTACTTATCTTGTATTGATTAAGTTCGTTACTTAGTGTGTTGTAGGGCTGCAGTTCTTTCCCGATGATAAGAACGTAGCTCGATGAATAAGAACAGATTGACAAGATTGGGTCACGAGGGTGGAAAATGAAACATATGGTAGATAGGTACTAGATAGATTCCAAATATTTACCCGATGGACACCTAAATGACGCAAAAGGGTTTTCCATGCACCTTAGCTTCTCTAAACAATCGTTTGATATACATATGTAGGAGCAGCAGCAGAGACATTCCTGTCTCAGTCTGGTGGGCGGACGTGCCGACTTGAGTTGCAAAGTTTCCCTACCGCATTACCGGCATGCCGGTAGTTTTTCACTACCGCAGGTTTTTTTGTGGTATCTGGCATGTCTTGCCGGTAGCATGCCGGTATTTTTGGTTTTGCACAAAAAAAATTATTAGCATATGATTCAAACTTTGGACACTAAGAGGAAAATGTGGCATCTCTTGTAGGGGTAAACTGGAATCAACAATGCAGATTTTTTAGTATGCCGGTAATTAGGTGGTGTTTTTGCTTTGGGCGTGGTAGCGTGCCGGTATCCCCAAAAAAATTTGTGGAGCGGGGCGGTGCCGGTAGCAGCCTTTGGGGGAAACTTTGCAACTCTAGTGCCGACAAAGGTCACCTCGTATCACGCTCGGCCAAAGACATGCTGCTGTTGCTCGCCTTCTCTGTTCACTGCGTGCCACTGCTATCGGGGGCCTCCGCCGCCGACCCCGCCCCCGACCGGCTGGCTTCTCATCTGGTGAGCGGCCTGGCGCAGGTCTGCCTGTCAGAGGCACGCAGCTCACTCTGTGGTCCGGTGGAGCGCCTGGAGACGCAGCTGGAGGAACTGCTGGAGAAGCTGCAACCGCCACCGCCGTCCTGTCCACCCGGCTGGAGGCAGCAAGGAAGCAGCTGTTTCTTCATCCCACCTCAGACGGCCACCTGGCTTCAGGCGCACCACTACTGCGCCCTGCTGGACGGGCGTGCGCGGCTGGGATCCGTCCACCCGGCCACCCATGGACTCGTGAGAGAGCTGGTGGCTGCCAGCGACTCGGATCCAGCTGCCAGGGCGGCGCTGGGGGTGGGTGGACGGATCGCCTCTAGACTACACGGAATGGAGACGGGGTGAGCCCACATTCCGAGGAGAGCACTGTGCTCATATTTACGGACCGAGGAATAGTCTGGAGGGCTGGAATGATACAGAGTGTGACAGAGATCGGCACTTTCTCTGTGAGATTCGACTGGACCGACTGTGATGTGTGCACTGTGCAGGGTGGGCGGTCTGTGAAGTGCCCTGTGATTGTGGGACTGTGTCATTTGTGTGTGAAAAATGGTGCTGCTGGAAAGTTTTCGCTTGCAATAAATGTATGTAAACGATTATGAATGCTCTTTACGCTGCAAAGTTTTATCACGAACGCAGCTAAAACTCACCTTTTAGCAAGTGCCAGTGATGCAGATTATTTTACCCCTCACCCGTAATGACGTTTAATGTTTATACAACCGCTAACATATAGGGGGAATGTCGATAGGATCACCCCAGCCGTTTGACCCCTGATAAAGCTAGAGCTTCGCGGGAAAAACTAGCGCATTTCCTGCAATGAGAGAAGCCGGTCGTATCTAATTTTGAAGCGTCTAGGCGTGCTCTGCTAGACACGGGAGCGGCTGGCTCGTATGTCAAGTTGATGATCCAGCGCCTCTGGCGGAAATTACTCAAAACAATGGATGTAGACTGTAGATGACGCCACCACAACTTCGCTTAACAGTGGGAAGTCCACGTCTAATGCAATAGTCACTAGCAAACTCATCATAAAAATCAGGATATAATTAATTAATTAGTATGAAAATGAGAAGCTTTGCCTACCAAACAAGTCGTCATGGGTTAATATGTTGAAAATTCTGTGATCTGCTTGCGAGTAGATAGGCTGTTAGAATAATTATCGGTAGATATCTCAGCATCTCCGCATGCCTGCATTTGGTCATTGTCAGAGTATGTCATTGTTGCTTCTTCTATCCCTGTCAGGCGTAACCTCCATAACAAATACTGTAAAAGTATCCGGACAGCAGCAAGAGTTTTTCATCTATCGAGACGCTGTCTAGCCAATTTTTATACCCACTCCTGCCACGAAGTGCGGCTTATCCCCTGGCGCATTCTCCATGGGATTTGTTTTGTCTCGTTTATTCAAGCATGGATCCGGGCTGGTCCAAGTGACGTATGCACGTAACTGGGAGGCATATATGGCGATATAATTGCCGGGTAATAATATAAATGCGATTATTTCACTTAACGAGACATCCTTGGCCGCGATCTCGTCTGCAATCAGACACGCTAAAAGCCAGCCGTGGGGTGCATCAAACAATCCCTCACGAAATCGGATAAATCACGATCCACTAGACGAAGCTGCTGTTTGTCTTCAAGGGTTCATTGATGTTAAACCGAACAGTGCAGTGGAGAAACATGTTAAAGCTGGGACATTTGTAACCCTTAGGTGAGTAAGAATTGCTTTGCTTATATCTAATAAACGACAGAAACTGCACTTCTATTAGAATGACTTTGTCAATACAATATGGTGTTGCGTCTTCTGATTTTTTTTTTTTTTTTTTTGGTAAAGACCCTGTGGGTTAACCCGCGCCCTGATGGTGTCTGCCGAGCAATGCGTCCTAATAGGGGTGGGGGCGGGGGGACATTTTGCCTCCCCCCGCCTAAAATCTCGAGAACCACACAACATAGAGACAAGCAACAAACGGTGTTGGATAGCCCCGATGGGGGCTATCCAATTTCCTTGTGACCTTGTGACCCAATTTCATTAACCTCGGTCTAACCGATGACGTCACGGGTCAGGTCAAATGTCGAATTTTCACCGTTTACAGGCATTTCAAGAAGTGTGTTGTAAATCAAGTAAAAAGGCATATTATTGAAAAGCATCGACATGGAATTGTCTGTTAAACACATATTTTGCTATTTGAGGTCACTAATACCAGGTCAGGCCACAGAGGTCAGGTCACTGTGGGTCACAACACGGAAGTGTGTGATGCATGTTGCATGGTCCATTTTACATGACAAATGCGATAATATGGGTCAGGCAACCTTTAGGGCCAGGTTATGTTCTGGTGAAGGTCAATTCAAGGTCAGTTCAAATTAGGTCAAATTTCAAACTTGATGTTTTTGCATAAAATGGGTTCGATGCGGCTCGTCACGGGGAGTCTAATATTGGCCTTTGTTTTGCCCTAGGTGGTCTAGAATTGCAAAACATTGTGTTTGATAATTTGACATCATCAAATTTAAGCAGGTTTTTTGGCTATAAATTGGCCAAAAAAGGAGGTATCGATCTAAAATTTGGTATGTGGATGGAAGAGGGTAGGGACATACAAATACCGTTTTTCAAAAGTTGTAGAACTTTTGGGATTATTTTGATATTTTATAAAAAAAAAAACTTTGTATTTTGGGGATCAAAATCACAAAATTTTGAAATTCCTAGAAAGCAGTTTTGTGGCGCCGTTTTTTTCTAAACGACCACATAAAGAACTTTGCAATTGCTTGTTAACTGTAGCATTTGTGAGCGTTTCAAGATTTAATGATTTTAGCTGATTTTTGCTCGAACATGACCTCAGTTTGACCTCAATACCTAACTCCTGACCTAAGGTGACCTATGACTTGAAATTTTGTGTGAAGGTGTCAAATTCATGTCTCGGAAGGTAGGTATTGAAAATTTGGCGGAGCTGCGCGCCACCGTTTATTCGCTATTCAAGAAGAACCAGGGGGGAGGCAAAATACCCCCCCCCCCAATTAGGACGCGAGTTGATATTAAATTCAGCCGAAAGTCATCCCAATGTTTTTTTTTGCAGTTGAGACTTCTTATTAAAAATGTTCTTAAGATTAGTTGAAATTGGAGAGGAAATACAAGGATGGAATCAGTCATCCTCATCACGAGTGTTGAAAGTTCCGCTATGCATTTATGTACCTAACTACTAAGGCGCATGGAAAACAGTTGAAGTGATTTCATCCGCTCATTACTATCGAATATATGACATATGACTTCTGGGCCATAATAAAAATGATGTTATGACGTATCGTTTGTCTGGAAGCTGACGGAAGATATTCTCCTGCATGCGCCATTCTTAATGTTAAAGGTTAAAACCGTTAAAGGGACTATCCCACCTTTAACATGGGGTTTGAGTTGAGATAGCCAAGTTTGCGGCGAGGTTCAGAAACCACTATCTATCTAGGTTGCAACCCCCGCGGCCTCTTGGTGTTGAAGAAATTCGTTCCCTTCATTTGAAAATGGGCCTTGTACAAGGCCCTATCTTCAACATGGAGCGACCGTTAGTGTGACGTCACCTCGTTTAGTCATTCTGATTTGAATGGGTTTGTTCGTTGAAAAATCGCTTAAAACTTGGTCTGAACTTTGTTGTGGTGCCTACAGAGTAAAAAGAATCAGCTTTATGACAGTAATGTGGCCTGGGGAAGGAGGTAATTTTGGGCTGTGACGTCACATATTTGAAAGTTTGTGTTTGGAATATGGGAAGCCTAAGATGTTTAATGAAAAATAAATGCCAGAACCGTGTTCCTGGTCATCCAATCTATAAAGTCGGGCACAATTTAACTGGTTTTAACAACATTTTAGAAGGTGGAATAGTCCCTTTAAAACCATTAAAAATGAACTCCTACTTTTTATTCCGTTCGTCTATTTTCCTCGTGATTGATAAATCTTGTTTTGTTGATTTGACGATCGGATCCGGGTTGGCTGCAACATTTCTTTTCCTTTGCAGCAGTCAACTGATGTCCTGGTTATTGTAATCATTCATTGATTGACCCCGATCCAAAGTGTATTTTACAAAAAGATGTTGATATATTTTTGTAACCTTGTCAGCTTACGCCAGTTTGATTGAGAGGAATCGTTTGAAAAAGGGAGTTTTTGCTGTTTCTTATCCCTGTTAATGGATTTTGTGAGAAATAAGCTCTAGCAGAGAGTTGAGACATAGCTACGACCAAGGACTGTGAACCAATATAACAATTGGATAGAACGGATATTCTTTTATTTAATCCCTTCACTACAACGCCATCAACGCCCGCCATCAATGGTAAAATACCGAGGGTGATAAAAAAGTGAGCCCACCGGTCCCAACTAAGATTGACTGTATCTCTGCAACCGTGCATCCTACAGCTTTTGAAAGCCGCTCATTAGAAAGAACAATCAAATTTCATCCAGATAGGCCGCAATTTTGTTACATATCTTGCACAACACGGCCAGCATTGTGAAAAGCACAACTCAATACCAAAGTCTCGGTGAAACATTTAGCGGTATGGGATATGGTTGAAATTTCTTCACATCTGACTGCATATTAGAGTTCACGTGCGTTTATTCATTCTTCGCACGTGAATTTTTATTATAAGAATTGAAGATTGAATGCGTGAACTATAGTTGAATGTAGTTCAACTAATATTTTGACCACTCCAATATTGGTATTTTCCCGCGCCCGTGGGGCTATCGGCGAACCCTACCACCCGTAGGGGGGGGGGGGGGGGGGCGTTTCGGCCCCCTCTAATATCTCGGAAAGTCACTGGCCGATTTTCAAAATTCAAACGGTGTTGGATAGCCCTATCACGGAACTACCTTGTGACCCAATTTCATTGACCTCGGTCCAACCGATGACCTCGCAGGTCAGGCCAAAGGTCGAATTTTCACCGTTCACAGGCATTTCAAGAAATGTGTTGTAAAATCGAGTAAAAGGCATGTTATTGAAAATCACCGATGGGGTAATGGTCCGTAAAACACATATTTTGCTATTTGAGGTCATTGATACCAGGTCAGGCAGGTCACATAGCTATGGTCACTGAGGGTGACCTCAGTGACCTATTGTGACCTAAAAAATAAATCATCTCTTTATTTTTTTGGGGTCAAAATCCCAAAATTTTGAAAATCTGAGATAACAGTTTTGTAGCGCCGTCTTTCCTCTACGCGACCACATTAACTTGAAGTTGCTTGTCAACTGTAGCTTTTGTGAGCGTTTCAAGATTTCATGTTTTTTGCTCGTTTTTGCTTGAACATTACCTAAGTTTGACCTCAATAACTTCTGACCTAAGGTGACCTAAGAGTTGAAATTTTGTGTGAAGGTGTCAAATTGATTCCCGGGAAGGTACTGAAAATTTAGCGGCGCTGCGTCAGGAAAACCGCAGGGGGGAGCATATTCCCCCCTCAACGGGGTGAGGGTTAATAAACATGGCTGACACTACAAGGGGAATATTTCGCAAGACCGGAAGCGGCTGTCCCGCGTTTACCACCGTCGGCGACGCGTCGCCGTGTTTCACCCGATCTCGCAATGCATTTTGTTCTGATCGTTCTCGGTGTAATATGTATTCATTCAGAGCCACACTACTATGCGTTTCAGACCCTGTGGAACAGTCCTTTTCGGCTATTTCCCGTTGTATATACGTTTGATTTTAACCAAACTTTGGCATTGGTAGTTTGAGTTCCCTACCTAATTTTCATCAATATGGTCTATTAACAAAAAATGAAAAATAAAGGCACTTGTCATTGACTGGTAATGTTAAGGTCGTCACAGCCCTGCTTAGAGGCTGTCACAGGCTGGGCGCTGTCTCCCCTCTGATTGGTCGTGACGCACTAGCACACTGCGGCTTGGCTCCGCCCACTTGCGGTCCAGCCTCGGGTCATGTCGGCGGCAGTCGCAGTCTGGCCGGCCGGCGTGCGGGCCGCGCGGGCAGCACAGAGAAGTCGGAGCACTTGCTTGCATGTCATGGACTTTTAATAAGTTGTTCTACGACAAATAAGGACGGAGGAAGAAAGAGAAAGGAAGAGGAGACAAAGTGACCATGAGACGAACGCCCGGTAAACGTTGGGTAGTGGACAACAAACAATATGCTAGACGTTAGACGCATAAACGCTAGAGCAGAGACAGGAGACAAAGACGGTAGACGAAAGACAGACTTAAAGATGGTAGACCAGAGACAAGTGACGAAGATAGAGATTGGGCTATAGACGAGAGACAATAGACTATAAACCTATAGACGAGAGACTGACAAGGGGGAGTGAAGGAAGGGAGATCATTAACTCTCGATATTGCATATCTACATTTTCAGATTGAGTCATTCTATATCGTTCCCTGTTTTATTGTTTTTCGGGCCTAAGATCTATCAACAATATTGTTAAAGGTAGTGTGCCACCTTTGAAAGATTTCCCATTTTATTTTTCCTAGGATAAGAAGCTTCTGTTTTTACCTAATATCGCAAAAAAAATCAAAAATGGGCCTGGAATAGTGCCTTTTTCGCCTAAAAGCTTATCGGTTTTTCGATATGTATAACAACTGTAGTGGGCTGACCTGCAAACAGACGTCGGCAACAATCGCGAATGCGGCGCACATGTGACAATAAGCAAAGGTCATTATAGAATTACGACGTACGGGAATGAGTTATCAGCTGTCTAATCGTAGACAACACAATGTCGAGCCTTAAACTGTAAGCCTGTATTGGTATTGTTTCTTTTATTTGGCTGTCGAACATTATTTATGGTTTGAAATATGATTTTATGTAAAATAATTGATATGAAAAAGCCGTCTCTTAAGTTATGACCCCATTTCACCACACGCAAGTGGCAGAAATGACAATGATCAGCTGACGCATTTTTCTTGGCCGAAGTCAGAGCGCGCGGCCCGACGCACCACCACCGACCGCACCACAAAGTATGGGCAGAAGCCGCGCCCAAAGCCAGGGCCCCGGTAACGCGAGGTAGCCGAGTCGGGGCAGCGTGCGCTGACCCAAGCCGGGGCCGCAGCTTTGGGCGCGGTCTACCGCATCCCCGCGGGCAGCCCCGGGCTATCACACGACACCGGGAGGACGCGCGGTCCCGGCTTCAGCTTGGGTCAGCGCACGCTGCCCCGACTCGGCTACCTCACGTTACCGGGGCCCTGGCTTTGGGCGCGGTCTACCGCACCACCTAACAGGCGTGTTCGAAACCTCAGGAGATGATGATGAACGGGTTTATCGAAACTTGATTGGATGAGCATATCGGTAATAGCGATTTCAGTGTGTGCATTTATTGTTCATAATGGTGCCTGAAATGTGGTTGGGGTACGACCGACAACCCGTCGGGGCGGATTTCGCACTGGGGTACTCAAAATTTGAAGAATTTAAGACGTTTCCATGAGTTTTGAATGTATGGATAAGTTCTAAAATCCGGTTCTCCTTAGGTGGGCCATTAACTCCATACGGTCCAGGAAAGCTGGCACACTACCTTTAAAGTATTGTGGAACTATCATGGAAAGATTTACCTATTATTTTCACCAAAAAATAATAAAAATTTATTCTTTTAAATTAAAAAAGCGAAATACTTTCCAATACATATGTGGATATCCTCAATTAAATAAGGCCGTTGAATGCAAAGACAGTCCGATAAATTCTGTCCTGTTACTCCTTATAAATGCACAATAGCCTACGGAAGGCGGCTGCGGAGAGGCTCGCTATAAATTACTGAAAATAAAATTATTTAAAGTCTGTAGGGAATAACATTATGTAGCTAGAAGGAGTGCTTATCGTTTTATACATACACCGATTTGCATTGCATTCTTCATCCTTATTCTCTCCGCGCGAGATACGACATATATTCACGCAAGGATACCTGCGTTAGCGTGTGTCTCGTTCCAGTCCGTCAGAGCTTCGCACCGCTCTGACCCCGAGCGGCGAATGACCGGTCCCGGTGTCGCGGCGCAGTGGGCGGAGCTTAGCTGCGGCGCAACAGCTGACGCTGCTACGCCGTGCTAGCCTCTACCACGGCGCAGAGTTTTCCGATCAATTTTTACCATTACAAGTCAATGACAAGTGCCTTTCATTTTGACATTTTGTTAAAAGACCATATTAGTAAAAATTAGGTAGGCCCTTGAAACTCATTGTGTCAAAGTTTGGTTGCAATTAAGCGCATAGGTAACGAGAAAAAGCCAAAAAGGACTGTTCCAGAGGGTCTGAAATGTGTAGTAGGTTGCCTTCTAAACGTTACGGACCAGCCAGTACAGTTTGTAGGACATTGGTGGGGGACCGCATTAAAAGAAGTACTCAAGACCTTCAAAAATGAGATTTACTGTCGGCAGATCTGGCGCACTTGTTACCTTTTAATTTCCCGCTTTTCACCAATTATGCGTACAAGGCTAACACAACGTATTCTAGGGCCTTGATCACAACACATTTACTGTTGGGTTAGGTTGTTGCTTTAAAATAATATATTCTTTTGATAAATTGTCAGTACATGTCTGCCTGGTTACTTTCACGCCTTTTCCTTGGAAGATCAACCGTGCTAAGACTGAAATATCAAGATGACTGAAAGGTAAGCATTACCTACCTATGTAGGCAAGGCAATGATATGTCAGCTAGAGAGGTATCTACCTCAGTGGCGGCGGATTCGGGGGGCAGGGGGGCAGTTGCCCCCCGTCACGTCTGGCAAAATTTAACATTAGGCCTATGGGCGTTGCATGGAAAGAATGGACTTGAAAACCAGCTTTGCCCCCCCCCCCACCCCAACTCCGAGGCCAATCCGCAGCCACTGATCTACCTACCTATTTACTTAAATCTTAGCAGGATTTTAAACATTTTTTTGAGCTTCTAAGCAAACTAATTTGACATACTGTTTTTTTAGTCTGATTACCTTATAGTCATTTATTTTGCCAATGGGTGTATTAGGATTGGGTGTTATTAGGAACAAGAGGGTTGGTGACAGGTTCGTTCTTGTTGCTGTTGCTTGCAGGATTTTGGAGTGCTTGTTCTAAATTTGATAATTTCTTTGTTAATTTTTTTTTTTTTAAACTAACGACCTAACCTAATGTACAGGGACAGGGTTTCGTATACAGTTGGTTGGATAGCCGCCCCACCAATATTGGTATTTGCTACACCAACATTTATTTTTGCTCCACCAACTTTCATCACCCCCCACCCCAGTCATTGGTTTTACTGTTCCTTTTAACTGTCTAACCCACTCCTGTTCAGCCACCTAATTTGATCATAAATATAATTGTCAGATTGCATGATTTTTACGACTTGTCAAATTGTTGAGGTCGAAAATGACGGATCTAAAAATGCATCAAAATAGGTGAACTAGGCATAAAAAACGCGCGATGCCTTGTAGTATTCAGCATTGGTGGTGCATTTTCAAGTTTGGGCACTGCTAATCTGTTATTTGCATACAAATGTCAGAATGCATGATTTTTGTTTACACAGTGCGCATTTTTAGGTCGAAAATGACGCATCAAAAATGCATCAAAATAGTTGAATGAGGCATCAACAAACGCGCAATTCATTGTAGTTATCTGCACTGGTGGTGCATTTTCAAGTTTGAGTACTGTTAGTATGTTATTGGCATATAAATGTTAGATTGCATGCTTTTTACGACTTGTCAAATTGTTGAGATCGAAAATGACGCATCTAAAAATGCATCAAAATAGTTGAATGACGCATCAACAAACGCGCAGTTCATTGAAGTCATCGTACTGGTGGTGCATTTTCAAGTTTGGACACTGCTAATCTGTTATATGCATACAAATGTCAGATTGCATGATTTTTTTTTTTACAAAATGCGCATTTTTGAGGTCGAAAATGACGCATCTAAAAATGCATCAAAATAGTCGAATGAGGCATCAACAAACGCGCAATTCCTTGTAGTTTTTTGCCCTGGTGGTGCATTATCAAGTTTTGGTCCAGTTTGTGCAATTTCCGCCTAAATGTAACAAATGGTTCGGTAGTTGCGTACCGTAGCCGTAATTTACCGATAGGCGGCGCTAGTGTGATCCAGCCGGCCCAGTGTCCGCGCGCGGCGCGTAACGAACCGAAATTGACCGTTCTTTCCAACAACGTTCTCTCTTTATCGTAGGACATCATAGGACAGCACCCCGGAAAAAGCGCATTTGATAGCCCTATTAACGCTCTTTCTGAGTATTTTCTGAGGAACCGTTAACGCAAGGTCAACGTTTTTGTCTGAAGGGTGGCAAACAACTCGAAATAGACGGTTTTTGCGGAAACAGTTCCTTGCAATAACGTTTGACTCAAATCTTGCACGAGCTCAATGTTACCACAGCATCGTGTTCCTTTCGTCAAGACGCATCGAATAAACTATAAGTTGACCTTGAAAGGTCAACTTGAAACTTTGACCTCAGGTCAAGGTTATGACCTGACCGAAAAAGTTCATGTTGCATATCAGTCGATCCGTAAGGTTGAGCTGAACACATCATCAATTTTCTTCCGATGACTTGAAATTGTGGGATGTCGCAAAATTAACCTGACCTTAGTTCACCGCTATCAAAATTCCGAGATAAACCCTTTGTGCATACTGTTGCTCTTATCAATTGCTGAAAGTTTCAAATCAGTCAGTCGGTGTAGCTATGGCAAACATTGGAACTTTTTTATGATGTAAGGTCACTTAAAGTGACCTGGCGACCTGACCTTGAGTGACCTTGGTCTGAAATTTTCCAACATGTGCAGAAAAGATGTATGATAAGTTGTACCAAAAAAATGAAGGCATGTTCAACCCTCCCCCCCCCAGCATGGCATGAGTTAACGTCACAAAACTGCCTTTACCAAGCACCGCATATCATACCTATGTAGGTACTTGTACTACATTATATATCAAGCTGGCCTATTCCCACTTTGGTTTTATGTGCTTTCAGATAGCCGAGTATTAATTAAATCTGGCATTGATGCCTCCTTAACCTTGTGGAATGTTCTCGTGATATCGAAAGAGTTGAAATACACAGTGATCAGTGTCATCACGCACCGCAAAGCATAATATTTTTCTCAGAAATGTGAAACACGACGGGAGAATTATGTTCTAAGAATCAGGCTTCGGCCATCTGTACGTTTAGTTACTCGCGATGGCTGTACAGCTGGGTCGATTTGAGCTTGATCTATATTAATGGTTCTTTGAAAAAGAAATGTTCCCAGCACAGGTGCAAATGTAGCACCTTTTAAAGCTGACGTCTTAGACGTTTTAGAAATTGAGCAGTCCTGAAGTTTTTCCTCCAGATCCATTATCGTGCATTTTTTAACATCTGGGAGTTACCTGGACTGCGATAAGTACGTTAGGCATGAATGCTAGTGGTAAAAAGTTGTACTTCTTTTTAATGGATATGTTTTAATATTTGCCCTATACAGAAAATTGCTCTTGCTTGCATGCCATTTAAAAAAAATATTTCATTAAGCGTTTGCTTTCTGTGATGTATTTTTTGTTTAGTTGGATATCATGAAGTACGGAATAATTCATTATTCGACAATGCGTTTTCATTGACGTCGGTATTGATCAGAACGGTACTTGACAAAAAGAATTACCTAATAATAATCTGATGGCATTTTGGGAATAAGAAATGCCTGTTTTACTGCAGATAGTGATATGTATGTACCTAGAGATACATTTGAAATCGATTCACAATCAACCTAAATTATCTTCATTATCATGACAAGAAAAAAGGTCAAGTAATATGTTTCCTCTGCTACTATCTGATGTTTACAGGTGGGAAAAAATTGCAGCCAACTTAAGTTGTATTTATTTATATATTATTTAGAGCATGTCAAACTTGAAAAAAAATAAGTCATTGGTGACACATATTCATACGCCTGTTCTGTTGATACAATCCAAATATAAAGTGATTGCCAAACCTGACCGCCTTCGCAAAGTGGATAGATCTGAAAAGATCCCACTTAACATCTAGCCTGAGCCGAGTCTCCCTGATGAAGCCATCAATTGCCGATGGCGGGTCGATCCCCCTCGTTACGCGGTTTAATGTCACTGCTGAACCCTGCAGCACTCCCCTAGAGCCCGTGATCCCCTGGCTGCCCCGGGCCGACCGGCGGGGCCCGCCAAGGCCTCGTCTGCCGTAAGCCGGGGACGGAGCGGCGACGCTCGGGGGGCTCAAACGGTGCCCGTCTCTGGGAGCGAGAGGAGTGCGCCGGCAGCTCCGCGGATCCGGCTCAGAGCTCAGCACTCTCAGCACTCGGCGCCGGAGACATCCCCGACCCAACCCACGCGCCGCGACTCACGCCCGCCGCGCCGCGCCGCAATGGTGGCAGATACGGGACCGCCGCGCCGCTCCTGCCGCAGAGGCGAGCTGCGGCGCGCGGCGGTCGGCGTTCTCCTGACGCTGTTTGTCGCGTCGGCGCCGACGACCGTCGTCGGTGCGCCGGATTCGCCGCTGGCTCTTCCGTGCGCCGAACAACTCTGCCCGGGAAACGCCACGTGCATCGTCAGAGTCGACTCGGGCCAGCCCGACTGCATAGGTGAGGTGACACCGGCAGCGAAGATGCATCGGAATAAGACAGAAATGGGGAGATAAAGGGCAAAAGGCATAAGATGAGCTATTTAACTGCGGAGTTATGTCCCGTCTGGAACCTCTCTTATTAGCCGCGTTTACATAGGGCTAGTTGCCAGATAGTGGAATTCCGATACCGAGACATTTATTCCACTAACGAGACATTTCAGGCACAATCCGCTAGTTCTGACGACCTATCCGGCCAGAAGGCCGCATAAGTCGTCAGAACCAGCGGAATGTGCCTGAAATGTCTCGTTAAGTCGTTAGTGGAATAAATGTCTCGGTATCGGAATTCCACTATCTGGAAACTAACCCTATGTAAACGCGGCTATTGACTCATTCCCTTTTTAAAGAAAACATTCGCACCTTTCAATATCAACGTGCGACAGACGTTACTCAAAACCACATATTTGTTCATGGGCGATTAAGTATTCGCAATTATGTTCATGATAAGTAATACACAGCATCGAGTAAAGTGGACCTTTGTTAGAAGCAATCATCATGCTTTATCATATTTGTTCCAATTTCCAAAATATCAGATGTGAGTACTTCAATGTTTACCATGGCATAGGCGGCAGAACGGGGAGGGCACCGGGGCACCGTGCCCCCTTTGATTTTAGCATTTTAACATTACCCCTATGGGCGTCACATGGAAAGAATGGGACCAAAAGTCGGCAGCGCCCCCCTTAATTGAAGGTGTTCCGCCGCTACTGTATCATGATCCTTTCTCCATCAAACCGCTTGTCTCGACCAGGACAATAGGCGGTTAGCATATAAACACGAGTCCCTACCTTCGTGTCCCTCTCGGCTGTTACACAAAGCCTGCATGTGTCTGGCGGGTGTTAATGTGTGGGAATTCATGTTCACAACACCTTTGTTGTGACAAAAGTTGTACGAGCACGACTCGCATGTCGTTTCATTAGGGCTACCGTTTATCAGGGCTAAGTGTTTGCGGAATGATGACCAGTTTAGTAGGCATTTGGATAACGACAACTCAAGAAACTCAAGATTACCAACCGATATTTATTTTAAAATTACTTTTAAATACACAAAGCTTTCGGTCACATACGACCTTGATCACTGTGTTTCACAATTTACCTAATCTAATTATTACGTTGGGAGCTTATTTCTATGTATGTGCGGTATGTTTCGCTGAGTTTTAGGAGAGCGTGTATTTATTTCCTTATTTGCTAACGGCCTTAAATGAATGAAAGGATATTCTATAGAGGCCACCAGCGTTAGCGCATTTGTGCTGATTCATAAAATGGCAGGTTTTCTAGATGATCCCCTAAAGTCAGGGTGACAATGGCCAGACCACCATGACAATGCCATGGCACAGTAGGCTGCCTTGACCCAGCCATGTGATGTATGGGCTCATGTCGACTGCCTATTCACCATACGGAGCGGGTGCAAGGACGACTTTCTCGTGGCCCCAGCGGGCAGTTGGGGTCGCCCTTTCCTTCCTGTGCTTTCTAAACGCTACTTAACAATTAAAATGGTCATCCGGTGTCCCTGCAATCTACTTGCAGAGCATGATTCAAGGTTATCCATTTACTGTGTGTAACCGGAGCATTACGTTGGGTGAAGTTGATAATACACAATTTGTCATCACGATGGCATCGCCTTGTCATAGCGTTAGCTGATTTACCTGGATGATAAACATGTCGAATCGATTGTTGCACATGTTCTGCTATGATAAGTTTAACGGCAGTTTGATGACAATGCTTGTTTCGGTAAGTTACCGAACACGAAGTGGTGCTTTTGAAAGTCGTTATCTTCAGAACACACGTTCTACTGAGAACGCTTAATGGATAACTCACTGAAATTGCGGATGCTTGAGACCTGACGATAAAATCGGACATCAACATCTATGTTCATCCTTTTAATTGACCGTCGATAACTCATTTTGTGCTTGGCGACAGAACTGCACACGATTGCCGCTCAGAACGTCACGATTTGTGCGTACTCGGCGAGACCTAACTAAATCTTAACATACTCCGCCCAAGCGTCTGTAGGTCAGGTCAGGTCAGCGGGTCACGGGCTGTGCTAGCGCACATTTATCGGTCAAAATGCCGTGACCGCTCGGAACGAGATTCGAACGCGATGCATTGAAACGTTTTACGGCTTGATATGGCGAATCTTACCGTGATTTCACATGCTTGAGTAAATGATTTCCGTTAGGTCATGGCTATGCTGGAGCCACATGGATATGAATATGCATGTCCCGCGTTGTTATGGAGTAATAGAATGGAGTGTGGTGTTTTTTAGCTCAGAATGACGAAATGGTGGAGTTCACTCCAACTGTATTGATCGTTGCAGCATACGAGTACTTTGCAGCATACGAGCATCGTTGCTCTTACTTTTACATCATAAAATTGTACTATGTGAATACGGCAAAAAACGTCTGTTGTAAAACAGGCAGGTAAATGATATTTTAGGTAGATATCGTAAACGTTTGAGATATTAATATGACTATTTAGCTCGTAGGATATTATCATATATAGTCATCATTCTGAAACCACTTGAAGGGCTGTTATTTGAGGTCTGAGGATATATTGTGAATTACATTTGTAGCTACGCTCGTTGGTATCGGAGGGGCATATGCTTTATTTATCGACCGATAACAGGACCATACAGAATGTGCCTTCTGTTATAAGCGTGTGACAGTGAAATCTAAATAGACTTTCCTCGATAATAAGTAATACCTAACCACCCTCAAAGGAATATTTAACATTAATTTGCGCAATACTGCAGACTTCTGCTGGGCTGCTGGTCGTAGAGTAGGTACCCGTCCCGTGCGGCCGTAGAGCCGCGACCTTGCTAAGCACCCTGACCCGTCCACGGTATAATCGGCGGCTCTAATATGCTCTGTCAGATGGACTGAAAATCGTGTTAATCAGCGCTTTAATGACGCAGATGCACTGAGCCGGCTGCAACCCGCATCACGGTGGTAATTGTACCCGATTGCCGGGCAGTTTGGCTGGCTTGCATCGCCCACGGCAAATAGCGGCGACAACTAGCCGGCGGCAGTGCGTGCGGTGGCCACTTGGGCAGCGGACCGCCCATAACAAGGATTAGGAGTCAGGGCTGTTAACTAAGCCCAAATTCTCCCTTCAGCTTTGTGCCAATGAATCGTGCCGAATCATGCACCCGGCACCACACTATGTGGCGAAGGGCTGCGCACTCGCATTTTTGAGTCGAGCTATTGGAAACCAAGTCTCAATGCGTTATGAAGCTTCTGAAATGTTCACCATTTTTGTATCTTTACGACATGAGCAACGGTGTTTTACGATCCAACTCGACAACATCGTCTTCCTTAAGCGTCAATAGAGCAATGCTGCACTGCAGCATTCCTCTAAACAGCTTTCCACCTGCAGACAATTCTTCAGCGCCGGCCGGCGCCGCGTCAGGCGGTACGCTCGAATCTCTCCTCGCGCGTGAGACTGGCACGAGCCACATGTGATTCACAATGACCCGCATGCCATTCGAGCCAACCGACGAGTTTTGGATGTCACCGGGTCGCGCTGGTCACTCTCACTCCTTGGCGAGAGCGGAGGGAGAGGAGTAGTGACGTCACTGGCCGCTCGGGCAGAGCACCGACCGCAGCGCGAGGCGCCTGCCGGATCCATCCGTCAAGAAGGTGTCAGATTCGCCTTCTGTGGTCTGTTGACACGGGGTAGTGATATCACCCGATCCTGATCGTGCAGTGCAACGCTCGGTGGCTGGAACGTGGCGCCGGCCTGGCGGATTTCTGCACTGTAGTCCGTTAGGGGATGGCTCACGGTACACTGAAAACAATTTCACCCGAAGCTGGCGAATTAAGCGTTGCTCTGCGGGTGGTATATGTGCATTAACTCGCCATGTCCAGATTCTAGCTAGAGGGTAAGCAGACTTGCCTGCCTTATTACTCGTAAATATGCACTGTACCCACAGTCTGCAGTAAGGTAGCTACCCAGCACCGGATATTGTCCCCGCGGGTGTCGAGTCATTGGCACAGCCCTCACTGAACGAGTTGGCACTACTCGATGTATCGTAAACGCGTATCCGTGGATGGCGAACCTTTACATAACCTGCCCTGAAGGAGTTGGATCTACTGTTACAACTAGATGGCGTTGTCTCATACATTTTTGAATTACAACAATTTTTTAACTTTTTTTGAACCAATGATATATTGGCACATTGTTTGGCGGTTTTCAAGTAAGGGCAAAAGTACAATTGTTAGGGGGCACCTTTAAAACCTCTGCAATATTCATCACGGGACGATTGGCAACGCTTTTTCCTCCGAAACTACTAAGGGAAACCATTTAGATTCTTATATAGGTCACGAAAGCAGCGGCGACACATCTTCTTGAGTTCGGGCGGTCTGCACGGCTGCCGGTGACTGAGTTATGTCGAAATTTCTATGGGAATTCGATTTGACCTTTCCCACCGATGTGAAACTTTCTCACCGATGTTTTCTAGGTGTGAGATTGCTATAATATAGATATTTTCCCGCAAATATGGTCAAGCGTGGGAGTTTTTTTGGCCCTCGTGACTTGGTCGGCGAAGGGTAGGCGTGGAGGGTAACCCCATCTCCTAGGGGTTTGTGGGACGCTGCTGCCAGGTAGGCGTCGATGAATACCTTTCGATGGAGGGGTCGCGAGCCACTGGTGCGCGAATAGTCGTGGAGGGTTACTACTCTCCAGAGTGAATTGCGAAAGTGTAATGTCCTAAATTGACTCCTGAGAGGGTGGTTAAAAATGGTAGCGGATAGGGGTACCCGCGAGGCACCGGCTTACTCGCCAGTTTTGGGTGAAATTGTTTTCAGTGTAGATCTGAGACGGGCGGGTGGGCCCATCGAAGATCCAGTGATACCAAATAGAGGCAGTCGAAGGGAAGCTGTAATAAATTGGATGAATTGTGAATGACGGATTACCTAAGTAGTGCATTAATGCAGTTGTAACAATTTATGCTTCATAGAATTGTGCTTTATTTTGTACCATGAAGCCTTTCGAATAGGCTGCTTCGTAATTCCTTCAATGGACATCAACTATTCGGATTTATTTATCCTTTCACCATCCCAGTTGTATTTGTCCTTTTGTATTGCCTTTCTTAATTATTTTCAATCAAGCTCTTTACGAGCGCTTGCTGGCCCTTTCCCTATGGGCGGAGATGCGTGCATGGGTAGTGGCCTAATACCATCTGCACGAGTCACGACTACGTCATTTTGCGGGATAGTGGCGTTTTGGGTCATGTAAGTCCCACGAACACTGCATTACGCTATTGCTGCGTCCAATTTACTGTAATGGCTCACGTAGCCAGGTGTTTAATGACTCAGAACTTTAAAAAGAAGAGTATTTTGGTTGTGTTGGAGCCGTTGTTAATCGCGTCGTCAAATGCCGGTGCGAGATGCACTACAGTGTGCTTAAATAACTCTTACCCATAACAGTGATGTTGCTGAGTTTTGTGTGGTGTGCTGAGGATACATCCTTTGCTCTCGAGATGTTAAGCTGCACATGCTTTCATGCCCATCTTTCCTCGTGTCCATTCATAGAAAATAAAACCCCACCATAAATGTGTGCCTAGATCTTACCTTCATGTTCATTTCCTTTGAAACAATCTGGTTATGCAAGTCACTCAGTCACCAGATATTTTGCAGGAATGTGAGAAAGAAAAGAGGGAAGAAATGTCGCTATTGATCCTTATTATGTGTCTCATATCTTTTACATGGACAGATTTAAAGGGACCCTCCCACCTTCAAAAAAGTTAATGAATTGGCATAAAAGTGATGTAGCGTGAATCACAAAGAGCGAAAATGAACATCTACCAAATTTTACCGGAAAATATTCACCCGTTTTCGAGATATAAGACTTTTATTTTTGTTTACTTTTTGGGAACTCCGCTCTTTCTATGACGTCACATAAAGGTTTTCTTTACGTCGGCATTTGGAAGCAATAGTTTGGTATCAAAGTGCGACAAATATTGCGCGAATGATGCGTTTATCTTATCAAGGTCAATATATGATGGCCAATAAAGGATTCCAGGGCAATTCTTCTGATGGCATTTCTTCGTATCGCAATTCTTCGTCTGCAAATCTTCGTCAGGGCATTTATTCGTATCGCATTGCTTTGTCTCGCATCAGGGTATATGAAAATCGGCTCACATTTCTTCTTCAACGCAAATATATGCAAGAGTAAGCATTGAGGGACAAATAAATGCACCGACGAAGATTTGTAGACGAAGAAATGCGAACGAAAAATTGTGCTACGAAGAAATGTCATGCGAGGATTCGTTCGGGTACCATGACATTTATGTGATTTCAAAGTCAAGGTTCACAGCTGATCTGCTAAATCAAGCCAAGAATCCAAACTATCAAAAAACTATAAATATTTGTTTGTCTGTCACAGAGGTGTCAAGCAATATAAGGTTGACATATGTTGAATCAAAAATCTACTGCCACAACTCACATCTCCTGCCTTAGTTTATCATTGTTGTTTTAACTTGCTTTCAAGAGAAACAGAAGCCAGCATCTGATATCACTTCAGATGATTGTTTCAAGATCTGAGTTCAAATGGAAATAAAAGCAAGATCAAGATTAAACAGGGATTATTGCTGTTAAAGTAGTTTGGCCATGATACAACAAGCACATAAATCATTAGCCAAATCAAATACTGGTTGGTTTGTCAAGATGTTTGTTGTCTGTCGTCTGTCGAGCTGCTATTAACACTGAACGCTCTCACTCTTACTTTAAAGAGAGTAGTTTAAGTTGAATGGTAGTGAGCTGTAATTAGACAAAGCAGCTATTCAGTGCTCACATGACACATCAAGCCAAACTAGGAAATGGCATCAACTGTGGTGGGAGGAAGCAGGTTCGGCAGCCCTATGTTGTAAACTGCTGTTGTGTCTTGTGTTTGATCAACTGATGTTTTCTGTTCTGTTTTGTGCAGTGATAGTAGCAGGTAACTGCATGTTTGTCAAATTATGTGAATAAACGAATTCATAACATTGCATTTTTCTCGCCATGCAAGGAACAAGTAAGATGTTGTAGAAAATGTAATAGAGGGCTGCATTGCTGATTTTGCACTTTATCAGAGCTTTATTTAGAATTGCTTTCCTGAAAGCTACACACAGGCCACAGCACTGAAATTCACAATGTCATAGCTTTTGGTAGAAAAAAAAAGAAAAGACTTACCTAGGTAAAATTGGCTGAAAGTATGGCAGAGCAGGTCTTGATGCGTATGCCCATCCGTGTGCTTACCGAAGCCGAACTGACTGCAACACATTAACTCTGACCAACCATGGTGGCTGGCATATCCTGAACTTTCACCACTCTAAACAAGACAACTTTCAGCCCTCAGCATTGTATTAAAACACTGTACATGACACTCAAAATTTGTTTCAGTGCCATCCACGGACAACATCAGTCGCCATTCACCAGGCCAGTAAAAACAGAATAGATAATAGCTTCAAACCCATGTAGTCAGAGTTACTAGGTCTGCACCTCAAAACAAAATCCAGGTGACATTCACCACGCCAGTAAAAAACAGGTACTTAGGTAACGTAACAGCTTCAAATCTGGTAACATGTTGGTCGGACTTTACACTACCATATTTACATGGAATAATATGATACCAAACAATAGTGCAACCATTCTGGACAACAAAAGTGTATGATAAAATCAATTTAGAATACTTTGGCAGCATGATTTACGAGCACAGGCAGGTGTTACCTACCAGCCTTCTCAATGCTCGTAAAACCAACATTGTAGTTTTGATTTTACCTTACATGATAACACACTTGGCTGCAATGGCACATTTAATCTAATACTGTGAAAAGACCAGTTATAACCACTTCACAAGCACAATTGCACCTCATTTCGACATCCTTTTCCAAAGACAGCCAGCAGCGTCTTTCGTCAAAACTGGAAGATCAATCCCCTTTCAACTGTTAACATCAAAAATATTTCTTCATGGTGTGATCTCCATATGGAAACCTTGCAGGAAAAGTATTAATGTCAATTGTCAGCTCTTCAAATTTCTTTGGACTTTAACTTGCAGTACCATATCCAGTTTGCTTTGATATTTTGTTTTTTATTCCATGTTGAAGTTGAACACCAAGCTCCAGATATAGCAGGCAGCTTGATCATTTTCGGCCTTGGTATAATATCAGTCAGTTCCAGTGGTGGGTATCTTCTAATATTCAAATTAAAATGAAAAGCAATAGGCTTTCTCAGCGCCGACGACGGATTTCACGTTGATAAAAAAGGGAGCTCAAGGTCAGCAAAACTCGGGTTCAAGGAATGGCAGGCGTTGAAATGACTGCTGACGTCATCAAAAAACCGCTAATGGTTAAGAGATAGGGACTACGCTGGTCCCACCCTGCAAGTAAAGGGAAGAAATTTCTTGAACACCATAAAGCTGCGGGGGTTGCGACCAGGATAAATGGTGGTTTCTGAGCCTGGCCGCAAACTTGGCTATCTCAACTCAAAACTAATGTTAAGGTGGGATGGTCCCTTTAAGAGAGCTTTAAGACGGTTAAAATTAAAGTGACGTCTTAATCGCGACAATTAATTGTGCTTCTCCTTGTCCTCCTTATGTCTTATACAAGGTGACGATAATCCAAGAACACCTGTTGAACATTACTTATCTTTGACACCAGTCATCGTGCGCTGACCGCAAGTATCCGCCTTTACGCGAATTTATTGTTTCGACCTTTTTCGTTAACCATTTCTTATATAACGCACACTTTTCGGGAGAAAATTGGACAACCAATCATTGGAAACGGTGTGATCTTCTTTGTCGTATCTTTTTAGAACGTGGAGAAAATGCCCTCATCGTTCACCGTGATACTTTTTGTCCCGCCCAATCCCCATATCCCGTTCGTGATTGGTTTATCACTTCTGAAACCAATTTTTTCCCGAAAGATATTAATCATAAGACATTTCAATTGGGATACCTCGGATGACAGCCTTTCGGATCTGCGGTCTTGCTCAGCTCTCCCCCGGGCTTTACGATCACCTGTAGGAGCTCAATTGGCGGAGTTGAACATCTTCTTCGTCAGGGAAATCGATCGCTAGTAGAGGTGGCAAAATGTGGACTCGAGGACCCGGCCCAAAGAACCAGTCTGGACCCATATGAATAGCTTGTATTAATTGGCTTTTGGGGAACGGGTCCAACTGATTCCGATTCCAACTTAGACCGGGTCTGACTGGTTCCAGAAATGTCAAGCCGGGTCCGGTTCGAGTCTGGTTCCCAAAATTTTCACCTTTTGCCACCTCTAATCGCTAGTGTCTCACTACAGAGCTTACTTACATTTCAAAATTTAAGGACTTGATTAATGTTTGCCCATTTCTAAAGGCTCTCGCTTTATCCCATGATTAATTTCATTGCCTGCTGGGTGCTTTACCATAAGTCTTCAAATGTTTTTTTAATAGTTTTACATGGCTGAGGTTTCTCCACTTTTTTTACGAGGCTCTATTCGCAAACCTACGTCATCATTTTAACACTCGTCTTTTGAAACCAATTCAGAGTACTGGTATAGCTGGATTAGCGATATAAAATTTATGATTAATACTAATAGCATCTTATTTTTTGTTTTCTCAGAGCGCACCAAGCCAGGCGGCTGCCCTATCGCAGAGACGGGCGAATGCTCCGAGCTCCGGCTGCTCTGTGAAGGAGACGATGACTGTCCCGGAGACAAGGTCTGCTGTCAGGTCAACTGTGAGAGGACCTGCGTCTCACCAGGTGAGTTCTCTGACTGGGTGAACGGCACCTGTTCGTGAACTGAAATGGACACGTGATTTGGGAGCTAGGAATGTAATGTAATTTGGTGTGTTTAACTTAAAATGCCCACCTACATGCAACCGTTCGTTATGACTCATCGAGCCAACACACCCAGATATCCTAGTGTCATATTAACTAACTGGTTTAGCCTGATAACTCTACACTCCGACTCTCTAAGCCGGATTTGGCACCTTGCCGCTAATACGGTGTCTATACCATCGGACGGAAGGTCATGAGGACACTTCACACGTTCCAGCCCCGATTCCAACATCTCGGCCGGCATTGTCACGCGCCGCCTTACGAAACGAGGCGGCAGGCAAATATTTGCGCTGTCAACACGCGACAATCGCGTCTAAGCTCCTCTGATCCGTCCGTGCCGACTTGTGGCAACCCACACCTACACATAGATTACCGTCATCCAGCGTCAGATCTGGGCCGAGCTATGAGCCGTGTCGGACAATCCGAGCGAACCCGGGAGCCTGACACCGACCTGAGAGACCCTGACACTGTCCCGGTAGATATCGAAGGTCAGTGCCGCTCCACGGGCGCCCTTCGCCATCAGTGGAATCTCTGGAACGATCTCCGGTTCGACGAGAGAATCTCCGCCCCGAGGGGAGATCACGATCTCGGTGGAAAGTGCCGTGAGATCGGCAGTCAGCTCCCGTTAGCGGCACTTTAGACTCGCTAGCGGCGTGGAGCTTACGAATAGACTGATGACGTGTGGTCAGGCTGCCATGCACGGAAGCCACCAGTGCCTGGTACGGCGGTATGATGGGATTTGGGGAGGGGACGTGGGGGGCTGATTAGTTCCGTGAGGTCATCTCATCCTGGACGTTGAGTACCGGCGGATGCTGGTGTCATAGCGGGTGGCGCACGCTGGTCCAGGTGAATCATCTCGTGACCAAAATCGTGCTGGTCGGATCAGTCTGGAAAAAGACAGACTCCGCGGCGGGCGTTACAGGCGACATCGCTGGCCGGTTTATATCCTCTTTCAATTATTGACAGGGCCATCAAACATTTTCTGTATTGGGTTTTCACTGTCTGGTGGCTTCTTCGCTTGCTATGATTAAACGCTAAGCACCGCAAAATGACCGTAGAACAACGGGCTGAACATAACACCGCCTGTCATCAGTACGGGCAATCCATTCCAAGGCCGCGCTGTACACCTCTCAGCCGGCCGTCTTACAGCCGAGAAGTTACTCAACAAGAGCGGACATTTTTCGACTTATACTGGTGGACATGGCGAGAAGAAAGATCATCTCTCTTGACTACTGTTTCCCCACGCCTCACGGGCACCTGCCGAAGCGTGCCACGGTTCTTTATACATAAGGAGATGGAAATTCTTCACTGTAAAAAAATCTTACAAGCCCCTTGTAGGAAAACCGCTGGCGCAAAAATGAGCATGCAGCGACGTGTAAAAATCGCCTCATATTTAGCTAGTAAGAGGGTACAAGCTTGTTTCGTTAGTAAATGACAAGCCCACGCCTCATAAACCGAGCACCCCCGTGTCAGCCCCTCGTTTCGTTATTCGGTACCTCGTTTGAAAACGAGGACAAAACCAGCAGATCGGTACGCCGATTAGGTTCCTTAGCAGGACTCGCCTGGTAACTCAACCAGCTAGCGCCTGCTATTGCTGCCCAATAGTAATACTAGCTCAATTGCGTCACATCCCCCCCTCTTCTCCCCACCCACCCCTCCGACTGGTGGACGACCCGGCCAACGACAGTCACGACAGCGTGCCAGCCACGTTACAAAAAAAAAACATACACAAAAATAACGTTTATTACTTATAAGCATACGATACAAAAATATATAAATATAAACATCTTACAATATCATAGTGGAGTGGTGCAAAAGCTGATTCGAGTCACCACCAATAACATTCACGGAATAATACGGTTGCATGAGGCACGATCCGGCACTTCCACGGGCTCTGACGCAACGGCACTTACAACAGGCGAGTGAGCAAGTTGATCCTGCCATGTCAGATACATTGTGCACTGTGCAGTCCATCAAACATTTGCCATGTTTTGCAGATCCAAGCAAGTATTTTTTCTGGGCCAGGCTTACCAACAGAAATATCGCCGGCTTCCGGTATGCCTTCATTCCTCAGTCTCCCACAACTTTAAGCAACTCTGCAAACAGAAAAGAAAATTAACTGCTGATTTTAAAAATATCAGTGAGGATGGCTTTATTATCTACATCAACTGACTTTTGTGTACCTAAGATAAACCAATGTGAGGCAATATGTGTAGCTTACACATTTGGAAAAAAATGCTAGACAGCAACTGAAATAGAGATGCCCCAAATTTGCAATTTCATTACCCGCCCCGCCCCGCAGCTACCCCTTGCCCAACCACAACTACCCGCAAGCTGATTTTGTCTGAGCCGAACCCGCAAAAAACCCGCAATCTTAAAAACATACTTTTGCAAGAAAAAAATACAGCTGAGTCAATGCTAGAGCTATATAAACCTTACTTGCTTCATTGCTGTGCAGAAAAAGACAGCCAAACAAATAGTAAGGACTTGAAATTGCTATGCTAAGTCCTCAGGAAGTGCACACTGGATAGTGGAAAATGAATAATGCATCAATACATTTGAAATTCCTTTCTGAAGAGTTCAGTAAAATCTTTCTCTCACCTTACCCTTCAGCATTGGCTGAGGATCAAAATTTCACTCTGGCTCCCTCTCAATGTTAGGCCTCTGGAATGATATTGTTATCAAAATGAATGTTGATATAAAAAGATATGCGATTTCCAGTTAAAAATAAATAGTGACACAGTGAATAATGAGTATCCAGTCGATCTACACATAAAACAAATCATGCAAAATCCCAGCAAAAACCAACTATAATAACATATATGGCCTTGCAACTAACCACCAATGAACCACGCATTTCTGGAAACATGCGTCAGAAGCGTCACCAACAGCTGATGAAGGAATGTTACAGCGACTAAATTATTGCGGCCGTAGTTAGTCGAACTTGTTGCGAAAACACTGTTGTATAATGCATATTCATGTGCCATTCTGATTAAATTATTTTACACAACAGCTAAAGTTTTACAATTTAGAGGTTAATCACCGGTTTAGAAATAAAGAGACAGTAAATACTAAATTAAATGTAATGATTTTATAGATGGTCTTGGTAATGCTCTCCGGCTGGTCATCTGTCGGCATACAAATGATAAGGACGTAAAAAGACAAAAGAAATAAATGCGACCAGCTACGTGGTTTTGTAACATGTATAACTGCTATTTTGAGGCATTCAAAAACCAAGACAGAAAAACTGATTGAAAATTATTGCGTCATCAATGACAGCTTTCCTTCACCTCAGAGACCAAAATTGACGCAGTCAAATGCCCATCCTTGTCAGAATGTCGGAAGTGCGCCAGTATTGTATTGCGTTATGTTTGGGCCGGCCAGTCTATATTTTGATTTTTTGTAAGGGTGATTGGTGTGTTATTTTCGTAATATAGGGTGGAACAGAACATAGAGTAGGATAGGTAATCAATGAATTTGCATCAAATTTTGTTTAGCTGATAGCTCTTTTTTATGCCGACCAGACGCAAATAAAGTAACATGTGGCATTTGCTCTGATTTTCAACATCTCATTTAAGTCTGGGTTCTTCCATAATGTATATCTAGTGCACACTGCACAGTGCACATAGACTTCAGTTCAGCTTCCTATAAGTTTGCTTTCAGGGTCTTTTATGTTTTATGGAATGCTTTCATCAGCATTTATTTATGCTTAGTAGTTTATTGCTTGTACCCTGGTTTGGTCATTGCCAGACTGTGGATGCTATTGCTGGTTGTTTTCAGTTTTGCATTTGAAATGTGCTTCCTTGATATATTTTTATATTTGGTTCTGTTTTAAAAGTTGTTTTGATGAATGTTGTATTGTTAACCTGAGCAAATGCACTTGGCATTGTGTTTTGCATCTAAAAAAAAAATAAAAAAAATTATAGGTTCTTAAGTCTGACCGCCAAATACCCGCCACACGACAAGTTTTGCTTCTCAAACCCGCCAAAAACCCTGCGGGTTTTGAAAACCCGCAGAAAGCGGGTTCGCGGGTTCAAAAAGGGCATCTCTAAACTGAAAGAAAGTCCGTCTTCCAATAGTCGGAATTCAAACGAAACAGTGGCCCACAACGGTCAGGGGAGAATTCTATGACGCAACATGTGTTCAGAATATTACAAAATAAATAAAATGTCGCCCATTGCTACGTGAATATCATACAATATAACGTACCTTCGAAATATCCCAGTCCGAGAACTTCACAACGCACCGTGCCACAACACAACCGCACGAACCGCCGGCCGCCACAGAACTGAACAATGGCGGCCGGAAATGACGGCCCGCGCCGGAAGTGAAATACGCGTTTTAGAAGCAGTCTCAGACTCGTCGCTGCTCACCGTAGCAGGGATTTATGAGGCACTACCGAATCAAAGTCGTTTTGCCTCATTCGGCAACACGAAAACCCTACCAGGACTAGTCCGATGATGAGTTTCCGACTAGGTGGCGTGTGCGCAAGATAATATTTTAAGCACGTGCAGGGTGGTGCCTCATTAGCCGACATGATAATAATATGACACGATAATGAAACACGCATTGTAACTGGCATGCGACAAGCTTCTGACGGATTTAATTATGAGACTATGCGTAGTTTTCCGACACAGCGCGAAATCTGTTAATAAGCAGGAAGGGGTGTTAGGGAAGCATTTAAGTTATTAGGTTACCGTTTGTAACCAATTGTTGTACGAGGCCACTCTTTAACTAACAACGCTCAGGGTGATAATGTCCCTATATATAACAGCAAGGTACAATGGACGACCGTGTAACCCACTCCTTGTCATAGAATTGGCTCGTGACATTTTTTTACAGTGTTGTGGGATGTCCACCCGCTGAGAGTATATCCGAACAAACGGAAAACCCCCACCGCCAGCTGACATAGTTACTTCATGGTGTGTAAAATAACGCCGAGAGTCGAATGATCCGATCGCGGCTCATGGTTTCAGATAAACGAGACGAGCCATTACCTTTGAAACATTATCAAAAGAGGTGGGTTTTGCTTAATCACATCAGTGCTTTTGAGTGATATTGTCACTTTGCATTCCATTATTTGCCACACTGTAAAAAAATGTCACGAGCCAATTCTATGACAAGGAGTGGGTTACACGGTCGTCCATTGTACCTTGCTGTTATATATAGGGACATTATCACCCTGAGCGTTGTTAGTTAAAGAGTGGCCTCGTACAACAATTGGTTACAAACGGTAACCTAATAACTTAAATGCTTCCCTAACACCCCTTCCTGCTTATTAACAGATTTCGCGCTGTGTCGGAAAACTACGCATAGTCTCATAATTAAATCCGTCAGAAGCTTGTCGCATGCCAGTTACAATGCGTGTTTCATTATCGTGTCATATTATTATCATGTCGGCTAATGAGGCACCACCCTGCACGTGCTTAAAATATTATCTTGCGCACACGCCACCTAGTCGGAAACTCATCATCGGACTAGTCCTGGTAGGGTTTTCGTGTTGCCGAATGAGGCAAAACGACTTTGATTCGGTAGTGCCTCATAAATCCCTGCTACGGTGAGCAGCGACGAGTCTGAGACTGCTTCTAAAACGCGTATTTCACTTCCGGCGCGGGCCGTCATTTCCGGCCGCCATTGTTCAGTTCTGTGGCGGCCGGCGGTTCGTGCGGTTGTGTTGTGGCACGGTGCGTTGTGAAGTTCTCGGACTGGGATATTTCGAAGGTACGTTATATTGTATGATATTCACGTAGCAATGGGCGACATTTTATTTATTTTGTAATATTCTGAACACATGTTGCGTCATAGAATTCTCCCCTGACCGTTGTGGGCCACTGTTTCGTTTGAATTCCGACTATTGGAAGACGGACTTTCTTTCAGTTGCTGTCTAGCATTTTTTTCCAAATGTGTAAGCTACACATATTGCCTCACATTGGTTTATCTTAGGTACACAAAAGTCAGTTGATGTAGATAATAAAGCCATCCTCACTGATATTTTTAAAATCAGCAGTTAATTTTCTTTTCTGTTTGCAGAGTTGCTTAAAGTTGTGGGAGACTGAGGAATGAAGGCATACCGGAAGCCGGCGATATTTCTGTTGGTAAGCCTGGCCCAGAAAAAATACTTGCTTGGATCTGCAAAACATGGCAAATGTTTGATGGACTGCACAGTGCACAATGTATCTGACATGGCAGGATCAACTTGCTCACTCGCCTGTTGTAAGTGCCGTTGCGTCAGAGCCCGTGGAAGTGCCGGATCGTGCCTCATGCAACCGTATTATTCCGTGAATGTTATTGGTGGTGACTCGAATCAGCTTTTGCACCACTCCACTATGATATTGTAAGATGTTTATATTTATATATTTTTGTATCGTATGCTTATAAGTAATAAACGTTATTTTTGTGTATGTTTTTTTTTGTAACGTGGCTGGCACGCTGTCGTGACTGTCGTTGGCCGGGTCGTCCACCAGTCGGAGGGGTGGGTGGGGAGAAGAGGGGGGGATGTGACGCAATTGAGCTAGTATTACTATTGGGCAGCAATAGCAGGCGCTAGCTGGTTGAGTTACCAGGCGAGTCCTGCTAAGGAACCTAATCGGCGTACCGATCTGCTGGTTTTGTCCTCGTTTTCAAACGAGGTACCGAATAACGAAACGAGGGGCTGACACGGGGGTGCTCGGTTTATGAGGCGTGGGCTTGTCATTTACTAACGAAACAAGCTTGTACCCTCTTACTAGCTAAATATGAGGCGATTTTTACACGTCGCTGCATGCTCATTTTTGCGCCAGCGGTTTTCCTACAAGGGGCTTGTAAGATTTTTTTACAGTGCAGGCTGCTTGGTAATGATAATATAACATGAACGAACATTTATTTGTTCATGAGAAAATAAAGCAAGGGCCGACAATTCAGGAATGGATGGCACTATAAATTACGTGTGATAGTTTTGATTGCTAGAAGCGATTTCATATCTAACGGCTTCGAGAGAAACTACTAAAATATGCAACGTTTTGGTCAGGGAAAAGGCTATTAATTATGCTGGTGTTTGTTTCTTTTTTTCAGACAAAAACGCGACGCACCTACTTGCTTTTTAATAATATTCATAGTATTCCCACGTCACAATTCTTCAGCAGATCCTCATCCGTCACGGTCCCTCTGGACACTCGTGAAGGTCATCTTTATGAAGGTCGTGCTGTCTCACGACCAGTTAGCCGTGAAGATCAGGGAAAGCCACTTCACTAAGGGCTTTATTGATGGCTGACTTTGCATGGCCCCGACACAGGAACGTCTCCTCACGAGAATGCAAAACACTGGCGAATCATGGGCTATAACTCACGATTTGAGCCTTGACTTTTGTGCTGTTCCCGTCTCCGAGCGGTGAGAGGTCGGCCTTCATATAACTGCGTTCTGAGGAACTATTCATCTTGAAGTCCACAGCCTCTCCGTTAGCACACCCGGTTTAATTAAGATGTCCGTAATTTGTCGCTGTTGAAGTTGTGATCGTGCGTTTTGGGACTGATAGCTCAGCCATCAATGTTGAGGTCGCTGTGCGTTTCAAGTGGTGAAGACACAGGAAGCTGGGATTAATATTCAGCGCAGAAACACATTCCTAACTACACGTACATGGCCCCACTGAGATGTATTCTGATTCATCTGTAATACGATGCAGGATCGCCAGTTTGACACCAGTGCCTTGACCGGACAGTCCGACTTGACAACCACCTTCCTGTTTCAGAGGAGCGGGTGGAGAAGCGGGGCCTGTGTCCGGCACGGCTCTCGTTCGGACCCTGTGTTACCGAGTGCTCCCAAGACGGGGAGTGTCCGGGGGACAGCAAGTGCTGCGACACCGGCTGTGGCGCCGTCTGCTCCTCTCCCTGTGAGTAACGAATACTGAGACTGCAATATTATTCTTTTCTAGCAAAACAAAAATGACGAAGCAATCAAAAAATAAAATGGGATAAAAATTACAAGCTCAGCAATGTATTTAAGTACCAAGTGAACGGTGGATCACGTTCAACGTATAAATCACATCATACCAGGCCTGCATATTATCATACCGACAGTAAAACAGGGATAAGCCTCTCATTTTTATGTTCATCTACAGTCCAGCACACGAGCCGCAGAATTAAGCGTTGTGCGAAATAGCATAACCACAAGGTGCGGTTGCTAAGAAGTGAGACTATTCCTGTATTGACTTGTGATGCGTGCTGTTAATATAACTATATGAATTATGATGTTGGTATGCGAACGACTCTGGGTTACGGATGTTTCTTTTGCGCAGCGCACGTATTTATTTACTGGATTATTATAGCAGCTTCAACTATTAGGAGATCTATTATATTACTCCTTGATGTAATATATTTCGTCAGTTCTTAACCCGGCGGCCGCTGGGCCTCCGCGCCACCCGCCGGCCGCTGGGGGGGGGGGGGCATAAAGTTGCCCCCCCTTTACTTCTGCGACGATATCGTCGCAACGCGAAGAGATAGAGAAGCGAAACTTTGCACACATCTTCCTGAATACCTAGCCGAGGTTGTGTCTAACTTTGGTGTCGATCCCATTTGAAATGACGTCACAGTGACGTCATAAGTGAAATTATAGATTTGCGACTCTCATATTCCTCACGATACATCACATATATGAGACCGAATATAAAGGGCCGATTATTGGTCAGAAACTAGATGGAAGTGTAGTAAGATGTTTTAGGATGACAGCAGGTGCTGTCCAGTTCATTTACAGTCGAGTTTCATGCTCAGCGTCATCAGAAACGGTCCATGTCGGAAAACGACAAAACTTCATGACGTCACTGTGACGTCATCTTAGGTGCTACAACCACCAAACTTTCCTCAAACATTGCCTAGGTATTCATTTGAAGCTATGCCAAGTTTCGCGTTCGTAGCTCATCAGGTTTCGGAGATATTTCACAAAACGTAAAGGGGGGGCAACTTTATGCCCCCCCCCCCAGCGGCTCGTGGGTTAAAAATGGGCAGTTCTTTCAGCCTCTCCAGAAATGTATTGCCCTGTGATTAATCATCCAATGTTTTCAAACAGTACAGACATTTGGACGAAAACGCTGGCCACCGCCAAAAGTTAGCCTGCGGAAATATGATGTGTGGGACCAAATACGGAAATACTGAGTAGACCACCCAACAAGTGTGGACACATTATCTTCATCACATGTTTCCCTCCCGTCCCCAGATGTGGCCAAGCCCGGGTCGTGCCCCGCTCCTCAACTGCAGGGCGCCAGCTGCGCTGTCCAGTGCACGCTCGATCACGACTGCCCCGCTGACCAGAAGTGCTGCTCGAACGGCTGTGGCCGCACGTGCAGCGCGCCCTCAGACGAAGCCCTCTGTCCCAACGGCACCACCTTCTACAACAAGTGCAACAGGTGCACCTGTATTGACGGAAAGGTGGAGTGCGAGACCAACATCTGCGCCAAAGGTTAGTTGGAGGAGGCAGGGTAGATGGGGAGGGTGTGTCATGATGTAACGGTGGAGTGGGTGGTTTGGAGATATTTACGAAAGGAATTCATTTGATAGAATTTGTAACTGGAAGCCGGCGGTCGATTATCATATGCTTTGCCGTATAATCACACACAAATATTTGAGGTTATGTGCTTTTAGTAATTACTTTTCAGGAAGGGTCCGACAAATAGACATTTTCACAAGATTGTTTCGACGTTTTACATCTTCTAGCGAGATGTTTTTTCATTATTTGGTTAGAAAGACCTTGTTGGTTGTGATGCAAACATGTCGGTTATTTGTCAATGTGACAGGGACGGATGTCAATTAATGCCAGGGAGCGCAAGCGCCTGCTTCGGAGAATCGCAATGCAACCTAAAGTTCATACTTCTCTCTACATTTAATTACCAAAAGCATAGTCTAAGTAATTTCTTTTTGGGGTATGTACAATGTGTTTCAGTATGATCGACTACACGAAGAAACAACAACAATAGAGATATCATTTTTATCCAATTTTATGGGACGTTGTTAAATTAGTGGTTTGTTGTTGACCGATGACAATGCTCAGATTATCAGTACCTACACTCAAGCTCCAACTTTACGTCAGGAATCAGCTTCATTCACAGCCAACCAGCCCGGCACGATTCTGCAGTTCTTATCTGATTCAAGCACGAGTGTAATATTAGATAATTGTTGTTCCTGTTTCATATCACCACCTAATTATATAAAGAATCCGGATACCTTTGCTATAATCCTTAGAAAATCCAAACAAGCTACTTCACCCACCATATATGTATGTCGTGCCATAATCATGCCGTGCCCAATCATCACTGAACACAATAATCGCGCGACTAACAGGCCCCAAACTCATTACACCAACTCACCCGACCATTTCAGAGAAGTCTGGCTCCTGTCCGAACAAGGCGTTCCTCTCCAAGCTCAAGAGCAGAGGATGCGGGACCAAGTGTTATGGAGACGACGACTGTCCAAGCGACAGCAAGTGCTGCGAGGCGGACGGCTGTGGACCAATCTGCACCCCGCCAGGTATATTTTTCGGGTGCATTTTCTCTCATTTTGACTTTTTCATAAGGCTGTTTAAGCAAAAAATTAACTTTTTACTCTATCACAAGCAGGACCAAACATTTAAAAAAGGACTTAAATCTAGAATAAGGTCTCGAAAATGCTTATTGCTTATGGTAGCTGCCCACTTGCAGTGACTTGCAGGTTTCCTAAGAACTGAATGTATTGTTAGTTGTGCTAAATCTCCTAGTTGTGCTAAATCTCCATGTTTGTTGCGATCAGGTAACGATAACTGATTTGGTGCTGAGCCTCTGTCCTTAACGACCGTCCCTGACATTCCTCGAAGTTGTCTTTTATTTCCAATGGCCAGTGATGTTCCAGCCATAGATATTATCTTTCTGCTAAGGTGAGGCGGACCACCTTCACTCTGTGGTTTATTGCACTGAGTTAGTCTGGCAGAGATAACAGTTTTTTTTTTTAATTCTAAAGCCTGGTAGCTATTTGGGCTATTTCACTTACAGGTCTTATTTGCGACCTTTTTCTATTCTGTTGTAGGATGGGCGTTAATCCATGGTGTTCAAATTGGGCGAGGGGGTATTTAGTGTTTAACTGTGTACACTGTACAGGTATAACAATTTAGACATGTCAGCTATCAAGAGTGGATTTTCCTTTATCAGACTCGATGTAATCCAGAAACATGGTCATTAGTGGCTTTGAAACCGCTTGCGCCTTCCAGAAATGAAAAAGATAGAAAATGATATATCTTGTAGCAGTTTTATGTGAAGACGGCAGAAACCAGTCGACATAGCTCAGTCCGACACCAGACAGTTCAAAGTGCAATGTTCGTGCCCAGTTAAATTCAAATATCTCCCCTCTCTCCCTGTTTCCCGAGCAGCGGAGGAGAAGCCGGGCCTATGCCCAACAGCTGAGGGCCAGGACCGCTGCGGCGACTTCTGCGACACCGACTCTGACTGCCTACAGAGCTCCAAGTGCTGTCTCACCGGCTGTGGACGCACCTGCAAGCCGCCAGGTGGGTTCAGCTGCCTGAGAGGGCTCGGGCTAGCTGATTATGGTATAAGAACTGCTTTTAGCTTTCATTAGCACAGGAAAGCAGCGACATGACAGTATGCGATAAAACGGTATCCTAGTAATGTTACATCTTAATATGTTTGTTCTTCCTTCAGATGAGCCCGGTTTTTGCCCAGCCGAGACGGCCTCCCCCAACTGCCTGTTCCGTAAGAATGAGTGTTCGTCGAACTTCGACTGCGGAAAAGGCCAGATGTGTTGCGACACTTCCTGCGGCAAAAAGTGCTCCAAGAAAGGTAAGCTTCGAAAACGCTTGTTTCTTTAAGTTTTCTGGAGCACCAATGCTTGCGTGCTGATTTCTTGGTGGTCAGTCATCATTTCAAGCGTTGGCGGGCGCATTTTTAACGTAATTATTTGATGATTTGAGTGTCGGACTTTTACATTCTCCCGCTACCGACGAGAAGAATGTTTTGAAAAAATACATGATTAAAAAAACGAAAAAGGCGATGAATCCGACATTCTTGTTACTGCTTTCGTCGTCTAGAACGGTCTTCTCAGTGGTGGTTCTTAGTGACGAACAAGGTGGATGAATAAAGTGGAATTCAATGTGGATACTCTAAGCTACCTGTTTATTCCAGCTATGAAGGATATATTGCTGACACTACTGATGGTAGAGTTGTCAATACCGTCGGATTTGCGATATAATCTTCTAGTGCCAGGGGACCTCCCAATAAGCGTATGTTGATTGTTCTTATACACTACTTGCTACGTAAATCGGCACTTGGAGGTTCTGCTTACGTCATACTGACATCATACCATTTAGTGACCTCATGACTATGATATAAGCCCACCGCAGAACGCACGTGAGACTCAGCCATGTAAATGTATAATCCCCGATGAACACTTGGTGGTTAGTTGCGATTCTTGTGTCCAGAAATGGATTGCATATTGCATATTACATTGGTCGTCAGTCTTCAAAAGCCATGGACAAAAACCTTCGAGCTTATGTTTTGTTTTCTAGATTTGCTGATACCCCCTCAAGGCTCAAAAGTTCCTAATAAAATGCATCAGCCCATGCTGGCGAAGCTTATACCCGGCATTATGGGATGCCTATGAATGCGGCATTGATCCCCTCAACCCAGTAAATGCCATCAAGTTAAAGGAAGTGGCATCTGTTGCTATGCTCTTCAACAGTCCTAAGAAGATTTGCGGCTGGTGTTGACATTTATTTGTTTGCATTCATTGATCACCAAATCCCCTTGGTGGAATGGTAATGTCGTACATAAAGTACCGGTGTGCGAACTTTTCAGAATAACCCTACACGAAAAATTACGTGGCTTCCTAAGCCATGCATCCGTCAAAGATTGGTAGAAAAAGATGAGATATATAAGCTTCCCATATCCAACTAGGCAATGTGTTTATTGTTCTCGAATCCCCTAATACTGTCTACCCCGCTGTTTCAGTGTCGGAGAAGCCTGGTCTGTGTCCCAACCCGGATAAGCTGACTCTCGAGCAGGGAGTCTTCTGCAAGAGTGACCACCACTGCCCCCGCGACCTCAAATGCTGCGGAAACAAACGAGGCGACGTGGGGTGCACGCAGCCCAGTGAGTATGATGCTACTATGCATGGTCACTTCTTCTCTCTTGGGCCTCCATGCCAGTAATCAGTGGCTGGCTGAATTCTCGTACTGTCGATGCTTTACTGTACGATTGAGTGTTATTATTCTTTCATCCATATGCGGAAGTGTATGGCGCGCTGTTATTTGCGTGAAGTACTGGCATAAGAGTGGTGTTATGCGTCAGACATTTTACCTCTCGGTTTCCACGTAAATACGCAGTGCTCTTGACAAAAAAGTTTGGTGATAGGATAGCTCTGTGTAGAAACTGTTTTCCGTGATGGTGTTGGTAATTCAACGCTGCTCATCAACATTTATCTTCCTCAAAGTCTAAAATATCTACATGTCGTTATTTACTCAACCCTAACTCGAGAGGCGTACATAATTTGAACGTCCTTGCCGACTTCAATCGGTGTATGGTGGGCGGCCAGACCAGCTTTTGACCCCTGACCCCTTCAAACGCGGACGCTCACGTTCCTCTGGTGTCAGCCGAGATGACCCAGTATCTGCCAGAGGTCTGACGTTTGGGGTGTTCACGTAGGGTCAAAGGTTCATCCAGCGTGCGGCAAGAGGTGTTGGGTTGAATGTGGAAGGCAGTGTTTTAGACGTTTGTGAGATGGGTAATAAAGGGGTTTGTGGAGAGAGGCATGGCTTCGAGCCATTGTGAAATGCGTGCTGAGCTGTGTGGTTGGTGTCGATTCGATAATGCTGAGGATCGGTTGTGTAACGTGCTTACACCAGATCCTGTGTTCAAATTCATCCTATAAAAAAATCACTGTTTGGTGACCGCTGTCTTCCTTCCCAGCTCAATACAAGACCACTTGTCGAAATGTGCAGTGCACAAAGCCAGGATACTACTGCGTGGATATGGAGGAAGGACCCGAATGTGTCAACAGTAAGTGAATTATAGTTACAATGTAATTCGTAAACCATTGAATAAAAGGCAAATACACTGCTTACACGCAATGTCCTCACACCATCTACAACCACACTCACTGATCTTCCATTGCTTTTACTTTTTTATAGTTGGTATGGACAAATCACTGACGTAGGAGCATATTAATTGTTATTTTTTTCTTACCATTTTGTCCTGTGAATGTCATGGTCAATCTCGTGAAAAACCTTCAGCCAACACCTGTGACCCCAAATATGTGACATCCATCCCACACCTGTGACCTCCAGCCCATGTATGTAAGCTGTAGCTTCCATATCCATCCGACACTGACCGCCGCTCCCCCGTTGCAGAGCCCATGTCGACGTGCGCCGACATCAAGTGTGAGGAGAACTCGTCGTGTTTGCAGCGACACGACAAGGCCGTCTGTGTCCGTGAGTTCATGACACGCGACACGTGTAAAAGCCAGACAGCTCGGGGCCGTACTGACAGAGTAGAGTTAGTCCAGTCAGTGATTAGTGACGCGACGCTCTTCATGGTATTCCGTGCGGGGAACAAAGTGAGTCGTTGATACAATATTGTAAATGTCGTATTTATAATTGCTGGGAGATATAATACTCGCAGTGAGATAATTAAACAGATAAAGAGTACTGTGAGATCATTTCGCCAAATTCAAACGGTTGTTCATTCATGCATCGCCATGAGTCTCGCCATATACAGCCTCTTGAAATCCTCACAATTCGTATCCCTATTACACGTAAGCCCGCCCACGAGCATGTTTTATTTTTGCGCTACTCAAATCCTCTTGATCTACCGTGAGCCGCAAACCGCTCCCATTCTTCCAGTTCTTATCTACATATTTATGCCAGCAACTCTCCCCATGTTTTAATCCAAACCTGCTAAACAACAACATCGTATTCAGCCTGCCGTTTTGTGCTAAATCCCGCTTCTCACGAAAGCAACCACACAGGTTCAAGCATCTTACCTACCTGCATCTGCACCGTCGGTGCCGCGCCCTGTGACCTATCCGGTTTGGTTGACCTAAGCGGTGACCTCAGCTGACCTATTGGTGAGCTTACTGACCTTATCTCGACCTCCTGCTGACCTCGTGACCTCTTTGTGACCTCAGCTGACCCGCTGACCTCTGTCCGGCAGCACACACCAAGGTGGGCCAATGTCCGCTGGCGGCCACCCCGCTGCGTCCCTGCAAGAAGTCCCGCATCCTCTGTCAGAAGGATGAGGACTGTGAGGGAGGCAATATCTGCTGTACCGCCGGATGCAGCAGGAAGTGCGTCAAACCACGTAAGTGCGCGTGAGACTTGTGTCAAATCATGTCTGCGATTTTTTTTTGTGTTGAATAAGGCCCTTTCGGTCCAATGGGACCATTTCAGGGCCGGGAGGATGATAAGATTTACGGGGAGACATTGGTCTGGGCAGGCACCGTAGTGAGTCACCGGGGCTGAGCCCGTCCAGAGGACAGGCTATCCAGCCCCAAAGTACTCACTGCACCCGGCTACGGGGTGCGCTCCCTCGCGAGCAGCGGTGCCGCTCCAAGGGAGCAGCCCGCGTGATATAAAGTTGCCTGTCCAGCCCGGAGGGGGGTTGCGGCGTGGATGAGAAGGATTTCAGTATCCTGAGTATAGAAGCACGGAACGGTCATGTCTGCGAGCGACAAATGTCAGGCCATATAGACTCATACGACCACCGATGTAGCTAAGGTGGTTAACTACATAAGAGAACGCATTTAAAAGATGGCTTCACGACATGCCGTGGAATGGAGATTCACTGCGCATGGGTGATTCGTATTCACATGTCAAATATTCAATTGATTGACAACCCCTTTGCGTGAAAGCACCTACAGTCGGGTAGACCGCGAAATGTCATGCGCAATAGACTGCTTCCTTACCACCTGTACACTTGCCACTTGCCACCTGTATGGCAGCTCATAATGCTAGTGCGACACCCAGCTATTTTCAGCCAGTAGTTAGATAGCAAAGTGTGTCACAGCTCGTAAACTTTCCAGACAGAGCCCAAGAATGTGATTTTCACCTTTCTATGCAAACTGCACACTTCTTAGGTGACTGTTTTGACAAGACAGCCAAAACTCGCTTGTCATGAACCTGTTTCTAACGCTCACTACTGAAAGCGATACTCTCTCGGCTCTTCCTATCAGTTAGTCATAAAACTATCGGCTGACGGGGATACCAGAGATACCTTTACAACTACAAGTGCCCTGGCCGGTTGGGCAGCTTCCGCCGGGTCTGGCTGCGGCAGACACTGACCGTATTTGGCCGACACTCCCCCCCCGTCCCACCCCGTCTAGCGTCGACCGGCCTTGCTATTAAGCTCATCTTCTCGTGAGAGGCACGGGTCGCCCGGCCCTAGTCAGGGGTCAGCCGAACTGAAGGGCGGCCCCACACGGACTCGAGGTGTTTTTGCGAGCGAGAGAGCATCAGAGTGTTCACGGGAGAGAGGTAGGGAAGAGGAGACGGGATAAAGAGGAGGAAGAGGTGGGTGAGAGTGTGCAGTCATGCGATTGCCGAATGAGGCGCCGCGAGGGGCCGAGGAATGTGCCCGGGCGGTGAAGGAGCGCCGTTATGCGCATCATAAGTGGGTGGGTAAGACAACTTCCGAGTGACCGTGTGTGCAACGCGGTCCAAACAGACATCCAAACAGGAAGTTTGTAATGAGCGGAGTGTGTTGATGCGCTTAGAGACCCGAGCGTGTCGGTCACCGGCTGTACAGAACGTGTTGTGCAACAACATTCAGCGAGCGAATAATGACTGGGCTGTGAAAAAGCCGCAGTGTTTGTATAGCCATAGCGATGATTGCACTACCGCGCAATTATGATGACCGAATTAATTGATAGCCTTTCATTCATTGAGTACTTTTTATTACCATCATTGGGAAATGCAAACATTGAATTCCGCTTGCAAATACTAACGACTGCTCGTTTTTGTTTCAGTGAAGACGGACTGTGCTTCTATCGGAAATAAGCTGTGTGAGACGGCCGGTTATATCTGTCAGGACACCCCCAACGGCGCTGTGTGCGTGGAAGGTAAGCTGGAGATACCGGGAACTGTTTCACGCACATAGTTTGTTCTGCAAAGTGTACGATATTTAGGCTTCCTTATTTGGATATTGTAGCTGATTGTTCATCTATTTTTGTTGCATTACGAGGTTTGATTTTGGATTTGGTCGTTCTGCGCGCCTGAAATATAAATAGCACGGCATATTGTGTCATAAGCCTGGCAAAAAGTCTAGGTGAATGACGTAACCGCGTTGGATTTGTGGTTCAGATGCGTCAGAACGATGATCCGGCATCCAATGATGACGTAGTTTGCGTTACAGATGTCAGCTGTCGACATTGGTCTTTGATTGAGTTGTGCATGCTTCTGTGATATATGTCACCATAAACCTTGGTCCGTGGAGTTAATTACTGAGAAACTACAAAAGTGATTTGTCTGCAGTTTAACTACTTGTTGTCTTCTTTTTAATCTGCTTTTAACCTTTACTTCACGGTACGTTATCTCTGATTTGAAAGGTCGTCGATTGAAATAAAAAATACCAACATGACAACGCAAAAAAAAAAAAAAAAATGAGACGTGATCCGTTGGTTTCGCGTTATGTATTCAAACTGTAAAAGAGTGTCTTACCAAATACGTACATTGTTTTGGTAAATGGCACATGTAAAATGCTTCTGAAGAAACATTTACACTTCGCGACCTGTGTTCGGCCTTTCCAGGAGCCAAAACCACAATCCCCGTCAATACTCCGATGGGATTATTTTCTCAAAACAGACGCAGCTATATGATGCAGTTATTCTATGGCGTCCATAGATGTCACATCCTATTGGCGTCATAGCGAACATCATGATGGACCCCAAGGGAATAAATTAACAGAACATTAACGAGTAATTGCATGCAATATCGCTTTGCGCCGCTTCCATATTGGGAACGGATGACCTTCAGATTCCAAGGGAAATGAGCATCGTTATTTTATGACAGCAAGCATATGAAGCAGCAGAGGTAATCTCTCTTTAACTCGCCGGCAGAACGTCCTTGTCATAACGTTCAACCTTGTGAAGGAATATGGTGTAGCGGGGGATGTATTTGTAGATGCAACGTCTGTTGATGCATCGGAGATGTATTAATTATTCTCGCTGCTTGGGCTAATTTCGAGCGAATTTCCGATGTGACCGTGATATTGCAATCACCGCGCGCTGATGAATGCTTCTAATGTTGAAAAAGCGACCGTTTAGTGCGTGAACAAAATTAATGGAACTAAGGAGCAACGTCATTTCAAAGCGTAAATCCAGGAGTTAGTGGACCATCATTATTTAAAGCTGCCTCCGTTTGAGTGTCTTACATTAATCACCAATCATCATCTTACAGCAACTAAAGGCTAGAAATCCCGAGTTATGCTCCGTAACCCGGGAGATGATCAATCAATGATCCTACACTGGCCTTGCGTTGACGTTGCATGCATTGGTCGTCTTGCTCTGTTTGTTCTGCTGAACATGGTACGAACGTTTTTGCTATTATGTGCGACGTTTCGTTAACAATGTTCCGTCGGTCCCGTTCCAGACATGTACGACTGTACTAACCGCCAGTGTCCGGTGGGATACATCTGTGATGACCAGTTCACAACCGGCGCCAGGTGCATCAAAGGTGGGTGTGGCGTAGCAAAGATCGGAACTGGGGAACTTCGGTAATGCGAACAACGAAGAGTGGGGAAAGTAAAAGCGAAAAGCAAAGTGCATCTGCAGCACACATTGTATAATTTATATGTCATCCATTCAACATCTGGGGCAGAAGCTGGTATTTTTTAAAGCTTTACAATCTTAGGTCAAATGACTGTTTTCCGGTTATGCTCGGGAGCCGGGTCATTCCAAAGTCCAGTCTGCCTCATATAACTGAGCTCAGTTTATACCTATTTTGAATGTGATTTTTTATTGCTTTCCGAGAAGCAAAACTAACGAATCGTTGAAATAAATCGTGATTATTTCATGTCTCAAATTAACTTCAGGAACTTCACGGGCACATCCTGAATGGTCGATCAGCAATGTTGGAGACGCAGATGGCGCTGTTCGCTTTGATATGGCTTACCACTAGGCGGCGCTCTGCTACGCCGGATAGCGAATCGCTCTTCACTGCTACTCATTTTCAGCCCGGGAGACGTGTGCGGATAAAATCTGCGCGCCCGGAGAGGAGTGCTACGAAGAGGAAGATGGAGCCATCTGTATTCAGAGTAAGCACAGAACACCCTTATAAGGGAAAGACGTTTTACCAATAAGTGTGATGAACTACATTTCGGAAACTCTCCTGGAATTAGAAAATAGGTTGATTTGTCGATGCAACGTTTTACTAGCCTAAACAGAAGCGACATGTACTTGTACATACTGAAACATACAGATGTTGAGTTTGGTTTCTTGTGCAATGTTTTCACATGCCTGTTTTTCCTTTTACAGATTACATTGCTGAAGGATCAATAAATAGAGGTAAGTGGCTGCTTTTATTCCTTTTTTTACCGATATGCAAACAGAGCATGATGTTTTGAAATTCCTATCATGCCGCTTCCTTCACGTTCGCATCAAGATCAATTGTTTTGAGCTCACCTCTGTCCTATGCAAAAGGCAATGACCCATCAATCACAAAGATATTACCTATTGCCCATTTCGAGAGAGTTTGCCGTAAGATATACTATGTGGGGCTCAGGCAACAAACTCTAATTTACTAATTTCGATTTTGACTATAGGTGAGTCCAGTGATTGTCGGCCTCGTACTTTTCCGACGATGAGTGAGATTGGGAAAGAATTTTCGCTCAAAAGCACGATAAACCCTGAGAGCACTTTCTCCTTCGCCGTCGGTGCCTCGATTTTGCCGTGGGAGGCAAGGTCGTCTGCAAGCACTTTCCTTCTCGATAACAGTCATAGACGATTATACAATACCGTTTACCAGCCTCGGTCCGGCCAAGCGTGGACTCGGTCGCTTATTTTGCTCTGTGAAAAAGAAAAAAACTCGTTTGAACTACTGTTGAAATTCGTTGACAAAACACGCTCACTGTTTTGCACTTTAATTGGGTCTTCTATTGCTTATTATGGTCTTTCGGTTTTACGTTGTTACTTTACACATGAAGACATTGGAGAACGCTCTCACCACAATCAGACACTTTTGCTATATGACTTGCACCCGCTATTCTATTTGATACACTGTCTCAGTTTTTATGATAACGCATTCATCGCAGACGTCTAATTGAAGTCAGCACAAGGATGTTTATGAATCAACGGCAGTTGAATGAGACTCGCGTCTCCCATTGAGCATTTGACAACAGCAATAGATCGTCACATAAAAACCTGACTCATTCAACCTGGTCGAGGCGCATCGTTGGCCCACTGGCAAGAAGAAGGGGAAGGGGCACATTTGAAACACGCGGATATGACAGTACAGTAGGCCGGACGCGCCGTGCTGTCAGATTCGACAGGGCTGGGAGTCGCAAACGCTCCTCAGGCTTCCGGAAATACGTTATCACGGCTCACGCTGGTGAATAATGGTCGAATAATGCAGCTCAAATTGCCAATTGCAAGTGGTTTCACTGCCTGGACCTGTATGCTTTTCTGTCAGTCAAGCGTTCCCTATACTTCGGTCTCTTGTTTGTTGCGTGATCCGTCTCGACCTATTTTTTTCAACTTTTTTTAAGTGATACCACCACATACATAGGGGAGAGTGGGGAAAGATGCCCAGGGTTTTGCTATGTCATATATTATTCGAAAATGACGATGGGAAAGCAAAAACTTGGAGTTTCAACGGAAGCCGACATCATTTTTCTCCAAAAATATCACACTTTCGTGCCTGAAATATTATAACTTTTTTTGCTATTAAGCATTTTCCTAAAGAAGTGAAAGGGGGCATCTTACCCCACAGGGTGGGAAAGACGCCCCCTGACGTTGGGAAAGATGCCCCCTGCACTATAAGTGACATAAATGGGCACGTGAATCGCCTGAACGAATCAGTAGTCCCTTCGAGCCTGCAGTAGACATCAAACGTCATCATAAGGGCCCTCAAAAGTAGTCGTAAGGGGCTTCAGAGGTCATCGTTAGGGCCATCATAGTCCAGCGCGGCCAAACAAGCCTCCGTGGTGGCGTTCGGAGACCACTGTGGGGCTCTTATAGGTCTTCATGATGCTTGAGGGCCCTCGATCCCATCGTGGGGACCTCCGATGCCAGCGCGGCCCGTGGGGCCAACGTGGGAGCCCTCAAAGGATGTCGTGAGGGGCCCTGGAGCCAATAATGGGGCCCACAGAGGCCGTCGTGAGGGCTCTCAGAGTCAGATGCCACCCAAAAAGTCGCTATGTGGGCCGAGAGACCGGCATGGGGAGCACCCGACCGTACTGGACTCTCAATAGTCCCAGATTGGCTTTTGTCTACATCACAAGTATGTAATAAATGATTTGACAGGCTGTTTGAAGGACAGCCTACGGATTTAGGGGGGCGTCTTTCCCCAGCAGGACAGGGGGCATCTTACCCCAAGGTACCGAAGTAACATTAAATCAGTACAATTTGTTAGCCATAAAAGTACACCCTGAAACAAACTGTTTGGGACACAGTACACGCATGCTAATGTATCACGACTATAGCAAGGGACGCAAAAATTATTTACCTTCTTTGATATTTACAATGTTCTGACACCAAAATATTTTTTGAAAGCAGCAAATAAAAAACATGCAATCATCAGCCAGCCGTTGCCCAACTGAGCTTCGCAATTTTTTGTGCAGTTAACAAGGCAGGCTTCCGCTTTACGCTAAGAACATTAATTTCCAGGTCCGATTCTTTGTTTCGCCGCTAGAGGGGGTGGGGCGTCTTTCCCACCCTGGGCATCTTACCCCACTCTCCCCTACAATTTATACATATGAGCCGCGTTTTTTTAATGAACATTTGCGGACACGCTTCGCCCGCCTGTCTACTCCGTCAAAAGGCATTGCTATTGCAAAGTTAAACAATTAACGTTAAGTTTAAATCGTGAGGAGGTTGTGTGTGGCGTGTGTTATGACCTGAGTGTAATTTAATCCCACATCCATAATCTCAAGTAATGCCATGGCACTTAGTGTCAAAATCCACAAAATTGGAAAAAGTGAAGTGCGATCACACTGATCACACTTAAACCCCCACCCACCACCCTCAGGGAATATTGCCCGTCCATCGCAACACCAAAGAAAAAGATCACGTTTCTGTCGCCAAATATCATATCTAGATCCGTTATCTCACTGAACCTTCCGACAAAATGGAGGAGCAAAGTCACAAAGTGTGCATTCTATGGGATCTGAGATAAAGATAAGTGTGATGTAATCCCAGATCCATACACGTCTGGTATAATGGAATGGCTACCAGCTCTTCAGTCATAAATTATTAACGTTGATTTTTTTTCGTTATTCATAATACTGCAGCTGTCATGACCACTTGATTCATATGGTGTTAAACCTTGCACGAAGACAGCTGTCAACTTCTCCGTTATTCCGCTGCTGTCGGCCCAGGGTCAGTCAGTCTCAGAGCGCAGCAGTTGCGGCTGAATTCCCACGGTAAACCTCGCCTTTCGGCCGGGCCCTTATCACACCGCCGCTCCTCGGAGACAAACAATTACGTCACTGGTCACCTGATGACGTCACTGGTCTCTGCAGACCCCGCCGCCTGTGTTACCCACACACACAGGGGGGGGGGGGGGGATGGGCGACTCGGTGAGGTTATAAGAGGTGACCGGAGGGCCGCAGGCGCGCTCAGTCCCCCGCCGGCGGTGTGCTCAGACCCCTGCCGGCTCTGCGCGCACCTGTGCGCCGGTCTGTGACGATGGCCGCGCGGCGCGGAGTGGTACTGTGCGCGGTGGCTCTGCTGGTCACCGGGACTCCACCACCGTCCGTTCCGACCCAGCTCAGCGGACTGTACCAGCTGCCCGAGGCGGTCAAGGTCATGACCCCGCAGGAGGTCACGGAGCCGGTGCCAGAGAGCGTGAGCCCTTCCTCGGGGGGTCGGGAGGGAGGGGATGTGGGTGGGGTGACCCCGAGTCCCCGAGTGACCCTCAAACGACCCATGAGAATTCGGATCAAAATGAGGCCCAAAGGGTTCCGCCCAGTCATAGATAAAAATCCGAGTTTCCCTCTTAGTCTTTCAAAAGGAAGTAGTGGGAATGATAGTGTTCAAGTAGTGCCTATTCGCAAACGGATTAAGATTATCAAGGTTCACAGAAACAGAAGACCCGGAAAGGTGGGTCCATTGAAAGTGGAGAAGTTTTCACGAAGGCGTATTACCCCGAGCTCTTTTTCGCCCAGGGAAAGGCTAAGTAGTTACGGGGTTCTTCGTTTTGCCTCAGAAAGCACATCAAATCCATCCATTGTCGGTCTCATTCCTAGCCCTACCATTGACAAAGTCACCCATACGTTGAATACCTCCCCTATTCCCACTCTTGGTGCGTTGGTAACCGCTGCAGTCGGTGGCGCCCACAATAATGTTCCTAACTTCAATTCTGTTAAATCCGGCACGCCTGCCTTACGCTCATCACGTATCACTTCTGCCCCTGCTCTGTCTACCAAGCTGAGAGCGACTCAAACCGTCATTGACGCTTCGGGCTCACCAGATCTAGGGACTGATCGTCCGCTCGCCTTGTCTTCCTTCGAGCATGCGAGTCCTCCAGCCCCCAGGACAGGAACGGTTAGGTCTCATGAGCCCCTGAAGCTCTCCATCGAGCCCCCACCCGTCTCTCCAGTCACTGAACCCTCCCCGCGGAGAACAAATGTTGCCTCGACCAAGAATGTCGCTCAGACCACAGGGGTGCCGAGAAAGACAGATTTCTCTTTCCGTGGTGCTGAAAGGGATAGAGGTTCTGAACATTATAGCGGCCGGACTAATGGCAGCGATGGGTTGTCCTCGAGCGGTAGTGTCAGGGCTTCATCGAAAGGTCCCGCCAGGACTTCCACTTCCGCAGCAAGAAATTCAAAGCGAGGGGGACCATCTCAGAGTAGGCGAAGGGGTCCCTCCCCGGGTCAGCAGAGGGGACCCTCCCGACCGGCACCCTCTCCGCTCTCTTCCTCCTCCACACCTGCGGAGAGCTCCCGTCCTCTCTCCATCTTCTTCGAGGACATGCACTACATCAACAAGGCGTCGGAGCCGGGATTCTGTCAGGCCTACTGCGGCAGTGAGGCCAGCGGGACGCGCATCATAGGTACGACTACAATCGCTCACTGAGACCGAGCTATATGCATTTGCCTCAACCTGTTTGACTTATTACGAGGAACGTGCTCAGAAGTGAGCGATATACGTCATGAAGAGTAAATTCAGTGGTAACAGCATAAGTCAACGGCCCGCTCGCCGTTTACTTATGAATATGATGTTTAATTAACATGTTTTTTATTGTGAGGGTGGATGCTACACGATCCAGTCTTTAGCTACAACCATGCATGCAGAAACTAGAAACTTGATGTGTCGTTATAATGATAGTACCGAAGATCCGACATTATTAAAAACCTTTTTTGCATTACATTACCGGCAATCCTTCCGCTTTAAGAACCACATATCCCAATCATATTTTAATGCGGATGTCATTCATCACTGATCGATCGCTATTGGCGTCTAACCGGCTGTCATCAGCACTGACTGTGAATGAGCTGCAGTGGCTCTGCTGACTCGTGCAGGGGATGCGGCTCTGATATTGGACTTTATTCCACTCTATCATAGAGGCAGTTCTTTTTCTTTCTGCTTAATTTTTTAGTTTTCCTACATGCCGGGGTATGTCTTAAGCACAGCACGAGCCGGGCAGTAAAACTATGACCAAGAAACTGTCGGTGTCAAAATGCCATGTTATTTGATAGGCCGGGCAGGAAACAAAAGTTTACTGCCCGAGTTTACTGCCCAGGGCAATGACCTCTAAACTACAGTTTATCGCATTAGCCCAGAGGTATAATTGACAGGGAAGGTATATTTGACATCATTATTGCATGATATTTGCCGCGTACAATTAGAAAACTAACATTTTTTGGTAAAAATATCTGCTCTGCTTATCAAGGGTTTTGAAATATTTTGTATTGGTTACAAAGCCGAAATTATGGTAAGATGTGCGCCTAGGTAATCGAAATCCGTTATCGCTTGTTGTTTTATCTTCGTTTGATATGACCACTGATACCTTGGGCCCAAGTTATTGCGTTATTATTTGACAGTTGTAGTCCTTTCCTCGAAACAAACATGTAAAATATGGAAAATATAATGTATTTCACGAAAGTTTAGCCATATAAGGGCATCAACAAAGTACCTACGATTACATAAATAAAGAAAAGATTCTTGCAAGAACACTGGAAAACTCACGTTAATCACTAGGAATATTATGCATTCTTCTTGTTCTTATGTCGTGGCAAATTATTCATGTATTATGTTCCTTGGATATCCAGTTGTTGTGCCATTCTGAGTTGATATTTTCAGACACGATTCTTTTTGAAGTAAGGTGTTTTGATGCATTTTCTTCTATCAATTTCCTCTAAAGCTTTATCCACAGCAGTAGTGCAACCACTGTTAGGAAATTATCAGGGCCTCTCCTCTAAGGATTTTTCACTGGGTGGGCAAAATGTTCGCTACTCCCCTGCCCAAGGGTGGATCCAGCCACTGTTTTGGGGTTCAACCAATTTCATAACCTGTTACCGGGGGGGGGGGGGGGGGGGCGGGGGTGAGGCGAAATAAGCAGTGCCGTTATTGGAAATAAGATGATAGTTTGCAAAGTTAACGTTTGTCGTATGTTTTATGGTTAGCAATGCTCGAGCGATTCGTTCCAGAGTTACATGTAAAGCCCTCTGCAAACTGCGTGGTAGGTAGGTATTCTTATTCGGTATTCTTGCTATTTTGACAATGCACCAGTTTTTGTGACCTTGTGACCTGACCTCGGACACTGGAACCTAAAACTCCAAGGCCACGTGACAAACAGATGCTCCAAGTCGTGTCTTAAATTTGGTAGCGCTACGTGCTATAGAACTCACGCTATCAACGAAAAACTCTGGCATTCGGTTGCCGCTAAACTGTTAGTCCAATTTTCCCCTGACCTTGTACCGGGTTTGTGACCTGGTGACCTGACCTGAAAAGACTAGAGACCTGAACTTTTCAGGACAAGTGCCAAAAGGTTGCCCCAGAGGGTATGCGAAATTTGAGCGCCGCCGTTTTTACGTTATTTGTGAAAAACCTTAGGGGGTGCAATGTGCATCAACCCCCCTCATCGGGCGAGGGCTAACTAACATAATACATTGTAGTAAAGGCTACCCGAACCGGTAATGATTCTTGCTTATTTGTTCAGCTCAGCCGTATTTAGAGATTTGGCTGGCTTTGTCCATGAATAACAATATCGGCAGGGGCGTAGCCAAGGGGGAGGGGCCACGGGGGCAATGGCCCCCCTCCCTTGAGCGCAAAACGCGCCATGGGAGAGCCCCTCAGGCCCCGGGATATTTTTTCAAACACTGGATAAAACGTCTTTTACTCGGAAGAAAATTGATATCGAAGTTTCATTTCTCTGGCCTTCTGATGACCCAATGGGCCCCTGCACTCATCCGATGACCCCCGGTTTTCTGGGGCCCCTGGTCGCCTAGGGGGCCCCGGTCGCTTGAGGGCTAGTCGCCTGGGGGCCCCTGGTCGCCTGGGGGCCTGGTCGCCTGGCCCCTGCCCCCTGGTCGCCTGGAAGAACGTTTGTCACCTGCAGTGGCATAGCCAATGAGGGGGCCAAAGGGTCCATGCCCCCCCCTGGAAGCCAGGGGTCCTTATTCTATAGGGGCCCCTGGCTGACACAGTGGGCCCTTGGCGACGCAAAGGCCCCTGCGGCAGATCCTTTGACACAGCTGAGTAGTTATACTTTGGCCAAGAGAGCCCCAATTTTAGAGCCTTGGGGCCCTATTGAAACCAGGGGGCCAGTTGGATGGGATGGGTCCAACTTGGGTCCAACGGTGTGTAAACAGAATCAATGCGTTCCGACTGTTGGTCTGACCCTATATCGGTTTGAGGGAGCTCGGATCGGATCCACTGTCGATTTGAGGGGGCCCTATCGGTTTGAGAAAGCCCTCAAATGCCCTGAACGGGTCCTTAGTTTGTCTAAGAGAGCCCTCCGTCGGCATGACTGGGCCTCTGCAAGTGCAAGGAGGGCTTTTGTCGGTCTTAGTGGCCCTTAGGCGGCTTATATGACCCTCAGACGGCTTACGAGGCTCTCATGCGCTGTAGGGGCCTCTGACGGTCTGAAGAACCCTCATCCGACCTACGGGCCCTCAGACCGCCCTCAAAACCGACTGGCGACTCTATGAAGCTATTCGTGGGCCTATCTAACAGGGCCCATGGACTGCTTACCCCCTAAGTTCTAATATTTTTGTTAATAAATATTTTTTCCTATTTATTTGGGCCCCCTCCAAAAAATATTGGATGCAACCAGATGGCTTTTTGGATTTTGAGGGGGTTATCTTGGGCCCCCGTGCGTTTGGCCCCCTCCTTGAGGAAATCCTGGCTACGCCCCTGAATATCGGGCAACCAGAAAACTTTTTTGACCTTCAAACAGCATCCAGTTTGCTTAAGACCAGAAAGGTAGTACCGGACGTCCGGCCGGACCAGAATTTTTGCATTTGCTTCTGGGTGGGCAAATCGACGCCACTGGGTGGGCAATTGTGGTGACTGGGTGGGCATTTGCCCACCCAGTGGGTATGTTAGAGGAGGCCCTGGAAATTATGGACAAAACAATTGTATAAAAGTGTCACCAAAACCTGTACAAACTACTTAGCAGGTATGCGGCATGTAGGAAAAATCTTACTGACCTCAGCCGTACGAAATTATTTGGAAACTCGGTTTGCAAAATTTGACTCCGGCCCTCGTGCTTCGCACTCGGGCCTACGTCAATTTTGCAAACCTCGTTTCCAAATAATTTCGTCGGCCCGGTCAGTAATATATAATCTTTAATCGGCTGTCGCTTATCGATAACAACTACCATTATTCCTATCTAGTTTCGTCTAATAGCTTCGGATTTCTTAGTTAGATAATGTTAGAACCTCCCAAAAATACTCAGTTCAACTCTTCAGCTCCCGCCGTCTAAGTCTCCCTGCTTTAACTCACCCATTCCTCCCTCCCTCCCTCCCTCCCTCCCTCTCCACCCGCAGAGACGAAGGCGGGCCGATGCCCTGCCATCCGCCCCGGCTCGTACCGCGGCGACTGCCAGGACGAATGTCGCTACGACTCCGAGTGTCCGCGCCAGCAGCGGTGCTGCAATAACGGCTGTGCCTCCGTCTGCCTGAATCCCGACTTCAGGCGCACGTGCGACCAGCTCACCTGTCCGCCGGGACATGTGTGTGTGGATGGGGACAGCAGTCAGGATGCTGTCTGTGTTGATACCGGTAAGTAGTGGGGTAGGGAACGGAACAACTGATAGGGGGCACTTAAAGAAATGAAGTTTTTTCCCACAACTATCGATGCTCTGGACACCTATGTTGAGTTATTTTCTTGCATTGCTATCACCAAAGCGAAAAAATACTTCAAATAGGAGACGCTAATTGGAAAATCTGTACTGCCTGGGCATATTTTTCAATAGCAAGCTTCGTTTCCAGTCGAACTGGTTTTCAAGTTCGACATGATTACTGCCATATATCACTATCACTATTCACGATTATGATTTTCACCATGGCCGTCATTTCCTCCTCCTCCCCAGCTCCGAAGGAGACCGGTCGCTGTCCGTCACCCTCCCTGTGGGACGCTCGGACCCGCTCCTGTGAGGAGCAGTGTCAGTACGACTCACAGTGCAGCGGGGACCAGCGCTGCTGCAGTAACGGCTGTGCTCTGGTCTGCACTGCCCCCGACACGAGGAAACTCTGTGATGAGATCAGCTGCGAGCCGGGCACGGCCTGTGTGGAGAGTCCCACGGAGGATGCCCAGTGCTTCAGGACAGGTGGGTGCCGGATGCAAGGGTTGTGACGACTTGTGAGCTGAGGAAAACAGACTTGAAGCTGGAGGGGAGATCAGCTTTTGTTGCGCGGATAAAATTTCATGCATTTAATTTAACCCGCGAGTTGCTGGGGGGGGGGGCGTTAAACGCCCCCACTTTTTTCGCCGGGCCATAGCATAAAAACGGCGCGCCTGCGGCGCGCCAAATTTTGGGTACCTGTAGGGAATTGATTGAAGTTTATTGTGACAAAGTTTCAAAAAAATCGGTCGGAAAATTTTTGAGATATCGAGGTTTTAGTGACGTCATGATTTCTGAGTTTTCGACCAAAAACGGCATATGTTCAAAAAATCATATAAAATCACAGAATAGACATATAAACATGTCATAAACGCCATTAGACTGCCAATACCATGAAGAATGAAATGGCTATCTTCGATTATTGATTATCGTTCCGCATTTTCCAAAATCTTGAACTGAATCTTAGCAATTTCTCGTGACTACTTCACGACCATGATACATGAATTTCTTAAATTGAACTTTTTTAGCCAAACACGTACACATATGATAAAATGAGTGTCACCATCGTGTTCTACGCCCCAAATCACCCATAAAACATGTGTCACAGGCTGCGAATATCAGTTTTGATTTTCGAGGATATGTGCCTGCCCGGTTGACCTGACCTTGACCCTGACCTATGCTTGACTGACCCCTGCATGGAGCTGACACTCTTGTAGGCCTTATATGATGGATTGTGCACCGTTTTGACAGAGTTTATGACGAGAGGCGCCCATTGCGAAGTCCTGAAGTCCATGCTACTGAAAGCCCGATTTCAGGTGTTTGACCTGACCTTGACCTGACCTGTGACCTCAAAATTCAACTTAAAAGTACTCATCTGAAGCGTCTCGTCGCGCTCTTTCGTTTGCCGCCTCGTGCGTTTCGCTGCGCCTATTGGTTCTCGAGTTATCGGCTGGGGGCGTTTAACGCCCCCCCCCCCCCAGCAAACGGTGGGTGGCGAAATACCCCAGCAACTGCCGGGTTAAGATCATTTTCTTATAAACGTTATTAATAAATTGATGCTGTTGCATTACGTCACTGTATGTATTGGCAACGAACTTTTTTAATTGTCTTCACTCGATTGGTTTCGTTTTCAGATGAAAAGTTTGGCCTGTGTCCGAAGCTGCCAGCCACTGGCTCCCTGGGCGGCGGCTGTCAGGACACCTGTCGCTATGACGCCCAGTGCGCCGACAACACCAAATGCTGCAACAACGGCTGTGCAAGCGTCTGTCTGGCGCCGAGAAAGCCCGACTGCGAGACCACCCAGTGCAGGGTGGGATTCCGGTGCATGCAGCGGAGGAACGGAGCTCCCTACTGCGCAGCCATTCGTGAGTACCTTCACTGAAAGAAAAAAATACCACCCTAGTTAGTTTTTGGGTGGTGGTCATATTTTGAACAGCCTTTTACTTATGGTAAACCAGTTTACGATCCAAATACTAGGCCCAATATCAAAGGAATACTATGCAACTACCAATGCTCATCAAAATACCATGGTCTTAGTACGGTAATATTTTTTCATCATACTACCTTGAAACTAAAGCATAACTAATAAGAAACCAAAGCTCTACTAACGCTAGTATTATCCTGGTACCGCCTACTAAGAAAAATACCACCCTAGTTAGTTTTCGAGTGGTGGTCATATTTTGAACAGCCTCTTACCTATGGTAAACTAACTTACGACCCAAATACTAGGCCTAATATGAATGTAAAACCATGTGAATACCAATGCCAGTAAAAATTACCATGGTATTAACACGGTAACTATATGTCGTCATACCATGCCCAAAAACCCACGTGATACTAGCACGAAACTAGGACTTTACTATCGTTAGCTACTCCCTGGTAATGCTTACTAATGACTTATCATGGTAAAACCATCCTTTTGTCATCTGGATACCAGCTTTGCTTTGCTGGCCAACCATCGTAAAACAATAGTTTACTATGTGACATTTATTGTGATATTACCAGTCGGTTAACAGGATCTTACTAGTCATCAACCAGCATGCTTCATATGCTGTGCTTTAGCCTATCCATGCCAAATTTGTTTATCATTACGACAGCCACTTACTGATGCACAACAGCATGCATGACAGCATCTACCTAGCAGTCGACAAAGCAGCTCTTCACTTTTCCAAAGCATCTACCTAGTAACCTACATGAAATATTTCACACATAAAAAGCATTTGGCCACAAACAAAGTTACGTCTGCACATAACCAAACAACGCGCATGAACAACAATTATTACAGTTCACTTTATCATCACAATGCAATCGGTCTCTTTTCACACAATCGTTGAATGTCGCCCTTCCAGCGATTTATCACGCAACACCTTCTCCAAGGGCATTGGTAGCCATATACCGAAGGTTCGAACTTCGAAAGTCAGCTCTGGAAAAGAGCAGGCATTGATATAAGATAAACCAATGGAAAGATTGATTGTGTGTGCTGCAGTGACACTCTATCTCCTACCCCTCCCACCTTGACTCGCAGTGTCCCGTGACCTAGCTCCCAGTTTGATGAAACAAGGATTTAAGATAAGTTGTTTTAAAAAAATGGCAGCATCTAATAGAACAGGGGATTTGTAGGGTGAGGAATTTAGCAAATTTGGGACATTAGGCCAGAGGCTGGTTCAGGTAAAATGCCCTATAATGAATTAATTGCCATGAGGTGCAGTGTTGAGTGTTGGCAATAATTCAAAAATTCTACTCTTAACCAGCGCCCCACTGGGGTATGTTCTGTAACGCACTCCACTGGGGGAGGCGGGGGCTATTTATAGAACCCCCCCCCCGCTCCAACTCCGAAACTACTGGGCCGATTGTCAAAACTGAAACGGCGTCTGATAGCCCTGGAAAAACTGTCGAGCAAAACCTAATTTTATTGACCTCGAGATCACCGTTGACGTCACAGGTCAGATCAAAATAAAAATTAGCAACGTTTTGGCTTGTTAACCCTCCCCCGTATAGGGGGGGGGTCGAACGGACTCCCCCTCGGTTTTTCGCGAATACCTCGCGTAAAAAGCGGCCGACCGCAACGAAGCTTTCAGTACCCTCGAGTTATAATCAATTTTACACCTACCCTAAAAAATGTAATGGCCCTGACTAATGACCTTTGACCTGTGACCTACTTTTCGAGACCATGTTTGGCCGGAATCGCGATTCGGCGTATGTCGGCTCGCATTTGCCGCGCGTTTGCAGTCCTTTCGTGGTTTCAAGCGTTCAAACATGGGATATGATGCTGCTCCCATGCATTAGGGTGGATGTCAAGGTCACCAGAAGGTCAGGTCAGTTCATTGACCTTTGATGACCTCGGTTTACTTTTTCGAGTTTTATCAGCATCTTTCTAGGCTAGTTTTTTTAGCTGATTTCGAATTTAACAACCATATATGAACATTTACGAAGTAGTTTTGGTGCCTTCGTAACATGTTACGAAGCTGTCAGAGGCGGTTGCCACCTAGTGCACCTACTACGAATACCCGGCAAAACCCTTACTGGTTGACCTGACCTGACCTGACCCGACCTGGCCTAAATGCATGAAGACATCATCTATGATCATAGCTAACATGATATTCGTGAGCAGTTCCCTAAAAAACCCAATAGCAGCCACGTTTTACGACGTTCTAACAGGTCCCAGTTTTCCCCACTTTTGGGTCATTGACCTGACCTGGAAGGTCAACCGATGACCTAGGACCGACGACCTAGGATAAAATTGGGTACCATCGGCTTTCTCTCGTCACGGGCAGCACGCTCGTTTTTTCCGCGAAGCTCTAGCTCAATCAGGGGCGAAACGGCAAGGAGGGGGTTCAACGGACCCCCCCTTAAACGTTCGTGGCTGAAAAACACCAATACGGGCGAGGGTTAACCCCCACCCTACTGTGGGGAGGGCTATTCATAGCCCCTCTCGTGTTTACGCAATATCTTTAAAACCGCTGGACGTATCAAAACAAAGCTTTTAGGACCTTCGGCTGCATCAATTTATTTGATACCTTGTGCACTAATAAAATTTTCGTAGCTACTATAGATCGGCCGGAAATGACGCCAGAGTGACATCATGTTCGGCCGATTTTGATGCAAAGCATTGAACAACGGTAATCGCTCTCAAGATCTGAGTTTTAACCCGGCAAGCGGTGGGCCTCCCGGCTACCTTCCGCGCGGTGGGAGGGGGGGGGGATTTTTGACCCCCCCCCGAATCTCCGAAGCTACTATGACGGATCGGTAAAATTTAAATGGCGTTCGATAGCCTTGTTAAATTTGTCGAGGGAACTTCAATTTCATTGACCTCGGGGTCACCGATGACATCACAGGCCAAGTCAAAGATAAAATGTTTCACCGTTCACGGGTCTTTTAAGGAATGCGCTGCAACATCGAGTAAAGGGCATTTTGTCAAAAATCAGCGATAGGGCGTGAGTTGCCTATTATACGAGCATATGTTGCTATTGGAGGTCACTGATAATACCAGGTCCGATCACCAAGGGTCAGCACATGAACCTATCTTTACTAAGTAGGGTTGTGCGATGCATGTTTTATGGCCAATTTTTCATATTCGCCTCAATGGTGTTGGTTATAAGACCATCAGGGACGGTTTTTTGGTCACTTTCTGGTGGAGGTCAGGTCAATGTCAGGTCAAAAAGGTCAAATTTCAGGTCAAAGTTGATAGTTTCGCATAAAATTGGTATTGATTCGATGCCACTCGTCACGGCGAGTCTAATGGTGGTCTTTGTTTTGCGCTTTGTGGTCTAGAATTGCCAAAATCGAGTTTGAAAATTTGACGTCATTAATTTTGAACAGTTTTTTTTTTGTTATAACTTGGCAAAAAGGAGTTATCGATCTAATACTTGGAATGTGAATAGAAGTCCATAGTGGCTATTACATATATTCCGTTTGTTTCGAAAATCGAAAAACTTTTGGGATTTTTTGGCTATTATATCTATTTCTTTTTATTTTTGGGGTCAACTTCAAAAACAAAATCGAGAGAACAGTATAGTAGCCCTGGTAATTCTACACATTTCATGTCTTGAACATTTTTATGCATAATCAAATTTATAGACCTGACAGCTCTTCCCGCGAAGCTTTTCTTTTGGTCGACAATGGCAGAAATGACGTCACTCCGACGTAGCGGCCAACTTATCATAGCCTTTGGAAAAAAAATTTGGTCACAATGTGCAAAAGGGTACTGAAAGTTTGGTGAAGATCGGCGCAGCGGTTCTGGAGATATATCGAAAAAAAACTAAAGATGGATGCAAAAAATGCCCCCCCCCCCCCCCACCGCCTTGAGGGTTAAGCTAGATCCTTTTTTTTGCATGGGTGGACTCTACAGGGCTACCAAACTGATTTCGGACTTTCGAAATGTTGAATATTTTGAAAATTATAAATATAAAAACTCAGAAATTGTATTTTTTATTTTTTTACATATACGTTTCTGAATGAAAAAAAGCAGAATATGACCACGTTTCCATGGGCATCACTGATCCGGATCAGTAAAAATGGATTAGCTAATCCAGTATAGTTAGACAATATATGAAAATGAAAATAAGGGATTAACTGATTATATAAGCCTAATCCACTTGGAATTATATCATGTAACGAAGAGTTCGAGAAATATAATACGATTTAAGTTTGCTGATCCGGATCAGTGATGCCCATGGAAACGGGGTCTATATGTGTTTGAACACATATGCGTTGAATGTATGTGAACTTCATCTGACAAACACCTTTTTTGTTGAAAAATGTCAACTTCAAAATTTGACCATTTTTGACCTAAAGTGACCTGACCTGACCTCAGCTATATTCAGCTAAAATGGCCTAAACTGACACATACAACACTGATTTCGATATATATGGCCTACATGAACCATAAAACATGTCTCACGTCACCGATTCACGATATAAAGCTTTCGTGACCTGGGATGAGATGGCCTTGACCTGAAAAATTCGAAGTACAAGTTCGGTACCCTCAGGTTATGTTACGCATATATTCACGAGTGTGCAAACAAAAAATGAGCCTGATCTGATTTGTTGGCCGGCGCCCAGAGTGCCAAGACGCTGATATTTTTACTTTGACCTGACCTGTGACGTCATCGATGACCTCGAGGTCAATGACATTAGGCTTCGCTCAACAATATTTCCAGGGCTACCAGGGGCCGTTTGAATTTTGACAATCGGCCCAGTAGTTTCGGAGTTAGGAGCCCCCCCCCCCCCCACTGTAACGTGCTGTAACGTGCTGTGGGGCGCGTTAGAGCACATACCCCAGTGAGGCGTGGGTTAACAAATAAAAAAACACGTTGATTTCCGACGCTGGGAAATGCCCGCAATGATACCCACCCCACCACCCTCCCCCTACCCGGTCCAACAGGGTCTCAAGGAAATTCAACAACATGAACCGAAACAAAGGCTGCGATCTTTGCTGGAAATGGCACTCGTGAGATAAGTATTATTATGCTGAAGATACAACGACTTACTTGTTATTTCCGAGTATCCTCCACCGTCAGCTACGCTAACCACCCACACAATCACCGTTCAAATATTTAAAACCACGGAGCACCTTCACAACGCCGGCGCGCGGCCGGAACTGACATGGCGGCGCCGCTGCAGCAGAGTCAGACGCACGTGGATTGTTAGTAAGGGTGTAGTGTTGTCATGGTGTTGCCATGGTATACCTTACCATAGCAGCAGAAGCACACCCAGGGAACTGTTGCAAGAAATTTCTGGCCTTTCGTCCATAAAACTATTAATTGCTCAGGGTCTCAGCTAGTCCTTGGATGACGCTCCTTCCAACATATCAAAAATTGGCAAACACCTCTATGGAAAGGAGGAGACTTGATCGCCGAATTCACCTGCTGGATCCGCCCGTGGAAAGGTTGATTTTACTATGGTAGGGAATATTAGCTTACGAGGGTATCTACTAGCCTCAGGTGGTTACCACCTTGTAAACTGGGGTACAAAACCACCCCTGATAAACGTAACCATGGTAATATCAACATGTCAAGGCAGGATAGTATTCAGCACCATAGTAGGCTGGTAGTAATATGATGGTAGGCTGATGGTAAAATTTACCAAAGCTAGTAACTTAGTAAATTGATGGTAAAAACTTTTTTCAGTGTTCCGGGGACGTTAGTGGGGTTTCGGGGAGCACACATGCGTACGGCCGTACGGCCATCCTTACGGATGTGCGCGGCACGAACACCTGATTCTTCTCACGTCTGTTCTTGGCTGGATTGGGCTTCCGTCCGATTCCGTCCTCCTCAGTCACAGATCAGAAAGTCTGGAAGTGTTCTTTGGTAGCTGAGAGACGGTGTGTATTTTCTGCCAACGGGATTGAGCATTGTGCTCAATTACTAGGTGCACATAGTAGATAGTACGGCATGCTGGTAGATGATACTTATCAATGCACCAGGCACCTTGCACGGTTAGCTCGAGCACTATGCAGCTAGATTTGCATGTGTTTCACTCAAAACTTTTACTTAATCAGCGATGTCAGTGCCTAAAAAGACATTTTTACACCTTAAAATTCACTTTTTATTCTTGATATCACATTCTTTTGTATTCACAATTGTTCCATTGATTAAAAATTGTAACTTACTCACAGGCACAGTGTAGATATCTGCCTGTTGAATTAGTGATTTATAAAACAAGTTGAAGTGTGTTAAATTAGTTTCAAGAACATCTTGGAAGTATTAGGACAATACTGTCATTGGCTGCCATTTGCATTTTGTTTTCGGCATAACATCAATATTCAATATATCTCCCCTAAATGAACAGTAATTTCAGAACATTTATAATCCCTTATAGGTAGCATTTTTATGGCAATTCAGTCGGCTATTTTTTGCATGAGTGATATCTAAGATTTCTTTACTCAACAATCTTCAGTAGTAGTTTCGCATGATCACTGCACGCGGTGCATGTCTCCCCTGCACTGTGCACTAGTGGTACACTGCACTCGCACCTTACACCTCTTTCCACCGCTCTTTTAGCTGGCGACGGAACATCAGAGAAGTACGGAGGCATCGACGGCTACTATCCTCACAATCCCGCCCGCTTTGACATGACTGACTCTTCCGATCGCATTAAGGGAGCTTTCGGTACCTGGGGTGGCAGCTATCTGCCTCCCTGGAAGGAATTCTCCCCTGGCTTCTATGCAAACGGATCGGCGATCCCCCCGGGATCTCCTGGTTTTGACGACTTTACCGACTTTGGTCCCTATGACCCAGCGCTTCTCGGCGCTGCCGTGACCGACGACGGAACTGGTAATGACACTTTGCCACCGTGGCTAGACGACAAAGATGGACTTGGACAAGCTGCCAACGACAAGGTGCCCACTGTCTCCCCTTCACCTCGTGTATCAGCACAGACTGGTCCGTTAGCAAACGTGGGGAAGGCAGTCAGAAAAGGTGTGACCCCACAGACAGGGGTAACAGCGACGACGACACAAAAGACCAACCAAGGACAAGGAGTTCTTGAATCGAGCCAGGCTCGGAAGCAGACTGGAGGAGGAAGTGGCGATGGCGATACTTCGCCCACATCTCCTGGCGATTCTGTAGTTGGCAGAAGTGGCGGCGGGGCGAGGGGATCGGATGACGTGCTAGCGGGCTCTGCTGGTGGAGCTGGTTCAGGCAGCAGCGGAGGGGACGAAGGTCTCGAATCAGGAGTCAGTCGCGGTGGTTTTGGCTACAGGAAGCCTTTGAAGAGCACATCTGGATCCGGATGGGAGAGCGGTGCCTTGGGATCCACGTCGAGCTCTGGTTCTGGTAGCGGATGGGAAGACTCGGGATCTCCGCCTGACTATTATGGTAGCGAAATCGGAGAATCGTCTTCGGGGCTCATAGTCATTCTGCCGGGCTCTGGGAGACAGGATTTCGGTGGCAGTCAAGATGATGTGCAATCAGAAAGATCCGGGGTCGGTGGAGGTGTGAAAGAACAAGCTCCATCTGCGTCGGTTAGTGGGAGTTCTGGCAGTAGCTGGGGAGACGATGAACTGCCCTCAGTGGGAAGCGTCCGCAAGTCGTCTGGCTCTGGCTGGGCGGATGGCGAATTTCCCGTATTGCCAGGCTTCAACATAGACCCGGACTTTATGGGATATGTGAACAGACGACCGACTATCGAGTTCCCCATCCGCCGACCCACCAAACCTCGTAAGGATGCTCAAGTAACTGGAGTTGATAGCACAACAGGACCAGGGACAAGACCTAGTGATGGTAGACAAGGAAGCGGTGTCGGGTCTCCACCTAGGAAGGCAGGTGACACACCTACTGCACAAACACCAGGCATCGTGGGATCAAGGCCAGGTGACCCCATTGGGCCCTCAAAGGCAGGCGCAACGGGCAGCTCACCCGTGCGAAAACCCGTCATTGCTGGTGGAGTCGGCAGGAAACCAAGACCTGACTCTGGTGTCAAACAACCTGAAGGACTCGGCGGTGGTCCCGGCAGATTTGAAAATACTAGGTCGCCAACGGACAGCAGAAGGAAAAAGATAGCGGAGGGAAGTAAAACATCCACTCCTGGTGAAACTGCTACGTCTGTTAGCCGAGGTGAAACCTCAAAATCTGTTGCAGGTAAGCCTTTACCGCTGGGTGGAGGAGACAGGTCGCCATTGGCTGATAATCGTGCCAAATTCAGACCCACTAATGGCCCTTCTAGCGTTGAAGGAGATGTTCAAAAGCCAGAGTCTGTTCGAGGACGGCCCTCAGCTACTGGAATCACAAGACCAGGAACTGCTGTTGGTGGCACACGACGAGTGCAAGGAAGCTCGCCCACTGATTCTACTGGCAGCAGAACAACACCTCTTGCACAAACATTTGGTGGCACTCGCGAAAAATTTGAGGATAACGCGAGAAGGCCTATTCTTGGCGGAGAATCGCAGACACCAGGAAATGTCAACGCTAAAACTCCATCATCGACTGGTGTTCGTACGAGCGATCCCATGCCAGTTGAGGGTGGTGGAATGCCTGCAGAAGCCGGAAACCGAAGACGACCATCTGGAGGAAGACCTATCGACCGAGGGCAGGCACCCGTATCCGATGGAGAAAGGAAGAGAGTCAGCACTGGGGTAGATGAGACCGGTGGAGCAGAGGGCAAGCCTAGTTCTGGTTCTGGAAGCAGAATTGCTGGATTGCCGAATGGACGACCTGGTTCAATCGTTGGAGACAAGAAAACATCAACTAGTCCTGCACCACAGAGATTAGGGCCTGCAGGCGAAAACAAAGCTGCCTTAGGTGGAGCGAGAAGAAGACCTGGCTCATCTGCCGGTGGCCTGTTGGAACCAAACAGACCAGGCTCTGCAACAGGAACGAAAAATGGTCTTGGAAAGCAAAATAAATCTGACTCGCCGGACGCGACCTCGTCAAGAGTTACAACTACGCCAAGCAATGGAAGAAAACCGGCTGCATTTGGCAGAAAGCCAACATCTCAGGATATTGATTCCACGTCTGCTTCGAGAGGGCCTGTTGTAGGCCTAGCGCCTGGCACAACACGGGTGGATGCGAGCAGCGCTGGTCCCACATCTGCAGGAAGAGGGTCTGGTACTACTCGTCAACCGGCTGATGCTTTCAGTGGCAGAAAAAGGCCGGCGATTGCAGATGTTGATAGACCAAGTGGTGGCGGTGAGCCAACTGCTAAAGTACCAAAACCTGGCATTGGAGCTCGACAAACATCCTCGAACGAAGGAAAGACAACTGATAGGAAAACAACAGCAACCTCCAGTCGAAACCCAACAGGAAGAGTCAAATCGCCCGCTTCTTCGTCCCGATTGCCCGCTGCTGGTAAGGGGACACCTGAGATCATTGGTGGAAAACTGGGGACTAGTACGAGTAAAAGGAATCCAGATCCTGCCATCGATTCAAGAAATCCCGTGGCAGCTGGTAAAACAAAAGCTTCTAAATCCACTCCGACACCATCAGGATCGACCGTCACGCGTGGAAGTGCAGAATCAACTAGCAGCTCCCTGAAACCATCTCCCGCTTCTGTTAGTATCGCTCCTATCCTTGATAATGCCAGGAAAACTGAATCTGCTAGCACCGTTGGTGGCATGCAATCATCTAATGGCAAACCTAAAACGCCTATCATATTGCCTGATATTGGGGATGGTTATTTGCCACCCACTTCAGAATTTGTACCACCCAAAACCGGCTATTATGGGCAGATACCATCAATTCCTTTTTCGATCCGCCGAACGCCGAATAAAGAACCTGGACCTCAGACGTCCACATCTGGGCCAAGCAGCAGCAGACCAGAATCTTCTATTACGGCAACAGGTACTTCTGTGGCGGGATCTGAAACCCCTAAGCAATTTGGAGGGAAAGCAGGGCCTGCAACTAGACCAAGTGATCCTCTACCCAGTACTACGGGCTCAACGTCTGCCACAGCAACGAGGGGGCCAGGGTCTGTGTTTGAACCCAGCGGGCCTATAACACCTAGTGCCGATGCTGGCCAAGCACCTGGGTCTTCAAGACGCGGAACAACGAATGCAATTTCGGTGTCAGGCTCTAGAGACCCAGGATCAGAAACTAGAACACCTGGGACTGTTGTTTCACCTGGACCAGGTATCAGGAAACCAGGCTCACCGTCAGATAGACCTAAAGCAGATAAAAGACCAGGATCTATCTCTGCATCTCGTAATCCGGAATCACCTAACAGGATTCCAGAATCTGAGCCTGAAAGTGGCAGACCTGTAAGCACAAGTGGGACACTAGGATCAACATCGGTATCTGTGAAACCTGGGACAAAGAGCAGAATACCATCAAATGAAAATAACGTTGACGGAGCTCGCAGACCCGGCCCAGGGAACAGAAGACCAGGATCCAACATTGGTACTGGAACGTCCACGAGACCTTCGAAACCCATTCTTGGAATCGGTAGGCCGAAACCAGATGATAGCAAACGGTCAGGAGATCAAGTGGGATCTGGTAATCCCAGAGCACCAAACAGAAGGCCGAGCCTGTCAAGGCCTGGGTCGACGGCGCCAGGCCTCGTATCTGAAGTTGGTATGCCAGAGACCATAGATAAAATCCCAACGTCTGTAATTGAAACTGGTAAACCTGGATCGTCGGGCTCGGAGACTGATTCTGTGCCTGGGTCTGCGAGGCCGGGAACAAACATAGGAATACCCGGGCCTCTTTCAGGAAATGATAAAGCTGGTGCTTCAAATATATTCCCCAAGGCTACATCTGGAAAGCCTGGAGCAAGCAAAAATTCAGCACGTGTAACGCCAGGCTCAGGGACAAACAGAAGGCCTGCACCAGTCCGCAAGACAACAAAGCCTTCTGGAGATGACCAATCAGGAATACAACCTGGATTGCCAGGATCTTCTGGTGGGATCACAACATCTGACTCGACAAAGCGTAGACCTGGATTTACGGTTGATAGCCCGAGAGGGGGCAATGACATTCCAGGCTCACTGTCAGGGACGGACCAACCTAAAACAAATAGAATACCAGGGTTTGTGCTACAGCCTGGAAAGCCTGGGGAAAGAACACCTGGATCCACCAGCCCTGGGTCAACCAGCAGATCGCCTGGCTCTGGTACCAGAACGCAAAGTCCGGGAACATCCGATAGAACGCCGGGGATTGTACAGAGCTCTAATAAGCCAAGTTCAACACGTGACGGAGGCCCGGGATCTGTTGTAGGTATTGGCAAGACCGGTTCATCAATCAAAACCGCGGAACCTGCATTTGGATCGAGACCTGGACTCACTAGCAATGCGGGAGACCGTACATCCGGACCAGTTCAGCCAGGAACAGCAAGTAAAACGCCATTGCCAAGTTTGGAGGCTATTCAGTCCGCGGCACCAAAAAGAACCCCAGAAGCTGTAACTGAATCCAGTAGCCCTGAAGCCGGGAGCAGGGCTCCGCTGCCGGGGCCTACCGCGGGAGTTTCTGGTAGACCAGTGACAGGCAACAGGTCCCCAGGGTCCTTTGGTACTCCTGACAAGCGAGGCCCGGGTCGTGTACCGGTATCGAGTAGACCCGAAACAGACAGGGTACCGGGACGCATTGGAACGGACAACTCACGTGCACCAAATCGAGTGTCCGTGCCTGCTAAAGAAACTGGTAAGCCTGAATTGTCAACAATCAGTGGGCAAAGGCCGGTATCTCTCAGGCCCGGAACAGCTAATAGGACGCCGGGATCCGTTGCCGGGAAGACAGAGACACCAAGCGAGGTGATCCAGGAAGCCGAAAAGTCAAAACAAACCACTCGTATCCCCGGATTAGGTGGGTCGTCTAAAAAACCTGGACCAACAAGCAAACTGCCAGGGTCTTCAGCTGAAATTGGTGCACCTGGGACAACGGGTTCGCTTGGATCAGTTGGAGGGAACAATAGACCTGGATTGTCAGTCAGAGAACCTGGCTCAGTATCGAGCAGGCCTACGGCAGGTAGAAGAACAACAGGTTCCGTTAGAGGAACCAATAAACCTGGGGCACCAAATACAAGACTAACATCTATCTCCTCCAATCCTGGATCTACTTCTACTGCAACGAGAGTTACAGCAGGCCCTCGAGAGTCTGCATCCGGCGTAAACACGCCTAGCTCGGTATCAGGAATTGGCAAGTTTGGAAGACCTAGAAGACCTGGCTCTGTTGCAGTGCCCAGTAAGTCATCATCAGGTCGTGTAACCCCAGGGTCCCCGTCGAATCCTGAAATAAGTGGATCCTTTGATAAAGATTCAGAAGCACCCAGAGTTGTATCTACTGGTGGAAAGAAAACAGAAAGTAAGGATCTTCCGGACATTGGAGATGGCTATTTGCCGCCAGACTCAGAGTTCACTCCCCCTAAGACAAGCTACGCGGGTCTTCCTCCGTCTTCTGGCAGACCTTTCAATAGAAGTCCGTCACTCCTGAACAAACCAGAAACATCGACCGATCCGAAATATGGTAACAGACCTGGACAAATAGTGACTTCGGCACAGTCTGACCCGAAATTGCGTCCAAATGCCGTTCCTACAGGTCAACGGATTCCTCCTCCAAGTCGTCAAGCAGGCGTTTTAAAGCGACCCATTGCCTCCAAACCTTTGCCAGAGGTTCCTGAAAAAGAACCAACGGGCCCTGATGGCCGTGGGCGAGAGCCCCCTAGAAGGACCACAGTTAACGGAAAATTACCAGGATCTTCTCAGCAAAAGATACCTGTCCCTGGCAGACGCCGCCCTATATCAGTTGGCAAGACAAAACAAGAGCCGAATACAAGTGTCGCCAAGCCTCTGCCTCAGCGAGGAACTGGAACAGCACCTCAAAGACGTCCATCACGGCCAGTAAGCCGCCGACCAAGTGTTGAACAAGGCTCTTCTGGAGATCCCAGCAGTTCTCAGACACCTGAGGTACAGCAGTCCTCTCGGGGCTCACTTCAGTCAGTTTCTGGACGACCAACAGCGGCGGACAGGCCTAGCGTCCGGCCACCAGCAAATGTGTCTCCTCAACGTGTGAGGCCTGGTTTGTCCAGTCGTCGACCAGCCTCCGGACCAGGCATCTCCGTACCTCGTCCTGTTGGTCAGGGTCCCGATTCTCCTAGCCAGATTGGTAGCAGTCGACCGAATTCCCAAACCTCACCACAACGGCAGACATCTCGGCCTACAAGCGGAACAGGGGGCCGGCCTAGCACCTTCCAAGCTGGGGGAGTATCTGGACCATTGCGTCCCCGCCCCGTTTCTCGTCGACCTGGGTCTGGTGTCAGTGAAGAGCCCAAACAAATAACTTCAGGTGGCTCCAGCCAACGGCAGCAACCGCGGCCGATCAATAGACGTCCAAGCAGCGCCATTGGCCAGGCCGCAGCTACAAAGCCCTCAGGTGATAAATTGCCGCAGATCTCGCGACCTGGTAGTCGTCAGCCAAGTCGCACTAGACCGACTGGTGTGTCTCAACCAACAGCGCTCAGTTCGGGCGAAAGCCTACGACCTCTTCCGGTAAATGGCCGTCCGAAGCCCACCGGGCAGAGAGGTGAGACGCCTGAATCATTGCCCACAAGGCCTCTGGGTGGAGATGGAACAGGCACCGCCCAGCCAAGTGGATCCGTAAATGAAGTTTCTCCACAGGGTCCGACGTCTGTTCCTAAGAGCAGACCTAGTTTTGGTAGGGTCCCCAGTTCCAGACCAAACAATCAGACATCGCCTCAAAGGCGGCCTTCTTCCCGAGCTCCAGTTAGTCGGTCAGGCTCAATCCAGACTTCCAGTGATCCGAAGCCAGCGGCTGAAAAGTTCTCCCCAGCACGCAGACCGCGCCCTGCTTACAGTCGACCAGCATCCAGCAAACCAGCTGATCCTAAACAAACGGCGATTCCCGAATCTCGTCCAGACCAGACAATTAACCCTGTTCTTAATCAGCCCAAAACTCCCGGGATTGCGGATTCATCCATATCGACATCCCCTCAGAGACGTCCTCGTCCACCTTACTCGCAACCGATCACTGGCGTCCAAACGGACTCGTCCCAAACAAAGGCAGGTGAATCTCCTGAAAAGCAACCCGTTGCTGCCATCCGTCCGTCATCCTCTGGAGGACAACAAAAGCTTTCTTCGAAGCCTGAAACGTCCCCGCAGAGAAAACGACCTCGGCCTGCCTACAGTCGCCCGAGCTTGCCAAGACAGCCAAGCTTTCCCCAGACTATAAGGGGTCAATCCCCTGTCAGCCAGAAGCCCGGTAGTTCCAGCCGTCGACCGATTGTTTCAACCGAGGGACAAAGGACAGGTGATCTTAGCCGAAGACCTTCCACCACAGGACAGTCTGAATCTCCGAAATCTGAGACTGATGCAGCTGTTCGACCTGACGTTCCCAGGAGAAGACCCGGTGCTGCTGCCATTCGAAGGCCGATTGCCACAGGACAGGAGCCCGGTGTGCCCAGCCGGAGGCCTATCGCAACTGGACAGGCTGGATCGCGTGAAACGGAGGGAGATCGGGAAGAGAAACCTGGTGCTCCTGTCCGAAGACCTTTTGTTACAGGAACGACTGGATCACCCGAAATAGAGGGAACTCGGGGACAAAGGCCTGGTGTTCCCGGCCGAAAACCTGTTGTTTCGGGACAAACTGGGTCACCCGAACTTGATGAGGGAACTCGGGGACAGAGACCTGGTGTTCCTAGCAGACGACCTGTTGCCTCGGGACGACCTGAGACATCCGGAACTGTGGGAGATCAAGTACAGACACCTGTTTCTCCCAGCAGAAGGCCTGCCTCCACAGAACAGGCGGGCTCGCCTGGAACGGGGGGAAATCAAGGACAGAGACCTGGTGGTTACAACCCAAGACCAGTAGCCACAGGACAGAGTCCTAGTGTCCCCAGTCGGAGACCTGCAAGACCTACTGCTGTGGAGCAAACTGGATCACCTGGAACAGAAGGAAGCGTTGGACGGAGACCTGGTTCTCCCAGCCGGCGTCCCTCTAACGGACAGCGCGTCTCGCCAGTAACAGATGTAGAAAAGCCTGGAGTCAAAATTTCCCGTTTTGACAATATACTGCCCGGTCCAACTATTCAGCCCGTGTTGGTGGGCTCAACTGACAGCCAGAATCTCGAGCCGACACCCAACAAACAATCATCTCGACCAGATCCGAAGGTAAGTTCGCGAAATCAGACCTCTGTTACTGATAGCAAGAGACCTGGGGCTACTGGGCAGACCTTCCCATCGCGCCCTGTCTCTGAGAGACCTAGGAGACCTTTGGGACGCCCCGACAGACTACCATCTACCACTGAGACAGGACGTCCTGACAAACGACCGACTGCCACTGAGACAGACTCAACTCGGCCCTCAGTGGGCGGAACTCCGCCACGGCGACGTCGACCCCTCGGCCGACCTCAGCCTGGGTCCCCCGGACAGACCGTATCGCCCCGACCGACTTCAGTAGGACAACCAGGACGACGACCTTCTCAGACACAGACGTCTCGCCCCGTGGACCGACAGCCTACGGACAACAGACCAGTAAAGACATCTCGACCGGTAACGACTGCCTCAAGGTCATCGACGACGACTCCGCTGCGTCCACCCAGTCCTTTCTCCTTCCGTCCTAGAACGACTGCCTCAAAGTCATCGACGACGACCCCGCTACGTCCACCGAGCCCTTTCTCCTTCCGTCCTGGAACCGTCGACATCGTGCCGAGCCTGGTGTTCAGCATGCTGCCTCCCAGCGAGGAACCCTTCAGCGGCGTCCAGCCTGGAGGATCCAGTGGTTCCAGTCCTGGAGACGTCGGTAGCGCCAGACCCCGAGATCCAGAAAGCGTCGGTCTCGAAACACGCGCACCAGAGCCCCTCAATCCGTCGGTCATCAAGGCGCAGAACGAGGGATTCTTCGGCTATCTTCCCCCACCGCCGTAGCTTACAGAATATGGACTGCTGCTCCCTTCTGGTTTCCTGAGTGTGGGTTTGCGGTAGTGCGCACTTGGTTTAAATTCGCATCCCGGGATACAGTATCGAAGTCCAGGTAGTGTAGTCAATATGTAATTAGTCACCTGTTTTCTATGTTAGTGTTTTGAGATAGGCGTGCCTTGTTAGAGATTTCCTTGTTCATCTTCGTTGGGTGTATTGAATTAGTTGTGCGCTAACATAGCCAAATAAATAACGTCATGATATTACACATTTTTGTTGAGCTGCTTCATAGATAACCTATCGATTCATAATAAATGAGTGGTGGACATCGTAAATATTTGTTTCGAAGTGCCTAAGTAAGCACTGACTGACCCCACGTAAGAAACGAGCATACTCTGCAGCAAAAAGGTTCCAGCATAATCAGGCTGATGAATGAATAATTGAAACTTTTTAGGGAAAACGGCAGAGGTAAACGTAACATCATTATGCGCATTGTGCATAGCATAACAGCATGATCATAACAACTATGAGGAATTAATTGGTATGGACCGCACTCAACATCAATATCGACGTTTTGATAAAATTCAGACCTACTTGGCCTTATGTTATTAGAATAATTTACCCAACATTCCACATGCTAGGCTGCGTTTTTTTTTTTGTCTTTTATGCATCATGACATTGAATTCACACGAGTACGACCAATTACATCTGAGCGGAACTGATTTGTTGGCCTCTGGCTGTTGCGGCTGCTGGGCAAGATGATTTACTGGTAAGTTGTGCACCCACCCGAAGGTTGTTGGGTACCTCACTCGCGTCACTGGGTTTCGGCGCGCCTCAGGCATGCTTACCGGGATGTTGGGTGGTCTGTTCCCCTGTTTAGCCTCATATTGCATGACCTTCCACGGGATTAAGGTAATGACGCATATGGTCGGGCACGTGGGATGTGATTGCCAGCATAATGAGAATGTAAGGGGTGATGTTTTGTGGGTACAAGTTACCATCAACAACGGATCAATAATTGCAGGCTATCGTATATGCATACTTTCAGAAAATAATATGTCATCTGACAACTGGACATGTATTTTTCCATTGCAGCCTGCAAGCAAGACGGCGAGATAATCGATATTGAGTGTAATAGCTGCACCTGTATCCAGGGCTACTTGCTCTGCTCGCAGGAGGAGTGTCCTCCAGGTAAGTGAACATGAGAACCCGGGGTAACGTTGGTGAACCTCAAAATCGAGCTGTTAAGGAAACGCACGCCTAGCTGTCTGTATTTTGCCTACACTTACGTTACCATATGTCAAATTTATCGTTATTAAATGTTCATTGTTCACTGTCATAATGTTAACTTCAATACGAATATTGCACTATGCAGACGCATAACAATTGTTAACTTTTTGCCCAACTTTATCAGTCACTTTACCGATCACCTATTTATTCACAAGATACCACTTACGTGTATCCGTGTTAATTATCTGACGTCTCCTCCCGTTCGCAGTGAAGCCCGGTTATTGCCCGCGACTCACCCGCGGTTACCGGGGCAGATGTGTCGAGGAGTGTACCAGCGACTATGACTGCTCAGAGGACGGAAAGTGCTGCAGCACAGGATGTGGTCACACCTGTCAGAAACCAGGTGAGACCCCATGGAAAGGAAGAAGCAAAGGAGAAATAAAAAACAATTCGTTCCAATAAAGTCCCTTCGCTGATTAGTACATCTCGATATTACGGTTAACAATTATTTACCGAATGACTAACAGGCCATTCAGAAGACATTTGCAATCGATCATTTCGATTTTGACACTGCAAGTTGACGAGGAAAACCATTTCACGGTCGTCCGTCATTGCGTACCGCAGTCTACTGCAGTGCCAATGAGAGCGGGGTAACGCCACTTCAGGGTCATTCAGCACATGAACGGGGTCATGTGAACTTCACACAGGGATTTTACTGGACCTGGCAAACCTCGAGCTACTGGAGTCATGATTTTTGAGTTAGCTGCTATCCGTTTTCAGAAATGTATCGACACGTTTACCTGCTACTGTGCAATGAACTGTCGAAATGCGGTGCTACTCGCATTGCTATATCAGATCATATCAGATACAACAGATTTATGTGCGATGTAACTGACAACGGTCCACCGGTAGCATACCTGATATCAACCCCATGGCCCGCCCCTTCCCGCAGCGTATGAGTTGGTGAGTTGCTCCAACGATATCACCCCGCTACCTTGACCTCTCCACGCAGTGTCTGTGTACTATGCATGCAGTCTTGATTCAAAGCACCGCGCATCGGTGCGGCGGATCCATCAAGCCCGACCGAAGAAAGGTTGCTAAATTTGAGAGTCACCGTGCCAATTGACCTGGGGATTGATGAGGATGTGAGCTAGTTTGGTGACTCAAATTTAGCGGCCCTTCCTCGGTCGGGCTTGATGGATCTACCGCACCGGTGCGCGGTACTTTCAAGACTGACAGTACACCCGTGTCAACATATCACTCCTACCCCCCCCCCCCTCCCACAGTATCGGAGATCGTCCACCCGTGTCGCACAGTGCGGTTCCGGTGCGGCGACCAGACGCGCTGTGCGGCCACGCGAGGTCTCTGTAAGCCCGGTCAGACGTGTCCGCTGCAGCCACTGTGCGTGAGCCGCTCGGCGCCCTTCTGTGAGAGCTGTCCGCCGGGCAAGGTGTGCGTCCTACAGAAGCGGCCGTGTCCCAGCGGCCACTGCCACCGACAGCCCATCTGCATCCAGCTCTACAGGTGGGTGGGAAGGGGTAGTGGGGCGCCGGGATCTACTGCAAGGATTTGAGTGATTTGGATACATTAATCATGTTTCTGGTTTTCTGATTTGGTGGCATGAATCCAACAAATGAGACATACGTTTGTACATTGCCATCGAAGTAGCCCGTGATGTTGATGCAAATTGGTTGAAAGTTTTTTATTCATGTGCCGGGAAAGTGGTAGTTCTTGGTCTTCTACATTCAGGTATTGCCTCCTCTGTCTGAATCATTCCAAAGGTGCTCTATCTTATCTCGCTTTCTTGGCTGTAGGTGCGAGTGAAGTCCTAATAATTGATAATCGCTCTTGTTCTTCCAGTGACGATACAATCTTCATGGAGGACGAGAAATTGGAGCTGGCAGTGATAGCTAAGCAAAACCCAAAGAAGTTCTTTTAAACATGAATCGTGGAAGCGTAATGTGTTAGTAGCGTAAGACATGTGTTCGCGTACCTATATTTATTAGTCCGACATTGCACCCTACCTTGAACTTATTTGTATGTTTCTGTGAATTGTCATATGCATGTATTTCGCTTGTGCTTGGCTTTCGAGACTTTCAGTTCGCACCGGCACCTTTGGCGTTTTACTTCCCACCTGTCTTTTTATTAGCCATTGGATTGTCGGGCATTTCCGTGGGTGTTTTATGGAATATGAATGCTTGAATATTGAACGGGACAAGTGGTAAGCACACATGACTTCTGTGATGTAACCGAGATTTGTGTGCGAGGAAGAGAGGCTCGTGGAATGCTGCATGTGTGAGTTGTCATACGCTAGACGAAGTTACCAGCCATTGTCACTGTAGGTAGTTGCTTTGTGGTGATAGCGTTGAATCAGAACGTGTGCCGTTTTTAAAACCGATATACGTATGCCAACTTGTCACTGGATGCATAGATACTATGAAGGTATGGGTGTCGTATGTCTCAACTGCTGGTTGCCTTGAAGGCTTGATGAAACTTTTAATTGTATAATTGAAATTACATCGATGCATAGAATTGTGTTGATTTTGTGAGGATGACTTCCACTGTCGTTCTCATTTTTTTAAATATCTCCCGTCGTTCGGGACACCATGCCATCATGCTCACACCGACTCAGCGTCCCTCCCCTCCCCCTCCCTCCCTCCTCCCCTCCCTGCTGTCACTCAAACGGGCGCAAAGGGCGTCAGAAATTCACCGTCCGTAACCTTTACGTTACCGATCAATACACTGTTACACGTCACCAGCCCAAACGGTGGCACGCTGTGGGGATAGGGAACTGCAGGGGTTAGCGGGGACCGTGTCCGTCAGTTAACGACACGTGGTGTTGAGAACCGCCTGCGATTCCCGCGTTATCGCGATTGGAGGGTGTTGAGAGGAGGGCGTATCCCGACGAGGATAAAGTGACTAAAATTAGGTGGTGTGCATTCCCCAAGCCTGTGCTTGTGTTGAGGGAAGGGTCAGTGATTTTGTCATAAGTAAAGTCTGTGACCAGTTGAAGGATCTCAACATGTGGATAATGCTAATAATGGTAAGTACCCCTGCTCCACAAGTCATCAAGCTAAACAAGCTTCATCTACTATGGCGTTGCACTTTGTCGTTACTTAAGCCTGTCTTTGTGAAGGGAATGCACAATTCGGGATTTTCTCTTACTCTCTGGATTCCCATTTTCATGATCTGTGTCAGTTCAGTATCGTAATATTTTTCTTTGCTTACACGAAATGCTCATTTTTATATTTGACCTATATAAAAGTTGTATGAATTAAGTATGCCGCATGATAATAATGCCCTCGTAATATTACGAGCTCTCGTGGCCCTATTCTGCGTCACTGACTATTTTAACCGTTTGTTAGGTGTCGTTTGCGGTGTCATCGCAATGCTCCGGTCTGGTAACACTCGAGGGCCGACACCCGCTGGTGTCACCCACGGCGTGTCACGCCTTTGGGCCGCAGGCCGTCCTCGAGGCCCTCAAGCAGAAGGTGGACGTCGTCAACGCTGGTTAGTCACACAAATGGGCTCATTATTTTTGGAAGAGAGTATTATTAGTAAATTAGACATCGATGGGTGTATCAGCATTGACAAAATGATACGACACAACTAAATTTAGAAACCCTTTATCACGGCACTCAATGAAAACTGAATTGCTATTCGTTGATCAGCGACGTGCGTTTCTCGGTGAGCCTTTGATACGGGTATTTGACGGGCCTTTGATACGGTTACGGTAAGAACCTGGGACGCATATTTAATTGTATCATTCCAAGATGTACTTTTTCATTTTGTTGTGGTCGACTAGCTCTAATCTGAAATGTTTCTTTGCAGGGCAGCAAGATAAATATCACAAAATACTCAGATACCTAACAGAAGCTCCGACGCTGCTTGATGACTACTACAAGGGGTAATGTGCCATTGGTTTCATCATGTTCAGTGTCAACTGTCACGCTCGTATTTTGAAAATTGACGCTGCTCTTTTTAAGTTGAACATACTCGTGTCTACATAAGCAGTGATTTCTCAAATAGCTTAACCCGAGACAAAGTTCTACCGATTGTGAAATATGATTATCCGACTTCATCTGTCTTATTGCTGCTTATGATTCCATGCTCCCATCTTGCAATCGTAAACTCGCTTTCGAAAGCTCATTCATAAAGCTTATTTTTCAATATCAACCTCTCAATGACGCCATCTCTCCTTCCCTCAGTCCCAGCAACACCCTGCCTGCGGAGAATGACGCCGCTCTCTCACGGCTGGAGAACTCGCTCCGTCGGCGCCTGGAGGCTCTGAGGCTGGACGTGCTGCTTCCCTGGGCGCGTCTGATGCAGGTTCAGGAGCTGGCTGATGTCAGGGGACCCCGGCAGGCGGCCAACAGGGCTGCCCTCTACACCAACCTGCGGCTGACGCTCAGTGAGTGGCGCTCCGGTCCGGCGGTTCCGGGGAGGGATTGGGTGGTACGTGCTGCCATCTGTGGGGTGACGCTGCAGGCTGACGGATGTTCATGACTATTTTACGACGATTCACATAAGTGTTTGCCGCTTGTCGCTGTCTCATGCCGACACATTCGCCTTCAAACGTTCTTTGCAGGGGCCACAAATGAATACGGTTTTGCGATTTTCCGGGACGATTTTAGAAACAAAAAGAAGAAACAACTTTCTTCCCCCGGTATGCGTGAGCGCATGCTACCCTGTGCTTCCTCAGGCATTGACACGGAAACTGTTTTGTTTTCAGATGACACCGAATTTGTGGAGCAAGCTGTGGTCGACAACGTATCGGGGCTTGTGGAAGAATTCAGACAGCTCTTTTTGATGTGTAAGCTGCTATATCTATTATCTAGCTACACAGGAATCGAATCGATGAATGGGTTCCTAAAGATGCGTAGAATGTGGATTGATCACATTTAATGTCATCAAGTGTATTCACGATTTAATTGATAGTTCATTTTTTACATTTCTTGAAAACGCTCGGACTCAATTTGATTCGATAAATAAAAAAAGATGTTTTTGATTGGTTACAAAGCGATGGACTTTGGAGAGCTAAATTGTCGCTTTTATGCACCTTGCATGAACGATATCATCTGTGAATATTGTATCATTTTCAGATAAGGATATCATGGCGTCGTGGCTGTCCTCGACATGGATGTCGGATACCCCGGCACAGAAACAGGAGACGCTCAACAACATCTTAAACGAAGTACGTACTTCCCACTTCTTCCCCCGATTCCACTAATCCGTGAGATAAAATAATGAAAATGAATTTAATCCCTGATCAAATCGAAGTGCGGCCGGCAAGTCAAACGCCCAACGGGCACTAATCTTATCTTTCTCCCAACCATATTTCATCCCGCACCCAGCACGCAACGGCGCCGGTGTCTTGTGCGCTCGTTCGATTATCAATTAGCTCACGGCGTGTTGACCTGCAGTTGACCTCTGGCTGGTACGGTGCACTGCACGGAGCTGTTTGCAGTGACTGCTCGGACGTGGGAACAGGGTGTGTCGGACCTGGGTTCGGCCCCGCCGGCCCGGGGCACCTCACTCCCATCCGGTGGGGTCCTAGAGGTGGATAGTGACCTGCGTGGGCGGGCGGCCGTTAAGCTGTCGTGCTGTCGGTCATTCTGCGCCCTTAGGTCGACAGACAGCGGACATGCTTCTCGTGACCAGTCCGAGCTGTAATGACCGATAGACACTGACCGGGGAGCTTTGGCCAATCCTCTCGCCCTAACCGCCCTTCTTGTCCAGACAAGAGGCGAGGAGGGTGGGGTTGCCCACCCTGCCGCTAGTCTTGTCTGTCTCAACGGGGAGTACAAGAGGGGCGGGCCGCGTTAAAGGTCCGGGCGGGAGACGGAAGGGAGAAATCGTTACTTCACTGTCGAACAATGCTGACCAGTCGGTGCCGGGGTCAGTGACATAGCGGGGTGGGGTAGAAGCAAGGGTCCCACCCTCGGACATACCAGGTGTTCGGAGCAGGGGTTCTACGATCTACTGCTGTGAATATGTGACCTATTCTGATGAAATAAGTGATCAATTACTGATTGATTTCGTGCTTAAGTCATGGGAATTATTGCTGACCATCGGTTTGTTCAAGGCATCACTGCTTAGTTTTGACAACCTCGACGTTTAAGACACATTTTTCTCACGTTTCAGGATTTCCCTGCTATGCTTGGAAAGCCTCTCTTCTATTTCTTCGAAGACAAAAACTTGGACATCTACTACCCATATCCCTGTGGCTATGAAGAGGTTTTCGAGATATTCCGAAAGCTGCGATCAGTGGCTAATAAGGTAGAGTCGACTTCCGGGGACGATGCCAAGTGGAAGGTCCTGCTGGAACAGTTGCCGAAGAACGTCAAACCGGATCCTCCGGCGCCAATGACGCAGGCGCAGCTGGACATGGAGGAGGAGTTGCTGGCCGTCCACATGATCGACATGCTGACTGGATACCCGAGACAAAGAAGCAAAAAGTACTAGGGCTGTGATATGATATGTGCAGTAGCGTAATTGTTCGCTTGTGGCTGGAAAGTCGTTAAACGGCGTGATTTTTTTGTGTTGAAGAAGGTTTCGAATATAGTTTTAGGTTCAAAATATGCTCTGTAAAATAACATGTGCCTGAGCATTCCGTTCTTGGGGAGAAAAAAAATGCATTTCTTTGAACGTGCTGTTAAGTGCAACTACAGAAATCGATAACGCCCTTGAGCAGACATCTCGTCAAAAATCCGTCAACCCTCTTTTTTCGCCCATTGCCAATCTGATAGGCAACGATGGTGGTTATCGTCTGGTGATCCTAGAATATTTAAATGCATCCTCTTGGATAAATTGTCGACTCCGTTGCCCCAGCCGATATTTCCCAAAGACCAAGACCGATATTTCCTTAGTACCTCTTCCAACATACGTTCACCAGGTTATTGTTTATTACGCGTCAATAAATAGTTAAGTAAGAACAGACAACAGGAGAAACATCGAATCGCGCAGAAAACCTGACAATAACAGACAACAAAATGTCCAACGAGTAACAGCGAAGGGACAAGAATGTGGCATTTCCTAGGTTTCGCTCAGTTAGTGCGCCAGATAATGCCTACTGATTGGTGAAGCACGCAGTATGCCAGGCTCTGTCAGCTTGGATGTAAAGCAAACAATTGAGCAAATTATCAGAGTCCTTCACACATCGAGCGCGTCACGCCACAGGGTTCTCGTCACCAAAACAAAATGGCGCCCGAATCGTCTCTTGGCAGAACGCCAACCGTGGACGGACAATACATATCCACGTCAAGTCACGCCGGGCCCACCGTTATAACAATCACACATACACAATGTCGTAATAACATAATAAATAACATTGAATCATAAATATCGCAAAATAGACCTAAGATGAGTATATTATCTTCTTCTGAGTCGTTGGGAATTTAGCAAGCATTGCAACTTTGACGAGCAATACGAGTAGCCGAAGATAGACTATTACCCTAGTAATTTGCTATCGAAACGCATCCAGGTTTTCCAATGCTTTTACATGATCAAAGCTCACAAAGCCTACAGTCTACACGAATCACATATGCTCAAATCGTTCACTTGCATGCGATGTCACTCAACCTAGATTAGTCCTTGCGGCTACTACCCTTTCCCAAAGGCATCCTGAAGCAATGTTCACAGAACGTTCAACATTACCCGAGCCTTTAGGCGCTGATTGGCTAAAACAAGCGGGGTGGGCTTGTCCTAGCCAATCAGCGAGTGAGCAGGCCACTTTGTCCTCCACTTAGATGTTCGCTTTCTAGCTGCGAACACTTGTAGAATGTTTCAGTCTGTCACGTCACTGGCGTTGGTCTCTCACGCGGCGGGCAAGGTGGCATTTCAAACCACGCTGCAGTGGTCTCGGCATAGTCTCTACGCAGGACGCTCATCACGTTTGTTAGAGACGCTGCGAGAGAGCCACATCCACAGTTTCCGCAGAGGAGGCCTGCGCGGGCCGCTAGTACGCCACCGCTCTGCGCGTGAGCGTCTCTGGCCTCTCAGCCTCCTCCGCCAGGAGCGAGAGCTGCAGGAGGGTAGGTGGCGCTGCGGTTAAAGTCCACGAGCGTCTCCGCGCACGTGTCGTTTTAGAACGTCAGCGTCAACACCCACTCATTGCGCCGGATGGAAGCGCTGCCGGAGGAAGTGCACCATGCTCCAGTCGCGGAGCGGCACCGCCGCCGGCTGCCGGTTCGAGTCCTTCTGCATCTGTCGGTGCTGGCAGAGGAAGCCAGCCACCAGCACCGAGATAACGGCGCACATAGCCAGCAGCACAAACAGCGCCGAGAAGCCGGCCGCCGGCAGACAGATGCCGTACACAATGTCGTCCCGGATCTGACCCTGGAAGATGGTCACTCGTTGGTTGTCCTCGTAGGTCGGCTCGAACTGGAGGTCATTCTCAGAGATAACCTCGAGCAGCGATCCGACGCCGATGTCGGTCGCCTTCGCCTCTGGCTCGTCCACGACGAAGCGTTTCCGTCGGATCTTGAGCTGCCGTGGTCCCCAGGGGAACTCGGAGCGGTCGATGCCGCCCAGACCGGCGTCTGAGGTCTGCTCTCCGTCACCGGTGGCGCCTGAGGCGGCATGACGTCCGTCTGTCTCGAAGGGCACTGGGATCGCCTCGGGTTTGCCGATGACGTCCTGGGTGCTGGGAGCGTACAGCACCGGCTGGAGATGTTCCGGCAGCTGCGGCAGCTCTTCCGGCATGTTCTGGCGGTTGACGCCTCCGCGAGGGGGCAGAGGCAGCGGGATAGCGCGGATCGTCTGACCGCTGCCGGCGGGACGAGCCAGGTCGACACGCTTGTGGAGCGGCCGGCGCGGTCCCGGACGTCTCCGCTGCTGCTGCGGCCGACGGCGGCGCGGAGGTGCGCGGAACTTGGGTCCTGGCCGCGCGGCTGGCTGCGGTACGGCCAAGACCGGCTCGTCGGCGGCCGGCGGAGGAGGGGAGTAGTTCTCCAAGTCCTGGGCGGCGGCCGGAGCGCTCTGCTGGAGCTGCTCGGCGACTGGCGCTGACGGTGAGTCGTAATCTTCGGCCAGCTCAGCCTGCACCACCACCGGTGCCTGCTCCTCGGCACTCGGTGCCGCCTCGTCCAGCGAGTTTGACACCACAGGAGAGTACTGAGAGGCGGCGGGCAGACCACCCTCCTCGTACCCACGCGCCTCGGGGGCCGCGTACTGGGCAGAAACTGCAGAAGGAGCAGCGTAACCTCCGGCCACAGCCTTCTGGCAGTGGTCCGGGCACCCGTAGCGGCAGATCTCGACCTTGCACTTGAGGTGGACGTACATGCTGTCGGGGAACTTGAAGGCGTGGAAGTGGGCGTACGTGATGACTGTGGATCGGCCGTCGTTGCTGCGTAGTTTCATGAACTTGCTGATCATCTTTGGGCGCAGCACGCAGCCGTTCTCGTCAGAGAGGTAGATGGGACGACCCTTCCCGTCAGAGGCCTCACACTCCTTCACTCGCATGTCGAACTCGGCTGCGGAGAAAGGTTGGCGTTAGATGGTAGAACTAGAGCTAATAAAACTGTAATGTGGGGTGCACGATGTTCCATGCACCAGATCTGATGCAGGCTGAACGATCGCCTATTGATGATTTAATTTACGGTTGAGTGTTCACGTTTACCATTGACGAATGTCTGAGGGAAATCATGTGCCCATATACCGTGACGTAACATCAATAATAGCCGACTCACATCAACGTTCAACCGTTCCAACTCCCTCTACGACAATTGAAACTGACCCGTAATAACCTCCGCTTCAAAACAATCACATTAACTTACGACCTCCTGGGCTTCAAAGCAAACATGATCTTCTCCAATTAACCGAGATGGCTTTTCACGATGAGCTCAACGCACGCTATACATTAGACGCCAACGCATTCCCCGGACTCCCCACACTCCTCTGCCTCACAGCCCACGTATGAGATTCCACATTCATCTCAGTTCGTCTTACCGTTTGGATCATTGATAGCCACAACCATGGTCAGTGTGGATCCTAGCGGCACAATGCCGGTCACAGGGCTGGCCCAGGGTCCTTTGCCATCCTGGATCTCCATCCAGCAGTCAACATTGTCTCCTGCGGCAGACAGAGAGGGACGGATGCTTGTCAGAATAGTGAGCACATCGCATACCAGCACCACAGGCTCGCTGCCGCGGGGTTGAGTCGTCACATGCTGCGGCGGCGTAAACAAAACTGTAAAACAGACAGTGCGTCGGTACCGTGAGAGGATAACGACGCACACCGTCCCTAAATTGAATCTGACTGTAAAAGACGCGGCGACGTCTGATTAAAGCTTTCACCGAGGCTGTTCTGACGAAGTGCGGGGACGCTTCCAGTTGTGCATTAGAGCACTTAGCGAGGACGACAGAAAAGACGGACATTAAACTGGGATTCATGCCGTCATACCGCTTGGATTCGCCTGCCGCCTCCACTCCACTAAACACAAATAATGAAAAGCAACAAACATGAAGTCAACACACGAGACAGGCAGATAAACGAATACCATTATCGGCTTATGCAAATCAGGAATCAGCCAGTATCTCGGGCTTATGAAGATGACGTCCGGTTGGGTTGCACCGTTCTGGGTCACCGCTCTGCGTCCCCTGGTACGGTCCCGGGACGGGGTGGTACGGGGAAGAAATGGGCTCCTCAGAGGCTGCGAGACTCGTGACCCCGTGGTGCTCTCTGCGCCCGGTGAAGCGACACCGATGACCTACTGTCCCAGCGGCAGCGGTCAGGCGCTGGCTTATCCGTCGGAGATTATGAGGGCGCTCGTTAGTCATGTGATAAGTCACAAGTAAGCTTAGGTATCGTAAAACGCACTTATTAATTTTTGATTTTCGATAAATAGATAAAATATTATATTAAGAATATTATCATTTACTGTTGGGCCGGTGACTTACGCCACTGCAGTGGCGTAAGTCACCGTAGCAGTGCACTGCTACAACTGGAAAACCGCTCGTGAACCAGTTATAACGTCTTCATCACGCGCGGCGCGGCGCGTCATCTGTCGTCTGCGGCGGCGGCGGCGCGCGGACCGCGTCGTTTTGGTCGCCGGCGCGCCGTTACTCGCCGTTCGGAGCGGTAACGGGCCGTCAGTGGACAGCTGTGGACGCTGACCGCGCGTCGGCGTCGGCCCGACATCGGTCCACCGTCAGCCACCTGACACCGCAGTGTCGCGGCGCTACGCTACCGACGTGGTCCAACACACAGGAGCAACGGGGAGCCAACTCAGCTCGGACATTGTGTGGGAGAACGGGGAAGGAAGGTTTTTATATAAAAAATGTAGGGTCTTGTCGCATACTTCTTCTTTTTTTGCTGCTCATCAGTGTTGTGCTTTCACTCTTACGTTTCCCAAGTGTTATGTTTTTTTTTATTGAAGGTGAATCATTTCCAACTAACCCTCATCCCAAACTGGACGAGTTCAACTTCCGCTAGCGCTACAGCTCTCCTTCCGTGTCGCCTACTCGGACCTCATGGTAGATAACAGCACTTCTTTTTAGAGCTGGTCTATCTTTTATGATATTCAATTAATTATTGTCCTTTTCTACCATGTCCTTCCCATTTTCCACCCCTTCCGTCCTTTCCGTCCCGTCCTACTCCTATCTTATTCGTCTCCCCGCACGCTTCGGAATGGCGGCAGCTGAACGGTACACGGCGGCCCAGCGATCCTTCTTACCACGCCGGTAATCTCGGTACGACACCAATCACTGGTTACTCCTCTTAGCAAGGCGGTAATTTTCGGCTATAAATGTCCAGAAATCTCATCATTGGCCAGTTTATGACGAGGACAAGAAAAGCAGCAGATTTTTATCGGATGGGTGAGTGCCGACCCTGCGGGTAGCGCTGGCAGAGGGTGGTACTGCCACGAGCGAGTATGATTGTGGGACGAGAAATTTAGTGAGTGTCGCTCGCGACGGTTCTGTAAACATTGAAATACGGCGTCACAAATCTAGACGAGAGCAAAGGCGACAGCAGACATTGGGAGGTGAGCAATGAAATTCGCCTCGCTGTTGTCCGGGGGGAGATAAATATCTCCACTCTTTGCTTTGTGCTGAGTTGTGTGTTCCCTGCGGGCGACTCTCCCTCGCGAGCGGTATAATGCACACGTGTGCATCGATATGCGGTCAGCATTCCTCAGAGATGGTGCAAGGAAAAGCAACAGAGCAACAACTCACGGTCCTACGATTACACAATACACACCACTCATGTTGGCAGTGGTTTGATTGAAGTGTGACTTGGAACTGACCTCGGAAGTTGAGCTCGATGACCTCGAGGTCAGCGATGACCACGGGCGGCTTGGTGGCCGTCTTCTCGTAGTCGTTGTACCACTCGCAGCGGAGACGTTTCGCCTCATCCCACACCTGGGTCACGGCAGGTGGATGTTGCGGGTCAGTGCGGAACGATCCTAAATTAATGGTTATCGGCGATTGGGCTGATTTGATTTCTAAACGGTTTTGCTAGTTGCATGACTTTTATCGAAGTTAATTATCAAATAAATCATTGGATGCATATGGGACATGCAGATCTTAGTTTCTTCTTGGAACCTAAGATTGCAATAATTGAATATATATGCACTTTAGAGCAATACACCATAACCTCTGCTTGGTATTTAACCCTATTAGTGGCAGGGGGGGTTGTTTTCATCCATCCCTCAGGTTTTTCGGGAATATCTCCGAAACCGCTGAAGCTACGATGCTGAAATTTTCTGACTTTTCCTAAAACTAAATTGGGCACATTCCCTGAAAATTTCAAGTTCATAACTTTACCAGGGGCGGCTCCAGAGCACTGGGAATTGGGGGGTCCTATTCGTGAAGCGAGTCATTTGGGCGAAGATCACGATGCTGATGTATTATAACTGTATGCAGCAGTTTTACGAACAGTGAATGAAAGGTATCATGTGATAACATATACAAAGTTATTGTGCATCCTCTTTTGACACGTTTTTGCTATAATAGGCGGATCCAGGCGTTCAAAAAGGGGGGTTATGTTCTACCTCCCAACATAGGTGCCCTGACACCGCCTATGCATGACCAATACAATTGTAGTCGTTCTCTCATAAGAAAATTGTAACATAACAAGACCATTACCACCCTTTTTAGAAACAGTACCAACAAAAACCTTATTTACTATACTTTTTGTGTACCCCCAATCTCAATGATCTGTATCCGCCTATGATTTTTGAAAATGCATATTTTTAGGATCCATGTGAATTCCTGGTTCATTGTCTATCGATCGGCAAAAGTTGCGTTAAGATTGGTTCAGAAACCTGGCCGTGATAAACAGTCTAAAATGTATCTGCAATTTGCCCGTTTTTACCCCTCTCTACCCCCTATTGACATTTTTTAATTTTTATTTTTTAGAAATGTAGATTACGTTGAGAGAAATCGAATGCCGTTTGAATTTTGAAAATCGGCCCGTTAGATCTCAAGATATCAAGGGGGGTCATAAACAGCCCCCCCCCCCTGCCACTAATAGGGGTAGCCAGGAGCCTGCCTCTAATAGGGTTAACTATTGATAAACAGCCATAAGTCTTGAAAAGTGCCGTAAGAAGTAATCACTAAGTACGCACCTCTATGAGTTCGTTGTCGTACTGGACGATGATGGTATTCTCGTAGAACTTGCCATTGAGGTCGGGCTTGGTGCCGCACTTGTTGTAGTAGATGTCGAACGTGTAGGCCCCGAGACCGGTGTATGGCTTCACATACACACAGTTGGGACTGTTGAACTGACCCTTTGAGAAGACCAGGCCCTGCGGAGCAAAGAACACGGTCAGGACGGAATCGTTTCAGGTCCGTCACCGAGCACTTCTCATGGTCTTTGAAGGGGAACTGTCCCTCTCATCAAATCAAATGTTTTGGACACCCTGTACTATTACGACGCGTTACAAATATGTTGATAGTTCAGCTCGATTTATTCGCCCTCCCGCTTTTTTACAGAGGATTAAACCGTAACCGTCACACATGACAGGTCCCTGACGTCCTGCTCACCCTGACTTCAGAACGCTTCATCAAATCTCAATCAATCCTAAGCATTGACAATAACCACTAACCGGCACCTAAAGACAGCCAGAGAGTACCGACTGTCGTGTCGCTTCGTGTGGGGTCCTTCCCGCTTCTGTTGCCTCTTGTGTACCTGTCCCCTCGTGGCTACCAAACAGGTTTCCTCTCTCCGCCCCATTCCAGGGCAGGAGATAACGGCGACCGTTCGTTCGCCAGGCCATCCGCGACAATAAGTGTGATCAGGACAGAAGGAATGATAACATGATACCGAATTCGGCCAGATGGACGAGTGATACCTAATAGCGAAAAAGCTATGACGATAAGCGAGACTGGATTATTTTGTATAGCCGGAACGGACTAAATGAAACAAAGTTAAAAGGCATGCAGACAAGAGTCAACGGTGGAAGCGAATTTTGACGTTTGACCTCGTCATTATAAATATCGTCGCTCGGGCAGTTCAATGCATGCTTTGAAGACAAAAAGTTTTTTGAAGATAAAGTCTGTTGGGGACTATAAGTTCCATGTTATTATGAGGAACATCACCGCATTCCACTACACTGTTACCTCTAAGCTTCCCTCTAACACAGCTTCTCGGTCGTCCACATCCGGGCCGTTTGTGATCGGAGTGACTGACGCTGCCAGAGGCCTCTCAGGAAAGCGTCGTGTACCGCATGGCGATGGACCCAAGCACCATCTCTTATATCCATGCCACCCCCTGACCGCGCAAAAAAAAAAAACTCCTGTCATGGGCCGTCGCGTTGGGCTCTCAAAACGCAGCAACAAGACTGATGTCCAGACGGGTATCCGACAGCAACCCTTGCATACAGCAGCAAGGCAGGCACAGCAACGTACGGCGAGAAAAGCTGACCTTTTGCGGACGAAATGGCGTACAAAGTGAAGCAACAAACAGTGAGGAAGGAGCGTATGGTAATTGCCGGTATTATCATACGAGAAGGGAGGAACAGGTCACAACACAGTGCGCAACTGTTTGGGCATACAAATGCGACAAGCCTTCTGTGAGACCCGAAACTCAAAGGGACCCCTACTGGACCGTATCTGATCGCAGTGTACCAAACATGACAACAGACACCGTTACGGGTACCAGTCGAGGTACCGGACATCGTACCGGACAATGCGGACACGGTTCGGATACGGACACGGCGCCGCAGCTGACACCGTGGTGGTGTCTGCTCGGCCGCGACCGCAGCGGTCAGCCGGCGCGGCACCCGGCGCGGCTGACCCTCCGCTGTAGGTCGCGGGGTCAGCCGGCAGGCGCGCCAGCCCCTGGTGCCGACTGTTGCCGCTCGACAGCTGCAGGTGGTCAGATGCCGCGGCTCGGTGGTGTTGTATTTACAGGCGGCTCGCTGTGTCCGGTTGGTGGTTGGATACTTCGTCTGAGAAGTTGTGAACATCCATGCACCATGTCGGATGTGTTATTTGATTCAGGACAAGTATCGGGTGACTGGAGGAACAAGACAGACGGTTACTGGTATCATTCGTTTCAGGACAGAGGTCAGACAGCTCGAGTTTATGACCTCGATAAATGATGCAGCCTCTTGACAGCTCATAACGTCATGTCCTGACTCCTTTTGACTCAAGACAAGTCCCAAACCGCTACCGCCCAACGGTAAGACGGTTCACTGACACCGTATCCGCATTGCACCGGTTCTAATCCGACACAGAACATGACTCCGCTGACACCGGTCGCCGACTATTCAGACGCTGTTCAGGACAGGCGCCTAATGATGACGCGACCACAGCTACTCCTGGTCAGATCAGTGGTCTGGAATACCACCCAGACCAGTCGAACCGCCTGGTCTAGACAACAGTAAGACGAATGGCGTCGTAGCCAGGGCGGAGCCCGACGGCGGCGGATGAAAACGGTACCGATAGACATCGCCGGAGGCGTCCCGCAAGGCAGTATTGACGGTGAGGTGGGAGGGAGCTGAGAACTTCGTGCCTACACAGCCTGGCTTCGGGAAAGCAACGGAGGGTGCTGGTATTAGACTGTAAACTCGGATATTCTGCGATCTTAGCCATGGGTCAGTTTGGGACGTTTTTTTCTTATTGTGGTAATTTGTGAGTTGTTTTAGGCAGGGATGCTGTGAATGGGTCACAGCAGCTCCAGCAGTTCTGTTCGATCCTGAATATATGCTGGGTGACTGCATCTTTATAAAAGGTATTTGAATCGACTAGGGATTCTTGCAGACATCGCATTCCTTGCACGCCGCCATCTCTTGCTTCAATCTCCCGGCACCGGCCACCACCGCCTACCGAGCATCGCCTCAGGCCGGCCACGATAAGTGGGTCAGTGGTGGGATCATAGGGAGCAGTCGAGCGTGCAATCAGCAGCGCTCGTGCCGCCTGACTGACGACGCCAGTCGACCCGTGGCCGCCACATAAACTTCAGACAGGATCGGGGTCTCGCCGAATTACTGAATGGCCCACTCAGAGCAGTTATGCAGACGGGGGATTCGCGTCAGAGATTTATGTCAATCATTAATCGGCTTGGATTGGCTGGTGGTCTTCCGCAATCGTTTTGCGATGCAGCTGTTTTGAATGCCGACTGATTGGGATATCGAGCGATTTAAAATGTCTTGATGTTTTGAGACACAGAGGGAAAATTCTTCAAAAGCGCACCGTTTTCTTTGAGTTTGTGTATCGGTTTTTTTGTCCTACCGCTTCCATCTTCTATCTTCTCTCGCTCGCTCTACACTAAGGGTAGTCACTAAATCAACAGCTGACCTAGGTCACACTTCGTGACACTGCGTGACACTCCTTGACGCTTCGTGACGCATCACGACGTCCCGTGACGATCGATGTGGCAACTTGTCACGGCCAGATGGCAGTGCCGCCCTCAGGGGCAGTTCAGTGCTCCGTCAGATAGTGCGTACGTCTGATGTTGTTGGATCGACGAGAACATCTACACCACAGATAACATCCATTTCCACAGTTATACTGCCGGTAGGAGAGTGAATAGGCGCTTAGCTAGACCACGACGATCCGTTTGTGGACGATATAGACGAATATTTAGGTCGGAGCTATGCTCAAACGACCGTCAAAAGTCTCGTGTGACCGTCTGGTGGGAATCTGGACAACGACACGGCGCGTACAAATGCGGTCTCATTACAGCCGGTATTCAGGCTAACTGTTTGACATATTTTGAATGCCAGTGAACAGGATGTTGGAAGTGTTCTGTTGTTGGAGCGGTGAAATGAACACAGTAGCCAGCACGACGGCGGCGAAGAGTTATTGTAAACAGAAACGCGATGAGATTCCGATTTAAGTTGCGATGAAGTGAAACAGACATTTGGTTGTCTGTATATGTCGTTCATCGGCTGTTTCTTTTTAACAATATTTTTAGTTTTGTCTTATATCAACAAAATCGCAGATAATTGTTATATATTAAGGTATGGATTATGCATGCCATAATGCATATGAGAATAAATTGTCAGTTTTCCTTCAATTGGCGCTGGTCGGTGGTCGCTCATTGAAAGTCACTGATCAGTGATCAATGGTCGCTGCCCGCTATTATGGTCGATAGGCAGTGGTCGTTAGTCAGTGGTCACTGGTCTCTGGTCGCTATTCACTGGTCGCTGGCGAGTGGTCGCTGGTCACTGGTCAGTGGACCGTCGAGGCAGCACGGACGTGGTCGCATCGCATCCCGCCAGTCGGAGACCATAAAACCTCACTAACAGCCGTCTCGAGTACGTGATTGGCCTAGTGAGGTGGGCTTCCCTCTGAGGTCGCCGCCTGGCACCGCGTCCGACGCAGATTTTATAGTGATGGGGAGTGTGGAGCCACACGGGCGTGATGGTAGGGGAAGACAGGAATGAAGAGTGGCGTGAACATGGTTAGATCGAGTCCACAGCGACCGCTTTAGCGAAACTGAAGAACATATAGCATAAAGCGAAGACGATAAACGGATGTGCATATGCTGCATCTTGTGGATTGCACTTTTTAATCCAAACTTACCTACTCTCTGGGCAATTTATCTTGATGGCCAACGACTATCCAATAAATTGGTTTTCCTTTTAGCGAGTGGTCAGACTGCTAACCCGTTTCACTTCAGTGTCCCATATTTGCGTTGGCTATAGACTGTTGACCGTGAGCTTATCAGCGGTAACTGGCCAGTCGGTAACAGCTTTATATAGGCCTTATAGATCACACTCCCAGCAGGATACAGCTCAATGATTACATCAGCTCACATCAATTATAGATCAGCGCTGTAATAAGCTGATAAGAAGCGCCACGAATAGAAAACATGATCCCTGTCGGGCTCTATCGATAACTTCCTTATCAAATTATATCGATAATGCCCCTATAAAATACATCGGGCGTCTTGTCATGTATGCTATGTATTTTTAGCACGTGGTCTCTTGTAAGCATTGCTAATGAATACCTGCAGTGTTTTTAACTGTGCAGTCTTTAGTCTACCATGACGTTTTTCCGTAATTAAATTATCAAATACTGCATAGCTAAGTACCTAACCAGCAAAATGTCCATTGAAAAGATAATAGTCGCAATGAAAAATGTTCCGGAACCAGTCGATGCTGGTTGACATATGTACCTACTCAATCAGCAATAGCGCAAAACGACTTTTTAGCTGCTTCCGCTCCCTTGCACTTTATGCAGTCTGATCGAGTATGTGACGTGCCCACTACCGATTATGACATGTAAGTTTAGCTATACCTATATACTATCATGCTAAGAAAGATCCCAGTCTCTTTGAGGCCTCACCTGGAATGGGCCGACGAAGCCGAGCTGGACGGTCATGTGATCTTTGCCGCACATGACCTCTAGGTTGGATATCTCTGGCATGTTGGCCGGCCGGCTGACCGGAGCTGGGTTGTACTGAGCGGCACACAACTGAAAATCAGAGAGACGTTGAGTTAATTGGGTTTTGAGCTGTCACCAGAAAGAGGCGTGAAGACTGCTGTCCGTACGATGATGGGGCAAATGAACATAGGCGCGGGAGCCGGGGGGGGGGCAGTGGGGGCAGCTTGCCCCCCCCCAACTCTGGGGCCGTGGGGGCGGTGCCCCCACAACTTTGAGACGGAATACCACACTTTTTTTGCAAATGTTTTCTTTTTTTGTTGAAAAAGCCGAGGGGTGAAAAATAAGTGGCCTAAAACCGGTGAGAAAACTAGATTTGGGGGTACCCTAGGTTGATCTCTATTATGGTGTGCCCCCCCAGTCGGAAAGTAGTTCCCGCGCCCCTGCAAATGAATGAAAATAATGTCGAGTGATCCAGCAAAAAGGAAGTTACTATATGCTAACCCAGTATGTATCTTATTTGAGAGATGCTATGCGAGTCATTTGAGATGCTTGACTTGACAGCAGCACGCTTATATAAATCACTTTAGAAGTGTAAAGATATTTACGAAACGAAACGTCCCAACCATTACCATAACAAATACCGCACAGAGGCGCGACTTGAATTTGCCGCCTGGCTGATCCACCATTGTAGCTGTATTATGTAGGGCGTCCCTTCCAGTCACACTCGTCAATCAATCATCAAACGGTAATCGCCTAGCCACAGCAGTCCGAACCTGAGGCGGCCTCCGACACACAGCCGGCCTTTGTGCTACGGGTCGGACAGTAGGCCAGAAGCCGGTCACGCCCAATCGGCTCGATTGTGCGCGCCCGTGTGGAGGTGCTGTCAGGCACGCCTAATTCTCACTGGCGAGCGTCTGTAAGATCCACCGCCGTCTTTCACATCAGCTCCCGGTCAGAGATCGTATAATCTACGTCCAACTAAGGGTATCGACGATATATTACCTCTGCTGATACAGATGAGCCATTCAAAAGCCTCGTTACCGATGTGGAAGAAATAACGACCACTTCGCTGAGTGCTGCTAGTTTGCGTGCGGCGTTTGGCGATAGGTGCCCCGAAAATGCGGCATTAGGGTCCCAGATTTCATCAGATGCGCACAGAGTCAACGCACGGAAATCTTCACATAACAGTAATTTCGGTGGTATCATTATTCTTTGTCACGCGTCGCACGTGAGGTCGACTGCACGTATCGCCTATAGAGATGGCATTACGGAAGTTTGAGCGGGACCGGTATGCAAATGTGACACGGAGGACAATGGAAATGTGCGTCTGAGAGGTTGACAAGACTGGTGGCCTGCCAATTTTGCCCACCAAGTGTTTGAGGTTGCGCCTGAGACCGCACCAGGGTGTTGAAGTTGGAAGCAGCTTAGATCAACGATTTTAAAAACTCGACGACATACCAACGGCGCTGTTTTAGCCCCTCGCTGCTTCCCTCTAGAAGCGGTCAGTGCCTTCCTAGACACACTCCTAACAACGCCCGCCGGCGATGTAGCGCCCAATTTCGGCTCGATCGGGCGGTTTGCTATTCCGGACAGTGTCCAGCCGGCGCCGAGGACCGAACACCGGGTCCAGTCGGCAACAAGTGGGTCAGTCGTCTGGCCGCCGGCGACGGCGCGGAGCCGCCGGACCGGCCAGTGACGTCATGATAGATGGGTCAGATCGTCAGAAGGGGACAGGATAAGCCGAAAACATCGGGACAGGCAGGACGTAGTTATCAAGCCAAAGATTATGTAGAGATGACCGAAGTCATTCGACCGAAGAAACTGGGTTGTAGGGTGGGGCGAGGTCTGAATCACTACTCCCCTTTCACTTCTAGTCATAACGAGTACCCAGCGTAATGAGTGTCTGTGGTAATGAGTGTCCAGCGAGCCTACTTGCCGGACATTGAGCCCAGTGACCGCTACGGACCGCCGGGGACCAGTCACGGACCGGACCGGGGCGTTTACAGGCCAGCAGCGGCGCGGAACACTCCCCGTCGCGACCGCGATCAGAGCCGCTCGTGCGGAAACATCAAACACAACCAATCGCACACAAAAGCGGCGGAAATTGCGGGGGCGAGCGGCCGACACAAGAGAACACCGCCATTAACGGGTGGAGCTTGACCCCGGCGACCTGACCGGCGCGGCGGGTCGCCCCGACCGTCCGCAGTGCGCCGCTCCGAGCGACGGTCCCCGGCTCGGGCCGAAGGTCAGCCTCTATCGAGCCGAGCGTCTTTTGTGATCGACCTGCGTCCGGCCCGGCGGCGGCGACGCTTCCGTGGGTGCCCGCCCCCATTATCCAGCAGCGCCCGGAGACGGATGGTCTCCTACCGTCCGCGGCGGCCGAGCGCTGAGAAAAACTCCAGTAAACGGGTCAGCCAGTGACCTGCGCTTCCTAGCGGTCACCGGCGCGTCCCAACGGCGAGCTCACAGGTGCTGAGGTAACCGACAACCCTCGCAGTGAATCGCAGACAGCTAGCGTTCAATGATCGGGAATATTTTGCGGCTGGCGCGCATGTCATTTGCATATCATCAGAGGAGGTGGGCGCGCGTGGCTCGGGACTGTTCGAGGCCTGTCAGCGGCTGGGTGAGTGGAGTGAAGTGAACTCATCCAGACACTGCATGGTGCTCTGATGGAGTCTGGTGTGACGTGTCAGGGTTCAGTGAACTGGGGATGTTTACCGACGGGCTGACGGGGATGTCATTTGGTGTGTTATTTCATTGTTTGTTTAATTCTTTGCTGTAACGAACACTCTGAGGGTCTATCAGCCTGTCAGTCTGCTGGCCTGTCCGTTCATTCATCCGTCCGTCTCTCCGCCCATCCGTCCATCCGTACATCTGTCCGTCCGTCCGTCCGTTCGTCCGTTCATCGGTCCATCCATCCATCTACCCGTCCATCCAACCGTCCGTCCGTCTGTCCGCCCGACTATCCATCCGTCCATCCATCCGTCCGCCCGTCTGTCTGTCCATCAGTCCATTACATCCATCTGCCCGTCCGTCCGTCCTTGCGTCCGTCCGTTCGTCCGTCCATCGGTCTGTCCGTCCGTCTGTCTATCCATCGGACTGTCCATCGGTCCATCCACCCATCTGCCCGTCCGTCCGTTCGTCAGTCCTTCCGTCCGTCTATCCATCCGTCCGTCCGTCTGTCTATTCATCCGTCCGTCGTCCGTCCCTCCGTACATGTACATCTGTCTGTCCGTCCGTCCGTCCGTCCCTCCGTACATCTGTCTGTCCGTCCGTCCGTCCGTCCATCCGTACATCGGTCTGTCCGTCCGTCTGTCTATCCATCGGACCGTCCGTCCGTCCATCTGTCTCTCCGTACGTCAGTCCGTCCGTCCGTCCGTCGGCCTGTCAGCGCCTGGCGGCGGCCTGTCTGTGAGGCATTCGGTCACGCCTAACGGTCTAAGACGGGCAGAAGCGGCGGCTGACTCCTCAGCAGGGCCGAACTCACGTTCACGTCGATAGATAGAAGCCTCAGTTGTGGGCGTTCTATGCTCGTGACGTCGGAGAAGTACTGAGCAGTGACCGTGAGAAGACGCGACTTTGCGACAAGTGGATAACGCCGTTTTCGTGATGGAGGATTTTGCTGTTTGGCTGCGTTTGAATAGAAAAGACGGCTTTGTGATCTGGATTATAAACCGGTAGTCGTGTTGTGGGAATTAGAGGGAATTTGAAATACGGATTACCTGATGCGAAAGAAATAAGTAGCTGGTATGCTACAAATGTTATCGTGTGTCCTGGCCGTTAGACCTAAGCTGACAAACATCATCTTCTGATCTCCTTCGGTCGAAATGTCGATCACCACGGGTCAGCCGGATGTTTCGGAGAACTGGCGGACGCTCGGCTGACCCGTCACTCGGCGTGCTCTCGATCAGGTCAGCGTCGCGGCCGAGGCCGACGCATCTCGGTCGGCCCGCCCCTCTGTGCGCGTTCAACTGTGAAATAGCCGCGCCGCCGAGGAGCGGTGCCGTGGTGACTGACGGTTCCAAGCGGAGCTCTCCGCGCGGCGTGACAGAGCACCGGCGCCGCTCGGCGCGCAGTCGGCCCAGAATGGACTCAGAGTCAGCCAGAGTCATCCCAGAGTCGGCCAGAGTCGTCTCACTGCCGCCCAGGGCACGAAGTCGCGGCCGCCGACCGAGTTCATGGAGCCGTGTCACCGAGTGACAGGCGGGTCCGTCACCGCCGACACGTGCCACTCGATGACAAACGACCGCGACCGATCTCTGTCACCGGCCGCCGGTCACGACTCCCGGTGGCACGTGGGCGGCGTGGGACGCGCCGAGAATGGCACCGGGCCGGTCCTGGCACCGGCGCCGCCCCTGGCACATTCCGCCATTTGTCCTAATGGGACAAACGCGCCACAAATGAACCGGAGGAAATGCATATTCATGGTGCGCACGCGTGGAGCTCTGCTTGTAGCGCCGACACGGTGGGAAACGGTTGTCGTGAGGTCGTGCCGGCCATGGCACTAACGTGTATCACGATCGCCAATTTCGGCATCAGCGGTGTCCGAATGAAACAAAGGCTTTGTCCTCGAGCAAATGGGCCCTAATGGTGGCACCCCCGCCGAGAACCATGCTCGGCGAGTTCGTGCGGTGTCGGCGAACCACGGGAATAATCGCTAATGGTTCCTCTGAGCCGGAGACAGGGTATGATGGTTCACTCGGGCTCATCCAAACGGTGGCCGTGCTGGGCGCAATATCAGAGAGCCATTATGGAGTGACCGCTGCGTGATTCAGTCAGATGCAACTCATGGGCTTGGCTATGCACTCATGACCAGCCGCGATGATTTCATTTTGCATGCTCGCTGATGTTGTTCTATTTTTAGGACCGGAATGTTTTCAATTAATCAAAATAAAAAGCATTTATGTAACTCTTACGCAACTGTTTCGAGAGTAACATCTAAAAAAAATGATAAAAAGAAAATACAACTAGTTATATAGTTTGATACTCGAAGAAAGGCTGTGCCATCGGCCCATCTTGCCATCCACTTTAGCAGACGCAAATAACAGTTTCGTAGACTGAAACTCTGCCTGGCAGACGGGCTGGCTAACCAGCCGGTCCATTGTCGCGTCGCTTTCCTTCGTGCCTTTGTGACAATCGTGGCGCACCTGTCGCGAACCTAGATCAATAGTCGCTCAACGAGCACGACCGTGACCGAAGAGCAGCCTCTATCTATTCTGCGCCCTAACCCAGAGAGCATGGCGTGGAATGACGGGGCTGGCCTGTCGTGGGCGAACTGTTCCGTGGGGTGGGACTGAAGGTGGTCAGATGAAATAGACTTTATTGGTCGTCCCATGCTTTCAAGTATCAAGGGAAATCGGTAAAATAGGTACGGGATGGATTTGTTTTCCATCAGCTCTGCACCATCCCGGTGCATTCAGCATAAGAACACGCCAGTCGCCATTAGCTAAGGCGCCTTTTTGCGTCACCCTGGTGGTCGTCTCGTGAGGAGATAACGTCAACGCTGTACTCTGCCCCGCCCAGCCCACCAGCATAGAGACTCGGCACCCGGCGGGATGCACGATATTAAAACGGCTTATCAAACAGAAGGGCAGATTTAAACAGTAGTCAAACGGGCAACGGGAAGCTGTTGGTAGTGCTAGCCAATAGCTGACAGCTTTGTTACTTATCCGAGGCATATTTTATTTTATAAGATCACGTATTCATCTAGGGAATGTTGGAATGGGGACGTATGAACTTCATTCTACGTAAATAGCCGACAAAAGTCAGACGTAGACGTTTTATCTTCTTTGGCTTAGCTGTGCATACAGACATTCCACTCGTGACGTTTCAAAGAGTTCATTGTTATGCAACATTCATCATATTAAACATGATGCCGTCATGCACGAGCCACCTTTAAACATGACTGAACTATAATACATCATTAATTGAACTCCTAGGTCACGTGCTGGGGCCAATATATCACCTGCATGATAGTATGCACGGGAAGAGAACGGAACTGAGAGCACCTCGCTCGATACTAGCTTGGCTACAAGATATTGAGGTGTATAAGTAGTTGTATCTCAACGACGACAGGCAATAAGATAAGTTATTAAATGCTAGCATGAATGACAATTTTTAGACTAAAATGTTTTTATTCTATTTCTCTCGCTTTTAGATTTTTAGACCTGAACCTGATAGATTTTTACATTAATGTTTGAGGCTTGTTAGCCATTAGCAAATTTTTACGGTTTGGACTTTGGTTGAGTCATTACGGTAACGTCCATAACGCCCCTTTAGCTTTTTATTTCCGCGATATCATCCGGGCTTGCATTTAAAGCCGCAACTTGTATGACGTTTTGTGGCGGACATTTGACAAACGCCAAAGCGAGATCACTCTTTGGGTAATCACGTCACTCATCAGTCCAGCACACAACGAATGAGCCAATTACACTGCTGATCGAGGGCCGATCACTCTCCCGACAGACGTGGAGCGGGAGGCGCGCTATTGGGACCGGAAGTCCCACGAGCCGTCGATGGAACACGTGTGGGAAAACGCACCGCGCTCGCACGAATTGTGCCAGTAGGATGGCTTGACCACGGAATATGGGACAGTGGTCGCCGCCATTTGACCACAAGCCTTGAAGTGTATGCGGAGTTACGAAGCGAGGTGCAAAGTTGGGCTGTGGAGCGCTTGGTTGGGATTGTAACGGTAGATTAGGATACGGGGTGGAGAGGGAGGGTGGTAGGATGAGTGGCGGTTTTATAACCTGACAAGCGTGGGATGAAACTGAGACACTCGCGCTACAGATCAAAGAGGAACGATGAAGAGCACGTTATTTGTCCTATCCAGGGTCGAAGAGCGACGTAAAGCGTATTGAGGTAGCTGTATCTCAACGAGCTCATTTCTAGAGCCGGCGGCCTAAAACTGACAGCTTCTAGCCGGCAGTGGCTACAAGATAAACGAGCTCCTTTCAACGAGTAAACCATAACGACACTTAGGCCAAGAAAAACGATCACTACTGACAAATGTTAATGCCTTTCCTGAGAGACGCTTCCATTTCGGGCCGGGTCTCCGCTGGGCGCCTCCCGTTCTCCTCCCCTCCCTCCTCTTCCCTGCACCCACGCGCGTCCCGTGCTCCCTCCGGCGCGCACCCCAGTGCCTCCCACCGGCAGTCCGCTGTTGGCGTGACATGATGGCGCACGATAGCGCCCGGCGCGCGGCCCGGCCGATGCCGACGCGTGACCGCTGGCCGACGGGCCTCCCCTATATACTCAGCCAGGCCTGGCCGGCCGACCGCACGCGCCGCCGGCCACTGGCACCCATTATCGCCCAGTTTTTGCCCCTGTGGGGATGCTGGAAGCCTTCACACCGGTCCGGCCTGTCCCGGCACCGATGGTGGTCAGTGGATACGGAAAATGGGACACGAAAGAAAACGTAAAAGAGAAAACGGTACTTGAGATTTTTGTCTCCCATGAGTGAGCGTGAGATGCATTCCTCGATGTCTCACAGACTCTGTCAGATGATGTTCGCAGTGAAGAAGCATGGGGACCGCAGTGTCCAGTTTGTAGAGGCTCATTTGTATCCGCCATGAACTGCGAAGTAGAAAGAGAAATGTGGGACATAGTTGGGCTCTTAAAAACTACAGAATACACAAGGCGCTAAAATGTCAACTGGTCAGTGTCGCATAAGAGATGAATATGCCATTCGGCCATTTTCTGAGTTTTACAAGGCACAGCAGCGCTAGAAGTTCGAAGTTCGAACCTTCAGGAGAGTGCACAATAGCATATAAATGTATCAGCACCGGAAGCCTTGGAGACTGCAACGCATCACACATGGGTAGCACCGCGGCACTCGATCGCTATCGGAGACTGCATTAAGCATTTGTTACATATAAACATAGCACTTGTCGAAAGTCCACGAAGACTGCAGCTTTGCACAAAAGCATAGCACTAATGGAAAACGATACGGTGGCAGACAGTAACCTATTATAGATTCAAATATATAACCAGTCAACTATTTTGGCTGTCTGTGATCAATTATGAATGAAGCATTTTAACTACTTTGAGTCTGTGAGGTACATACCACAGCATTCCTGTCAAATCCACTGCTAACCCACTAAGCCCATCCTGAACCAGCCGGGTAGCGGATCGTCGCCACTCGCCAGCCCCCACAATGGCGACAGACGAGCGACAGCCGGTGGACGCCGCGGCACCCGCTGCATGACTCGTAATCATTACTCTTCCGGTGACACGACAATCCCGGCAGTTACGGACGCGTGCGACCGCCGCCACTTAACGGCACTCGCACTGTGACGTCATTGGTCCGAAAGTGACGTCACGAGATGTTGGAATGACTTTATGGGACATGTAGAGGATTTTATAGGATAGTCTTTTTATTCCGTTGAGTTAGAACCAAGGCTGAGAGCTGACTGTGCTAAATCATGTCACTGGACATCACTAGACAGTTATGAGACGTCACTGGTCAGCTAAGTGACGTCACTGACTCCTTCTGACCGGACTAACCGTTGTCGTAGCCATCAGGGTGGAACAGTCATGGTGGCTGACTGCTGAATTATGGCCTGGGTACCATTGTCGGTTAGGAGGGCTAACTGGCGATAGCAGCCCTGTCCGAGCCACCACTGACCGAGTTATGGACCGGAGTGGAGGTCCAGGCAGAGTTATCAGGTGGAGTGAAGGTCCGGGACTGAGCTATGAACTGGAGTGGAGGCTTGGACCTGAGTTATGAGTCTGGGTGTCGGTCTGAGCCAGGGTCTTGATCGCAGCTGTTGAGAGCTTGCGTCAACAGTGGGCGATGGAACAATGAAGGGAAGAAATCATCTGTTGGCCTATCAAACAGACTAGAAATTCTTCAGAGCGTATTATTATGTGCAGTGTCTTGAGAGGATCCAACGGGTACTTACCCCTATTGCCAGGGACAGAAGAACGACGTGTCGAGTTGAAGCGGAGGCCATTTTGTAGACGATAGTACAGGATACACCTGAAAGAACAAAACGTTATTTGCTGATGACTTCGATACACTAGCTTGTCATGAATTAAACGCTGCCACCGTTATTCAGCACACAGTTAGAGATAATATCTCCCTGCAGTCATCGTTTAAATATCCAGCCCATGATGCGTAATGTATTCTGCCGGACGGGGCGACGAGCCGTGAATACAAAGTGGTCATCCGTGTGCCTGGGAAGATTCGTCTTTTGCATGACAATATAAAAACTCATCATTGTATGGTTGCAGACCTATGATGCCATTTTGAGAGGACAGAGGAAGAATGCAGCTCACATTCTTATTGTACCTGACTGCCAGTAATTCGTTTGATAAAACTGCATGAAGTTAATACTGCAACCTTTATCCAGCCCGTGTGAGGACGAGTGGTGAAGCGAGCATTTCCTCTTTGTGCCTCTTGCATTTCAGTGTGCCTCTGCTCGTCTCTGCGACCCTCATTGCGTCTTCTGCCTGTAAGTCTTTGCGTGTCTGTGCGTCTGCGTCGGCTGCCAGTACGCGTGGTGTGTGCCGGGCTCTCCGCGGGCGGCCGGCAGTCCGGCCGGCCGCTCAGTCCCGTTAGCAGGGTCGCCAGCGGCGGCAGCGCGGCTCTCCAACGTACCGACCCTACCCGGACTCCGCCACACGCGCGGGAGCCATTCATTCGGGACGGAACACACCTCGTCATACACACCCATCGGCAGCGGTGCGTCGCATCTCGAGCATGGCGTAGTGCCTCTCAGAAACAGGCGTGGTCGAGCGGTGCTCCAGCCCGTCTAGTCGGAGTAGAGAGCGAGTAAACCTCCTCACCGACCGCGCTCGGTTAGTTACAGCCTGTTAACCGACGGTCGAGCTGATGAGAGGGGGAGGATCGCCCCTCCTCCGAGCGCAGTGGAAACGGGGCAGGGCCGTCCAGCTCCGCTCCGGCACTCGTAAAGCGTCCGGCGCGGCGGCCGGCGGCGCGGCAGCGCCACAGACGGCGCGGCCGCTGCGTGGCACCGTTACTTGCTGGCCGCGGCGGCGGCGGCGGCCGGCGGCGTTCCTTGGCGCACTAGTGACGCCGCGAATTCGCGCCGACGGGGCGGGGTGCTGGTGTGACCACCGTTGTGGGTGGGATGACTGAGCTGTTGCCGACTGACCGCCGCGGTCGCTGCATGGTGTTTGCCTCACTGACATCATGTCCGATGTAAATTTACATTGAATGGAATGAGAAGGCAGAAAAAGTTGTGATGCTAACAGGTGAATGCAGCCATTAATTTTATGGTGCTGTTATGGAAACAGCTGGAGGTGGCACTAATTAGATAACGGGTAAACCTCGTTGGCCACTGAACGTAAAACTTTCACACTTCCGTTACTGTGCTTGCCATCAAATGCAGTCTTCGCGACATGTCAACGTCGTTGCAGCCGCAATCGCAACGCTGGTCTCTCATACCAACAACGCACTACTAAACACCATTAAAACTTGACTGGCAGCATTCTCTAAACAGGCTCCAAAACAGCCGGGCAATTTCGCCTCACGGACAGGGCTGAGTGACGAGCCGATCAGGATACCGTAGCGCACTGAGGTCGGCCCGGAGCCGGCGGCGGGCCGCCCTCCCGTCTACGAGCGGTCCTTCACAGCTGTCGACCGCTCCCCGGCCCGACCCGGCGCGCGCCTGTCCCGGCGCCGATTGATATTGCCGCCCAGCCGGCGGCGAATTTAGTGTTTCATCTTTTGTCTGAATAATCACGGAGGCAGTGGGTTGATGGATGGTGCGGGGCGCGGGCCGGCCGTACGCTGGGGTCGCCCGGTCGGGCAGCACGAGCGGCGGTGCTCGCTCTTCGTGAGTGCGCTCCGCTGAGACGTCAGGCGCGCGCCATCTGTGGCACATAGCGGTGAGGTCGTTCCTGGGAGGTCAACGGGACCTTCACCAACTCCAGACGCCGAAATATTCGCCAAGTATTTCCTCTCTAAGTGCCCCAGTCGAGGAAGAGCCCACCCTGGTGGCGTCCTGGCATTTTGCTATTAGATCTGATGACATTCACTCGTTTCAGGAGTAACTGATCTCAGTGATACCCAGCAGCACGAGCGATTCATGTTCTGACAGTCTGAACGACTCACGACTTCCTGAGTGACGAATTTAACAGACGATCCGCTGAGAGATAAGATAAGCTGATACCGTGCCGCTAATAGTGACACAATTGCACACGGTGCACTAGCCTGTGCAATGAGACCGTTTTAACGGCAATTGGCAGGTGCTCTGATGACAGGTGCGGAGTCATTTCACCAGCTGACGAAATGAGTGGCTCATTTGGGGGCACTTAGGGCCTCGTGCTGGGGCTGATTTATCTGTCAGTCAGTGTGCTGCCGGGCTACCGTTGACGCATTGGTGGCCACAGCTGAGGGGAAAAACAAGCAGTGAGTGGCCGCAGGGAAGGGGAATTACCAAATCATGGCCAACCGGGGTAACTGGTAGGGGCCGCAGCATCTAAAGGTCCGGTACTCCAAAGTCAGCCAATTCATGCTGCTTGCAAGGCTCACGGGGTCATGAAGGCTGCTTCATCCCACTAAAGAAACATGGCAATGATACTGGGATCACTTGCATTGTAAATCCCAACCCAACAAGTGAACTTCTTGGATGACAGAACGAACGTCGTCTCTCCAATACGAATTTTCGACAAACTCGCAGTCTTCTCGCGTACCCACACATGCCTACAATCCCACGCGGTGGCCCACGCGTCTCGGAGGGCGGCTAGCCCACGCCGTCGCCTCCCACACAGCCGACTCGCCGGCAGGGTCAGTGTGTCATTGTGGCCGCCGCGGTCGGCGCCGGCCCCACGTGCCGGTGCATAGGAGCGCCGCGGTTGGCGGATGCGTCCGAGCGGCACGAGACGGCCAGATGCTGGACGGAGGAGACAGCTGGAGACCGTGGAGGTTGTGGTGGAGACGGTGGCGGTGGTCAGGACCGTGGTTGGGAGACGACAAAAGCAGTCCGATTAATCAGCCAGAGTAACTAGGCTGTTCAAAGACTTTTTAAGTTATGAAAGCCTTATAGGTTTGTCAAACTGCTTTAGGATAGGTCTTGATGAGACATTTTTTTAGACAAAATACTTTTCCATACTACATAAGTACATATGGCACTAAAACATTGCGTCCCAAAAACATAACTGTGGTAGAGCACTGCTCTTCAAGAGAAAACTGTGCCAGTGAAATTTTGTTTCACAGAAGCTTCCGAGTCCGCCTAAAATACTGTCGGCCTAAATAAGCCATTTGCACTTTTCTGTTCTCAAAGAACAGTTAGACTGATCCTGTTTCGACCATCATTGACACACTCCACGCGCAATTTTCAATAGTTCCAGCTCTCCGGATGTAGCGTGCGTAACTACGACCGACTCATTCAGACAGGTCTCATTTTCTCACGGCTGCCATTCTGTGATGGCTCAAACGCACCGAGCCGTGGACCGTCCATCGACAGCGTCCACCGCTACCTGTCAGCCCACTTCTCACGGAGCTTGAACCAGGTCCAGGGAACTGATGGTCGCCTCGGGATACGTACGTGGTTATCTGACTTCAGGGAAATTCAGTGTGATAGTTCTAGCTGAATTGTGGAAACTTCGGAGGTACGAGTAGTCGTGGGGGAGAGGAAGTTTGTGCTTGTGCAGAATGTGGAACAAGTTTATGTGTTCATCTGTCTGTCTGTTCGTCTGTCCGTCTGTCTATTCGTCTGTTCGTCCTTCTGTCCGTCTGACCGTCTGTTCGTCTGTCCGTCCGTCCTTCCGTCTGTCTGTCCGTCTGTCCGTCTGTCCGTCTGTCCGTCCGTCCGTCCGTCCTTCCGTCTGTCTGTCCGTCTGTCCGTCTGCCCGTCTGTCCGTCTGTCGTCTGTCCGTCTGTCTGTCTGCCCATCTGTCCGCTCGTCTGTCCGTCTGTCCGTCTGTCCGTCTGTTCGTCTTTTTGTGTGTCTGTCTGCCTGTCCGGCTGTCTGTCTGTCCGTCTGTCTGCCTGTCTGCCCGTCTGTACTTCTATCCGTCTGTCCGTCTGTCCTTCTGTCCGTCCGTCTGTCCATCTGTTCATCCGTCCGTCTGTCCGTCTGTCCGTCTGTCCGTCTGTCCGTCTGTCCGTCTGTCCGTCTGTCCGTCTGTCCGTCTGTCCGTCTGTCCGCCGCTGGGGGCGTTGCACGATGCTAATCAGCGGCTAGGGTGAGAAAGTCACCACTCCGTTACCACGCTGACCGGACAAGGCCGACCGGCAGCTCGTCGGCTCAGCAGTGCAGAGGTCAGGTGGTCGCCACCTCACGCCCTCGGCAGGCCTCTGCAGAACCCGTACTGGCCGGCCGGCGCGGTCAGCGCTGCGGGCGGTCAGTTGCCGTCTGGGACATCCCGCTGGATGGGCCGCCCGGCCGATTTGTGATCGAACGTGCCGTGTGAATCGGTCGACGCTCGTCGCGTCACGCGAGTCACTCGTCCGTGCAGTCGCGATGTAGGTCGGGAGCGTCCAGCGGCCGGCGGCCGGTGCCGCATCGTCCGCCTACTCCCACACCCTTTGCTGTGGTCGGCGCCGACGACCAATAATTGTTTTCGCGGTCTCTCTACCGTTATCCGCCGCGAGGAGTGTGATCCAAACATACCGCGGCGCAGTAAAGACGCGCCGATCGATTTCGGAGAGGACGAAGGCAATCAAACTCCGGCGGACCCCTTTGCGCGATTAGCAATTACCATTGAGAATGTGATCGATGGGAGACGTGGGGGGGGGGGGGGGGGAACGATCGGACTGGTTTTGCTGATGGAAGCCGCTACTTGTTTTGATGATATCCCGCCTCGATTACGGTCCTTGCCCCGCTGCGATTGTGTGAGACCGTAATTTCGGAGAGCCTATGCGACATTACTGACACCCACGCGAGAGAGGTCGAGGTCAAGTGACACTAAAGAGTCGAAACGACATACTTGAAGCTGGTCTTTTGAAGGAGCATACCCACTAATTGGCCATGGGAGGAAGCATATACTAAAGCTACGCCGATTGAAATAGCTTCCGGAATTTACCAGCATACAAGTGCAAAGGCTGCATTTGTGGCACATTTTAAAGACACCAGTGCATGTTGCTTGTTCAAAATACCTTTAAAGGCATTTTTCACAATAGGGATGAACTTTGTGTTGAATTAACACAGTAAAATGACAATTGCCATTAAAATGACTCTAGGAAGGCACCCCAAGTTTTTTTTTTCTTTTCTAGGCCGAACGTTATAACGCATATGAATGTGCGATAGCGGGCACCTACATTTAGGTTCTCGATCAGTGAAGCGTATTTTTTTTTTTTTTTTTTTGCAAAGTCCCTGTTAGTTTGTTGAAAAAGACTGCACACTTTTTGACACAATGTTACCTAAAATGCATGGCATCAAGCAAACACAACGAACAGCCATTATACATCACGTCACATGCTCAGTCCCTGCCCCTATCCCCCATCACAACACTCTTTCGTTCTCCGTCCCCTCCTGTCCTCCGACCTCCTCGCCCCTCTCGCTCACCGAACCCCTCCTCACCCCTCCCGCCCACCGAACCCCCTCCTCACCCCTCTCGCTCACCGACCCTCTCCTCATCCCCTCCCGCCCAACGACCCCCTCCTCACCCCTCCCGCCCACCGAACCCTCCTCAGTCCTCACCTGATCACCAGCGGTCGAACTCAGCTGTCAGTCGTCCTGACACCCCGCCAAGAGCGGCAGCAGGAGCACAGTCTGAACACGACGCCTCCCTACCGCGTCTGCATGAGCCTTCCGCTCGCGAGGAACACAGCCGTCCCGACTTCGCGGCCGCCCGACACCGACTGGAGCCGGCCGCCGCCGCCGCCGCCGCCGCCGCTGGGTCACCGGCAGAGGGTCCGCGCCGGGCCAAGATGGCGGCGCCCGCAAGCGGTTGCCGCAGCTGTCGACCGCCAGCAGCTCTCTTGATGGGATGAAGGAAGTAAATAGGGGATTGAGGTGTCTTACTGCAAGAATGTTGCGCTTTGCAACGTCTGGTTGAGGGTTTGAGCGGATTTCGGGTGGTAGCTATCTGAATTCACGGGCGAAGACGAGAAGATGCAGAGACAGAAACATGAACGTCTCGCAAAATGTGGAAAGACGAGCGTCGAGCAGCTCGGAGGACCAAGAGGGGAAATTACGGGGTCGCGGGTCTGGCCGCGCCAACAGACTGTAATGACCGTCCATGAGGACAGGGATGGCGGACCGGGACGCACAAATTGTGGGTCTGATCTGACCGCAGTTGTCATATATAGAACACGCGCCAGAGACGGTTAGAGTAATGTCGCGGGTGCGCAGTCTAATTTGACATCTGTCCATTTAATGTTCTCTTGAATGTGGTTCGGATATACCTCAGTATCACAGAAGTTGGTCTGAAAATGGGCCTAATGTGACCGAATTATGTGACTTCCTTGTGTCATTTAGGCGCATTAGGTATCATTATTGCCTCCTTCTTTCCTTCTGCGGCATTGCAGCTATTTATAGTAAATAGGCATAACATATATAGGTCAAAACCTCCAGTTTCAGGTCACCAGCAAGAAACAAAAAATATATTATACAAGAAAACAGAATGTTTGATATGTCGCTCACAAAAGTAACATGTAATCTAAGCACAATTTACAATCCAATTAAGTTTGAAGGCTTATATTATTAAATTTCCGTGAGTTAAATGTTTAAATGGAAAGGAAGATGTAAACTCACGCCGTAGTTCATCAGAGTGTCAACTTTGATTTATGGTTATAATCATGCGTCAGCGAAAGGATAATGTTTTGATGGATGAGTCGGATCCTTTCACAAGCTTTGCTGTAATTATGATACACATTACACGTCTTCCTTCAACGCTGCTTTATTGGGGCGTGCTTCTGCAAACTGCAATATTTTAGTAAGTCTGAAATAACGACCTACGCTTACGGTTCCTATAAAAATAGCTGTGCGTAGTTGCAAGCTTTCTACAGAGGCATCAGGTGTCAACAAAAAAGTACGAAACAATCACGAGCAAGTAATTGCATGAAGGACGAAGGTGGTAGAATCTATTGACAGAGAAGCATTTATTCAGCTCTTGACAAATAATAAATGTGTGCATTTTCAATGCGATTGCATATTGCACGATGAATGTAATTGCCACTTCATTCGGAGACGGTTACATGACATAATTCTTAGTGCACATTCTCCCTTTTTCTGATGGTTGGTATGGGCATCGATCCAAAATAATTTTCATAGGTTACAGGTAGACACTCAGTCAAAGAAAGCTCACAACATATTATGTAGGTACAGGTACTTAAAATGGCCATCTGTTTTTAATTTACAACTTTCTATTATGGAAACGTGTTTCTAACTAGACCGATAAACCCTTAATGTTCAGTGTTCATGCTGGCAGTGAGTGGCGCTACACACCATAGCAGCCTGAAAATTAGTGCTGTTTAGTGAAACAAGATCGATTGTTCGATCACCTCATGATAATGATAGACGAGCGCCTCGTCCGAACTCTGAATGCCACATCAGAAAATAACGCCGAGTCGTCGTACTCCGTTAGGTCAAGGGTAAATTGGCGCCTACAGATAATACCCATCGCACGAACTCCAAATATACTAATAAAGGTAACTCACCTAACCACCATAAGTAAGGACCGGAGTTGGCAGGGTCTTAGCTCCATGACTCTCAAACCGCCATTGGCCCACTCTGAGCTTCAAACTTTTCCCGCGAGCACACACAGAAAAATATTGACACCGTTAGCGGCGTAATTGCACAGTACATATCTGAGCACTTGAGGAAAGTTAATTTAGTCCCTTCCCCGCTTAAATTACTCGCGCTTCCAAATGAACACCAGGAAGAAGGTAATAGAACACTGTTAGGAGGGTTGGGTGTTTTACTACATGTAGCAAAACACCCAACCCTCCTAACAGTGTTCTATTACCTTCTTCCTGGTGTTCATTTGGAAGCGCGAGTAATTTAAGCGGGGAAGGGACTAAATCAACTTTCCTCAAGTGCTCAGATATGTACTGTGCAATTACACCGCTAACGGTGTTAATATTTTTCTGTGTGCAGAGTGCGTTAGTGGACGGTAAAGTGCCGTGTGAAAAGCGTGAGAGCTTACCGCGCAGTAAACTCGTTAAGTGATATTTGCCTCGGTACTTACGCTTGAGTGATACAAGCCAGAGTGTTTTCTCCACTACAAGGTGTTCCCACGGTAGTTCAGCGGACTGTTCTGGTTGCATCTTCTTGATGTGCCTGTCCAGTAGTTTCCTTAGCTTCATGTAAAGTGCGTTTACTATTCCTTTAGCTTAGGTTTGGGCATGGGCACTACCTGCTTCGATATATAGTGCTCGATGGTTCGAGATATGCGTGGCAGCATGCGTCTGCACTTATGACCTATGTAGTATACAGGGTGATCCAAAAAATTTGGAACCCCTAACTTAAAATGTCTCTAAGTCCGTAAGCATTCACTTTATTGACAAATTGCGAACACCATTAGAAAGAGCATTAAATCCTCTATAAAATCACGTCAAATTGGTGTATGTATGTTGTAAAGCATTGGCACACTATTAGCTTTTGGAATGAACGTCAGAAAACTGAGTGAAACGAAATCGCCAAATGCTAACAATGCGCTGAAATCCGTTAGCACTCTATCTGTTGTCTTTTTGCGAATAACACCACATCCAAATTCAATTTTATTTCATAAAAGTTAACACAGAAGCACACAGTAGAACAGATACACGCGTCCTAGCTTTCGCTGTTCATCACAGCATGTGCTCAACGCGAGCTCCGGGGGCCGTCACGAAGGCCTGCAGTTGCTTGGGGACAGCTCCGACTGCGCGGGCCAGCAGTCTCTGGGACAACTGGTCCCAGCAGGCCGTCAGCCTTTTCTTTCCTTACAATAGCACGTGAATGAGCTATTTTTATTCATGAACCTCCAACAAGCGACATGATCAGAACAGCAAACCGTCAATCACTGATTTGCGCATAGTATGTTCAAAACCGTTTCACTGAGTTTCGTGACACAAATTTTATAGGCATATGTCTAGGGCAATATTTATAATAATAAGTAAGTACAATCAACTTGGTTTGATAGAGAATTAAACGCTCTTTCTAATGGTGTTCGCAATTTATCAATAAAGTGAAAAATTTCTGACTTACAGACATTTTAAGTTAGGGGTTCCATTTTTTTTGGATCACCCTGTATATGTATGTTTTAATGTTTTGAACTGCTATTCAGATAATAGCAGCAGATACCTATTAGCCGTTTTCACGACGGCCATCTGGTACACATCTGGTGCACATTTGGTGCAGATTAGGTGCAGATTTGGTCAAATTTGGTTCAGTGTGTCTCTTATTAGCTATCAGCTAGGGTTGCACTTATTGCTTATATGCCTGCTTTGTCATATTATCAGAAAGTATCATCGCTTGAAACACTGAAATAAATTCACAAAATGAAAATATTTGCTAAAAAAGAGATTAGATGCAGATTTGGTCAAATTAGGTGCACTCGCCGGATAGTCCGTCGTGAAAACGACTATCAAGACTAAAGACGATTTCTTTTTCAAACAATGTACTTGATCCTTTCTTGTATCAAAAAACACGCGGACGAGGGCCGTCATAGCCATATGTGCGGGTGACCTGGCTGACACATCGCTACCACTTCCGTCAGAATCAGCTCGGCGTGTCAATTTCTTCAGCCACCCATCCGAGGCATCCATTCACAGGAGACAATCACACCGGTGTAGCCAAACAATGCCACCTCTGTCGGTAGATCTGACGAGCTCGTCGGAGAGAGGGCGGAGGGAGAGAGGGAGGGAAGAGGTTCGGTGGCACCACGATAACCATCTGAGTAATGTCAGCCTCCGCCCTCAGAGAGGCTGGCTCGGAACGCACCTAAGGCCTCCGGAGAGCAGCCACCCTCTGTTCTGCTCCGCTGAGCCGGGTCAGAGCCGCAGGGCTGCTCCAGTCGCTCCAGTCACTTCAGAGACCACTTTTGGAGTGATTGTTAGTAGAGCAAGCTGCGGTCACGCTTCGGTAAAAATGTACACAACAGCTTCACGAACTACGAGTATAACAATTTTTACTGATTCATGCTTATTCTAGTCATGAGGTCATGCCACCTAAAGGAAACTCAGAGATATTTGCGCTACTATGTGAGCGAATCTCTACAATGACATTACATGCATGACAGCCCTCCGGTTCCCTCAACCTCACCACATCTGAATGGCTGTGGGAATCTGGAGAAAACGCCTCCAAGAATGAACTCTCTCCATGGCGAATTTTCAGGCTGTGAACTCTTTTCACAGCCACCTGAATCGACGAAATAGCTGGGAGGTCATCTAACTGCAGCGCCTGAGCGTCACAAATTCATCATTTTGGGCCTTGTTTGTCGAAGCAAGACTGGACTTCGTCAGCCAGCCTTGTGATTTTACAGTTTAACAGTTTGATGCACATTTAGGCGAGATATCATCAGCCCGAACCAGTTGCAGAACAATGCGCTGTTGTAGCATCCTTTTTTCCAAGCACAAGTTACTAGCAATTTATGGACACACTGATTGATTGTTTATGTGGCTTCATCCACTGTGTAAGGGGGATTTTAACCGTTACTCTTTCTATCCATGCAAATTTTGCTGCGGCAGATTTGCGGTTTTATGTCTGACATCCATCATTATCAGACAACACTGCAGAAGAACATAACTTGTATGAGGCTGAACGTCTGACTGCAACAGCATCACCGCTGTGTCGGGCATTCTTCAAGTGTGGAGGAATGCATTCACATCGGCTTTCTCAGCTCTCTCAGCGGGATAATGTACTCCCTGTCGTGTCGTCGCTCACTCAAACCGCGACCAAAAACGTCCGCCGCGACGCCTTTGCACTCAGTGCACGAGAGGAGTGGCACCCTGCGTGCCGCGAATTCCTCCGACGAAACAGGTCACCGGGGGCAGCCGGGCGGCGCTGTAAACGCACCTGGCGCCCTGGTGTGCGCGGTTCATCCCTCCGCACAGTAGGCTCGGGAGAGCCTCGTAGGAAGTGTTTTACACTCCCTCAGTGCAAACCCGGACCGCAATTCGCCAGAGCAGGGTCCGGGATCAGGTTCACGGAACCTCGTGCCGGGATGCGGCCCCGCCCGGAGGTCTGTCTGACCTGCCTCGCACCGCGCTGCCCTCCCTCCACCACCCTCCTCGGCGCACGGGCTGCGCATCCCCGGTGCAGTGTGCAGCGTGCAGCGTGCAGCGTGCACTGTGCCGGCGGCCAGAGGTGTTCGGGGAACGGAGATGATCGGGTGCCGGATGGCGGGGACGGTGGGGTCAGACGGCCGAGCGATGTGTGCCATGGATTATACGGTGCCGCGTCCCAGGTATGCAAGGCAAGCAGGTCACTCCGCAACGGTTGAAGAACGTCCTTGCCGGTTGAAGCCGACGTGGATTAACCCACTGCACGTGAAGGGCATTTTTCTCTATTGCTGTAAAGTGTATATTGAAAGCGTGCTGTTGAAAATATATACGGTTATCAATACTGCCCGGCGGACCTACATGTATTTATTAAACATTTCACGGGTGTTTTTCTCGAGCCAAATTCCGTTAATGTGACACCGAAAGACCTTATCGGTCGCGGATATGAATCTTGCTTCCAGCGATGTTTGTTTGGTGTGTGGAGTTTTTACCCCGCGTCGCCTCTGCGCACCTGCAAAAACCTCACCAAAACTATCCACGCGCATATCAATCGGCGCTGGCCATCCACGGAGTTTTTACTTCCCCTTCGCGACCGAGTCTTGTGTTCCCCTCGCTGTGTTACCAGTGGGAACCCTCTGCGGACATTGGTCACCGCAAAAACACGGGCAAAACCGCCTCCTTCGAACGTCCGCGTCGTCTCCTGGCCGGCATTCCTCGCCGCTTTTGGCTGACGGCTGACCCGGAGTGAGCCACTCACCGCTGCAGATATTTGGCGAATCGTCCTAGTGCTAACCCACGACTCCCTTCGGCTCTTGCTGATGGCAATTGATTTTCAACATTCCTTTTTTAATACACCAAAAGATCGAACTTCGATAACGTTTTCAATCGAATAATGATTTTGACCTTTGGTATCAAATGATTTCTTTTATTGTATGGTGATTTGGTTCTGCACCCCTAGGTTCAAAGGTACACATATCTGCTTCCGTTTCTGCACAACTACGCCACCCCATCTACTGAACAGAGCTGAGGGGAGAGAGGTAGAGCAACTGAGCGATGGCATACGCACGTGCAAGAATGCGCCCCAGGTTGTGATTTACGGGCGCATCTGTGCAAGTGGCTGGGAGAAATTTATTATTGCGTACATGCAACGCATACTCGTTAGGCACGAATATGGCCGGTGCTTTTTATACGGTGGTCGTGGGGAAAATGCACCAGTCGCCGGCAGACCGATTCCTCTCGCCGTAATGTAACGAGGAAATGCTATATAATTTACCTTATGCATTTTAGACGGGTGTCCCTGCAAATTTGAAGAAGTTAAAAATTTAATCTGTTTTACCCGTATTGACTGTTTGCAATATAGTTTGCTTGCATGCGTAGCCAATAACAATAGAAATTTGACTGCAGTTGTTATTATCTCCACGATAACAGCCAAAATAACAATTGAACAATAACAGATTGTCCTCCCACAATCTCGTTGCAGCTCGTTGCAAGCAAAACAACATATTTAGCCTGCTTTTCGCTCGCTGCAACCATGCTGTTACATGCTGATTTAGACAAACCGTTTCGCAAGAGCTGACCGAAACCTGTCACACAAGAGTCGGCTTATTTCTTCCTTCAACACCGATGTTTCCAGTAAACACGGCCAGCAATGCTCCGGCAAAACTCGTCAGACGGATCACCGCCCTACTTTTCGCGCCACTTCTACCGGATTCCCCGGCTAGGCATTCTGCGAGACTTGGTGAGCAGCCAGCCTCCCCGAAAGACGACCACCCTGCAGAGAGCCATGAGACGACTCCGGGAAGTAACCTGCAACCCGGACTGGTTCTGGAGGAGTCCGCAGAATGGGGAGGAGGCGTGGTGCAGCGCTGGCTTTGGAAGAAATCATCAACTGAAGGATTTTTTTTTTCTCGACATGATGAACTCATGTTACATACATAAATGCCCCAAGCATGAACAGGTGAGGTCTGTTTCCTTCGTGTCAATCTAATTTGCGACAGCATTTCTAAACATTTGATGACTTTGAAATAACGCATAGTTTTTTCAGTTAGGTAATGACGATGTTGAATGACTTGCATTCACATCAGCGCTCCTGCAATCCTCATCTCTCTTGCGCTGCCATACCTATCTACTCGTTCCTCTCTTTAGTCTCCCTCACACCATCTCTCAACCCTGAAAGTTAAGCACACACGTCCCACTGGTAGGTACTTACTGTATGGCACCTCCAAGTTAAGCAGAATGCTTTTACACCAATTGGCTAATGGCTATCATTGCTATGTATGTGGACTGATAAATGAAATAAATTTATTCTATCTATCTATCTATCTATCTAGCTACCCCTCCTTCGGCTTTCCTCCTTCGCTCCCGTTGACCTCGTCCGTCCGTTCCTCTGTGTCCTTTCGTTTTTTCCTCAGTGTCTCCTCTCCCCTTCCCTCTCTTGTTCATCCCTCCCTCTCCTCTCGTCCCTCTTCCCATCTCCTTTCTTCCTCTCCCCATATCATCAGAACAGTGGAGCGAAGTATGCTGGCCACCTGACCCGTCACGTCGGTTGATACGGCTCCACACCAGGTCACCGGACGTTCCGGCTGACTGGAACTTCCGGGCGTCTCGGTCACAGAACGCAGAGAACAGGCGAGCGGGACGCGTCGCTATGGCAACCGGTAATTGCCGTCTTAGCAACCGGTAATAGCCTCCCTAGCAACCAGTGCGTTTGTGTTTAGCGTTCGCTTGGTGGTTTGTGCCTTCGGTCCAGCGCCTTTCTGATGATTGACATCAACATTTACTGTTACAGTTCAGTCCTTCAGTAACTGTGTCTTCCTCCCATGGTCACGAAGAATGTCTCATCGGGTCCCAGGCCGAGGTAATGACCAATGATCCGGCTTTCTCGCCCCGAAACTGGTTTGAGATTGTTCAGATGTTGGTCAAACAATTCAGGGCGGACCCTGGAGATTGTTTGATAACGAAATTCCAATTTTAGAAAACACCGACACCAATCGACCTTTCTGTTGACAACGGCTGCCTCCTGATATTTTTATTTTTATTCTTAATTGATATTTCTGATTTATTACGAGGAAATAGACCATGACGTAACAAGATTTCCCACCGTATATTGAACGGAATATTATTTCAGGATGTGTTCATGCAGGGGATGAATGCACCTTCTAGGTGGTCTATGCTCGTCTATGGCCAGTTTTGCTGCACGTGCAGTTCCCGGTGAGGAACTCATCCCCGGTCCATTCATCCTTCAAGCGGCGCGTAAATTAGTGACTAGCGGAGCCGAGCCGGCGGCGTGTGATCCTCCGTCAGCCAGTCATGTGGGGTGGGGATTGCCTCCTAACCCGCACGATAAAGAACCCATGGTGTAGTTCGTGAAGAGTAGGCCATGTGCCGGCACCATGACAAAATTAATCCCAAATCGAATTTATTGTCTTGATGGAGGACAAAATGGCATCTTAACAACCCTTTAAAGTAACTATAACGTAAAACTAATTCTAACAGTAGGTAAAGTAAGTCCCAGGATCCCACTCACCTCCCAAGAAACCCACAACGCGTTACCGAGCACTTTAAAGGTCAAAATTTTAGAACTCACACACACTTGATTAAAGTAAATGAGCACTTGCAATATCAAAATTCTAGCAATTCGATTTTTTTTCCAGCAAACAGATTCTTTACAGGCGGCCGAATGTCCAATGGACAGGGACGCCTTAAAACCTCATTTTCACCTCACCTCACCTCAGCCAGTCATCGTCGTGAACAATGACTTGGCTCATTGTGTCCGTATCCGCCTGCAGTGTATGCAGGTGTATGTAAGAAAGTATGCTGCACCCGGTGCGGATCATCCGCTGGTGAGGTCCATCTATTGGGGTGCCGCGACCCTATAACGGCGTATAACTCGTCTCTACACCGCAGCACTGACGTATTCCATCACAACTTTTCGCTGGCGTACCAGCCCCTCCAGTGGCGTACCCCGACCCTCCAACGGCGTACTCCGACCACTCCCGTCGTACTTCGATCCACCAATGTCGTAACCCGACCCTCTATTGCCGTACCTTGACCCTCCCACTGTCGTATCCCGACCTTCCACTGAGTGCCCCGAGTCCTCCCATCGTACTCCGACCCTCCATCACTTTGCAATATGACGGATGACCCTCCAGTGACAGTGCGCGGGACGGATAGCGCTGCAGAGGGCAGCGGCTCGCGCTGAGCGCACCTCGAACCCCGTGGTCGGTGCCCGGTCGTGGATGACTTACGCCTAATGATATGCAATAATGCTCGCCGGTGCGGCGAACGTTAAGACGTGGTGGTTTCGATCATAGGCGACACGGAACTGACGGTCTAACGGACCGATGGACGGTGGGAACCGAGCTTTGCGGCCATCGGTAATCCACGCATGATCGGCTTGGATTGACGGTGGACAGTGGTGCGCCAAATTTCTCAGACCTCAAATTACCAGTGAGGTTTTGGGGCTGGGATACTGTATGTTTCATGCCTGAATGAGCCTGTCTGTCGTCACGTGAGAGGACGGGCGTAGGAACGTCATGAAAAGTGGGTGGGCCACCCTGTCAAGGGGCCTCCTTTTCCAGCAGGCCTCCTATTTTCAGGGGCCTCCAACTTTTGTTGAGGCCCCTCCAACTCCAACCGTCCTGCTGGCTGCTTTCAAGGATGACCTCCAAATCTAGCTTCTGAGATCGGGCAGATGTACCCAGGGGCGTAACCGCTTAAGCGAACAGTGCGGAAAGTCCGCACCATTTTTAAAACTTATTCCCCCTCCGATTTTTTTTTAATCTATTTGCCGCAAACGGCGCATGACCCCTGAAAACCCTTACACAAATGTCTTCCTCGTTTCCCAGGTGCCCCCATTAGCTTCATAGGCGCCCTCTTTGGCATATAAGCGCCCTATGTATAGTCATCAGAGACATCACTATATGTCCCACAGTCACAGTTGTCGCATACAATGTGCGCTTATCATAGGCGTCTCTCTTTTATGGACACTTGAAGGCGCCTCTCTTTGCCATGCCGGCGCCCCTGTTTCTTATGAATGCACCCCCATGGCATTGATCAATTGCAGACATGGGTGGAGAACCTGCCCCGGCCACTCCGGCCGTGGCCGGAGTAACTTTCAGCCGACCCGGCGCGGCCGGGGTAACTTTTTCCACTATTGTAAATCCTAAAAGCTGTCTCCATACGAAAAAAAAACTGCCATCTATAAAAGCGTCTCTCATTATTCTTATCTACCTTGAAAAATTCTTGAAAATTTACTTTATTTTCATTTTGGAGCTTCTATGTTTTTAGGTCTTTTATCACGGAGCCCGACATGTTTCATCAAACAGAAGTAAATCATATTTAAGGGCCGTTATCGTAAGATGGCACTGTAATTAGATCACAAGACAGGACGAGGGTAATATCAGTGAGATAGAAGGACGAGCTGCTGGGGCTCAAGACTCCCCCAACTTAACCCGCGCCAGGGTGGTGGCCTTATCGTATAACACGTTTAGTCGAGAGGTGGGCTTTTCACGCTCCATCTAACTCGGCTACTGGGCTACGAGGCGAGAAGCGGAACGACGTTTGAAAGAGCGACAAACGTGATCAGAGAAATCTGGTCATGTTTTAGGCAAGCTCAAGAGTAAAATCACCATAGGTCATCAAAAGCCAAATTTCTCTGATTTTAGCGTTCTCCGACAATTTTTTCTCACAGTTCATGAACATAACGGAGCTTAAACACTGCAAACAAAACATTCGATTACTAGTTTAAGGCTCGGTCGCGAATAATAACTATTTCAGGTTGCGAGCTCAAATCAATAAGAGGGTCAAAACGGTCAAATTTGACATTTTGTTTTGTGTGGGAAGGTTGCAACTTCCAGCTTTGCAAAGGGCATGATGGCATTTTTAGCACGATCATCCAGCAAATTTGACCTGATGACCTGACCTAAGCACTAGGTGACATGCGTCCAAAATTTTAAGGCGTGTTGCAAAATTGTTGTTACAATTACGAAATCTTCCGCACCTGCGTGCAGCAGTTTTCCCTAAAAACGTACAAACGGCAGACATCCATTATTCTATGCCACAGAATAGGGGTTTGTTGATAACCGTTGACAAATATTTGATCATCATCGTCTTTCTGACTTTCGGTCGCCGGCCGGGGTAACTTTTTCAAACATTCTCCACCCGTGATTGCAGACCTCTATTACATGTGGACGCCCATATATGTAGGCCTCAGAGGCGCCCCTCTTTCGCATTGAGGCGCCCCTCTATTGCACGTAGGTGCCATACTGTCGTAGGTGCCCTACTGTGGTTCGTAGAGACGGCATGGTGCTCCCAGACGCAGATGGGGCTCTCTGAGTCGACAGTGTGGGACCTTCAGTCGCTAATGGGTGCCCGCCAGATGTGGACCCTCGGAGACGCCGGTATGGGGCCCTCAGAGATGCCGGTATGTGGCCCTTAGAGACACCGGCGTGGAACCCTCAGATACTTCAGTGTGAAGCCCTCACAATTGCTGGTGTGGAGCTATGAATGCGCTGGCTTAAATCCCTGTATAGTCGACTACAGAATGATGTTCCACTCCTGAGAAGCTATCAGTTGACCGGAGCGCTAAGTTGTGCCGTTTATCACGCAATTAAGCGTGTCGATTGTGAGCATTGGGACAAAGCTATAATTTGTGAACTCAGCCCGTGTGATGCGGCACAGCCTACCACTCCAGGCAAATAATTGCCTGTGAAAAGTGGAACATCATTCTGTAGTCAACTTTACATGGACATAAGAGCTCAGTGAGAGCTTGTGTGGTTGCCTTCAGTGGCCTTGTGGAGCCTTTAGACATCAACATGGTGCTCTCAGGAGCCGGTGAGTCCTCAGAGTCACCGGTGTGGGGCCTTCAGAGCTCCGAGATACTGGTGTGGGCCCTCAGAGGTGTCGGTGTGGGTCCTTCAGATGTACCTTTAGATGCACAGGTGTGGTGGCCCACAGAGGCGCCGGTGTGGGGCCCCCAGAGCCACCGATATAGGGCCCTAAGAGACACTAGTATGACCCTCAAAGGCGCCGCTGTGTGGAGCTCATAAACACTTGTGTGGAGCCATCACAGGCGGGTGGAGCCGTTAGAGGCCGGAAAGGGCCCTTAGATGCCTACAAGGAGCCTTCAGAAGCCGGCGTGGCACCCTTATGGGGATAAGCGTGTCTACTTAGGAGCCCTTGAGGTGCTCTCATGGGCTCTGTGGGGCCCTACCGAGCCGAAATATGGCCACGGCCAGTTGCCGCCGCATGGCTCTTCGGACTATCATTCTCAGTGGCCTCATCTGCCTAGTTTGAATAAAAGGGCCTCTCAGACCATCAGTCTCATGGGCCTCCTCTGGCTAGTATAAATAGAAGGGCCTGTTAGACCATCAATCCTAGGGGCCTCCTCTGGTTAGTATAAATAGAAGAGCCTCTCAGACTATTAATCTCAGGGGGCTCCTGTGGACAGTATAAATAAAAGGGCCTCTCAGACCATCAGTCTCGGGGCCTCCCTAGAAAAGTGTAAATGTGGATAGAGGGCCCTCTCAGATCCATTAGGAGTGGACCTCTCTGACTATCAGTCACAGGGGCCTCTTGTGGCCAGTATGAATATAAGAGCCTCTCAGACCATCGGTCTCAGGGGCCTCTTCTGACTATTGTGGATAGAGGGCCCTCCCAGACCACCGGTTTCAGGGGCCTCCAGTGGCCAGTTATATGAACAGAAGGGCCTCACAGCCATCAGCCTCGGGGGCCTCTTCTGACTGGTGTGAATATGAGGGCCTCTCATACCATCAGTCTCAGGGGCCTCCTCTGCCTAGTGTGGATATAAGGGCTTCCCAGGCCATCAGTCTCAGGGGACACTTCTGACTGGTGCCGGATTGAGGGACCTCCCAGACCGAAAGTTTTGGGGGTCTCCTGTGGCCAGTATGAATAGAAGGGCCTCTCAGTCCAACAGTCTCATGGGCCTCTTCTGCCTGGTGTGATTATAAGGGCCTCTCAGGTCAGCAGGCTCAGGGGCCTCCTCTGACTACAGTGTAGGTACATGGATAGGCCTCCCAGACCATCAGTCTCAGGGGCCTCTTCTGACTATTGAGGATAGAGGGGCCTCCTCTGACTAGTGAGGGTAGGGGGCCTCGGCTAGACCGCCAGTGTCAGGGGCCTATTCTGACTAGTGTGGATAGAGGGGCCTCCCAGACCGCTAGTGTCAAGGGCCTCCCCAGACCAGTGTGGATATTGGGGCCTCCTCAGATCCACTAGGGCCTCTCAGGCCATCAGTCTCAGGGGTTTCGACTGACAAGTATGAACAGAGGGCCTCCTTGGATCCATCACGGCCCCTTGGAGTCCGTGCGTGGGGATTCGTGGAACTTATTTTTACCGAGTTTGTTTATTCTGGAAGGTGACGACGTCCTCTCAAATCGAGACGAGGGGCCTCGAGTAAAAAGTGGGTGGGCCAAAACACATGGTTGGCCCCCCCACCTCGAAAAGTGGGTGGGCACTTGCCCACCTGGCCCCCCCTGTTCCTACGCCTATGCGTGAGAGCTCTCTGAGGAGCTAAAACCGAAACTGTTGGTGCGGAGTTGGTTCAGAACAAGCAGAAAGTGTAAATGAATTCCACGTCACCAATACCACCTGTGACCTGTCCAGTGTCCACACCGGACGTTCAAACTCCCTGCGGTTAGTTGTTTAACGGCGCCGGCCACTCTGACCGATCGCCGAGCGCAGGAAGTGACGCCGCCAATCATCGTGTGCCCACGCCGGGACGTCGCCAACTGACCTGTTTCGGCAGCGCGTGTCCGGCCAGGCCCGGGGGCGGCGTGACGTCACTGAGGTCCGGCGGAGGAGGCGATGCGCTGCCGCGCCGGCCCGCCTCTCGGCCAGGTCAATTACACACGCGGTGGCGCCTCTGCGGAGGCACGCACATCAGACGCGATGGCCGCCACGCGCTGCCCCGGCGTGGGGAGCTGATTAGAAGAGAGACGCGTGAAATGACCTCTCTGCGGGCGCGTGAGAGATGTGGAGAGGGGAGCGCAGGCCACGCCCGCATCCGGGTGTGGTTGACCGGATGGCTGATAGTGAGATGTGGTGGTCATTCGGTGAGAACTGGGCGGCGTTATTTGTTCCGCCAGACCATCATATCGCTATCGCTCGACCTCAATGCCGAATGGCACCGGACGGTCCAGGACAGAGACCAGGCTGACACCTGCCGAGGAGACGATGAAGTATTGGTTCACTGTTCTCCCGCCGTAGCGCTAGTATCGCAGTCCGGTCGGCCGATCCGGCGCACCTGTCCGTCTCCTGCTCAGCAGGTATGCGGCTGCCCGCCGGCGCGGCCCACAACGCGGAAGAATGCGCTCTCACCAGGTCAGTAGGATGGAGTCAACGCCCTGTAGTTGGCCGCTCGGCCGCCAGGCGGCGGCAGCGTCGACTCGCGTCTGAATGAACGCGGCGGGTGGCGGGAGCAGTGAGGTGCGTACGCACGCGTACGGACGCACTTCACACCCCGCTTTTCCCGCGGAACCATGGTCGAACGCATATTCAAATCACGATCAGATGATACTGGAAATATGATTACCTTCGGTCATAGTTGTCGACTAGGATCACCAATGTAGTGGAAAAGACCACCGTCATCAGGTTGACCGTCCCAGTTGGACAGAGTCGAACGTCCTCCGTGACGTCACGGAAGGTCAGATCGACCCGCTCTCCTCTCCCAGACTCATTCTGTTGGCCTTCGCGAGCATAGGTACAGCAGATGGTACATTTGGTACATGATGGCACATTCAAACTGAGACTGTATTAGTGTTGGGCTTCTATTTGCATTTTCATCCCGACCCCGGCTGGGTAATGGATGGACCTTCTTATACGTCCCTCTGTGGGTCACTTTCTGACCCTTCCAGGGTGTCCTTAAATTTCAGAGTTGTTGAAGCTACCGGCATGATCCTTCGTGGACCTCTAGCAGCATGAGTTTGGCATTGGCTGATCAAACTTTGTTGCAAAAGATTTGCTTGTGAAATATCGTTTGTACAGGTCTCGCGAGATTAAGCGGTAGGTTTTGCACTTTTACATTTCCGGTTATATCTCAGAAACTAATCGATCTACGATGAAGCCATTTTACACGATCATGGCCGGCTTGTTAGGTACCCAACAAGTCGATCGCATCTTCAGCACTTAAAAGCATAAGACGACGAAGATATAGCCCGAAGTACACTAAATTTTCTTTTTTAGTGTACTTTCTTTTTTAGTGTAAATTGATTGCCTCTTGCCTGCGGTAGGTGCAAAACCTACCGCTAAAACCCGCGAGACCTGTACCTACTGCCTTTATACGGGATTTTAGATCGTTTTAAAAGTGAGGAAATTCACAAAACACATGATTTGAAGCAAATATGCCTTATTTATTGGAAGACGAGGTACAGCAAACCATTCAACTTTACCCTGCACACGACTGGGGTATTTTCCATAACGCGAGTGACTGGGAGGGAGGGGGGGGGGGGCTCTCAAGAACCCCCGTCCTATCTCCGAAACTACTCAGCCGATCGTCAAAATTCAAACGGCGTCTGATAGCCCTGGAAAAAGTTGTCGAGCGGAACCTTATTTCATTGACCTCGAGGTCACCGATGACGTCACAGGTCAGGTCAAAGTAAAGATTATCAGCATTTTTGCTTGTTCACAATTTAGGCTCTGACCGCGGGCTGACAAGTCTGATCAGGCTCATGTTTGGCTTACGCACTCCTTGATATATGCCTTAGATACCCTGAGGGTACCAAACTTTTACTTCGAATTTTTCAGGTCAAGGCCAGGTCATCCTAGGTCACGAAAATTGTATATTATGTATCGATCACGTGTCGCATGTTTTGCGTTTCATTTTACTCGTAGATTTAAAAAATAATGTCTTCTGTGTCATTTGAGGTTATAATCAGCTGAATTTATCGGAGGTCAGGTCACTTTCAGGTCAGAAAAGGTAAAATTTTGAAAATGAGCTTTTTCAACAAAAAAGGTGCCTATCAGATGCAGTTTGAGCTCAGAAACACAACGGTGCCACTTATATTGCTGTGCGATGTCAAAAACGTACTCAAAAATGATTTTGAAAAGTATATAATTGTAGAAATTTGACAATATTGCAAATAACTTGGCTATTTTTTAAGATATTAGGCTAAAACTTGCGAGAGTAGTTCACCAGTGTGTGTTCTATCACATATATTCCGGCTGTTGCGAAAAAATAAAAAAAATAGTTTGTAATTGTAAAAACAAATTTTCGAAATTTTCAAAATTTTTCAAAAATATCGAAAATTCGAGATAGCAGTTTGATAGCTACGTGTATTTGTAGTCCAGCGATTCAAAGAAATTGGATCTATAGATCCAATTTCTTTGAATCGCTGGAGTGCACCTTTAAAACTAAGCTCTTGAGAGCGTTTGCCGTAATTCCATATTTTGCATCAAAATCGGCCGACATGACGTCTTTCTGATGTCATTTCCGGTCAAACTATGGTAGCTATAGAAAGTGAAATTTTCATAAGGTGTCAAATTGATGCCGCTGAGGGTACCGCAAGTTTCGTGTTGATCAGTCAAATGGTTTTGAAGATATGGCCGAAAAACGGGAGGGAGGCTCTGTAGAGCCCCCCCCCCCCCCGTCATGCGCGGGTTAACCCGCGCCCGGCTGGGGGTCCTGGATTTCCACGCCCTGCTGGGGGGGGGGGGGTGTTTGAACACCCCCTTCTAACTCGGCTCCTGGGCCACGTAGCGATACGCGGAAGGCGGCGTTCGAAAGAGCGTCAAAAATAATGAGGAAATCACTTCGGTCAATTTTTTGGTCAGGTCAAAGGTCAGGTCACCAGAGGTCACTGAAGGCAAAATTTCGCCGATTTCCAGGTCGAATGTCGAAAATTTCCAAGAAGCCAACGCATAACTCGGGAACCAATAGAGCTACAGCACCGCGGAAAAGCGCATTCGATAGCCCTATTAACGCCCTTTCTGAGTAATTTTCTCAGATTTGACCTAACGTCAACGGTTTTGCCTGCAGGGGGCAAAAACTGCAAAAATAGCCGATTTTTTCGGAAACAGTTTTTCTGCAATAACTTTTGACCCAAGCATTGTACGAGCTTACTTTTACCGGCATCGTGTTCCTCTCGTCAAGACGCATCGAATGAACTATAACTTGACCTTGAAAGGTCAACTTGAAAATTTGACCTCAGGTCAAGGTCATGACCTGACCGGAAAGGGTCATGTTGCATATTAATCGATCCGTATCGTAGAGCTGAACACATCTAAGGCGTTTTCATCGCTCTAGCATGTCTCTATCAAAAGTTATTTGCGAAAAACTGTTAGATACCATTCGTGACCTAAGATGACCTCAGGGCATAAACAGGGGTCACAGACACCATTTTCATGTTCAGTGTGTCTAAACCACTTGTAATTCAGTGTTTGGGAGTGTTTATAATGTCTTTCGTCCAAAAGAGGCGCATTTCAATTTTCTCCCATTGACTTATAATGGTGAGGTCGCAAAATTGACCTGACCTTAGGTCATCGATATCAAAATTCTGAGATATACATTTTGTACATGCTGTTACTCTTAGCAATCTCTGAAAGTTTCAAAGCGATCGGTCACTCGGTGTAGCTATGACAGACATTGAAACTTTTTATGAGGTGAGGTCACTTCGAGTGACCTGGTGACCTGACCTTGAATGACCTTGGTCTGAAATTTTCACAACATGTGTAGAATTGATGTATGATAAGGTGTACCAAAAACGGCGGCGCTCCGCGCCGCCGTTTTTGAGATATTCGCGAAAAACCACAGGGGGGGTGTTCAAACACCCCCCCAGCAGGGCGCGGGTTAAGGTAAGATCAAAGTCCAGGTAGTCATGCAGAGCCATCAAAAGTTGAAGAATGTCACTGAACAAAGAATCTGCGCGCACGGCGGCATTACGAGACCCGGGAAGCGAGACCCGGGAAGTGGAATTGCGAAGTTAACAGTCGGCCGGTTAGGTGGTCAGGAGGTCGGTTTTACCAGGAGAAAAAATGTCACGGCTAACTATATTTACTTTCCGCAAAGTAATATACCGGGTGGCCCAGAAAAAACGTTCCCAACTTTAAATCAATATTTCTCAAAAAGTGATAAAGATACAACATTGAAACTTCGAATACCTAGTCAATGCGGCACACATTCGAGTAAATGGTGTGATTTTCATGGTGTTCGGTAAATTACTTTTTAAACGGTTCATGTTTCAAGCATGCCATGTAAAAAGTACTTTTTGCTCCGATGTTTACTAAATAATGTGAGTGAACGGGTCACTTTCACCCCGCGGCACCGCAGCCTAGAGCCATGACTTCTACTGGCAGCTAGTCCCATTGATGGTTCGGGTCTCAGGATGACACATTCCCTCTGGCAACGACGATGGCTCTGTGACAGCGGCATCGGAAGAAGTTTCCAGTTTTCTAACCATCTTGTGGCTCAAATGCTTTCCTGGCTGACATTCCTGAGAAAAGGTAGCTTTTCAACCAGTTTTTTTTTTTTTTTTGTCATCTGCTGGCAATGTTGTTTTTCATAAGCTTTTCTATGGTTTTCTGGCATAGGAACCGGTCTGCTTTAGTTTGTTTTCCTTATCCGGTCGTTTCATTGTTTGATCTACTGACAGGAGGATAATCAGCAGTAATCCATGCACCGTGCCACTCCTGTTCGAAACATGATTTGGTGTTGAAACGAATGGCATCCATGAGCACCATTTTGGCTCAGTATTTGAATATTTGGCACATAAGTGAGACAAAAATATTTACAGTAAGAACATACGTGTTGGTTTCATTCACGTGCTCTATTTTTACTCTTTTTTACAACATTGGACGTCTAACCCAATCATCACTATCGTTTGACATCAGCAAAAAATGCAAAAACGTCTTGCTTAATTCAACTCAAGATTGCCAGCTTGAAAATGATGGTATAGTGTTATAATTTGGCATACCAATGCGCAAAGAAATGACGCAAACTTGATGGAAATTTTGGCTCGTTATTTGCACTCGGATTTGATATATAGGCCTCCAAAGTTCGGAACGTTTTTTCTGGGCCACCCGGAAAAAAACGATATAAGCTTTACCAGCCACATGAAGAGCAAAAAGCAGTTCATGCTATGAAACAATATCCCACGCATGACTGCGGTAGTTGTTAAATATGGATACTGTTACAGAACACACAGCAGTAACACCACAGGATAAAGACTGCAGCAGTATACAATATACATAACAGTAACACTGTTGCGCGGCATGCGGAGACTTACGGTTCACACAGCAGTAACACCGTCGTACGGAGACTGCAACAGTACACGTAACAGTAGCACCGCTGCACGGTATGGAGGCTGCAACAGTATGTACACATAACAGTAGCACCATCATACGAAGACTGCACCGGCCACCGATATACGCAATAGTAGCGCCATCGTCCGAAGACTGCACACAAAGTTAGCACCACGGGATGGAGACTGCAATAATCCACACAACAGTAGCTCCATTGTCTAGAGACTGCAATAGTACACACAACAGTAGCACCACTGCACGGTATGGAGACTGCAACAGTACACATAACAGCAACACTATCATACGAAGACATTCAGCACACACAATAGAAACACCTCGGTATGGAGACTACAACAGTACGCATAACAGTAACACTACATATCACTCGCCGGGCCGGGGGTGTTTGAACAGTGAACACCCCCTCCCTGCGGTTTTTCGCAGATATCTCAAAAACGGCGGCGCGGAGCGCCGCCGTTTTTGGCACACCTGTTTGTGCATCTTTTCCGCACATATTGTACAAATTTCAAACCCAGGTCGCCTTAGGTCAGGCCACTAGGTCACGCCAAGTGATCTTACCTCAGAAAAAATAAGAATGCTCGTCATAGCTACACCGATTGATCGATTACCTTGAAATTTTCAGCAGTTGATTAGAGCAACATTATCTATTAAATGTATATCTCGGAATTTTTATATCGGTGACCTAAGGTCAGGGTCAATTTTGCGGCCTCTCCATTATAAGTCAATGGGAGAAAATTGAAAAGCGTCTGTTTTGCACGAACGCTATTCTAGACACTCTCAAACACCGAGATGTAGGTACAATTGACACACTGAACCGGAAAATGGCAACTGCGACCCCTCGTTATGTCCCCGAGGTCATCTCAGGTCACGAACAGAATCCAACAGTTTTTCGCTTATAACTTCTGATAGAGGCGTGCTAGAGCGCTGAAAACGCCTTACATGTGTTCGGCTCATTGGGTTTTGGGTCATTGACCTGACCTGGAAAGTCAACCAATAATCTAGGAACTTAAAATTGGGTATCATCAGCCTCCTCTCGTCACGGACAGCACGTTCGTTTCTTACCGCGAAGCTCTAGCTTGATCAGGGGTCAAACGGCAAGGTGGTCCGCTGGACCCCTCCCCTTTATAAAGCATCCAGTTAGAGCATGAAGATAGCAAAAACAGCTGATTTATTATGGCTTGACAAAAATACTTGAATGATTGAAATAACCTCTAACAAAGGTACTCTTTCCCGACCTTGACCCTGGGGCAGCATTGTATCATAACATGACCTACAAGTAGGTGCCTGATAACCTTAAAAATATTGCAAGACATTTTGCAAGTTAGTGTATATGTTACAGGCAATGTGTGGAATCAGGCATTCTATAGAATGCCTAGGCATTCTATAGAATGCCTGACCGACCAGGCATTCTATAGAATCCCTAGGCATTCTATAGAATCCCTGACTGCTTAGGCATTCTATAGAATGCCTGGCTTAACCCGCGACCTGGTGGGGGGGGGGCTATTTTTTGCCCCCCCCCCTCTAGACTTTTCGATATATCTCCAGAACCGTTGCGCCGATTGTCACCAAACTTTCAGTACCCTCCCGGACATCAATTTTACACATTGTGACCAAAATTTTTCCAAAGGCTATGATAGGTTGGCCGGAAATGACGTCAGAGTGACGTCATGTTCTGCCGTTTTCGACCCAAAAAAGGGTTTCGCGGGAAGAGTTGTCAGGCCTATAGCTTTGCAAATACAGAAAAATGATAAGAACATAAAAGCTGTAGAATCGACAGGGCTACAAAACTGCTATCTCAGATTTTTAAATTTTTGGATTTTGACCCCCAAAAATCAAAAAATAATTTTTTTGGATATAATCATCGAAAGATCAAAAAAGTTTTTTGAATTTCGCAAAAACCGGAATATATGTGAGAGTCCTTACCGTCTTCCATCCACATACCAAATTTTAGATTGATACCTCTTTTTTGGCGAAGTTACAGCGAAAAAACTGTTCAAAATTGATGACGTCAAATTTTCAAACTCAATTTTTAGCAATTCTAGACCCCGTAGCGCAAAACAAAGACCACCATTAGACTCCCCGTGATGAGCTGCATCGAATCAATACCCATTTAATGCAAAAATATCAACTTTAAAATTTGACCTTTTTTGGCCTGACCTTGACCTGACCTTGACCTGAACTTCACCAGAAAGTGACCTAAACCGTACCCGTGATGGTCTTATAACCAACGCCATTGAGTTGGAAATGAAAAATTGGCCATAAAACATGCATCACACAACCTTAGTAAAGTTGGGCTCATGTGACCTGACCTGTGACCCTTGGTGACCTGACCTGTGACCTGACCTGGTATTGTCAGTGACCTCTAATAGCAACATATCTACTAGGCAACTGACGCCCTATCGCTGAATCTCGACAAGATGCGTTTTATTCGGTGTTATAGCGCATTCCCTAGATGACCCGTGAACGGTGAAACATGTCATCTTTGACCTGACCTGTGACGTCATCGGTGACCCCGAGGTCAATGAAACTTGGTTTCCCTCGACAAATTTGACAGGCCTTTCGAACGCCGTTTGAATTTTGCGGATCCGTCCAGTAGTTTCGGAGATACGAGGGGGGGCAAAAAATAGCCCCCCCCACCAGGTCGCGTTATAAACAGACCCCACCAGGGCGCGGGTTAAGCTCCCAGGCATTCTATAGAATGCCTAAGTATTTTGATTGTCCGAAACACACTTCGAAAATTAGGGGTCGGTGGCAGTAATGCTATTTGTTTACCTTATTTTCTTTGTTGGCCTAGGCCGGTCGTCACCTCACACCATTTCAGGGCAATGAGTTGAGAGGAAGCGAGGGAGAAATTGGGCTATGCCGATTGCCGACCACCAAATGGTGCGCCGCAAGCAGCAACTGATCCAATCCCGTTGGCACAGGAGAGCCACGGCGCAAGGCACGCGGGAGAGCCACAGGCCAACCAGTCGCTTAAACGGTTACCCTCGGAGGATTATGCTGCTGCAGATACGAAGCTGCATTAGAAGGGTGTTGGGTGTTGGCTGGGAGGGTGGACCGTAAGGCTTGAATCGAAAGTGATTGCGCGAATGACGATGGCTTTGTTCTGATGTTAGAAATGAAGGCGAAGAATATAGCAAAAGGTCACATTTTATGTCGTCATAAGCACTTCGTGTAACGACTTTCAATATACATGGACAGCTCAACCTTCACTGTAATGTCAAGGAATAACCTGAATAAATGGCTCATTTTTCCACGTCCGGGCGGTGGCCCGGCCGTAACAAGAGCCGGATTAGGTGTTGTTCGACCTCCCCTTCCAGCTTGACTTCTGGGCCATGCGGTATTCGAAATGTCGTCAAAATTATGAAATTTTACTCCAGTTCTTCTTTGGCAATGTTCCAAAGGATGCCATGATTAAAACAAATAGCTGAGCCATTTTAGGTCAGGCCAATTTTTGTCGATTTTTGGCTCCTAGCCGTTTTCTCCAGTTTGACCTTAAATCAATTCCTTAGAAGGAAAACACCTATAAAAATGGACGATTTGTCAAACTTTTTTTCTGTGTAATTTTTTACCAAAGACGTTTCCGATATTGACATAACCACCATCGTCTTTCTAGCGTTAAGATAAATACTATCCTGATACAATTTGACCTAATAAGGTTAGATTGGATACCTGACCGGAAAATTTGACTGAATGAACATGAATGACTGAATGAACATTTGACTGAATGAACATAAATAGCTGATCGCAAGGTAGCCTGGCAGAAAATAATAATGTTACATATCGGTCTGTGCTCATAATATTATACAGCATACCTACACTACCTAATGTGTTGGAAAGATTCGTGTATGTAGGTATTTCCTAGGCATTCTATAGAATGCCTGAAAATCAGGCATTCTATAGAATGCCTAGGGATTCTATAGAATCCCTGGTGGGTCAGGCATTCTATAGAATACCTAGGGATTCTATAGAATGCCTGGTCGGTCAGGCATTCTATAGAATGCCTAGGCATTCTATAGAATGCCTGATTCCACACATTGCCTGTAACATATACAAGATATACGAAGAAATGCAAAGTATAATGTCAATTTTGAGCATGACTTTGAGTTTTGACCGTGATCTCGAAGTTTAATCACATCATCGCAATCTCATGTGCGTTATGAATATGTATACAAGCCCCTTATCTCGGAGCTAAGTTGCATCGTCCCTCGTTCGGCTTTATGACTGTGGTGCTGTGTGCGTGGCAATAAATACATAACTTTTCAAATAGTGGCCAGAAAACCTTTTTTGACTATGTGTGACTCTTGTGACAAGTAACCGTCTGATTTCCCTCTAATTGAAATTTATTTTATAATTTGTCAAAAAAAAAAACTGAGTGTGACATGTCCATCGCTTTGATATGCTTTGATCTATGTATGTACGTTGTTGTACCTTGCACTATGTACGACGTTCATGTGTTTATCTGATTATGAACCAGTTTGTCGGTTGACCTTCAACACCATACAGACAAGTTCTTTTACTACTTTTATTCATTCACTCACTAGCATGTTACACACAAATTAGTAGTGCTCATTCATTTACACCTCGTTCCTCGTCACTAAAACGCGCGCACCATCCATCCATCAGACACTCCTGGCCAATTTACACTCTCTTACACAGAGTAACAATTGAGGCAGCGCCGCACGAGCGCTCAACAATGACGTGACACCACATCCGACGAGGGAGGAACCTCAGGACGCGGGTCGGCCAGGCGCGACTCACTGCCGCTACAGTATATCCCGCCGTCGCAGGGTCACACAACAACAAAATAAATAAAGGGCTATCTACAGATGTCCTGGAAATACAGGGATACATACACGCATATATCACAAGTATTTACAGAGTCGCTGGGACGACTGCCCCACGAACGGAGCGGTGTTGCCGGCGACCGGTCAGTGTCACGGTCCGTTCAGCCAGTCTCTGGTCGGAGACGGCCGACGTCCGCCCCCGCACGGCCCGTGTCTGACCCGCAGAAAGTGGGCCAGACACGGGCCGGGCCGGGAGTGACGTCATCACCGGGACTCCGTCATCTGGTGACGTCACGGACATGGCAGTGACCAGACGCCGGCGGCAGGGCAGGGATCGGGAACGGGAGGGGAGGGGAGGGGAGGGGGCCCTGCAGGGCCAGCTGACCCGGGTGGGGTCACCAGAGCCGACCAGGGTCGGACCGCTGTCTTGTCAGCTAGTGCAGTATCGAGTGCGATACGCAGTTTGTACTCCTTTCAGACGCAATGCAACTCTAGCACGCTCTCACTCGCGATCTCCTGTGCCTGTGCACTGGGCCTTACAACTAGTTAACAGCGACAACACCTTGTGAGTCCTTCCACCCAACTTCCACCGCAGAACAGGATAACGAAACGACCGGCGTTGTCATGCCAACGCACAGCCACCAGCAACGTCCCCTCTTGAGCAAGAATAAATAGATAAGCGAGTTGAGCTTCTGCAATTGAGCAGCACAAATACCTACAGTTGAGGGAAACGTCTGGTTATTTGGCAACTCCCTCGGACTAGAATCCTCAGGGTATAACTAACATCTACACTCATTCTCTAGCATACGGAAATTTTAGACGTGAGTCCAGATCAAAATCTGACAAACTGCGTGGAAAGTATGTGTTGAGGTCGTCTAAAGTCACAAGTCTATAAATATTACAGTACTCTGTCTAGCGGGGGTACCCCTGGTCCGTAGTTTAGCTGGTGACCTTTGCGGTTTGCCTATAATCCACCCGGGTCAGCTGGCCCGTTTGAGAGGGATGAGGGGTGGTGGGGGTGAGGGTGCAGCCCTGTCAACGAGTCTCGCCGCGACATCGCAGCGAGGACACCCATCAACAACGGCAGTGGATGGTGGGGCGAAGCCGGGTCGGCCGCCAGTGACCATCTCCTCACTTGTCCACCCTGACTTGGAGCCTCTTCACGTGACGAGAAGAGAACCCAGGTCAGCAGACAGTGAGCTAGGGTGGGCCACCATCTCGCCGACCAGCGGCGGCAGTCTCGACCGGCTCCGCCTGTGACTTGATGAGCTCATCCGTAATGCCTGAGGGCGCTTAGAAGTGACCCTTCTTGTGCAGGAAGATGGGGTTCTCGAAGGCTGCCGAGAGCACAGACCGGTCGCCGCCGAAGGTGCGGTACCGCAAGCACAGGAACGCCGACAGCAGGCACGAGATGATGAGGATCGCCAGCAGGACGATCAGCGTCGCCGCGAAGCCCGGCGTCGACATGCAGATCATGTGCGAGTCGTTGCGCACGGGGAACACGACCGTCTCGGTATCGTTGGTGGCCGAGCTCTCCAGCGCGAAGGCCAGGTCGCGCGTAGACACCACCTGGATGACCCGGTTGATGCCGACGTCGCGCGCCTCCTCGGGCGTGGAACGCTTCTTACGGGAGCCGTCGTAACCGTCAGCAGGCGGGGCGTCGTAGGCGTTGGCTGGCCGCGGCTCGATGCCGGGGGCAATTCCGCCGCCCTGGACGCACTGCTCCGGGCACTGGTAGCGGCAGATCTGGACCGTGCACTGGAAGTGCACCTCCATCGAGTCGGGGAACTTGAACGCCTGGAAGTGAGCGTACGAGAGAACAGACGCCGACGCGCCGAAGTTCTTAATCTTGGTGAACTTGGACATCAGCTTGGGCCTGGTGATGCAGCCCGCCTGATCAACCAGCTGAATCGGTGCGCGGTGGCCGTCGTGAGCGACGCAGTTGCGGACCAGCATGTCGAACTTGTTGTCGTCGTCCTTGATGGCCAGAACCATGGTCATGGTCTGTCCGATCTTCACCAGACCGCTGACCTCAGACGCCCACGGGCCCTTGCCGACCTGGATCTGCATCCAGCAGCCCACGTTGTCTCCGGCGAAGTCGGCGCGCACCACGTCCAGCATGTCAACAGGGAAGGGTCGGAAGGTGACGGCCTTCTCGTACTGGTTGTGCCAGGTGCAGCGCAGCTTGCGCGCCTGATCCCAGACCTCCTGCACCTGCGGGTCGTACTGCATGATGATCGTGTTCTCGAAGTAGGTACCCGAGCCGGAGTCCTTGCCGTAACCGCCGTACTGGCCGTCATCAGAGTTTCCGGTGGTGCCGCAAGCGTTGATGCTGATGTCGAACTGGGCGTTAGCGCTGCCAGAGTTGGGCTGCATGTGCACGCAGTTGTAGTTGCTGTAGTGGCCCTTGCTGAAGATGATGCCGTTGAAGGGCTTGTCGAACTGGACGTTGACGCGCATCAGTGACTTGTCACACTGCACGTCGAGCGAGACGATCTTGGGCATGTCGGTGGCTGGAGATCCCCAGGCGTCAGCAGGCGGAGAGTCATATCCCTGAGCAGGCGCGGCCGGGGCCGGCTGGTAGCCCTGAGGAGGCTCCTGGTACTGGGCCTGTGGCTTAGCGGGAGCCTCGTACGAGTCTTGCGGCACGGGTGCCTCGTAGCTGATGGAAGCCGGCTCAGGAGCGCCATAACCACCCGACACCTCGTGGTTGGCCGGCGCAGCCTCGTACGCCTCGGCCGGCTGAGCGGGCGCGCTGTAAACCGGTTCCGGGGCAGAGTAGCTCTGTCCTCCTCCGCTGTGACCTCCGCTGCTGTGTCCGCCGCTGCTGTGACCTCCGCCGCCGCTGCTGTGGCCGTGGCTGTCTCCGTGGCTGGCCTGGGGCTCGGAGTAGGTCACCTCCGGAGCCGGCGCGACGTACGATGACTGGTGGACAGATCCTCCCGCGTGCGAGTCGCCATGTCCGGCGCCATGTCCTCCAGAGACTGCGTGTCCGCCAGAGCTGCCGTGTCCGGCTCCGTGTCCGCCAGAGCTACCGTGTCCGGCTCCGTGTCCAGCGCCGTGTCCGCCCTTGGGAGCACCGTACTCGCCGCTGGGCTTAGGGGGAGGTCCATAGGAAGCCTTCGGCGGCCCATAGGCGGGCTTGGGCTTCGGCGGGGGTCCGTAGGTAGCCTTGGGTGGTCCGTATGCGGGCTTCGGCTTGGGCGGAGGTCCGTAGGTGGCCTTAGGGGGTCCGTAGGTAGCCTTGGGGGGTCCGTAGGAGGGCTTGGGGTGACGGATGGGAGGCCTGTACTGGGGGCGGGGGCGGGGACGGGGACGGTGGGGAGGGGGTCCGTAGTGGGGCCTGGGGCGGAGCGGCCGGCCGATGCCCTTGGGGTGGCCGATGGGACGTCCGTGTCCGCCGCCGTGTCCGCCGTGTCCGCCGCCGTGTCCGCCGCTCGGAGCGTGGGGAAGGACAACAGTTCCAGGCCGGACAGGCACGGGGTACGGCACCGGGATCGGGCCCTGGCCGCGCGGGCCGCCCTTCGGAGGATGCGGAGGGCCGTACTCTCCAGACGGTTTGGGAGCGCCGTAGCCGGAGGACGGAGCGCTGTGTCCGCCATGTCCTCCGCCGTGTCCGCCGTGTCCTCCACCGTGTCCGATGTCCGAGTCGCGCTCGATGCTGCGTTCCTCCGCGTCGGGGAAGCCCTCGGGAGCGGGCACCTGGACGGGCGTGGGTCCGTCGGCGGTGCTCTCGTCGATTCGAGATTCTAGAGCGATCTGATCCACGTCGACGTCGATCTTGTCGGCGACCTGCGGCTCGTCCTCTGACGTCACCGCCTTCACCACCTCAGGAGTCTCCTCAGCATTGGATGCCACCAACTGCGAAAGAAGAAAAAAGAGAAAGTTAGGGCACTGGTCGGACTCGAACCCACGTTGTGAGAATGACAATGACATGAACTGGGAAAGTGTTGAATAGAAATTGTAAATAGTTTGATATTGATGCTTGAACGTTTCAATAGATTGCCTGAAATGCCGCTGAGGTAATTGGTGCCATGGGAGCTGCAGCGAGAGTGGCGAGAAAATTCACTATTTGTCTGACTGGATTTGATTATTAACTGCTTATTTTCTAGTTACGCTATGCCTTCTGGGAATAGACGTAAGGTAGAAAATATGTCGGAACAGCTTGAATGGGCGCAATGTTGCTTCAGTTTTAACGAACGTCTGAATATGTATTCTGACAAACTGGATGCAAGAATCTGTGGCTATCCGGTTGAAAACTGTTAGGTATTGTGGTCAGCATATTCAGCCGAGCATACAATTATTGCACCTTTGAGGCGCCGCTGCTTTCCCTGTGCGCGTGGCGTTTTCTAAAGCTCTGTCTCACTGTCGGTTCTGTCGTACTACATCTCCCATTTTGAGCGCGTTGGATACCTGGGTCAGAGGTCAGCCGGGCCAGCGAGCGGCACTGACGGCAGTTGATGGAGGAACGAGAACAGAACACCACTCTGTCCGCACATATTTGAGAGACAAATAGGATCCCATCGATCTAACAGCTTTCCCCGCGGACGCTCATATAAGGGAGATTTATGAAATGAAACAATTAACTATTAATATAAAACCAATTTGGAAGTGAGAGCCAGTGAAAGACTTCCTTTTAGAGTATCGATATTTTAGCCATCTGTTGCCAAAGCTCATTACCCTGTTTGCGTAATAAACAAAGTTTATAGTTATGAGAGTCAGTATCTCCTGCGGTGCCTCTGTGCCGCCTTCATTTGTTAGTTGAATTCCATCCGGCCAGATCCTGTTAGCACCTTATGCGCCGTCAATCCTGTTTAGACTCTCGCCCCGCCCTTCCTCTGACTTCACCAGCTCTCTCCCCCTCTCTCTTTCCAGTCTCTACCCAGCCCCACTCTCCCCGGATGCATGGATATCCACTGCTCTGCCCCTCTCTCCCCACCTCTCTCACCACGGCGGTCTTAGTGGCCGATAATTAAAAACCGATCCAGAGGAGCGCGGGCCGCCCACCACCGCCCGACCTAAATCTACGCCTGCCCCCACCTCCACAGACGGGTTTGGGTGTCGGGTTTCGATAAGATGTGACAGTCATAGAGCGCAGGTGGCTTAAGTGGAACGTAGAAATGACGCAAAGCAAAAACTAGTGATGAAGAATATGGAATAAGTTTTTTATAGAGCTTTATACGCTATTTTTGTGCCAATTGCTTAGCCAGGCTAATGCTAATCACCTTATGTCAAAAGTATCCATGTTCTTTGTATTGCTTGCTGAATTAATCGTCATAAAACACCGCTAAAACATAACTCATTCATACCCCAATTACATTGACATAAAGGATGTCAATTAATTAACTACTTGCATAACGAATCGAAACCTGTCCGGTATGCTGTTTTTATATCGGATACACTTGAACTTGATTGACCACTGGTACTTGTTGTTAGATGGCTGTTTTAGATCGGATGGGTAGCTACCGCGACAATACTTTCATTTATTCGCCGAGGATTGAAGACTACCACCATGAATCAGTGTTGCGGCATAGCAACGTCCTTCAAAGATGTGTGACCTAACGCGAACGGCCTCACGAGACCCGGAGAGGGGCTGACGGCTGACGATTTCCGGAAGAGAAGACGAGCATCGTCCGACGGAACTTTCTCTTCCCGGGTACAGCTACGAACAGCGGTCTTGCGCATGCGGACCATGCGCTACCGGCCGGGAGCGGGCTTCGTGGAAGCATCTGACCAGGTGGGCGTTCATGGACTTCCGAAATCGACAGCACCGGATGGGATGATAGACATTCGTCCCAACTCATAGACATGGTTCGGGCAGTGGCAGAGTGGCTGCGGGTCAGTCCGAACGACAATCGTCCACCGTGACGCCGACCGTGACGCTGCCCGTGACTCGTGACGTGACCGTGACGGCGGCACAGAGCCGAGCCAGCCAACCGTGACCTGAAGCGCCGGCGGGCCGGCTGGCGAGAGAGCGGGCCACGGCACCGGACAACGAAAGGAAAAGCGACGGCAGAGGCGGGCCCGCTCCTCCACTCGGGCAATTTTACCGACCACATTGGTGAGAACGAACGGACCAGCTCAGATACAGGGGCTTTCTCCTCCACACTTCCAGCGTTTGTTGGTTTCTTTTACGGTTAGTGATACTCGACTGGATGACTGTGATTATTCCGGATAGACTGATTTCAGAGAAAGCCAATATAGCGTGACAGGGACAATGGGGCGAGCCAGCACGTCGGTAACACCCTTTACAAATCGGATACATGACGCTCGGAAGTCCCCCCGTCTACAATTAGAGTTGAGTTGCGTCACGATCGTTAACTCAGCGGAGTTTGATCGGTTCGGGGCTGGGGAAAGTGGCCCATTGCCACTGCACTTCCCGGGGCATCACGGTAGGTCGACGATGACCAGCAAACGCACAGCGTGTAGCCTGACCATGACTGATCAAGTTATGTGACTCTAAAAGAGCACTGCTCATTGGTGCACAACGTTCATTCAGTAGTGTGTTGATGGGCAGAACTGTTACCATTGCCATAATTTGTGCAAAAGTAAACATACCCATGACATTTCAGGTGTCAAGCAGCTCATGAAATTATACTAGAAGCCTTTATGGTGTATCATGTGTTAATTGTGCACACGCTATGATAACAATTGCACTGTAATTGTCCATTTCATGCATTGTAGTTTTATGCTCGCAAGTCGCAGCCTCATTGTTGCCATCCCAGGGCATCACGAGCCCGGAAACAATTTTCCATCAGCTACTCCTGAATTGCAGCCCCTCAAGTTTCCCCATTCTTCTCAATAAAATATCTGAACTTTGAAAGGTCTATGGATGAATGAATAACATCTTTATCAGGTACGCTCCAAAGTTATTGGCTTTAAGATAAGCTTTGAATTCAAACTCGAGAAGCTGATCTTAGAACGCTTTTGAGTTCATGTTTCCATGATGTAACGTCCTAACGGGATGACAACGATTCATTTCATTGATCGCGAAGTTAAACGGAGACAGCAAAACGTTTGATCTTTCAAGATACGATGGAAGTTGTAAGTGCATTATAATGCTCAGCCCTTTACGAAAAGCCGGGTGCATGAATTTCACTAACAGCTGATTCATATCATTAATTGATGTGACTACCGACATTAGTGCTCTAATAATGCGTAACGGCTCCTGGGAGGCCCATTACGCCACAGAACTGCCATTCAGATACACTCCAACTCCGCATCGCAGTCTCCTGAGTTATGTTCGGATGCTGACTTGCAGTCTCTCGCTTATGCGTCTGACCGCCTTCTAAGTCATCACCTAGTTCGGAGGATCGTCAATTGGCACGAATCACCATGGATACCGTTGGACGCTAGTTCCATCTGTGTGAGGTAATGATGCCGGTAGCACACGAAGCTGTCTGTAAGCTCGCCCAGGCACGAGATTCTAGCGGTCATCCGCGGCGGAAGCCGGCCAATTTAGCTCACACCATCACGTGCCAGAGCCGACCCGCGCCGCCGCCACGCTGAGGCTCTGACGGACACCAGGCTGAGATGAGCGCCGCGGGCTGCCGGCCTCTCTGCGCCGGCACGCGCATAAGAGAAATTCCCGAACACGGCCGGTCGAAGGAACTGGGTCAACCTCATCTCTAGGTCCGTTTTCATCAATCAAAGCGCGGAATGGCGAACGATGCGCCCGGCAGCGACCGACGGTACAAATTGGGTATCGATAGCCCGCAGCTACCGTGGCTCGAAATGGCTCGGAAATTTGGGCGATTAGTTCGTGTGCCACGTGCCGCAAGTTTCTGGCGGTAGCTAGAATTTGGGCGGTTCGGGGTGCCGATGATGCTCTGGTTAGACGTTTGAGTTGGGAAAACTTATTTTCTTTACTTCTTTTCTAAGAGTCAGAATTTCTAATAGGTGAAATGAGCAGCATAGAAATTAGAAAACCAAGTAGAGAGAAGAGAAAGGCAGATAGAAAAAGTGGTCCTAATTAACCCGGCACCGCCTGGGCTATTTCCGTACCCACATCAGCCTGGGGGGGGGGGTCGGATCCGACCCCCCCCCCCTGTTATCTCGAGAACCAATGGTCGTATCGAGCCCCGCGAGGCGGCGTTCGAAAGGTCTCTACGAGACCTTCCCAAAGCACTCTTAAGATTTTAAGATCGAGGTCAACTTTCGGGTCAAGGTCAGGTCAAAGGTCAAATTCAGGGGTTTTGCATGATTAGGCTTACGGACAGCGGAATCGATAGCTGCTGCTCGAAACTCACCACAAATGACCTCAAAGACCTAGTGAAGGTACCATGTGCGTATAGGGGTCATACTAAGTACGGGTCAAGGTCAGGTCAGGTCACGAAAGGTCACGGTTTTCACTTTCTGCTACATGGGCGTGCGACACATGTTTTATGGCTTATTTTTCACGCCAAATCCGATGGTAATGGTTATATGTGACCCCAAGTCACTGTGCTGGTGATAAGTGTGCATTGAAAGCATAAAAAATCGTTTATACCATACATAACTAAACGAGGGCTAAGAAAAAAAGTCAATTTTTCAACTTTTTATTTTTGACATAAAAATGCACTTTTCTAGACGAGCTTTGTCCCAGGAATCTAGTGGTGCCATTTGTTTTCACATGCGATGTTCAGAAGTGCCTCTAATTCGCGAAAATGCTTATGACGTCACCATGCCCTATGCATGTTGGAGCTATTTTTTACAATTTGGGGGTCAAAAATCAAGATAGAAAGTTGAAATTTGGGACATCTAATGTTCTAATAGAGCTCTATAACATATATTCCGGTTTTTTGGAAATTCTCAAAATTTTGGATTTTATTAGCTGTTTTCCAAAAATATAGTTTTTTGAATTTTTAGGGGTGAAAAACGCATTTTATGGAAAATCCGAGATAGCCATTTTAAAGAACTCGTTGAGCTGCGTCTTTTCTTGTCCTTAATTTGCAATTTGCTCAAAACCTCGATTTTTGGCGATTTTTTAAACATTTGCCATTTTTTGACTGAAAACGCCATGTAGTTACATCACTAAAATCGATATATCTCAGAAATTTTTGATTTTTTTTCTTAAAAATTGCACAGGAGACGTCAAATTGATGGGGGAGAAGGTATGCGAAGTTTCAAGTTGATAGCGCAGGCGGTTCATGAGTTATTCAAGAAAAACGGAGGGGGGGGGGGGTCGGATCCGACCCCCCCCAGGCGGTCGCGGGTTAATATTCGCTAGGGCGGAACAGTGTCACAATAAGTGTCACAATAAGGGCTTTTGAATAAAAGTAACAACTGGCCATTATTTCAATGAAGTCCCGTAGGAATGAAAGCTAAGCAGGTACCTTTTTTGTCGTCATTGAGATTTGAGGGACACTAAAATGAACATACCTAAGCAATGAAATGCACCGACAACAAGCGTGAAACGATCCACGCTCGGCGCGCCGGCTGACTGGCAGTTTGCATGAATCCATCATGTCTCGAGCCTAAAAACGATCAGTACCGTTCCGACGTCCCAGCCTCGCGTCTCTAATCCATGTTAATCATATGCGGCCAGACAGACACTCGCGTGACGAAGAATGAATGAGAGGATCGGACCGTTTTCGCCAGCTCGTCATGAATGTCTGCCGACGAGGTGTCGACTCCACATTTCGGAACTAACCTAGGGCAAGATGTTCTTGCTAAGCAACTGGTAAGCCAGGCAACTTGGTAATGATATTTTCTTGCTTTATATGGTAGAAACTTTCTCAAAGCTGCATGGGTCGGCACGTAAGAGCTCAATAAACGTTCGCTAGAAACCTAGAGACCCACAGACCTGGAGATGGCCAGTGATAATAAAGCCCCGGGGGTCTCTGGGGAGGCGGCTTTGCAGGCCGTCCAGCGTTCCAACCGACTCGCTTTCTGACATTTCCCGTGACGACCGCTGGCATGAACCATCGTACAACGGGCGCGCCGGCCATAAAGCAGCAATGTATGACCGAATATTTCAAACGTTCTGGGCGCCGGCTCGGATGAGAGGCCGTGTAGCCTCCGGGCGGTCCGCCGCGCCGGCAGGCGCTCACAGCGAGGCAGATAGTTCGACTAGTGACCTACATTGGGCATGTAGGCTACATAGCCTGCATAACAGCCACTGAGGGCGCCGGACGCCCCTTGTCACAGGGTCCGATACGAGCGGTCAGCCAGCTAACAAGCGGGTGGGTTTACCGGCGCGACTGTAAACAGAGAGGAAGTCCACAATCTAGTGCGATGGCCCCAGTGGAGGGCGGCACAGAGCCCGCTCGGAACGGTTTATGGAGCGGTGAAGGGTGGCGCGTGCCTTATTACTGGATCCGAATGAACCCAGCTCGAACGAGCGGAACGATAAGGCGGTGAGTACCGGCACCCTAAACGCCAAGACGAGCCCTATTTTCGTCGATTTATAGCATATTGAATAGCTTTATCCTCCTATGGAAACTTCGCTCATCATATAACCTTTCCAATGCCTAAGGGTCGCAATTAATCACGGAAAAGTGGGTAGAGTTGTGCCATACGAGCGCCCATGGTCTCCCCATAGTGCCGGCCTTTGGGTGTCGGAAAGAAACAAACAGCCGAGGTGCCTATTAGCCGTCTGAAATGCTAAGCTAACAGGGAGTGGGAGTGTCAGCCGCTAACGGTTCGCCAGGCATCCCATTACGGCTCAGCCTCCTGACCGAGAGCCAGGCAAGAGGCCAAGAGCGCGCGCTCATGAATGTTTAAAGACAGGCGTCCAGCCGAGCCGGCTCACAAGTGTGTCACCAGCGCAGACAACTCCCGATTAATATTCAAGACGAAGAACATTTTTGACGGCACGCTTTAGTAAAAAGAATGAAGTAAATAGTCGAGATAAGGCTAAGCCAACCGCCTAAACGGCAAGTTTCGTATTGTTTTGTCTGCATGAAAATGCAACTGTAAATTTTTCCAGTTTCTAAAAATTCGGAGTGGGTGTAATTTGGGAAACAAAGCAGAACCTGAGTAGCATCACTAGAGCTTAATTTGAATTAAAATTACCGATCATGCAAAGAAACTAAAACATTCGAGGTTGTATAACGCAATGGCCAGACAACCCATTCTGCAGCTATTTTTAAGACGCCTACAACCATGGCCGCTATTTTAGTAGCGTCGCCTAACTTACGATCCTAAACATCCTACCCCACCTCATCCCAGGGCTCTGTGCCGTATGCACTAGGCAGCCCGCCCGTCAGAGGTGGCCGTCCGCCCAGGGTCAAAGGGCACGCTCTGCGTGTGACCCTCGCCCACCGCCCGTCCCATTACCCGAACGGCAGCTGAGGGCCGCCATAAAACAGCAGGGACACTGGCCGTAAAAATATCCCACCAAAGTGCCCGGCGCTAAAGACGTTGTATTACTGTCCCTCCGTCGCTATTTAGTGTCAAAACCGCAAGAAATGACAATGTTTTACAAATTGGGTGTGAATAAATTTCGAGTATATATCGATGCTACTAAGTCCTGTAGCATGTATGAAAGGATGCATAAATGACGCTTGACACACTCTACACATGTATCCTAAAAAGGAAGACTACAATTCGTCCTCACTATTTTCTCCAATGAATAAAGATCGTCGTGCAAATTATGCATTTAGCAAACTCTAAAAGCGTGGCAATACATCAAACTGTATCCGCTTTGAAACCGGAGCTTTGGACTGGCGAAAGCCGTCGGCTGCGGCCGCTCAGAAGCGTTTCACAGCTCGCAGTGACGTCACGCCGGTGTGACGTCACGCGGCTAGGTCGGGCCGGGTCAGCGGGGCTAGCGGTCCGCGCTGCCCGCGGTCCCACGCCGCGCGGTCGGGGGCAGCGCCGAACCCGACGAGAGCCGATGACTGGCTGCGAGTCTACGCAGCAGGGGTGGGACGATCGACACATTTAAGTTGTCTATGTGCTTGCAAATTTAATGGAATGCTAATGATCAGCTTAGAATACCACGTAAGGGATAGCGTTCTGGTAAAGCATGTGTTGATTTACCTGAAATATTTTGCGGGACGTTTTTTAGAGGTAACATTTTCTAATCATTATTAAGAATAGTAAAAACTTCCCTCAAAACAATTTTATCAGGCTTTGCGAACTAGCATTAGCAATTATTTCTTATGTATGACAAACACCCCAAAAACAGCGATATTAACCCCGATATCCAAAAACACCATTCTATTGTGCGTCTAGGCCGACAGGTGTTGAGCGCTGTGTCGAATTTCGTCGCTGCCGGCGGTCCCGGCCGTGGCGGGGAACCAGGATGTGTCGGACGGCGCGGCAGCCCGGGGCGGCAGGCGCTCCTCACCACTGACCCACATCGCCTGACGGTGGGTAGCCGCCGGCGGCCGCCCGCCCGACCACAGCTGCACACACAAACACGCCGGCGCAGACAGACACACAAACGGGATCGAATACGTGCAGGAATACAACAGGTCGGCATTGCCATGCAGGCTGGCGAATGCAGAGGAACGCAATATGGTCGGAGTGAGAGATAAAAACTTTGAGGGATGTCGGTTAATGCGACTGTGATGGAATGCCAATGGCACGTGGATTTAGAGAGCTGCTTGAATGTCGGTCAAACGTTTGAAAAAGGATTTTAGCGTATGTAATGTTTAGAACAGCATTTAAAAATGGTTCGGTACTCACCCCTATCAATAAGGTGGCGAAGAGTAATCTTCGGAGCAGCATCCTTGCAGTGTGTGAGCCTGAGGAAGAGAGAAAGGCTGTCATGCAACGTTCAGAAGAAGCTGACTTGCCGTGATGTGTTATGATTATTATCAGATGGCTGACTCAGAAAGTGTTAAGTTAAGTACGTTTTAGTTAAGTACTTTTTCAGAAGTGCACTGATGTGCTGTAGCAAAGCTTATTCGCTTATCAATTGAATGATCATTTCTTTGTATCTATATCAATTGAATGAGTTGAGCATAAATCAAAATTCAGTAAGGTATCTTTCGTTACATTATTTGTCTAACGCATCAAATTGAGCGATGTTATTGCACTACCGCTGAACAAGAATTGAGTATACTTGGCTCAATCTCAAATATTGATAATTTCAATTGATCGTTTGCTTGTCAAAAAACTATTCGATAGATCATCACCAAAATGCGGCGATATCGGTTCGTAAAAGCGGCTTCAGTAAGTAAGACTTCCAGTCTTATGTTGTGTGTAAAATTGGTTTATCGATTCCAAACACCGGCTAAAACGGATGAGAGGTGACGACACATCTACTATAAAACACACAAGAGGCGATGAGATCCAGACCAGCACTGACAAAGTCCAACAGTGCACTCCCACGTCTGGATTCAATCACCCCACTTCACTGTCTCAGTCTCTGCGTCCTCCGCGCACACTGTCCGACCGCCCCAATCAATCACCTTTTGCGCCGTTTCAATCCACTGAGTGTCGCCGAATCGCCGAGCCACACTGCCCAGGTACACGCTCACGAACACCGGCGCGATCGGGTCTGGCCGGGGAGTTGGTAGCTCGGACTGTGCCGAGGTGGACCTCTCCCTGCTCCGTTCCGTTCGCGACTGACACGACGAGCGGCGCGCGCGGCGTCGAGCGCCGGCCGCTCGTCGCCGAGACCTAGTTTGGCCGGCCGGCCGCGCCGGTTGCCGCCCCAGGTAGGTGAGCGGGGGAGGAGGCGCTGCGCGGCCGGCACCGCGGCCCTCGGCAGCCCGGCGATTTCACGCGGCCGTTCTGGCGACAGTGAAACCGACGGTGACCCGCAGATGACCCGGTGATGACCCCGCGGTGACCCGGACGGTGACTAAGGGTCACCGGAAGCAGGGAGCCGCGGGCGGTGCCCAGGTCACCGGCGGAAATGGTCCCCGGTTACGGCGGCACCCACAAGGGCAGGCCGGCTGCGGCGACGGCTAAATGGGCGAGCAGAAATACGGCCGGCTAGCGTTTCGCAATGACGAAACTTCCGGAATGTGGGAAAAGTTCCGGATGCTGCCGGTCATTTGATACAAATGGTAGCGTTTTCGTAACAAGGAATGTCATTTGTTAGCGTTTTATTTGTCATCTTGTTCGTCTAGTAAATAAGTGGTGCTTCATTTGTCATGACAGTTGTCCCAGATCAAAAGTCATGCAAAAGTAATGCATTACGGTGCTCGTTCTCTTCGCACATTACTCATAGCTATTTGCTTACTGTGTTCATTGCGATGCAAATTGCACAATAACTGCTTCTTTACGGCATCGTTACAAGAATAAACGCATCCAGTCGTGTAATTTTCTGGTTCCAAAACCTTGGTCCATTACTTTTCCCCCTTTTTTGCACCTTTGGCCCACATGTATTTGCATGCAGGGAGTGTGACAAAGTCCCGCAGACGCAGCTTCTGGTGGCCTTTCTCTTCACGCACGCGGGTCCGAGTTCCCCATTAAATCAATGACACCGGGCTGCCGGTGGGTAATGGTTCTGTGGACGATAGTCAGGGGTTCGTGTGAAAGGAAAGTGTCAGATGAGAGCGGACAACTCATTACGGCTGAGGTGGCATTAGCGGGACACTTCTCCCACGTAAATTGGTCCCGGGCGAGCCGGAATTTCTACATAATAATGTGTGAATGATAACCGGCATAAATCAATTCCAAGCATTGGGCGTTCTGTGGGAGGAACAACTGATTGGTCTCGTGAAACGCGAACAATTAGATTATCTTTAAGCTTATATACTAAGTCTTCATACCTTACATGGCTCTGAAATATGCAGATCATTTGCAAAATGATATGAAAGAGAGAGAGAGAGAGAGAGAGAGAGAGAGAGAGAGAGAGAGAGAGAGAGAGAGAGAGAGAGAGAGAGAGAGGAGAGAGAGAGAGAGATAGAGAGAGAGAGATAGAGAGAGAGAGAGAGAGAGAGAGAGAGAGAGAGAGAGAGAGAGAGAGAGAGAGAGAGAGAGAGAGAGAGAGAGAGAGAGAGAGAGAGAGAGAGAGAGAGAGAGAGAGAGAAAGAAGGAGATGCCTGCTCTCCCTCGCCTTTTATTCTAAGTTCTTACTCTTACTTCCTTTTCCCTTCTCATATACCTACTCTTTTTCTCTCACACCCTCCTTTCTATCACCACTCCTCTCTCTCTCTCTCTCTCTCTCTCTCTCTCTCTCTCTCTCTCTCTCTCTCTCTCTCTCTCTCTCTCTCTCTCTCTTCCGCTCCCTCACTCTCCTTCATCCTCACGAATTTTGACAGGATGGCAGGTGGCCCACAGTTGACATCCTCCACCTGGCCGTTTACGGCATTTCGCTCACTGGCCGCCCCCTCTGCCTCACAAACCCTCACAATCCTCACAATCCCTCACAATCCAGCTCTGAGCTCACTCTATCAACTGTCCAACAGCGTCCACCCTCAACGAAAATGACAAAGAGAAAAGAAATAGAGAAAGAAAACTGTCAAGTCGGTGGACCGCCCTGACTGACCGCCCAGCGGTCGTCAGGCTTCTGCCGCCTGTTCGGTGCCATGACGTTCTCCTTTCTGACAACAATGCGTCGTTTTTCTTGGCCTGAACATGGCTTGTCATCGTCATACGGTGCGCGCGCTCGGTGTGGTGGGCGCCTTCAGCACGCAGCCGCCACGGTGCGGTAACTGCCTGGTATGTTACTGTTGAGCATATGGGTACTACAGTCGTGTTATGATGGTTATAAATTTAGTAATTGGTCCAGCTCTGATCATGAATTTATGTGTGAAGATTCATTGGAAAGTGATGATATCATCAATTGATCACCAAAGCTTACACCATCGGATACACCATTTCTTCATCGACCACAATTGAAAGTAGGGCGGGAATACGAAATCGAATCCTTTCTCCGGATGCAGACTACAGAGAATATTGCAAGATCAAAATCAATGTCGGCGACCCCGGCCCGGTCGATGACTCGGCGCTGGGTTTCGCACTGTGCACGACCGTCTCACAAAGGCGATCCTCCGTGATAAAAGTGCACCGTTGGGTGCATAAGATGGCCGGGTAAATGACGAGCTATACAGAGAAACAACCATGACTAAGTTTGTAATGGGTTTGCTGAAACGTTAGTACGAAGTAACTAGACGGGCAGGCTCGCCTGCCCGTCTAGTTACTTCGTACTAACAACCATGACTGTTTGGAGCGTTACCAGACCAAACAACCTTCTTAGCATGGGACCGCAAACTACCGCATACTGAGCGTTGCTATCAGAATCTGTTGGCATGACCGATAAACATCATCTTTCTTATTTGCAGTATATTTCTTCGCTTATGTGGCTATATTTTCTGTACAGGGTGATCGCATCAAACTGGTTCATCCTTTTTGCCTTTGTTCGCGTGCATGAATCGGTTCTTCATGCTGATGTGACCCCTGCTGAGATTAAAATTAGGTTTGTAGCAAAGGTGGTTAATCTTCGCTCTTCCCGTCAAGCGGAGTAAACATGTTTATCAGCGCCCTGCGTCGCCTCTGTTCACCCGATCGAATTAGGTAGACACGTGCGATTCAAACTCTTTCAACCCTTACCGGCTTCGAATTTTCAGCAATTATCGACAACGCACTAGAAAGCAGGCTGGCCTCCTTCCCATTATTTTCGTCATTACGCGTTAATATCGACTATAATTGGCTGCGTGCCGACACATTCTTAGTTCGACAACAGGTGCAATTACAACTGAGTGGGGCCACTACCCATTACAAGCTCTAAATGGCCACCTGACCACCACACATCTTTGAGGCAGCAAAAACAGAACCAGAGTGGGTGATAAGAGCGCCACAGCTCTGGTTTGAGTCTCGGAACTGTCCAGCTGCCATATGGGGTGGCGTCGGGCCGGGTTTAGTTCACAGCGACAGTTGGTCCAAACATTCGGAGTGTCCAGCCTCCTGGCTCAGATGTGTGCCACCCTGGCTCTGTGGTCCAGCTGCAGCGTGCATTTGGCTCAGTAGAACCATCCAAAGAGAGTCATCGAGCTACTCCCACCTCGTTTCAGAGCTGCGACAGATGGGCGCCGTCGAACAGAAGTGTGTGGACTTTACACCGGCGATGACTGAGAAACAGGACAAGCAGCTGGTGTCATACTGTGTTCTGGAATTCGAGCGCTTACCCGACTTACGTCTAACACCTTGTGACATCTCACCCACCCTTGTTTCCCATTCAGGCGAATGAACTGTTTTTCATTCCACATATTTTCCAGTGCGCACCCGTGTAACCCTATTTGTACCCATTCTGGCTGGAACCCAGCCGATGTCATTGAAGCGGAATGAATACAGATGGCCAGCCATGGGTGGCCATTACGCCTCTAATGTCTCGCCGCATTGTCGCTCTGCCTCGGTCCGAGCGCCGGGAAAGTTCAGTAAAGCCCGCCATTGAAGGCCCAGTCATGTGGAGACTGGAATGGAAGGCACGACCGCGCCCGGTACACAGCGCTCTGAGTGGGATCGCTTCCCACGGGGAGCCATCAGTACGGCATGGTAGGCGACTGGAGCCGTGTTTTGATCGGGATGCAGAGAGATGATGTAGTGGCTGATCGCGAGTCATGTTGCTGTTTTGAGAAGAACCCGATTAAGTGACGGCATTGGGTTTTTTCTTATACTATTGAATGTGTATATCAATAATAGTGAGTGACATGATCTGAGCGCTGCCAAGTGCCAACCATCACAAATTGCTCTTGCTGTATGCCATGAACTGCAAAAGAGTTTCATAGCACATAGTTTTGTGCATTATTCAATTTATCACCAATTATATCTCCTCCCTTATCTCTCTATCCTAATCCTAGCGCTGCGAGACGGAGTTCAGGAGTATCATCATTCATCCCACCTCCGCTGGCCTCACAGCCACAGCAGCACAGCGGCGGCGGCGGCGGCGGCGGCGGCGGCGCGGCGGGTCACACGCCGGACCCGGCACTGGGTCAGTCGGGGAGGCCCGTTATCCGCTCAAGGCCGGTTGGAGGCTCTGCCGCCGCCGCCGCCGCCGCCGCCGCTTCACCTGGCGCCCTCCCCCTCCCCTCCGCCCCAGCTGCCGCCCGAGCCGCCCATCGGCCGCCCAAAGGACGCGGATGAATCGTCAGACATGGAGAGCACGATTGCGGGTCATTCAGGGACGGCTCTAGTTGAAATGATCCCGCCAACCGCCAGTCATGGTTGGTAATTACGTGGACAATCTTTGACAGTCTGGTCACAAACAGCTTGGCGATGTGGAAAGACGAAGCGTTCCATTGCAAAGCACTGCACAGTACAGATTAGTACGATATACACGGCACTGACCGGTGCTCTTCGCGGGAGGATTTTTGGAGCGTTGAACGGTACGCGACGCTGCAGGTTTGCAGACTGGGAGGGAGAGTGGTTATTCAGCACGTGAAGTGGCCGCCTTTTGCCGACCTCAAACCCGTCCCTCGCCATTCCAGAGATCTTGTCACACCGCTGAAAACTGGAAATGCAAACCACGATCGAATGCCCGGGTCGAGTGAAACTGATAATCGCATTCGAGTTGAGACAGTAAGTGTGCCGTTCAAGATCTGAAATAAATGCGGCGATCGGGCTGGCTTGGTATTCAATAAGCCCCTATCAAGTATGGAATGCATGTCGAGATTATAGTTAGTTTATTTGGAAACCACGATATGTTGCGAATGACCGTCAATTGCGTAGATACTCTCATCTCCCACCATGCATGGATCATTTATAATGCAGTAGTTAGGTTATATCTTTTCAGATATACAACAAGTACCTATTATGGGTACTTATTGTCACGTTATGTGTGGGACGTGGGTGAGTCACTCATTCGATATTCATAAGAGTGCATTGCACTTGGGCATCAGCTCAAACACACTATCGTCACTATGCCGCTATGCAATAGTGTTGTGCCTGGGGACTAAAGCACGCGTCATTGAAGTCTTAGCCCGCCCCGCTGTAGTCCCTGCCTCGCCACTATACCGTCCACACGGCGTCGGTACCGTCTGTTGTGCGTCACCGCTCGCTCTGGAGAAGCTCCAAACGAAACCAGACGCACGCGGCGGGGTCTGGTGTCGCACGGGAATCGGGTTACCGGTGTGGTCACCAACACCAGCTGTCACGAAACGTGGCACCCCTGCGCCACCGCTCTGGTGCTGGAGCTGGGTCAACCCTCCCAAGTCCCAACGGCTGAATGAGGGTTCATTCCCGGCCGAGGCGACTCAGCTTCAGCAAGCTTCATCGGAGGATCCTTCTCCATGCTAAACGGTGTTATCCGGCTGGATAAGCTTGGTGGACTTTAAGCTCCACTTCCGGTGAATCCTGACCCAGTAAGATTGACCCGGCAGGTACGTCACAAAAGCTTCACGGTAGGTTTGCATAAACCCTGCGACAATCGCTTCAATGCGGGTCGTGCGTGCAAACCGCTTGAGACTTTCAATGCCGCGCGACAATAGACACGGGCGGAATAACATTACCCAGTGGTAACTGCATGCAGCACTTTCTACGCAAGAAATGTGCCGCATACCTAACGTGGCCTATGGCGAGCTTCCTCGAACTGAACAACTGACTGCCAGGCCCGCTTATGGATTCATTCTCCAAAAGAAAGGCATTCAGTTGCCAGTTCAATTACAACGGAGGCAGTAACGCACCTGACTCTGCCATATATACCACTGTGTGTCTGTTACTTCTAATAGCTTCATTCCGGACAAACCAAACACGTGAGAAACGTTCTCCGAAGCTGCGGCCCGCCTTAATTGACGTCCGCCTCATCTTACGGACCACCAACGGAGCTACGCGTGCCCGCAGGGTATCTGCATTGCGTCTGCAAAGAAGATTGAGGTTAACTGGCTTGGAAACACCCTGCACCGATCATCCGAACAGCTCCATATATTGCCTGACGTCTCTTCGCCGCATCTCGGCTGCCTCCCTTCTCTTCGGCCGCAAGAAATAGGTGAAACTGGTTTCAACATTATCGACATAAGCATTTGGACAGTAATGGGCAATGGACAGGCTTGAAGTGCTTGGACAACAAAATGAGTCGCCTCCAGGGAAGAAGAGCATATGGACGTATGCGGCTGCTCAAATCGTGAGAACGGAACTCGTGCCGTTCGGAAATGGAGAAAGCATTCCCAGATACAGAAGAGGTAGCAGCAGCAGCAGCACCAGCGGAAGAGGGAGGGGTAGCGATAGTGGTAGTGGCGACTCATGCTCTTGCACCTCGCGTTCTCGCGACAGGGGGCATTGCGAGGCGCCGTTCGCTCGGAGGGGTGAAAGGAGACTGCATTGTCCGGCGCCGCTCCACCGAACGCGACGCTGTCGGACGTCGCACCGTCTGTACGATCACCAATGACCGCGACTGGCACGCGCAAAAAGCAACCAGAGCGCAAACCGTCGTGCCGATATCGGCGAGATGCGCGTCGGCTGCCGACTTTCTCCCGCCGCGTGCTGGTGGTTCGTTCACGGCTCGGCAGGGTCTCCGACTCGACGAGCGTGAGACGCACGGTCGGACGACCGAACCGGCCGGGCAGTGGTCTGGCACGCGCAGGTCGGGTTCAGCACTCTGCAGGCCCCTGCGCCTCTGGCCCATATCGGAACCGACCGGTGCTGTATTCAGGCACGCGCGTATACGATCCACAGATAGCAGATGCTTGGACGATGCCATCTGATGGACTGATGTGTGCTGACGTTCCGCGCTGGTGTCCAGGTAACCGGAGGTCTCGCTCGCAGGCGGGCAGTATCAGAGTGGGCCATCAGATCTTTGGTCGTATCAGCGCCTTCGAGCAGCGCGTGGTGTTGGATCGTCAAGCGGTTCTGTCAGTCTGTCGGTCCGTCGGTCTGCCGGTCTGTTGGTCTGTTGGTCTGTTGGTCTGTAGGTCTGTTGGTCTGTCGATCTTCATCTGTCAGTGTCTATCAGTCTGTCCATCTGTCCGTCTGTCCGTCTGTCCTGCTGTCCGTCTGTCTGTCTACCTGTCGGTCTGTCGGTCTGTCGGTCTGTCGGTCTGTCGGTCTGTCGGTCTGTCGGTCTGTCGGTCTGTCGGTCTGTCGGTCTGTCGGTCTGTCGGTGGTCTGCCTGTTTGTCTGTCTGTCTGTTCGGCTGCCTGTCTGCTTGGTTTTACAAGCGGCAGAACCCCCGTCCCCTCCCCCTCTGTACCCGTCAATCTCCTGACAGCTGACGTTTGACATCCAGACCGAACGAAGGACCTGGAATGTCGTAATTAGCCAGAGCCGGTCCCTAAGCCATGGTCGATGCGCGAAAATGAAGGGTGTCGTCAGGATGATTACTGTCTCCAACGACCCAACCGAGGCATTAACTCAGAAATCAGCGTCAGTGAGGGACGACAGGAAAATTGATCTGTAAACAAACGTTAACTCAATTCAGTCCCTTAGAGCCGTGTCCAAACAGCCGCGTTCCAAATTCCATCATTCCTAGGCGTCCTATGTCCAAACTCGAGCGAGTTATAAGCGATTGTCTCTCTGCGCTGTCATCTCATCCTCGGTGGTCATCGTTGTGGACATGCCGGCAGCGCGTTCCGATGCGAATCTGCTTGTTGACGAAGTGCTTCTCTCACGACTCTATTGTTTGTCGGAGGTTAGAGCGGCCAGTTACCGCGGCGTCGGACCCGCCCCGCCCGGCTTGAGGTGGCCGATATCGGTGTATGAGATCAGACGATACCGAGCGACCTAGTCCCGAGCGTCGAGAGGCGCGGCCACTGGTGGAGAGAGGGTGGGCGTGGAAGAGGAAAGAGAGGAGGAGGAGCGATAGGAAGGCGAGAGAGCAAGTTCGTAGAAGAGGGGAGGGGTTACAAAGGAGAAAAGGGAGAGAGAGAGGGAGAGAGAGAGAGAAAGAGAGAGAGAGAGAGAGAGAGAGAGAGAGAGAGAGAGAGAGAGAGAGAGAGAGAGAGAGAGAGAGAAAGAGAAAGAGAGAGTGAGATAGAGGAAAAGAAGAAAGGGTGGAGGGAGGAAGAGAAGGATGATGAGAATGCTTGGATTATTTAGGCAGTCTGAATCCGAACGTTTCTGCAAATGCACCGAATCGTTAGCTCACACTCGGTATCAGCATCTGTGGCTCACAAACCCTCGTATCGGTGGCTCACAGTCCAGGTCACCGGCTGTCGGGGAAGCTCATCTCTGACCGACATCTCCGCAGTGAGAAGCGGCCCAGCCCGGCGCGGCGATCCAGCCACTCTGCTCATGCCAGATCCCATAACGATAACCGTCCGAACGAATCGTCTGGCCATTAAGGAGGGTCGTCTCTCGACACCAGCGCTCGGGGCGGTATCGAACCGAAGGGCTGAACTTCAGGTCACGCTCGGACGATGAAAGTTGGGCTACCACGAACCGACCAAACCGGCGGCGGTATTAAGGATACAAATCCACATCGCAAACGATGCCTGCATTCGGGCCTCAATCACGTCCTGTCTGCCGTCGTTCGCCAAGTGACAAGTCGTCCGACAAGCTCGCTAAGCTGCGGCCGGGCCTCTGCTAGCGGCGTCACGTGCCTGTGAGCCCCACCTCTGCTGGCTGGCCGACCGGTCGCCACCGGGCGCGGCGGGCCGGGAGGCGGCCGTTTGCACACTGACCCATTTCGCGGCCACATCTCCGCCAGGTGAGCAGTAATGGGGCCGGTCCGCGCCGCGCGGAGCTCTCCAGCGCAGACAGACATACAGACAGAGCGACGGCCGGCGCTGCAGCGCAGACGTCGCCCTGCCGTCAGTCGGGCGGCAGTTGGACCGCCGAGCGGCAACCGCTTTGTCCTGTAGAGCAGCCTGAGAGGAACGCGACAGATCCATGGAGGACGCCGCGGGACCGGTAATAAATGGAGAGCCGGGCGTCGCGCCTGGAGAGCGGGGCGTCGCGGCGGCCCGCTGGCGCCGGCTCGCTCCCCCGTCCGGTATTGTGCGCAGACCAGGGTGGATGTGAGCCGCCGCATTGTTTGGGGACTGTACTGCCACTGAGCTGCATCCGGGTTGGAGACGCCACCGTGGCTCCCGCCTGTTCCGACTCGTCATTGTGCAGTTTGTAGGTCATTGCCGTATGGCGCGTCGAATAATCCGTCTGCGAGATCAAGCTATTGGTAGCTACCTAATGTACATATTTGAACAACTCCAGCGCATTGCTTTTCATGCATTTTTTTTTTTAACCGAAATGTGTAGAAGTGTTGGGATAAGCACTTGTTATGCTGTGGCACGCAGAGCGTCTGCGTTTCTTCGGTATCTTCCTACAGAAATTACCAGAAGATGAGCGTCTGATACCGTCCACTGTCAGTCCTGGCCATAAATCGAGACTGTCGTTATCTATCTCACCCTCCACACCTTTTTAGCGCCCTCCCACCGCCCTCCCACCGCTCCATCTCCCTCTGACACCTCCGCTCGCCCGTCCACCTGACCGGAGGACTTCGTGGCGACCCTAATTGCCATCCGTGTCCACCGGGAGGTCGCCGGAGCTGCGCCGCTGCAGCCGACCGGTCGGCGCGGCGGCGGCTGATGAATATTTCTGTCACGAGCCGCGGCACACCGCCTGTGACCCACATATCGGGCTGGCGGAGATGGGACGAGTCGGCAGGAGGGACTGGGCTGGGTCGGGCCGGCCCGGGAGAGAGAGAGAGAGAGAGAGAGAGAGAGAGAGAGAGAGAGAGAGAGAGAGAGAGAGAGAGAGAGAGAGAGATTGATGAAGAGATGGAAAGAGGAGGATAGAGAAGTGGGAGAAAAGGAAAGAGGGAGGAAGGGAGAGTAGGTATAGACATTGAGAAAGGAAGAAAGGGAGAAAGAGAGCATAACGTGCTTGTAAACGGAAGCAGCGAGCACCAGAGCATCAGCAATGCTGTTGCTAAGGTCGGGGATATCACTTTGCTAAAGCAAGGGACAGGATCCAGGAACCGTTATGTGTTGTGAGATCTGAAAAAGGTGAGAAAGTGAGATGGGAGCGTGTCCAGATGCTAAGCGCCCATGAGAACGCAAGGTCACACAGCAGGCTGGCACGATCACGACATGCAGCCGGCCGTAATTAGTGTTTACATTCCGTGATGCCAGAGTCGAAAGTCACGACCAGTCCAGGTGTGAAAACGCGTGCCTGATGAAAAGCTTTCACGCTGTTCCGCCTTATAAACATAAACGGGGGCGCATTGTCCGTGCGCGCGTACGACCCACACGCCGAGAGCAGCGCACGCGAGCGGTCGCGCGCGTGACTCCGCTGCCGCCCCAGCTCTGAGTAGCCGCTCCATCTTGTCAGGGCGTGTCTGGTCAGGACAAGAAAGTCCTCCTCGGTCGCCGGCTGGTCCGTCAGCCACGCCAGCCGCTGCCTCGCCGAGGGCTTCTGGGGAAAAGAAACGCGCCTCGACTCCCACGCCGGTTGGCGAGAGGTAGCCGGCGGGCGCGCAGCCCTCTCCCGGATGTTTGACGGAGCCGACGCGAGCGGCGCGATCACTGGTGCGAGACAACCCCGATCGCGGGTCTCGGCACGGCAGTCCAGCCGAGAGATGAAACTGAATATCCGCCAGCGGCGGTAGCCTATCTGCTCACGTTTTGAGAGATAGGTGATAACGCACTTCCATCCGCATAGATATCATGGCTCTCCATTCTCCAATCTAAAGTCCTTGGGGACAGCAATGAGATAATGATAGCCGCGTGCAAGCCTTCGAGGCCGAAGAGTTTTGATGCGATGCTGATACTGAGTCCAGCAGCCATTAGCGGCTTCAGTAAAAATACACGGTGGGGATCCGGGAGAGATCAGTCTATGTAGATGTCTGGTGTTGGGTGTTTCCCGAGATCCTATCCGTTCGGTGCTTTATTAATGCGTTTAACGAGGCCAGGGAGGTCGCGTGAGCATGAGTTACCGATCGCAGCACGTTTCGAACACACCCGTTCCCATCGGTTGCCGGGCTGGGCTCGAATAAGTGATGGATGCTGCTGTTTGGATTGTTTGTCCTATCAAGATGTGAAGAACAGGAAATATATATGCCACGGCACGACTTTCCAGAACTGGTCGTAAAGAGCCAGTGGGGTAGCAAAACAAGGCACCTTGCTGTTTCTCACAGAGGAAAGCACAGGATGGGACGTTGAAAATCGTTCTGGGGGCTGATTTCCGTGAGGCTGTCAGGCGCATCGGGGGAGGAGAGGCGGTCGCAAGTCGGCCCCATATTCGGCACCTACTGCTGAACCACCCTTATGGTCCCATTAGACCCCAAATTAATGGCGTTTACCACCTGTACCTCCTGGGGTCCGATCGGCCTATTTTTCCCGCGATGCCGGTCGCGGAGTGCCCCTGCCTGTAAGTGAGACGTCCCGCCGGTGTAACCCATCTAATCAGTGTCGGAGGGCGGTCTGGGGGAGGGTCGCGGTCCCATCGCCCCCGGAGACACGCATTTTACACGGTCAGAAGGGAGGTCCGCGGACGCCGCAGGAAGTCAGCGCGAGCAAAACACCAATCTATTGCCGCTGTGAAATCGCCCGGTGAGAGGCGGCCGACCAAAACGGCAGATGCGTCGGCGCTTTTGTTTTGATCGCCGCCAAATTGGCCGCGGCGGCGGAAGCGGAATGTGGGTCAGATGTCTACCAGTTACCGTCAAAAGATTGAATCGTCGTCAGTGAAAGTTGGCGGAGCCCGCCGCCGACCGCCAGCCGCGCGGCGGCGGTGGGAGAAGTTCGCGCACCTGTCAGCGAGCTATTTTGTTCGCTGGAGCGCACAGTGGGGATTTTTCCGATCTAGCACGTATTTATTCGTAGAGGGCAAACCATAGGTAGAACTGTAGCCAGATTGTGCACATATGTTGGCTGCTGTGTCCTGATGAGAATTTTACCTGTAAATGTGCATAATCAACATATTATAGGGGGTTCAATTGGACCCCTTGCTCAGCCGTTTGGCCCCTGATCAAGCTAGAGCTTCGCGGAAAAGTCAAGCGTGCTGCCTATGACGAAATGAGGCCGAATATATCCAATTTCAAAGTCCAAGGTCATAAGCTGACTTTCCAAGTCAGTTTAATGACCCAACTTAAGTTGGGAAATCGAGACCTCTTGAAACTTCGCAAAGTTAGGGTGTTACGGGGTATTTTGGGGTGCTGATCACGAATTTCATGTTAGTTTTGATCACAGACGATGTCTTTATGCATTTAGGCCAGGTCGGGTCAGGTCAGGTTAGATCAACTAGTAGGCGGCCTGCCGGCCATCCATAGAAGTGTCACCTACTACTGATAGCTTCGTAGCATGGAACGAAGGCACCAGAACTACTTCGTAAATGTTCAAATGGCTGCTAAAATCGAAATCAGCACCAAAAACTACCCTAGAAACAAGTAAAACTCGAAAAAGTGAACCAAGGTCATCAAAAGGTCAATGACCTTGACTTGACCTTCACGTGACCTTGCCACCCACCATTATGCATGGCACCAACATCATTTCACATATTTGAACGTTTAAAACCACAAAAAGACTGGAAACCGCGGATAATGTGAGCTGGCATACGCCGAATCGCGATTCCGGCCAAACATGGTCTCGAGAAATATGCCACAGGTCAAAGGTCAGTTGGGTCAGAGTCATGAAATTTTTAGGTTAGATGTAATATTGATGATCTCGAGGGCACCGAAAGTTTCGGCGCGATCGGCCGCTTTTTGCGCGAGTAATTTGCGGAAAACCATGGGGTTTTATCCGACCCCTTCCCCCTCCCCCTCCCCACAAGTGCGATGGTTAATAAGGTTACGGTATGTATAATTTACGCTTGTCATCCTATTCCTAATGAATGTGTCTCAGAAAATATGCATCCTATAAATCACGAAGTAAAATTATTCGCCAATGTCCGGAACCTACCTATATCGTGCTGTTTGCCCTAGCGCTCCTCGAGTGGGGTGTTAAGATACTCTAATGTGAATATTCCGTGTTCAGGCAAGTTTCGGCAGCCAAACTAGGCGTTGTCTTGTGCAGGAGAAAGTGGCGAATTCGATAGGATATATTTCGGAGTGGAAAAGTGTGGAGAACATTGTTGATTTCCTACATTTATTTAGAATACCATTCCTTCAATATGGTGTCTGTAAGGGTTTTTTGTAAAGGGCATTTTTGTGACCTTAGTAAGGTTGTGGCATACTTTCTGTTTGCCATTCCATTCCTAATAAAGGTGCCTTTCAGACGATATGCAACTTTAAGACCTCGCAAGATTAAAACCAACAGGACAGGACAATGAAATTGAGCTATACTTTCGGGCCTTGCTGAGCCCATTGAGTAATCACGCATGAGTGTGAACTTCGGGCGCATTTTTCCTAGTTTTGCTGTAGACATACAGATAAAACAATGCCATATATGAAAAATTCAGACATTTCTGAGCCCCACTGACACAAAAAAATAAACAAAAATCCAAAAAAGATTTTTTGAATTAATAGGCGCTAGATCGGAAAAATCCCCACTGTGGAGCGGTCCGAAGGCTGACCGTCGACTCATTTCTCTGTCCGCCCGAGTGTCCGCCCACCGGCCTCGCCACCCGACGTTCCTGACTTGCCAGAGTTCATCATTTGGGAGCCGGCTGCTGTAATTGCTATCGCGTGGACTTTCTAGGCGCGCCATTCATCAACAGGTGGATAAGCGCGGGTCGGAGGAACGGTCCCCCAGCTGACAGGTCACACAGGGTCACTGAGGTCAGCACAGGTCACGCGGGTCACACCAGATCAAATCAAACGCTGTAGAACAGCTCGGAGGAGAATAGTGGAGGTCGAGATCTGGGGACTTTTATAATGAATCATTGAAAACCGGCACTCATGTGCGAGCATAACTGCAGATTCCACAGAACTGATATTCTGTGCCATATATGTTTGCGCTCAAGTAACAATTATATGGTTTTATGGCCTTGTGATCAGGATAGTACGAATCATACGGCCTCGTTTCATGAAGCAAGTCCGTAACTTACGCCGGTTTTTTGTCTTGTATTGCAAGTGTATGTGAAGCGATGACGATAGTTTTAATGTTGAATCGTTGAATTTATTTATCTTGCAAGCAAGGACAGAAGTGGAAAGGGGAAATGAATATATAGCTACACATGCGCTTGCAATACAAGCCCAAAAACCGGCGTAAGTTGCGGACTCGCTTTATGAAACGAGGCCCTGTATTCGCATGGCATATCGGGAACTGCAATGCTGCATACCACCTAACACCAACTTTACTCTGGTGACCCCCATGCATACCACGAACGTAGCACTGGGCTATCAGAGTAACAGGAATGGAATCGCACAAATACCGAGTAGAATAATCCTTCAATTCAAATAGTGCTGGCCTAGAGACAAGGTAGTGAACTATCCCGGGCACTCACACTAACACTCAGACACATCGAGATGTTATTTCAATAGCCACTAGTAAATGCCAATTTTTATGAGCAGCTTCTAGTTTATTAGATGCTATCATTGTCCAAAGACGGCGCTAGCCCACCCAAAGGCAGGAAATAAGTGCACTGCCGGCTATGCTTCACACCATAAAAGAAAACACAACAATCTGTTTATTCCGACGGAACTCTTGCATTATCGGAAAGAGCTTGGTGTGGTTAAAAGTGCGTTATTTACGCGTTTAGTGGTGATTGAATACTCCAGATTATACGGCCTATAAACCTCCTTGATGATCAATAACCCTTGATAGTTTCAATTTTGGGGAAGTGGACTGGATAGGGTTTTGCTATGGCTTATTATCACACTCGAGCTTGTAAGGGTTACGACATGCCATTAATCCTAACACTGTGACCAATATTCTGCGTGATCTGGATTATCCTGACTTTCTATCAAGCATGCTTCCATGCCAAGAACAAAATAAACTACCGGACTCATGTGTTCATATGAAAATGTAGCCAAACATTATCTTATTCTCCTATTATTTCCCATGTCTTCACTCACTTTTTGCGCTGCTCTATCCAGACCTCCTCAGCTCTTCCTCAGAGTTTGTCCCAGCTCTGAGCTCCTCACGGGTTCCAGGCACTGTCCACGGTCGGGCCGATTTCTGTTCTGACTCGACGCTGAGTCTCTCCCAGGCTGTAGGTTCGCCCGTTCCAGCGCCTGACCCGCCGAGAAAAGATGCCCCGAGGCTATACCGACCGACCGGCCTGGCGGGCTGGAGGACGGACGGACGGATGGACTGGGCGCGACAGTAGAGCCAGGATTGGGGAGGAGGCGCTTGGCTGTGGTGAAAAGTGGGTTGTTGGCCGGAATTCTTGGCGGCGGAGGCAGCGGTTAGGAATGAGGGCTTCACGACGGCCTTGTGGATGAAACTCGAGGTCGATCGCAAGCGGGAAGTGAGTTCTTTGATTTATTTAATTCATGGTAACGCATGTTACGAAAGAGAAGGATGAATGATGGCTAGAAGTCACATGTTCCGTGTTCGTGAATATACTTTGTTACCAAGCGGTTTCTAAAGAAGAAACCTCGTGACGTTCTCACGTTAGATTTAATGTTTCCCACTGTGTTTCACCTAGAACTGGTTAATGTGATAAGATGACCAGCTTTACGCTCCAAGTGTTGTCATGAATGCAGTGGAAAATTAACGTTGTTACTGAGTGCAAGTAATGCTGGGAGACATTTAATCATCATTGTGCACTGTGAAAATTTTACAGTCCTTCCATAGGGAATGCAACTGCACCACCATAAACTCAGGTGTGAGAATATTGACAAACACATAAGAGTAACAAGCATCGTCTATAAAACAGTGGTCATGCAAAAGCAAATAGGCACAGCTGATTAGTGATTATGCATCAAGCATGCAAAAGCATTGAAATAGTTAGATACACTTCGAAATCTTTTATAAGCATGTAAATTTGCATGTGAATTGCTGTAAATTTTAAGAGATATAGGGAATGACTGTAGTGATGACTCACTGTAACGCAATTATTTTTGCTGCAAATAGTTAGCTATTACAAAAAAGCCAAACAAATAACCATCGTCGCAAACATAAAATTACGAATACAAATTGCACAAGTTATCACTTCCGAGACGCATGTCCGGGTGAAACCTCCAGACCCTGAGTCAGAGTCAGAGTCGGAGTCACTCCCGGACCCGTCCCGGTAGTCAGAGGCTGGGCGAGTCGGTCGCTGGGGCGCGGGACCCCTCAGTCAGTGACCCCATTCCATTCAGTCGGCGTGAACCACACCTGCCTCGAGCGGGAGGCACACTGGCACAGGAAGGATGTGTGATGCAATCCCTAGGACGCACGAACTCAGCTGCAGGCCTCGAAGGACGGTCTGTGAACCCTCGGTCAACGCGAGCCACGTGTGCCGTTATAATAACCAGTTGTCTGTTTAGTGTCGGCTGTCGAGCGTTCTGTACTACATGTGCAGTTGCGACATAAAGTGTTAGCAGCTTGCACGATATCTCGGTTGAATCTAAATCTGGACTAAAGATAGGCTGCTGACGTCCGTTCCTTCCCACCTATTGTATGGACGAGAAGTCTGTGTGGTCTCAGGTCTGTATGGGTCGGACGGTCACCCGATATCGTTATTATCGTGGTTTGCCCATCCCGGCCGATCGCAGAAGAGGGGTGATTTATAGTAAAGTTTGTTACCGGCCAACCCTGGTAACCCCGCACTCGCAGGGTTCGTTCTCAATCCGCCAAACGATATATCTTGGGGAATAGATCGGTAGGATAAATCTCGAGGATCGCCTAATTGCCGGGTTTCAGGCTTTCTGCGTTTTCTCACGCGAAGGAAGCGTGTCTTGGGGTAATGAATTTTCAGGACCTCCAAACATGTCAGAGGTAGGATGGAGGTATTTATCAGAAATCAATTTGGGGTCTATCGCTGGGAGTAGCTAATGGAACCTGTTAACTAGCACTAAATAATCCCGAAAGTACTGCTTTTAATCATTGTTTATCAGCGAATTACCTCTAAAAATGTAACGATTTTGTGGCAAACAATGCAATGCAAAACAACACGTGATGCTATTTGTGAACATTCATCATGTAAACAACTTCCATATATGTCGTCAGAAACGAACAATGTCCTGCATTGCTCTACCACCCACCCCTCGACTCTGCTCTGTCCGACTCTCAGAAAAACCTTGGCTACCTCAAACGACTCTCATCGGTCACTGAGACCTCTCAGAGGACGAGTTCGGCTCAGAGCGTCTCATTGGTATGCCTCCGCTGACCCCTCGGTGGCCGATGAAACTGCGATCGAGCCGCACCGAACCGGACGACGTGACCCGCTCTGAATCGACCTCACTGTATGCCGGCATTGGGGTCAGCTCCTACCCAGCTGCGTGCCACCGCTGCCGTCATGCAGATCCGTGCAGCGAAGCGCTGCGTTGCAGAGAGAACCCGGCTTCTGAGCCTTAATCGTTGGTGATAAGCTATATTTGTGACTGCAGTCTGCAGATGTTGATGGTGTTTATTTTGGTTTATTGCACACAGGAAGCGATTAAAAAGTATGCAGTTACCTACACAATTGATTTATGATAGTTACATACAGACTACAGAGCATTTGACATCAGAAAAAAGTCACGCGTGGAAATGAAATAGGTATTTGTGCATGGGTGCACTAAAGCCCACCAAGAAGCATTCGTCCTGCGGCATATTTTTAATTCAGCATGCCTACACATCAATCATGCTTATCTTTGTATAAATTGAAAGACATGCCTAACCTAGATCTTACAGCCAACAGATTGTTATTGAATCACGAGTCGTTCTATCATACTCGGATAGAACTGATTGCAGAACAATCAATCAGAGGCGCCATGCTAGACCTGACTTTCAAACGGGTGGAGCCGACCTACCGCCGACTAGCCATTATGCACCCAGTTTCTATATCTGGTTACATAACCAGATAAAGAAACTAAAAGTTATGTATCTTATATGAATCAGGGGCGTGGATTGACAGAGAACGTTCTTCATGAGAGTGGAAACGATAGGCCTATGCGTCATTGAATTGAAATAAATTTCACCTGTTGCTTCTTGGGTTACGGCTGAATGTAAAATGCAGCTAGAATTGTCCATAGAATGTAGAACAGTCGTCTGTAGTTGATCACGTGGTGAGCTCTGAATAAGCAATCATAAACGAAACAATATGGAAGGAAAAATAAGGAATTCCATTTGGATGCAGGCTGATAAAACATAGCTAAATAGAGGCACAAAGCATCAGAATGACATCAATTGTGAGCGGGATTGACAAAACTCTGACGTTTATAACCATGAGACACGAAAACACTACAGAAGTGACAGGGAATGTGAAGCCACCCGGATGTTGCTTTTTGAGTTTCAGGAAGTTCAACGGTGACTCTTTCATTAGAGTCCCGCAAACGTACGAATGATCCTCGAACACGGAACTCGGCAGCAGGCTGTACATACTACCTAATGGACCGTAAACCGGATCGTGAAAAGAACACAGCACGTCAGACATCAAATGGGTTTTTGTAGGAGAAATAGACGGCGGTCTGCCATCGGACCGATGAAAGGTTCAGCCAGCTTTCCATAGACATGCAGAAGCAGAGCCGACTAGAATGCAGTATGAAACGGACTGTATAACGGAAGGAACAGTGCGCCGCTTCCGTACACAGGTATCCAACACAGGTCTGCATTGGATCCAACAAATAGAGTGAAGCTTTACGAAACATAAGCTATATTGAACTAATCTGTTTCAGGCAATGTCCCTACCATGGTGGTTTATTGTGTCACGTGACAGCACAACAAATGTCACCCTCTTTCGTTCTGGAAACCCCACTTCTCCCACTGAGCCGTCTCGTAGTTACCACTCATCAGACCAGACCACAGGGTGTCCCCCGACTCCGTGGTTTCCGCCTGGACACCGGCACACCCTCTAATGACTGTTTGGCGGGCGTCACTGGCACCACTCGGGTGGTGACACGCGTCTTCCGACAGTCCTCATCACAGACAGATGCGCCACGCACCGCCGCACACAGCCGCACCCCAGAGAAAGCTGCCTCACGGCGTGGTGACCGGTGACCACATTTGCGCCGCCTCGTCAGAGGGCGAATAGCGCACCTGACTCCCACGCCCCGCAGGCGGCCGGGTCATCAGCAGGGGTGCATGTTGAGCGAGGCGACCACACGTGTACACCCGCAGGTGGTTAACTGGCGAGCCGGCGTGCAGAACAATCGTGCAGCCCAAACATTTCACATTCTCTGCAGCCGCGCTGACAGCCCGCGGAGTCAGCTCATTCTTCGCACCGCCACCGGGCCAGTCCTGTGCGAGCCTCGCGCGATGCGCACCGCGCGAGGTCAGCCTGCGCCGGGCTCACGCGCCGGCCGCGGTGGGCCGGGAGAGGCGGGGACGCTGTTTTGCATGTCGAGAATGTAGGTCACTCCTCCGGCATGAGACGCGAGACGAGGAGGAGCGAGCCGCCGCTCGTGGAGATGGGACGCCAGATTGGCCGCCAATCAACGCCTCTGCTTTGGTGCGCGCGTGTGCAGTGTGCATTGACCCATAGGGACAGGTGGTGGACGGGCCTTTGCTACCGGCGACTCTGCTACCAGCGCGGCGGCAGCAGCTCGAAACACAGACTAGCCGAGAGCGGGAGATTTGAAAAGTGCGTTTGAAGTTTACACCATAAGGTGTAAAAATGAGATAAATATCAAATCGAGAGGAGCATATATGTATATGCTTGCAACTTTGCGAGAAATTACACAAAATAGCCACCAGCGCCGCGCTCCATTTTTTTTTAACTTCCCACTGTTCATTACTGAGATGCATAGGCATTAGAGTGCCTATAAAGGTACCTTTTTAGCCGATATTTCCCTGACCTACTAACCCTGAACTCGCTACTGTGGTTTAGAAAACCTCCGATCTGTGTATCGGAGTAAACTCATTTAAATTCTGATCCCATTACGATATCTTCTCGTCTCCTCGAATTAGATGGGTTTTCAATAAAAAAACTTAGGCGAACAAAGGAAAGCGATGTCCATGCCCCAAGGCCCAATGCTTCCATCAAATCCTCAAAATAAGGAGGTCGTGACTGTGAGTGTATAGGGGGCTGAACCCATGAACGATTATTTTTTTTGAGTTGGTGAGATTGAGCTATGTGCAATGTGCATTGTGCGCCGGTATATGCATTACCATATCGTATACGGTTCACTGTTAGACCCTGCACTCTGCACATCAAACTTTTTTGTAATGTTTGAATCAAAATAAGTGTTTTTTATTTTTGTACCATGTCAACTAATTATCTTTTGAATAATCAATTAAAACCACGTAAAGAGACGTCTCCCCAGAACAACCGTTTATTGCGCCTTCTTTCCTCTCGCTTTGGTCACGTATCCTAGCAACCTCGACTGGCACCTCACTATGTAGTTGTCGTTATCTTGGCGCCTAGCCGAGGAGACCGAGACGGGTTAAATTAACACTAGGCATCCGAGTGGCCTCGCACCTCCAGTCAAGATGGGTCACCTCGACTCGGCTAACCGGTCGGTGTCAGCCCCTGAGCTGGAATAAGGAGGTGTTGACGGGTGCGGCCGCGGCAGAGCTGGTGTTGACGTAAGCTGCTGATGTCGCGCAACTTTCTACGGCTCAGCCATACGACTGCTGTCAGCAGTGGTGAAGGAACGCGGTCGTATGAAGCTTGGAAGCTTGACGGTTCGATGACATTTCGCCGGCAGCAATAGGAACAGCAGCGACATCTCTGACGGGAGCTGGAACTAATGCTGTCTAAAGTGAACCTTGTGCCACCGACGAGCAGCAGCAGAGCCATCTTACGGCGGGATGACGAACCACGGAATAAGAGTCCGGGAGAAACTGACGAAGAAATGGGCCAACTAGCCCGCTTCATTCCGACGAATAATCCCGAGAATGTCACCAGCCCGAGTGGCATGTGGATTGCTTACAGGTTGTCCCATGGCACTGTGTCACCTGCGGCTTGGGAGAGTTATGTAACATGTACGGCTTTGTGTCAACTTTCACACAAGCGATGGACATAATTTCGCTGACTTTGACGCTTCGCAGATGCATGGACGAAATTACTTGCAAACTTTTGTATTCGATTGTACTTTTGTGTAGAAGCTAAGAATCTTGAAAGGGCATATGAATCTGGAAAGAATCACTGAAACATCTGCTGAAGGAAGTATGGTCAGGCACCAGCTCCGCGCGATAAAAAAAGAAAAACAGGAACCACGGCTGAGCGCAGTTAACAACTAATGGGATTAATTAGGGCAATAAATAAGAATCCCACCCTGAAGCGTCGTGCTACTGACATTTTGGCAGTCCAAAATCAGTGCCCATCCATCTTTGGGCCAGCGGATGGTCCCTCCCAATTGTTCATGGACGATAATTATTGCCGCTGACAAGCCAGCATCACCGTTTATTGCAACACACTCTAATTACACCACCCTACGCTACGCACCGCTCGCAATTCTACGACACGCGGACATGACGCATGACCGTTCAAACATCAACTCATCACGTAATTGGTCCTCTTAGACGGAGCGCGGACGTAGAAAGTGACTGTCTGCACGATTCACTGATGACAGAGGGCATCGGAGCGCGATCGTCGGCACGTCTTTGCTCCTTTGCTGATGTGGGGTCAACGCGAGGCTTTCATCAGATGTAAGTCGACCCTAACTCATGGTCCAATCGATTAATCGGGATCTAATTGCACGTCGTGTTGTTCTAATCATATCTGGATACGGTGCACGTCGCACGTCAGTGAACAGCAGAAAGCGAAACGAAGCGGGTGCGTATTATTTAGGCCAGGGTTCATAATGTCCAGGGCACAATGTGTCCAGTGCTCGAATTGGCCAGTGCCTTGAATTGGCCAGTGTTCACATTGTCCAGGGATTACATGGTCCAAAAGTGGCCAACTGGCTGCAGATAGGGTAAATTCAAAGAGGCCAGGGCTCATAATGTCCAGGGCACGATGTGTCCAGTGTTCAAAATGGCCAGGGTTCATAATGTCCAGGGCACGATGTGTCCAGTGTTCGAAATGGCCAGGGTTCATAATGTCCAGGGCACGATGTGTCCAGTGTTCAAAATGGCCAGTGCCTTGAATGGGCCAGAGTTCATAGTGTCCAGGGATTACATAGTCAACCCAACCCAACCCAACCCAACCCAACCCAACCCAACCCAACCCAACCCAACCCAACCCAACCTAACCTAACCTAACCTAACCTAACCTAACCTAACCTAACCTAACCTAACCTAACCTAACCTAACCTAACCTAACCTAGGGTAATGATGTTTGCCTACCAGGGATAAGGAAATAGTTTCTCGCATGAATAGATTGCAAGCAATAGTAAATCAAATATTTTTAGGTTAAGTGGTTATGCATCAGGCTTCAGGCCTTTGGCCTGAAGCCAGATACATAACCACTTAACCTAAAAATATTTGATTTACTATTGCCTGTAATCTCTCCTAAGGCATTGCCTTCGGCACTGCACTGCTTTGCATTGAGCTGATTCCGTGTTTTTTACATAATGACGTCACTTTCAGTGACTATGTAATCCCTGGACATTATGAACTCTGGCCCATTCAAGGCACTGGCCATTTTGAACACTGGACACATCGTGCCCTGGACATTATGAACCCTGGCCATTTCGAATACTGGACACATCGTGCCCTGGACATTATGAACCCTGGCCATTTTGAACACTGGACACATCGTGCCCTGGACATTATGAACCCTGGCCTCTTTGAATATACCCTATCTGCAGCCAGTTGGCCACATTTGGACCATGCAATCCCTGGACATTATGAACTCTGGCCCATTCAAGGCACTGGCCATTTTGACACTGGGCATAGCGTACCCTGGACATTATGAACCCTGGCCAAAATGAATGCTCCCCAAACGAAGCGATACAATTGGCAGACTCTCGCCAGAACAAAACGCGAGGCGAGATAAGCAGGCGCTAATGAGCGAGCAATTCATAGTCATGGTTCATGGGTGAGTTTTATCAATGCAAATAATGCTAGACAGCTGCATACGTCCACAGTGAAAAGAACTTGGGTCTAATTTTTTATGTATACTTAACATCATTCAATTGCTCGTTCACACATATTCGGATTGCATTGGCAAAGGCGTTGAGAAATTTAGCAAAATGCTACCATGAGTAATGAGTGCAACGCTTGTAATATTTGAGACAAATCCTGGTTTACATTTAATAAGCCGGATCGACAATCACGCATAAGTAATTTTGTTTTATTATTAGAACAAATCCTTCAAGTCATTTTTTATCTTTCACAATGTTGCATACGCTGCAATGGCAAAAACAGAACACTTACTAGCCCTTTTCAAACTAATTCAGTCAAGCTAAAATCCCTGTCGTTTGCGTTTACCATCGCCACAGTGTCATCCCGTGCCTCCTGTGACCGATTTTCCCCCGCCACTATCCCATCAGAGGCCCATCTTTCCGGCCATGTCCCTCCTGACCCACTGACTGGCTCTGGGGCGGCTTCTCCTTCAGCCGACGACCCTGTATCCACTGACCCGACCTGCTGGCAGCGAGCCAGCCGGGAACTGGCCCCGACAACCCGCTCGGCACCTCCCCTCCCCATGGTCTCTCCAGCATCCACTCCACCCCAACCCAAGACTACTTTACCGGAGCGTTTTACACATAGGTCATCGTTTTACACATAAGACTTCGTCCGTAACTGGGTTTGTGCCTGTGGATGATTGTGAAATAAACTAAACCCAGCCCCGCTCTTTGGCAGAGGTGGTCGCGTATCCTCCAAACGGGTCTGGGAATGTTGTGGGTGAGACTGGTGGCCGCACGCGCTGAGTGCGACAATTCCCAGCCGGCTGAGAAGCTGCAGACAGTGCACGCGTTGTCGTGCTGCACGCGCGGTGGTTCCTGCACCGGGCGCACACCGTGGCCACACGGTAAAAACGCGTGGGAAGCGGCGGCCTGGCCCGTGCGAGGACCACGACTCGCGGCTGAGGACTGCTCTGGCGACGCTTATAGGATTTTGCCGGCATTGAGAACTTATAATAAATTTATCGAGATGCTAGCAATACTGCGAGCAAGCTAAATATTTTAACATCAATCAATTGGCGCTTAACGAAGTGTGATATAATCATATAGTAATAAAATTGTATTCAATAAACGGAACGGAGCGGAAAAAATGTAATATACAGTAAAGTATGACTATTACTCGCTACCCGAACAGCACGCAAGAGATCTTTCCCAAATGATGATTACCATTCTGGCTGATGCATGCATTCCAGTTAGATGACTTTCTTTGCCTGTTTTATAAAGCAGCTGCCATTACTCTGAGGCCATATACCGTCTGTCAATGGCTTTATTCCGGCTCAGTTGCCTTCTACATGAGTTGGACGGTGAGATCATTTTGTCCCCAAGTCATTACGTACATTAGTTTTACTTTTGTACATTACGTACATAGAACAGGTTTTTTTTCTGGAACGGCGACCGAGAGTACCTTAGCTTTGAAGCTGTCTTTGAATAACGTTTAGCTTAACCCGCGCGGGGCTGGGGGGGTAAATTTTACCCACCCTCGCGAATTTTTGCAATAACTCAAAAACGGCGGCGCGCAGCGCCGCCAAACTTTCAGTACCTTTTCTTACATCAATTTGACACGTTTCCTGAAAATTTGAGCAAAATCTGTCGGAAAATATTTGAGAAATTGACGTTTTAGTGACGTCATGTTCGCCATTTTCGCCTCAAAAACGGCCAAATTTCAAACGCCGCTAACATCTTCATTTTTAAAGGAATCAAGACGTAACAATAAAGGTTATACGCAATTCTACTTTGTCTATCAAATGGCTATCTCGGTTTTTTGAAAATTTTGGATTTTGACCAAACTTTTTTCAAAAAACTGACTTTTTTTGGAAAATAATAATAAAATCAAAAATTTTGAGTGTATCGAAAAAACCGGAATATATGTCAGAGATGTGGTCTATGTGCACCTACATACCAATTTTTAGAAGAATCAGTTCAAAAATTTGGGAGTTATTAAAAAATTCATGACGTCACGACACACAAAATTTTTGAAAAACGAATTTTTCGGAAGTTCTAGACCTTGTACGGAAACAAAAATAGCACCATTCGATTCGCCGTGAAAAACTGCATCAGATAGACACCTTTTTAGGCCTTAACAACCAACTTCAAAATTTGACCTCACTTGACCTGACCTTGACCTGACCTCGACCTAAAATTTATCCAGATGTGGTCCATATCACCTATTGAGTGTGCCATTTGAATTCTATGAATAAAATGACCCATAAAGCATGTGTCGCACATGCCCTTTTCTATATTTTGTTTTCGGTGACCTGACCTGACCTGACCTGACCTTGACCTTGACCTCTTAATGATATTGTACTGCAGCGAATATTGTCTTGGTAGCCTAAGAACACGTTTTGGGCAATCAGTCTCAGTCTATTCTTCGGCAACTACGGTGCAAGGCGGATACTGTAGAAACTTGCAATTTGTACCCTTGACCTGACCTTGACCTTGACCTCAAGGCTCAAACTTTAAATTAAGTACCTGTTTTTAGTTGTTCGTGATGAGATCTTTCGATTGGCGTTTGAATTTTCCAAATCGAACCATTAGTTCGGGAGATAACAGGGGGGAGGGGTAAAATTTACCCACCCCCAGCCCCGCGCGTTCGGCTGGAGACCCCAGCCCCGCGCGGGTTAAAATTTTGGTTATTTGCAATTTTACAACACTGACAAGTACAAGCACTTGTCAGGCTTGTCGAAAAGTATCCCACCAGTCTAAGACAGAAACGAGAAAAACCAGTTGCGAAGAGAGAAAGCAGCTGGACCAGCGATTGCATTCTGCCTGAGAGAGAGAGAGAGAGAGAGAGAGAGAGAGAGAGAGAGAGAGAGAGAGAGAGAGAGAGAGAGAGAGAGAGAGAGAGAGGGAGAGAGAGAGGGAGAGAGAGAGAGAGAGAGAGAGAGAGAGAGAGAGAGAGAGAGAGAGAGAGAGAGAGAGAGAGAGAGAGAGAGAGAGAGAGAGAGAGAGAGAGAGAGATATGAGTGATAGATAAAGCGATGAGTGATGAAAACGATGAAAACAGTGCCCAGAAGACAGCGTGGCGTCTCTCATCTCTCGCCAATTTGAGTCGCATGCATCTGTCTGACTACATAACTGCCTTTCCCGATGCCTGATATGCCATGATTGTCATGCCATTCGCCGAGGTCGACTCAGCATACAATTCCCATATTGCAGACTGCACTGTCAGCCGCACCACGGGACGGGTGCTCTGTGCTGTCGCGTCTCAGCGGCCGTCTACTGACCGCTATTTTCTGACCAGTGCCGTGGCGGCCGGATATGGGTCACCATTTGGGTCACAAGGCCGCCGCCCGCCCGGCGACCGGTCAAAGGCTTGCGATTTCGTATGCGGAATTCAGCCAGGAGCGGCGCGGGTCCAGGAGCGGGTTTTTGAGTGACGGTGAAAAGGAGTGGTTTGTCCATGTGGTGGCTGTATGGGGTTGGAAGCTGGAAGATAGTAGCGATGATGTTACTTCTGTGGACAATATGTGAAGGATGTTTGCTCTGTTAATTGTCCCGAGTTATCTCGGAATGCGCAGATGTAGTAGCGAGGAAGGGATACAGGAAATTGTGTGGGCCTGTTGTTGACGCAGAAGTTGCGATTGGAGCAGAGATCTCAGTGGGTGGGAATGCGGCTAATAGGTGGTCAGTGTTTGCGTTGAGTCCCACACTGAACAAACATCACCGTTACGGCGCCTGAACGGAATGGCGTCGACGGGCTAATGAATGCATTTTGAGGCTAAGTTGGAGTGGTTTTGATTTGGTCTATCTCCAGTGTTGTATCTTAGCTTTCGAGGCTTTGGCAAGGAAATTTCCATAAAAGGAGATAGAATGAAGATTGAGAGCCTACAAAGAAAGCAAACAATTTGGATGCAACTAGAAAACTGACAATGCATTGTTATAACTTTTACAATACAATGCCCGCATGAGAGAGTGAAGTGGAATCATTTTTAAACCGGGCATGATATCTGCCGATAAATGAAGCGTGCACTTTGACCCAAAAACACTAAGCGCTTCCTAAATAATCACTCAGCCATGAAGAGAGACAGCTTATCTGTTTCATATGGACACGCTGTTAAATTTCAATGCCGTGACATGGACTTCTTTCTGATGACCCCAATGCTCACAGTGTCCGAGCATCAATAGGTATCGACAAAATCCTGAACTACCTGGCAGCAGTCAACGTCCCGGGCTCCAGCATTTATCCCACGTATCAGGTCGGCCAGACTAGTTATAAGCGGGTTGAACAAGCCTCAGCAGCCTTTAGTCGAGCAGTGGAGCCGCGTTTTAGTGCGTTTCGTCACGCTCTGAGCTGTCGACACGTGTTGGACGACGGCACTATTCTCCATTCTTCCCGTCCACTAGCTCGTAAAGCTGAGTTATCTCACCGTCAGAAGGTGCTAGTTGGAGCTAACGCACGAGGTGCGTGTGTGTTTTAGAGACTTTCCACTTCCTTTAGAGTGCGCCCACATTCCATACATTCCATTCTATCTGACCGCCGCCCGCGGTGTCAGAATGTGCGCGCCAGTCTGCGAAAACGGCGCTAGGAGCGTGACCCCTGCTCAGCCGTCTGAGACGGGTCGATTGGACGCCCGTTTGCAGTCTGGTCACGTCTTGTAGGTGAGCTGAGTGGGTCATGAGTCTCGACAGAGTGAAGACGGTGACCGGCGCGCCGACCCAACTCATGGAGTTACAGAGATTGAGTTAGTAACTCAGCACTGGAATAGGTGTTGCAGAGCAGGCCGTGGGAGGTGGCTGACAGAGAAGAGGAGAAGGGAGAGGAGGAGCGGATATCAGTTGACACGGGTCACTGGACATCACTGTAAACTGTTGGCCCGAGTCGAGTTCCGTATTGGCTGAAACAGTATAATATAAGGTCAGCCGCGGCATTGCTGTTGGGTGGCATTGAAATGGATAGGAGGTCGCCTAACAACCTTGTCATACAAAGGAAACGATTAAGCTAAAAAATCGGCAAATCTTCCATGCCCAAACAGATTAACCACTCAGAGAATTGGCGACTGTAGTAAACCTCATTCTAATATGCTGTTCAGAGTTCATGCATCGCTACAATTGATAGGGTGAGTGATTCCCATGCTTTGTCACACTTTCTGCAGTCATGTTATTTCGACTTCAATTGCTTGTATACAGACGATTTAGTTCAAAACCAACCCCCTCGCCACCAAATGGATCTGTAACGACCTCCTCCGCATGCTAACGGGAGCGGGGAAACAGAGGGACATGACAAATGATGCTGACCAAATCATCTGGAGCATCTCCAAGCAAACACAAATGGAACGACTTCCGTTGTCATCAGGTCCCGCGAGCCAGAGGTTCTCTACTCGACTGCTGAGCTGATGCTGACGCAATGATGTTGAGCGCTGATGCTGAGCGCTGACGCTGATGACGCTAACCAGAACCATGAGCAGCTGCTGAGCGCTGGACAATGAGCACAGTCCTGAACTGAATCCTGATACACACGGGGCGGCAGTCGGCACCTCCTGGCCACCCTGGCCGGGAGACAGCCCTAATCCGATGTTTATTCGCCAGAGGAAATTGTGATGGATGGGTGGCGTATCCACGTGGGTCTGAAGATGGATAGGCTGCGTGGGCTGATCTCCCTTCCGGCTGTGGATTACGTGGCTCGGAGGCACGGATGTGCAGTCATTTGACGATCTGAAATGAGCTTGATTCATTCAGATGGTAAGGATGAAGGAGTGACAAAGAAGTGCTCATCGACAAGCTTCCAAAACACATTCAGAGAAGGAACTACATGACATAAGAAAATTAAGAATGTACTAAACAACATTACATTGCCACGGATTTGGCACATATTTTTCACCACTATATCAATGCCTCAACTCCCCCGCCACGGTATTTTCTCCTCCAAATTCAAAGCCCACCTCGGTCCCCTGCTGGAGTCCGACGTGAGTCAATTATTGCCGTCCTTACTCCGCGGATCCATAGTCGTTCCCTCGGGCGCCGCGCTAGTGATCTACTTCGCACACTACCCCTCCCTCCCCTCTCTCCCCTCCCCTGTGAGCCAGCCAGGTGACGCGTTCGAGTTTGCCGGCTCTCGGAATTCTCCGGCGATGGAAATTACTGTGCCATTACGCGTACGGCCGGTGCTGAGTTGTTTTGTTTATTGGGGTGTGCTGCGGCCGCAGGGGTGGGAGACTGGCCGCCATTACTGGCAATCAGCTCGCCACTTGTGTGTATATGTGTGTGTGTGGGGGGGGGGGGGGGTTGCCGCGGGTTCTCGGATATGATAATCCGAACGTAGAATGCCCTGGGGCAGTGAGTAAAAGTGACCTCTCTCTTACCGTTGAAAATGCTACTCTGCATCTGGAGCTTTTCTGATCTCTGATCTTCACGGCATAAAAATACTGCTTATAATCGGTAGAATCATTACAAGGAAAACATGTCTTCGATGGAAGCATCACAAAACAAGAACAGAACATCAGTGATTGATCTTTTATTTAGAAACATGATAAAGTGTTCCATCCAAAAAGTGTCAGCGAGTGCAGGTGTCAACGGTCAAGTATGGGATTTGCCTAGTCTTCAAATGAGTCGCACAGTCACATAATCACAAGTCTGTTTACCCCATTCAGTTCATTTGCATGTAAATCAGTTTCCGAGCTAAATGAATATCGATGACGTTCGTTTCGGTGCCGTTCCGGTGACAGAAGTCTACCGGCTAGCTCAGCCCACCGGGGAAATGCAATTATTTCTGTCTTCATCGCTCTTCGTTATACCATGTTATACCTTATACAAGGATAAATAAGAATGCTTTGGATGAACTTACATTATAGAAAGCCACTCGATGAAATATAGAGAAATTTTCAAAATAGTTTTCAAAGGTAGGTATTGAACTAAAAAGCACTATTTAGCAACCAATGTTGACAGCAAACAAACCAAGCAAACATCACTTTGGAGTCATGTTCTCCTTGACATTCCGCGCTGCCCTTTCGAGCTATGTGATTCCTCTAAGTGATCATTCTGCTTCTCTTCGTTCGCCTATCTTCATTTCCTTACATTTAGTCCGACTGGTTTGCATGGACGGCTTTTAGAAACAAGGAGTTGGGGCAAAGTAAGCACTTCCGCGCATTGTACATATGCAGAGGTTGTGTGCATGTCCTGGCTCTAATCCAGAATTGGAGGATCAAAAGCATGCGATAGCATGCTTTTGCATCCGGAAATTCCCATTGGTGGGTCGCTGAAAAAAAAGTTCGGCTGAACCTGTTTGTCAGTGAGTATGTGAGTGAGTTTGTCCAAGCTTTTTTGGACCTGGAGTCAAAATGGGTGGACCGATCGGGACGAAAGTGGGACCGTTTGATTCGTCTCCGGCGAGGTAAACTTTTGGTGCTGGCCTCGATTCGCTCGGTGCTTCGTGGCACATGCTATTCCGCTTCAAAGTTTCGGTGACACGAAATTTTTTGTCAAGGCTTCAGGTCAACCCGAGGTCACGGGCAAAGCCATACTGGCGGGACACATCGGTAACACCTTGAACCAGTTTCCAGGGGGGTCACCGTCTGCGAGGGGTACAGGCTGCACTCGTGCTGGGGTCGGAAAACCGTTTTGACGTGAGGTCCTCTGGCTCAAAGAAATTTTAAGCTATCAACCTCAAAATCGGTTCAATGGTAGTCCCAGGCAAGGCCTCCAAAATAATGCACATTTGGTTGAGCTAAACTCTGTGGTGCATGAGCTATGCACGTGCAAGCCGATTGCACCCCTTCGTACGTTGCCACGCCTGCAGGGTAAACGGCAGCTCTAACTGGTTCAAAACTTGCAGGCCATAAGAAAAATACATTTGATCACGACATTCCGGCGAGATAATATCCGAGGGGTGCAAGCTGCGCGTGCGGGGGGCGGATAACGGTTTTGACGAGGGATCCTCTGATCCCGGGAAACGTCGATCTAGCGACACAAAAGTCGGTTTTTAATGAAGTCATTGGGCTATGGATCCTCCAATTCTGGCCCAAGGCAACGTACGAGCGCTGCCGGCATCTAGTAAAATACCGATTGCGAAGGATGTACTGCGTACTGTCTGTCATCCTCACACGCAAATATGTACCTAGAGGGAAGTCGTTTCTCAAATTGTAAAGAAAGTAGAAGCTGCTCATTTCGAAGTTTAAAGTGCTGTAGAAACCCACCTGGTAATCCTGCAAATGACCTAGTGACATGTGTAAAGCATGGACGCTCATTCAAAAGATTCAGGCGTCTTGAAGAAAAAAACTAAAGGGGTTCATGTCTCTAAATTAAAAACAAAAACGTTCCGCGAATAAAAACTCTTGGAATGTGGGCTGCCATAAACACGACTTCTGTGATGTGGCTCTGAGGAGAAACAAGCATCTAATTACCGGTAATTAAATGTCACAGAAACACACACGGCACGGTATAATAGCTTGCCGAGGGCAAAGCCTGCAGAGAGGGTGATGACAAGTTTCGTGTGCAAGACGTGACACATTTGATTTACCGCTACATGATCATGAAGTTTAAAACGCCTGTTCAATTTTCGGTCCGAGCTTCGGGAGAAAGTAAACTAGTAAACAAAGAGTTAATTGGCGGCTGCGCGCTGTCTATACCCCAATCTTTCACGCAGGAGCGGCTATTTAGCGTTGAAATATGACACAATTTCACCGGGCAGCGTGGTGGATGCTTTTTGCTTCTGGTTGCGGTGTGATAGAAATGAAACCGTCTGGTAATGGCCATACAGACTATCACTCCGCATCGAAGCAGCCAGCATCCAGCCAGTCATGCACTTATTCCACTCTTAGTATGTAAAAACTTTGGTAAGAGCAAAATTAATCACCCTTTCAATCCAGCCCACGTCTTTTCATTGTCATACTCAGTTGAACAGAGCTATGCGGCAATTTTTGCATTCTTGTTTTGGAAGGTCTCATGGCAATGCCAGACCATGTCGTGCCAATTAGCTAAACGATACCTATCATTTATCGACGTTGAATGCATTGATATGTCTCATACATTGGCTCTAATTGTCCTTTACCTGCGTCACAAGAGAAGAACAATAACTTACGCGGCCAAATACGTGCAAGATTACGCTCAATAGCCAATAGCCATACGTTGAGACCGTACGTGCCACTGCTGTCATTTATCAAACATCGCAGGAATTGCACAACGGCATTCAGTGATAAATTGATCACAATGGCAAATAAAAAATAAAATAAAAATAGCCATATGCGGACGAGAAAACGCTATGACGTATCCACGCAATCCATGCGATGCACGTGCAGACTGTTGGGCAGTAATCATCCTTATTTTGTCAGATACCTATATGATATAGTACTTAGTAGCAATTTTAGTGCATCAACAACCGATCGAACGTTGTCGTTGGAAAGCGATGATATTCACAGAAGTGTCAAATCAGAACGCGTGTTTTGTATCTGGTTGACCACGGCATGCTTATCCAAAAACAGTTTGCATGACAACTTTTAGCTCAATTGAGTGAAGAGTGATAACACAGTGACTCTATATCAGGCCACGGTTTGAAAATATCGGATACAACATTGAAGCCACGCCGAGGCTGCTAAATAGCTTGTTTTGTCTTTCCCATGAATTATTTGACTTCGCTATCGCATTGCAATTATAACAAACACAATTTATTTATTATTTATTAAACTTCACCGCAATGAGCGGTGTTCGGTCGCAACCCTGAAACACAAAGCCACAACAGCAGATCGTTTAGCCTAATGATATGCCTTACTGGAAGTCGGTCTACCCTCCACGTGGGCGTCTGTTGATCATTCATTAGCCCCCAAAAATCGAAAGCCGATCAGTTATAGGCGCGACAGCGCTCTGACGCCAGTGTCGACCGTTCCACAGAAGTCATATATTGCCGGTTTGTGAGCGGCGTCATTAGTAATGATTGGTGGCGACTGCAAGTACGACAATGGGACTGCGTACCACCTTGTGGCGCTGCGAATAGGGAGGTGGTTGCCCCTTGGCGCTCATTCCCGGGTGCTCGTTGGACTGGGTCGGTAGAGGCTGGCGATTACGGGCTAGGGTCGAGGGTAGAAATATGATTTTAGCCTTTGTATTTGTGGTTTTTGGTTTGGTTTTACAGCTTGGTGCAGCTAATGTTTCTCCAAGTGGACTTAATTTGTTTGGATATCTGCCGTCGGAAGAAGAAATTGAGGTTTATGCAGGTAAGGTTTATGCACCGGTACCGAATGGCTTTTCACGTGATACGAATGTGCTTTGCTGAATATCTACATAGCGCTTAGTACCTATTACCAATAAACGCAAAGCCCAAAATTAGTGATAATTCGTTTGACATGCAAGAGTCGATAATTTCCTATTAGAAAAAAATGTCATGACTTTCCCGGGTGTGGGTAGGACTAGATATGTCGTCAAAAGACTTTATATGGTTTAAACATGAACATTGTTTATTTTCCATCCTCTTATTGATAGAAAAATATTTCCATTAACCATATTGTTTATGCATGAAAAGCTCGCTGAAGGAGGAACATATATTAGCCATATCGGCCACAAATAATTTGTTTATTTCACTGCCATATAAAGGAAAATGGATCTGCGTTCCGTTTTGCTGAGTGGTGTAGTATCACGTAGGCATTTACGTCGTCAAATACCAGGTTCCACGAGATGCGGAGGTAAAACTTGAAAAAGCAGCACTTTGGCGTCAACAGATTACCAACAGCGCACGTATGATATTGCAATGGCTATTTGAGCCTTGTTACGACCAGAAAATATAGTTGTAATTCCAAAACAAAATGTCGCAAAGCGTTCGACAATATTCAGTCAAAATTGGGAAATAATATCAATTGAAACATTTATATGGAAAATTAGACCTCGACCTTTACAAATGTCACATTCAGCTATCGTTACCAAATGACTATAGGTAGTTACACAAATCTGCATGCAGGAAGGAAGAGGGAAAACAGTAATCACCTCCGTTGTGGGCAAGGATGATTTTCTACATTCACACGCACTAAGATAGGACAAAGGCAGGTATTTATTTCTGACCGGACCTTGGTCTCCGCCGCAGCCGAGACGGACTGTCAGTGCCGTCAAATGTGCTTCGTGCGCCCGGCATGTGCCAGCGCCAGTTTCTCGCCTCGGACCGGCTCGTGCCACCTCTACCGCCGCGTGGCGCTCCGCGGGGGCCTGCTGCCAGACCCAGAGCAGGTCTATCACGTCCTGCCCGGCCGCAGCGGGCACGGGGAGTACTGCTCATCCCCCGGGGACTGCCAGCAGCCCGGCGACCGCTGCCTGGGGTACTCCTGCCAGGAGAGTGAGCACCTGACCTGCCGCGTCCTGAAGGACCTCTACGGAGTCAACGAGTCGGGCGTCCACTGGGGTGGCGTGGCCGGAGTGACCATGCCACTCTACTGTGATATGGTCTACCAGGAGGGAGGCTGGACGCTGCTGCTCGCCGCCGGTGGCGCCACCTGGAACACCACCAGTGCGCTCTGGCGGCCAGACGACGAAGACACACCAGACCCGAGCAGACCGTTCTCCATCTACAAATACGCCGACACCATCGCAGCTTCCGGTATAATCAACGGTACCGACGACTTCTACCAGATCGACGTGTACGACGTCGAAACTATCAGCGGAGGCACGTGGCGTGTGCCGCGCACAGAGTCGCTCCTGGGCTCCTCCGTCAGCGCCTATCAGCTCACCCTGGAGAACGGACGACAGTACGGGGGATGGAAACTGAGCAGGGCCAACCCGGTGGTGCCCTGGCTGGCCTCTGGGGTTGACCCGGAGACGTTCGTCTCTGTCAGTCAGACCCCGGATATCAAACCGGCAGAGGGGGTGCTCCTGGGGGCTGCTCCTGGCATCCAGAAATGGGGAGGGGTGGCCAGCAGCGGGTTTGTGGCCATCCTCATCAGGGAGTGAGGAGAGACGAGGTGCTTCTCCTCAGTTCTGCTTCTGAGGTGGTAATCGCACATAATGCTTACTCGAGCTCTTCATGCTACGCATGGGTTTCGAGGTATTGTCGTATTGAGTTACCACTTAGCGTAAAAAGCAACACAAGTTTTAGACAACCATTAGCATAATGCTAGTCACAACCGTTTCCAACATTTTCCCAGCCCTGAAAAGCCTTATTTAAGTTAAATCTGTCCGGCATTGGTTTGCCCCGTCATCTAAACGTGTTTGTCCGCTTCATTCGTGCCCTAGCCAGTGGTAAATAATTATTGAACTGGTTCCTTCGGCGTACTTCTTGAAGTTCAATTCCTAAATAAAGTTCAATTTCATTTTGCGAAATTTATTATTTACAGTCACCATCGTTTATTCTTCCAAACATGTTCCACGTAGGACAACAATGAGAATAGGTTGCATGCGCACTGAAACGTTACAATGTTACGATATAAACCGTTTCAAACGATCGTATAGATACAATATCGCCTCGTCGTTGTAATTTGCGAAACACTGCATAACTTAGACTTGTGAAATAAAACATCAAAACTCACATAATTGTTCTTATCAACAACCTAAGAATACAAAAAAAAAAAACACATGGTATACGCCTGCTAAAACCAGCATTTTCAGCATGATGCAAATACCCCTAACCACCGCCTACCTGCTGCACACGAAAATTCCTTTGACATGCGCCTGGCTGCCAAAAAAAGTCGCGCGATTTCTCAGAAATCCTTCCAAAATACTATATCAGGTCATGTTTGATGCCGTAACATGTCATTTCAGTGTGAAATATGTAGCAAATGACCTTATACAACTTAACGAATCTCTGCTTCGGCGGCAAGGATATTATCTGACACAAAGTTGATACAATATTAGCCGTTAATTGACATGTGTCGCACTTAAATACACGATGAAAATGTATACCTTATTACCGTTAGACGAAACGAGGCCTGTTAGGCAGGTAGCTAATATGCAGAGGCAGCGGACCTGCCGCTTTGCATAGAACGAAGTCAAGCAGCCGACAAGCAGAATGGAGGATGACAGGCAGCAATGCGAAGCAAACACTTGCACAGAACCCTCACAAACCGACAATATCTCATCATGTGGATCAGGTAAAGCATCAATAATCTCAAAATACTAAAGAGAAGAAGCAATAAGCGAAGTTGTAGTTGATGGGTTCGTAGATGATAAGTTCGAAGGCAGTGGTCACTGGTCGACCAATGAAGGCGTCAGTCTCCCGCTGACGCCGTAAACAAATATTCATCAGAAACAGCATCATCCAACGAGCTTACATCACATTACACACACCTCAAAACATTCACCAGTAGCGAAAGAACATGTTCGACCCTGTACTTCTCACAAAAACACAGCACAAGTCGAATGACACTCTCCTACATTGCAAACAAAGTCTTCAAAGACTCGTCCAATTCACCACTCACTTCCACATTAATGTATGCTTCATCGCCTCTCATACCCAAAACACAATGTATCTTCACACACTTCTCACAAGTCACAATCACCCTCCTTCCGCTAACGCCTCTTCTCTAGACCCCACTGCTGTCTCGGCGGCGGCAGCGCGGTCGGGCACCACTCGGGTGCGCTGACGGAGGCTCCTCGTCGCCTCCGATGCTGTCCAGGGTGTCCTGTGAGCCAAAGTCGGACTCGGCGCGTCGCGAGAAGCTCTCAGAGCCGACCGTGTCGTAGCCGGAGACGGGCGTCGGGTCGGTGGGGTCGCGGTCCGACGCGGCCGCCGGTGCGCGTGATGCGTGGATGTGGCCGCCTGAGATAAACTCGGAGAACTGTGGGAGGGAGGGGGTATGAGTGAGTGAGTGAGGGTGAGAGAGTGAGGTGTGCCGTTTGATGGAAAACGAGAAATATTGTTACGTTCGAATTGGATGAAGACGAGCAACATTATTCATTACAGCAAATTACGATTGCTGGTCGATTTTATGCTCGACCAGAGATGTAAATGCATCCAACCCGAAGCAAACTTGGTGCATTTTCAATAATTGAAAGATACCTCATAAATAATAATCGCACCTCACGCATCCTCGTCCTACAAAGTCCTAGCAGTTCCAACTTCTACCGGGATTTGCCGATCCCCTCCAACTCACCCGCTGTAGCGGCAGGCATCCGACCAGCTGTCGACGGTCCATGACGTACATCTTGTTGGCGCACAGCATGGCGAACATACGGTGCACCTGCACTATGGGCGTCTCCACTGACACCGACAACGGGAACGGTTCCACCTCGATGACCTCGTCCAGACACACCACCCTGTTCAGCTGCTGGCGGCGCCACGCTCGCTGCAGGCGACGCTCCTCTTCAATACGGTCCTTGGTCTGTCGGGGGAAAGCAGGGAAAGCATAGGCTTAATTTATGTTTTTTAGAGTGCTTAAAAGGATAGGTATAGGTAAAGTAAGACGGATGTCCGCTAAATTGAATTAGTGTTAATAAGTTTCAAGTTCAAGATATTTGCTTCGCAGCATCACGCATCTCTGCCAGCTGAATGTGCCATCAAAAGTGACCTTTTTTTTATCAACGATGTCATAAGCCTAATATTTACAATTTTTCAAGGCAACGTAGTTAGTTGATACCGACAACACCAGAAAGACTTCAGCCAGCCAGGACGCCGTGTCCACAGCTGACCCGTTCCTAGTTTGTTTCAATTTTAGCGGCGATTTAGCCTTTTGTTTCGATTTATTTTTTAGTGCAGTTGTTCACTCCTAAATATTCAAAAAGAACCAAAGGTGGTTAAGTTTTCAGCATGCAATAAGCCTGAAAAGATAAACGCATGCGTGACAAGCAAATGCATTGACGTAATTCTGTCTTTGTAATCTCTCACTGAGTTGCGTGCTTTGCGACTTGCATCATGCAGTCGCGTGCCATTTTCCTCATCTTGTCTGTAACTAAACGTCTACTTGACGTCCACGAAAGAGCTCATGCAATGGGTGCGGCGTGCAGAAGAGAAGGAAAATTTTCCACCGAGAAGAGGCAGGAAAGGTCGGGCAAACCTTTCTCGGATGGCGCCGCCGCTTCGTGGCACCGGGGTTGTCGGTATCGTGGCTTATTGAACCGTGTCGTCTTCCCTGTATGGAAACCAAACGGTAACACTGGGTCCCACTGACTCGGGAAAGACGAAACTATCGATAAAATACCCTAAATGGATTATCGAACCGCCCTCGAAACCGTTCTCGAGAATCGAACCGTCCCTGAAGGACAGTGAAACAACGACAGCGAGGCATGAATTTAGTTTATAGGAAATTATTGTTAGTTCTGCACAAACGATATGGAAGCACGATTCTGGAAATAAGTTAAAGGTGGCAGTTCCATTTACTCACCGGAATTTTGAAAGCAGTGAAGATATTGGCAGTCCTGTCGAGAGTTTTCATCATCAGCTGACCCATGTTCAGAGTTCCGTTGTCATCTCCATCCCTGCAAATGAGGAATAACTCGTGTTATTACATAGCCTTACGACTCGCATAACATGAATATTTGCATTCAAATGACACATATAAATATATAGTTTAGATAAGTTCGAAGCATGTAATTGTACCGTGAAAATAACAACAAATACAGTCGAGAATACTGACTTGTTGTTCAGGTCAGACATGCTGAACTGCTTCAGCAGTCTCTTCTTGGTGTTCTGAGAGCGCTCCTCGAGATCGACAGACGCCGCCTTCGCCAGCATGCGCGCCATCCCGTCCTTTAGACGCGAGGCTCGCGAGCTCTGCTCCGTCATAGAGTCGTATACTTCATCAGTGACTGCTCCCAGGTTAGGTCCAGAGCGACTCAGAGGGATCCCAGGGCGGCGCGGGCGCGGGCGGGGGCGGGGGCGGGCGCCGCCCGAGGGAGAGTCTCCTGAGAGCACCGCCGCCGGTTTGGGGCGAGGTGAGTCGCCCGGCGAGTCTCGCCCGCTGGAGGAGTCAGTCAGGCCGTCGTCCAGTGAGTCCATGGAGTCAGCAGCCGCGGCGGTGTTGATTGGTTCGATAGAGGAGCCCTGCCCCGAGTCTTCTTCCTCGCCGACTGTCCAGCCCTTCTGCGGGAGGAGCCAAAGAGATCAGCGGAGTCAGAGAAGGTCATGGAGATAATACAACATATGTTTAACGATTTATGGACAGAGTACACGATAGAATTCCATCACTTAGACAATCAGCTTTCGATGCTAGTGGACAACCATGTTATATTTGCTAATTATAGTAAATTTAGGTACGGTCTTGAGCGTTCTTCGAATAAGTTTATAATAATCTTTCATGACTATCACTTTACCCTTAAACTCCCACTTACCCTATCGGCCTCCACGGTTATTTTAGCCAGTTTCTCCTTATGGCGCTGCTGCACCGCCATTGCCGCCTGTCTCATATCCTCGTCAACTCGCTTGATGCTGAAGCGGGACAGTCTCCTCTCCTGACTCGGCTTTGGACTCGGCGCAGCCGCAGAGTCCGGAGTCGGGGTCGGAGTCGCAGAGGCGGTCGGAGTCGACGTGGCAGCCGGAGCCGAGTCTGAGTCCGGATTGCAGGATACCTTGGTGGGCGTGCTGTTGTTGCCCATGAGGTGGCTGGATGAGGGGGAGTTTTTCAGTGCCGACTTTACCGGCTGCTTTCGTAGACAGACGGGACGCTTGGCTCGCATTGTGCTGCGACGAATCAGGTTCCAGCGCACCTGAGAAGGCAACGAACGAGGTCAGTAGTGGTGACTACTAGTGGGAAAGATTATAACTTGGCGCTACATAGCTAATACATGTAGGTATGCTTTGCCGATGTTCTCCATTCGTGCACACTGCACATTCATCTGGTTTGCATCAGCTCAAAGAGAAAAACAAACGTTTTCTGCCGCCTTACTTATAGCGAAGATAAAAACAAGCATAGGTTGCTGAAAAGACATGTATGTGGGTAATAAACAAACCATACCACAGTCACGCATCTTTTCTACAGGGTGTTTCACAATAAACGTTACTTTTGATAAGCTTTTAAAATGACCTCAAGTATTTGTATGCCCATAAATTCTATATTCATTTTGTTGCAAATTCTTTCGGGTTTTTTATCCTTACAAAAACTATGACGAATCATCAACTGCATTCTTTATGTACGTGCAATGTCCACACCATCAAAACGGGTCAATTCGCTGTTAAGCTTCATGGTCCTTCACAATGAATGTTGCTTTTCAAACGACGATGTTTCAGTGACATGTATTACATATGGCTCATGAGTAGGTATTACCACATGAGACAGCAGAACAGTAGGACTGATGAACATATAACTTTCAGTTCAGCACCCTTCACGGGTTCTCCACTATGCCACCCTTCCGTCTGACTTTTTCAACCAGATTTTCTGGGATCGCCGTCCGGCCAGGAGGCGGGGCTGGTCTCGTGTTTCCAGTCTTCTGGAACCTTTCTATCACCCGTTTGAAAGACATTTTTTGACGGAATATCCTTCCTGCTATTTTAAAATGGCTACCGAAACTCCGTCGCACTGCGGTCAGACTTCGCAAAGCGCCGTAATGCATGAACACCCATACCGCCTCATCATCTGTACACGGCGAATTGACCCGTTTTGACGGTGTTGGCATTGCACGTCCATACAGATGGAACCGTTGACGGCTTGTAAAAAAATATAAGGACTAAAGACCGCAACAAATTTGCAACAAAATGCATATAAAATTTACGCGCTTACGAACAAGTAAGATCTTCATTTAATTTTAAGCTTTTCAAAAGTAACGTTTATTGTGAAACACCCTGTACCTTGAGCTGATCGTTGTCCTGGACTGTGCAGTAGGCATCGACTCGAACTCCGTCCTTCTGGCCGTTGGGGTTGGACGACGTGGCCTCGTCTGACTCGCCGGCGGCTCCTTCGTCCTCCGACTCGGGCTCCGGAGGCACCTCCAGGTCCAGGTTATCCACCGCTGGAGTGTCGCGGACCGTCTGCCAGTCCAGAGTCCTAGCGAGCGAGAAATAAGGCGTGGACGTTGGTTATTCGTCGTATAAAGACATTGGAGTTCATTCTTCCCGTAAGTCTCCCTCTGAACAAATATATTTCCTTAGACTAAAACTGATCGCTCTTTCTAGATTTAAAGCTAAAATGAAGTTTTATTTACGTTAAGTCTTAGGCTCCATGATAGGCAAAAAGGAATGAAAATGTTTTTTTTTTTTGTTCGCTCATTACAATAGGGAGATGTTGTGATGTGTTGTGAATAGAGATGTTGTGCATATTCTAATATCAAATGAGCCTTACTTGAACGCATTCATGGTGAGGTAGAACTTGGGTCTCTCCCGCTGCCAGGCGGCCTGACCGAGCTCTTCACGGAGGAAGCGGCGCACGCGGCGGACGTGCACCAAACCCAGCGGCTCCATGCTGGCTGTGGGGCGGAGAAAAGGGTTAGCTAAACTTAACGCACATGGAGAGTTACATGACGCATTAGGTAAATCAGTGCATATGTTTTGCTTTGCAGAAAATAATTGCGGCGTTACGTTTTATGCATTACATGCATATAAAGAAATCCATCGCAACACCCTACCTTTCGAGTCGACGAGCGGCAGAACCTTGGACGGAGTTTTGACGCTGTCATGAACCAGCTTCCTCAAGCTGTTGAGCGTCATGTAGTTGCTCAGCACCGGGAAATCGGTGGTCATGATGTCCTGGGCCGTCACATTAGCGTATCCTGTCGATAAAGAAGATAAAGATAATCATGACACCATAAACATGCGGCTGCTGTTCAAATGCATTGCAGAGAGAAGACGGAGTACAGACGCATGTTAAAACGGATGCAATGTGTTGTTCGAATTGCGTCCAATATACCGAATGGACAACTATGTAGAGTATGTATGCAAACACAAATTTGGACTACATCTAGACTTAACAAGCTACCAGAATATGTTAACACATGTGAAGCTTCGTATCGCATGCTCTACCTCCAACCTTTCTATAAAATCTATCCATTCTCACCTCCGGGAATGTTGGAGAGCCGCATCTTGGGCAGCACCGTGATCTTCTTCACCTTGATGAGACTGTCGTACATGGACGGCTGCAGGTGGCGGGAGAGGGCGTTCGAGACCAGAACTGACGTCAGGATCGGCAGCACGTACGTGATCTGACCGGTCAGCTCGAAGACGATGACGGAAATGGAGATGGCATGTGTGACAGAGGCGCAGAGAGCCGCTCCGCACATACAGGCGAACGCACCTGGGGGAGAGGGTAGAGGTCAGAGAGGGAGCTCTCAGCTCGGCCCATCTGGTGGTGGGGGGTGGTGAGACTGGTGCCATCTGGTGGATGAGACGGGAACTAGGCCTGACTAGGCCTGTGTGACTGTAGACTGGGCGTATGTAAATTGACAATTGCTATGCACAATTGGTGTGGCGATTCATAGTTGATGATTGCCGAGCTGTACGCTTCGCTGAAAGGATCACTGCATTCGACAGAGAGCTCATTATCAAGGAAGCAATTAGGTCCACACTTCGCTTTGCCTAAAAATCGGACAAGTTTCCTTTAGTGCTCTTAAACGATTTCCTTCAAGGTGTTTCGACGAATAACGGCATCACACAGCGATTCTTATTAAGGACAATGGTCGGAAATAACTTCAGACTTGTTATACTCTAAGACACTCGCGACGAGGACAATCAACAATACCTTCCGAAAACGGTCATGTGCTCCAGAACGTTCAAGCCACTCACTGGGTATCGCCAGGTTGGGCAGACAGACGACCAGGCGATACGAGCAGTAGAACTCTCCCAGCAGTCGACCGATGGCCACTCCCACCTTGAAGATGGGGATCAGCGCTCCCGATGGCAGGGTCAGAGTCGTGCAGACTAGCGTGCCGAAAAACTAAGCAAAACAAAACGACGGGACGAAGGAAAGTCAAACAAAAATGCAACAAAAAGGTAGGATAAGACCAAATAAATGAGAACCCTCGTCAGCGTGCATGCATAACTAGCAAATGAAACATGACAAAACATTTAATAATTAGAGAGTAACACCGTGCGCGAAGTGCAACAAATGAAGCGAGGTCAAACTTCGGCTGGAAAATCCAGAGGGTTATAAAAATAACACAAAAGAAAAATACCTCACTTCAGAGTTCAGCAAACCATGCAACACTAGAAGCAACAACCAAAACAGCGAGCAAACAATTGATAGCAACACTGAAAAGTAACGGGGCAGCAAAAACAACAGCGGCTCTTCCGCGAAAGCAAAACAATCACTCTCAAACTACAAAACCGCAAGCAGGGAACATGAAACCTGTCCAGAGCAGAACCATCCCATTCTCCCACTCACGTAGTAGGCGATGTACATGACGAGAACGGTCTGGTAGCTGAAGCTGGCGCTGCCCGTCCAGCGTCCTATGATCCCAATCAGACGCGGAGAGAGCGCTTCAGGAGGCCGCGGCGTCGTTGTCGTGGTCATGTTGAAGTCGAGTAGTGCGGTGCAGTTCTCGAATCCAATACCCGGCGGGCAGAAGACGCCCTCGTCTCGCTTCTCATAGCGGTCCTCCCAGGAGATGTTGGCCATCAGGTCGGTCAGCTGTGGAGGAAACCCGGTGAGGTCAGAGGAAGAACGGACGGGGTCAACCACACATGATTTCACTGGCGATGTGTAGTGAGTGGCACGAGTTGCAGTATGGTGGAAATCGTGGCATCGCTGCTGGTCAGAGCGACACGCGAAGGTCAGACTCTGCATGGCGTGGTCCTTTCACCGGTCTAAGGTCCAGGGAGTGCCTTGTGCCACGGATGGGTAGCGGCGTGCTGCCACACCCGCCTGGCACACGATGTCACGGGAGGAAAATCAGACGGACAGCGACGATACGTGGCGCTGATTTGGACCTACATGGCGTGTGACACGTGAAAAAGGCCGGCTTGGTTGAAACAGCGGGCATTGTTTACTGCAGTGTCCCTGAAAAGAATGCCTGTGTCGTTGACAGTGCGCACAGTGTGTGACTCATTTATGACTCAGCGGGTAACGTAACGCCAAAAACCATCAGTTATGAGGTTACTAGATCGCTTGGGTGCACCTAAATAGGTGAAAGTGCATGCCAGCCTCTTATATCAGCAGATATCTAAAGCATCTTTTCATACGGAAATCTAGAACACGTCAACATTTCCAATAACTTTTAAATCAATCAGTTCCTTGCCGATGTCTAACGGGTTGTTCCGATCGGTAGGCTAAATGTGACAGATATTCATCGCATTATGGCCAGCAAAAATGTTTAGGAACACCTGGGGATTTAGCACGATGCCTTTCACTATTCATTGTACCGTTAATCATAGCTAAACGTCGCATATGGCACAACACGCTTTAAAGTTCTAAACCTTGGATTAGTCCCGCAAAACACGATAAACCTAATACCAAACGATAACATTTTACAACGAAATACCACCAAACTACGAAATCCTCGTCCATTCACCTTGTGTGACCAGCGACCTCTTAATTTCTTTCCTTGCCTGATGACTTCTACTCTACCCCTGTGTGGACACTGACCTGTTGACGGGTCGAGATGTGTGACATGACCGGCGAGTAACCATCGCCCCAGGGCAGCATCAGGCCAGATACCACCACACAGACTAGGACCGTGTACAGGAACCGGAACATGGTCACACGGTGGGTCTTCAACCTGAGAGAGAATAGATACGTGGTATTGAGGGGAAATGTAACGAAGGAAGGTAGCAAGTTAGACTCCGCATGCTGCAAAAATTGAACAGCAGCAAAACATTTTTATTTTCGAGCAGCGAGAGAATACAACGACTTTTGAAAACACACACCGGTGGTCCGCGTTCAGCATACAGCTGAATATCAGAACGAAACGTAAGCCACATTACTGAAAGTTATTCTTCTATTTATTTGACGCGGTACCTGACGCACATCCAACTATACCAAATAGTTATTATCGGCATGCCATGTGCCGGCCTTCTCATAACCAAACCCGCAATACTCTTACCCTAGGCAGCAGCCACCCTGTCCGGCACTTTTCGGGTCATCGGCGCTGGACGCGGACGGTGTCCGACACAGGCACTCTGTGGAGAGTCCTTCCAGTTTCTTCAGTCCCTTCAGCAGCTGGCGGTGGATCCAGACGAACGTCGGGCCCACCACGCCGCACAGCAGGCTGGTGGTATGACGAAAGAAGTTAGGAAGGTGATTAGAGAGACCTGAAACTATTTTGAAACTAATTATCACGGATATAATATTACATTCATAACCATCTTTGCATAAGTTATCATCAGCAGGTATGATGTTGAAACAATCAATAAGTTCAGCACTAAAAACTGTCAGAATAGTTAGGACAGTGGGCGATGGCATTTGTCTTTCGTTGTTGTTGTTTTTTTTACAAGCTAGGACTGGCGGCATCATTTTCTTTTATGATAAAGTGAAAAGCTTAAAAGAACTCGTCCATCCTTTTTCATCCATTATACGGATTCCTCACATACTTTGAACGCTTTTGAAGCTGATATAAGCTGCGGCGTATGACGGAAGTACAACAACGTACGACGAAACAAAGGATTACCGATCAGCGAGTACCGTGAACGACACGCATAGCCAGCCGGTTAGACCGACAGGACTCGGTCGCATCCCCAAGGTCATTGTCCGTCCGACAAGGCAAGGTCGCAACGCACTGCTGCAGGCGTCATGCCGCAACTAACCATGATTGCTACAGCTTTCTTTGACGTCTGTCACGTCATCATGCTGATCAAAACGTCATGAACAACGCAAGTCACTGGCGCGTGGCCTCTCTTTTCATGTGTGCGATGTGTAAAACGGGTCAAGAGACACGCAAGAATGCCTATAGGGATTCCAGGAAGGATGGTGCGTCGTTTAAAGTTTTCCTTGTATAGTGACGACACGTCACAAAGGAGACCATTCTTACCCAATGGCGACACTGATTGCGAGAAACTCGAAGTTGAAGGGCAGAGGCTGGGTGTATGACTCCTGGTACATCGGCAAAATGTCTGAAAATAAGACAGAGAGAAGTGTTATTGCGGCTGAGATGAAATCCACAACCGTAAAGCCTAACGATGCTGTCTCACTTTTTTTCATTTTGCCACATGTCACCGGCTAAACGTAACGGTTCAAAGATCATCCACTGCTGCTCCTAGATGGGAAAGCACAAAGTTGCATGGCAATTGACATGAAAAAGTCGAGGATGTTAGCTTTATACTAATGGCCGATTTTACAATAGGCAGCTACGCTACCTCGCTCGATATTTTTAACAAATTGTACCGTCAAAATATGTCTTCAACGATAAGTGGTGCAAGCATTAACATTACATATTGTGCAAATTATATTCAATAATTTTAAAGTGTTCCTGCCTGTACAGTTGGAAGGGAAAATCTGGAACAATTGAACACAACTGCTGAATCTGACCGGTAATTTTTAACGACCTCAAATCTGGACCCGACACAAATGACTTGAGCCCCCAGCGTGCATGCCCGAATAAGGTTTGCCCATGGCACATCACTTTCCTGTTGTCGCCTACCACTGGCACTCATGCATAGCTTTGGACCGATTTCCTCGAGCCATGGAGGAAAATCGGCCACCTTTCCGACCGTCAATACGAATACGATGTTTCTAGATCAGTTCACAATGATAAAAGCTATCATCTTATGTTGAATATATTATAGGTATAGGTACTATTGGCACTTGATTACCATAAAATTCATAAAATAGAAAGTAATAACGTCTTATCTAATATCTTACCAGTGCCGTGGTACATTTGCGAGAGGTATTTGTAGAAGAGGGTTCCGCACACCGCTGCGAAGAAGCCCCTCCAGTAGTTTCTCACGGCGAAGTAGGATCGAGTCGCCTCAATGCTGAAGAGCACGCCTGCCAACAAACACGGAAGTTGTAGAATAAAAGCAGTGGTGGATGGCGTATAATGAAAGGTCAGCAAGTCGTAAGGCTTGGACGTCAAAGGAGAACATTTCGTAATGAGCCGGACAGAATTGACGAGGAAATGATGCCGGGAACAAGGTCAGCTCGACTTGTTGCTTGCAGCATCAGTGAGTTTGTTTAGCAATCCAAAGGGGCAATAAGTCAACAAAGTTTATTGCTAAATTAGCAATAAGCTTCGTTGACTTATTGCCCCTTTGCATGAGGATTGAGGGATGAAGTGAAGGATTACCACTGGTAGGTAGTAAACTACTTTACTTCACAGCATGCACTGCGGCAGGGCGCCTACAATACATGCTGCCTAATGGTGGTTTATTGCGCAGCAGCGTTATTTTTATGGCCGTTTTTTGTGTCATTAATTTAACGTTTGAAGGACATAAGTTACATGGACTTATCAGCAAAACAATATGCCATGCGACCTCGAGCACCGGCAGCATGCACATTACATAGCTTTTAACCCACGAGCCGCTGGGGGGGGGGCATAAAGTTGCCCCCCCTTTACGTTTTGTGAAATATCTCCGAAACCTGATGAGCTACGAACGTGAAACTTGGCATAGCTTCAAATGAATACCTAGGCAATGTTAGAGGAAAGTTTGGTGGTTGTAGCACCTAAGATGACGTCACAGTGACGTCATAAATTTTTGTCGTTTTCCGATATGGACCGTTTCTGATGACGCTGAGCATGAAACTCGACTGTAAATGAACTAGACAGCACCTGCTGTCATCCTAAAACATCTTACTACACTTCCATCTAGTTTCTGACCAATAATCGGCCATTTATATTCGGTCCCATATATGTGATGTATCGTGAGGAATATGAGAGTCGCAAATCTATAATTTCACTTATGACGTCACTGTGACGTCATTTCAAATGGGATCGACACCAAATGTGGACACAACCTCGGCTAGGTATTCAGGAAGATGTGTGCAAAGTTTCGTTTCTCTATCTCTTCGCGTTGCGACGATATCGTCGCAGAAGTAAAGGGGGGCAACTTTATGCCCCCCCCCCCCAGCGGCCGGCGGGTGGCGCGGAGGCCCAGCGGCCGCCGGGTTAAAGATTACCTAAATCCGTCGAGGTAACAAGTGGTGAATCCCAGAGTTGACAACCAATGGAACTGTTGAATGCGATGTATGCTTTATATGGACGGTAAGTGGTTTATAATAAAGAATACTGCAGCGAATATGGGATATTGCTGCTACAGTTTACGTTAGCAATACATCGCTTGAACTTGAACATACCTCGATTGAAAACTTTGTGAATAATGGTGATAGTAACAGGTGTATTCTGCTTGCTAAGCAGCGATCAATTTATTATTGACCGATTAGCGCATGTAAATTTTGCCAAAAGGTGACGCATATAATAATTAAATCAAATAAAACAGCTTAGAAAACACTATCTCAACATGCGACTGCAAGTTTAAAGGGACCCTCCCACCTTAACATTAGTTTTGAGTTGAGATAGCCAAATTGGTGGCCATGGCCTGAAAATATCGGTTTGGGCATTCACAACATCGAAAAATGCTTTAATTCGGAGATATGGAATTTCAAACTTGCAGTTTTCGGATTCTAAGGGGCTAATGCATTGGTATGCCCCCTTAGAATTTGTGACGTCAGCGGAGATCTAACGATTTTTAAATCTTTTACTAAAACATTTGGCAGCACGCGGTGGTATATGCTGCTTTGCGCGCAACAAATGCCGCACTTTCAAATAAAGTCGCTAGGAACAGCGGAGATCCCAAAAAGTAAACAAAAGTAAAAGTCTAATATCTTGAAAACCGGTGAATATTTTTCGATGAAATTTGGTAGATATTCATTTTTGCTCTTTCTGAACCGAGCGACATCACTTTCATGCCAATTCATTAACTTTTCTGAAGGTGGGAGGGTCCCTTTAAGAACCACTTTTTTCGGTGAACTACCCCCGATAGAGGTTGAAGCAGAATTCAGATCATGAGAGCCCCTGTGGTTGGTGACCTACCTCCGACGGGTGCTCCGTAGCAGACGGCAGCACCCATAGTACAGGCCGCCGCCACCAGTTCGTTGCCAGAGTGACGCTCCAGCTCCTCCGCCGAAATATCTTTGAAGATTTTAGTGATGAACAGGGCGAAAATGGCCGCTACGTGCGTTACCGGACCCTGGAACACGATATAGATTGCTACATACGATAATCGCTGAGAGGAGAGGATTTCTGTTTTAGTTAAACATTTTTTCAATAATGAGTTTGAGTTTTGATAAATAACAGAAAGTCGATATAAAGCAACGTTATTGTATTGAGATAGTGCAGACACTTGCGATGTAATGCTTTCCGAACGCTCTCAGAAAGCCACAAAGCGACATAATGACAGCAAATAACCCACCTCCTTTCCAAGTGGCAGTTCGGTGCATAGTGTGATCGGCAAGAAGATAATCTTTCCAATACACGTGATCGGCGAAAACGTGTTCTTCATCTTCACGCCCTGGAGGTAGGCCTTCATCTCGGGAAAACCGGATCCTGAAACGACCACATCAAATTGTCATCAAATGCCTCTTGCACCAAAATACCTAGCTAGGTAGAATCGGCAAAATACCTACCTAGTAAAACTACCTACGGCGGTAACTTCTCTTGCACCATCCTACCTACCTACCTAGGTAAATTTGACAGCTCGCGTTTTTAGGATTTGTTTTGATTGGCTGTTTGGCGACGATTTATTTGTGGGCGCAAACAAATAGTAACTAAAGAAAACAATTAAATGGATATTGTTTTTATTAATATACATTTTGGCATTATGAAATCATCTTTCATTTACGTAAATACCGATAGAAGTGAGTTTGCTATTAAATTACTTGAACAAATAAGCTTCGTTTCCATGGCAACGAGTGAGTCTTCAACCTGGCTGTTCTGCTACGGAGGTTTATCGCCTTGGTACGGAGAAGCACCTCTGTGAACCCATGTAGCATTTAGTCAATTATATTATTATTCACTCATAAAACATTGATTTATCATTGTCTAAACATTTTGTTATGCCTAATTTACATAAAAGTACCCGTGGATTATCATGTATTGTGCCTATTGTTACTAATTGAATCATTTTACCTAAGGTTTTGCTAGTTATTTTGGAAGCCCGCGTTTACCGTCAAACCGTCAAAAATTCCTCCGCGAGTACTTCTTTCCGGCTTTCGGTGCAAGAGGAAAACAGCCGGTCGGACTTTAACAATTGGTAAGTTCTTATGCCGCTCGGTAGAATTTCTAGGTAAATTTTCACGGTAGCGTTTTTTGGTAGGTAGTTTGGTGCAAGAGAATCTAGGTAAAATCTGAATTTACCTAGGTAGGTAGTTTGGTGCAAGAGGCCTCAGGTCATGGAACTTCCGAAAGGCTTCCTCTTTGGGTACTAGCTTTGTTGGTTTTGCGTGTTCCGCCCAATTAAACACCTATCTTAGTTGTTTCCTAATCCCCCAGGAAGAGCTAAACAAGTTTTGGGTCATTATGTTAAGATCAAGGTCGAAGTGAAGGACTTCGGAGATGACTAGAACACAACAGGTGGCGTCACCACAACAATTAAAGCTGACCAATCAGCTACGCCACTCACCGCATGAGGCAATAAAACCGTCTAATAAAAAGGCTAAATCACTTTAATTACACGAGTAAAAACCGACAGAAGGCAGGACCTGTCCCGTGTCCGGCATACATGACGGTGACTTTGTAGAAATTATCTGGGTCAGACGATTGAACGCAGAATGCAGTGTGGTAAGTGGTTAGGACTGATCATGTTTTGTTGAACTATGCAGTTCATTTACTTAAGTCCCATGGCTGTGTGGCGTGGGTCACATTGAGCTGCCCAACCAAACCAACCGACATATACAATTTATCACTTAAAGGTAGTGTGCCAGCTTTCCTGGACCGTATGGAGTTAATGGCCCAGATAAGGAGAACCGGATTTTTAGAACTTATCCATACCTTCAAAACTCATGGAAACGTCTTAAATTCTTCAAATTTTGAGTACCCCAGTGCGAAATTCGCCCCGACGGGTTGTCGGTCGTACCCCAACCACATTTCACACCACTATGAACAATAAATGCACACACTGAAATCGCTATTACCGATATGCTTATCCAATCAAGTTTCGATAAACCCGTTCATCATCAGCTCCTGCGGTTTCGAACACGCCTGTTAGGTGGTGCGGTAGACCACGCCCAAAGCCAGGGCCCCGGTAACGTGAGGTAGCCGAGTCAGGGCAGCGTGCGCTGACCCAAGCCGGAGCCGCGCGTCCTCCCGGTGTCATGTGATAGCCCGGGGCTGCCCGCGGGGATGCGGTAGACCGCGCCCAAAGCTGCGGCCCCGGCTTGGGTCAGCGCACGCTGCCCCGACTCGGCTACCTCACGTTACCGGGGCCCTGGCTTTGGGCGCGGCTTCTGCTCATACTTTGTGGTGCGGTGGTGGTGCGTCGGGCTGCGCGCTCTGACTTCGGCCAAGAAAAATGCGTCAGCTGATCATTGTCATTTCTGCCACTTGCGTGTGGTGAAATGGGGTCATAACTTATGAGACGGCTTTTTCATATCAATTATTTTACATAAAATCATATTTCAAACCATAAATAATGTTCGACAGCCAAATAAAAGAAACAATACCAATACGGGCTTACAGTTTAAGGCTCGACATTGTGTTGTCTACGATTAGACAGCTGATAACTCATTCCCGTACGTCGTATGGTCGTAACACTATAATGACCTTTGCTTATTGTCACAAGTGCGCCGCATTCGCGATTGTTGCCCGACGCCTGTTTGCAGGTGAGCCCACTACAGTTGTTATACATATCTAAAAACCGATAAACTTTTAGGCGAAAAAGGCACTATTCCAGGCCCATTTTTGATTTTTTTTTTGCGATATTAGGTAAAAACAGAAGCTTCTTATCCTAGGAAAAATAAAATGGGAAATCTTTCAAAGGTGGCTCACTACCTTTAAAGCCACGATTGATTTTACCCCTAACCGCATACAAGTGGCTGGTGAGTTGTTACGACATCCATTCACCACCGTATAACCACGCCCTCGCCGTTCCAAATACCACCGGATAGCCTCCGGACTGATCTGGCCGCTAACCAGAACAGTGGCGCCGCGCAGCTGGCACGCGCTGGCTGACCACAGCCCGGTGCGTCGGCCCTCAGAGGTAGAACAGACACGAACAGAGGCCGCTGACTTACATCATTCACCGGGCCACAGAGGAGATACAGTCACACTGGGGCAACAGCGGCCACTAAAGGCGCCTTGACATCACCACATACCGCCATGTGTACTGCGGTGCGGCGGCGATGATAAACGAATAAAGAGCCTTGTTTACAGCTTGGTTGTTATGGAGAGGCGCTCTGTGATTTATAAAGCTCAGGTTACACCATGCAAATATTACAAGGACTTTTTCTAAACATGCACCGTCCTACGGTTGATCCTATGTTTGAACATTATTGATCATGCAGCAACTGGTTTTGGTCATGGCTTCTTTATACTCCTTACGTGCGGCACCACCTGGCTATGCGACAAGACCCTGTTAAGTGTCCACTTGTCAAACACGTTTTACCGTGATCTCATAATCCTACGCAATTATACATAAGATCTGTTTATGCATTTGAGAAGCTGCTCAATTACCTTATTTGTCCAACCGCTTCGCAGCTTCATTTGCTATAAAAACATAACTGTTTCTGACGCTGACCATAATAATAAGCTATCATTGCGATGAAAGTGCGGTATAATGTTGTGCTGACCGTTTCATGACAAAGCCAGGCCTGTATAAATAAGCTGGAGTTCACCGGCAGAAAACTATTGCGTTGCATGTAAATGGAATATACAAAGTAAGGAAATAGAAGTTCTTTGTTGCCAATTGTGAAAAGTTTGCAGTTTGCAAAGCTGAGCGCTTTAGGGCTTTGGATTGTTCATAAACCACAAAGGCAAAGTCCAAAACTTCGACACTCACAAGCGACAAGCAAGTCACATCAACTCATCGCTAAAAGACAGCTGCTCAGTACTCGCTGCACTCGTATCAGCAATATCAACGGTGCAGCATCCGACAGTTATTCGCCAAATTGCCGATTCATCGCCTCTGCGGTGCGATACGGCTCGGTGGGATTCTGTGCACTCTGACAGACCGTGACATGTCTGTCCCAGGCGGTGCAACAGACGGTGAGATCGGGACATCTGTCAACCACAGACTCCGCGGACTCAGAGACCCAGAAAGAGCCAGCCGGGGGCGTTGAACTGATGACGAGATGTGTGACCTGACTGTCCGTCCAAATTGTCTCATGGGGTGGTGTGGTGGACTAAATCGTAAATGGGGCAAACACAACACACGTCAGTGTACGAATTAGGGTAGGAGTGAGTCAGTCTGTCCTGTAAAGAGGACAGTGACAGGATCAAATTATAAACAGACGTCGCCCAGCGGTCTGCCATGGCAGGAAGGAGGACACAGGACATTTGTATGTAAACAAATGTCGCAAAGTCATGAGTTTACAATGAAGCACACAGAAAACAAACCATGACAGGTTTATAACTTACCCGCCATTAAAGTGTCGGGCCCGGAAGTTGAAAACACATCATTATTTATGCCAAAACATAACTAATGCTTTAGTTCAATCAAAGTAATCAGCACTTATAGTCACGCTATTAGGAGCCGTTCGCTCACACTCAAAACTTCCTCGATCGCACCGAGCTATCGATTCTCCACATCCCCAAATCGCCTATTCGTGCACACTGCACACTCCCCGTCTTCCGAAGTCCCACATCTCCAATCACTAACCTGTGGCGCTGGGTATGAACCAGGCGATGAAGAGGGCGGCGGCGATGGCGATTCCTGAGGTGAGCGTGTACCAGACGACCATCCGACTCGCCAGGTCACCCGCCGCCATGAACGCCTGTAGACGGACTGCGAAACAGAGAAGAATTGCAGTACAGTGATGTTATCCTTTTAAAAACATGAAATACGCGCAGCTCGTGTGAGCAAAATAAGAACTAGGGTAGGATTGGTCAACAAGATCAGGGAAAAATAGTTTTGTTTAAAGGTAGTGTGCCACCTTTGAAAGATTTCCCATTTTATTTTTCCTAGGATAAGAAGCTTCTGTTTTTACCTAATATCGCAAAAAAATCAAAAATGGGCCTGGAATAGTGCCTTTTTCGCCTAAAAGTTTTTCGGTTTTTAGATATGTATAACAACTGTAGTGGGCTCACCTGCAAACAGGCGTCGGGCAACAATCGCGAATGCGGCGCACTTGTGACAATAAGCAAAGGTCATTATAGTGTTACGACCATACGACGTACGGGAATGAGTTATCAGCTGTCTAATCGTAGACAACACAAGAACCCGGTTTACATAGCATATTTGACGAGGCTCTAGCTCGTTAATTTGGCGATGATTTCGTTGCAGTGGTCTTCAAATGTTTAGAGAGGATCATTTTGTAAATTTTTAAGCACCATTGGCATCTTTTGCAACATCACGGACGGAGATATAAGCTTGCAACAAACCCTATGTAAACGCGTCTAATGTCGAGCCTTAAACTGTAAGCCCGTATTGGTATTGTTTCTTTTATTTGGCTGTCGAACATTATTTATGGTTTGAAATATGATTTTATGTAAAATAATTGATATGAAAAAGCCGTCTTATAAGTTATGACCCCATTTCACCACACGCAAGTGGCAGAAATGACAATGATCAGCTGACGCATTTTTCTTGGCCGAAGTCAGAGCGCGCGGCCCGACGCACCACGCGTATTTGGAAATTCCGACCTCGACGAGCATCAGAAGCCACCTAACAGGCGTGTTCGAAACCGCAGGAGATGATGATGAACGGGTTTATCGAAACTTGGTTGGATGAGCATATCGGTAATAGCGATTTCAGTGTGTGCATTTATTGTTCATAGTGGTGTGAAATGTGGTTGGGGTACAACCGACAACCCGTCGGGGCGAATTTCGCACTGGGGTACTCAAAATTTGAAAGAATTTAAGACGTTTCCATGAGTTTTGAAGGTATGGATAAGTTCTAAAAATCCGGTTCTCCTTATCTGGGCCATTAACTCCATACGGTCCAAGAAAGCTGGCACACTACCTTTAAAGCGATTTATGGAACTTAAAATAGCGAGCAAGTTCATGATGCAAAATGGAAAATTACATCACCGCAGCCTCGAAAGCCTTGCAGTTAAAGGGGACTTTGTAATTATTTTATTGTGTTCATTTCCTGACGATATCATAGTTGCTCAGTATTGAATCAATTAATCATTCGAACCTTCCGCTGCGAAACAAACATCATCCAGCAGATTCTAATACAGCTATGCTCATAAGCACAGCAGACCGTATCATTATACTGTCTGGATGCTTCAAGCACCGCGTAGCGCGACCGTCATGCTTTTTATAATCAGGGTAACTGTCTCGCGAGCCGATGGGTTTCCAGCACCTGCCGGATATTCCCAGATAGTCGGGTGCTGGTCGGCCCCACACAGCCGATCCATCCATCGGGGTGGCCTCGACTATTGGCGGAAAGGCCGCACACGGCACGGACGGAGTCGAGGTAAGGATGTCCATTGTCCGTCATCGTCCAACTATCAGACAATCGCTACGACGACTAACACAGAGGAGAGGGCGCGCGCCGTGAGTGTGCCGAGCCGCGGGTAAACCGTGCCGATTTGGCCGAGCCCGTTTGGTAACCGGTCCGAGCCGCCAAAAATCCGGCCCAAATCCGTGCAGCCTTGCTGATGGCTGGCCGGCCGCGGCTCGACAGGACGGTTAGGACGGTGCAGGACGGGACTGATGATTATCCGTGCGTTGCGCTACCATGGGCTGAAGAGAGGATTTATTGGTGGATTAGGCAAAATTCTGAGCTGCGAATGTTGGAGAGTTAGCCGTTGGACAAGTAATGAAACGTCAAAGTATAAGTCAAAGTATCTTTATAGCTGTCACATTTGTTACGCAATAGATGCGACCAGTAATGAATTCATGCTTTTACGAGTAAGAGTGCGTTTTAACCCGGCGGCCGCTGGGCCTCCGCGCCACCCGCCGGCCGCTGGGGGGGGCATAAAGTTGCCCCCCCTTTACTTCTGCGACGATATCGTCGCAACGCGAAGAGATAGAGAAGCGAAACTTTGCACACATCTTCCTAAATACCTAGCCGAGGTTGTGTCCAAATTTGGTGTCGATCCCATTTGAAATGACGTCACAGTGAGGTCATAAGTGAAATTATAGATTTACGACTCTCATATTCCTCACGATACATCACATATATGGGACCGAATATAAAGGGCCGATTATTGGTCAGAAACTAGATGGAAGTGTAGTAAGATGTTTTAGGATGACAGCAGGTGCTGTCCAGTTCATTTACAGTCGAGTTTCATGCTCAGCGTCATCAGAAACGGTCCATGTCGGAAAACGACAAAACTTCATGACGTCACTGTGACGTCATCTTAGGTGCTACAACCACCAAACTTTCCTCAAACATTGCCTAGGTATTCATTTGAAGCTACGCCAAGTTTCGCGTTCGTAGCTCATCAGGTTTCGGAGATATTTCACAAAACGTAAAGGGGGGGGGCAACTTTATGCCCCCCCCCCCAGCGGCTCGTGGGTTAACCATGCCATTGACACATTTCATTGCATTCTAGCGGCTAGCCAGTAGCCATTTAATCAAACTTCGCTGCCATCTATTCACAGCCATTTAGTTATTTTGGAAATCACGACCTTATACGCATCATTGAAACTGCGTTACGTTACGGTAACCGCGCCTTTTGCCATATGGTAGCAAGGTCACTCCAAGGTTTCCCCAGAATAAAGGCCACCTCATCCGAGACACGGGCTCGATAATCTCTGGTTCTCGCGGTGTGATCACTTTGATCTGGGCCTGTCCCGGCACCGTCGCCGCCTGTTCCGCACGCAAGGTCTCGGCCAGCGCGAGGCGAGTCATTAGAAATCCCAGCTGACTACCGTTCCGTGCCGCCTCTGTCTACTAGTGACGTCACTAATCACACACATGACGTCATCGTGAGGAGAGGAGGGTGACCGTGGTGCCCGGAGACGGTCGGGCAGCTGCGCAGACCGGACGTCGCCGACCACCGATCGGTCTGCGGTCGGTACCGGACGCGCCGCCTCCGCCCCCGTCCCCGTCCCGTCACCACACTGCCCCACCGCCATCCGCCTTCGCCGCCGCAGCAGCCACCGCCATCCGCCACCACCACCGCCGCCACCGGCGCCTTCGGGCTCGGTGAGCCACATACTATCAGTGAGTCGGCGACCATCAAAGGTTCGTCGGTCAGTGATTTGGAAGGAGGGTGGTCACTCGAGCCGACTCCACACCCGCAGGGAGGGAGCTGTAATCATTGGGTAGATGTTCGGACAAGAGACCGACCCCGAGGCAGCTTGAACGTCGACGGAGAATACCTTGTCGCAACGCACTGCACGTGAGGACCGGGAGAGAGTGAGCGTCGGCCTGGTTTGACGATGCACCTTTGGCTACTGGAGGAGGAGGGAAAAACTGGTACAAACTGGATAGGAGAGGAACGCAGTTCGCAGATTTTTATGCATGGTTCGGTACTGCGCGGCATATAGAAGCAAACAGAAATGGTGTGAGATGTCAAATAATCTGGATAGTGGTGTGCGAATGCAATTATATAACAAGCGAAAAGACAACCATAGCCAACTGTTCTAATTGTTCGGTCATGCTGAAGACACGTTCCTTTTTACGCTGCTATTCTGAGTACCAGTGGTTTTGGGAACGCCGCTCGGGTGCTTTTCCAGCCAATCGTGCATGTTCAGCTGAGGAATTTCCGTGTATGTAGACCCCAGACTGAACCGGAAAATTTACAGCGCAATATGTCATCAGAACGCTCCTCCGTGACCATTTACGGAAGCAAGCAGCGAGTGGAACGCACAAGTTGACACCATTCAAACATATCTAGCATGTATCTTGTGACAGCATAATAGAAACCTCTTTTCTAGTTCGGGGCTTTGGATGTTCTTATTTAGAAGTAGGTATAAATACAAAGTGTTCTTCAATTGACATTTTACAAAACTCTAATGACCTTACAATTATTTTCCTTGAGCGGGCACACGTGGCAGACGCGTAGATTGAAGCGTGATGGTAATGCTTTGTTATCAAAATAAAAAATGACTTTGACATAAGCAGTAAATCCCGAAATCAAGTTGAACCAAGACCTGCAATCCTTCGATAAACAATCAATCATACACGGGTGATTTTCAACGACATCAGGGATTCACCTCTCTTGATTTCGCAATCCTAAATAGCTGTTTATCACGAACAGTGAAGCGCTGTAAACCGAACGTTTTTCGTCCGGTATAGTGCGTATCCCAAACGTGACTGCGAGCGAACCTCGGGACGAGTGTGTAGGTATGGTGGTGTGAGTTCCTCCTCGTGCGTGACAGCGCCACCGGAGGATCCTCGGCTCGTCTAACAGGTCCAAGTCACGGAGCAACGGAAGGCTGTCATCATACAGCGATTTTCGTACAGTGGTTTGTCTCTATCTCGGCTAGAGCCGCATGGCCGGCCAGAAGTGCATCGCCACCGCCTGTGATGTAGCACCGCCGCAGTTGACTCGATTATGAAATGATCACTGCCGGTACTGAGGAAAGCATACGGCAGTTCCGGCCTGGTGCGGATGGCAACATCGGCAACATTGAAGAGTGGGAGAGAGGGATAGGGAGAGGGAGAGAGAGAGAGAGAGAGAGAGAGAGAGAGAGAGAGAGAGAGAGAGAGAGAGAGAGGGAGAGAGAGAAATGGGAGAAGGATGGATCGGAGATAACGGATGAGGAATGCACTCCGGGCGGCTCCGGCTCGCGCACCAATGTCCGGGTCGCCCAACCGGACGTTACGCAGCATCCCAACTGCTCAGCCCCACAGGCCTCGAGGGCAGCACTTTCTGGGCCACCCGGTACCGCTGGGCCATCGTGCACTCGTGCCAGGCACGGTGAAAGTCGACACGACTTGCGGCTCTGTGGAAGATCGGTCGCAAATCTCGTCCAAAACTCGCCACCAAGACGTCGGCGACGTCGGCAGATGGAACGTCTCTGGCTGAACAAGTCGCGGAACGCGTGGGAAAAGCACAGCGTCTCAGCTACAAACCGGCACCACAGCGTCGGCATTTCTCTGCCCGCACGACCGGCCCGGCCAGAGACCGCCGTACCGGTCACAGAGAGCTGACCGCCAGCTGTGCATGGCTGCTTGTTTGTCCAGCGACTGCGTCACGACTCACGGCGGTGCCAGTCACGACTCACGGTCCGGTCGTGACATCACGGCGCGTCTGTCGTCACGCAGTGTCTGTATAGGTGAGTCAGCCGTGCGGAGGTGCCCACTCGGCCGGCCGGAGCGTGCCAGGCGCCTGGTGACACGGCTGCGGCCGCGGTCTGCAGCCTGAAGTGAGACGTGAGAGAGACTACCCCGGCCGGAGGTGACGGCAAATGTGAACGCTGCAGGGGATTGATGCGGAATGTGCGGCCGTAAAACCGAGAGTCGTTCACTTCCGCATGAGTGACAGGAAGGTGAAAATAGCACAGGGGAAGTGAGAAGATGCGTGATGAAGAAATTCAGGGCATAGTGGCAGATTGAAAGCATATCGAATCGGATAAAGTGACATCTAAAAACGATTCATATTGTCATAATTTGTTTATCACTGCCCGGGAGCTGCCTAAAAGTGGTACCCCTAGGACTCTCTCTTTGATCGTATGTCTCCAAAGTCTATTGAATGAGTGCTCTTTTCTGTTTCGGAATACCACTCAAACTAAATATGACGAATCGCACAATTCTTATAGAATCCTTCACCAAACAAACAAAATTTGGATCTGGAAATCCGCCGAGCGATTGTTAGGTCACAGTCCGCTACAATTGCTTCCGGTGAAGCTCTTATTAACCTAGAATTTCTCCGCAATATCCCTTGGTTACAACCTTGATGATAATCACATTGAAGCCGAACGCAAAATCTCCGCCGGCACTATCAGTTGAGCGGGTTTGTCGCTGGAAGGTACTAGTTACATCACCCCACGATTAACTCCAGGGATCTCTGGCATCGCCTTTGTGTTCACCGCCCTTTGGTAACTCTGAGCACCAGTGACCATGGAAACCGGGGCTCCATGCGCACCGCAGGCGTCTGCTCCGGCTTTATTATTTCTGGAAGGTCAGGCATGGAAAGACGGACAGGCGGGCGAGCCGCAGAGCCGCCCCAGACTCACGGCGAGCCACCCCGGGATCACGGTGAACGGGTTCGTGACTCGTGACTGGCTCGTGACGTAACGTACCGCCGAAAACGCCAATCTCCGGGCCATGACCGTGACGGTGGCTGGGCATGCGTGACGGGCACGAGCCTCAAATTAGAGGTGGTGACGTCTGGTGTTGTTTAGTGACGTCTTCTGACGTCAGGTGACGTTCTATGACGTACTCTGACTATTGCTATTGACTGGTGATGGCTATTGACGTGGAATAATAAATACACTGGGAAGAACAACGGAGAAAAGGCAGCGACTGGTAAAGAATTTAGTTAACAACAATCTCAGTAATCTGGTAACGGAGGACGGTTCACCATTGCACTGGTCCATGACAACCGTCATGGTATAGCAGCATATCATACAAAGGTGCGGGCCGTGCGATGAAATACGGCCAAGGAGCGGCGAAGAGGGCTGAAGTGGACACGTTGCTGAGATGAGATGGGATTGTTACTGCGCCGCTGGGTTTAGACGAGAGATAACGGCACCTCAATGGCAGCAGTCAGAGTCGGCTGCACATCAGAGCAGACCAAAGACGGTAACAACTAACAACGGGGGAGAACTTGTTCGTGATGAAACACTTTCATTTTGGCGAGCTCATGCATGGGGGTATGAGTTTGCGATTTAATTGCAAGTCATAATTTCGTGTCACCTGTGTATTTTCCGAGTCGATATGTTTGTGCTAGCACTCAAAAAGCAACCCTAAAAAGATCTAGCGAAACATTGCAGTGATTTTTCTAGCTCTCAAAATTTCACTTAAGAATTTCAACCAAGTAGCTATAGCGCACACCACCCTTGAAAGAAAATGCCTCTGTACGACATTTGAGACCCCTGCGGAGCCTCAGCCGTCGCCTGTCCTCGCACGGCGGGCCCCTGACTGAACAGGTGAGGTCTCGCAAAATACAGCCGGTCGCACCACTCGCTGCTAAAAAGTCCACGGTCACAGGGACGCCCGGTGCAATTTTTGCAATCAGGCCTGCGTTTTTGTAACGGGAAACAAGCTCCTCGTGCAAGGCACCGCGCCTCACGGCCACCTTATAAGCAAACATCGAGGAAACTTCGGTTGGCTCGCTTTGAACATCCTGTTTAACGAGCCAATAGAGCGTCCCAGGTAGGCCACAGAATAAGCATGGAGCAATGCTTCGAAATCGCGTTCAGATGACTAACAAAATGGAAGGAAGCTAATTTGCATTAGCTTCCGTGAATGCGAGAAACGTTCGGCTCTGTGATTTGAAATCATCATTAGCATACTAACGACAACACTGTTTCAACATGCGTTTCCATGACTTTGCATAGAAGAAACTGATTCTTGAAATTTCTAAAATTATTAACTTGATTGCGCCGAGGCCTTGCCTAAGGGCACGAAATTTTGACTCAGCTCAGCGAAGGCATGAGCAATGAACATAATGTTCTGACTTTCGAAGCACGCTAAATAGGCCTGTGATCCAGATATTTGGATACAAGGTCTCTTATTTTCGCTGTATATTTGCACCGAGCTCTCCAATCTTCACGGCCCAATTATTAGTTACCGTGAAGAATAAAAATGTGTTCTCCTTACGCATTATTTTTGCGATTGTCATTGCTGATACAGACAAACATAGCGTACATCATTACGTTTCATGAACATGTTCAATCTTTAATTCTGATTATATTCAATCAATAGGATGCACAAACATAGCTGTCTGGCGCTAAGAGGCAGGCTTGCTCTTTTGAAGACATTGCAAGTTATGAACGAGCAGCGATACTAGTTCAAATGGTGGGATTTTTCTTTCGGTTTTCACATGGCACAAATCTCAGTGATGTAGAGTACTCACAATTGTGCAGCGCCTGGACGGTGACGTCGATGCCGAAGGAGTAGATTCCCATCAGACTTCCCAGGAGGGAGAGGAAGAGCCAGTCTTCGTACCGTCCTCTCGTCCATTTTCTCACCCAGGCCAGACATGACGAGCCATCTGAAACGAGTTTCTATTAATAAAATGTACGACAGATGACTTAGAATGTCTCATTGTCACACAGGAAAGCATATAGCCATGAACTGTGGAAAGCCCCATGTTCTGCAGTTAGCTGCGGTTTTGTGAAGCAGAGCGTTCATAGAGCTCTGGGATCCCCGAAGCAAAAGTACCGACTTTCTAGCGTGAGCCTAATATGGCAGGGCACAGACTTATCTATATAGAGAAGTCCGTGGGTAAGTCAAAGCCAATTTCCCAAAGAGGTCGCACGACATTGTTGCATTGGACTTTCCAGCATCACTAGGTCATCGAGCGACGTAATGAATATCAGCCCACCATCAACTGCACTCCATATAACGCTATCTGATCCCAATAGGCCGCATGTTTAGGTTTATCCAATATACACATCAATCGACTATTAACTGCGCAAGGGCTATTTGACGGGCGCATTTGACGGGCGCACGGATGACGGACGCACTAGTCAGTTCACTCACGTTCTGTGGCCTTCTCCTTCCAGGGGCTGTTGCCGGTGGTGATGACGTTGAAGCCGAGGTCCTCCTCCAGACAGGTGTCCAGGTCTGGCTCATCGTCTGGACGAGGGTTTCCGCTCGGCTCTGCACCCCTGGCTGACTGCTGTGCCTCCGCCTGGACAGACAAGAAACATATGGTGTAACGTCGGACCATATATCTTCGTTGCGATTTATTGAAGGAATAATTTGATTAATTCTAACGCAAAAACCTTGTGTATTTTTAATGCGGATCCGAGGTAATGACTTTTGCTGCAATTGCATGGAAATGTTCCCATTTATCATTTTATGTATTTCTACAGGGTCTCCATTTTTCGCGCAAAAGTTATCTAATGCAAACGTGTCATGGCGCGTAACCGAGACGCCATGCATAACAGGCAAAACATACTTATCGCACCACTTATCACCTCTATTCAATCTGCACTGGGTATCCCGAATATCTCGATCTCATCGAGATAATAAAATGTCAAGATCTACACAATGCACTTGCCCACGCGCTGGCAATCATTAACCTTCAAAGCCACGAATCAGACGGGCCCGGGTCAACTGACACCACAGTGAGGTTTAATATTCCACAGCACCCCACTCCAGAGTGTGCGGTGTCCTATTTCAGCCCCAGTTTCGGCGTCGGTACTGGCGGGGATAATGTTTCACCCAGCCCCACCACCACCAAATCGGCCCGACCCTCGCCGCACACAGCCCGGCACACGTGTCACAATGCACCGCTGTGTGTCACCGTTCGAACATCCAGCCCGTCTTTTGTCACAGACATGTGTGTGTTTGTGCTTCTCTGCCCCCGGCCCTGACACATGGACAGTGGCGCTCGCATCCTGGTTCTCAGAAGAGCTATGACACATGTGAGCGGTGCCATTGGAGCCCGTGTTGAGAACAATACAAGTGATGTCAGCTGCAGAATACCCCCTGGGGGCGTCACATCCGCCACAGAGACGATAACGGCGCAAGTCCGGCGCACCAAGTTTCATGCAGCAGCTGAGAGTGTCTTCAGAAGTTCTGATAAAGTCCCTAGCGGTGCGAGCTTACGCAACGCTACGTCGAATGGTGGGCGACTGGCGTAGATTTTATGGTTTGATTCATGAAACTTTCGGCGGTTGGCTGCGATAAAACAGTGGAGAAACCAGCGGAACGGACTTGTTGTCCACCAGTGCAGAAGAATCGGGACGGCTAAAAATTGTCACGAGGAGCGATGCGGTGCCGCACGGACAGGAACATGGGCGATTAGAGAGAACTTTAGACGGATCCGGTATTTCCTCGGTTTGGTTCGCGCGACCTGTTATAATCCTGTCAGGCAGCCTCGAGTGTGAAGTTCCCGATCGGACAGTGTGATTTTACATGTACTGGTGCATGTCTTTGCTAATGGCAGACTGTGATATCGTTATGTAGAGCGTGGATGCCGAAAGTAATCAGCCATACGCACAACGATTAATTTTAACATAATCACAAAGAAAATCAAGGAAACATTTTTCTTATGCAGTTTTCGGTTGCAGGTTGAAATGAATTTAACTTTGCTTGAGGTCATGCGTTTTTACATTCCGGATCACCGTTCCGACAGAAATGGACAATAGACGATCTACAAAGGCTCGGCCATTGTTACTTGAACGTTCTGGAAATTGACACCTAGTTAATGGAACCGAGCAGGCAATCGAACCATCCAGGCCATTTGACAAGGATTAATTTGGTTGACCTCAAAATGTGCCAGAAGTCTCTGACACGGTTCAGATGTGTCCACAAAGTTGTGTCGGCAAAACAGTTTAGGTAGGAAGCCCTGATTAATTCAGATTTCAGCGCTCGATAATAATTTCATACCAACCATTATAGCGAGCAGTAAGCGCATCAAAATAGATCTGTCGATGCTTTGCAAGGTCGCTGAGCAGCATGAATAACAGACTTGCAGAGTCTCAGACTGCACGGTGGAAAACAGCCAATAAATCATCATAAAAACTGGTCAGACCAGTGGGAGCCAGTTAAACCGTTTGTGCGCTGTGATTTACAAATAAGTGTGTTTGCACCTTAGACTGCACTGAGAGCTGTTTTGATTCCTTTTAAGCATATTAGGGGAATTGGTCTAAAACAACACCCTGATCATTTCTCCGAATATACCCCAAATACACTTTATTTGAATATCACTCTGAAATTCTTCTAATATACCCTACACTGAGAACCTTTTTGATTCCTTTTGAGCATATTAGGGGTTTTGGTCTAAAACAACACCCTGATCATTTCTTCGAATATACCCAAACTATACCCTTGTTCTTTAAATAGCTCCCTTGAATTCTTCTAATATACCCTAGTAAGTACCGAAGAGGAAAGGAATATGATTCCTGTTCTATTCCCTGCGATACCCACAGTACACTCCTTTTAACCTACCAAAATACCCTTACATCGAAACCTCCAGTATTCCTTCTAAGCGTATAAGGGGAATATTTTGCAAACTATACTCGCATTATACCACGTAACACTCCCGTATTATTCTGTGATTTCCATCACTGATCTCAATGTATTCTTGCATTAGACCCCACATAAACCCAGAAGGGAAAATAATAATGCCCTAGGTATATTCGTCGTAGAACTTGCTCAGAAACTGTCTCATTACTCTCAGCTCCCTCGTCCGATTTCCATTTATATATCGTAACACATCCAAAACGAGGGTTAAGGTTCTATCCCCAGCAGGGCGCGTGTGGCTGAATAGCCCAGCGGGGCGCGGGTTAGTGGTCAGCAACACGTCCAGGGAGCGACTGCCCGTCCTCCTCGCCCGTCCGGCCGGCCAGTCCCGGCCCGCCGACCGGTCACCGCCGGAGGCGCCGAGCGGCACAGGTACGGTATCTGACAGTAGCGGCAGAGACTGTACACTAGGGTATATTAGAAGAATTCAAGGGAGGTATTTAAAGAATGAGGGTATAGTTTGGGTATGTTCGAAGAAAATGATCAGGGTGTTGTTTTAGACCAAAACCCCTGATATGCTTAAAAGGAATCATTTGAGGAATCATTTGAGTATCTTAAGGGCATTCCGCCAGGAAAACGGCAGAGTTATAGGAGCATGACACACCATGATCAAAGGGAATAGAGAATCGTTTTGGTTGTCAGTGTGAAGTGTTGCTAGGATGAAAATTGCAGGTAACAAATCCTGTTTGGTCTACGCTTGTAAAGCAAATGAGATAATTTTTTATTATAAATTTAGTTCGAATGTTTGAATGAACGGATTGACACAGCCGAGGCCCACGCTAAGCAGAGCTTGTTGCGTAGACTCCGACTCCTACCACCCGATCGCGCAATTCCGGGTAACGGGAGAATTTATATGCCAAAGTTGAACGTGCCCTTCAAAGCCGGACACGGCCTGTCCCACTCAACTGACTTCAACTGGCTGCGGCTGCTCCCACCAACCGCTGACCATCCCCGTCAGGAGTCTCAAATATCGAGCGCCGGAGCGACTCGAACCCGGGCTCTCACTACCGGGAGTCCGGTGCTCTACCAACTGAGCTACGGGACAGGCAAATAATGAATGAGAACTCATTTAAAAATAAATGAGTTCTGAATTGTAAGCTTTTGAGGGTACTACTCACTAGAACGGTGTTGCTGAAAGCCGCGATCGAGAGCTGAAAGCTACTTGTAAATCTACTTTCGCCTTTTCACCGAAAAAAGCTTCGGGATAAGCTTGCTTTGTATTATAATATAGGTACCTGCTCAGTTCATTCTTACTGGATTTATTCATTGGATTTATTACTGGCGAGTGGCGTATGACAAACAAGAATAAATAGATCGTCCTCGGTCCTTATCGGCAAAGTTATAATGGAAAGCCGTATATAATGCCATTACAAAATCAGACAAGTGCTTGATTACATAAGTTACAGGTTCATGTGACCTTGATGAAATAACAACCTATTTCCTTGGTCGTTGGACATGTTTCAACAGTTGTGGGGTAAGATTAATTGTTCTGTGAATGCTCCAAGCCCAAAACCTTCCTCATTATCAATTGATTCCATAATGTTCGCGCTACCCTATATTACTGACAGCCAAATCGCAGCCAATATTCGTGCAGCTGCAGAATTAGCACTCACGCCATATCTAAGTTGCGTACAATCAGCAGACGCTTCAGCATGAATGCACCAGCTCCGTGACAGCCTACAAATGTTCTGAACTGCCAGCTTCCTGGGACCACACGCAACCGTCAAGATTGAAGGTCGGTGCGAAGCGCATACTGGGTCAAGTGGAAGCCATTTCGAAAAGCGAGTTCTCGAGATGCTTTGTAAAAATCACTGGCAGTCACTCTGAAAAAGTTACTCATTTTTTTAGGCGATAGTTTTGTGGAAAAAAATCAGCCACCCGATACGAAGCACTCACCTCCTTCGAAGCCCGTCTATCCGCTGCATTCATCTGCATGGCTTCTTTGAATATCTTCCGGTCAATGGTGCTCAGCGCCTCTGCCTCCTTGGACGCTCGACGATCAGCGGGACTCATGGCCATCGCTCCCTTCGGCGCCTTTCTGTCCAGAGTGCTCATCGCGGTAGCCCCCTTGGGTGCACTGCGATCAATCGTTCCCGTTTTCGATCCCTTCCGGCTGACGGGTCCGATCTTGATCCTCTCCATGGTGCTGCCCCTGGACACGCGCCTGTCGACGCTGCCGTTCTTGGACGACTTCCTGTCGATGGTGACCATGGCCAGCGCCTCTTTGGACGCTCTCCGGGGGGAGGCCATGTCTCTCGGCCCGGCAGTCGCCCGCGAGTGGCCGCTCGATCGTACAGCTGCCCGCGCCGGACCCGGCCGCCGCTCGCGTCAGAGGAAGTGACACCGCCGGCCGCTCGCCGTTCGCCGCCGCCGGCCAGGGGCACCCGCCGCCGTCTACTGTGCTCACACGACTGTGCACGGCGCTCGTGCACGCCCCGGGGTGGAGGAGCCAGTGGCCGGACCGGTCTCGGGGGCTCGCCGCCGGCAGACGCTGCCAGCGGCGCCCACTGACGCGCCATGCACCGGCCGAGAGTTCAGGGGACGATGATTTTTGTATTTCAGCAGCGCCGACTCGATTGAATCGTATAAGCTCTTGGGACGTTGGTGCAAGTTTTTTTTTGTGTTTTGAAGCAATTGCTAAATAATTCTCTTTTTAGCTGGAGAGCTACCACTTCAACTGCTGCACATGCTTGGTTACCACTCGATAGGGGCTTGAGCCAGGCTTCAGAATGTCATTATTATTATTATTATTATTATTATTATTATTATTATTATTATTATTATTTATTACTTTTCAAATGTTACTAAGTGTGGTCCAGGTCATCCAACCTGTTTAGTGTTTACCATGTCATATATGGATACGGATTGCCGTTAAACCTCGCCGGCCGATGGGGGGGGGGGGGCAAACCCCCTAAGTTTTTTGCGATTAATCGGAACAAAACGTCAATATAGAGCTGAAACTGGGCATAGCTGATCCGAGTCGAATCGTTTGACACCAACTGCGTTTTCAGGTCAGGTCAGGTCACTGATCTATGACGTCATATGTGAACCTCTTCACGGTCCTAAAATGCAGCAGCTTCGCAACGCCTTCAGTGCCAGAGGAGCTTTCACGAGAAGATGAAGCTTACAGGACCTAGTATCCTGCAGAGGTCTGACAACTTAAAAATCTGAATTTTTCCTAAGGGTCACCTCAGGTCAGGTCGATTGGCGATCTTACCGTTATAAGTCAATAGGAGAAATATAGGAAACTGTTATTTTCGCGCCGCAAATGATCTAAAACTACATCAAGCACATGGAAACGTGATTTCATGCACTCCTTTTACGGTATGATGTTTCACTTTTGCACCGTTGACCTTACGTGACATCATTTATGACGTTACTTAAACCATGGTAACTTTTTCGTAAATAAATCCCGATCAGATTGAGTTAGCAAATCGGGAAACCACCAAGAGTCTCGGGGCCAGACCTGCCGAATCGAATGATGTGCGATGCGACCTCCTTCGACAAACTTCGTATACCTGAGTGGCTCTGACCTGAGATTGACCCTTAGAAGTTAGAGGAAAGAATATGATCTTTGGTGATTGAACCAAGCTTAGGTAAAAGTGAAACAGATTCGTTTTGATCGCCTGATTAGGATAACATTGATGCCTCCACTTCTTCTAATTTGGTAAATTGATTGAAGTATAATTGAAGACGCAATGTAACTTTTGTTTACCAGCTACGAAAGCCTAAAATGAAGCATGTCTGTCATGCCAAAAATATCGCAATTATTGAACTTACTGCAATTATGGAGCAGATCTTGAACTAATTGGTAGGTTGAGGCGCTTCAGTTTTACCTGACCTTAGTGCTGTAAGCATTTGATCTGATTAGTTGAGAATCATATTCTCGATTAGCATTAACTAGCTTTCCGCCACTTGTCGCTCTGTTGAAAGTTAGGCCATGACAAAGCCCAGTTAAAAGTCATGCATGCTTTAGCAAACACTTCAAATTCTGTCAGGCCGAACTGCCGGTGTCCTCATTTTCTAGCACAATTTACCAGTGCTTCATTGTAGAGGAGCCCATTATCATTGATGGCGGTCTGCCTTTAGCAATCGGCTCAGATGCCCGCCTGCAGGCCAGTCAGTTTGTTCCGCGGGCACATACCTGACCGGGGCGGGGTCGGCCTTTCGACACCGGGCTATTGTCGGTCATCTATTCTCTTCTATGGCCAATTATGGCTGTTACTGGCACGGGTTAATAGTCGCCCGGAGCCTACCTCCAATAGCAATACCCCATGGTGGAGTGCGTTGTCAGCGATGCTTTCAGCAGTACACGGCCCGGAAGCAAAGGGATGCTTCCAGCTGCAACTTCATGGTAGGAATGCCAGGGTCTGGGGCAAGTGTCGAACCGCAAAAGCTAGGATGGTTGGATAGTTGACGGGTATGAGGGACCACCGTTAAAGTGGAGTTATTTTGAAATGCGCTGTGATCTATCTCATCACGCTTCTCACGGTTGTTCGGAGTGTGTTTTTCACGAGTTTCTAAGGCCCCTGAAATACCTATACATTATTTCGATTATTGACACCTTGCAGCAACATGTATATGTTACAGGGACATAAGTCGACATAGGTAGAGCTGTATCAAACCACCAACGCTTCGAGAGACAGACAAATCTTCCTAACTTTTATTTGAACGTCTTGGCTTTTGAGAGATAGTTTTGCTATCGCAGATCGTTAGGTAAAATATTACAGCACTCACAATAACAATGGTTTTAAACGCGCACACACACAAAACAAAGCCATAGTGTAATAAATAACAAGTGAAGACACTTCGATTATTTTGTGTAATGCGTTTTCTTCTGCCGGAAGTGCTCTCTCAGAAAATCAACGATATCTTATGACGATTGATGACGTTTTCGTCATTGTAGTGCAAAAGTTTCATCCCTGTAGTGAAAACTTCTAACCCAAGCTGCGCATGTTGGAGCGCAGTTAGATCGAAGAGCACTTTCATCGGGCTGTGGCACATCGATGTCCTCTGGTTTTGAATATTTTCACGCATTTGATAAGAAAATACGATTATTTTCTTTCATTAACCCTCGCCCGCACATGGGGGGGGGGGGTGGTTGCCACGCGTATTTACAAATTGCAACCGAGCTCCGCCGTGGGGTAAGGTGGGCAGGGGTTTTCGCACTACGGCTGCGGTTGAACTACCGTTTGTGGTAGAAACTTCAGGATGATGGCGCGTTTCATACGAAATCTGGCGCAATGTTTATTTGCTTCTGAACTTGTGTTGTTATTGCTGTGAACTCTTGAAGTGGGAGTGTTTCAATAACAATTTGTGGATTATTTGGGTTTCTTGACATAAAAATCGAATAATTTTATGAAACATTGTGTGGAAACTGCAAATACTGATATAATCAATTGCTTAGTTTGGGAATTGATTCACATTTTGTAGAGGTTTGTCTGGCAAATGGTGTAACAAACTTCAAGCCTATCGTGATCTGAAGCTGTTGTAACAAATCGAAATTGCTTTGATGTTCCATAGTACCTTGTTGGAAAGACTGGAGCATGGTTCAAGATGATGTGTAAAAATTCAAGATTTGTGCAAAAGCTTATGACTGAAGAGCGAAAACAGTTCTATATGATGGCTCAATTAAATGTGGAAATGGACGACAAAAGTAGAGTTTCAACATTCCAGCATGCGAGAATAACTTCAGAAATTCATAGTTCTTGTAGTATTGCATTCTTCTTTTGTACAGTTCTAGGTTTTGTTGGGGTATTTCAATTTCAATGTGTCCGTTGAGATATAGGTGGATTGCGGACACAATTTAGAATCATTGCATGGTAGATAGGTACTTGTTCTGTAAAAAGTATGTGATGAATGCCACGAGAAAGTTTTTAATTATTTAATATATGCTCATTGTTGTACCTACAAAAATGCAAGCTTACTAGCACCTAGTTATTGAATCAAATCGAAAGTATTTGCTATGAATGTAAATATGTACCTGCAAAGTATGTCAATAAATTTTTGTGATGTTGACCAGAGAGCTGTATCATCTGGGCACTTATGTTGCTGCTTACATTAGGTGTTAAGCATAGTAATCATGGATGAACTTTGGGCCAATATCTTCAATTCACGGTGTATGTAGCATGTATACAACCCTCACTGATCCTACTATAGCTATAGGCATTTGGCTCCAGCAAGACCAAGGGCATGAACTTCACAGTTGCACAACCCTTTGTCATATACCACCAGTCACTTTTTAGTTTTTTTCCTTAAGGTGCACATGGCAGTGTTCACAATAATGTGCAGAGGGCCTACACAAAAACAACATGATTAGTGTGCACTATGATGCACAGCATTGTACCCTGATTATTTGAATATTCTGATCACTCAACAGTCAGGAGACCATTTTTGAATGTCACATTTATTATACATCACTTGTTAAACAAGAGCATGATGACAAATATTTTGACAAGCAATCATGGTAATATTCCAATAAGTTGGACACCTCCCTGGGCGTCATTTTCCAGGAAGGTACCTCTGCAGGTTAGGTTGAATTGGGTTAAGTTAGGTGAAGTAAGGCGGTTAGGATCAGGTCAGACCGTAAGACCTGGTCAGGTTGATTTTAATCTTTCATTCTAATTTGACATAGATACCTATTACCTATGTTTTTGCTCCAGACTGAACTTCATTAGGTAATGAGTTCATTTTTTTTATCTGTCTTGTTTTGTGTTTTTGTCCCTTATGTTTTGCCCCATAGGCAAGGGTGGAGCTTTTCCAGGGAAGGTGGTGCTGGTGGGGCAAAAAGCTGTCAAACCTGCAATGCTCGGTTGTTAAGTTAGATTATGTGCAACACTGAATCTATTCTTTTAATTACAGAACTAACATTTTGAATTACACAGACATTTCAAAGCTCCTCAATGCGAACAACATAGTGGTTTGCTAAGCAACGAAGTTCTACAAATAAGCAAAAGTTGGAGGGGCAGAACGCTATTTTTTCTCTGACAGCTTCGTAACATGTTACGAAGGCACCAAAACTACTTCAGTAGGTACAGGGTGTAACGAAATTATCCGGACATCTATTTTTCGCCATATCTGTTTGCACAGTTTCCTAATCCTTTCTGATGTTAGAAGTGGGAATATTGGATGAATACGTGCCTCTGCTATCGGTTTTCAACTCAGCAGTGACCTGACCTTGTCATGTGACTGTTGCTCTGAGTAGGAGTCGATTCACAGACGGGTTCACATGGTAGTTTTCGTCCAAGGCAGTTGCGAGAAAGGGATACAATCTCTCCTTTCGTGGTAAAATTGCATGGCGACATCCACGTCGTCATGAGCCAGAAGCTGGTCTGCCAGCAGCTGGACATCAGCAGCAGCCAATTGCACATCTGCCTGAGGTGCAATAAGCTGGGACTTCGGTGGCAGACTCAGCCCGGTCACGACCACAAAAGTCGCCCTTTGTCAAGTGGTGAGGAGAGTCATCAAGATAGCGTCAAGGAAACTGCACCAATCAATCCGCAAATTGACTCGAATTCTTACCAAGTCAGATAATAAGAGATCCCATATCATGGTTTACCGCTACCCGCCCTTTAACTTGGTTGTAGTGCCCTTCAAACTGAAAAAGACAACGAAACTGACGGGAAAACAACCAGTTCACCACCTTTCGCCTCACGCCAGGTCGCGTCCACTGGTTGAAAATGATAAGGGTGAGGTGGTCTGGTTGGATGGGTAGCCGTTCGAGCTGTATTATCCTTTGAACCGTCAAATCGGCCATGTATGGGCGGCCAGCCGCTCGAACTTGCTGGCCTTCGCCGCCGTCAAACATCCGGACAATATCCAGAACTGGAGCATGTTCAGCTGCCTAGCGATCCTCCCATAGGACATAGTGTCACATAATACCGCCATCAACGTCAAGTATTACCGGAGAAACATACTGGCCGATGAATAGTTGGAGGCGCTCAACCAGACGGTATAGGAGGGCTCGGTTTCTGAACGCGCACTGATGCCTGATTCAAGCCACGCTGTCTTCATGCGGGGGGGGGGGGGGCGCGCTACTTTAAAGTCCCTAAAAGAACAGGAAGTGATGCCGATAGAACCTTCAATCATTCTGGGCTAACGCTTATGACTTGGAAAAAGTCGCGATCCCAATTCAATCGAAAACCTGTGGGCTGTTGTTCAGCAGCTGACTGAAGAGACGCCCGCCACAAGCACCGCCCAACTGCAGGCACAGGTTTAGACGGCGTTGGTCCGCATCAAAGCCAGTGTGCTGGAGAATCCAGTGGCTGAAATGCTCCAGAACATTCGCCACTGTGTTTTAATGAAAGGTGGCTGCATGCTCAGTCAAAATAAATACCAGTATGTTTTGCTTTTTAATTACAGCGGGAAGAAAGATGTCCGGATAATTTCGTTACACCCCCTGTAATGTTCAAATGGTTGCTAAATTCGAAATCAGCTCCAAAAACTAGTCTAGAAACATGTTAAACTCGAAAAAGTGAGCCGAGGTCATCAAAGGTCATTGAGCTGACCTGACCTTCAGATGACACCCACCCTAATGGATGGGTTCAGCATCATATCACATGTTTCAACGTTTGAAACCACGTAAAGACTGCAAACGCGCGGCTAATGCGAGCCGACATACGCCGAATCGCGATTCGGGCCAAACATGGTCTCGAGAAATAGGTCACAGGTCAAAGGTCATTTGGGTCAGGGTCATAAAATTTTCAGGGTAGGAGTAAAATTGATAAAATCGGGGGTGTTGAAGGTTTCGTCGCGATCGGACGGTTTTTACGCGAGTTACTCACGAAAAACCGATGGGGTCCGCTCAACGCCTCCCCCTATAAGGGCGAGGGAAATGCGCAACCAAAAAGGCAAAAATATGCACATGCGATAACCTATACTGCGAAAAAAGTGCATCATTTTTTAACGTCGCCGACAAATTGTAATTACCCCAAGTTCAGGCAGATGTATGGTAGAAAATACCCCAACTGAAATACACTACGGCGGAAATAAAATACCCTACGGCGGAGCTCGGTTGCAATTTGTAAATACGCGGTTGCCACCCCCCCCCCCCCCCCAGGCAGTCTTTCTGCTCTGCACTCAACATTTTTAGAGCTAGAAGGCTGATTTTTCGTATAGCTGCTCATCTATCCTTTCTTGATGTCCACTGAAAATTTCAAGTTTCTGTGATTTTTGGTTTCGGAGATATGACCTTGTTTTTCAGGTCATGTCATGACCCAAATGGCCAATTCTCAACATCTTGCGTTTGCCATGGGCCTTGTGAGCTTTTGACACCCTGATTTCGGCCTTTTTTGCCAGTCTTACCTCCCACCTATCATGGAACATGTTGTTCGACGATGTACAGGGGTCAAGGTCAGGGTCAAGGTCAACCTAGGTCATCTAAGATAATTGCGTTTTAGGCAAGCTGAATTTACTTTTTGTGAAGTTTTTTGACTGCATTTCTGGTAAAAGCTTCTCAGATCATGATTTCATGTGATATGGACCCAAAAACAATCGGTGCACACATCAGTATACACACAGACACACACAGACATACAAACACATATAATTGACCTTGACCTAGCTTGACCTGAAATGACCTCAGCAGCAAAATTCTGGTCGGATAGTGTGACAAAGAGGTTCTAGCTGGCTTGGCACCAGAAAACAGCATCGTCATCGGTATTTGATAAGCAGCGCACTTGATATCCAACGGTGACCCAAAACAGCAAGATTTTTTAGTTTGACCTGACCTGGAAGGTCAATGACTGACCTGAGAAGGTAAAACTGGGTATCATTGGATTCGTCTCTTCCCAAAGAATCTTTTTGGTCTTTACTGCTAAGCTCTATCTCCAACAGGAACGAAATGGCGCGGGGGGGGTGGCAACCACCCCCCCCCCATGTGCGTTCTAGGATGGGAAAATGGCATGTGCGGGCGAGGGTTAAATGCAATAAAAAACATGGGTTCTCGAGTCTATGTCATTCATAGGACCGATCAAAATGGGTTATGTTTTAGAGACGTTGTCAAAATACCCTACACTTTTTAGGAGCCGGTGGTGTTATGATGTCCTCTGTTTTTGAATATTTTCATACCGGTTCTGTCAAATTGCAATCAGTAAGCGACCACACATGCAATAAAAACAGTGGGTTCTCGAGAGTAACGTTACGGAATAGAGTGAATGCTGATACGATGTTCAGCATGTTGGAGCGCAGATAGATCGAGCAGTGGCGGCGGATTCGATTTTGGCGTGGGGGGGCAAGATCCCAGTCGAGATGATGTCATAGGCGGATCCAGAAAGGCGTTTTCGACGCTGTAGGGGACATACCCCCCAAAAACGTGTCCAAAATCCAAAAACTCCTCGGATTTCGATTCCTTACGAACAGTATAAAAAAAAATCCTGATAAAAATGTTATTATTAGGAAACATAAGGTACGTTTTGTCTATTTCGGGCGATGTAGGGGCCAGGGGGAGGGGGAGTAAATATTTGCTTTAAATGCCCACTCCCTGGATCCGCCAGTGGACGATGTAACGCATTTCGTATTGCTGTATGAGAAAAAAAGCTCCAATGGGAAAGATTGTGCCATAACCCGATCGCATATCAGATGTTGAAGAACGGTGCCAAACCTTTTGAAGTAGGCGAGCGCTACTCTTCAATGAGGTAACTCGTTACCATTTCCTCTGTTCATTTTACGTTGGATTTCCGTTTAACTTCCTTTAAAAAGTATTTCTGAGACAGATATCAACTGATCAACTGAAACTAGCTCACAGCGGGAGGAGACCGCTCAAACATTCAGAGACAGTCGGTCGCATCTAAACCTATTGGGACAGCGATCCGCCAGAAACCCTCCCAAAGGCAGTAGTTCGCCAACTAAGCTCACCGAGACGGGCTGTCTCGATGGGTTTATACAGTAAGCCAACAGCAAGGCTTAAAGGGACCCTCCCACTTTCAAAAAAGTTTATGAATTGGCATGAAAGTGATGTCGCTCGGTTCAGAAAGAGCGAAAACGAATATCTACCAAATTTCACCGAAAAATATTCACCGGTTTTCAAGATATTAGACTTTTACTTTTGTTTATTTTTTTGGGATCTCCGCTGTTTCTAGCGACTTTATTTTAGAAGTGCGGCGTTTGCGGCAGATGTTGCGCGCAAATAGCATAGGATACCATCGCGTGCTACAAAACGTTTTAGTCAAACATTTAAAAATCTTTAGATATCTGCGCTGACGTCACACATTCAGAGGGGTATTCCTAAGCATTAGCCCCTCTGAATCAAAATGCTGCAATTTTGAAATTCAATATTTCCGATTTAAGGCATTTCTCGATGTTGTGAGTGCCGAAACCGGTAATTGTGTGCCAGGGACCCCATTTTGGCTATCTCAACTCAAATCTAATGTTAAGGTGGGAGGGTCCCTTTAACCCTATTAGTGGCAGGCTCCTGGCTACCCCCTATTAGTGGCAGGGGGGGGGCTGTTTACGACCCCCCCCCCTTGATATCTCGAGATCTAACGGGCCGATTTTCAAAATTCAAACGGCATTCGATTTCGCTCAACGTGATCTACATTTCTAAAAAATAAAAATTAAAAAATGTCAATAGGGGGGGTAGAGGGGGGTAAAAACGGGCAAATTGCAGATACATTTTAGACTGTTTATCACGGCCAGGTTTCTGAACCAATCTTAACGCAACTTTTGCCGATCGATAGAGAATGAACCAGGAATTCACATGGATCCTAAAAATATGCATTTTTAAAAATCATAGGCGGATACAGATCATTGAGATTGGGGGTACACAAAAAGTATAGTAAATAAGGTTTTTGTTGGTACTGTTTCTAAAAAGGGTGGTAATGGTCTTGTTATGTTACAATTTTCTTATGAGAGAACGACTACAATTGTATTGGTCATGCATAGGCGGTGTCAGGGCACCTATGTTGGGAGGTAAAACATAACCCCCCTTTTTGGACGCCTGGATCCGCCTATTATAGCAAAAACGTGTCAAAAGAGGATGCACAATAACTTTGTATATGTTATCACATGATACCTATCATTCACTGTTCGTAAAACTGGTGCAGCATCGTGATCTTCGCCCAAATGACTCGCTTCACGAATAGGACCCCCAATTCCCAGTGCTCTGGAGCCGCCCCTGGTAAAGTTATGAACTTGAAATTTTCAGGGAATGTGCCCAATTTAGTTTTAGGAAAAGTCAGAAAATTTCAGCATCGTAGCTTCAGCGGTTTCGGAGATATTCCCGAAAAACCTGAGGGGTGGATAAAAACAACCCCCCCTGCCACTAATAGGGTTAACTAAGGCCCAAACGCTCTTCAATGAGCTGGGAACAGAGGGCTGAGGTGAGGGAGCGCGGCGGCGGGCTGGGGCGAAGGAACGGTGGACTGGAACGAGAATCCAGAAGCTCTGGGTGGGGCGTTTCTTTATTAGGGCCTTAGGGTGCGCTGACTGCGGTAAGGTCCAAATTATCACACCAAATTTTGCCATGACATCTACCGGTTCAGGCACTCGAGAATCAGCAGCCAGTGATATCTGCAAAGACGAAGCATTTCCAACCCAGCTTCAGCCTGGTGTCAGGGCGCCTCAGGTGGCTTTAATTACAGTTGCACATATCAAACGACCTCAGTGCAGCAAGTCTGTGGCCGAAACCATTCGGAACAGACTTCAACGAAAAGTGAGACAAGGTTAGTACTATCGTTAAGTGCCATTATAGACTTGGGCCCCGTTGGCTTGACCCACTGGAAGGTGGTAGTTATCGGACGCTGCGGGGCATACTCATTTTTCCAAAATGCCTTAGATTTTGCTTTCGTGTTCATGGGCGGCGGAACGGGGAGGGCACCGGGGCACCGTGCACCCTCCTTTTGATTTTGGCATTTTAACGTTAGCCCTATTGGCGTTGCATGGAAAGAATGGGACCAAAAGTCGGCAGTGCCCCCCCCCCCCTTAATTGAAGGTGTTCCGCCGCTACTGTTCGTGTTTGATGCTCGTTATTCTATAGCCAGCCTTACGACAGAGGGAGGCCCAGTAATGATTAGTGCCCTAACCCTCAAAAGTTTCCAACATTAATTTTTACTTTTTTAATGGTGAAAACTGAAATAAAGCGGATATTGAACTGTGAACAACCAGTTTTTACACTGGCCCCACACAATCCTCCGAATGCCCAAAGCAGATCTCTGATGACTGGCCTTTGGGTGTCATACCATACCGTGCATTGGTCAATGTGGTCAATGTGTACGACCTCGGCGTTTACCATTTTATGCGCTGGAAACTGTTGCGCTCGAAAAAAAAATCAGGGGAGTGGCTTATTATGAGCGCTCATCAGTCCTAACTACCCGCAAGCGAATGGCTAGCCCTTCCGTCTCTGCTCGCTTGCGATTTGGCATTTATGTAGGTACAAAATAGCGGCAAACGACCACTGAAGGTATGAGTTGCGTCTCTCGCACACTTAAAATATATATAAATCGAATCTGAAAAGACAAAAAAATGATATAAAGCGGAAATGGTTAGCATTTACACATATTCAAAAGGCACCGTTGGACAAACTGTAGGAGCGCAAAGCTGCAATATGGTTATGAAAATTACCACATGCAATAGAAAATATGCAATAGGTTATGAAAATTTTTCTCATGTTTAGGGCACAAATTATGGAGGGGCAAGAATATACGTTTGCCCCTCCTCCAAAAGTATCTTAGGGGACGATGCCTCCTCTGCCACCCCGTATCCGTCGCCCCTGTAAGCGGTCACTGAAGGCCTGGGCTGCCGCTGCGTCACGTTGACGCTTATAATGCCTCCAAAACTAGGTTGAAGAGAGGAAAACTTCAGTTGAACGCGAACGTTTGCCATTTAAGGAAGGCAGCGTATGATAAAGTATATGGGCATCTGGTTACATCTTCAGATGATCGAACAGAATAATCAGCTATGTGGTTTCTTGTCTAAACTTTGTCACAAATTATGGGGGGGGGGCAAAAAGATACTTTTGCCCCCCCACGGGTTGCCAGGGGGGGCAGCTGCCCCCCCCTACCCCCCCCCCCCCCCCGAATCCGCCGCCCCTGAGATCGAGTAGGACTTTCATCGGGCTTTGGCACTTCGATGTCCTCTGATTTTGAATATTTTCACGCATTTTATAAGAAAATGCGATTATTTTCTTTCATTAAATGCAATAAAAAACATGGGTTCTCGAGTCTATGTCATTCAAAGGACCGATCAAAATGGGTTATGTTTTAGAGATGTTGTCAAAATACCCTACACTTTTTAGGAGCCGGTGGTGTTATGATGTCCTCTGTTTTTGAATATTTTCATACCGGTTCTGTCAAATTGCATTCAGTAAGCGACCATACATGCAATAAAAACAGTGGGTTCTCGAGAGTAACGTTACGGAATAGAGTGAATGCTGATACGATGTTCAGCATGTTGGAGCGCAGTTAGATCGAAGAGCACTTTCATCGGGCTGTGGCACATCGATGTCCTCTGGTTTTGAATATTTTCACGCATTTGATAAGAAAATACGATTATTTTCTTTCATTAAATGCAATAAAAAACATGGGTTCTCGAGTCTATGTCATTCAAAGGACCGATCAAAATGGGTTATGTTTTAGAGATGTTGTCAAAATACCCTACACTTTTTAGGAGCCGGTGGTGTTATGATGTCCTCTGTTTTTGAATATTTTCATACCGGTTCTGTCAAATTGCATTCAGTAAGCGACCATACATGTAATAAAAACAGTGGGTTCTCGAGAGTAACGTTACGGAATAAAGTGAATGCTGATACGATGTTCAGCATGTTGGAGCGCAGTTAGATCGAAGAGCACTTTCATCGGGCTGTGGCACATCGATGTCCTCTGGTTTTGAATATTTTCACGCATTTGATAAGAAAATACGATTATTTTCTTTCATTAAATGCAATAAAAAACATGGGTTCTCGAGTCTATGTCATTCATAGGACCGATCAAAATGGGTTATGTTTTAGAGACGTTGTCAAAATACCCTACACAATTTAGGAGCCGGTGGTGTTATGATGTCCTCTGTTTTTGAATATTTTCATACCGGTTCTGTCAAATTGCAATCAGTAAGCGACCATACATGCAATAAAAACAGTGGGTTCTCGAGAGTAACGTTACGGAATAGAGTGAATGCTGATACGATGTTCAGCATGTTGGAGCGCAGATAGATCGAGTAGGACTTTCATCGGGCTTTGGCACTTCGATGTCCTCTGATTTTGAATATTTTCACGCATTTTATAAGAAAATGCGATTATTTTCTTTCATTAAATGCAATAAAAAACATGGGTTCTCGAGTCTATGTCATTCAAAGGACCGATCAAAATGGGTTATGTTTTAGAGATGTTGTCAAAATACCCTACACTTTTTAGGAGCCGGTGGTGTTATGATGTCCTCTGTTTTTGAATATTTTCATACCGGTTCTGTCAAATTGCATTCAGTAAGCGACCATACATGCAATAAAAACAGTGGGTTCTCGAGAGTAACGTTACGGAATAGAGTGAATGCTGATACGATGTTCAGCATGTTGGAGCGCAGTTAGATCGAAGAGCACTTTCATCGGGCTGTGGCACATCGATGTCCTCTGGTTTTGAATATTTTCACGCATTTGATAAGAAAATACGATTATTTTCTTTCATTAAATGCAATAAAAAACATTGGTTCTCGAGTCTATGTCATTCATAGGACCGATCAAAATGGGTTATGTTTTAGAGACGTTGTCAAAATACCCTACACTTTTTAGGAGCCGGTGGTGTTATGATGTCCTCTGTTTTTGAATATTTTCATACCGGTTCTGTCAAATTGCAATCAGTAAGCGACCATACATGCAATAAAAACAGTGGGTTCTCGAGAGTAACGTTACGGAATAGAGTGAATGCTGATACGATGTTCAGCATGTTGGAGCGCAGATAGATCGAGTAGGACTTTCATCGGGCTTTGGCACTTCGATGTCCTCTGATTTTGAATATTTTCACGCATTTTATAAGAAAATGCGATTATTTTATTTCATTAAATGCAATAAAAAACATGGGTTCTCGAGTCTATGTCATTCAAAGGACCGATCAAAATGGGTTATGTTTTAGAGATGTTGTCAAAATACCCTACACTTTTTAGGAGCCGGTGGTGTTATGATGTCCTCTGTTTTTGAATATTTTCATACCGGTTCTGTCAAATTGCATTCAGTAAGCGACCATACATGCAATAAAACAGTGGGTTCTCGAGAGTAACGTTACGGAATAGAGTGAATGCTGATACGATGTTCAGCATGTTGGAGCGCAGTTAGATCGAAGAGCACTTTCATCGGGCTGTGGCACATCGATGTCCTCTGGTTTTGAATATTTTCACGCATTTGATAAGAAAATACGATTATTTTCTTTCATTAAATGCAATAAAAAACATGGGTTCTCGAGTCTATGTCATTCATAGGAACGATCAAAATGGGTTATGTTTTAGAGACGTTGTCAAAATACCCTACACTTTTTAGGAGCCGGTGGTGTTATGATGTCCTCTGTTTTTGAATATTTTCATACCGGTTCTGTCAAATTGCAATCAGTAAGCGACCATACATGCAATAAAAACAGTGGGTTCTCGAGAGTAACGTTACGGAATAAGAGTGAATGCTGATACGATGTTCAGCATGTTAGAGCGCAGTTAGATCGAGTAGGACTTTCATCGGGCTGTGGCACATCGATGTCCTCTGATTTTGTGTGTACCAAGGCATTCTATAAGACACTGGGATTATTTACCTTCATTTAGTGGAATAAAAAACGTGGGTTTTCATGTCTGTCAATTAAAAATCCATCATGACGGGGCATGGAAGACGATGATGTAGGCTGAGGATAACGTTTAATGATTTAGGGAGTGACGTTTTATGACGTTTTATTACGTCATACTGCAGCGTGAGTAGCTACATAGCCCACTTCCAGCTGAAGAAAAGTTGTTACATGAGTTTGCATTATACATTGGTAAAGTGTCTTCACTTGTTATTTATTACACTATGACAAAGCTCACCTCTCCGCTGGAGTTCCTTCTGCGGGGGCCGATCACCGTCGGACGTCTGCGGGAGCGGCGCTTCTTGGTCTGGATCGTCTTCTCCACAGCCCCCGGCAGTGTAATCGATCTCTCCTCCTCCATATCGAACTTCCCACTTCAGTGGCAGATGTATTATCAACTTCGGCAACTTAGTGTCAGTTATCAGTAAATAACGGCGCAGAATGTATGCCCCAAGATGGATTTTAGTCTAGACTGCTCACCTCACCATTTTGATCATCAGCCAGCGCGTCAGCACCATCCAATTGTTCCCCTTTCTGATCAGTACGCTCTGTTTATCTCGCCACGATAATTTCCCACGGACACTTTCTCCAAAACGCCTCAACTCAAACTGACCACCTTCAATCACTCTTCAATCACTTTTCAACTCCCACTCGCCTGCCAGATCCTCACTCCCTGTACAGTGTCCACCGCTCACACAATCCTGTCGTCACCTGTCTGTTGCCTTCATCGCTTCCAGCGTACCTCCTTCCCCCTCCGCGCACTGTGTCCCACTGACGGAGTCTCTCTGCTTCCGAACAGTGCCCGCGGCACCGGAACGATTACCGACGCCCGAGGGCAGCCGAGCGCGATCTGCCGGTGGCGAGCCGGTGAGTCAGACTGAGCCGGACCGCGGCGGCTCGCGCGACTCAGAGACTCGGCGACTCAGAGGCTCACGGACTCACTGTAGCACAGGACAAAAACAGGAAGAAAGGGTAACTTCGTTTTGCAATCGGTGTTTTGATGATCGCCTATACAGTAAAAAATAAACTCTTTCCATTGATGTTAGACGTGCATTGTGTTAGACGTATACCCGGGGTGTTTAACCTTTCAATTTTGATAGTTTGAACTGGTGCTATAAAATCGACTGCCCTGCTGTTCCATCTGAATCTAACTCAATCAGCTCTCGCTTCACTTTGCACACGTTATGTTCACGGTTGACAGATGTTTCCAGTAGTTGATCCCCGTTTACTGCATCTTGTGGCAGTGTGCTGTTTGGGCCAGTGGCTTTAAAGGGACCCTCCCACCTTCAAAAAAGTTAATGAATTGACATGAAAGTGATGTCGCTCGGTTCAGAAAGAGCAAAAACGAATGTCTACCAAATTTCATCGAAAAATATTCACCGGTTTTCAAGATATTATACTTTTACTTTTGTTTACTTTTTGGGATCTCCGCTGTTCCTAGCGAGTTTATTTGAAAGTGCGGCATTTGTTGCGCGCAAAGCAGCATATACCACCGCGTGCTACAAAACGTTTTAGTCAAACATTTAAAAATCGTTAGATATCTGCGCTGACGTCACACATTCAGAGGGGTATTCCTATGCATTAGCCCCTCTGAATCAAAATGCTGCAATTTTGAAATTCAATATTTCCGATTTAAGGCATTTCTCGATGTTGTGAGTGCCGAAATCGGTAATTGTGAGCCAGGGACCCCATTTTGGCTATCTCAACTCAAATCTAATGTTAAGGTGGGAGGGTCCCTTTAACCCTCGCCCCGTTGGGGGGGGGGGCCATTTTGGCCCCCCCCCCCTGTGGTTTTTCCTGAATAGCAAGAAAACGGCGGCGCGCAGCGCCGCCAAATTTTCAGTACCTTTCCGGGCATCAATTTGACACCTTCACACCAAATTTCAAGTCTTAGGTCACCTTAGGTCAGGAGTTATTGAGGTCAAACTGAGGTCATGTTTGAGCAAAAATGAGCAAAAAACATGCAATCTTGAAACGCTCACCAAATCTACAGTTATCAAGCAATTTCAAAGTTCTTTATATGGTCTAGTAGACAAAAAGCGGCGCTACAAAACTGCTATCTCGGATTTTCAAAATTTTTGGTTTTTGACCAAAAAAAATTCAAAAAATTGATTTTTTTAGAAAAACTTTGAAAAAATCCAAAATTTTCCGAATTTCGAAAAAAAACCGGAATATATGTGATAGACCCAGCGCTTTTCTATATACATACCAAATTTCAGATCGATATCTCGTTTTTTGGCCAAGTTATAGCGAAAAAAACTGTTCAAAAATGATGACGTCAAATTTTTGAACTCAATTTTTAGCAATTCTAGACCACGTACGGCAAAACAAAGACCACCATTGAACTCCCCGTGACGAGCTGCATCGATTCGATACCCATTTTATGCAAAAATATTAACTTTGAAATTTGACCTAATTTGACCTGACCTTGACCTGACCTTGACCTGACCTTGACCAAAACGTGATCTAAGCTGGCCCCAAAGGCTGCCTGACCCATATAATCGCATTTGTCATGTAAAATGGACCATAAAACACGTATCACACGACACTTTCATATTGTGACCCCCCCGTGACCTGACCCCTGTGACCTGACCTGGTATCAGTGACCTCAAATAGCAAAATATGTGTTTGAAGAACATTTCCCCATCGATGATTTTCAATGAAATGCATTTTACTCGATTTTACAACGCATTTCTTGAAGTGCCTGTAAACGGTGAAAATTGGACCTTTGACCTGACCTGTGACGTCATCGGTTTGACCTAGGTCAATAAAATTGGGTCACAAGGTAGTTCCCCGTTGGGGCTATCCAACGCCGTTTACCGCTTGTCGCTATGTTGCGTGGTTCTCGAGATCTTAGGGGGGGGGCCAAAATGGCCCCCCCCCCCCAACCGGGCGCGTTGCTCGGCAGAGCCCAACGGGGCGCGGGTTAACGGTGAGTTGTCCACCTCATGCCCCTCCAGCGGTCGCGGTAGCTACCGAGACGGTGCCAAATCGTCAGTTGTCACCATTGACCCAGCACAAAGGAAGTTTAAAAGGAGTTGAAAGTTGATTGAGATTGAGCATAAATTCCCTATTAGCTAGATAAGTAGAATCGGGTTTAAACGAAATCACGCAAAACTTAAATAGCCAAAAAATGCAGAACGGACTCAGACAGGATAAGGACAGGTGCTAATTAAATTATTAGGCATTATATCAAAGAAAGGACATGACATAATGAGTCGCTCAGATGCAACACCACATTTAACAGTCTTTCTCCCAGCTTGACATGACGTCTCAATGGGCCTCGGTTGAAGCAAAACACGTTTTGAGCTCGTTTTGGCCAGCTGGACCTCGGCAATTAGGGGCCGCTGATGCATTGTCACGTTTTACAGCTGTTCAAATGTTCAGGTGTACACTGGACACCCATTGTCACAAATTTCCGTGAACGCTTCCTTGAGCTACATCAGTAATGGCACATACATACTGTGCGACCCGGGAAATGCAGTTTTTTTTCATTTATGATGTGACTAATTTACGTCCCCACTGCTGTATGCATTTACATTATACATGATGTCTGTTTCAACGGAAATCGCAAGATGCTTGGGGCCTGATATTTCGTTTGATTATTATTATAATAGAGAACATATCCCCTTGCGCTCATAAACATATCTAAAAAGTTTGTGTAACTTTTAAGCGGACAATCCGAGATAGCTAAATCAAATATCATACATTGGCACGGCTTCTCCACCTCAGCATGGCCATTGGTCGATGACTCGATGAATTCCGTCCTATTGCAAATTTGCGAGATCCTGGTTCCCAAGCACCGTGGCGGGAGCCTAAACTCTGGTCATACGGGATGTATGATGGATAATCCGCACCTTCCTTTAATCCCTAAAAATACGCAGATTACGCACCCAGACGATGACGAAACGATTGTAACGCAGACTGGCTGGATATCGGTAGGGCGATGTCGCATACACGCACATTCTTTCGAAGTTGAAACGATGTTTGCGGGAAATATTTATACAAGTTATATGTTAGAACGCTTTTACAAGTGGTAACGCTCTAAACATTTTCGTTTGTGTACCATACTAATCATACAAACAATACTAATCATGCACCCCATACCAACTCATAGCGCGATAGTTCAAGTACAGTTTAAAAGAATAGGAGGAGCCGTTGCAAAGGCTATATACCATCATCATCATCATCATCATCATCACCTTTCTTTTATTTGAAACATTTGATCCGTCTACTTTCATTCAAAAAGTGATAAAAATTGATCACCCATAACCGACTGTAAGTACTTATCATTAGTCATTCCATCAACGTCGATGGTTATGTTCAGGACGCATCACACCATCTATAATCACTTGACCTGGCCGGCCGCGGCTCACTCGCACGCGTACTGCCTTCGTCGAGTTACATGATCGCACGGTCGCGCACAGCCGAGGATTGAAAATGAAACCTTCTTGTAGCTCGTATGTGGTTAAATAAATTGCCTTCGTAGCAATGATTACTCAGTGTATCCTGTATAAATCACTAAACACCACATGCCAATTTTTACTTATGTATTTCAATACACGTCAAGCATGACCTATACAGACACGATTGTTCATGATATTGAGCCGTGCTAAGGCATCCCCGAACAATGTTTGCTTAAAAATACATTTAGAACGAGCAAGAGTCGATGTCCAGCTAGAAAAGTTCACAGATGTGTCGCCAAGTCCCTATCAAAATTACGCTATAAAAATATATACTTCCAAGATATTAATGTAATTAAAATGTATAAATCTTATAAGAACTAAAAAAGCTAAGGCTATAACAGATCTGGAAGAAAGGAGGAAATAATACGTTCTGCAGCAACTGTGCGTTTTCAGCTCAAATTAAACGATGTTGAATAAATACTAAACAATCAGCTACGTATTCTTACATACCAAGCCCTCTAAAAAAAACTACACCACATCCAAGAAGCTGCAGGCTGCTCCGGTCCTGCATTGGCAGTTCTCTCTCACTGGCTCACACTCATCACTCTTTGAAACTCACTTTACAAGAGCCGTGGCTCACTCAAACCACCACCGTCCTTTACAGACACCATGTTCTAAGCCGCTGACACTCGTTTCCTGGCTGCCCTCCTGAGTGGCTGCTTGACCTCTCCAGATCGGATATCCATCAGACGCCGGTTCACCCGGGGAACCAGTAGCACCAGCTTGCCAATCAAGCACAGCAGAGGGAGGTAGAGTGCGTACTGGAACATGGACACACGCATACGTCGAGTCAGACGTGATGTGGAAACCGGCCGAAACCGGTCGAAACCAGATACACAACGCAGCCGACACGAAGCCGTCGCTGCAAACGTGACAGAACGTAATCAAGGCCTCACTGCAGCAGACGTGAACTGTGCAGTAGCCAGTCACGTCGTACGTTGATTTTTAAGAATAGTTATTGGATTTCGCACGCAAAAATGTAGCATAATCGGCCAATGGAATCCACTTGAGACCGACGTTATAGGGGAATGTATTATGTGGCTAATGACTGAATATTGGCTGATCGTGTAGGGACTGCAACGGTCAAACATTATCATAACACCACCAATGAGCGCAGTTTCATTATTTGTCCCACCTGGAGTCCTGTAGGAAAGTAGCAGTCGTACGCTTTGAGCATGTAGTCCCAGCCGAGCACGAGGTTATGCAGGGAGCCAGCCACGAGGGCCGTCCACCCGAGCTTGGACTGTATGAAGGCGAACTCTCGCCAGGTGAGCCGATCGGTGACGGACGGAAGGGAGGCGATGCCGAGGATGGCCAGCAGACACAGAGTTACTGCGCCTGGAATAAACGGCAGGGACGTGAGTTTGTTACAAGATATATAAATAAACAAACAAGTACATAACATATATAGGTACGCTAGATTTGAAGACCAGCTCAAAAGTGAGCAATTGCACCAAGTGGAGAGAGAGAGAGAGAGAGAGAGAGAGAGAGAGAGAGAGAGAGAGAGAGAGAGAGAGAGAGAGAGAGAGAGAGAGAGAGAGAGAGAGAGAGAGAGAGAGAGAGAGAGAGAGAGAGACGAGGGTAGGGAGTTAGTAGGTGTAAAAGGGAAGAAGAAAGACAGGTAGACGGGAAGAATAACGGGACATCATGCCCTGCGACATGACTGCGGTCTTACCTAGGGTCAGGAAGACCTCTCCCCTCCAGTTGGGGTCGTGGCGCCAGAGGGGAATCTCCTGAATCTCGAACGTGCCGTTTATTTTGACCTCAGCACGGATAGTTTTCGGCGGCTCGAACAGCCAGTCGTACTGATGATGCGGATGGTAGATGCCCAGTGACATGCAGCCCTGTAAAATATGGACAAACATGCCTTCATCAATAGCACATCGTCATAAAAACAATGTCATTACAACCCAAACAGCTGCCTTTGGTCATAGACAACATTCAGCAAGGAGGATATGCCTGGTAATCCACAGTACCATGGTATAAGGAAGAGAGAAAAAATATTGAGCCGCCATCTTAGCACATGTGCTGCCTCCACGCGCGTGCTACCTCGATAGTTCGTGTTTTATGAGTCACGAATCATTATGCAGAACTGAACATTGATCTGGTTTACAAGTCCAACGGGCACTTAAAGCAAACAAAATTGCAATTGTTCTTATTTTGATACATATTAGCGAAAACGGTCTCCGTAGTTTTTAATTAATTTTATGTTCTCAATGCTCGCATACGAAATGAATTTCACATCTAAATTTATACCCCGATGAAGGTAAAAGAACCCATGTTTGACGTAAATCGTGCACGTACTGCACGCGACATCCGGCACAAGTACCTACTGACGTCCATTGATGCTATACAGCGTCGATGGACTTCACACTGAGTGGGTTCTGACTGACGTCACACACCAAGATCGTAGAAACACATAATAAATAATGTATGTGTCGCAAATAACTGTCGTAGCTGTAACGACAATGTGCCGACAGTATTTCACCATTTATCTCCATCTTTTTTCCGTTATGTTTACTTGATTTTTTTTAAGCATACAGGGCGCCAGGAATAACGCAAGTTCCATATCACTCACGTGCGTCGCTCCCATTGCCAGCATCAGCAGACCCAGCTGCTTCCGCATTCTGAGCCAGTTGTCTAGCCAGCGGGGGAAGCGACTGTACTTTGTGCCACGGTACAGCTGCATGAAGCCAGCGATTATACCTGGAAACGATAATAATTGTGAATTAGAGGCGCAATATACGTGTAGGCTACAAATACATGAGATAGGCTTTTAAGAAGTCTTTAATAAGCTAACGAAACTTTTCCATTGAACACTATATTTGTTGTGGCTTTGGTCAAGTTTATTATTGAAGGTATAGGCAGATGCAAAAGGGCAATGGTTCAATTGTAAGCGGTAATTGTCTATATGTTTATGTAATATGCATGGGACATTTGAATGTATTTTTGTGTTTTGAACTAAAATTACAATAATCAGAAAGACGCGACAACTCACCGGCCAAGTAGATTGCTCCGAGGGTGGTGAGGGCGACCACTCCGAGGTTCCGGTTGAAGTTGGTCATCAGGATCTGTTTGAAGACGGACCAGTCCCACGTCTTGTTCTTGGTCATGTTGTGGCACAGTTGAAACCTACAACCAGAGAAACGGTGCATTACATATTACGACGAGAGCCGCTACTTCTCTGCAACTACAACGTTATGTTTACCTTTATGAATCAAGTTAATTAAATATTTGTGAGAAGTCAGTAGAGCCAAAGGAGGCACGGTTTAAAACACCGTTCCTGCTTTGGAACGGTGTTCTAAACGGTTTAGAAGTGACGAAATGGAAGTCTCCACCCGGGTGAAGACTTCCACTTAGATATAATAGTTCATTGGTAATAGTTCATTGGTCTCCGTGTTTTCGCATTAGGCAGAGACGGGCCGATAAACAGCCTACGATTTAAACACCAGCGCATTCTGGCCAGATGGCAAATGACACGGGCACGGGCTCGTCAAGTCCAACCTCACGAATCTCACTTGATAAAATTGAGCACATATCCGACGAGAAACAGGACGGATACGACGATGAAGGCGCCGCGCCAGCTGTTGAAGAACTCCATGGGCACGGCCTCGATGTAGCGCGACTGTCGGAGCGGCCCCAGGTCGACAGGGGTGAATCCCATGTCACGAACCAACTGCGTGACCTTGGCACGGCCGATATCCGAATCGGTCGCGATGGGAACCTGGGGAGACACGGTAGGAGTTAAATGTTGATCGCATTACTGTGGCGACTGGCGAGTATTATTACATGGTTATTGTTCCGTGACATTTCTGTATTTAACGACAATCGGCCTAAACACTTTGCGTCATGATACGAAAAGCATCAACATTAGCCAGTGCATGCGATCCCAGACTCAGCTGCCTTTATCAACCTTCTCTCTTTCCCTCTCCCTCTCCCTCTCCCTCTCCCTCTCCCTCTCCCTCTCCCTCTCCCTCTCCCTCTCCCTCTCCCTCTCCCTCTCCCTCTCCCTCTCCCTCTCCCTCTCCCTCTCCCTCTCCCTTTCTCTCTTCCTCCCTCCCATGTCTCTTTTCTGCACTCGCTCAACATGGTCACCTCCTTGCTGCCCTGCATGCCTCCCGTCTCCAGACTGTAGGCCGAGAGGATGTTCAGGGCCTTCACCACCAGAGCCGACGGCACCAGCTGCTGCAGATACTCGGCGTTCGAAATCGGACTGAAGAAAAAAACAGATGGGCAGATTGAATGAGACACCGACATTAGGCAGCTCACTTTTCAAGCAAGATTGCACAGCGAGTTTGTCGTGAGTAGCACTTTACAGCAATATTTTATGGATGCCAGCTATACTGGGCAAAGGTTTGTGTTCTACATTATAGCCGGAATCGGGCAACAAGGTTACACAGGACGACGTTTCGTGACAAAACCAGATTCCACCACTTCGCTAGCAGACTATGGAATATGAAGGTCATGAAAATCGCCAACCGCATCCCGAAAAGGTAAACAAAATATCAATAGATAACAGACCAGTTGGCCTCGGTATAGGTAGTTGTTTGGATAGAGAAAGTCGTATTACATGCATTTCGAAACGGAATCAATGAATAATTCATACTATGAGCACGCCGCTTACTTACAGCGTCAGAAGAATTTAAATCGCACTCTGATAATGTACTTGAATAAGTAATTGCATCGCAATCTCCTATGCATAATCATTGTCAGCTTATGCGTCTGCCATAAGCATGGCAGTCTCACAGTCACATGCGTGTGTTTTTGGCTAGAGCATTAGCGTAGATAAGCGTTACAACAAACGTCACTTCATGTATCTCCAAATGTATTTTCCCGGATATATAATGTGCAAAACTACACAAGCAGCCGGACCTCCAGATCGCATGCAGGTTTGACGTACAAACAATCGCTAAACATAGACAAATATATTCGGTGGCGAGAGTGGTCGCATCAAATGTTTCCGACCGACCGGTGACAGGCACGCCACACGACCATGCTCCCACCGATATAACCTATGAGCTTTGAAGTTTGAATTTTGAACCCTCGCACTTATAGAGGGAGGGGTGATTGGATAGACCCAATCCCTTCAGATTCCAGCAATAAAAGTAGCCGGTTACAAGTGAAAATTGGCAATAAGAGCAAGAACAAGGACAGCAATAGGGACTGGGAGGAGGCCTTTCAGGACATGCAGCTGTTGAGAGATAACCTTGTTGACAGCTTCAAGCACGGGGGGGGGCTCGTAGGGGTCTGGACCCCCCCCCCCCCATTAGTTTCACTTCCGTAATGCAGCCTAATATATAAAAGTGTACATTTTTGGGTCGAGTCCCACCCCTCCTCCACATCATGAGACCGTGGCGGATCCTATGGCTTCGAAATAGCTTGGTAGCCTCAACATGTAGTTCGAAGACATTTCAGAAAAAAGCAAACGCACCATCCATTCACGGTTGCACCTAAACAAGCATGAAAACGCACGTGCTGTCTAGTGTCTACTGTGCACTGACCTCTTTCTGACGGCATCATCCGGGTTGCTGACGTCGATGAGCACCTTGTTGGCCAGCAGCTGCAGCGGCAGGCTGTCGTAGAAGCGGCGAGAGATGCACACCACCACCAACTCGGACGAGTTGACGGCGTCGGCCTGAGTGGTGACGGACGCTCCGGTGGCCTCAATCAGACGCAGCAGGTCCCTGTTGGAAGCGGGGCATCGGTTATTTGGCTTATTGCTGGGACATCAAAGTGATAGCCTTACAAACTCAAGAACGATGTCGGTTCGGGCAAGGTGAACGAGTGAGCGACATTGGGCTGAAGTAGGTCCTGCTGCGCCATCTAGCCCAGCTCCCCTCGACCTCAGAGCTCGAGTCCCATGGTCTGGCTAGGTGGCAGCACCAGTAGCAGCTCAGCACGAGAGTCACTCGGGCATGATTGTGCAATTCGACAGGGCGGTGAACAGGTGCGGCAGACCCCGCCCAGCTGAATGGGTCGATCGGCCTCTGGCGACAGCGGCTTCTGAGGGTGAAAGATCGGCACTCGAACGCATTAGAGCCCAATTCTAGGTGAGAGGGAGAAACGGTGACCCAGCAGAGTAGGGGAGAGCGGGGCCAGTTGAAACACGGGGTCAGATGAAACATGGCTTTATTTTCAACAGTATGCAACATATGGCGTTGCCGACACCACTGCGCATCCGCGCTCGACCACTTCCTTTGTCAACGGCGTTTGGGCGACAAACGGACGGTAATTTTGATTTGACACTTGTTTTTGTGTTTTTGAGGGGCGTTTGGGAGAAATCGTTCTTATGAATATTTTGTGCTATCTCATATACCTTTGTTTGCTGAAAGAAGAACTCCTGGCTCCGGAATAACACCTTATTTGGCCCTTCATTCAGCATGGTGCCGTCCCTCCAGCTCGTTTGACATGTGCTTTACGGCGCGTGCGAGATGGCGGGAGCGGATGGGGTCAATTGAAACGCTTCTCTGAGGGTCAGTTGAAACAGGGCCACAGGCCGTTTCAATGGACCCCGGTGACCTTTGCCATGGTTATTGTTCAGGGGCTGTGAACATTAAAGGAAATAGTCCACCTTTGAAATGAGCTTTTAAACTGAAATAATAGTTTAATAGAGCTCAATTTTTGACCCCTTTTTCTCCAGCCTTCTGCTTGAAAGCACACTATAGCCTGAGATATTTCTCATTTTTCTCATCCGCCCATTTTACCATAGTCTATGTACTTTATGTCACCTATTATGAGGAACTTTGCACTTTTAGCTTTCCAACGACCTATTGAATGTAGCATTTGGAAAAGTAAACCGGACAAAATATCTCCTTAAGAAAGTGGCCTTAAAGAGGAAAACATCCCATTGTTAAGGATAGGTGCAATTGACCCCATAGGCTGGTTCAATTGACCCTCGCATCGGGGTCATTTGAAACGGGCGTAGAGCTGTTTTATAAGCATGCGTTTGGCAGCAAAATATGTTTGAAACATAATTTTACGTATCTTAAAATAAAGCCAAAAGAGCATATTTTTTCATGGCATTGTGCATTTTTCGATATGACAACTAGATCTCGCTGTGCATGTCAATATATAAAAAGTGGTTCAACTGGCCCCGCTCTCCCCTATGGGTGGTCTACAGCGGTAAGAAGCTGAATAAAGTCACATTCTGTAATATTATATACGGATGCCCAGGTCCTGTACTGTTAGAGCAACAAAGGTATACAGCGCTGGTGCATTTTTTAGCATTACTGCGAAATATTTCCATCGTGGTATGTTCCCACGTGCGATGCATCTCGCAATCCATGGTCTGACTGAGTTGGTCTCGGCTTATCTTACCGAGGCGTCATCCATTTGACGCCAGGTTTACACGTCTGTTATGGTTCGCTGAGCTTCAGTGAGAAGTTTAAAGACGGCGTCCAGTTTTTACGAGCACGTCAGACAAGTTTCTATTTTTCCCTCAAGCTGAAACAACGGCCGCTCTCATGCTCGGGACACGCCGACATGTGCTGCTGATGTAATCTCCACGGCAGTTTTGTCCCAATTACGTCTCTCCCACGCCGAGAAAAAAAAAGACGACTGCACACTCATCTAACCATCTCATCTACCAAGTGGATAGCTGGGTGAATTTGTCACCCTTTCACCACCCTCTTAGCCGAGGTCGAGCCCTGATGTGCACCCACCGACACGCCCTCCCCGCAGAGAAGGGTGGGAGTGGCAGGATTCGAGACCGGCCTCCGCTCCCGGCTGGGTCAGTTCTAGCTCAACAGGTTTGGCGCAGCAGGTGGTCACATATACATGTGTTGCACTGCCTCTGTCCGCATCAGGGTCACTTGACATTTGTTTGATTGTTCTGCTGTATTTCAAGGAAGTGTTGACTGGCAGCTGACAATGGTAAACTTCCCGGCAATGATGCAAAGTTTCTCTATAAGCTTTTACGGTGTTGGCACAAAATACAAGCCCTTTTATATAACAGAAAGTACAAGACAAACGGTGTTTTACATCGCAGTCAAAGGTGGCACTGGGTCGGTAAACTAACAGGAGAAACATTTCTATGGATGCCTAGAAACAAATAGGATCATTGTCTTTAGAGAGGGTCAGTTTTAACAACGGCAAACTTTTCTGTCTGTCATTTGTTGAGGAAAAAAAAACTATTCAGCCCGTTACATGGGTTCGGCGTTAATAATCATAACCAGTAACCACGGCTCTCTCACTAGCCGAAATATATTGTAAGGTCGACGTAATAGCGAAATCGTTAATTGACGATGAGATGATAACATTGAAGCTTCTTCGAGAGAACGCCGAGCAAACAATGAAGCTCAATTATTTCATTGTTATATTGGTCACGAACTGTCTGAGAACGCGTAATAATTTATCCAACATTAATTGTTGTTAACTAAGCAGCGGTGGGGAGCTGAATAGTTTATAACACGCCTCTGACCAGTTGGCGTAAGGTTACGGCATTTAAAATAAAGCGCCGCAATACCATAGTTATTCGTCCATAAAACAAGTGTTCCTCTTTAATCTTAGCGACGGAGTAGCGTGACTGACGTTTCCACTGAAAAGTCTCGTGAACGTATAGTTATTATCAAGTGAATACACAAAAAAAAAATTCTACCCATTTGTCATGCCTTCAAAGGAGACCACGTCCCAAGCCCGACGATAACATGGACCATATGCCTTGGCCTAATGGCCGTACAACCCACATAAAAACACCCATTGACATTCACCCACGCGCCGCCAACAGCCCATGTTAGGTCGTCTCGTCTCTGTCACGGCCGAAGACAATGCCTTTGGTTTAGATGGTCAAGACGATACCGTCAACCTCCAACGTGTCCCCAATGTTGAGACCGCGAGTCTTGCTTCATGGTAAGATCACGGCCTGACAAACGCATATAATTACATGGAGTGATCATCTCAGATCCTGTCAACGAATTGGTTCCGCTGGCGGGAGCCAAATAATTCCTCTCCGACCTCATATGAGACCAAGTCAGAAGTAATAGCGGCACGCACTTCGCCATGGCAGGGTGTGGTCCGACCAATCCATAACATACCATTAGACCGTTCTTAAATTGCCACTAATGGCTCAGCGGGACGTAAACGTGGCAACGTGACGAAGGTACCCTAAGCTCCCAATGATCACCGACTCGTTTTGTTTATGAATATTTATGAGCAGTGGACGGCGCTTTCGGCGCACTCTCTGAGAGGCAATCTCTGGACCATTTCAGTGGACTCAGCTCACCATTGTTCGAGTTAACACTTCTAGTGAAGCACTGGAGCAGTTTTGGGAGAAGAGCGGTATATACGAGGCTGCCGTCATGGCAGCATAAGTGAAAACAAGGTCGGGACATGGTTGTTACTGCCTCGTTGGAGATGGGAGATTATTGCTTTCCTCACCGCGGTCTAAACTGCGGTGGAGTTTATGGTCATTAAATTCATTATCGGTGTCAAAACACTGGGCTCTCAAACCACCAGAAAATGAATTTAGAGCTTCGAGGCTCTTTTCTCGTTCCCAGAGGCAGTTTTCAAGGGGTTTATTATCTTGTTATTGTTCACTGGAGGTGGCTGACAGCAAAACTGACTTATGTATCTCTCTGTTCGTTTCTCAGCATGACCAATGGTTTGCTCTGCAACCTGTCAGATTCACTTGCTACACCTCGCCACAACTCATACTTAGCTGACAAGAAAGAAGTACCCGACGACTTTAATAAATAACGACATACCCTTCATATATCAAGAGCAATATAAACACGGAAAACATCCAGACATGCAGATGTGTGAGATTTGTGTGTTCCACTGTAAACATATAATGTCGTCGAGCGGGACAATCATTGCGTGTTTTTATATATAATAATCTAAAATACGCTACTTACTCCTGCTTCTCCTTGCTCCTAGTGCCGATTTTGACGGCAAATCCACTCAGGACAGCCCTGCGCGCAATCGCCCTGCCAAAGTCTCCGGATCCGAGCACACAGAGACGCCTGCCCTCGACCCCGGGCGAGGTCATCTCTAGGTCAGCGGGCGTCTCCGTGACGGGGTCGGCCGAGAACGCTGGGTTGCGGTGCGCCGGCATGGTGGCTCCGCTGCGGCCACCTCAGACGCTTCTGTGGGCAGGAGAGGGTCCATTGTCAGTAGCAGACACTACTGCGACACCCTGCCGGCATAGTTGTGAAACTGGCGAGGACGCTGGGGCGTGGCTGTGACCGACCGGTGACGTGGCTGAGTATCTATTCAGCGGCGCCAACGGTCAGGGGTCAGGCGCCTTGGGCGGTGGTCGGTGCTATAGGTACAGGCGCTGTTGCGAAGGCCTTCGATACCACGAATAAAAAGAACGTCAGCGCAGGAGCCGCAGAGAAGAATGCATCATCAGCAGGGTGGCTGCGTTTACGAGGCGGCGCCGTGGAGAGGGTAGGGATACAAGCGCGGGGTTATGGGAATGCTATGGAATGGTTATCGATGAGGTGTGTATTTTATAGGTCAGCTTCTGAAATATCGTGGCTTTTCGTCGGCACGAATGGATCAATTCATAGTTTATTTGAGATTCGTAAAGTTGAGGACATTTACCGAAATGCAATGATTACTCATATGTTCCGGGTTCAATTAATATGTGAAAGTTCAGGGACAAGCAAAACGCCAGCGTGTTTCAGAGCAGCAGCCTTGAATCAATCAAAAACATAATACTTGACACTCATAGGCTTGTATTCTTTTTGCAACTGCAGCCTACAAAACTGTTAATCTCCTTACTACGACCCGTAATTGCATAGCACAGAGTCATAATCTGATGTCGTTAATATGCTCAATAACATTTTAATGTGGCTGGTGGTATTCAATTTACCTTGATGGCCACATCAAACAATGGCTCCGGCTATTATCGTCCATTGAATCCGGTGAGGCTATTTATGTAGTTACAGGTCGGATCTTTTATATCGGACAAGACTTTAGACCTTTGATCTCAACAGAAGGCGTTTATCAGATATATTGTCGCATTTATTATGTTCACCGCTCCAGTGATAATTGATTGCCGCTCTTGGCATTATTTGACATGGCAAGTGATTGGCTTACATGTGGTCTTAGGCAATACCCATTGGTCTTCATGACCAATGAGAAACTGTTACCTTGGCGCAGCCACTCTCATAATGGAATAAAATACGTCACATTAAACGTCGCCTTATATGAGTAACAGAAAAGCTTACACATTTGCATTGCCAAGTTTCACAAAGCACAATAAGCATAGCTGGGTATTTTAAAAAAAAAAGCAAATGAATACTAATAAAGGTGACCGCTGACTCGAAAATGATCCAATTAGCTAGTTGCGTATCACGTCAAACAATTCCCAAAAATGATAAACGCTTCTCATAAGCAGAGCTGCTTATGAGAAGCGTTAATTTATTAGCTTTTCTTTTATTTATTAGCTAGTATAGCTAATTTATAAGCTTAGCTCTAAGCTAATCTCGAAGATTCAATCATTTCCTTATAAAAAGTTTTACAGCTACAACATATTTACGAAATCTTGTAAGACTGGTGGATTCTTTTCTAAGCAATGACAATGATGGCAAGAGCAGTGACATATCTAGATCGGTATCAACTCTAAGCGGCGCGGTATGCCACCGTATTACGTAATTGGGCGCTTTTTCCTGTGCTCGACTTTTTACACCGGTTCTATTCCATTGTCTTTTGCTTCAAAGAATTGTAAGTACATTCTCCAGCAAGCACTTTATGTGAATAAGAAAGCTATGAGAAGTGTACAGGGTGTTTCATAAAGAATGTCAATATTAAATTCGCCATATTAACCATATAAAACAATATATTTGCGTAATTTACAGATTCACATACACCAGAAGACTTGGACATTTGATTTTTGTCTGTTCACTTTTCTCTATCTAGACAAACGGTTCCACGACAGCCCAGTGAAGATCGACGCACTCTCGGTCCCGTCCAAGAATATGGCGCACGGCCCGGAGCACTTCTTCGCAGTCCATGGGGAGTTAACGAAGTCTTGCTCTAAGTCTGAAGTGAACTCTAAAGTGAAGGGTTAACTCTAAAGTGAAGCCGAAACTTTCTCATTAATTTTGAGATGTTCTTAAGGCTTCCGAGCTGTATCACCATCCACGCCTTCTGCTCTTTCGAAAATGGCGTATTAACCCTCGCCGGACCTATTGGTTTTCTACATACGCGCCGGCCGAGGGGGGGGGGGGCGGGTACGACCCCCCCCTCGCCGTTTCGCCCCTGGTGGAGCTAGCGCGTCGCGGAAAAAACGAGCGTGTGCGCCGTTACGAGACGCAGAGATTGGTACCCGATTTTAAGGTCCTAGGTCAACCGGTGACCTCTGAGGTCAGGTCAAGTGCCCCAAGGTACGGTTCAGTTTTTGGTAAATAACTTCGCAAAAAACGGCCGCAGAGCGCCGATTTTGGCAGCATCGTGTTCGTCTCGCTCAGGCGCGTCGAATGATATACTTTTTGTCCGGGTCAGGTCAACTTGGGGTGTTGACCTCAGGTCAAGGTCAAGTCAGCACCCCCAGGTCACGAAGTTGGTCGAAAGGGGTCATGTCGCATATCATTCGATTCGGCAGGTCTTCCTGCGTCCATTGGTGGCTTTCCCGACTCGCTAGCTCAATTTGATCCAGAGTTATTGACGAAAAACTAATATGACCTTGATGACGTCATAAATGACGTCACGCAAGGTCAACATTGCAAAAGTGACGCATCTAACCTTGCAAGGAGTGCATCAAATCACGATTCTGTGTGCTTGAGATAGTTGGAGATCGTTCCCGGCGCCAGAATAGCAGTTTTCATTTTTCCCCATTGACTCATAATGGTGAGGTCACGAAAATGACCTGACCTCATATGACCTTTAGGAAAAATCCGAGATATACAAGTTGTGAGACTCATAATGGATACTAGATCCTGCAAGTTTCATTTCCCTGTGACATCTCCTCTGGCAGTGAGGGCGTTGCGAAGTTGCGACATCTGAAGACCGTGCAGAGGTTCACTTATGACGTCATAGGTCAGTGACCTGACCTGACCCAAAAATGCGGTTGGTGTCAAAAGATGCGGCTTGGATCAAAGGTCAGGTATGCCAAGTTTCAGCTCTCTATCGCCAGCGTGCTCGGAGCTATCGCGAAAAAACCCTATGGGGGGCGGCACCCGCCCCCCCCCCCCCCCCTCGGCCGGCGAGGGTTAATCATTTGAGAACGGCGAACCGTGAGGTGAACCCGACATATCCCGTTCTGAAAAAGGAATGACAACAACTTTGGCATTGAATGCTATTTATATAAAATGTCCATCAATTTCCAACAATGCTTGAAAGTTTGCACGTGCTAGACACATTTTTTTCTTTTTGAACTCCCCAGTTTAAAATTGACATTCATTATGAAACACCCTGTAGATAGAAGGAATCGGAATCCGATGTGCTACGCATGCATTCTACCAAAAACTATCCGGAGAGCAGTTTATTTTAACAATTCCTTGTTATTCTTGAGGGTCTCTCACACTTGAGCAGTGATAATTGATGTTCAGAGGAAGTGGGTGACTCAAATGCATATCTCTCTGGGTGATCAGCAGCATCGATCGCCTACAGCATGGTTATATGTGCCAATGTAACACTGCTCTCCGAACTCATTTTACGACCCTCGAAAATACACTGCAGCGTCACGACCTGTCAAAAGGTAAATCCTTTCCACAATGGTAACTTGGTATCGACACCAGCAACCTTCCAATTATCTCCGTGGTTTCGTTCTCTCACACAAAACATTTTGCAAAACCCCGCTCACGGCCTTGACCTCAAAACGGTTTTGCACAGCTCCGCTCGTCTCTCGGTTGGCCATCGCCATCGCTTCTCACACTAGCGGAACTGGCGTGGCCCGAACCGACGCGAACGACAAACTGACGCGGCCTTGGTATCAGACTCACCCCTCTCCCCTGTCTAGCCTGTGGTCCGCGGACGAACGCGGCCCGATGCCGGCGCCCCTTCTCACCACTGCACCGCTGCTATAACCCTTGACCCCGCCGTGAGCCAGTGAGAAACTGGCGGCGCCGGCCGACCGGGCGCGGATCAACTCGGCCCGAGGTCAGAGGTCAACATGGAGGCGGCCCGCCGCTCTTAGCCCGCACACAAGGTAGCGAATTATGAGCGCCGGCATCTCGGGGCTATTCATGACTGAGAGTGTTGGAGTATTATCCACTGCCCGCAACCAGGTCAGGTGTGGGAAGCGATCGCAAGGCCTTCTACAAGAAGCAGCTCGGGCAAGCGGACATCGGGCCTGACGACGTTAGTGTTACCTTGCTGACCCGTGAGTGGATGCTGCAGCCCCGCCCCAGTGGCGGCATGCGACCAGGTAGTAAATTCACCTGCTCTAACCAGCGCCGTCGTAAATTTACGACCACCTGCTCTGCAGGCCTACATTGTAGGACATGCACATAAATATGTTTGACAACCACACCCGCTGGGTATGGCCTATTCGTCAGCCGGCCGCAAACGATCCTGTTCATGTGGTTTCTATTACCTTACTCGGTGGTTTGATGCAGATCAAGTGCTGCCCCCGGCAAAATTGAAAATTGGCATTAACTGCTCACGAGTCCTAGCTAAAACACTTCCATCGTTCACTAACAGCTGTTCAGAAATTTACCGGATCACCGGGCCACAGTCAGATGGGGTCAGACCGACCTTTAGCATAGCTGGCTGACTCATAATGGTGCTATACTGCAGAAAGGATCGCGCCGGCCGGACCTGTCGTATCTCACGCGCTCTCGCCGCCGCGAAAATTACGGCACATACGAAAGCACGACGTCGCCATTCGGATACCGTTGTAGCCATGAATTGAATCTCTGTATGGATGGCCTGTTCGACCCCGATTCACATCAGCATCGGCCTTGATCTCATCACATCGAGGGATTCTATCGTGTGTCCATGTTATGCATCGCGGCGGCAATCTACGGAGAATCACCAGCCCTTTGTGTCGTGTTCACTGAACACATCCTTCAGGTGGATGATTAAATCAAGGACCGATGTTATGCATCTACAAAACTAAACTCACGAGTTGGTGTTGGTTTCATGTCCGAAGATGTTCCGTGAGTTTGGATTTGGCCTTCACTTCCGAAGTTAATATGACGTGATTTTGGGATTTTCCTCGCAGTAAGCGCAAAGTCATCTTCGTGACGAATGTGTCTTGCAGTGAGATGAAACATACCAGCACTGTTTACATATTGTCACAGGCAACCGGTAAACATCCTTCTTTATACGAACTGAGGTCCGAGATGAATCGTTATAGAAGCAAACGTTTGACTCCAGTATAAACAGATGACGATGGACGCAAATTATTTCCCTCCCCTCCCAGAATCATTATATAATCCAAATGAGCGCTTATGAGTCATCTAGAGAGGCGAGGGCAGGAAAGGGAAGTGGATTTAAAATCCTTGCCCATCGTGTTGTTCACTTTTGCAGATCTGGAGAAGAAGATCCTGCCTTTTCGTTGTTCTAAGCGGCCATAAGAAGATTATAGCACGAAATAAAGAAAGTATGCACACAAGCCAGTCCATCCAGTTGTTTGCACGCTTATTTTCACCACTTTCTGATAATGATAATCTTGCAGAATAACTGCACTTTTGTATTCCGCGAGAAATTATGTTGTCTGTTGATCATTTCCCAGCGCCATGCACACAGGCATAGGTAACATCTGCACGACAAGATTATTGCATGATCAACAACAGCAACTCATGCTGTTAGCATATTACAAATAACATCTCGATTCACGATGCCATTTTGCACTTATGTCATTGACTATCATAAGATTTCCTGACCATTATTCATACCCATAAAACTAGAACTAATGAGGTTACGTACAAACGTGTAGCTTGAGTGCCTTTAATACTAAATGCGCTATAACCGATTACAATTTCCCATTCCGCACCACAATTCTATATAAATTCCTACAATATTACACTGCCCCCAGGTCAGCCATGGAACTAATTCGCTATCATTTATATCACCTAATTGATAGCACGCCCACCTAAGCGCAGAACTATCGATAACGGGACGTCAGCTCAGCTCTCATAAAAAGATAGATGAAGTGTTACCTGAGGTCAGAAACTGTCGTAACTTTCACGAGAGGGTACGACATCGGCAGACATACATACTGACCTACTGAAAGCTGCTCCATCGACACATTTCAACCGTGATCGAGTGGCAAGGTATACTGGACATTTGAGGTGACGTGAGGCGCATCCAAAAGCAGTCGTCGTCGGCCAAACGTGAAGAGAGAAGAGACTGTCACGGCCGATCTGAGGGTGGTATTCCACATGGCTGCTGCCGAGTCGCTGTTTCGGTAGGTGTATCGGGGGTTAGATCGACCAGAAACAATTCGAAAGACCGACCAGGACAAGGACTACATACGAATGTGATCCTGGGGCGTTTTGAGACAACCTAGACGTAAACGCGAGCGGCATATGTGGAGAGGAAATCCGTAGAGGATGACCTTGGATTTAGGCAAGACCTTGGATTTAGGCTGTTGCTTTTACGATTTGCAAATACATACATAATGCCCCTTTGTGTTCGGTATACACAGGAGAATCATAACACTTTCCCTACAGTCTGTTAATCGATGCTTTAGTGTTTTACATGCTGGGATCTTAGAAAGCATGGTTTTATTGCATTTGCAATAACACAGTTGCATGCAAATGATGGTGTGCTAAATGTAAAATGAGAGTACGGTCCGGAGCATTTAATTGCATCTAGTATCCCTGAGCCAGCGTTAAAACTGGAGCGGAGAACAATGTCGTTTTTCTTTTGTAGTGGCGAGCGGCGGCGGACCGTGCGTGTCACTGTTGTGGACGACATTTCACCACCACCGGTGAGAGGTGACGCGGAGGGAATGGGAGCTGTTACGTCACCGGGACGGGTCGACCAGGCTCCGGTCCTGTATCACCTGCCGAGCTCGATCGGGGCTCGGGAGGGACCCGCCCCACCGCCCGACCCGGCGGCCTCCCCTCCCCACACGCCCACCCACCCACCTCCCACCGTACTGCCCCTCCCGCCCGCCGTCCTTCGCCCGCCCCGCCCGCTTTGCCCGTCTCGCGGCCGGCGAGCCTAAAACGGAATCGGATGTCTCAAATGAGATGAAGCGCACCTGGGGGTGGGTCTCGTTTCCCGCCCTCGCTGAGCGACACTATTTGCCAAATCACGGCCGACAAAACCTAGCGAAAACAACGTCCGTCCGCGTGTTATCATAATCATCGAAACACCATTAACTATGAGGCGCTTCTGTTAATACATGAGTGATGGTGCCAAATCGATTTGGAGGTGATCTTTCTTCTGAGAAACTAGTTCATGACTGTGCGCCTGTGGAGACCGACGGGGGCGCCCCACGGGGCCGTCAGTTTCTGTTGACGTCAGACGCGCACGGGCCGACTTTCACGGTATTCCTGTGCGTACCGTGATCGCTCACGGTGTCCTGAAATGTTTTGGGAGTTGAGTCTTGCCTGATATTCTTTGGAACCTGCCCATGGTGTTTTACTACGTGCCTTGAGCGGTCACGCTGACAATTTTATGTGATCAGTCAGTCACTGTGTCCTGACTTGAGACTGCGGACAACTATTATTGGACAGTGTCATAGACCTCTGTATACAGAGGTCTATGACAGTGTGTTTGAGATTTTCACTGCAATTGGACAATAAGATAAGTGCCCAGGCAAATGATTTGCCGAGTTTTATAAAATGTTCTAAAAACCCAACAGAAAATCCCGTAGGGTGTTGAAACCGAAATAGTCTCGAGTCATGTTCAACATATCGTTAGGCGGCACGGGCGGACATCGATAGCAGCGCCTCTATCGGTCACTCGGAAAAGCTGGGCTGTAGGCGACGAAATACCGGCTGAGTTGTCACACGTTGAATAGGTTTATAGCCATCCGTCTTGTGAAAAAGTTGAACTTTTGCCTTTAATAGGTATTTCTACAGGCAATTTTAGAAGTGTCTTCACATGGATTACAAAACCGTTTAGATTATTGTATTCACTTCAAGCCTTTCCTATTGTTCTTGATGATGCGGGAACTATTTATAATTAGTGTTTCTAGCTTAGTAAAAGAACATACTGTGCAAACGATGAAAAAAAGCATAAATGGAAGATTTTAAATGCAATTTTCTCTAACAATTAATGGTAAATTCTGTACATATCAAAGAAAAGGTGCATGCTGGCTGATAATTTAAAGTTCTTGGGGCCAGTTGTTTTCTTCTTTTCTTACGTCGCCCCAATGGCCGCGAATACACTTGTGATAACGCCTATCGTAATGTATTCAGTAGCAATGTTACACTATAAGAGTGCTGACCCATTTCATGTAATTCATCACCCTAATTGCCTCGCTGTGCGAGATGAATCTTTTAATTATGCAAATACGCACCTTCCGCAAAAAAAAAATCGACGAAGTAATCAACATCATGGGAACTCCATGGGACCTGTACGCGCGAGGTAACCAATGTTCCCGTGCACAGAGGGCTTATGCTGGCTGGTTGAGAGCCATTTCAGCGGCGGAGTGGAGCCAAACCGGTCTTCTGACATCCGGTCCTTCGAGCCAAGTGTGCTGGGTGGTAGATGGGGGCCGTAAAGAGCCTTTCACCCTTTCAGAGGAAGGTTGTACATACCACTTGTGCCACAGACGTGATGTTCAGATCTGGCAACTCTTTTTCCCAGGGAAAGGAATTGTAATACGATTACATTTTTAAGACAGGAATAATAACGATGTTAGTTTTGACAAAGACCAAAGGTAAGCACGCTCTGATGAGATGTTGCACATTTATTCTGACCGTAGCAAGGAACATTGGTTGAACAATATGCAATGTGATTGTGCCTGTCCAGTCTAACAATAGGTATGCAGATGCATTCAAACGAATAACAAGTGAGGACGGACATTTCATTCTATAAAACAAGGGAGCTTAAAAATACATGCAGCAGAGTTTGGTGTTACTATAAATGTCATACGCTACTCCCTAATGTTCCTGTTGCAACGCAATCGCCTCCATAATGCCACTAAATTCCTCCCTCGCAGCCCTATCAGCGCGGCGCCAAACTGTCGATTCCAGCGCGGAAACCGAACGTCGACCTGCAGTGCACTCTCACTTTCTGCACTTTACATACGGATATTACGCAACTCTGTGCATCGCGCGGGGTGGGGAGATGCCACCCCATCGCACCCCACTGCCGGAGACTGCGGGCCAGGTCAAGGGGCGTGGGAGGGGTGCCGTATTGCCTCATTGAGACACTGAGACACCGGGGGGAGTCATCGGCGGCAGGTGTCTCAAACCTGACCCGTCCATACCATTGAGTTGGCGAGGTCGTCCGGAGCGTGGTATTACAACCAGGAAGTGAGAATATTCAGCAGGAAGCGGCGCACAGGTGATGTAGATTGGAGTGAGAAGCCTGGAGTGCGGCTGCGTTTACCATCCGGGGCATGTAGTGTAATTATATAGTGTGATGAGGCAGTTAGCAGCGGTGCTTTCACTTTCATCGCACCGCGTTATACTATGACTAATGCACTGACAAAGATGTGGTAGGTAATCGCTGGCAGAAAGCTGAGGAGAGCTATTTATCATGGGGAGTACGTGCTGATAATACATCCACATTCAACACCTTTGCGATGAATGCTAAGACATGGACTTATTCAGCAATAAATTACGGGATATATGATGAATGAAACCTCAGTATTTACGTCTTCTTACATATATCTCCAACGACAGGACACGTTGAATAAGTATTTCAGATCAACTGCAAAAATTCAAATGCCAGAAACGTTACAAAAAAATGCACGTATAGCTATGCGTTGAAGAGCAACGTGTGTTGTTGGAAGCATGTCCTGTATGACTGGTTTTTACTTATGAAGTTTGCATTTGATTGAAATCATAAGCACATGCAAATGACACGGCAGCGAATGTTTCATTGCATAAATTTCAACCTAAATTGTATGTAGGTACATACAATACGTTCTAGATAAGCATCTGTGGTATGTATATATTATCAAACTTCTTCGATGGTCAAACCATGAATTATCTAGTTGTATGTCCATTCAGCTGAGGACTCATAGATTTATCACTGATCAATGGAATGCTCTAAAAAAATCGTTCTTAAGCACCATCCTTGGCTTGTCTTTAAACTGATGAACATTCTAATACTGTGCTACAAATGCGATATTTTAGGCAATGACGGTTTCAGAAATCATAAGAAATCCTTCATCCAGCATTTAAGCACGCCTTGTTACATAATACCCATGAGTTATAGGCTTACATAATATACACATGCACATACATTTCATACTTGATTCAATGAACAAGCATAATTTGGAAAGTACTTGTCAAAATAACCATGCAAATTAATTTTCTTAATTTGTTTGAAATCACGGTCCAAACATAAAAAAACACGTTAAAATTGGTGGCGAGCAACCGCAACGCTAAGACTCCTAAATCGCCATAAAAAGGTCGGATCAGTCGGATCCAAGCAGCCTCCGGTCAACTTTCCTCGTAAAAACCGACCCGTAAAGTTAGTCACGGCTCATATCCCCTCCACCTCTCCGTTCGGGGAGAGAGCACCTCACCTGTGGCCGCTCCTCTCCTCCCTCTCTCCTCTGTCCTGTATCCGTCGCGTCGGTCTGCCGTTCTCTCCGCTCGTGTGGTCGACGTCCCACCCCTCACACCGCCCGACCGGCACTGGCGCAGACGAGAGCAGGGCATCCGCCGTCGCTCCCGGACCCGGTCCCAGTCGCGGCGGCCGCTCGCAGCTGCGACCCAGGCCGCCGCGCCGCGCAGAGCGGGCACTGCTGGCCCGCAGGTGTTGCGTAAAGCCCGGCGTGTGCCGACCACCCCATATTGGTCTGCACATTTGTGTGGACGCGACATACCAGTCTGCAGGGACAGTGCGTATATGGGGGTGGTAAGGCACATCAGAGACGGATATCACCAAGTGCTGAGGTCCGGTTTGCGTTATGTAACGATTCGTATACAACGTATATATATCATGTTGAAAAAATATGGCATGATGTAATGCTAGACTTCGGCACTTTCATCTAATATTGTTTCAAAAAAGAGGTATGCGGGTCTGTTTTTTAAGCCTGTCCCGCTCTGCTCCCGTGACATATAGCCATATGGTTTCCCACAGGTCACATCCAAGACTTTTCACAAAAGGCTACAAGACCGGCTACTGCGTGACAGCAGCGCCAACAACAATAGTACGAAAAACATCTAAAAATAGCGCCAGTTGCACAAGTCAACGCTGTTCATGGTTCATGACTGATGTGGGCATGCAACGTCAGTACCTACTCGTATTCAAGCAAACCTTTGGCTGGAGTGTTTGTCTTTGGAACAATTAGTGTAATTAATTTGCTCATGAGCTTCTGAGCTAAAATTACAATTCTCTGTTCTCCACTAGATTTCCTAATGTATTTCGTGTCACCTATTCAGTCCACATTGTAAAGGAAAAAGCCATTTGACTTGGAAGGATAAATGTTGCACAATTTGAGATTCCTGCAATCAATTTATTTTGATTGCAGGAAATTCCATGTGATGTGTCGCCTAGCATTTGTGCTGCATTTCTTTGTAATCACTAAGCAATTATCAATTGTTATTAGCAGAGCTTTAGGTCACAGAACGTCTGTAATGTATCTGATACATTTAAACACGCAGCATTTAGCAAACATCGTACAAGTTTGTTTTCTTTTACAAATTTGGTCTCCCCCGCAGCCTTGACTTGCCTTGCCGGAGTGGGCCAGAAAACAAGTAGGGCAATAAAGCACGGCAGTGTGCAGGTATGTCTCTGTCTCATTTATGCAGGTATGCCGTTGGATAAACGGGGTCCGGGGCGGGGCCACACCCACGTCAGACCAGGTGGAGTTGTTTGTGGAGGGCCTGCTCTGTTGTGCTGCAGTTGGGTAGGTAGATACACTATCTACGAGACTCGGGCTTAAATCTGGATGAACAGGATCGGCTGGCGAATAAACGACACCAAAACACTCATTTGCCCTTCGAATAATAAGCATTAGGCTAGCGTTTATGTACAGTATTACTATTCATATTAGTAAATCATTATTTTATGACAGAGGGATACATTGTTAAAAAGCCAACGTGTCACCAGACACCAATAATCGATTCCGTTTTAACTTTATTTTAGTGCAGTCCAAATATTGCAAGGTGTACAAGGAAAGATCGGTGAGCAAAAGGAGTATCAATTGGTGGAAGTGGTTCAAGGTTCATTGGATCTCACGCTCAGCGATGTGCAAAATAATTAATTGAATAGTCCAACATTCTCAGTGCACCCAGACCCAGCTCAGTACTGCTGTGCCCTGATATTTGAATGCAAATATCCTCAAACAGGAAGACTCGCTCCTCATCCCGCTCTCCCTTTCTGCACGGCCGATGATATCACATGCTTCCCACTCTTCCTCTCGATACAAACCTCGATCGGCGGCGCCCCGGCAGAGGCGGCTCGAGGTCACGAGGAGCGGCCCATGACGACCCCGGCGGAGGCTGTGCCGCCCCTGAGAACCGTGTCAGATCAGTCGTGTCGGTACCGACCCGGTGCACGAACCGCAGCCCACACGCGGCATCGGCGGCACGCGAGCGCCACAACGTCTTCATTTGTATGACACTGACACAGTCAGAGGTGGTGCCGGAGATATACGGGATCCCATTCTAATTAGGGTTAAGTGAACGAAATGTTTGGAGAAGTCAGGCGATTGAATAGTGGGAAGAAAAGAAGCTGTTCACCTGCAACCTATAGATTGGGAGACATAGCAATCAGAAGAGATGAATTGAATCGGATTTATTTGTATTTACAGAGCGTGCAATGGTATCATCAATTCATTTTATCTTCTATATGTATAGTTGAGGATGCGTGTATATATATATTATGGCGATTAATATCAAGTATGTATGGAGGTTCGTAACGATATAAAAGTGTTCATTATTTTATAAGAGGAAAAACAAGAGAATGTCAAACGGTTTTCGGCTTACGCCATTTTTAACGAGGCATATCCCTCTTGATATGTATGACTATATCTTATGCCTGTTACGGGTCATATGCTAACTTGGGCAGTATGCAAACTGCCCGGGCAGTATGCAAACTACCCAACAGCCCGGGCAGTATGCACACCGCCCGGGTAGTATGCATACTACCCGACCCCTTGGGCAGTATGCATACCGCCCAAAAGCTTGGGCAGTTTGCATACTGCCCGCCTCTCGTCTTGAAGTTGTGTATTTCATGTCCATTTTAAAAATAAAAATGGATCTCTGAGTAAAATAGCTTAATTACGAAGTCTGTTTTGCCGTCAAGCGTGTTTTATCGATTGCAGGATGGAATAAGAATTAGAATATACAGACTGAAATTTTTTCCCAGAATTTCATTGTTTATTAGCCAGCGACCAACAAGTCATTTTCATAAATGACGACTGATCTATAGTATCATCACTCGATGGCTTTGGTTTGGCATCTGGACCTGTAGAGGGCGTAAGTACAGTTTCAATTATAGCTAATGCTGCATGAAACCATTTGCATGCAAGGCGTAACAAGTTCTTATGGTCAGGTAACTGCAGGACAGATTAAGTGACCTTACCTCAGAAAAGGTTAGAACTTGTTCGCCATAGCTACCCCGACTGAACGATCGCTTTGAAACTTTCAGCGATCAATAGCAGTAAAAGCATGTATAAAATACATGCATTGGAACTTTGATGTCCAACCGATGACCTAAGGTCAGGCCAATTTTGCAGTCTCTTAGAAGTTGACAGGAGAAAGTTGAAAGACGCCTTTTTGGATAAAAGTCCTTCTAAACGCTCTCAAATATCGGGTTCCATGCAGGGTTGTATACGACTCAATCAATAGCAATCAATTCAATCAGGACAAATTTGGGAAACCAATCAAATCAATCAAGTCAGAGCAGTTTTCGGGAATTGATTCAATCGACTCAAACGCGACAATGAAAGGAATCAATCAACTCAATCAAACGACTCAAACCAAGACATACATTAGGTTTTTTGCCCCACCAACTTGGAAAAGCGTCCATAGCAGTCTGGTGTACCTACCTACCTACCTACCTACAGAAGAAACATAAAATATTGTCATTTAAAATTATAAATTGCCATGCCATTCAAAGATTCTATGTAATAAGGAAGGATACCTAGTGATGGACAGGCGGATCATGATATTGAGGTTCAATGGGTAGAATTGGAGCAGAAGTTTCATTTGATGGGTGCAAAATAACCCAGTAGTTGACTCGCCCCTTAACCCAAATCACCACCTTTCACCTAAAAGTTGTCAATTTAATTTTGGCCATATTCCAGCTGAGTCATCAGGCCATCTACCCCATGTAAAGCCCCTGTCTGTCTCTTATGTGAGTTATGCGGAGCTCTTCTGAAATGAACCCTAAACATAATGAACCTAGCTAGGTTTCATGCCACACTGACACCATACGAAAGTGTTGAAAATGTGCTACAAATTTGACAACTTCATTAGGTATGCTTTATGAAGACAGCAGGAAAGCAGGTAGGTACCTACGTACCTGCCTAGATGTGTCACTGGCTACCAACAGTACTAACGAAGGTAGATAGGTTATATGTGAAGAATTCAAAACATTTTATTGCAATACAATTTGAAACTGTTAGGACTGGGGGATAGGGATGAGGATTAAAAATATATTTAAAAGGAAATGGAGAGGACAAGGACTCTGGAACCACAGGATAAGTTAAGGAGAAAGGAAGAAGGAACAAGGAAAATTAAGCGAAAAAGGCACGGTGCGACTGCGAAAAAACAAAGAAAACGTTTTGCCAACAAGTATGCTAAGCTTTTATAAATGCTTATTCTACGTCTTTTGATTTTTTGGTAAGATGACGTCATTGATAATCATGAAGTATGGTAGATTATCATAAAATAAATCGGTTGTACAACACCAATTTCGTTTTAATTATTATTTCATTTGAAATAAAACCACTTTATAATATTCGGTAAAATATTTTAAGGAAAATGAAATATATTAAATATGTTATGCTTAGGCTCTCAGGAGAAAAGGATCAACAGACGTTCTGCTGCAAATTAAACAATGCAGCAAATTTAGCGAGACGAAAACGGCGCTTTTGTTTCAGTTATTTTTGTAGGGGTTTCAGATAGAGTTCAGTGGGTTGTTTCTGAGGAGATGTGGAGATGTGAATTATTAATTAATCACACTTTATTAGTATATAGGGCCTTGCACTTTATCATCTCGATAAAGAAAAACGTTTCCTGCTGAGTGCAGAAAGGTAGGTAGGTGCATCGCCAGGTTCTATCACCAGGATTGGAGCAGTTATTGCAGTTGAAAGTCAAAGTTGGCTGTTCATGTTTAGACCCTGTTCTTTATTTGGCCATCTACCCCATAATGCAGTTGTGATGACAAGCAGTTTTCAATGTAGTTTTGTGATCTTTGATGTCATCAATTGGTGTCATTATTTTTCGTCAACTAAAACTTATTTGAACTTTCCGTTCAATCGACTCAATGATACGAGTCACTCTAATTTTCGGGAATCAAATCAGTCAACCAGTCGCTAAAGTCAAACGAGTCAGTCAACCAGTCATCTCGAAAAGTCAATCGACTCAATCCAATCAACTCAAAATACGCGTTGAATCAAATCAATCAATTCAATCGACTTGATTGGTATACAACCCTGGTTCCATGTAAACACAACACACTGAATCGGCAAATTGCTTTTGTAGTGACCCCTCTTTATGACCATGAGGCCATGTCAGGTCATAACAGATCTGCAGTAGTTTTTTACGATTACCTACTTTTTATGGAGACGTATTCGAGCAATGGAAATAACCTTAGATGTGTTTAAGTCGACGATAAGGATCGTCTGATAACCAACATGACCTTTTCATGTCAGGTCATGACCTTGACCTTAGGTCAAATTTTAAAGTGGTCTTAAAAGCCAAATTATAGTTAACTCCACACGTCTCGACGAGAGGAACACGATGCCGGCAAACGCAATGTCGTGCCTATCTAAGGTAAACTAATTTTGCCGTAAAATATATAAATCGTCAAAACAGCTATTTTAGGCGTTGTTGCCCTCTGGAGGCTACACTGTTGAGCTTAGGTCAACTTTGAGGGCTTATTCCAGAAAGCGTTAGTAGAGCTACTGAATGCGCATCTTTGCGGCGCTTTAGCTCTATTAGTTTCCGAGCTTGTGGGCCGATTTGTAAAAAAGTTAAAAAGGTGAAAATTGACCTTTGATGACCTCTGGTGACCTGATCTTTGGTCTGACCTAAAACATGACAGGAGTTTTTTCCATGAATTTTTATGTTATTTTGAATGCCGCTTACGGCATCTTACATGCAGCTTACTCCTGTGCCGCTAAGTGGCACAGGAGTCGAGTTATGGGTGTTCAATCCCCCTCCCAAAAAACCGGCACGGCTGGTGCCGAGCGCGGCCCCGCGCGGGTTAAAGTGTCTGCCATTGACATTGTATGCGAGCTATGGCATTAACTAGCCTCACGAGCCACGGTCAGCATACTGCCCGAGTAAACATCCTGCCCGTGAGATGAAAGGTGGGTAGTATGCATACTACCCGGGCAGTATGCAAACTACCCGGGCGGTATGCATACTGCCCAAGCGGTCGGGTAGTATGCATACTACCCGGGCGGTATGCATACTGCCCGGGCTGTTGGGTAGTTTGCATACTGCCCGGGTAGTTTGCATACTACCCGAGTTAGCATATGGCCCGTAACATGCCTATCATTTCTAATGACAAATAAAAGGCATAGGTAGTGCGCATGCGCCTGCCTAGTACGCACATGAATTTGAATCCATAAACTATTCAAAAGTCCAAATTATAGAACAACTTGCTGGTGAGATGAAACACGTTGTTGATACGGTTTGACAGTTTTATGAGTATGTGTATTGTGTATTCATCTCAACACGAAAAATTGTGTCTCACGTAACATTATATTTCAAGTGAAAATAGGGGAGAGCGGGGCCAGTTGAAACACGGGGTCAGATGAAACATGGCTTTAGCCTTTATTTTCAACAGTATGCAACATATGGCGTTGCCGACACCACTGCGCATCCGCGCTCGACCACTTCCTTTGTCAACGGCGTTTGGGCGGCAAACGGACGGTAATTTTGATTTGACACTTGTTTTTGTGTTTTTGAGGGACGTTTGGGAGAAATCGTTCTTATGAATATTTTGTGATATATCATATACCTTTGTTTGCTGAAAGAAGAACTCCTGGCTCCGGAATAACACCTTATTTGGCCCTTCATTCAGCATGATGCCGTCCCTCCAGCTCGTTTGACATGTGCTTTACGGCGCGTGCGAGATGGCGGGAGCGGATGGGGTCAATTGAAACGCTTCTCTGAGGGTCAGTTGAAACAGGGCCACAGGCCGTTTCAATGGACCCCGGCGACCTTTGCAATGGTTATTGTTCAGGGGCTGTAAACATTAAAGGAAATAGTCCACCTTTGAAATGAGCTTTTAAACTGAAATAGTAGTTTAATAGAGCTCAATTTTTTACCCCTTTTTCTCCAGCCTTTTGCTTGAAAGCACACTATAGCCTTAGATATTTCTCATTTTTCTCATCCGCCAATTTTACCATAGTCTATATACTTTATCTCACCTATTATGAGGAACTTTGCACTTTTAGCTTTCCAACGACCTATTGAATGTAGCATTTGGAAAGTAAACCGGACAAAATATCTCCTTAAGAAAGTGGCCTTAAAGAGGAAAACATCCCATTGTTAACCCGCGCCCCACTGGGGGGGGGGCTATTTATAGCCCCCCCTCCCGTTTTTCTGCAATAACTTCCAAACCGCTTGACGAATCGACGCCAAACTTTCAGTACCTTCGGCTGCATCAATTTGACACCTTGTGTCAAAATTTGAACTTCGTAGCTACTATGGGTCGGCCGGAAATGACGTCAGAGTGACGTCATGTTCGTCTGATTTCGACGCAAAACATTGAACCACGGCAATCGCTCCCAAGAGCTCAGTTTTTAAGCTAGATCCAATTTCTTTGCATGAAAGAACTCAGAATTGACCGCGCTATCAAACTGCTATCACGGATTTTCAAAATTTTGAAAATTTCGAAAATTTTATATAATAATATTCAAAATTTATATTTTTATATTTTTTTCAAAAAGTTTTGGACTTTTCGAAAAAACCGGAATATATGCGACAGAACGCATGATTATGACTAACTCTAGCAAGTTTTAGCTAAATATCTTCAAAAATGGCCAAGTTATACGCATTATTGCAAAAAATTCACAATTATTAATTTTTCAAATCAATTTTTCAGTACGTATTTGGCATCGTACACCAATATAAATGGCACCATCGTGTTCCTGAGCTCAAACTGCATCCAATAGACACCTTTTTTGTTGAAAAATTTCAACTTCAAAATTTGACCTTTTTTGACCTGAAAGTGACCTGACCTAAGCTAATTTCGACTCAAAATGACCTTGAATGACACAGACGACATCAAATTCGAAATCTATGGCCTAAATGGACCATAAAACATGTGTCACGTGACCGACGCATGATATAATATTTTCGTGACCTGTGATGACCTGACCCTGACCTGAAAATCAAAGTACAAGTTTGGTACCCTCAAGGTATCTAGAGCATCTGTTCACGAGTGTGGAAACCAAAAATGAGCCTGATCTGACTTGTAAGACGGCGGCCAGAGCCCAAAATGTGAACAAGCCAAAGTGCTAATAATTTTTACTTTGACCTGACCTGTGACGTCATCGGTGACCTCGAGGTCAATGAAATTAGGTTTCGCTCGACAGTTTTTCCGGGGCTATCAGACGCCGTTTGAATTTTGACGATCGGCCCAGTAGTTTCGGAGTTAGGAGGGGGGGCTATGAATAGCCCCCCCCCAGTAGGGCGTGTTATACACAGACCCCAGTGGGGCGCGGGTTAAGGATAGGTGCAATTGACCCCATGGGCTGGTTCAATTGACCCTCGCATCGGGGTCATTTGAAACGGGCGTAGAGCTGTTTTATAAGCATGCGTTTGGCAGCAAAATATGTTTGAAACATAATTTTACATATCTAAAAATAAAGCAAAAAGAGCATATTTTGTCATGGCATTGTGCATTTTTCGATATGACAACTAGATCTCGCTGTGCATGTTAATATATAAAAAGTGGTTCAACTGGCCCCGCTCTCCCCTACATCAAGCCCACTAGTGATATTCCATATGGTGTTTGCTTTCGATGAGCTGTTGATAGACAACTGAACGTTTATGGTCCATCGACCTATTTTATGATTGGTGTCTTGGTGACAGGATTTTTGATCGCCTCTAACTCGTTGAACACTATGTTAGTGTTCTCTATACTGAAGGCAGCTATGACGATGTTTATCACCGTGATGAGGAACACGAGTATGACGGTGACGTTGTTGATGATGGCGGCCGCGTTCTGGGTCGAGGAGCCCTCGTTGATGCTTAGGGCCCCCAGGACCATCAGGGCGATGCCCACCGCGATCTGAAAGGATGAACAGCACAGTGGAGGCAGGCGATTTCGTAATTTTTCAGGTATTGATGAACTACTTATAAATGGTTAATGCCACAGATTACTGCAGTGCATTACACTGTATAGGCTGTAGAGTAGTCTATATCTATGCATATTTTCATATTAAAATAGTTTATGAAGATAAACCACCAATACCAGAACTTTGAAATTGAAATTTGAAACAGCAGATTCAGTAGCATAAAATACAACGATGATTTGGGTTAGATTAGAACTAACTATTCGTGCACTTCATGCGTTGCAGATTATTTCACCAAGTGTGAACAGAAAAATACATCATGAAATTTGGCTCTGAGAGTGTACATAGATGAAAAGCCATAACGTGAGCAATGTGCATTGTGCAGAACGTGCGCATTCGAAATATGCATTTTTAACCCGCGCCCCAGTGTCAGTCTGGATTTTCCACGACCTGGTGTGGGGGGGTGTTTGAACACCCCCCCCTTCTAACTCGGCTCCTGGGCCACGTAGCGACACGCGGTAAGCGGCAATCGAAAGAACGTCAAAAATAAGGACGAAAACGCTTCGGTCGTTTTTTGGGTCAGGTCAAAGGTCAGGTCACCAGAGGTCACCAAAGGTAAAATGTTGACTATTTCAACAATTTGGAAACTGCCAACGGCTATCTCGGGAACCGATAGAGCTACAGCGCCGCGGAAAAGTGCATTCGATAGCCCTTTTACAGACCTTTCTGAATAATGCTCTCAGATTTGACCTCAGGTCAACGGTTTAGCCTCCAGAGGGCAAAAACTCCAAAAATAGCCGTTTTTACGAAAATCGGTTTTTCGGCGATAACTTTTGACTCAAAAGAGCCATGACATTACTTTTGCCAGCATCGTGTTTCTCTCGTTGAGACGCGTCAAATGAACTATAAGTTGACCTTGAAAGGTCAACTTGAAAATTTGACCTCAGGTCAAGGTCATGACCTGACCGGAAAAGGTCATGTTGCATATCAGTCGATCCGCAACGTCGAGCCAAACACATCTAAGGCCTTTTCAGCGCTCTAACACGCCTCTATCAGAAGTTATTAGCGAAAAACTGTTAGATTCTGTTCGTGACCTGAGATGACCTCGGGGACATAACGAGGGGTCACAGTTGCCATTTTCCGGTTCAGTGTGTCAATTTTACCTACATCTCGATGTTTGAGAGCGTCTAGAATAGCGTTCGTGCAAAACAGACGCTTTCAATTTTCTCCCATTGACTTATAATGGAGAGGCCGCAAAATTGACCTGACCTTAGGTCACCGATATCGAAATTCCGAAATATTTTTATAGATACTGTTATCCTCATCAATCGCTGAAAGTTTCAAAGTGATCGGTCACTCGGTGTAGCTATGGCAGACATTGAAACTTTTTATGAGGTGAGGTCACTTCAAGTGTCCTGGTGACCTGACCTTGAACGACCTTGGTCTGAAATTTTCACAACATGTGTAGAATTGATGTATGATAAGGTGTACCAAAAACGGCGGCGCTCCGCGCCGCCGTTTTTGAGATATCTGCGAAAAACCGTAAGGGGGGTGTTCAAACACCCCCCCACACTTGGGCGCGGGTTAAAGATGTGCAAGGTGGCAACAACTGCGTCCTAAAATAAACGGTGGGATGAATCACTCACCCAGCTATTATCCACTTGGGTTAATGAGTAGTACCTTATTCTTTAATCTTTTCAGTTTTCACACACACTTGTAGGCGTTTCGATTTGGCTAATTTAGTAACACATAACACAGAATGTGAAAATGTATTGGAGAAAGGGTTAGACAAAAATGCCGACGCAAATAAATTCCCGATCGGACCCATATTCTAGAACGATGGTTCTTAGAAAGCGCGGTGTAAAATCCATATTCAGCATATCCAACAAAAATATAAAGCACAGTCAAAGCCACTCGATCACCTGAATCTGAAGCTGAATCACACACTCGAAAGGTCCAAACTTTTCTTGTTTTTATCTGCTTCACGCTACGGTATTATATCATCAAACTCGGCGGCTGTGGCGGCGGCGGCGGCGACTTGACCCTCCCGCTGCGAGACCGCTGCCGAGGTGTCCCAGGCGAAGCCATTATAGATGGCGTCCACGACGACGGTGCACGAGGCCAGCACCATGATGAGGCTGGCTAGCCCGTTGCGCCAGCGAGCGAGGTTGTAGGAGAGGTCTCCACAGGTCTCCACGATATCCATCACGATGAGGGCGACGTTCGCCAACACCTGGATCGACTGCGGAGAAGGACAGGAACAGGATTACAGTGCACTTTGATTCTTGAGACGTTAGTTAATAGTTAATTGGAAGATAAAGTTGAATATGGCATTGGAGCATCTGTCCTCCTCCTCATTTTCGGTAACAATGGTCCGTGGCCCGTGACATTTAGCCATGTTGAAAGGACACTTTGGTGATAGAAGTTTGAAACGTATCGAATTAAAGGGAATAGTTCACTTTCCCGAAATTAGTTTTTAGCAATGGATTTATGATTTGTTATGCTCAAAATGATCAGCATAGAAAATAAAACCTTTTTATAGAAATATTACTTTATATATTTCAATATAGGAAGAACTATATTCTTTTAAAAAAATTGACGCGGAAGCTTCTTACGCGTTGACCAATCATATTGCGCAGTACAAACCCATTGACTGTAAGCAGCATGCTGATTGGCTGACGATGACGTGGCTACATTCCCCAGCAAGGCACGCATTCCAGATTCCTCTGCAAGGCACTCTTTTCGGAACGAGAAATGGAATATCTTCGTCTGGGGTGATTGTTGGGCCGTAAAAGCTTCTGATTTATGCTAGTCTCAGCTAAAGCTACAAAACCATGCTATTCCAGTTCAAAACCCCATGTTCAAAGTGAACTATTTCCTTTAATCATAATAGGAAGCTGGCATATAATTCGTTCATATAATTTGGCATACAAAAATTTATATGCGATGGAACAAGCATGGCTTAGGTGCCTCTTTGTGCGAATCAAAACGATACCTGTATAGTGGTTCATTATTCACTTTCAATGGTGTCTGTCGTACAAAGTCTGTTATATCTGTTCAGTTTATTTTTACAGCACAAAAAGCAACGCGAGAAGATGATTTAGCGTTGATTCCAAATGCTGCTAACATTAACATAGCATGCATGTCCTTAGCCATTTGTTTATTGCCTGAATTTCAGGTAAAACGCATAGGCAAAACTATTAGAACCTACAGGTCTAGGTATAGGTGCTAGAATGCGAGATATTTTAGCTGTGAGCACCTACGCTCAATGCATATCTAAGATTAGGTACTTTATCGGAAAGTGAAGACATCGAAAGTTGAACATCAATTAGTTTTACTTATAAACCTGAATGTTTTTTGAAAATGTGGTATATGCACATGTTATACATCAAACGTAAAAGCTACGGTCAAATGAACGTTTTACTTGCAGCATTAGCTGATGTTTTTTCTTTCATTGAATGACATGTTTATTTTTTATCTTGAATATTATTTTATTATAACATAATATTTTTCATCCATCCTTATAATCAAGCACTTTAAAGCATAAAATCGCATTTCAATCAACGCCACCTTTTTCAAATACCAATCTAGGTACATATATACAAGCGCCGGCTTGGAAAAGTATGTTTTTTATACCAAGTCCAAATATAATACATGCATTGCTTTTCATGCATTTACACATGTGTGCATTGCTTTACGTTTCCGAAACCTGCATATGGGATGCGTTATTCGCGGTGCCTCTTGTTGGTACACCTGCTTTACAAACAAGTCGTAGAAAGTTCCTAAGGTGAAACAAAACGCTTAGTCACATTTTCCACCGGTGCGAAATGGATGAACACAAGATAAATGTCGAGACGCAGGGATCGAACTTAATGTCCCTAGGGAACTTCTTTGCCAGCCGCTTCTACAGCTATCACTTCTGCATCAATTTCGGTCAGATCAGGCTCGCGCACATCGAACGCCGCGATCAGGACATTGGCCATAGTGGCCAGAAACACGAGGACCAGAGACGTGTAGTTTAGGGCGTTGGCTGATGTGGTATATTCTTCTCGGTCCAGTCGACAGTCGCGCAGCAAAGTCAGGCTGATTGAGAAAATGCCAATCAGCAGCTGCAAAGGACGACGGAGGAATCCGTTAGATGGCGCGCGGAGCAGCCCGACGCAATGGTGATTTACCAATTATGGGATTCTGAGGTATACCATAGTCTTGATACTAAAATCCTCACAACGCTTGTTACGAATTGACCCCATAACTGATCTTGTTACGTAAGTTCAAGGGTTAAGTTTCACCAGGCATCTGGCATTCTGTCGGTGACCTGCCGGCTAAATATTGCATAGTTGGGGTATTGATTTTTCCCTAACAAGGTTTGCCTTACATAATGGGCTTTCAACCGGCGGACGGTTGTCATGCCTATGAAAACGCCCCGTTTAATTTATAACGAGTCATTGCGATCCCTCGCTCCACCTTGCAGCGTTCCTATCAAATAATTGCCTTTTCTGCGTAGTAACGACCAACATTATTATATAAGCGTAAAGCTAACTATCAAATACTTAACAGATTTAAAGCCAGGTGTGAATTCCTTGGTAGGAATTGTGTGGCAGACTGGAAATAACTCTTGCTGCCTACGGCCGACCCGAATGTAGCTTATTGGTTGCGTATATGTATTGTGTAGACAATTGATACTCTGTCAGGGTAAGACGAGGTCAAAAGCTCTTTGCAAGTACAATCAGGCGTTATTCCTAAAATAACTAGGATTTTTGGAGCTTATGGGTGACAGCTTCTAAATTTCGTGTTTTACTGCATTATAACTATTTTATAAAGAGCATCGATTTTGGATTCACATAAAATAATATAAATTAAATTGATAACACTGCAAAAGCATTGTTTCCGTGCTTAGCAAACAACTGTGCACATGGAATGCTTAAAGCAGGCCTGCACCTTGCTTTTACGTTCGCTGACAACCAAAACAGCACGAAGACCATGATGGCATTCATGTCTTGACAATGTGTTTTGTGTATTTAAAAGCAGGACCCAGTGCCTTGTTATTATCGCGCTTTTTATGCGTGCAGTGTCAATCAAAATCGATATTATGGGCATTGATTAGGATATTTATCGGAAATGATAATCGAATCAACGCATACAAATATTGAAAAATACAAATGATATATTAATAGCAATATTTACATTGGTGCAAATTAGAAATATGTATTTTTAGAAGATGCGCAGTCTCATATGTGTTTCAACCTATGAGCATGAATATAATAAATAAAAAGGTTAGAACTGACCCTTAGTAATAATGATAATATCAGATAAATAGATTGAAAAGGTTTATTTTCAATCATTTTCTCTCATATTATGAGCTAAAGTTTATTTTTAACATTTTTATTGATGGGTAGTCGTTTCATTTCATTACAATTTTTTGGTCAATTGTGATTTACAGATCTCATATCGAGGTTGTATTATCGCACAATAAATAAATTGACAAATGTTCTATTTTTTTTAATCAAATAATGATTACTTATCGCTTGCAAATGAGCAAGTGGCATGTGATTATCAAGCCCTTACATTTAAAAGCAGCATTATTTCATGCATTTAGAGTGCGTATACGTTTCAGACGCTCCTGCGATATTCACCTGTAGCGCAATGCTGATGCTGATGAGGGTGACCATCAGCGTGTAGAACTCGTGCTGATCTCCCGCCTGGAGGACATAGCGCAGCTGGGACGCGTTGGCAGTCAGCAGTGCCACGTCCAGCATCCCCTGGGCGATCGTCTTCTTGGTGGCATATCGGTTTGGGTCGACCCTATTCTGTGGAGAGAAAGTGACGAGCCGTCAAATATAGGCTTGCTATATCCCTCCCCGGACCAATCGGCTTTGTATAAAAGGGCAAGGGATATAAAATAGACTTAAAAACTGTGAAGAAAATGTGCAAAAAGGTTAAAAAAACATTTGAGGTATTCGTTGCTACATATGTTAGGTGGGCTGCAGCTGGAAGAGAAAGTGGCCGAGGCACTCTATGCTGCTGTCTATCATAAAACATCATGCGCTTTATGTTGCCCGATATTCGTGCTTGATAATTGATGTATTAGTGACATATCCTGAAATCTGCATTCTTTTGTTATGACTATAGGTATGACAAAAGGATTGATCCTTCCAATTACAATGCCGCTTATATCACAAGCATGCCATTCTCGAAAAAAGCAAGAAGTCCCTGGCCCCCAGCGCCAACCGCTTCCTCCAGGCCAGGCGTAGCGCACTCACTTTGTCCATGTTGAGCGCGCTAGTGACGGCGTCGGCCACACGACTGGCAGCTGACATTGTGACAGTCCCCGGGACTTCCTCCTTCACCTCTGGAGAGTCCGGTGGTGGTGACCTGCTCCTTTGCCTCTGGTGAGCAGAGTGTCCGTGGCCCACGCGCATCGGCGGGAGCCTAGTCGGCGCTGACCCCCTTCCCCCATCCAGGTGGCGCTCCATGGTGTCGACGACTTCACTCATGTTTGCAGGAAGACCTCAGCGCTACCTGAAAACGTCTCTTCAGTCCTCATCGCACTGAATAAGTTACCACACTGGTCGTGTATGACGATGGTGATTACATAATGGGCCAGATACCTACAGAATAAATTAGGACAGCTCAATGGACATGATTTTCAATAGCCGTTTTCACGACGGGCTATCCGGTGAGTGCACCTGATTTGACCAACTGCACCTAATCTCTTTTACAGCAAATATCTTTATCTTATGAATTTATTTCAGTGTTTTAATCGATTATACTCACTCGGCTGATAATGTGACAAAGCAGCTATATAAGCAATTAGTGCAACCCTAGCTGATAGCTACTAAGAGACACACTGAACCTAATTTGACCAAATCTGCACCTAGTCTGCACCAAATGTGCACCAGATGTGTACCAGATGGCCGTCGTGAAAACGGCTAATACAGCCTACACAGAGACACGTAGAGACAGCCAGCCTCATGAACGAGATATGCAGGGCGGGTGGCCTAACTTTCACGCCAGAGCACAGACTTGCACCATGCAGACTTACACACTGCAGCTGCTTCCGACTCGCGGCGCAGTGTTTGGGCGAAATACAAACCACGTTCTACCGGCTCTACTGCCCTCACAGGTCACACTGGAATTCGTATATCGATCGGCAGGCGGCCCTCCGCGGACAGCTGGCGCTTCATCGCCTTTATTATTTATTAGTCATATACCATTCAACTTATAAGCTGTAAGCTAATAGTTAAGAGGTTACGATGAAATGGCGAAGGAGACCTTGGCATGCCTTGTGTCGATACTCGCATGTTTCCATGACGTATTCTCCTTCTAACGTTTAGTGACTATATCGTTCCCCTAAACATAAAACGCTTGCCAAAACTATATGATTTTAATTGGACAGTCATTGCCAAACACAATTATTCTTACCCACGAATTTATTGCATGCAAACGGATGCAAGTGGCACAAAATTCAACAGGTGTGAATGAGACACCACATGGTACAGGAGTGATGTATGATCAAGCACTGTTGCATATATGCTTGCATCTGCGATAGATCAGAACCCTCCGAGTCTCGCTTTATTTGACATCCTTTGAACAAAGCCAGGCGATAGCTCCACCATTTGCCTTTTAAATATTGGCATGTAAGTATCTGCTTAGTGTTTTGCCAACACTTCTGAAACCGCACAACTTCAAACGCACATCCGCATCATTTTCAAAAATACAAAATACAAATGACGCAGTTAAACGCGTTCTTTTCAGTAGCTTGCCGGTTGTATAATTTGTATCAAATAACAATTCACATAACATTATCTAACTTGACGTGTACGCTGCCGGAACACCTTACTCTGAGTTGCGTTGAATAATTTGTTGATAATCGCGTTCCTGTTCCCCGTGCTGGCTACTTTATAATTCGACTCATGGTCGCAGTGTTCTCCAAAGGCTGTGCCTTCACAAACACCATGTTCGTGTTCTCTATGCTGAAGGCGGCTATGATGATGTTCACAATTGTGATGATGAAGACGAGTATGACGGCGACGTTGTTGATGATATCCGCCGCGTACTGGCTCGAGGAGCCTTCGTTGATGTCCAAAGTCCCCAGCACCATCAGAGCAATGCCCACCACGATCTGTGAAAAGACAGCAGTTCGAAATCAGATTAACGTGTTGACTTCTCGCTTGCTTGTGGAAATCGATATTTCATGTTTCAAAGTATGCCATTGAAAGTGTTGATAAGCTTTCATAAAAACACAGGTGAAATAATATCTGATTAATGCTTGCTAGTTTGTCGAGGTGAATATGTCTGTTGTATTATCACACTATACTTATAGAATCCATCAAAATTATTTAATGGGATGCCTGAATGGATTCAACTTTGACTGTGTGCTTGAACAACAAGCCATAAAAGCTGCATGTTGTGCATCAAATTTGAAGCGTGTAGCTGTAAAAAGACACCAAAAGTGGCAGGATATGAAAATAAAAATGAGCGACAAAAATGAGTGATGATTAATGCACTGGCCCCTGAATCATTTAGTTATATAGGTATATAATGAATTAATGATGTTATAGCACTGCCTATTGGTAAAATTGCTGATTTTCCCATCAAATTTTTAGTATCAATTTAAAAGGACAGGCGTGAATATTTTCTAACCGAAGGCGATCTTTGTTATAGTTTATTACCTTTTCGAGCCGCAGTCGTGCTTTGCGCAGCACATCAGATATTAGAAGGTGCGATTCGACACATCCATTGCTAGTGGAGGAATTTTATATTAATCAAAAACAATTTACGCATCTGAAACATGACGTGGTTCTTACAGCACATCCCAGCCAGTAATTTTCATGTTGTAAGAACGGTCACCAGCATCGCGTAGCATACTTACAGACACTTGGTTAACATTTACTAGGCATGATTTGTTATACTGTTTATTACCATGCAACGATCATAGAATCTCAGGGCATTTATAGGCTAAACAAACAATGCAACACGTGAACCGTTTCTAAATTGAAAGTTTGCAGGAATAACTCGCCAATCGACATGCAATGTTTTGCTTTGCTAATGTATGTACAATGTACATGCTCATATTTCATCATTCAAAATGATTTATGTACATGTTGATCTTAGCATTCACGTTTTACGAAAGAGTAAAATCACACGAAAGCTAAGCACATCAGATTTCGTAATATGAATGCTAGACAAACAGGCAGACATACCACTGAAACCTTCGTTGATTGGACCAGCACTCCAGTGTCTTGCCTTCTAGGTAGCATATGCATTATGCAATATTCATATTCAACGGATAACCTCAAATATCACGTCTATGAAGACCATCCACTGGTTCGCGCTTAGTTTATACCGTATGTATAACGACACTTTAACACACTCGACCGGCCTGTCCTCTTATTTCACCGCACTATTGCACGCTAAGGTAGTATATCATCATACGCGGCGGCGGCGGCGGCGGCTGCAGCCACGGCTTCAGCCTCCGGGTCGCCTCTTGGCAGCCCCGCCACACCCTCGTATCCTTTGGGCACGTGCCGCGAGCTGTCCCAGCCGAAGCCGTTCCAGATTGCGTCCACGATGATGGTACAGGAGGCCAGCACCATGGTGAAGTTGTTGAACGCGTTGCGCCAGCGACAGAGGCTGTAGGCGAGGTCGTGATGTTTCTCGACCATGTCCATCACGGTGAGGGCGACGTTCGCCAACGCCTGGATCGACTGCGGGGCAGGACAGGGGCAGGAGTATAAGCTTTAAAGTAATAATACGCTGTCCAAAAGGTCATGGATGCAAGGGGTAACATAAATGGAGGGCGAAAGAGTGACTGGATTCTTTAAAGAGGATATTACTGGTTAATTGCCTGGGGGGGGGGGGGCTTTTTGGCGATGTCGAAAGATCAGCGGGAGTTATAGAAAGCAGTGCCTCTGTCTAATAAGAATGGCATGGATCAGCCATTCATTATTAGACAAATCCTTATAATCAATGACATAAATTAAAGATCCTTAAACATTACATTTGCATGCACTAATGCTTTTTACGTATTCAGGAATTTATCGCATGCCAATATTAAACCAATACCGCTGTGTTGCTCTATTTATAGTATTTCAAAACCTTTGTTGATGAATTCAATATAAGTGCCTATGTCTTTGGCATAAAGACGACTCGTCAGTTTTTTAATATCAGTTGGGTCTTTGTGTATTTTATCATGGCTGTGTTTGGTATTGCATTTGACTTGATCCGGTTTTGCAATACTATGAAATTGATATGATGTATTTTCAACTGTCGGCAACAGACAACAGACCACAAGTCTTTAATTTGTACTTATATTGTTACCAATTAGAAGCCATTTAATTCTCAACACCACATGCATTTTCGTTGAGTTGCGAGTTGCGACATTCGAGTTCAAATAGGCGCAGGTCTCTGCTACGATATCGACATCGTTGTTGCAATAACGGAGGTTTTTACAATTTAATTTACGCTATAAGTTCTTGTCAGCTCAAAGTTCCATATGCTAGTAAACATGAATCGATGTCAGGATCGAAATATCAAATGATTTTATTTCGCCGTAGGTAGAAGTATTTACAAACAATCTTTTTCCATTCTAAAATCAATGCATCTGAATATTTTCGACGAGACGATATAAATGTTATGGAGCAGTGAACACGAACATTTTCTATGCCTTCAAGATCTTATTTTACACATCTATTTCATGTTTTATTTAACCTCGGTAGGTACAGACCACAGAATACAGATATGCGTAATAGACGGACGGACAGTGGCTCGCAGTCGCTTTACCGTCCAACCACTATACAGTATACAGCCTAATCCTATAAGTAGCCTACGTAGATTGACATGCATGGTTATTACTTATTGGTTATGGGGTGAAGTGACAGGACATTTTTCAAATTTCCGCGAGAACAGGACTAGCGCAAATTTAAGACAAAACAGCACTGCCTTTTCATTGGCTATCAGAGTTCATTTGGCTTAGGGAATGACGTCACTGACATCGTCATACAATGCTGCGGTTACTTGTACATCATTATTCGACTGAACAGACTCGCGCACATCGAACGCCGCGATCAGGACATTAGCCGTGGTGGCCAGAAATACAAGGGTCAGAGACGCGTAGTTTAGGGCGTTTGCCGATCTGGCATATTCTTCTTGGTCCAGGCGACAGTCGCGCAGCAAATTCAGGCTCAGCGAGAGGATGCCAATCACCAACTGCAAAGGACGACGGAAGAGCCCGTTAGATGGCGCGCGGGCCGAGGAGTCATTTGCTAGATGGCAGACCGACCATGGAATTTTAGGTCTGAAATACTGCAGTGGATTCCAGAAAGCTTTTGCGGACGTACGACCTAGCCGTTCCAGTCAATAATTTGTAAGAATTTACCGCATTGCCAGCTAGGAAAAAGGTTTACAGACCATGTAGGTACTTAACTTTGCCCATAAGTCCCTGCATATAACTGGTTTACAGGTGTCTACCTAAGTTTTGCTTCAAATTGCACAGCAGTGCGTCAATGATAATATTTTATTTTATCAAGGGAGCTTTGGGATATTCTTCCACACATTGCATAATTTCACGTCTTGCAGGCTCACTTATAGTCCGAAGGCAGCGCTGGATAAATGCGATAGCCGATCAGATCGTCACTAGGAAAATTGTGTCTCCGACTTATTGGCATGATCCTACCGATTTGATTTTGTGTGGTAGTGTTTCATCTTTAACGATGTTTGTTTTGTATAATGACGTTTGATCCAGGCAGCCGGGGCCCGGGCTGCAGCTGTTATGGCTAGGAAAACGCACCGTTTGATTTACAACGAACCATGGGGGTCCAGTGTCCACAGAGGGCTGTCTTTCTCAAAGGAATGTCTTCTTTGTACGAGGCCAAGCGTTGCTAGGCTTGCAAAGTGCAAGACTAACATCACTCGCCAAAATTAATACAATCAATAATGTAATTTTGAGATTCGGAGGACAGATGCATGTAGTTTATTGATGAAGCTATATTGATGTGCTAAAATTATTGTTTTCATATCTGCGACCTCCTTGAACACATCACATACAGTTCCTGCTGAATGACTGTGACTTTTTTTGGGGTAAAAAATGCAATGCAATATGTTTTTTAAAAAAGCATTTAAATCAATCCAACTGGTGTCAGCTAGCAGCCAAATATGTTGTATTCGTATTAAATACAAAAAACTACGCACTGAAATTAGTCTATTGTTTAGTTTTTTTCCGCTTGTTCGCGCGTGAAATTATGCATGCATGATGACACTATCATACCCCGTTATATGAAAGTGTAATTGCAAGATAGTACCACTATTTTCGATGCACCGTTTGGTATTTAGATAAAGCGTTAAAATCGACAACATAAAAGTGCTCGTCTCTCTCCTAAACTGATCGCCAAACAAAATTAATGCAAGCATTGAAGTGCACAATAACCATAAACATATAATTATGAATGCATAAAAGGCTGCCGATTCCTTTGAGAGTAGATTCACAGGACTTAAATTTAGTGCTGATTCATGCATGATAAAAGTGTTTGCATTCAACCACACAAGTCCTTTCAGCAGTGAATGGCTCACTTCGTTAAAAAAAAATGTAATTTTAGTCGCATAAATAATCGAATCATGCTAATGTTTATTGAGCATTGTGCATTAACCCGCGCCGGGCCGGTGCTCTGAGATTCCGCGCCGGGCCGCGGGGGGGGGGGGGGTGTTTGAACACCCCCCCCCCTTCTAACTCGGCTCCTGACTTGAGCCACGTAGTGACACGCGGTAAGCGGCAATCGAAAGAACGTCAAAAATAAGGACGAAAACACTTCGGTCATTTTTTTGGGTCAGGTCAAAGGTCAGGTCACCAGAGGTCACCAAAGGTAAAATGTTGACTATTTCAACATTTTGGAAACTGCCAACGGCTATCTCGGGAACCGATAGAGCTGCAGCGCCGCAAAAAAGCGCATTCGATAGCCCTTTTACAGACCTTTCTGAGTAATGTTCTCAGATTTGACCTCAGGTCAACGGTTTAGCCTCCAGAGGGCAAAAACTCCAAAAATAGCCGTTTTTACGAAAAACGTTTTTTCGGCAATGACTTTTGACTCAAAAGAGCTATGACATTACTTTTGCCAGCATCGTGTTCCTCTCGTCGAGACGCGTCGAATGAACTATAATTTGACCTTGAACGGTCAACTTGAAAATTTGACCTCAGGTCAAGGTCATGACCTGACCGGAAAAGGTCATGTTGCATATCAGTCGATCCGTAACGTCGAGCCGAACACATCTAAGGAATTTTCAGCGCTCTAGCACGCCTCTATCAGAAGTTATCATCGAAAAACTGTTAGATTCTGTTCGTGACCTGAGATGACCTCGCGGACATAACGAGGGGTCACAGTTGCCATTTTCTGGTTCAGTGTGTCTATTTTACCTACATCTCGATGTATGAGAGTGTCTAGAATAGCGTTCGTGCAAAGCAGACGCTTTTCAATTTTCTCCCATTGACTTATAATGGAGAGGCCGCAAAATTGACCTGACCTTAGGTCACCGATATCAAAATTCCGAGATATACATTTTATAGATAGTGTTGCTCTTATCAATCGCTGAAAGTTTCAAGGCAATCGTTCAATCGGTGTAGCTATGACGAGCATTCTTATTTTTTCTGAGGTGAGGTCACTTGGCGTGACCTGGTGACCTGACCTAAGGTGACCTGGATCTGAAATTTTCAAAACTTGTGCGGAAAAGATGCACAAACAGGTGTGCCAAAAACGGCGGCGCTCCGCGCCGCCGTTTTTGAGATATCTGCGAAAAACCGCAAGGGGGGGTGTTCAAACACCCCCCCCGGCCCGGCGCGGGTTAATAAAAATAACATTTACGTACAAAAATCGGCATTGGATCATGATTCTCTCTTGTGGAAACCAGCATCCTTGTCATGCATAAGTCAAACGCTAGCAATACTGACCTGTAGAGCGATGCTGATGCTGATGAGGGTCACCATCAGCGTGTAGAACTCGTGCTGATCTCCCGCCTGGAGGACGTAGCGCAGCTGGGACGCGTTGGCCGTCAGCAGCGCCACGTCCAGCATCCCCTGGGCGATCGTCTTCTTGGTGGCATACCGGTTGGCATCGAGCTTCCTCTGAGAACAAATGGTGGCAAAGAAGTCACAGTTGAGTCTCATACGCGCAGTGGCGATGTATAGTCAGGGTTTCACAGTTTGTGAGGGAGGGCGACTCTGTAGGAATGTGATATGAGTGGAAATAAATGAATATTCCATGTCAAGGAAGGCGGCAAGCCGAGTTACAAGCATCTTTCCGGCGTCCGAATGACAATCGAACGTCATGTCATATGGCCGGGTGTGAATAATTGAGGAGTGACATAATTCGACAAATTCGTCTAACGCGATATATGAATACCGACAATATTCAGTGCCATGATTTGACATTTTGCTTAGCACATATAAATATTTCATATATTAACTTTCCTTATCGAGACATACTAGCCGTTTTCACGACGGCCATCTGGTACACATTTGGTGCACATTTGGTGCAGATTAGGTGCAGATTTGGTCAACATTAGGTGCATTCTCCGGATAGCCCGTCGTGAAAACTGCTACTATTAGCTATAACACCGTTCATGAGGCACTTGGTGGAAAAACATCCAAATACATAACTCAAAAATCACAAGCACCACACCATCCTGCTTCCACCAATACCATTGACTCACGTTGATCGTACCATCACCCCTACGTCCTGCACCCGTCATGGACACCTGTTCTGGCACCTTCTCCTTCACCTCCGGAGAGTCCAAAGTCAGGGTGTGGATCGGAGTGTGGCTATTACCGATGCGTAGGGGCGGGAGCCGCATGGGCGGCGTCCCGCCTCCCAGGTGGCGCCCCAGTGTATCGATAGTGGCGAACTCTTGGTGAAAGAAGACCTCAAGGCCCTCTGCTTCCTCGGTGTAGTGGTAGGGACTTCAGTATTTTGGTGCCGTCCGGGTAGGGTTGAGAGAATAACGTTGTGCGCACGGGAAAATATTGATACAGCAGGAAAAATAATTTAGCTGAATATTTAGGATAGAAAACGTCTGGAAAAGTGACCCAAACCGATGGGAGAGGGTGACTTGATAGTCACAACACCGCACACTTTAGCACACTGTTTATTGTCCACACAAGACACAGCGTTCTGGCTCCGCACGGGCCCTGTTCTACTGCGTCGGAACTGACCACATAGGAATTCGTGGACACTGCGCATCGATCGCTGATGGGGGCCGTCGCCCGGTCTACCTACATAGTGCATCGTTTAGTTGCCTAGCAAACCGCACTTAGTACCATTGGCACCACCGGGTGGCGCTGGTTTGGGTAGTTCTGTAGAGGCCTAGCCTGAGGTATTTGACCACTGCATGATTCATATAATTAATTGACTGTCACCTAAGTAAACCTATGACGCGAAGGGCTTCCAGTGTACAGGTCTCGCGGGTTTTAGCGGTAGGTTTTGCCCCTATGAAATTTAGTATGTATGTATACTTCAGGCTATATCTTCGTCGTCTTAAGGTTTTAACCCTATTCCTGGCGGGCTCCGCCGGGACAAGAAACTGGCGGGGGGGGGAGGCCGATTCGGCCCCCCTTCAGATCTCAAAAACTACACATCGCAGCGACAAACGGTAAACGGCATCGGATACGCACGGTCAAGATCTACAATTTCTACAAAGGTCATTTTCAGGTCAGGTCAAAGATGACGTCACAGGGGTCGAAAAGGTCAAAATGGCGGCGCTAGATATGGAGAGAGTTTTTCTCGAATAACTTTCGAATTATTCAAGATGGGAACAAACTAAGTGCATCATCGTGATCCTCTCGTCAATCCGCATCGAATGATATATATGTTGACCTCGAAAGGTCAAGGTCAAAGGTTGACCTCAGGTCACGTGACCTCGAGGTCATCATGTATACCATTCGATGCGTCTTGACGAGCTGAACACAATGAGACCATCCACGCGTCTGTATCTTGTTCCTGTACGGAGTTATTGGCCAAAAACCTTTGGTGACCTTTGATGACGTCACATGACCTCACAGCTGCCCAACAGCAAAACAGACCTCAAGGTAGTGAAGGTTGATCGTATATGAAGTCATGTATGGTATATGGGGCCATTCTGACCCGTTTTAGTGGTAAAAACAGGGAGTTGATTTTTCCCCCATTGACTTATAATGGGGAGGTCGCGAAACTGACCTGACCTTAGGTCACCGATATCAAAATTCCGAGATATACAAATTGCACATACTGGTACCCTAACTAAAGCCTGAAGAGAAGAAATTGATCGGTCAAAAACTCTAGCTCTGGCGTGATTGCAAACTTTTCTGAGGTAGGGTCACCAAACCGCCTCTGGTGACCTGACCTGAGGTCAGATCAACTCAAAATTTTCAGACATGTTGCGTAGAAGCCTTTTAGGAAAAGTCAGAAAATTTGAGCTTCCTAGCTCAACGCGTTTGGGAGAAATAACCAAAAAACCTCAGGGGGGGGGCTCCTGAGGCCCCTCCCCCGCCAGGAATAGGGTTAAGTGTGTTGAAGATGCGATCGACTTGTTGGTTCACAGGCCAGCCATGATCGTGTAAAATGGCTACATCGTAGATCGATTAGTTTCTGAGATATAGCCGTAAATGTAAAAGTGCAAAACCTACCGCTTAATCTCGCTAGAGCCGTACCTAGGCTGGGGGTCCTGGATTTCCACGCCCTGATGGGGGGGGGGGTGTTTGAACACCCCCCCCTTCTAACTCGGCTCCTGGGCCACGTAGCGATACGTGGAAGGCGGCGTTCGAAAGAGCGCCAAAAATAATGACGAAATCACTTCAGTCACGTTTTTGGTCAGGTCAAAGGTCAGGTCACCAGAGGTCATTGAAGGCAAAATTTCGCCGATTTTCAGGTCGAATGTAGAAAATTTCCAGGAAGCCAACGCATAACTCGGGAACCAATAAAGCTACAGCGCCGCGGAAAAGCGCATTTGATAGCCCTATTAACGCCCTTTCTGAGTAATTCTTTCAGATTTGACCTAACGTCAACGGTTTTGCCTGCAGGGGGCAAAACTGCAAAAATAGCCGATTTTTTCGGAAACCGTTTTTCTGCAATAACTTTTGACCCAAGCCTTGTGCACGAGCTTACTTTTACCGGCATCGTGTTCCTCTTGTGAAGACGCATCGAATGAACTATAATTTGACCTTGAAAGATCAACTTGAAAATTTGACCTCAGGTCAAGGTCATGACCTGACCGGAAAGGGTCATGTTGCATATCAGTCGATCCGTATCGTCGAGCTGAGCACATCTAAGGCGTTTTCACCGCTCTAGCATGCCTCTATCAAAAGTTATTTGCGAAAAACTGTTAGACACCATTCGTGACCTGAGATGACCTCAGGGGCATAAATAGGGGTCACGGACACCATTTTCATGTTCAGTGTGTCTAAACCACTTGTTATTCAGTGTTTGGGAGTGTGTATAATGTCTTTCGTCCAAAAGAGGCGCATTTCAATTTTCTCCCATTGACTTATAATGGGGAGGTCGCAAAATTGACCTGACCTTAGGTCACCGATATCAAAATTCCGAGATATACATTTGATAGATACTGTTACTCTTATCAATCGCTGAAAGTTTCAAAGTGATCGGTCACTCGGTGTAGCTATGGCAGACATTGAAACTTTTTATGAGGTGAGGTCACTTCAAGTGACCTGGTGACCTGACCTTGAATGACCTTGGTCTGAAATTTTAACAACATGTGTAGAATAGATGTATGATAAGGTGTATGTACCAAAAACGGCGGCGCTCCGCGCCGCCGTTTTTGAGATATTCGCAAAAAACCACAAGGGGGGTGTTCAAACACCCCCCAGCAGGGCGCGGGTTAACGTTTATGTGCTAGCTGCCAGCTAACGTTTATGTACCAGCTGAAACGTCACTAGCTCAAATGTCACTAGCTATTCTGACGTGCACCCGAATGCGCTGGGTTTAAAATGTGACGTGCATTAAAGAGGTGTTTTATAAGATATAAAAAAGCAAACAGAGAAGGCCGCGGAAACAATGTAAGCTCGCCGACATCCGATCAACGCCCGACAGTCGACACCACTGCTGACCTCTGACTTCGGTCGGTCGCTCCTCAGGTCACGGCCTGAGCAAGAGGCACCTCGACTGGTCGTTCAGCAATGGCTTGAGCCAGACACATTAGCCGCTGCCGAGTCACATGCTGATGTAAAACTAACATAAAGCTTACTTCGCTTCGTAAATGAGCGCCTGGGGTAAGCATATTTTTTTAATATCCATGGCGCCAGTATTCATATGTGTATTTATAGTCATTTTGCAACACACCAAATAATGAACCATTGAATTGTCTCACCTGTTTAGCTGTATATGATATCGTTGCTGAGTGTGACGAATGTCTGACGGGTCGAACGGAGCCGGGGGTGACGGGCCTCGTGAACTTCATCTCCTCTACGCCGTCGTACATGGAGAGCAACCTTCAGTTGAGGTCACCGAGGTCACCGAGGTCAAATAGTAGCTGCCGGCCAGTTGAAGTCACGTGACTTGAATTGTCGGTGAAAGAAGTAGCACTGAAGATATCACACAGCTTGATCTTTGATATGTTATGCGACTCTGTTCAAATACACCGTCTTCTGCAGCGATTTGCACAGTTATGCAATCAAGGAACTGCTGTTACGATAACTTCTTGCAACAAGTTTAGTACTGACAGTCCTGACGTGTCCTCTTGCCTGGACGTACCGGCAAATGATCGTCCAGCCAACTGACAGCGAACTAAATATCAGACTTGTTTTCGCACCTGAGCCTCGCGTCGGCACTATGTGGACGCACTACGGAGAAGCACGAATGTCCGCGCGGCCACAAAACACTCCCCTCCCCTCCCTCCGCAACCCCCACCGGGCCTGGCACGGTCTGGAACACACCCTGAATGGCCGTCTGTTGTGTCCACCGGCGCCGCCAGTTCCTAGAACACCGTAACGTCGATCGTCGGTCGATCATCGCTACTGCCCCTGCCCCTGAGGACGCACTGAACGTCGCACTTCACGGCGTGGTTACTGCACCTGCCGACGTGCAGTGAGGTGAAGCAGGCTTGCTATGGCGTTGTGTTGCAGTAAAGTGTTGCATAAATCAAATGTTGCGTATAAAGTGTACACATTTTGAGTATAAAGCGCTCACACAATGAATTCTGAAATATATGTGAATACCGGGAGCACCCTTAGGATGTTCAAAGTTTTTGTTACTCATTTCGTTTGATGATGGCTGAACTGACGAATTATACGGGATATTACATATGGATATGGATATTACATTGAAAAATTATTGATGTATAAAGTGTAAAAAGACTGTTTATACACAAGGTGCAATTACATAAGTACGGCAGATTCCCTTATCGATCAACAGTAGTTCATCGATCCACACGCGGCACAAAGCAATTTGCGTGACGCGTTCTGTGCTCTGTGTTGACGAAATGAAGGGTTCCAGGAAACGACGAATGATAGTATCTTCCGGAAAAGGTCACTAGATTCGTCCGTTGTTTGTGCTGTGTGTTTACCGATCACAGGATGCTATGCATTACTGAATGCATAATGTATCAGTACGATATTGCAGTGAGATCAAAACAGGTGCCAGGTGGCTAACTTACGATTAATCGCATGAGTCATCCAAATATTGTGAATTATTGTCATTTGGTAAATGTTTCGATCTTTCCAAGATATCAGTTAAATGCAGCACCTCCGTTGGATATAAGTATGTGTTTTGTGATAATCAAACTCTGGTGATCTGGTGAAATCTGGTGAAAACGTACGCGTCGACTCGGTGCAGGAGGTGCTCCAGAAATTCATGACCTAGTGATTTGGGCTGTATATGCATAGTCAGTGGAGCCTTCTCGTACAGAGACGCGGGCACCGAGCCGGGTAAAAGCCGGCAGCTCTAGCGACGCCCACTGTGCCTGAAGTCTGAGCCGGGTCAGACTGACAGCGCGGTCGGCCGGTCGGCGCAGCGGGGAGGGGTGTGGGGAGACGGCGTCTGGCCGGTGGACGGGACCGGGAACTGGGCCTGGGCCTGGGCCTGGACCGGGGGCTGGTGTTGTGAGAGGGATGGGGTGGGGTATGCCGGAGGGGATGTTCGAATGAACTGGCCGGAGTTGACGTTCCTGTGTAACAGTGACGTCACGTCATACCTGGACTGAGTAGAGGTCCAGACCAGACGTCAGGGAGGGGCGGGACGAGATAGGGAGCTGACTGGACCCGGCGCGGCGGCCGCTCGGCGCTGTCGAGGCCGGCCGTGTATATACAGGGATGTCGCGCGACTAAGACCCGTTCGGAGCTTTCGTGCAATTACGCTCAGTTTTTGTTTTCGCTTCGTAGGTTAAGGGACGGTGAAGTGTCCGCATGTGTTGCTAGCTTGTTAAGGAAACTGTGTCTGGTGTTGTGTGTGCTCCGGGCCGCACCGTACCGTGGTTAATCTATACGTGTCGCCGCTCGGGGGTTGTCGGTGGCGTCGGCGTGCCAAACGCCGAATTAAAGTAGCTGACAATTCATATAGTATCATTGAACGTAAATGGGCTCAAAGCAACAAGTGGCACAGTGCCAAAACGACGTAAGCTGTTTACATGGCTGAAAAACATGAACGCCGATGTGATATTATTGCAGGAGACGCACAGCGACCAACAATTAGAAGCAATCATTAGAAACGAGTGGGGCGGCAAATGTTTCTTCGCCCACGGCGACAGTAGGAGTAGGGGTGTGGCCATCTTCCTGCTCCCAGGAAGTAGAATAGAATCTCTTGGAATCGACACTTGCAAAAATGGGCGATATATTGTCATGCAAGCCGAAATAAATGGGGCAGTGATTGTAATCGCGAACATATATGGACCCAACTATGATCAACCTGGAGCTTTGGAAGAGCTGTTTCAAAGTATTGAGCGCTTCAGTTGTGACGCTATGATTTTGGGAGGCGATTGGAATACTGTGTTAGACATGAAAATTGACAGACTTACCAGGGCAAAACGAGTTGTTAACAACCACAGGTGTCAAAAAGCAATTGCACAATTCATGGATTACAAAGACTTGGTGGATATCTGGCGTGTGAACAATCCGGGGAAGAAAAAGTTCACCTACCAGCGAAGTCGCCCGATGAGCAAATCGAGGATCGATTTTTTTCTTATTAGTGAATGTTTGCTTTCACAACAAATCAAACCGACAGCAAAAATACTTGATGGATATCTGGCGGATCACAAACTGATTACCTTAGAAGTGCAAATTGGGAAAACAGTGTGGGGGAAGTCTTACTGGAAATTAAACAACAATCTTCTTCTTAACGAAGAATACGTAGATTATATGAAGCGTTTTATTCCTGAAACCATAGCATCAAATGATACTGAAGGCATAAGTAAACATACGGTCTTACAGACTGTGCTATGTGCTATCAGGGGAGAGTCGATTAAGTTCTCCAGCAGAATGAAGCGAAAAAGATCAGAACGACTTGAGGTGCTGCAAAACGAAATAAATTCAATATGTGACGAGCCAAATGAAAAGGAAAGAGAACGACTTTTTAAACTAAAACAGGAGAGGGATGAATTAGTAGGTGAACAAACTCAACGAAACATGTTTCAGTGCAAAGTAAATTGGCGAGAATTTGGAGAAAAGGGTTCAAGATACTTTCATAAATTAATGCGTGTTAAAAAGGGTTTTAGGCCATACATGGCCTTAGAATTAGAAAATACCGCTCCCGGTAAAATATCCAGTAACATTGAGGACATGCTGGAGGAGTGCGTTGTTTTCTTTGAAAAACTGTACGCGCCATGCCGAGTATCACCAGAGGCAAACTCGGGAACTTTCCTATCCAATATTAAGCCGTTACCTCACGACCGAATTCAGATCGGGGAACAGCCAATAACCATCACGGAACTGGAATCAACGTTGAAAACGATGGGAGAAGGGGCTAGCCCAGGTCCCGATGGTTTTACGTCTGAGTTTTACAAAGTTTTCTGGAACGAATTAAAAGAATTGATTTTCGGGGTAATTCAGGAATTGATAGAGATAGATAAAGCTCCATCGTTGTTAACATGTAGTACCACCACCTTAATACCCAAAAAGGGTAAAAGTACTCACTTGGTGAGGAACCTGAGGCCTATTAGTCTCTTGAATGTCTTGTACAAGCTTATTACGAAGACATTAGCTATAAGACTCGGCAAAATGATTAATGATCACATCAATGAAGATCAAACAGGATTTTTTAAAAGGAAGATATATCGGGGAAAACGTAAGACTCTTAATAGATCTGATGAACGAATCTAGCGAGCAAAACATTCCAGGTCTCATAATGTTTTGTGATTTACAGCAGGCATACGATAGTGTGAATTGGAATTACTTGATTGAAGTAACTGATAAGTTCAACTTTGGACCGAAATTTAAACATTGGATATCCATGTTGTACAGAGACTCGGATCAAGATCCTGTTACGGCGCGAATAACTTTGAACGGACACCTGTCTCGGCCTTACAGTATCAGAAGGGGATTGCGGCAGGGGTGTCCCTTGAGTTGTCTTCTGTTTTTAATATGCATCGAACCTTTCGGCGAAACTGTTCGTGCCAGAAATAGTATTGCTGGCATACACATAAACGGCTTTGAAGTTAAGATGTCCGCTTACGCGGATGACACAGCATTAATTCTAGACGGAACGGAAGGAAGTTTACTTGCAGCACTGAAAACCTGTGAGGAGTTTGAAACGGTGTCAGGACTAAAACTGAACAAAAGTAAAACGAATATCATGTGGATAGGAAGAAATAAAATAAGACAGGATATTCTATGTAAAGAATATGGCTAAATTGGACAAAACAGGTGAACTATTTAGGAGTTGAAATAGGCCCGATGATGAGGAACATGGCAGAGGAAAATTATGCAAGCAAAATAGCTAAATTAAAAAATTTATTAAACCCATGGATAAAACGTGGATTAACGCCTTTTGGTAGAATTCACTTAATCAAATCAATGGCGCTGTCCCAACTCGTTTATCATATGTCGGTGTTAGAAAAACCTAGTAAGAGGATGCTGAAAGAACTGGAGTGTCTAATGTTCAACTTCATATGGAATGGGAAAATAGATAGAATCAAAAGGACCACGATGAAAAACCATTATGGTGAGGGAGGGCTGCAGGTTCCTGATCCATCAGCGCAAGCGGACAGCCTGAAAATAATGTGGATCAAAAAATTTTTGGATGAAAATAATCACGCTAAGTGGAAATTTGTAGTGCAAAACAAACTCCTAATAGGAGGAAATCTTTCAATATTTGAATGTAAGCTATCCAAAAGGGAGGTCGAATGCAAGTTCCCGGACAAATTCTGGAGGGAGATTTATCTAGCTTGGCAAACAATGGTTGAAGAAGAGGACAAAACAGACGGATTAGTATTGTATGAGTCTTTGTGGCACAATAGATATTTGAATTTGGACGACATGGTTGGAATACCGAAAAAGAAGCTTCAAAATAGTGGTGTGCTACGTATTAACGACATTTACGATAGAAATGCAGGCAGGCTGATGCCACCCGATCAACTGACAGAAAAATATGGCATTGGGAACTTCCTTTTGTGGCATAGAATCTTAACCCTCGCCCGTATAGGGGGGGGTCGAACGGACCCCCCCATGGTTTTTCGCGAATAACTCGCGTAAAAAGCGGCCGATCGTGACGAAACTTTCAGTACCCTCGCGTTCATCAATTTTACACCTACCCTGAAAATTTCATGACCCTGACCCAAATGACCTTTGACCTGTGACCTACTTTTCGAGACCATGTTTGGCCGGAATCGCGATTCGGCGTATGTCGGCTCGCATTAGCCGCGCGTTTGCAGTCTTTTCGTGGTTTCAAGCGTTCAAACATGTGATATGATGTTGCCCCCATGCATTAGGGTGGTTGTCAAGGTCACCTGAAGGTCAGGTCAGGTCATTGACCTTTGATGACCTCGGTTCACTTTTTCGAGTTTTACATGTTTCTAGGCCAGTTTTTAGAGCTGAATTCGAATTTAGCAACCATATGAACATTTACGAAGTAGTTTTGGTGCCTTCGTAACATGTTACGAAGCTGTCAGAGGCGGTTGCCACCTACTACGAACACCCTTACTGGTTGACCTGACCTGACCTGACCCGACCCGGCCTAAATGCATGAAGACATCATCTGTGATCAAAACTAACATGATATTCGTGATCAGCACCCCGAAAAACCCCATAGCAGCCACACTTTACGACGTTCTAACAGGTCCCGATTTTCCCGACTTTTGGGTCATTGACCTGACCTGCAAGGTCAACCAATGACCTAGGACCTGAAAATTGGGTATCATCGGCTTCCTCTCGTCACGGGCAACACGCTCGTTTTTTCCGCGAAGCTCTAGCTCGATCAGGGGCGAAACGGCAAGGGGGGGGGTCCAACGGACCCCCCCCCCCCCCTTATACGTTCGCGGCTGGAAAAACACCAATACGGGCGAGGGTTAAAAGTAATCCCAAAGGAATGGAAACAAATACTGCGTGAGAAAAGACCGAGGGTGAGAGAAGTAAGGCCGGAGATATACGTTACTTTACAGGAAACTATAAAGGTAGCAAAGTGGGCATATTCCGCACTTATGAAATCAAATAAGCTGTCTTGTCCTCGCAAAGCACAAACCAAATGGGAGCAGGAACTGCAAGGAGTGCAAAGCTCTTGGCCATCAGTCTTTAAGATACTATATAAAAGTACACAAGATTTTAAACTGAAATGGTTGCAACTGCGTATCCTGCATCGAATATTGCCTACCAATAGAGTACTTAATTGGATGAAAATAAAAGAGTCTAGCATGTGTGATCGTTGCTTTGAGCCCAACGAGGATATATATCATGTTTTTTGGGGTTGTAAAGACGCAAAGAGATTTTGGATGAGACTGAAACATACGCTTGTTTTACCGAAAAATTTCACACCAGAAGATATCTTTTTAGGTAACGTAACTGGAAAAGGAAAATGGACGGCAGCCCCCTTACGCGTGTGTGTACTATTAGGAAAACAGTTTATATGGCAATGTCGATGGTCTGGTGAAGAGCAAAGCGTACAGCGGTTTTCTTTGTATCTTGCAAAGTATATATCAGTTGAGAAATGCATCGTAGCACGCAGAGGGGGAAGAAAAAGGTTCGATGAAACTTTTGGGTTACTGTGGGAAGCCTTGTGTACGAGTAGTACTTGATTGTGCAATGGACAGACGTGGGCTCAGGATTGGAAGGGGGAGGAGTGTATGTAGTGGGATTCCTGTCCTAGGTACAAACAAAAATCAGCCACCGCTCCCATGACCCATCCGGGCCAACCCGGGACCGGCCTCTTTGACTAGGGCCGGTCGGCCGGCCGGGCGTGCGGGGCGCCGGCCCTACAAGTCGACGGCTCGCACGCCCGGCCGGTGGATAGGGGGCGCCGCCCGCGATACCCCTTCGCCGGGCGGCGCGGGCGGTGGCTGATGGCCCACGGTGGCTGATGGCAGGCGGGCCACACCACGTCGCGTGGTGGTGAGTGGTGACGAGCTATACTTTTATAGCTCGGCCGCCGCCCAGTCAAAATGCAGATGAAATGTGGCGGGTGCACACCGCAACGTTATGTTGATGCTCATGTGGGGTTGAGGGGGTTGTTTGCCGTGCTCGATGCCGCTACTTATCTCCCGTCTTGCCAGCTGTACAGGGGACTAAGCGTGGAAGGCTGTGTCTCACATGGTGTATGTCTGTATGTTCGTGTTTGGGGGACACCGGTGTGACAATTTCGTAACCCGTGTTCTCGGATATATGTAATAAACATATGACAAAAAAAAGAAAAAAAAACAAAAAAAAATAGATAATCAAACTCAACTGTTTGATTATCAGCACAAACAAATTTTTGAATGCGGTGGATCAGATATTCAGTTGGCAGACTAACATTGGTTGACTGGCTGCAAAAGCTGCCGATAAGCGGGCCAAGAGTCAAACGTATGTACCTATTTATTATTCTTCATCTTTCTAATAATCGTATGTACCTATCTAAAAAAGAAGTGTAGCATACGTTCTAAAGCGGTGACCAAAATGTCCCGTTTAGCCCTTGGTGGCCTGTGGGCATCTCAGAAAGATTCGTTACAAAGACAGTCACTGTGCAATAATAATTCTTTGATTAAATGATTTGACAACACAAGCATATTTATCCATTAAAAAAAGTTTTCCATGCATTTTACAGATAATTGCAACTCTATTTGTGCCTCTAATGTTGCATGACATACAGCCTACAACAACTAAAGTGGGTTTCTGTTTCTTTTTACCCAGCGCTCCCGTCGCCCTGGTTACTTGATAATATCTACCGTAAATGTTGAATCGTTACCATAACAACCGACATGAATAAACCAAGAATAAACAGGTGTGCTAGTTGATGAATGGAGTAGCGGTAATGGTGCGTATTGATTATCACACTGGCATGACCCTCGTTTATTCGTGCAACTGCGAGCCACTCGATTGCCGTTCCATTGCAAATAAGGTCAAAGCGAGGGTATCTAACTAGCAACAAACAATTTTTTTCAAGCAATCTTTTTTATCTTTTTTAAAATAAATTGACAAACTTTCTATGTATTGAATGACACTTCACGTAACACACTATATTCGAGGCATACTTACATCGTTTACCGAACACTCTAAACACTGAATGCTCAGCGGACACTACGAAAACACTCAAGACGATCGAAAAAATAAAAGTTAGACTGTAATAAACCCAATATGCACACAACTTACTTCTGGCTTACCCTAACCAAGCCGAGTTAGAGGCATCACGTCGGTAATCCGCCCTTCAAAAGTTTGTCAAAACACTGCTTTTAATCAGCTCTCAAACCATTCCAAAGAAGCGACTGGACTTAGTAGGCGGTGCGGTACATTTCGTCATACTGCAGGCTTGGAAGGCTTTCTGTGTCCGTAACGCTCTGCCGCCTCAGCTCAGGTCGAACATCCGACTCCTTCCGCCGGATGTCGGGCGTTTCCGCCCCGCTCTGTGCCGCCCTCTGACTCCGAATCGGCTTTGGACTCGCACTGGGACTCGGAACTGGACTAGGGATTGGACTCGGGTTTGGACTCTGTGCTGGACTCGGACTCAGAGTCGGCAGTGGACTCGGTGTCGGGTTTGGAATCACACTCGAGTTAGGCAATCGCCAGGACTCCGCGGAGGGACTTGGTGTGCGACTTCGGGGAGGCACCCTCCACTTGTCGCCAGCTCTTGGTAGACTATCATCTATTCCAATATCCATTCTACTCTGCGTCGATCCCAACGACGAGGTGTCCCACTGCTTTCCTGTAGAAAACTGACTGTATCTGCTGTCCCTTCGTGAGTGCTTTCCCTCCAGAGGGTACCGCTGGCTGTCTGGAGTTTCGGGACAGTACTCCAGGGTACCCGGACGGAACTCGGGTGTACTCGGCGGGTACTCGGGTACAGATGGCGCTGACAAACCGCACGGGTTCGGAGTGGTACCCGGCGGAGCGGTACCGTACCACTGAGGTATAGAGTCCGTCTCGGAGAGGGGTCGAACACGCCACGCCTCATCCACCGTGCTGTGGCGCAGGCCGTAGCTGAAGTAGGTCAACAATCCTGCAGAAAAGAATAAAACAGAACATGCTAAGTAACGGATGTCGGCGGTTTTTCGTGAGACATGACTGGGCTTACTCGAAAAATAATTGCACAATTAAAAACAACAATCAAGCATGAAAAGTGAATGAAATCATGAAAAGCATGAAAAGCATGAAATCAAGCATGCATCGAAGGCCGTAAAAAGTGAGCAATCCATGAAAAATGATGTAGGTATATACATACGTATTACGTACATACCAATGAAACATTCATCCTAAAATTACGATTCATTTTGATAAACAGCTGCGCTTTTCCACTAGATGGTTTCGACTATATCTCTCTCTGTTTTACAGCCCGTCCCACAGACGTACCCAGTAACATCCAGATGAAGAACCCGAGGAAGGTGCTGGGTCGGAGGAACGTCAGCAGCAGCATGTTCAGCCAGATGGCCAGCAGCGGCACCATCGGACAGAACGGCACCGCGAACGAGTGGGGCACCGTCTGCTCAAACGCCAGTAACGTCGCGAGACCTGCAACGACGAACGATATTAGAATTGGTTATATGAGCTCCATGAACAATACCTTTTAGGGCTGTCTAATATCATGCATAATTGTCTTAATAATTCTAATGAGCTACTATGCGCCCTTTGTTACTGTCGAGCAACACATGTTGCATATAACACCCGAACGACGTTATTTGCTTTCTTGTATGCATTTGTGTACCTGATATGCAGTTCAAGAGTTAGCAAATATATGTTTTTGCAATGATGATCATGCATAGATCATGCATTATCTCGTTATTCCCTTACAGCAGGCCAGGACAATGCTGAGCAGCAGTATGACGATGACCCCAGCTGCGCTGGCCGAGTCCGACGTATGCGCCACCAAGTAACTCAGCAGAAAACTGGCTGCCGTGAACGCATAGATGGCGCTGGTGGGCACGGCGCCGTACGGCAGCCGGGCGATGAACGGGTCCAGAAAGTGGCAGCTCTCCTTGAGCTCGCCTCCGATACAGTCTGTGGTCTGAGGATGGAAAAAGGTAGTTAGTTTCAGAGTTAGTCGGTAAATCAGTAGGTCAACCAAGTCATTGAGACCAAACTTAGGTTGATACTGGATGCATTGTCAGTTTACGTTGATTCCCTGGCACCTTTTCATCGTCATCAGCAGGGTCCCGGGAACGATTTTCAAGTTGGGGGGGCGAGCCTAAAATACCTGACATGATGCATATGAAACAGTGGCGTAGCTAGGGGTCTAGGGGAACACGTACCCCCCCCCCCCCCCACCGGTTCAAAGGGACCTTCGGGTCCGAGTGGCTCTGCGGCGCCATTTGACCGCTGAAGGTCAAACCGCTGACCGCCCCATGGGGCTCGTTAGAGCACCTCATGGGCCCTAAATAGCCACACTAAGATCTCCATAAGGGCCCCACGCCGGCTTCTGAGCGCCTCTTGCGCCTTTTCAGGGCACCTCGGTGGTCTCCAAAGTCCAAAGGCCCGTTACTGGCCTCTGAGAGTCCTTACCGGCCTATGAGGGGCCAGTTCTAGAGGCATTTCCCGCCTGTGATGGTCCCACACTTATTTTTCTGAGGGCCCCATAACGGCAACTATGGGCCCTCATCGGCGCCTATGAGGGCCCACACCGGTGTCTCTGAGGGTTTCACACCCCCAACTCTGAGTGCCTACACCAGTGCCTATTAAAATTAAGCCCTGTATCGGCGGCTCTGAGGACCCAACCAACACCTGTGCATCTGAAGGCCACCCACTGGTGACTTTTGAGGGTCCCACACCGGTGAGTCTGAGGGCCCCACCGGCGTCTGACAGTATATACCATGCCGGTCTCTAAGGACCCCACAGGACTTCTTCTACCGGCCTAAGGACCCCTTGCCGGTCACTGAGACCCCCTGCCGGCTTGTAGAGAGTTCGCGTCAGCAGCTTTAAAGCCCCCACACCCGTCTGTAACGGCTCCACACCAGCTTCTATGAGGGCCCACAGCAACGCCTGTAAGGACCCTCATCGGCGCCTCTGAGAGAATCACACTAGCACCTCTGAGCGCCCACACCGGCACCTGCATAACGGCCCCACACCGGTGCCTCTAAAGGCCCCTTACCGGCGGCTCTGAGGGCCCTAGGCCGGTGATTCTGAGGGTGCTGCCGATAACGGAAGGCACCACATAAGCCCTAAGTGTCGCTGAGCTTTAATCCCATACCGGCCCTCTAATGTATCCCATGCATCCCATCCCATACCGAGGGCGCCACGTCAGTGCACTCATTGCCCGGCCCACACCCCTCCCTCACACCCGGAGGGGTAAACTGTGTTATACGAGTACCTATAGCAACGATTTTACCACCGTTGTACGTTATGCATTTCTCACAGTTGACTCAAAATGGTCCAGTATAAAACTGGTCTGCCAAGCTTATGGCCACGGTCAGGCCCAAATCAAAGCGGGATGACAATAGCAGATGTCAAATCGTTACTGTATCAGCAGAAACCATTCAGATGGCAAGGAAAATGCCGAGTGTTAATGTTTAGATGTATAAAGGAAACAAGAAGGAAAGAAGTCCGGAAAAGGGAGGAAAGACCTTTTCTCGCTGCCTCAATGTTGAGGGGGCGCCGCCCCCTCGGCTCCCAAGTTGGGGGGGGGGGGCAAGCGCCCCCGCTGCCCCCCCTGTTCCCGGGTCTATGGTCATCAGGCTATTGATCTAACATATCTGATATTGTCAAACTAAGATGCTAGGTAAGCTCTACGTTGCTCTAACTGATTGTCTTCAATCCATCCAACTTTCAATTTCAACATCTTACCTCCGTGCCGTCGCTGTTGAGAAGAGTGGCCCGATAGCGAAGATGAAGCACCGCCAGAGCGACCATGCTGTATCCGACCAGCGTGCCCATGGCCAGGTAATCTACGAGGCGTGCGATGTCCATAGACAGCGCTAGGAAGGCTGCTACGCCGCCGAGCAGGAACGTGTTCAGGACGGGTACCTGAGGCAGGCGAAGACATACAGTGTGGATATGAGCTTGAACGAATACCATTCTTCAACCTGATATTGCAGTTGCAGGCCCGAGTCATGTCCTTGGTGAAACGGTGCCAATGCTCAAATACATTCGAAGTTAATTACAATAAAGCAGCTTAGGAAAGCATATAATTTGTTTTGCATTCTGCATATAGCATATGGTTATGATCGATGTTTTTTCTTGCTAATGAAACTACAAAATTTATGATCGATTAAAGTTCTGCTATATTTATAGTACCGGCATTTCATATGTAATACAGAGCTGACATTTCTGGGCCATAGCTGACAATCGTATTAACCCGCGCACCGACGGGGGGCGGATATCCGCCCCCCCCTGAGGTTTTTCGCGAATAGCGGGAAAACCGCGGCGCGTAGCGCCGCAAAATTTGGTATGACTATTCCCTCATTAATTTTACACATGGTGTGCAAGTTTGAACCTCCTACCTTTTAAGGTCAGGTCACCAGGTCACTTTGAATGACCCAACCTCAAGTCACTTTTTTGCAACTTTGTCACCGTGCCAGAGCTACAGTAGATGTCGGAGGCCTTTGAAAGTCGCAGGATGTTATAAGGCCATTAGTAGCTACAATTTGTATATCTCGGAATTTTGATATCGGTGACCTAAGGTCAGGTCAATTTCGCGACCTCCCCATTATAAGTCAATGGGGGAAAAATCAACTCCCTGTTTTTACCACTAAAACGGGTCGGAATGGCCACATATACCATACATGACTTCATATACGATCAACCGACACTACCTTGAGGTCTGTTTTGCTGTTGGACAGCTGTGAGGTCATGTGACGTCATCAAAGGTCACCAAAGGTTTTTGGCCAATAACTCCGTACAGGAACAAGATACAGCCACGTGGATGGTCTCATTGTGTTCAGCTCGTCAAGACGCATCGAATGATATACATGATGACCTCGAGGTCACGTGACCTGCGGTCAACCTTTGACCTTGACCTTTCTAGGTCAACATATATATCATTCGATGCGGATTGACGAGAGGATCACGATGATGCCCTTAGTTTGTTCCTATCTTGACTAATTCGAAAGTTAGTCGAGAAAAACTCTCTCCATATCTGGCGCCGCCATTTTGACTTTTTCGACCCCTGTGACGTCATCTTTGACCTGACCTGAAAATGACCGTTGTAAAAATTGTAGATCTTGACCGTGCGTATCCGATGCCGTTTACCGCTTGTCGCTTTTTCGCTTCGTTCTCGAGATCTCAGGGGGGGCGGTCATCCGCCCCCCCCCCGTCGGTGCGAAGTTGGCGCAGACCCCCGTCGGTGCGCGGGTTAAAAGTACTTTATAGGTTAGTTCATTTTACATCCGCTGACCGTTTACCTGGTTTCGATTGCTGACTCTGCCGAAGAATCGGAAGACCAGTCCGTCTGTCGCCATGATACACATGTACCGCGGTAGGGAGTACATGTGGGCGAAGAGTACACCGCCCAGACCGGAGAGCGATAGCACTGAGAGCAGGTACTGCGCCCAACCCACCTGTGAAGTACAGATTACAGAGCTAAATTGTCGCTTCGGCAAAAGGAGGAGAAACGTATTTAAAACGGTCACCTGAGCTGATGCAAGGAGACATATTTATCCTTGGAATGATCGCAAGTGAATAGCCAGGCTACTTCACTGAATTTTTACTTTTTCAAGGTGATTACCGCGCTTTATTTTATTAGCGATTGATCGGAAAAAATCCGCTGCCCAGCCTATCGTGGAAGTTGACACCTACGTTGTGGAAGGCGAAGGCGGCGGTGAGCGCGGCCCTGACGCTGACCAAGTTGAACGGAACCATCAGCGTTAGAGCCACCGAGAGAGCCACGTAGCCGAAGGTCACGATGCCCAGCGCGTAGAACGCCGCTCGTGGGACCGAATAACCTGTAAGAGACGGGCAGATTTTAATCTACCAATTGATGAAACAGACTGTTTTAATAACCGCATCAACAAATACATTCGATTGAAGTCATTATATCAAATATTTTTCTCGTGTACATATCTATCGACCATAACCGCTAAAAACCGATCACAACTCAAATTACGGCCACCATTACTGAAAAAAGAAAAGAAACTTTTATCAAACGTTTGTATGTTTTTACAGCAAATAATATTATTCAGGCTATAACAAAGCCAGGCGGGACCAACCAGGATCTTTGGCCTCCTCAGCAGCGATGGCCATGCTGTCCAGGCCGGCGAAGGCGAAGAAGCAGCTGCTGGCTCCGGAGAGCAGGCCGGACACGCCGTACGGAGTGAAGTCGTTCCAGTTAGAGAGGCTGGCGAACCACAGGCCGTACGTGGACACGAACAAAATGACAGCGACGTTCACCAGTGAGAACAGACTGCAGATGTTGGCTGGAATGGGGAAGGCGCATATGAAATGAAATGGGATCGACAAGGTTGTTTTCCTGAACGTAATGACTTACTATGGTCATCACTCATCATCATATCACTCAGCTGGAGCTGGGGAAATAGCAACGTATTTACATAAAATTCTACTTCTGTCAAGTGGTGGGAAACACTATTTTATTCACATTTTACGACTACGAACAACAGCAAGACATTATAACGTAAATAGTTATAATGACAATGCATAAGCAAGCATATACAAAATGCGTGATATCATACACAAAAAAGGCTGTCAATGGATAGTTCACGTACTGGAGCACCTGGCCCCGATGGCCTGCAGCAGGGTGACCAGGATGACCACGCCGGCGGCCAGGAAGTCCAGCTGGTCGGCCCACTCGGCGTGGTGGGAGCCACTGCCGGACAAACTGCCGGACGTGGCGTTGTGGATGGCGCCGCGGGCCAGGCTGTCCACATAGCCACTCCAGGCGCGGGCCGCTGCGGCTGTGCCTGGAATGATCATGGGTGGTTTTGATGGCTACCGTTCAAAAATGCCTTTAAATCAATCTGAGAGGAAAAATAATGGGAAAACGCCGAAATACCAGTGATAAAATGAAATGACTTTTTTTCTTGAGTACCGTGAAGGTGTTAAAATTTGTGACCATACGATATGTGCGTAAAATCACCTCTCTCCCTCTCCCCTCTCCACCTCTCCCTCCCCTCTCTCTTTCTTTCTCTCCCTCCCTCCTCTCACCGATCAACTGCTCGAGCACCATATTCCAGCCGACGACGAACGCTGGCAGCTCTCCTAGCGTGATGTATGAGTAGACGTAGGTGCTGCCGCAGCGGGGGACTCGCGAGGCGAACTCGGCGAAGCAGAGGGCGGCCAGCAGCGCCACCGAAGCGGCCACTAGGAAGGAGATGATGATGCTCGGCCCGGCGACGTCGCGGGTTACAGTGCCCGTGAGGACGTACATTCCCGTGCCGATCATGTGGCCGACGCCTGAGGGGTGGAAGAGTGGGCTGAGCATATTTTAACTCTACAAGTGGACAAGCTGCTCATGTATTTGAATTAGTAGATATGGAATCCCTGGCCCTAAGGGTGCCATATCATGCATGCGATGTACATAAGTAAGGTTAGTTGTGGACTGTGGACTGCGGCATAATGTAACTTTTCATACCTGTTCTTCTCATAGATTAGAAACCTACTCTAAACCTGTTCTTCTCATACTCAGAAACGCTCATCAGCTTGCTTGCCATGGCTAATTTTATAAGTTGCGCCCCAGTGACTGAATCCATCTCGCTTTGGGTTAGAAATGTACCGTTGTCCCTAAGTCAGTGGGCCACCTTTCGTGGCAGAGAAGCTTTTCTGATTTTCCCTTTATCGATGCCCGAATGAGGCGACCGCCAGATCTGACCGAAAACACGGGCAAAATGTGACTGAGCGTCTTAGGATTCGAAAGACGGGTGGTAGACTGAATAAAAATCCGACGACAATGTTGTTAATGACAGGAATTTGGATGCGGGATCACTTGATAGAGGGAATAATTTGGCCCAGTTCAGGATGCATTTCCAATAACTTTGACACGACGATTCCATACACCTTTCATGGCGCGCCAAGGTCGACCTAATTTACATGCACTGAGCGTTTGAGCTCAGCGTTCGACCACCCAACTGCCTCGTTCCGGCAGTATCTGCCTTGCGGTACAGTATACCACCCAGGCGCTAACGCCTGCGACATCTATCGGCAAAACTGTAACTAGGAAATACAGGCTCTCCGCCAGGTGGTTGCGCGGTAAAACGCCTGAAGTTATGCTGTACCGCATTGCTTTGGCAACTCCGAAGTGTTTTGTGGCGAATAGCACGGTGACGAGGCGTGCCAAACACATAATTTGAGTTTCATAAATCAAAAAAATGTACATTTTTAGAGACATTGTGCCCGAGTGGGTGAATGGGTTACTGGGCCTGTGAGCCCGGGCGTCCAGCAAACTTATTGCGTGGAGTAAATGGCACGCCTAAGTTGTATGTGTAGCAGGCAGGATAATAAAAGAATGCCCATTGCTGTTAACCCATTATTGAATTGTGCGGATTATAGACCCCTCATCGTAATAACGAGAGCAGCAAGTACCTTACCAAGTAGGGTGAGGTCGAAAGTTGTAAGATTCCTTTTCAGTAACGGATCCTCGCGTGAAGTTTTCGCAATAACCGGCCGTTTTCGCGTTATTTTGTACCCAAGCTCCGATAGTCGTGTTCCAAGTCCCTCCATGGTGTGATGGGTAGCTGATTTCAGGAAGTTCAGTTGCAGAGGTCAACCTGCCGTGCTGCACATCATGAAGTCACCATCGTCTTGGCATTTGGTAATGTAATGCGGCATGCTGATCCGTTGAAAATGTCTCTCGAATCATCAGCATGAGCAACAGCGGAAGAAGATGCTCTTTAGACACCGTCTTAAACACTGCTGGTTAACCCTCGCCCGCACATGCCATTTTCCCATCCTAGAACGCACATGGGGGGGGGGGGGTGGTTGCCACCCCCCCCCCGCGCCATTTCGTTCCTGTTGGAGATAGAGCTTAGCAGTAAAGACCAAAAAGATTCTTTGGGAAGAGACGAATCCAATGATACCCAGTTTTACCTTCTCAGGTCAGTCATTGACCTTCCAGGTCAGGTCAAACTAAAAAATGTTGCTGTTTTGGGTCACCGTTGGATATCAAGTGCGCTGCTTATCAAATACCGATGACGATGCTGTTTTCTGGTGCCAAGCCAGCTAGAACCTCTTTGTCACACTATCCGACCAGAATTTTGCTGCTGAGGTCATTTCAGGTCAAGTTAGGTCAAGGTCAATTATATGTGTTTGTATGTCTGTGTGTGTCTGTGTGTATACTGATGTGTGCACCGATTGTTTTTGGGTCCATATCACATGAAATCATGATCTGAGAAGCTTTTACCAAAAATGCAGTCAAAAAACTTCACAAAAAGTAAATTCAGCTTGCCTAAAACGCAATTATCTTAGATGACCTAGGTTGACCTTGACCCTGACCTTGACCCCTGTACATCGTCGAACAACATGTTCCATGATAGGTGGGAGGTAAGACTGGCAAAAAAGGCCGAAATCAGGGTGTCAAAAGCTCACAAGGCCCATGGCAAACGCAAGATGTTGAGAATTGGCCATTTGGGTCATGACATGACCTGAAAAACAAGGTCATATCTCCGAAACCAAAAATCACAGAAACTTGAAATTTTCAGTGGACATCAAGAAAGGACAGACGAGCAGCTATACGAAAAATCAGCCTTCTAGCTCTAAAAATGTTGAGTGCAGAGCAGAAAGACTGCCTGGGGGGGGTGGCAACCACCCCCCCCCCATGTGCGGGCGAGGGTTAAGGCTGGCACATAAAGCAAAAATATTTTCGCCTATACTTATTCCACTTCTCACGTGTACCTCCACGATACCACCACAACGCCAAAGTCTACATGATCTTCGCCTTTTTTCTCACACCGTGTCGTTATTCCTCTTTTTCTCTCGTCGTTCTTCGATCTTTCACCACTCTGTCGCCGTCACAAGCTCCGAGCTCCCACTGGCTGGCCGCAGGTCTCTCGACTTCCCCACAGCTGTGGCAGCGGTGAGGACAGCGGCGCGTCAGCACCGCAGACGCAGCCGACAATCCAACAGACTGTTCACACCTGAACGCCGATCGATATCGACCAAAAATGCGGCGTCGACAGTGGCGCAAATGTGGCCGACAGTGGCACGAATGTGGCCCATCGTGAATAGGTAGAGCGGAGACGGTGCTTTGGGAGACGTTTGCATCGATCGATGGGCATGATCTGTGACCACCGATCAAGTGATATTGCATCCTCGTATATGGCTAATATCGGGTCAAAATGGAACGGGATGTGATAAGAGAATTCCAGCCATCAATATGGGCAGGCTAAATGCTAGATCATTGTTTTGCTAGTTACATAGGTAAAACGTTCCAGAAATGTATAAATATTTGAAATAGCTGTATAAGCCCTCGAGTCGTACATAAAGGTGTAAGCCAACGTTGAACCAACGATGAATAAGATCACATCCTCTGATAGGGACACTATTACCTCCATTATCATGAAATGTATTCATCCAAATTCCAATAGTTATCAAACGGAACGGTACCTATCAGTTGTCGCATTTTCGCGAAGTGACGTTGTTTCTCCGATGCCGCATGGACGGCACTCGAGGGAGGCATGTAGTGTAGCTTCATTGCCACCTATACGCCCCTGGAGACGTTCAAATGACTGCCTTCTTTTTGCATATTGTAGTGTTATGCTCAATACGCAGGCTCATGCCATTTATGCAGTGGGCTATCTATACATTCGGGCACCTGAGACACATTTTCATTGGGTTGCCACTTGCCAATCATGGACCGATTGGTCCAATCCATTCATCTAGTCTTTGGTCAATCTAAACGGGAAGGGGGGGGGGCTTTTGAGTAGTTGCTTCTGTCGCATGATCGAGAATCCGTGTTTATTTGATGAAGCTGAACATTTTTCCCCGAGGGCAGTCTTTTCTTGCTTAGCAGCATGCATTAGCAAGTGAAAGCAGAGTAGTTCACTGGAAATAGGGAATATTAGGTATGTCCCAAAAATAATGTCAACCCTTCGCGCCCATTGCATGAAAATAACAAACATGAGGGTTTCGCTTTTTTACATATGTATTACCCCTTCTCCCTGATACAAACAAGAATACGGTCCGGCACGCCAGACTTCAACTTGTCCAGCTTGTACGGACTGATCCTGGAACAGGCAGATCGAACGTTCCGGTCAGCGTGCCGTCGAATGTTCGGCCGTGCCATTTTGTTCACCTCTCACCGGACGATCGCCCCGAGCTTTTCTATCGGCGATAGGTCTTGGCTAATCCCTGACAATTTGTCCTTCTCCCATAATGCCGGGAAGATGATCGACATTGATCCTGCGTCGTTCTAGCTTGATGAGCTGGGGTACCGTCCTGTTGAAAGATGGCCCTGGACATGTTCAGCAGAAGTTTTCGGCTAGAGACGTGGCTTGGTGGGCTTCAGGTTTAGAGGCAACCTCAGGTATCGATGGACTGTTGACTTGGATACTAGATGACCGTTGGCAGTCAGCCTTCTTGCCAGTTTCCATGAGCCGATTGGCCCGTCTTTAGCACCGTGCTTTGCGATGACTATTTGCGCTATACCCGGCCGACGGAAGTCTTCCTGCCGCGACCCAGCTTGCTCTCAAGCGTCTATCCGCCTCTGTCGCGTGATAGCCAGCGCCAAATCGTGCGGCGACTCACGCCCAGTGACTCGGCGTCGGCGACCTGACCGTGGGTCATGCCGCCGGCAACCATGCCTACTGCCCTGCTGCGGGTCGATTTGCGCTGAGGCTTTGCCATCCTTGACACCTGGTACGTGCGCGCCGGGTACTGCCCTGGAAAAGACCTTCGTGACCGGTCAGGGTCACAAAAATTCGAAGGTCACGTGACTAGAATGTAACCAATATGGTTTGGGAGCCGTTACCGGCGAAATTCTATTGGTATTGCGCCGTAGAAGGCAAAATGAAAGTTGTGGAAGGTTCTGACATTAATTTTGGGACGCCCTGTATGTACCGTCTCAGCTCCCAGATCCTATTCAATGGTACCTACTTCTAGATTCACCAACCAGTCAGTGGGTGGTGTATCGTACGTGGTGTGAGTGTTAGATAAGAAAAATTGTCAATAGTTACATCTATGGTTACATCTATAAGCATGCAGCCAAGTTTTTTTGCTTCAGAGTGTGGAAAAAGCCAGGTGTTGTCCATCTGAACTGCACAGTCACGTGACCCATTTGACCTTCGGATCCAATTCTGGTAGTCAATTCTGGCGCTTTTGTTACCGTAGCGAAAAATGTAGCCCCGTGTTCACAGTTTTCCTGACGACGAAGATTCTGCGTAATCTGGCCAATGGCGTTCGAGAACCGCGGCCAAGCCCCGCTGATCTTAAACGTGATTGGTCGAACGGTGTATAGAATCTTCGTCGTCCGGGAGACTGCAAACACGGGGTAAACCAAGAGGTAAACAATCTGTGCGTGGAATGGGGATTGGGAGTGGTGAATGTGTAGGGGCGATGATAGGTCGATTCGTCGATTTTTATTTATACTATTATCCTTATTATTTATTCTGATCATTTTGTTTATGTTCAGGAGTTTTTTTTCTGTTGATTTAACATCAAAAAACGGTGTGTTTTATTGTCAATGCCAAGTGCCATGTTGATATCAGTAGGCGGAACTATGGTCATGAGTACCCAAATATAGGAACGTTCCCATTTTTGGGAACGGAGTTCCCAAATATGGGAACGGGCGTTCCCATTTATGAGAACGGAAGGCAATTTTTCGGCCGTTCTCCCACTAAAACTCAAAAGTGCATCACGTCTCAAAAAAGTGCACGCTGATTTAAGTGTCTACTAAATCTCCATAAAGTTATCTTTAATCTGACCGTGGAACAAGGAAATTGACCGTGGAATGATATTTTTAATGATTTTTTGAAAATGACAGAATGGTGGAAATATGGGTTATACGACATTTAACATGCAATTTTAAGGAAAATGAAGCATTTTTTAGTTTGAGGTAAAGTATAATAATTTTCGCCTGGTTATGAACTTTCATACTATCGACACCAGATGCTGACAAATGCAAGCGAAGACGCGGACGGTCCCGAGGTAATATTGTTGACTTTTGTGTCGGGGCGGACGACCGCGTGGAACGTGAGTGAATTTACCGAGCTACTGTTGTAAACTCAGTTTAAGCGGTTGAAAATTATCCAGCTGTATTTTATCATCCCGGAAAGACATATTTTATTTGGATGCTAGCTGTTTAGAGTTGTTTTATAAGGAGCGTCATGAGCGTGGTTTTGTCTTCCGTGTTTCTAAGCGTGATCGTTTTGGGGGAATTTCTCTTATATAGCTCGCTCTGTGTGGCTTATTTATAATTTTTATGCTGATTTCGATAATTCCTCGTGCTCATCCTACCAGGCCTTTTGCCACTTACACTCATCAAGAAAGGAAAAAACTAGATTTTCATTGGGACTAGGTGTTTTGAGGGTGTAACATATTCAGCGTTCCCATTTTTAGATACTTCCTTGTACTCGTCAACTATCGGTGATAAACAGACAGGTGCTTGACATGTCTCCACCCTCAGCGCGGACGGTGGATATAGGTATGGAAGACCTTGTTGAACATCGCTGAGCGTTGTGAATTACGAAATCCTGCAGAGGGGGGCGTGCCCGCTGCGAGATCGACGGGAATAAAAGCGCAGAAGACCGGGCGAAACATGCGACGGTCTTGCCGGAAAGGTCATCTGATGATTGTTGCGTTAACAATAATTTGCGGCGTTGGACGTGATGCTTGTTAATGAAAAGAGCCCCTGAAAGGCGTCGGTGAAATCGTTCCCAATTTTGGGTACGCCGTTCCCATAATAAGGAACGCTTGCAGCGCCAGTGTACGAGAGCGTTCCCAAATTTGGGCTCGCGGCCCGGATGATGGACTGCTTTAGAAATAGGGGAACGATTTGAAACTACGATGGGCCTTACAATATCAAACTCTTTCCCAACAATATTGAGACAAATATCAGGCGGTTCACGATCGTTTTATATTTTTTGGACGTCATTTAACGGTTCTTTTTCTTGTTTTAAATAATGCCTACATGGCGTTCCCATATTTGGGTTTATCGTTCCCAAACATGGGAACGAAAATGCGTTCCCGAAAATGGGTACGCTTGACCATAGTTCCGCCTACTGATATTGAAATTGGGTTACAATTCAACATTCACCGGTTTTTCTATGGCCTGTTGTGCATCATATGGTAATGTGAACATAGGTACTCCATACACTGCCTCTTTTGGTTATATATTAATGTTTGACCTGATTTTACTTCATTTCACCTTATGTGTTCTTGCAGGAACAGTTATCACACCATTTTTGTGCAAAAATAAGGGTGGTGTTTCGCGGCACTCTGCCAGCCATTTTTGGCTTACATAGAGACATCAACAAGCCTATGCCTCCGACACTACCAGAGGTTGACGCTAGCTCACGGAATGCGCTGGCAGCGGCTGGTAGCACGCCGGTGAAACACAGCCAGGGATTTCCTCTGTAACGTCATTGTTGTCTAGGTAGATGGGTCTTCATCAATTTTTAACAACTACAAAAATTGGAATGAAAAATGTTGAGGTATTATGAGCATCAGCTAAACAGGAAAGAGAATTTGGCTACAGCCCATCTTGCAACGCCTCAATGAAATTTCACGAGAAACTTAAATTAAGGGAGCAGCTACATAATTGAGGTGAAGTCGATAAATCCTTGTGTATTTACCTACATAACTGGGGTAAATCCACAAGGCACCTTGAATTCAAACTATGAAGTGACTCCAAACGAAATATAGCAGAAATTGGGACTTAGTGGAGGTTAGAAATAATCTGCTTAGTGCTGGATGAATGTTTTCACTTAAAATGAACACCACCATATTCGAGTCATGAAAAAAGTGTTGAGTAGGCATAAGCTTGTAGCATGAAAGATGTTTGTGAAAAGTCTGTAGATTTTACAGTGTTAGTCTTTGCACATTGATTCTCTGTTTGAATGATGAAGTCTCTGCACGGTCTCTGATTGACTGAATGAGCTCTGCAGTCACAATAGTGAAATTCATGGGATTTTATTTGTAATAAAAGAAGGTAATATTTTGAGTTGATTTTTCGTATTCTGAGAAGATCATAGCATGTTTAACAGCATTCCAAACAGGGCATGTCAAAGGTTGGATGGATCTTGGCATTTCCTTGAATTGTGTTTACCATATGTTGTTTTTTATTCAAAGTTATTGTAGAAGCCAACCAACTTTTACAACATTGAGGATCATACTTTAGCTTTGGAAACAAGACATATGTAGTCTACATATCTATGGTTATGCTGATCTTCTTTTCCAGAGTCTTTGATTATCACTTAATTTCATTCACTTTTGATGTAGTGAAATCCATGATCATTTTAATGCAAGCTACATTTGAAATGTATTGTTGCTCCCTTTTTTACCATGCATATTTTTGTGTCTTGTGAGGTCTCATATAGGAATAACAAGAGCAGTAACATGCATTGTTTGCTTGTATTGTCATAACTTTGTACAATATTTCCAGCTTTATAATATGCAGTTACCAGTCACTTGGGCATCACACATATATTTTTCCTGCAGGAGGAAAGACACAGAGCTAACAAGTGACTCATGTTTGTGCTCCTATCACTTCACCCCTGGGGGATCAGTGCCTACACCCCTTGAGTATAATGGTCACCAAGTGGTGCTGTCCTGACATGTTCACTTTCTGTTGAGAAGGTTAGAACAAACACCATGTGTGTCATTTAGTTGCATATATAATATTTTAATGTTAAGTCTGCATAAAGTCTGAAGTCTGTAGCCACTCTTAATCCTAGTTTGTCATTACCTTAATCTAGCCTGGGTGGATATTTTGCTGTGCTGAAAGCACGGACTGCGCTACGCCCCGGCACGGCGGCCGGGACACCTCCCCTGGAAGAAAACGGCACCGGGGAGGGGGGACGGACGGCGAGGAGCCGGGGAAGGAGCGCGGCACCGTCACCCCACAAGCCGCCCGCAGCACCGCCGTTATTCTTGTGCCTCTTGGGCGCCGCCGACGCCCTGCGGATGGGGAGCGCATCCCAGACGGGCAGGAGCCGGGAGGGCCGCCCGCACCACCCGGCCGGCGAAGCAGCAGCCCGGCCAGGCGCGGCGGGCGGCTGGGTGGCGGCCGGACTGAGACGAGTCCCGAGTCGCTCCATGTCTCTGTCTCTTGCGAAACTAGTACCGCCGCCGCCCAGCCTTCATGGGTCACTACGAGGAAAAGGCGAGCCCGCTCCCAGTACCTGTCGTGGAGCTCCCGCCTCACCGATGGCCCCTGGTCTTTATCTCTCTCTCTCTCTCTCTCTCTCTCTCTCTCTCTCTCTCTCTCTCTCTCTCTCTCTCTCTCTCTCTCTCTCTCTCTCTCTCTCTCTCTCTCCTCTCTCTCTCTCTCTCTCTCTCTCTCTCTCTCTCTCTCTCTCTCTCTCTCTCTCTCTCTCTCTCTCTCTCTCTCTCTCTCTCTCTCTCTCTCTCTCTCTCTCTCTCTCTCTCTCTCTCTCTCTCTCTCTCTCTCTCTCTCTCTCTCTCTCTCTCTCTCTCTCTCTCTCTCTCTCTCTCTCTCTCTCTCTCTCTCTCTCTCTCTCTCTCTCTCTCTCTCTCTCTCTCTCTCTCTCTCTCTCTCTCTCTCTCTCTCTCTCTCTCTCTCTCTCTCTCTCTCTCTCTCTCTCTCTCTCTCTCTCTCTCTCTCTCTCTCTCTCTCTCTCTCTCTCTCTCTCTCTCTCTCTCTCTCTCTCTCTCTCTCTCTCTCTCTCTCTCTCTCTCTCTCTCTCTCTCTCTCTCTCTCTCTCTCTCTCTCTCTCTCTCTCTCTCTCTCTCTCTCTCTCTCTCTCTCTCTCTCTCTCTCTCTCTCTCTCTCTCTCCCCCGTCTCCGTCTCCGTCTCCGTCTCCGTCTCCGTCTCCGTCTCCGTCTCCGTCTCCGTCTCTCTCTCTCTCTCTCTCTCTCTCTCTCTCTCTCTCTCTCTCTCTCTCTCTCCCCGACGCCAAAACCGGCTCACAACGGCGTCCATGTCGGCCGGGGCGAAATTACTTGAATAATTATTTCATAAATGCATTAACAGTGACACAAGACAAAAGTTCAACAAATTCTACGCATGAATCATCCAGTAGGTACTAACTTCGAGAACAGTTAAAATGAAGATGCACAAGAAAGCGTAATTTCCCAATGACATGATATGGCTGTCACAATGCTTAGCCGCAATCACCTCTTTTGGTAGTTTAAATGGTAAGTAATTTTTGAAATTATCCGATAAAAATCTAAAATTGATACCATATTAAAGACCAATCAATTCTACATATGAATCAGGGTGAATCTTTGAGAAAAACTTGAAAGTTTAGGTGTGATAAGAAAAACAAATAAAAATGGACCATTTTCCCATAGACTTTACATTGGCTCCAAAATCGCATGGATCCAGAATTTCTGGAAGTGCCCTCGCCACAACTGCACGTGCGCTGCGCTCGAAAATGATCACGTGACCAAATCCAGATGAGATCACCGTATTTATAGTCACCGTGGAAAAAGCTTGGAAAAAAGCAAAGAAATTAGCTGTGACCTTGAATGACCTTGATCATTTATTCACAAATTTAAGAGTGAATATTCAAGATCATACTACTAGGTTTGACTGGTTTTGAAGCCAATTGGTAGTCTTATCCACCGATATGTTTCTATATCCAAAGACATGCATTTATCTTCGCAAATTTGCATTTTCAAAGTCTTTCTTCACGAATGCATTTGGAACGATAAAAAGAAGAAAAGATTCAGTATGATCAGCTGGGTGGTTTGTCTTGTCTGCATGAATTTCCTCTTCCTTGAAATGGCGAGAGTTCTCTTCGCGTGCGCAGTGCTGCCAGATTTGGAGGATTTCCGCAAATCTGGAGGATTTTGAACTCTATTTGCGGACAAATTTCGCTTTTGGAGGATTTTTGATTCTGGAGGAAAATCTGGAGGATTTGTCGCCCGATTATTATATTCAATTTCATGGAAAAATATAACACATTCAAGACTAAAAAGGCATTTTCCTGCCCAGCGTCACCCTACCCGTTAGGATATATCACGTCCTTTATCACCGTGAGACTGCAGAATGTCTGTCTGTACTTGTAGCTATATCTACGAGGGTACCAAACTACTGGCGGATCTAAGGGGGACATTTGGTGGCAAATGCCCCCGGTTCCCCTGCAGCGCCCGAAATCGACGAAAATTTTCGTTTCTTTTTGGAGGATAAAACGAAAACTAAACTTTAATAAGAAAAAGTATCTTTTAAACTGCACAGCAGTGCGAAAGGATTCGAAATCCGATGAGTTTTTAGAATTTGGTGAAACTTTTTTGGGGGTATAGCCCCCGCAGACTCCAAGACCGCCTTTCTATATCTACCAATAGGATTTGGAGGAATCTAGAGGATTTTTGTAACTGATCTGGAGGATTACAGCCTTCCCCATCTGGCAGCACTGCGCGTGCGTCGTCGAAGGGGGCGGGTGCTTTGCGTGATTGTGGTGGGCGGTGCTGCACGTGGACAACGATTTTGAGTGATTTGCGAAATCTCTCACGTCAAGGTAGGAGGATAAAATACCCCGAGCCGGTTGTGACCTGTTGCAGAGTCCCATTTTACCCGGTTTAGGCAGGCCGCGGTCACGTCACAGTCACAGTCGTGGTTGAGTGACCATCCATGACACTTTAATTTTGATTTCTTTGGCGCTTCTTCAGCTCAGGTTGGGAACGTTGACCTTTGGTGTCACTTTCTAGCTAAAACCAACCGAATTAATATTCTGATGCTTGAATGGTTGCACAGTATGATCGTATTTCAATTTCAATTCAATTTCAATTGAATTTCATACTCTAAGTTTGGTCTCAAATTTCGGACGACGGTGAAAACAGGGCGCCTGGGGCGATTTGATCAAGGTTCGTGAAATTTACACGTGACGTTTGGCACATGGAAGGCCCATGGAGCGGGAGAAGTTCCAAATGTCATGTGACTAATATGCCCTCCGGCGCCCTGTTTTCACCGGCGTCCCAAATTTCAGAGTTTGTGGCTCTTTATCTAAAATTGAAGACTTTGTTACCTACCAAATTTTATGTGTTTTTAGTGTCACAGCATGGCAGTTTTATCAGTTTAATTGTAATTACGCTGTTTTCATATTTATTTGGCCCACTGCAACTGTGACTCTGACTGTTTGCATGCCTTGTTTGGCTGCTGTGGCTCATTCATAGTGAATATGTTGTTTTTCAGACTTGCTGACAGAACAGGGCAAAGAGAAAATACACACAATGGCCAGTCAAGGTAAGTTCACTAGCTGAAATTTTGCTATTGGTTTAAAATTTTCTACCATGTCAAGCTGGAAAATCACTTAGTTTAAAAATTAAGATTAAAAATTAATGATAAAGTTGACTGTGACCTTCAAAATACTATCCACTTGACATTGAATTGCATTGTTGTTGCATGTCATGAATGAATTGCATGGTATAGAGCCAGAATTGCTATCAACTTGCTTATTTACTGTTGCAGGAAAGCCAATGGCATGGGTGACGCTGGCCACCACAGACGCATACGCACTGGGCGCGCTGGTGCTGGCCCACTCCCTGCGCCAGGCAGGCACCGCTCACCGGCTGGTGGTCATGATCACACCTGGTGTTACAGACACCATGAGGTCAGTTGCTGTTCTCAAGGTTCATGGGCTGGAGTCTGAGAGTGGTGTGGAAAGGAAAATACAGACCCTGCTCAACGAACCAACAAGTATCCTTACAATACCCTTCATATATATTTATCATTGTGACACTGCAAGGCACAAATTATCATGAATTCCATCAACAAACAGTTACAGATGATATATGATTTGAATTTTTTAGTCCAAACCTTTTTTAATTGAAGGATTCACAAGTATAGAGCCAATGCTATGCAGCACTTGTGTTGGCCCTGCCCTCTACCATCTTATTGCACAATTCCTGATCTATGGCAGAACAATTCCTGATCTATGGCAGACGTCAGTCCAAAGTTTAACGTGCGCACATAGCCGAGCACGACCGGTCCCTCACTGACTTCGCCTGGCTATGGCCTGCCACCAACCGCAACCATACCAGTCATGAGGCTCATACCTATCGTGCGCCCGTCGCGCTTCGAAGCCGAACTGTTGTAACTGGGACGCGTGCTCTCAACACGCCGAGACCAATGCTCTACCGACTGAGCTACGGGACCGAAGCCAAAATGATGAATGTAAATGAGCTTTACAAAGAGATAACAATGCAGTGTGCAATAGAAAATGTGTTAGTAACAGGTGTCAATTTGTCATGTATCCCGGCCCTGTCAGTATCATCAGACAGCAGACCGTCCTCTAGGCCGGTGGAAGGGCCCCTTGTTTTACGTCCGGCGCGGTGGGGCGGGCCCGCCCACATAGGCTGTTTCTGGACCAAGCGTTGTTGCTTCTGGAACCCTTGTCGCCGTCGTGCGCTAAAATTAGCTCAGCTGATCAGGGGAACGGTGCCGTTCGACTTCTGATGCTCATCCCTGCCGTGGGGGATGAACATAGTTTTGGTCATTGTATGCTGGGTTTGCAGATGCAGCTTCCATTTGTTTTCCTAATAGACCGAGAACGGCGGTGTAAAAGACTTTTATACCTAGATGCTGCTGCTGGCATATATACTTTTAAATTGCATGCTTTATGGTTGTTCTCAATCTGCAAGTAAGTCGAATAATTTTGACAATGATGGAAAAGTTAATCTGCGTTTTCGGTCGCTCAGAGAGCGAATCATAATGCAAACGGAGACGTTTCTGCGTGTTTTGCTGCAGTCGAGTATCACCTACTCCACTCATGCATGTAGAAAAACTCTTCTTATCTGAAGTCTAGATCTAAACAGCGTAGGTTTTCCTGTTGTACAAAATGCCCGAACTTGTACGGTAGCGAGTCGCACAAAACATCTGAGCAAAACATACGAGTCACCGTAAAATGTCGTCTCGTGGAAGTCATGTTGACTGAGGCAGGCACATTTCATCTTTTCAGATAGTAAGTGTGAATAGTGTGTTATATGTTTACTTGTTGTTTTCTTTGAAATCATGATACTCGGATAGCTGAAGCTCAGTACAGACAACTCACTTAGGCTATTACATTTTAACCCTATTAGTGGCAGGCTCCTGGTATACCCCTATTAGTGGCAGGGGGGGGGGGGGCTGTTTACGACCCCCCCTTGATATCTCGAGATCTAACGGGCCGATTTTCAAAATTCAAATGGCATTCGATTTCGCTCAACGTGATCTACATTTCTAAAAAATAAAAATTGAAAAATGTCAATAGGGGGGGGGGGGGGTAGAGGGGGGTAAAAACGGGCAAATTGCAGATACATTTTAGACTGTTTATCACGGCCAGGTTTCTGAACCAATCTTAACGCAACTTTTGCCGATCGATAGAGAATGAACCAGGAATTCACATGGATCCTAAAAATATGCATTTTCAAAAATCATAGGCGGATACAGATCATTGAGATTGGGGGTACACAAAAAGTATAGTAAATAAGGTTTTTGTTGGTACTGTTTCTAAAAAGGGTGGTAATGGTCTTGTTATGTTACAATTTTCTTATGAGAGAACGACTACAATTGTATTGGTCATGCATAGGCGGTGTCAGGGCACCTATGTTGGGAGGTAAAACATAACCCCCCTTTTTGGACGCCTGGATCCGCCTATTATAGCAAAAACGTGTCAAAAGAGGATGCACAATAACTGTATATGTTATCACATGATACCTTTCACTCACTGTTCGTAAAACTGGTGCAGCATCGTGATCTTCGCCCAAATGACTCGCTTCACGAATAGGACCCCCAATTCCCAGTGCTCTGGAGCCGCCCCTGGTAAAGTTATGAACTTGAAATTTTCAGGGAATGTGCCCAATTTAGTTTTAGGAAAAGTCAGAAAATTTCAGCATCGTAGCTTCAGCGGTTTCGGAGATATTCCCGAAAAACCTGAGGGGTGGATAAAAACAACCCCCCCTGCCACTAATAGGGTTAAGAGAAGGTTTCTCTGAAGCTAGAGTTGATCGCGTTAAATGCGGCTGGCTGTACTACCTGATGGATGGCGTTTTTTTTTTTTTTGCCTACTCCATGGTAAAAAAGGCGCACCTATCCGCTAATAAACACGTCAGGTCTGGCCAGCCGCTGACCCAGATCGAAGGTGGTGCCACATTTGTCAGGCTGGCGGCGTTGACAGATCGCCGGCCCTGCCCTGACCACCGCTTCCTCAACCCTACTTGTCCTCTTTCCATGGTCGTTTAGCTTGGGCAATGTCAACCGGTAAATTTTGAGCCGGAAGCTGCGTTAATGCTCCTCTAGTTTTGAACGGAGAACCTACCAGTTCGTATCATCAAACATCTCAATATTTTGGTCACGTCGAGCAGGTAATAGTTTAACTGCATCATTTTATACATGTTTATTTTATTTATCGTTCCGACTTGTAAAATTCGTTACCAATAAGGTGTCTTTTGGTCGACGAAGGAATAAGTGCATTGACGGGCTCTGCTAGTGCGCACGCGGTAATTGCTACCCCATCTGACTTTAGTGGGCCACCCTTCTTACCGGTCCCTAACAACATCCGAACTTTTGAGACCGGTCGGCCCAGCCGCTCTGGATTAGGTACCCCAGTCGTGACGCGTGGAAAGGCATCGCCTCGTAGGGAGCCCACTGATGCTCCAAGTCGTTACGACGCCCGGCCGGCTGACCACTTGTTCTCAGCCCTTTTTCGTTTGTCTACTATAAATGAGCTTGGCGCCCGTTCGTAATAATGCGACCTTGTGCCTCCTTCCAGCGCGATGACGATGAATAAATAACTGTTTTGTCTTGATAGCATCACGGGTGACGGCACTAGAGAACCATTTATCGCCGTTGACAGACGTGTTACGTCGCCATAACTTGACTAACGAACAATGGATGCCAACCGACTCAAAACACATCCTATCTCGGAGCGAACATGCTTCCTGACCCATGACAACCGTAACAACACAAACAACAGCATCATCACCATGCTTCCCTGTCGTCCGCCAGGACTCAGCTTTCGGGTGCCTTCGATGACGTCATCAGTGTTGATGTGATGGACTCGGGTGACGCGGCACACCTGGCCCTGATGTCACGGCCCGAGCTGGGTGTCACGCTGACAAAGCTGCACTGCTGGACTCTCACTCAGTTCTCCAAGTGTGTCTTCCTCGACGCCGACTGCTTGGTGAGTGTTCATACTGGGGTGACTCTTGCGTGTGGCGGCCCTATTGTCCTCTCCGACTCCATTGTCCTCATCGATGTGATGTCCAGCACAATTCGCCCAACAGGCATAGACTTAATCCCCGAAGTCAATTTTCAGGCTCATCTCAAACCTTTTAGTGCGGAAAGATCCATTCTTGTGGTTTGTGGATTATAACTGCTTGTGTTAGGTTCCGAGTTCTGTCAGGCATGATACGAGTGCCGTCTTTCCGTTTCTCACTACGAATTTCGGATGGATGGCATATGATGGCCTTAAAGCCTCTTCTAGTTGTCATTAGGATGCCAATATCTTGTCATATATTAGCCATATATCGACAGCAACACGTTCGTCACGCTCATCACGCTCGGCCACGCTCGAGCTGACCCTGAACGATACGTAGTGTTTAGCCGTGATAAATGGGTTATTGGCGGCCTGCGAGGACCGATACGCATGCTTTACGCATGATCTGAGGAACGTTTTAATAGCCTTCGTTTCGGGCATCATGAGACGATTGAAACAAATTTCTTGGAGAAGCGTAGGTCACTTTGTATGCACAATGAACATTGCATACAACACATCTAACTGCTCATTCATCACCAATATGGAATAGTTGGCTGTAATATATTCCTTGCTTGGGTGTTAAATTACCTCGCACTATCAATGCCAGCAAAACGGAGTTGAGTCGAACACCATCTGCTGTGACGGAAAGTCACCAGCCAGCCTTCCGGCACTCCTTATCGTAACCGCAGTGTTCCGAGTTCCGGTGCAATTTGTGTCTGTCGCAGCCGGGTCGGTCGGGGGCCGTCGGTGGGAGGTCCTCGCTGGACTCTGGTCCTCGCTGGTCTCCTGGTCCCGCTGGTCCCCTGGACCACGCCTCCCTTCTGCGACCGGCTGGCGTCAGTTCTTACCACATTAGCTAGCCGTCAACGGCACACAGCTGTGTCCACTGTGCACTGACGTGACGTCACCAGCTGGGGAGACCGCCCGCACTGCCACTGTCAGCTTGGCCTGAGGGAGAGCTTGGTGGGCGGGGAAGGGAGTGGAGGGGAGGGAAGAGTGGGCAGGGGAAGGCGGGGCAGGTCGTCGGGAGTGCTGGGTAGAGTGGGAGGGAGGAGGGTAACACGCCAGCACACCTGTGGCCGACAGCGGTAGACCTCGGCGCCAGCCCAGGGCTGCGGCAGCTCGCCGGCTGCTGAGAGCTGACACAGCCCGCCCCCGCCGACCGGAGCTTGGAGAGCGGCCAGTCGCCGTGAACTTGGCGAGGTGGTCTGGAGCGCTGATGTTGGCGACTAGATTGCGGCCGGTCGGGGCATAGCTAGAGTGGATGTGTGATACTGGGCTATTAGCGGGAACAGAGGCAGAGCTGCCGTCAGCTCGTGATGGCAGCGAATAGATGCTCCCATGTTTCTACTACCTATGGCGCAATTGCCCTTGGGCGGTGGCGCGGTGTTAGTTTCTAGTTCCAGTTCATGAGTGGATGGCCACGTGTATTCGCCTGCAGAGCATTTACCCCGTTTTGAGGCTCCAATGTCCCGTGAAGCTCCCATCCCGCGGCCGGTTTGCAGTGGTTGCAGCTCCAAATTTGTCGTCTCAGCTCAGATTCACATACCAGAGTGCACTGCTGTCGGCCATGAGGCCGGTTCTTGATGGGTGCAGTCGTCGTTGTAGCAAACCATCACGGCTGTCTATCGGACAACTGCACTGGGGAGGCATGCGATGGCTCACAGGCTCACAGAGGCCAGAATCGGTTGGAGTTTCGGATGAGTTTTCCATCATCACATGGCTTCACGCTACCACCGCCACGACGTCTGAATTATGCCACACGTCTGTCGGCACGAAGCTTTTTGTTGTTATTGTTTAGCCTGTCGGCTGGCAAGTGCCATATTTATTATGTGTGTGTATGTTGAGTCTTATAAGGCAACGATAATTGCAAACCGAGCTGCATCTATCGTATTGCCAATAAATACCAGGCACAGCAAACAAGCTCTTGTAAATAAATAACATACAGCAAACAATCTCATCTCGTGTGGAATTCCAACAGCAGAGTCCTGTTGACCCGGCTCCGGCTCGCTGGCGGAGCGCCGAGCCAGCCGTCGAATCGGTCGCGACCTGACCTTGCCGAATCATATCGGTGGGGCTATTTTTATCATTTGGACCGTCGTCGACCCAGCGAAGGGCAAATTGTGACGCAATCGTAACCCGTGACTGCCTGAGATTCTTCATTGACCAAACAAACAACTTGTAACTGCAAGACAATCGCCTGGTCGCTTGATTTCGCAAGATTCGTTTCCGTTCCGTGTGCTGGATGTACTCTGGCTGACGTCTTCAGCCGTCAGGGACTTGCAATGCAGATTGCTCTTTTTGCGATGATTGTCTGGTTTCTTCGTTCTGTGGTATGGTTCATTTGTTACTTGTTAGGGCGTCTTACTTGAGCCTCGAGACCCGAAGTGATGGACTTTGGAAGCTCTTTGCGAATAGTATCGCTCCAGGACATCTGGTTTGATTGGCGGCGTCTGGCTGAATACTTCTGTATTGCGTGCTTTGATAAATATTTGGCTTTTTGTTTAATGTATCGGCTAGATAGTGCGCTCAACATGCGTATTGCGTATTTCGAAATGTTTGTCCTTCCAATTTTCTTTATACCTTTGAACGACCTAAAAATTATGGCGTGTCTAGTTTTCAAACTGATATTCATTCTACGCGGCATCAACTGACTTGGTGTATTTATCATATCGGCACTCCTCATATTTCCCTCAACGCGAGACGGCCGTGACAACTCTCGTATATTCTGCCTTTTGTGTCATTAATCACACTCCACAGTGCCGAGTTACACGCCTGTCTCTGTGGCGTTTTTGCTGCGGGTGACACAATCCTGACACGACATGTGTCGTCTGGCGGGCCGCGACGTCTGAGGGGCTCGTCTCCAGGCCCGCGGGCCTAGTTCTGCCTCCGGTCAACAGTTCATGGAAACTTATTTGGCTATGGCTATAGGCAACGCCCAATGTTTGGTCACAGCCTGTATTCAAGACGTGTTATATTTCGCAATTATTTTTGCGAGACGATGTTATAGTTGTGTAGCAATGGACTATGGCATTATCGGCTTCTTTTTTCTCATTGTTTGTGTTTTATTTTTCTCAATCGTACATCAGTTTTTTTTGCATTTTTTTTAGGAGTCCTAACTTGATCTCCTACACCTGCTTCAAGCAGACATCCTCCGGGGCAGTGTCGTCTCTATCGCCTTCTTTCGTTGATTGTATCCTCCATCCATCCCTGTCTGATCTTTTGTCTCTCCAGCCACCGACCAGTCGTAACTCGTATGTCTCTGTCTCGCGCGTGTCTGTCTCGCAAGGTCACACGTCTGATGATCTCCAGATCTGGCGACAGTCAGGCGGTGGAATTTAGGACTTGGGACTGTATTCTGCTAAACACACATTGAACGTTAGCGCTCTGCTAAGGCGCTATTGAACGTTGGCTTGGCGTAGGCTGCGACTGGAATCTTTGGACATCATCATGGGCTCGTTGTAGACATCGTTCACTTGGAATGGTCTTACGACGAGCACGGAGCATGGTATCGTATTTTACCCCGGCTACCTGAATCGGGCCGGTTGCCAAGCGCCTCCGGCTGTGGTCACATGACCCGTGGCCGCGGCCGTAGGCGACCAATCAGGTCACAGGTCGCTTGACATTGCTCAGTGGCGCCTCCAGGCCACCCGGTACGGCAGCTTGTCGACTGTGCGTCAATATGAGACGCTTCAAAAGGGATTTTGGCCTTTTGCCATGACGTTCCCTGGTGTTCTATCCACATTCTTCTCAAACTTTACCAAGGCTGGTTTCTGGTTATCCAGTCCCACTTATTCTTATTTTGAATTTATTTCTAGTGAGTTATGAAACACCCATCTCGACTCAGTACAGCTGAAGATACATCCAGTCGCTCTCTGGCGCCGCCGTATAGACAGCTCCAGCCGACCATTTGTCCATCAGACGTGCCATGGGTATCAATGGCTGAGGCCGGGTGGCGGAACCGGGCAGGTGGGGTGGCGTGGGCCGGGCGAGGTCGAACCTTAGCGGTACTGCGCCATTGGTGAAGTCCGCTGGAGCGTCTGCTGTAATAGGTGGACGGGGAGGTCTGGTAGCGATGAGCTGTGTTACGTAATGATAAACACAGACAATCGTTTGGCAGACAGCCTGGATAGTTTATTTTGTTATGCGCTTTTCATGTCCCAGTCCTGGTGGGTTATAGAAATGCCAATGGCCAATGGGCCAAGGCCTTCGGCAAGCAGCAATCAGATAGGAGACGTAACCGCGTCATAAACAACGCTGATTTAATTCTATTGCCTGGGAGATGTAGAATGCTCAAATCTTTAGCGTATTTTTTTTTTCAGCGGTGCAACCATGGCTTCGCTGATGAAAATTACATTATAGGGGGCTTTCCCACGTTCCCCTCTGGATCTAAGAACATCTAAAGCTCGAAAAGAATTCCTTCCAAAGCGCTTTGAACAAAGAAGAAACAACAAATGCACGCCTACGGACCGTTTCACGCCAATTCTGTTTCTAGTCTGTAGCTGCACGGTCCAGCCGAGGCCCGCATTCAGCTATGCCGTGGCACGACTTTGATTTGGCGATTACCTGTGTGCAATGCATCACAACTGGCTGGTTCAAGAACACGACGTAGGATATGTATCGTAATGCATTGGAGGTAATATCACCGTGTAGTGAATCGAGCCGTGTCGTTTTAGGCACGTGCTGAGAGTCCCGTTTCCATTTGATCTTACAAGCCTAGTGAGTCAGTTGACATGAGGGACGCCGTAACTCTTCAGTTCTTCAACCTGTCGTAAATGAGATATTAGTAGGTATTTAACTCCCTACATGTCTGTGCATTCTGATGGGCAGAACGTTTTCAAAATATCGCAAATCAGATGTTTTGGGGTAACTGTTAGCAGACACACTCGCCTTACAGGTGGATCCACAGTCTCATCAAGTCAGCCCAGTCTGGACGGTAACTTTCCCTCCGCTGCTGGGTAGGCAGTGGGACCGGGAATGACTCGGCCGCTCCGCTCCTGTGCCAACGCCTGGGGCGGTAACCCAGACAGCCGCAGCCGCCGCGGTCGGCCGCCGCTTTTTACACACAGACACACACGGCGGCGTCTGGTGGAGCTCCAGAGGATACGATTGCCATAGAAGTTCTTGAACTCTTCCTTAGTTGGGTTTTATTACATCATAACGCATCTGATGTGCTGTGCAGTGTGCACGGAGCCTCGCCTCCGGGTACAGCGCTGCGGCCGGCAAGGTCAGGCTCGGAGAATCGATTTAGAAATAAAATATCAAACTTTACTGCAACTCCATGGCTGCATGGTGTTTTGAATCGCATCAATTGCACGGCGCTCGACGCTTGAGAATAATAATTCCTGCTCACCTGTTAGTCGCACAACCATTCAGGAGTCTGCGTTACTACCCACCCTTTGAACTTGACGCGACCATCATGATTCCATTTATCTCCCAGCGTTATAAGTCACCCCCGGTCGGCCTCGTGGCAGCGTGTCGCCGGGCGTCATGTCTGCAAATGGCATGTCTGGAATGGTCCCGTCTGTTTACGTTCGGTTGGTGCCCCTCTACGGTCACGCCGTTAGTCGCCCCCGGTTTCCATGGTGAGCTGAGGAGCATGTGCAAAGAGCATGGCTAGTTGACAGAACACGTTGCCGCCCTCGTGGTGGCCCCTCATAGCCCCTCGCCGGCCCCTGATTCGCGGGTGGGGTGCTTAGGGGTCGGACCTCGAACAGCCCGAGCGCCTTGGGGTATGCCAGGTCGGCAGCCGATGGCCCGGGGTGCCTGCTGCGGGGGCGGAGGCGGGGATGGGATGGGGTGGTGGTCTATTTGCAGACTGGGTCCGGTCGCACCGCGCGACCGGCGCTATAATTCGGTCGGTTGGACGGCGGAGGCGCAGGGTGGGGTGGCTGATCTCTGGCTAAGTTGGAGATCAGGGAGAATGACCGTGGCTGGGTCAACTCGTATAGACCAATCGATCACCGTGACCCTGGTGGTTACCGGATCCCTTAAAATTTGGCTGGTCCCTCATGGTGTGGCAATCGTGTTTTAGACTTTATGCAAAGTGCGAGAAGTCTGGCCCTTGTTTAGACATCATCACCTCATCAAAATGCGCCACCAAAACCAGGATAAAAAGCTTCATTGTATAGCTTGTCTGGTCAATACGGTCACATATCAATTGATGTTGGTTTCGGCTGATGTGGGACAACAGATCGACTGATGCCAGTAATGCTAGTTGAAACTATTGATCGGCGGTCTACCAACGCGCCGGTGGGATGACGAAAATGACGATCCGGGGCTAACGCCACGTGATCTATGTGTCCTGTTGCATCATCTCTTGGTGATAGGACGATCTGGTTGGCTTGATAAAGTTGATTTTTATTTTGTACGGTTGATGTCGCCATCATTGATATTTTCAAGATTACATCTGAAATCCTATGTAGTTTTACATACTCTTTATCCGATTTTAACGCCCATCTTCCGGCCGTTATGCCTCACTATCAAGTGGTGTCCCTCGGGTCATACATTGCGCCCTGAACAGCCTCATCCCAGACGTCACTGCCCGTTTGTCTGGGCTCTGGGCTATGTCAGTCTGGTGGCCGGAGGCCGGCGAATTACACATATTGGCCCGGTGCCAGCCGAACCTTCGGCACCTTGCCAACTGATCTCCGCACGCGCTTCGGGCGTGCTGGGGTCAACGGATGCCGAGCGACGGTACGAAAGGGGTGTGGCAAAAAGAAAGCGTCTCTCCGGGACGCGTTCTGGTATTTTTGGACAGGGCGTCGGAACTGGCCATACGGAAGAATCGATTCGCCTGCCATGTGAATGCAGCTTAATGACGTGGGAATGAGAGAGCGTAGGACCGCAGTGTCCAGGAATAGCGTGGGAAGGGGATTGTTACGAACTGTGGTATCCAAGCGAACACGGAACAACTGAGTTATTGTGTGCCCTCTGCCTGAATGGATGACGGAACATCATGCTAGCTCGGCTTCTCTACTCGTGTCCATCGCATAGCCCTATCACTGTCCGGCATCACGCGCGCACGTGGTGTCTAGGGGCGGCGTGGGCTGTCTGGAGCGCTACCCTCCCCTCCTGCCCCTCCCCTCTGCCCCTGCCCCTGCCCCTGCCCCTGTCCCGCCGGCGGACCCGACTCCTTGCCAACCCACACGGGCGCCCTTGTAGGTCAGACGGGCGGCGGTGGCCAGACATGAAGCCTGACGATGTGGTCAGGGAGTCAGGGAGTAGGGAGAAGAGATGGTCTGCTGGTGACATAACATGATGATTGATGAAGGCTCACAACTCCCGTCAGTGATGTGCTCGGGGTTGTAACGTCCATGGTGGTTAGCGAGGCGCCAAATTATCTTGGTGGCTATTTCGGTTGTCTACCTGCGATAACTTGATGATGATGATGCATGATGCAATCCCTTCTACATACAAAAGTCTCTTTTGTACATACAAAAGAGACGTTTTTATTCCTGTTGACATTGTTGTTGGAAAGGAATTTCACTCATGACGTTACACTGCTGATTCGTATGCTCAGATTCTTTTGGAAAATTCCTTATCCTTCCTCAAACCTGCATCTGCCATAACTGAAACCGTCGCTTTTGGCACCCTCGAACATCGTGTCTGCTTTTTGAACTAGGAACTCAACGCGCTCGCTTCCCTCGCTGCACACCCGACCCCTGACAGCCCCCCCCCACTCCCTCTTCCATCAGGTGATGACCAACTGTGACGAGCTATTCGAGCGAGAGGAGCTGTCCGCGGCGCCCGACATCGGCTGGCCCGACTGCTTCAACTCTGGCGTGTTCGTCTTCACACCCAGCCAGGAGACGTTCAGGGCGCTCGTCCAGCTGGCCGCCGAGACGGGCAGCTTCGACGGTAAGATGATGACGAACGTGAGGAAGCGAACGTGAGGAAGGTAGTTGTTGGATGAAGACGCTGAGGACGTGTGCTAAAATTTGTAGTTTTCTGGCCAAGTGATGCTGAATGGGTACGGTTCTCCAGAAGTTTGCAGTGTGGAATGTGTAGTTGTCTTCGAATGTCTGTGAATTATGAGGAGAACTAATGTGATTCCCTCAGTCGATTTGTAGTTTCTTATTAGGACTGTCTGGTGCTTGAGCTCTGTATTTGCTGTATATTGATAGTGCATGTGTCTATTTGCTCTAGCTGTGCAATTTATAATGCGACTGAGCAGGCACATTGTTTACTTCTTAAAGACCTGCATTAGTTTAAAGCATTTCCCGTTTCATGCGATACCAAGTGTTATTAGCAGGTAAGTCGAGAATGACGGAAGTTATGGTCAGATTTGTTACGCTTGTTTGTCAATGTCCCGTCGAAAATTGTTTGGTTTCAAAAATGTTGTTCATGTTCGTTTTTCTGTATACGTTTTCCATGTTTAGCCCGCCGATACTTTTCATCAGTTAACAGTTATGTGGCTTGTCATGACGTAGTGCCTAGATTTTACTTCTCACATGTCCCTCAATGTCGTGGTTTTTATTTACACGGTTTTTATTGTAGGGCTTCATCCGGCCGGTTTAACATTCACAGAACTTACAGAATGCGAGTACCTCACCATGTTCTGTTTCTGATTTAGCCAAATGTGACACGGGCATTTTGCACCTTCCATGTCATTTATTGCTTTGCTCACAACACGCGTGATTATGTATCGAACGTCCTATGTGTTTTGTGTAAAATATGATGCAATGGTCAGACAGATGAAGCGCATGCTCCTTCCTCGTTAGGTTATTTATTTTGCGCTGCTCGTAAGGTCCAAGATAACTGAAAAACAGAAGCGTCAAACGCATCGGCTACCGACTTGTTTGCAGGTTGTCTTTCATTAACATATTGTTCGTGTATTTTGTCCGTCAGGCGGAGACCAGGGCCTGTTGAACACCCACTTTAGCGACTGGGCGACGCGCGACATTAGTCGACACCTGCCGTTTGTGTACAACATGACCGCCAGCGCCACCTACACGTACCTGCCCGCCTTCCTAAGGTCAGTGCAGGCCGTGGAGGGGAGAGGGCGAACGAGCCGAGGTCTGAAGGGCGTGGGGATGGTGGCTTATGATCAATGTTTTCTTATGATGGTGTCTTGTTTAAGTAATCTAACAGTAGGTCATAATATTCATATTTAAATTGTCGATGCTGTTAACAAGGATTATTTTTCACTGTTGCTGTGTTGTTCGTCCCCTATTTTGTGCCATACCCACTCCCTAAACAATGCTATGCCACCTTACTAACCGTATTCTCGACTCTCCCGTCTCCCCTTTACAGGTTCGGCAAGGACGTGAAGATCGTCCACTTCCTGGGCTCCAACAAGCCGTGGATGAACCCCCAGGCGGGCGACGCCAGCTCACCGGCCGGCCGGTTCCACGCCGCCTGGTGGGACATCTACCAGAGCCGCGTGCGGCGAGCCGACGGCGGACACCACTTCTTGGTGAGGACTGGAGCAGAGAGGGGTGGGGGCGGGGGGCAACAGCGGGGAGGGGTCGGGGAAGGGGGCTGCACGGACACATGAAGGCTTACCAATGCACGTGATGGCTGAGACAAACACACGGGCGCAACAGACACTACCAATTTTTACATATAGGCACTGAGGCTTGGTTAGTTCAGCAGCTGACCACGTGTCCGTATTTTGGGCTGTAGATTAGCCAGTTATACCGCGGACTCATGGACCAGATAAATGCGCATTTCAAATGGATTTTGTGTTGGAAATTCGTTTGCAATGCGCATTTTCTCTGTTCGTGTCCGATATCAATGTGTCGATGTCATTTTTGTGGCGTCTGATTTTTTCTCGCAGCAGCATCAGCACATTGTTTCGCTTGCTTCGCAGTCAGTTTTCTTACGTTTTTAGAAGCATAATATGTATCCTAATTCTTTGATATTTTTTAATCGAATATTTTGGCATTTTTCACCTAATTTTGTTGATAAATATCCACTGGTTGGTGCCAGTTGTCTATTCACAATTTAACCGGTTTAACTTTTGGTCTTGAGTTTGTTGAAAGTGAACTTTTTTTTTTTTGCTGATACGTAACACTTCGGATGGCGCTGTTTGTTATCTCCACCGAACCATATGTGCTGTAATTCAGTCATGTTAGGATAAAAGATACATTCCACAACCATTGCTGGTGAGTTGTTTGTACTAATGGCTCAAGCCCAAGTGCTTACTGAAGTGTGTCATGTCTTGCATTTGTTTCCCCATCGTCTCGTGCACTCTGACTTGGTGAGATGTTTGCCGTGTGATTTTTGCACTAACCACATTCTGGTGACTAAGCCGAACAGTGCTTGTTTTTAGGGCAGTTGCTTGTCGTTTTCAGAACATTGTTTATTGAAGGACTCTTGTATGATGCAGGCGTGGATATTTCGTGTCTTTTTACTCAGCTTATCAACAGTGCTGCCCAAAACAGGCACTGTTCGGACATGCTGCCGTGCCACCACGACCGCTTCTCTACACGAACCTATCACTGATTTTATTTTCTCTCGTTCCTGTCTCGGGGGGACTGCATTTCTGAGTTTCTGGCTGCCGGCGGGGTGTGATGGGGGCCGTTTTCTCCCTGGTAGCTCTGTCTGCGTGGTCGGCTGCCGGGTGGGACTGCGCTGTCCGGCACGGGGTGGTGGTCGGTTGTCTGGTCTGGCTCTGCGTCTCACTTCTGTCCCCCTCTGTTCTTTCTCTGTCTTTCTGCCGCTCTGCTCCTCGCTCTGCGTGGCTGGCTCTCAGGAGCTGTCGGCCGGACCGGCGTGTGAGGTACTGTCGGCGGCCGCGCCGCCGCCGACCCTGGCGCCCCACCTGGCCACCGGCGCCGACTGCCCGGCCAATGTGTTCAGGGAGAGGGCCGTCGAGCCGCTGTGGGCGGGAGACCAGAGACAGAGCGGGCCGCGGCGGCCCACGCCGCTCTTCGACTACACGCACACACCCACTGCCAGCAGCCACACCGCTCCGCCGCCGCCGCCGCCGCCGGCTCCTGTCCACCACGTGTGGACGCCGCCGCCACCGCCACCGCCTCAGCCGGCTCCCGCTCCTGTGTGGAACCCTCCTCCGCCGCCACCGGCTCCTGCTTGGAGCCCTCCGACTCCTGCCTGGACTCCGCCGACCCCTGCTTGGACTCCGCCGCCGCCGCCGGCTCCTGCACCGGCTCCTGTTTGGAATCCTCCACCGCCGGCTCCTGCTCCGGCTCCTGTCTGGAATCCTCCGCCTCCGCAACCGGCTCCGGCCCCTGCCTGGAACCCTCCCGCTCCTGCAGCTCCCGCCCCAGCTCCTGCTTGGACTCCTAAACCGGCTCCTGCTGCCCCCGCTCCTGCTCCCGCTCCCGCTCCCGCTCAGCCTCAGCCCAAGCCGTGGACGCCACCGGGGCCGCCGCCACCTCACCGTCCTTGGAGCGCCGAACCGCCGCGTCCAAGGTCCAGTCACGGGGCGCACAGATCCAGGCAGACCGGGGCACCGGCCGCACCCAAACCCTCAGCCAGTGCGGAGGGAATTCCGATACAGGGTAAACGGGCACAAAGTTCCGCTACGAAAGGTACGATAGGATCGACTGGGATGAAAGCACAGACCGCCAAGCAGCCAGCGGGGCAAGACGGGCACCAAGCGCCAGGGGCCAAAGTTTCAGGGACTAAGACAGGGTCTAGAATGGTTGCGGGTAGTAGGAGGATAAGGACTAAGTCGCCGGGGACTACGGTGACGAAGATTTCAGGCGCTAACGCAACGAGAGTTTCAGGGAGTAACGCATCAGGGACTAGAGCTACGGGTAGTGGGACTAAAATGGCGGGTGTTGGGGCTAAGATGACGGGTAGTGGGACTAAACCGACGGGTAGCCGACTGCCAGGGGGGAGGGGCACGCCAGGGACCAAACCGGCGCACGGGTCGCTGTCCAACGGCGCGGCGGCGGCGGCGGCGGCTCGCGCGGCCGACCCCGAGTCTCAGGAGCAGCGCCGCCGCTGGGAGGAGGGCCGCATCGACTTCACCGGCGCCGACCGGTTTGACAATGTGTGGCGCCGCATTACGGAGAACCTGGAGCGTCCCGAGCAGCCCGCTGCCACCCAGGAGGCCGGCGCGCACGTGAGTGGCACTGCGCACACGCACACACGCTGGCAGCGCGCCCCGACACGCACACGCACCCCTCCAGGGCAGCGGCAGCATGGCCGGGACGCTTGGTGGCTGGTGGCGCCGCGACGCGCGGCAGTAGGGTGCCTGGCAGGCGCCGCTGACTGGGTGTTGGCTGTAGTGGATGCCTCCGCAGGGGACGCGCGCACGCACCGCCCTCCGCCTCACACCGCCCTCCGCTCACCGCCTCACGCCGTCCTCTGCACTGACACAATGCCGCCGCCTACCGCCCGGTCTATGTCGTCAACCTTTACCTTCCCGTCGGCACCACCCACCGATCTTCCAGCATTTCCTCCGAGATCCTCGACACTCAAACCCTCGCCATTTTCTATCCTTCGTCCTCCCGTCCCTGGTCATCCATCAGGCCATAGTTTCTGTGTGCCTCGCTGCGCTTTTCTATGTAAGCTCGGCCACGCAGTCCGTTCGCTGGCACCAGTTCCGCTCCGGCCGACCCAGTCGCCATCTGTGACATTTCGCTGATCGTGGCCCGCGTACAGCGCGCAACGGGCGTGGAAGAAGAAAACGCCGGCTTGCCTCTGTGTTTAGAGGTAGTACGTGTCGTCAAGGGGAGATTCAGCTTTACCGCTGCATCTGTGTTGTCTGTCCCTCACCATTAGCACTCTCCCTCCCGAGCCTCGCCCCTGCCGCTCTGTAGTAACCCGCCTGAACCCTCTCCCTGTCTCACTACCCCTCTCCCCGTGGCTGATTGTGGCGTGCGGCTGAGCTGCCTTTCCATGTGTCGCTCACCGCTCCAACAGTTACTAACTGTTCTTACTCAACACTGAGTGGGGGAACCGGGACGGCCGGCGCGGGGCGCTAGGGCCGTGTGTGCGCGGCTGATCCGTCACTCGTAACACGTGAGACCGGAGTCACTGCAGTGTAACTTTGGTGTAATGGCGGAGTAACGTTATTGCGACTCCATAGTTACACTGCAAGTATGCTGAGGTAGTAGCAGAGTGACTCGGTCTCATCACAGTCATACCGTCACTGTCATAACTCTGTCGCTACACCGCCTTGGCATCTTAGTTACAAGGTCGTAACACGCTAGTAATACCCTCGTATCACAGTTGTGGCACGTTGGTAACACCCTAATAACACACTTGTAACAGTATCATACGTATCTAACACCAGCACGTAACTTGTGGGACTACTAATAGTAACCAACTGACCGGGCCCTCATGTGTGATCGAGTGTAGTGGACTAACCCTTGGGACTAACGAACGCTTCCTTCCATTTAAGGTCAGTCCCGGTCATTCGGAGCAGCCCCTAGAAGCAACAAGCGTAAGTGGTCGTGCCTCGCAGATGTAGCTAGAATGAGGTAGTGGGCGGCGATGTGGTCGGGTTGTATGGTAGAAGGTTGTAAGACGCTGTCACCACATACAATTATATGGTGGTATGGTTGACCGCAATGATTGAAATTTGGAGCAGATATTGTTTGAATCTGAACGTAAAACAGTTAAACAGTTAAACGGTTCAACAGCTCTTATTAGAATCGTTTTTTCATAGGACACATTTGATTTTTATTCAGCTAGTCCACTTAGTTGTTGTGTGATGTGTAATTGTTAGACCTTGAATTAAGCCTCAACTTGGGCATTTATCATTCATTGTTAGAGTTAGTCTCATTGCACATTTGAAATACATCCATTTCGTGGCACGTTCATATGTGGTGACAATAGAAGCTCTAACCGAGCCATGGGGTTATTATGGGTGTAGTAGCACGCTTAACTCCTGCACCTCTCCACGGAACCTGTCATGTTCCGTACTGACTGCCCTCAATAGGTGCCTCCAACACTGGTCTAGACTTAGAATCTGCAAATAGTCGAATGACGCATTTCAGATCAGATAGTAGCTCTGAAATATATACGTAGCGATGGGCACTACTCAGAAAATGATACTGCGACGCTGTCTGTAGTTGTTTTGTCATCAGTGATCGCCATATTGGAACTCTGTGATTCTTTTTGCGAAGTGCAATGCACGCTCTTGATTGTCCCCCCCCCCTCTATTTTTCCCCAAACCTTTTTTCATTTCTCACTGCGGGAGTGTTTTTATTTATTTCTCCAGCACCATTCGTCATGACCTCATTTTTTTGCGCCGTGTAGCGATAACGCTAATTCCCTTGTGAGCCCCCAATCACCACACCATTGATTCGCACGAGCACGACGTCCGTCATCTCTCGGCCAGTTTTGTAACCTCTGTTTCGACTGTCGTCCGACAGAGCGAGCTGGTGAGCGGCCTGGCCAAGGTGTCCCTATCGCCGGCGGAGCCCTCGCCCGAGGACTCGGCGCGCCGCGCCGCCTGGGAGCGAGGCCAGATGGACTACATGGGCTCGGACAGCTTCGAGAACATCATGAGCAAGATGAATCAGACGCTGAAGAAGTAGTGACTCCGGCGGCCAGTGACAAGGGAAGATGCTGGAGACCGGACTCGTGTGGTTCGCGGCGTGGGCCGTGTGGGGGTACGGCTGTTGTGTCTCGAATGGAAAGTGGCCCCTCTACCCCTCCTCTGTCCTGTCTGTCTATAATCCATATTTGGTGACGTGACTGCTCTTTGTTATACCCTCACTTACTTTTTCCCCACTATCCTCTTTTCTGTGTGTCTGACTCGCGGTCCTCTCTTATTTTTCTCGGGTGTTTGTCTCTGTGTGTGTATGATGTGTGGTTTTCTGAAACCGGCGATACCGCCGTCTCTGGCTCGTCCTCTGGGACTTTGCACCGTTCTAGACCTGTACCGGACGCATTATGATCTGATATTGGTTCAGGAGACTCAATAGTCTGATATTCGCTCCACTGGGCTCGCGGCTTGGACGCCCTTCTCTGCTCTCGCTCACGCGCGGTGCCGACGTAACGTTGAAGGCCGCCGTCTAACTCTCACCGGATCGCTCGTGTTTAGATGCTGTTACGTCGCTCAGTCCCGTCTGTTAGCAGAGGCCCGGGGTCTTAGAACTGCCGCGTGGCGATGCATTCGCATTAAATACTGAGCAACGCCGCCGAGAGGTTAGGTCAGTCATGTACGAACGGTGCTGCGATTTCATGCCAGTCTCCCCTCCCCGGCGCCTGCGCTAACGTTTTCTCTACGGCTGGCGGGCGTTTCCCGGCTACGCTCCAACTCAGGAGAAGATTACAGTATATGGGCCTGGATCTGCGCGCTCTTGCCAATCGGTGCAATATAGGGCACTGGGACGAGGGTTAGCACGCCGCTGCGGGCTGATACGCCCTCGTATCTGCCCCCTAGCTGGGGTACCCCCCCCCCCCTCCTCCCCCGTGAGAGTGATAGGGGTGTGTGTTAGAGGCTAAACGACGCGACCCAAGACGCCGGCGGTGGATTGTTAATGCTTTTGTACGCTCTAATTATGTTTTATAAAACCTTTCTATTAACCGAGTGAAATATATTGAAGTAGGCTGAGCTGTATTGTTTTCGGGCCAGTGAAGGGCTCGCAGATTGGCATGGCGTGAAACTGCCTTCTCTGCGACGACAAGCTGAATTAGGAAGCACTGTTATCTATCTGCGTTCTGAGAATCGGGTGATTCATTGTCGCGAGGATAGCTTCCGGAGACGTTACTCCGAACCACTCATGAACATTTCCTGGAAGTTCGATTGACACCCGCATAATGTGAAATGGGCTTTAATCGAGATGTGAGGTGAAATTAGACGGTTAAATTCGACACAGACTCAGACGTAAAATCCAACAATGTTCAACTAAATTGACTTCAACTGAACTGAAGTTAGCTGTTGGCAGGAAATGTTCGCATCGCGACTATGTGATATGCAGCATCTGTCAATTTTCGCTACAGTCCTTTCATCCCGTCAATGCTATTTTCCGTTCTGTGCCTCCTCGCGAATATAGCGCTAAGCTAACCACTGACGCCTCTCCTTTCCAGCAACATCCGGTCTCCACTCCTCCGTCTCTCTCCCTGGTCTCCTTCGGCTCTCCGGCTCTCCCACACCGAGTCTCGCGGCTATCCGTCTCTTCTAGACCGAGTCGGACCATACCAGACAGCTCGGTCCATTGACCGCCCGTCACTCTGACATCAGGTGGGTTTCCCGGCCTAGCTCACTCACTGTCGGTCACTTTCGCTGGCAGTCGGCTCACGCAGATCATTCCCTACTGCGAGCCGCTCATCCCACCTACGTCATAGACTTTCTGACGTCATTGTTCGGCTGCCAACCTGCCAACCGACTTTCAGTTTCAACACCATCCTCCCACGGATGATGGCTGTCAATATCCTCGAACTTAATCCTCCACGTCCCGAATTGGACACCTCGCGACTCCGTCCCGTCTCATCTCCCGTCCCCATCCCCCAGGATTCACCGGCGCCCCCTCGTCTTCCGAAGCCCCGGCCGGCGCCGGCCGCCGACTGGCCGGCTGCGTCGCGTCGCCGCCGGCTCAGCTGGCGGCCGGTCGCCATAGCAACCGTGTATCGATCGCGTCAGGTTGGCCAGCACTGGAGGCGACTGGACCGGCTGCGGCAGAATTTGGGCCGGAAATTTCGGGGGTGGCCGGCGCGGTCGACCGGAGCACGTTCTGCTCTCCTGTGATCGGCAGGATTGACCTGAGGACGGCTACCGGGCAACGCAGACATGCGGACAGGTCAGTTCGGTGGTGGGGATGGGACACGGGGCTGTGTGGGCCAGTGAATGGGGTTGTTCAGGGCAGTAGGCAGCCATGGATCGTAGTCACGTGATAAGGGTTCATCCAGATGCGGGTTTCGGGGCGATGCTGGGGTTTTATTTCGGGCTTTATGGAACGGTATGGGCCGGTTTCGTCGGCGTGTCCAGATTTTTTCCCTTAGAAACCTACGCAAGCATATTTTCTCTGGATTTTCTAATAAACTTGTCCGGTGCCCATATTATGCGTACGGGTCAGGTTATTTATCTTTCTGAAAGAGTGTTACGAAAAAGATTATTATGGTATGATCAATGCCTACCCATCGAAGGAGTCGGCACAAGTCGATTATGGAAATGTCCAAGTCGCTGTTTGCTGATGTCAAGTGGTTATTACCATCAAAGTTCTTGCAGCACATCCAAGCTTCCTCTCCAAGGCCTGTTTATATAATTGTTGTACCACGACGACCCACACTTATTCCCAAGTTGCTAGAGTTCAATGGTAACCAAGGGCTTTCCATACGACAGGTGCGCATACACCCGAGTTATTTTCTCCCATTTCCCAGTATTGCCACCACCTGTGGACAATGCTATTTATTCTGCGCTGCGTTTGTTGGTCGAGGCAGGTTTTATGGCGGTGGCCGTTCGGAGCGAGGGGAATGACGTTTATAGCGTCATAAAGGTTACTGGATCATAATGTCAGCATTATGTCGGCCCGTGCTCACTGCTTAGTATCAGCGTGGGCGGTGTATCACAAGTGTTCAGAGGGCTGTCGACGTGCTGCTTTTTGTGGGCGATTGACAGTTAGGAACATACTATATGTATGATTGGTCCAGCGATCTTTGGAGGCTGAACTGTATTGGCTGAAGTGAAAGCCGATTGGCTGCCAGCTGCCAAGCATTTTCACTGCAATATCAATAGTATATGATGCATCCGTATTTGTCTCGCGCATACTTTGTTACGGCTACTAAAATGCTGGCGAGGCGCTGGCGGGCTTATTATGCTCTAGTGTATTGTATTGTATTGTATTGTATTGAACAATCATGAGCGATCCACATTCTGAAAGTGCGTGGCGATTACTGCTCAGAAATCAGAATCCGTATCCGCGGTTACTAATCTAGACATTCAAAGCATTCACACATTCACTCACGTCAAAGCACGGACAGAGACACTTTCGTAGTACCACAGGTATATACAACTCACCCACCCACCAACCCGTTGGTCAGCGGCGATCAGTTGATGCCCCGTCCACTATCGCGGCTTTGACAGAGCGGGCAAAGCGGGCGGGAGGCAGCTGCGACAGCTGAGTTGGGAGACTGTTGAGCAGAGCTGCGGCTCGATAGCCAAACCGCCGCCTACCCGTTTCCAGCCGTGGTCGCGGAAGGTGAAAGAGGTGGTCTTGCCTGGAGTGTCTCTCCCGGACAGCGCTGTTTGTGACGAACATGGTTGCCAATTCCTCGGGTTCGCCGCGCTGTATGGCTTTGTGGGCGATAACGAGGGTTTGGTAATCAGCCATATGACGCGGGGACAACCACCCGAGCTTTTTTCTCAGGTCAGAGACATGGGCAAATATACGGCGACCGAAAATGACTCCAGCAGCGAAGTTCAAAATTTTTTGGAGACGATTGATTTTTTTTTTTTGACCCATTGCCATAAACTGAGAGGCAGTACTGGATGCGTGAGATAACGAGTGCAGTCACGAGCGTTCTAATGATGCCATCCGGGAGACTGTGGCGCGCATGGGAGAGACCAATCAACAGTCCCGTACACCGGCGGTTGAGTTAGAAGACCTGAGCGTCCCAGGAGAGAGTGATGTCAAAAGTGACGCCCAGGTTCCCCACCTGCGCGCACGGCTGCAACGCTGCGTCACGGAACGATACCCTGAAATCTGGCAATTTGCGTAAATTCTGACGACTGCCGAAGACGAGCTGTGTTTTACTGGCGTTGACCTTCAGGGCGTTAGCGCAGAACCATTCGTTGAGTGACGCGAGCGAAACCTCCATGCGCGCGAGATGAGAACTCCAAGGTCCCTGGCAGGACCGCTAACCAATACTTGGGTGTCGTCGGCATATTGAAAGACTACTGCGTCACCCTCGTACAGCGATAAGTTGTTAGAGAAGATGGTGAAAAGTAACGGCCCTAACGCAGAGCCCTGGAAGACACCCATGGTATTAGGAAGAGGCCGAGACAGCACTCTACTTCCGGACCCATTGTTCAGCGACACGCCCTGGGTGTGTCCATGAAGATACTAGATAGGCGGCGAACCAGGAAATTTCGATACCGTGCAGCATAAGTTTTTGCATCAGAAGCTCGTGGTCTATCACGTCAAAACATTTACTAAGATCGAGAAGGCATAGCATTGAGATCTCTCCCCTGTCGATGGCAGCCAGGATGCGTTCAGTGACGGACAACAACGCGGTTTCAGTAGAGTGCCGGGGGCGGAAACCGTGCTGTGAGGATGCCAGAATCCGGTGATCAATCCTTTCCCAGGTGAAGGAAATATAGAGACTAGGTAATTCCTCAGAGCATCGCCGCCTGACGAACCTCGGCTAAATTGTCCTCTATTCTCTTCCAGTGTCGGGCACCTGTAGCTATGCTGTACCGCAATACAGTTACACCCGGTTACGACCCAAGCTGACATTTGAATTCAGCAGCCAAAGTGAGAACGTCCTGCTTGGCCGTGAAATTGATATTTTTAGATCAATGTTTCGGTTTGAAGACATTTTGGTTATTGAAAGTGTTTCCAAATGTGGTTGCTCGTCGATAAGACTAGAGAGCTTAGACATTACCTGACTGCATATCTGATGACTATTTCCATTCAAAATGTCTTTTCGACACGGCCATGCCAATGGTATGACATGGTCCCAAGGTTCGGGGACTGCGTGCCTTATCTTACGAACACTTAGCTTAGCTCATCTGTCTGTTTCTTTATTCAGGGCTTTCTCATCCTTATCATTGATTCCTCGATCCTTATTCGTTGACTGGCGGTGGCTCACCAGACATTCGGCGAGGGTACCTCTAATAGGAGGGGCACAGTCCTTCTGGGTGACTGTTCGATCGGTGTGAGCAATATTCTCACTCTTACTAACTACGTGTGGCTTGTCTCATGCTAGACTTGCTTTTCTGACTACTTTGATGCTGTAAAGGTTCCCTGGATGTTGATCCGGGTCCAAACATGATTTCGCTCCCGCGTGCGTCTCACGGATGTCCCCGAGGGCGCTAAATATAGGTCCCAGACATCCGGCCCCCAATTGGATTGGTTGCTGTGTGCAGGATGAGCTCAGTCTAATTATAGGTTTACGCGCAGAAAGCCAGCAGTTTCCCCGAGTGGTGCCTGAGACGGTTTCTAAGACAACGAAGCATTTTACTATGCTGATGTTTGATAAAAGCATTGCAATGATTATTACAATTGCAACCTATGGAGTAAAACATTCAAGCTTTATGACTAAATGAACTAAATGAACTTGCAGAAATCATCTATCTGAATTATGCCAATTGCAAATTTTCGTAGAAGTTTGTATTTTGTTTCATTTGTCATTGAAATGAACATAAACCATTTGCACATTGGGCTTACTCTGCTCCACTTGATAAAAATTTGGCGCAAAAGACGGCAACAACTTGTGACAAAACATTTCTCGGTGATATGTTGTTTGCCACAAGCAGTAGCCAGTCAGTGACGCATGGAGAGGTTCTTACGAGGCTCTACAGAAAGACGGAAATGATGTAATCTCACTGTAGTCGGTTGCGTTCATTCGACTCAAAGATGATTCAAACGACTCCTAAACGGTCCCCTGTGGCTGTAAACCGATCATATCGAATTTCGACAAAGCCTCTCGTCATAAAAGTCGCGGTATGGTTTAAAATAAATAGCGAAATGCCTCAGCGATGCGTTGTAGCCCGGATGTGCGCCGTATTCACTTTGACAACACACCATCCCGACATTGCAGAGGGTGGTGCGGGCCAGACCTGCCTGCAATTCAAAGAGTCCAAGTTGTCAATGTCTACATAAGTCATATGAATTGAACTGAAATTGTGTCGCAAAACTGCTAGGCATGTTTTTTGTTTGACCAAACGCCTTTTGCCGTAGGTGTTGACCTAATCCATTTAGATAATTCGGTGCTGAATTGTCTCGTGCCCCTCTTTCAAGAACATGTAGTCTGTGGAGCGATATCGACTCACGCGTCATTCGGTTCAAAGGCCGAAGAGCTGACAAAAGGTTTGTCATGTTTGCGCTGCCGTCGACGTCTGCTGCCGGGGGCTTGCTTGATGATCCGTGTCGCGATGTTCCATCGGGTCAGAAGTGCTACCGAGTCCACCACCAGTGCTGGCCCGATGGAGGAGCACCGCGGAGGTCTGACGCTGCTGGGACCGGGCTGGTCCGCCGAACCGGGACCGGAATGGTCCGTCGGACCGGGATCGGAGTGGTCCGTCGGAACGCCAGATCGACCCCTGCGGGTCGTCGCCATCAACGACTCCCCGTACCTCTCCGTACAGCAGCAGTCTGATGGCTCCGTCACTTATGGTGGCTACCTCTTCCAGTTGTGGCATATCATCGCCGAAGAGTTAAGCCTCAGCTATAATATCTCGGCTCCGCTCACCGACGGCTACGGCAGTCAAACCACAAACGGCACCTGGACAGGGGTGATTGGAGACCTGGTCTACGGGCGCGCCGACCTGGCCCTAAACTGGCTGACCGCCACACCCGAAAGGGCCGCCGTGGTTGATTTTCTGGACGGGGTTCCTTGCGCGTCCGCATTATCCACGTTCCTGGTGCGTCGCGACACGGCGGTGACGCCGTCCCTGTCACCTGCCGTGTTCGCCGGCCTGCTGCGGCCGCTGGGCGCCGACGTCTGGTGGACGCTGGCCGCCGCGCTGCTGGCGCTCTCGCTGGTGCTGCGCCTCTCGCTGCGGTTCAACAGCCCCCGAGCGGAGGACGGCCGGCTGGTGCGCGACATGGGCTGGGGTTCGTGTCTGCTCGCCGTTGTCATGACCGTGCTGGGCCAGGGCTGGGACAGAACGCCGCGGTCGCTGGCAGGACGCATTGTCACCATCTTCGGCTGGATGCTGGGAATCCTGATCTACATCAACTACACGGCCAACTTGATGTCGTTTTTGACCGTGCACACCGTCAGCAAACCCATCAGCAGTGTGCGCGAGTTTGTCGAACAGCCCGACTGGACTCTGGCCATGCACCCAGGCTCGCAGAAACTGGTTGAGCTTCGATCCAGTAAGGATACCTACGAACGAGAATTGTATCGACGGTCGGTAACTGGTGACCGCTTCATTACCCTATACAGGACCGAACAAAACGTAGCTCAGGTCTTTAAACCGAAAGTCATGGCGTTTTTCGATTGGACCATGCTGCATTATTTTATAGGCCAGGAGTCATGCAAGTATGTTCCATTGCAAAGCACACCGGTCAAGCCTGTCTCACTTTACATGGCGATCCCAAAAGGAAGAGACGCTTTCAAGCGAGCCATCACCAGTGTCCTTCTGAGGCTATCCGAAACGGGTTCGATGTCGCGACTGAAGGCCACTACTAAAGAACCAGGCCAGGGAAGGTGCAAATCACTGAAACTAAACGAAGAGCTCTCCATTCATGATCTGCTGCCAGTTTTGTGTTTGATTCCTCTCGGAGTGGTCGCCAGCCTTGTGATGCTAGGATTGGAGATGTACTTGAAAAGAAGCGGACCTACAGGACACCGACAAATGCTCAGCGCGGCAGAGTCGAAGGTGGCAAATGATGCCGAGTCGCCTGCTGCCCAGCGCTGCGAGCGGTGCTGCTCGGCCCGAAGCCTCGAGGAACGTCGGGTCGGTCAGAGCCGCAGTGACGCGTCCACACAGACGGAGACACACCGCGCGACGTCTGCCGCAGCGGTGACCGGTGGGGTCCTACCGGCACTAGAGTAGCTCACCGTTCGGCGTCTGTAACAGCGGTGACCGGTGGGGTCCTACCGGCACTAGAGTAGCTCACCGTTCGGCGTCTGTAACAGCGGTGACCGGCGCGGTGCTATCGGCACTAGAGTAGCTCACCGTTCTGCGTCTGCCGCAGCGGGGACCGGCGCGGTGCTACCGGCACTAGAGTAGCTCACCGTTCGGCGTCTGCAGCAGCGGTGACCGGTGGGGTCCTACCAGCACTAGAGTAGCTCACCGTTCTGCGTCTGTAACAGCGGTTACCGGTGGGGTCCTACCGGCACTAGAGTAGCTCACCGTTCGGCGTCTGTAACAGCGATGACCGGTGGGGTCCTACCGGCACTAGAGTAGCTCACCGTTCTGCGTCTGCCGCAGCGGCCACCGGCGGCGGAGTACTACCGACGTAGTAACATACCGTACAGCATCTGTAGCAGCGGGGCCCCGGCGGGGCCCTGCTGACCATGGCCGTGGCCAACACACTGCTCGGCCTCTACCGCAGCGGCGACCGGCGGAAATCTGCTACCGGCAGAGTAACGCACCGCACGCCAGGACTGGTCATGGCGACGCCGACATATCGGGTCAGAGGGCACCATAACATTTAACGATATAATCGTAAATAGGACACATGGCACACAATCACACTTAAGTAATAATCATTGGCACAAGAAGCTCACTTTTGGTCCGACTGCTGCATTTGTGCCTCAGAAGTGCCTATTGTGCATCCCTATGATAGGCCTAAAATTAATTAGAATGTATCGCAAGTCTAAGGATAGATTAACGATTACTTCACTCTAAGGCGAACTGGAGGTAGATAGCTTATATCTGGACCTAACTATTTATCATCCTGTCTAGTCAACGTAATTTAGCAGCCGCAGCCGCTCTTCTTTCAGTTGTTGAAAGTAAACGATTGCCGGTGACAACTGCGAATGGCATCCCCGGCTGGGCCACGGGCCGGGCAGAGCGGCCTGCGCCGTGCAGCTACCGAACCCTCATCAAGGGCTGGCATATGTGCGCGGCCAAGCATTACTGCTGGGTAAACGCGAATCCTAACCAGTTGCGATCTTCGAACAATCGGACCTTTCGTTTGTGGAGCTGCTGCTGCTAGTGTAAAATATATAAAAGGAAAAAAGACGGGTGTGGTGATGCAACGATATGGAATGACTGGCTGCAGTACGGCTTAGCCGACCCCGTTCCTTTTCCCATGCTGTAACCTGCTAGTGCCTCTTCTGAGAGCTCGTGTGCAATACGTTTCCCTGTAATCGCTGGGCTGCTGCGTCCCGCCTCGGCCTTGTAGTCGGGAAGTTCAGTGAGGAATCTGTGATATTGCCAACGGGAAGAACTACTATGTACGTTATTTGACCATTGAGCAATGATTGCTCAGATAATACCTACGGTACGAACTACGAAGCATGTATACGAAAGACTTGGGTATGACTATGCAATTTTGAGAGCCTTGTGCTTTTTTTAAGTGCGTTAACCCGCGCCCGGCTGGGGGTCCTGGATTTCCACGCCCTGCTGGGGGGGGGGGTGTTTGAACACCCCCCCCTTCTAACTCGGCTCCTGGGCCACGTAGCGATACGCGGAAGGCGGCGTTCGAAAGGGCGTCAAAAATAATGAGGAAATCACTTCGATCAATTTTTTGGTCAGGTCAAAGGTCAGGTCACCAGAGGTCATTGAAGGCAAAATTTCGCCGATTTCCAGGTCGAATGTCGAAAATTTCCAAGAAGCCAACGCATAACTCGGGAACCAATAGAGCTACAGCGCCGCGGAAAAGCGCATTCGATAGCCCTATTAACGCCCTTTCTGAGTAATTCTCTCAGATTTGACCTAACGTCAACGGTTTTGCCTGCAGGGGGCAAAAACTGCAAAAATAGCCGATTTTTTCGGAAACAGTTTTTCTGCAATAACTTTTGACCCAAGCATTGTACGAGCTTACTTTTACCGGCATCGTGTTCCTCTCGTCAAGACGCATCGAATGAACTATAACTTGACCTTGAAAGGTCAACTTGAAAATTTGACCTCAGGTCAAGGTCATGACCTGACCGGAAAGGGTCATGTTGCATATCAGTCGATCCGTATCGTCGAGCTGAACACATCTAAGGCGTTTTCATCGCTCTAGCATGCCTCTATCAAAAGTTATTTGCGAAAAACTGTTAGATACCATTCGTGACCTAAGATGACCTCAGGGCATAAACAGGGGTCACGGACACCATTTTCATGTTCAGTGTGTCTAAACCACTTGTAATTCAGTGTTTGGGAGTGTTTGTAATGTCTTTCGTCCAAAAGAGGCGCATTTCAATTTTCTCCCATTGACTTATAATGGGGAGGTCGCAAAATTGACCTGACCTTAGGTCATCGATATCAAAATTCTGAGATATACATTTTGTACATACTATTGCTCTTAGCAATCGCTGAAAGTTTCAAAGCGATCGGTCACTCGGTGTAGCTATGACAGACATTGAAACTTTTTATGAGGTGAGGTCACTTCAAGTGACCTGGTGACCTGACCTTGAATGAACTTGGTCTGAAATTTTCACAACATGTGTAGAATTGATGTATGATAAGGTGTACCAAAAACGGCGGCGCTCCGCGCCGCCGTTTTTGAGATATTCGCGAAAAACCACAAGGGGGGGGGGTGTTCAAACACCCCCCCCCAGCAGGGCGCGGGTTAAACAAGAATTCCGGCACGGCCGCTGAGTGTGATTACGATCTCCAGAGTAGCGCGGGATATTAGTCTAATATTCTCACTTCTCAGCTACCCCAACTGGCCACTTTAGCTGGCCCCCATCGCTGAGAGATCGCCACTGAGAAGATCATTGATGGCTCTTCATTGAATGACACTGATTCAGATTAACGAGAGCTCGTTGGAATTATGTCGTTAACGAACCTTTGACTCAAGCAACCCATATGTGGCTGTTCAATTCAACCGAAGTCTAGTTCGATGCTTACGAGATGCGGTAAACTGCTGAAGTTTGTCGACACTCATATTTACTTCGCGCTTAGCCTAAGTGTCGTTATTGATACTACCTGCGTCCTACTCCTGCATTGCATGTATCAACACAAGCTTTGAGATTTGAAATAATATTTCATTTGTCTATCCCTAAAAAAGCATATAAAATACATATATATATAAGATTCAACTGTCTTATTTCGCAATGAATAATAGCTGACATGCATTTATATCATTCTGAAAATGCATTGCCTAACCTTTCTATGTAGAAGCTCAGGTCATATTTACAATGTCACAACGGGCCCGCCGATAGGCTATTCAGAAACCTTGTCCTCAATGGCTTCACCCTAATGCCTGAAACAGACTCTTTCCGCAGTCAGAAAATCGCATGCGAGAGCCTATTCAAATGCATGGAAGCTCGCTCGCATCAATCGCACGCACCTCCCGGATGCGATTGATGCGGGAAAATTATAATGTATTTGAATAGGCTCTCGCATGCGATTTCCTGAACGCGGAAAGAGTCTGTTTCAGCCTTAAGTCTGGTGTGAATCCGTTTGGAAGTTCCCCGCTGGGCGCTCCATACAGACTCTGAATCGACTGCGCTGCGGGGCACCAAAGCAATCAGACCAGTCGAGTGAACCGGTTATTGGTTGGGCTCGCTTGGTCCACTTCCGTGACATTCTAGTGCTAGTATTTGGGTTGGGTTTTGGTCAGGTCGCTGCTTGCAGAGCCATGCATTTCAGAAATTGGAACTCAAGCGTGTAAGCTTCATGAATGTGTTGACTGGATGCCTCTTATCATACGATTCATATGTCTTTGGGAGGCTGGGTCACCGAAAATGACACAGCGGGCCTCTGTCTGACGGTCTGCAGTCTAAGCGAATTACATTTCAGTTCTGGCGTGGACATTCTGCGGAGTTTCTCTAGTAGCCAATTTACCCGGACTCTCTTTCCCCTGCGCGGGTAAACAAAGCAGTGAACTAGCCTTGCGGGCTAAAGCTGGGGTCGAAGCTCCGTTTGACCTGCACGTATCTACGCTGTGTTTCTTGCGATCTTTTTGTCAATCGCTATGTTTTGTCTGGAGCCTTCAAGGAATAGCAGCATTGTTTACCAGCGAGAACTTGCAGAAGCAATGCGGTAATACCGCCCCGGGATCTCCACTGCTCATCGACCAATGTTCTCAATAGACCTGGGACTTAGCTGGCTTTTCTCGTAATGTTTCCATACGAGCGGATCCCTCTGTTTGCTGCCTTATCCATCTTCGCGTTGCCTTTTTCCGTTCGCGACTATTACTTCCTTCCTCCGGGCTTAACGTCCTTAGGAGAGGGCGCGATCGGTATGTACCGAGACGCCCGCATCTGCTGAGTGGTGAGGGCTCTCCGGCGGCAGCTGAGGGAATCATTACCACTCACCGCCCGCAGCCTGCTGCATCCCAGTTGGCCATCAGACGCCGAGATTGGACTCGCCCGGTTACCATGGTAACCACTGACGGCTGACGTCACCGCCATTGTGAGCCCCCAAATGATCCCGGCTCGGGCCGCCGATTGCCCTGGCTCGCCCGAGGCGGCGTCACGCCACCCAATCATCACCGGCTGTTGGGCTACTGGTGGTCGGCTCATGACCCCGGCTCACCACCCCTGGTCACAGTACTGCGCCAAGCAATGGTTACACTATAGATGTGAACAAGGGGAAACTCGTTACTTTCATGTCATTGAGGGTATCGCCAGAGGTCTATCGCATCGCTGCTACGCTGCACTTCGACTGGACGAGTCGAAAGTGCAGCCTTTTGCGGCTTCTCAGGAAATGTAGCGACGGGGCGGCGCTCTGCCCTTTCACGGTGATATAACCGTCTGGGCCGGCCACCTCTCACGCCCGGTTCGGCGGTCTCTTGGGGTCGAGCCCGCTGACTGCTGAGTCACGACCGATGCTCGGTTTGGATCTGGATGACGTCATCAGAGCTGTCTGAAGACGGCCGTCGCCCGCCTGGAAATTGGTGGAGCGGAGTTAATGGGACACTGCCGAAGACGGCTGGAGAGGTCAGGTTTTATGTGAGTGGTTTATACGTTGAAAGGTTGTGGTTTTCGCGGACAAGGTGCCTCTGTATGTGTAACTGGTCATTGTTCTGATGTAATATTTTTTACATTTAGTTGTTGATTTATTAGCGTGAAACGGTTAAAGGCACACTCATACCTTATATGAGCCATTGTAGCCTCCTTGACCAACTCCGAAAGACATAACATTTGTTCTGCGACGCTGCCCGCCGATATGTGCTGCTTGGTGTCGTTACAGTCGACATAACTGGTATTTTATTGCAACTCAAACACCCATGCGTCTCCCGCGGAATGGCAGACGGTGCTCGAAGTTTGGCGAGAAACTTTCCTCGATAGCTTCATCTTGTTCGAATAAACTTCTGCAAACAGTGTCGCCGGACCTGGTGATCATATTTTGATAATCTGGTTTCCGTGTTAGTTTATAAAGTTATCAGTCATCTCAAAGTTTTACCACATGAATAGAACCTGTAGATCGAAATGATAAAAAAATTGCGCACACTGTGACGAGCTTGAGTACACCCTGGATTCTGTGATGAGCGCGTGAAATCACTGGCTCGTCTTCGAGTTTGGACTTGGAGCATAGCTCTTATTTCCCCAAAAACTAAAGCCGAATCCGACTGAGAAAAAAAAAAGTTTCGCTTACGTATGCATCGTAAGTTTTAATTACCTATGATAATTGGTTTGGAATTTTATCGTTCCCACATGATTCGGTACGATATACATTCCGGCGCAAACTACGAGGGCTCGTATAGTGTCATCACACGGCGTTCGGCAGCGGTCCGACATAGGCGTGGAGATGTGCGGTGCAGCATATAGCTTCAGGCGCACACTGTAGTGACATCTAGCGGCAACGAGGATGGTGGATAGAAAGTGGAAACTTGTTTCCGCCTCAGCAGGGTTGTGCTCGACTCAAAGAAATTTGCCGACTCGACTCATCATTCAACTTCAGAAAGCCCTGACTCAACTCTGACTCAAACAAGGATCTGAATTTTTCCCTTGACTCGACTCATGACTCAAGCGGCTTAAAGGGACTATCCCACCTTTAACATGGGGTTTGAGTTGAGATAGCCAAGTTTGCGGCTAGGTTCAGAAACCACTATCTATCTAGGTTGCAACCCCCGCGGCCTCTTGGTGTTGAAGAAATTCGTTCCCTTCATTTGAAAATGGGCCTTGTACAAGGCCCTATCTTCAACATGGAGCGACCGTTAGTGTGACGTCACCTCGTTTAGTCATTCTGATTTAAATGGGTTTGTTCGTTGAAAAATCGCTTAAAACCTGGTCTGAACTTTGTTGTGGTGCCTACAGAGTAAAAAGAATCAGCTTTATGACAGTAATGTGGCCTGGGGAAGGAGGTAATTTTGGGCTGTGACGTCACATATTTGAAAGTTTGTGTTTGGAATATGGGAAGCCTAAGATGTTTAACCCTCGCCGGCCGAGGGGGGGGGGCGGGTGCCGCCCCCCCATAGGGTTTTTTCGCGATAGCTCCGAACACGCTGGCGATAGAGAGCCGAGACTTGGCATACCTGACCTTTGATCCAAGCCGCATCTTTTGACACCAACCGCATTTTTGGGTCAGGTCAGGTCACTGACCTATGACGTCACAAGTGAACCTCTGCACGGTCTTCAGATGTCGCAACTTCGCAACGCCCTCACTGCCAGAGGAGATGTCACAGGGAAATGAAACTTGCAGGATCTAATATCCATTATGAGTCCCACAACTTGTATATCTCGGATTTTTCCTAAAGGTCATATGAGGTCAGGTCATTTTCGTGACCTCACCATTATAAGTCAATGGGGAAAAATGAAAACTGCTATTCTGGCGCCGGGAATGATCTCCAACTATCTCAAGCACACAGAATCGTGATTTGATGCACTCCTTGCAAGGTTAGATGCGTCACTTTTGCAATGTTGACCTTTCGTGACGTCATTTATGACGTCATCAAGGTCATATTAGTTTTTCGTCAATAACTCTTGATCAAATTGAGCTAGCGAGTCGGGAAAGCCACCAATGGACTCAGGAAGACCTGCCGAATCGAATGATATGCGACATGACCTCTTTCGACCAACTTCGTGACCTGGGGGTGCTGACCTGACCTTGACCTGAGGTCAACACCCCAAGTTGACCTGACCCGGACGAAAAGTATATCATTCGACGCGCCTGAGCGAGGCGAACACGATGCTGCCAAAATCGGCGCTCTGCGGCCGTTTTTTGCGAAGTTATTCACCAAAAACTGAACCGTACCTTGGGGCACTTGACCTGACCTCAGAGGTCACCGGTTGACCTAGGACCTTAAAATCGGGTACCAATCTCTGCGTCTCGTAACGGCGCACACGCTCGTTTTTTCCGCGACGCGCTAGCTCCACCAGGGGCGAAACGGCGAGGGGGGGGGGTCGTACCCGCCCCCCCCCCCCCCTCGGCCGGCGCGTATGTAGAAAACCAATAGGTCCGGCGAGGGAAAACACGGTTCTGGCACGGTTCTGGCATGAAAAATAAATGCCAGAACCGTGTTCCTGGTCATCCAATCTATAAAGTCGGGCACAATTTAACTGGTTTTAACAACATTTTAGAAGGTGGGATAGTCCCTTTAATGAAAATATGAGTTGACTCAAACTTGACTCAAAATTTTTGTTGAGTCAAGCGTGTTGACTCAAAATTGACTCAGATAAAAAAGTTGTTGAGCGGGGGAGTGAAAAAAAAAATCCGGCAGCAGGGCCAGGCCTAAGTTGTTGAGCGGGGGGACAATGAAAAGCTTAGGTAGGTATATATTATTTCTAGAAAGACGAGTCAGCTGACTCATGTTCCTAAATGCTTTTGACTCAACTCAATGTCAAAAGTTATTTTACTGACTCAACTCTGACTCAACTCAACACCTTAATATTTTTGTCTGACTCAACTCAACAGTTCAACATTTTATCCGACTCGACTCAAACCTGACTCATCTGAGTCAAAGTTGAGTCAAATCGCTGACTCGACTCATGAGTCAAGCACAACCCTGCGCCTCGGTATTCGTCCGCCGCTGCGAGTCGGCTGGGAGCGGAGCAGGTGTCTGCCGCCGTCAGACCCTATTCAATAACCGTCAGACATGTGTTATGAACGACATGGTCGGTCCCTAAAGGTCAGACATGACTCGAGCGCCACCCGAGGGCTGCGGGACAGGCGGTAAGCTCGAGTTACCGTTGGTGGTAGCAGATGGCGCTGGTGTCGGCGACTCGAGGCCTGTCGGTCAGGGTCGATATCGCCCCTGAGGCAGTGTCATTGGTATAGCACGGACGGCTGGATTTCACAGAGCGTTGCTTCGTTAGTCAAATAGCTGACGCTTGTTGACGTAAAGCCTGGCTTAGTGTGATTTTATTTTTAGCATGACGTCTAAGACGACATTAATCGGTATCGGGCACTAATCCAAGTAACATTTTGTTTTGCTTTTCGTCTCCTGAGTCCTGAATTAACTTCCCACTTCTGATAAGGCGGTTACAGCTTTAATCCGCCTACTCTATCACGACTCAAGCTAGACCTGAGAGGCTCGTGTTAGACCCTGTTTTGTTGTACGGCAATCAGCAGGAGACAATTGTAAGGCCGTTAATCATTACCAGAAGCCGTTGATCATTCTGCAACAAAACTGATAACAGCCCCAAGGGAAGGGCAAAATCAAACCTGCTTCTTATCTTACATGACAATGTCTTCTCATTTTTGATGCCCTTCTATGCAGGGCCGTCGTGGACACTGGACAGTTCTACCTAAGCCGCTGTGCAAATGAAACGATGTGCTAGTGATCGTCTGTTCAGAATGCAGCAAATTAATCAGCTCCCGCTGGGTCAGAGTGTTGACTAACCCGGCGGATTTCGTAGAACCGACGTGACGGTGCCATTGGTGGACCAGGGTCGATCGCTTGAACCCGGCACAGTCGGGTCTACTGCCAGGTGGGGGCGGACGCCCTGCCACGCCCTGGGTCGAGGGCGCCGGCGCCCCCAGCTGGTCGATCGTTCATGTCTGCAGGACAGCAGAGGAATTAAACCTGGTCCCTGGTCGGCGTTAGTTTGAACGATTGAAAGGAGTTCATGTGTGTGCCGGGAATAATAATATATAAGGGTATATGACTTCCCCGTGTATGATCTAACCTCACCTTCCCTGCTATAAATAGGTGATTCATGCAGGCAAGCGTAGAGAGAATGCCCGACAAACCAGATGGCAGAGAAAACCGGCGACAGTCGTTTTGACGTCTACCAGACGCCCTCCGCACCACACTCCCATCTCCTCTAACCGCACTTTTCCATTCCATTCCATTTATTCCCACTATCCGCTGGGGGACTGTTTTCTGCTCCCGGCGGCTGGTCCGCTCCACCGCATAGAGCAGTGTCTGGCCGACATGTGGCCCGGTGACGGCTGCGGCGGCGACACGGAGCTCTCTGGCTGATTAACTGTCACGAACGGGGGCGCCTGTCACGGCGGCGCTGTCATGACGGCTGGCCAGTGTCCACTGTCAACTGACAGCTGGGGGTGATGCTGGGTAGTGGCGTATTTGTGGTTGAGAATATGTTAGGCTCGGTGCGCTTTTTTGCACGCGTATTGGTGCTTGTAAGCTGACGTTGGCTTTCGGTGTTCTGACTGTCGAGAACCACTAATGTGTGTAAAAAGGCATCCAAACCGCTGTTTTGATACAGACCGATGGCTGACTACCATTTACCAACGCCGCGGAATTCAAAGGTGCAATGCGGTACAGCATCGTTTGAGTCAGGCGTTAACTGCTAGTGACATCTTGGGCAGATATACAAAGCTACAGTGCAAAGCCGGCCGCCGGGCATAGAGAACGGCGTGTAGTGCGGCGCAGCATCATTTCAGGCACTTACTGCTAGTGACATCTAGGAGATGTACAAAGTTACAGTCACAGTACCTGCCGCCGAATATCGAGTGAACTGGATACACCGCGGCACAGCATCATTACAGGCATCCACTGCTAGTGACATCGTGTGGCAGACAAGCAAAGTTGCAGTCCAGTGCTGAGTGCAGTATGGATCCGATGGTTTTCAATTCAGTCATCCTTTAGGGCACGTCACGGACGAAATCAGAAAATTGTATTTTGACAGATGCAAATGATGGAAGTATATGGGATGGAGACTTCCACTGGCGTCTAACTGAGCAGACGTCTAACTTGGCGTCTAACTGTTGGACGGAGACTTCCGGGCTAGACGCGTCTAAAGTTACGGCTGTCGCTAGATAGACGCAGCCGCCGTCCAGCTAGACGCGTCTCAGACTTTGTAGACGCGTCCAGCTAGACGCGAAATAGAAGTGTCCACCCATAGTGATTATGCCTTTTTGAGGCAATGAGGAAATGTGACACTTTTTCTAATGATGCATTGATGCATTATGACAGCATGACAATTTACCTCTCTCTTCAAGAATCTTTCAAGCGATTCTGAATCGGATTGATTCAAATATGCAACTAGGTCACTTGTCGGTAGATAAAGATTTCCACGCCTGACGTTTGCGTGCCCATCCTCGCTCATATAAATATTGAATGCGAACAGCATGTCAACAGAAATTGAGGGCATTTGAGACGGTCGTTTGGTGCCTACAAGGCACTATTCACTGCACTATGCAGGCACTGTGCACTCGCTACCTTCGTGTCAGCCCTAAAATGTTCATCGCTGGTGGCTTTGTCTAGGCTTTACCATGCGTGTCTGGGGCCAAACGTTTGATATATAGTCTCGTAGAAGTCGGCTCCTTTGGGAGAGGATCGCCCGAGGAGCCATTTTCTGAGAAGTTCAGTAGTTCATGGCCGTACGTTGGGACATGGAAAGTGACGGCTATCGACCGGTCCTGCGTCACGAAAAGGTAGGAACTTAGAAAGGGCCATCGCCGCTTGATGGGTTTGATACATTCCTCGGCAGTTTGAAGCATGCAGCTAGGTATTGTGTTTGCTCATGAAGTCGAGTGATACAGTCGTAGAACGGGACCGATGCCAACCTAATTGATCGGAAACGGAAGAAATGTCTCTGTCCTTGAACTTTGTTGCTAGTTCCGTATTTATTTTATAGATGAATTATTATGTAAAACTCATCCTTACGTGCCACTTAGCATCACTTCTCCATATGCGGATATTCGTTTCTTTAAAGGTAGTGTGCCAGCTTTCTTGGACCATATGGAGTTAATGACCCGGATAAGGAGAACCGGATTTTTAGAACTTATCCATACCTTCAAAACTTATGGAAACGTCTTAAATTCTTCAAATTTTGAGTACCCCAGTGCGAAATTCGCCCCGACGGGTTGTCGGTCGTACCCCAACCACATTTCACACCACTATGAACAATAAATGCACACACTAAAATCGCTTTTACCGATAGGCTCATCCAATCAAGTTTCGATAAACCCGTTCATCATCATCTCCTGCGGTTTCGAACACGCCTGTTAGGTGGCTTCTGATGCTCGTCGAGGTCGGAATTTCCAAATACGCGTGGTGCGTCGGGCCGCGCGCTCTGACTTCGGCCAAGAAAAATGCGTCAGCTGATCATTGTCATTTCTGCCACTTGCGTGTGGTGTAATGGGGTCATAACTTAAGAGACGGCTGTTTCATATCAATTATTTTACATAAAATCATATTTCAAACCACAAATTAATGTTCGACAGCCAAATTTAAGAAACAATACCAATACAGGCTTACAGTTTAAGGCTCGACATTGTGTTGTCTACGATTAGACAGCTGATAACTCATTCCCGTACGTCGTATGGTCGTAACACTATAATGACCTTTGCTTATTGTCACAAGTGCGCCGCATTCGCGATTGTTGCCCGACGCCTGTTTGCAGGTGAGCCCACTACAGTTGTTATACATATCTAAAAACCGATAAACTTTTAGGCGAAAAAGGCACTATTCCAGGCCCATTTTTGATTTTTTTTGCGATATTAGGTAAAAACAGAAGCTTCTTATCCTAGGAAAAATAAAACGGGAAATCTTTCAAAGGTGGCACACTACCTTTAACTCTTCATCAGGAATTGTGGTCATCGCGCCGTTATCCTTATATAGGTACTTCTAACAACGTGGAGTCGGTGTCCGCTCACGGCTCATCGCCCATTTAATTTGGATGGCGCGTTTCATAGGTCTGACTTTTTATACACCTGATCTTTAGTTTGTATAGGTTTAAATGTTGGTTCACCCTCTACTTGAGAAGTGCCCCTCTGCCCGTCTTTCCATCCGCCAGCCTCCCTTCACCCCTCCCCTCCCCCTCATCGGGGCGGCGCCGGCCGTGACAGGGTCCCGTTGGACTCCCAGTTCCCCTTTGGGCCGCCGGCGGCGCTCATCAAAGTTGCAGCGGTGCGCGGCGCGGTCCGTCCGCACGCCGCCGACGCCGACGCGCCGGTGCCGACGCAGTCGACGCGCCGCTAGCGATGCGACCCGGCGGACGCGCGCGCCGCGGGCCATGTCCAGACGTGTGAGAGGACAGTGACGAGGCCCTCACACGAGACAGTGACGATGACTTAGGCGGACAGTGCGTGACGGGTTCGGTGTTGTCCGTTTTGGTGGTGTTGAGTTTCTCCCCTCGGTTGCCAGTTTGGTGTTGATGATCGGTTGTGGTTACTAGCTGTGGAAAGGGAGTCTTGGTGCTGGTGAGAAGTCTGGTATTGTGCGAGGATTTGTGCTGGTGCTGCTCCATTTTAACGCCTTCAAAATGAAGTGCCTACAATTAAACTAGTGCTGCGATAACGGAGGTAGAAGAGCACATATCTCAAGACTCGACTTTTGTGGCGTGTGCGCCTGAATCTGCCCACAAAAAGAAAATCCATTTAACCTGGTTCAAGTTAATGTCAGAAGTACGTGTTTTATATGGTCTTTAACAAGTTTTGATAGCATAAAGTCCATTAGAAGTTTCCAAGTGGGCCGTTGCATCAGGCGCAGCAAAGTCGAGACATTTCACATCCGACGCTCAAGCTAATACGACTTACCCGACTTCCTGTGCCCAGCAGTGAAAGAGGGTGTCTTTCTTAGCACGCCTTTATCTCCGAGGGAATTCGATCGCAACTTTGATTTGATCCAACATAATTTGAAAAGCTGCTCAATTTTGTGATACACCTTTCAAACTTATCAAACATATCAAACGCTCCGGACTCCTTAGAAACGCTTTGGATAAGCTTCTGCACCAGCTCATTCTTGAAGAAATCGTCAACAGCCATCCGAGACTGAACTCAACCGCTTTCCACACCTAGCCGCGCTCGGCCGCCCACCAGCCCTTTCGACGAGTCTCTCGACACCACCACCGATGCCGGCACCGAGTCATGAACCTGCTGGCCGTCTCCCTCATCTTCATCGGCCTCATGGGCGGTATGCTGGTGGTGCTGTTTGCCTTGAGCACGCCGTGTTGCTTCAACTATCTGTTTGATCGCGACCCGAAGACACCGGCGCCTGCAGCGGCTGCTGCAGCGACCACAGTGACCACTGCGGGGGAAGGAGCGGCCGGTGAGGCTGTATAGAGAAGCAGGTTAGTTGAGAGGAGAAAAGAGGATGGGTTGAGGTTTGATGGCAAGCAAAGCTAAGGAGATAAATGCTTTGGTGTGTCAATGTGTCTTTTAGGTACTCGATCCGTTTGATGAGTTATTTGTGATTGATGACATTCTGATGCGGTTAAATCACTCTTTTCTTCAGGTTTCGAGTGGTGTGGAGACGTTAATCATACGGTATTTTGCGTTTACCTATTTTGTACGGTGTATCACAAAATTTTACGTAACCTGTAGTTATGCCATTGGCATTTAGCCAGTAGTTTGCTTTTGCCCTCGAGCTTTTAGTTACTGAGGGAATATATGCTCTTGTTTTACATCATCAACAAGTATTGACATTGCAACCACTTAACACTAGCGAATGTCTGGTCGCCGGGCTTCGAGCTAAGTGGGTATGAGACGCCATTTGCTGATGAGACAGGATGGGGAAAGAGTTTCTTCCGCCGCGCCGGCACTGCGCACTTGCTAATTAACCGAGTTATCTGGCATAAGTTAATTAACCCCGTCCCAGGCGGCACTCAGCCGCTAGCGTGCTGCTGCCATGGCCATTCTCCTGATCGTCCCATACGCCATGGTCGAGTCTGCTTGAGTACATCGTGTCGGAACTCGCCTCTTAGTTGTGCCGTGAAACGTTCAGCTTAAAGTCTCAACTTGGCTGTTCAGGCATTCTGAGAACGACGGGCTGATAAAGAAGTCATGTAAATTGTTTTTGGTTAACGGTGGTCCGTTTTCAGAACTTGGCATCAGATTCAGGTGGACCTGACAAGGAGTTAGTCAGAATTTAGAAAGCCTTGAATGAAGAGCATTCCTGACAAGTATTAGAAGCGTCCTATTTTGATGTCTCGCCATCGTTAGATGCGTCCTATTCTGAAGTCTCGTAAGGCGTTCAAGCCGTCTTGTTCGGATTTGACAAGATTTTTTATCTCAGATGAGTCCGAATTATTAGTATATTCAATTAATTTTGAACAGAGAACAGAAATCAGACAAAAATGCCGAGATACTTGAACAGGAGATGCACCACCGCAGCCCACATGTCCGGTTGTTCATTGTTTCCGGCTCTCGATCGTTGGATTGGAAGTGTGGTTTTCCCGATAGAGTTGCTGGCGGGCCCTGTGCCAGACAGACATGAGGCGGCATACCGAGCTACTCAATCTCTTATTTCCAGCCTCAGGGCCCGGTGTTCTCCTAATATCCTTAGCCAGAACACGGTGTTCTGCCCCGTACGATATAGTACATAGTCAGAACCCTTCACCGTCTCCCCAGGGCATATGACACTGAGCCAGACACTAAATAATGGAACATGGCACGGCGGAGCCGGCGGTGGACACACGGGAGACTCGGTCCGGCTCGTGCCTGGACTCTGTCCGCTGTGTCATGTCACCGTATGTCAGTCCTACAGATCCCCACTTCCCCTGAGAGCAGCACGACTCACCAGTTCATGGCACAGTGTCATTACGCTAGGAACGCTGGTGGCACGGCATGGGACTCTGCCATGTCCCAGGGGTGTTTATTTGAAGGCTATTGTTGGAGCTGTATGCCTCGGAAAAGTTTTGGGCTTTCGCTGCTCATCCAGTCTTTTGAACCTTCATTGGTGTCAATGGTGACGTACGAGTGGGCCATTATAAACAAATAATACATAGGGAATGCGATCGGATTTGACATAGATAGAGTTTGGGCGCCAGGCTTCATCTCTAATATCGAAATCAACAGAGAACTACGCACTTCGGAGGCACCACATCTTATTACATTTCGACAGATTGGCCGGTGTGGTATCAAGACGACCAACATGCCGGGCTTTGAAAACCCGGCAATCAGCACACCGAGTGTCCCTTCTGCTCCTCCCCTCCGGTCTCCCTCCCTCCCTTCCCCCTAGCCGGGATGTTTGTATGGCCACATTTCAGAGATTTCAGAGAACATTTCTGTTCTCAGAATCCGTCTCACCCTGCTTCTCTCGGAGTGGTCCCATTGTGTGGCAGCTGGCCGATCGAACCAGCTCGCCACTCGCATTTCCTTTGTGGTCATAGCTCCAAATGACAGCTGACAGTTCAGTGAAACTAGTCGGTGTTTCTCACGGCTTATGTATAGCCGCTTTGTAATGTGAATTGACGTGATATTTTAGATTGGGGAAATTTTGTCGATGTGTAAGCCCCGAATAAAAGTAGGTATATTAGTGGAATGCCCCGGTAGGTATACTCATTAGTGAAACGAATGTTTTACCTTTCGATGCATTTCAGTTTTTAGACGCGCACTGTTGTCTGGAGAACATTTTGCTGGCAAGCAGCTTGTTTTGTAGGGTCAGGACCTTTCGATCTGACAAGACGTCTTCAGAGCCGAGAGGATGATATAGGAATAAGGAGGGGGCGCCGACAGCCACCCTGTGGTGGTCCTCCGGGGCTGAGTTACTGGACAGGCCAACCAGCCCCGCAAACGGTCACCCCACCGCCTCCTCCTGAGGAGCTACCACGTTGGATGAAAGTGGCCGTCCACTCCTGATCAGGGGATTGGAAGGAATAGGATTTGACTTTCCTAGGAGGATGGAAAGTGATACAACGGTGTCCGCTCTGAAAGGAGGAGGCGCGCTACTTTATTATCTCCTTTGCAGTTTGCATTTAGCTATGCAACTAGTACGTATACATACATTGCAACGCATAATTCAATTGCATAATAATCATGCGGCCAGCATAAGCAGCACTGCAGTGCATATCACGCAAACTTTCTCCTTGTCAGGGAACATGTCCGCCCATTACACCCAGATAAGCCCCTGGAACACTCCTCCTTTCATCCTTTGTCGTGAGACGGTCTCGGCTAAATATACTCCATCCCTTTGTGGCCGGCCCGTGGCACGGTCGTGGATAGGCCGTCTGACGGCACATTGACCGGAGCGTATGGGGCCGAGCGGCACGCAGTTCCGGCCCCGGGGACCACTTCCCTGGGGCATCCCATCCGGTGTTGTGAGCGGATTAACCCGCGCCCTGCTGGGGGGGGGGGGTGTTTGAACACCCCCCCTTGTGGTTTTTCGCGAATATCTCAAAAACGGCGGCGCGGAGCGCCGCCGTTTTTGGTACACCTTATCATACATCAATTCTACACATGTTGTGAAAATTTCAGACCAAGGTCATTCAAGGTCAGGTCACCAGGTCACTTGAAGTGACCTCACCTCATAAAAAGTTTCAATGTCTGTCATAGCTACACCGAGTGACCGATCCCTTTGAAACTTTCAGCGATTGCTAAGAGCAATAGCATGTACAAAATGTATATCTCAGAATTTTGATATCGATGACCTAAGGTCAGGTCAATTTTGCGACCTCCCCATTATAAGTCAATGGGAGAAAATTGAAATGCGCCTCTTTTGGACGAAAGACATTATAAACACTCCCAAACACTGAATTACAAGTGGTTTAGACACACTGAACATGAAAATGGTGTCCGTGACCCCTGTTTATGCCCTGAGGTCATCTTAGGTCACGAATGGTATCTAACAGTTTTTCGCAAATAACTTTTGATAGAGGCATGCTAGAGCGATGAAAACGCCTTAGATGTGTTCAGCTCGACGATACGGATCGACTGATATGCAACATGACCCTTTCCGGTCAGGTCATGACCTTGACCTGAGGTCAAATTTTCAAGTTGACCTTTCAAGGTCAAGTTATAGCTCATTCGATGCGTCTTGACGAGAGGAACACGATGCCGGTAAAAGTAAGCTCGTACAAGGCTTGGGTCAAAAGTTATTGCAGAAAAACTGTTTCCGAAAAAATCGGCTATTTTTGCCGTTTTTGCCCCCTGCAGGCAAAACCGTTGACGTTAGGTCAAATCTGAGAAAATTACTCAGAAAGGGCGTTAATAGGGCTATCGAATGCGCTTTTTCGCGGCGCTGTAGCTCTATTGGTTCCCGAGTTATGCGTTGGCTTCTTGGAAATTGTCGACATTCGACCTGGAAATCGGCGAAATTTTGCCTTCAATGACCTCTGGTGACCTGACCTTTGACCTGACCAAAAAATTGACCGAAGTGATTTCCTCATTATTTTTGACGCTCTTTCGAACGCCGCCTTCCGCGTATCGCTACGTGGCCCAGGAGCCGAGTTAGAAGGGGGGGGTGTTCAAACACCCCCCCCCCAGCAGGGCGTGGAAATCCAGGACCCCCAGCTGGGCGCGGGTTAATCTGGTTTGGTGCCTAACCGGTGCCTAACCGTCTTTCCGATGCGCCGGATGGGCTCTGTAGGCGACACGCGGACGACGTGCCGCCGTCCTGATAGTGGACAGAGTGGATGGGGAGGATGGAGATGAAGGAAGGGGGACAGAGGCGTAGGCTGTTCGCTAAGAGGTGCACCTCCGAAGGTGCACTTTGTTCGTGGGCCTTTTATCTGGGTGAATGTGAAAGGTTGTCAATGCGGTTGTTGCGTTGCCGTTTTCACTGACCCGCTTTGGGAAGTGCATTGTTTAATGAAATAAACTGGACTGGATGCTCCATTGCTGTATCATTCGTGTAATGGACACTGCCATATTATCTTTTGTACTCATACCGATCGCTTGCTTACACCTGCGTGTAAAGACGTCTAATTTTGCACGTCTAATTTTGGCTCAAGTAGCATGCATTCCCCACTATATGACACCACTATCCCTCGCGTGTGTTGAGCTCTCCTGACGCCGGCCCGTTTCTGTGTCCGACAGGTTCCGAGCCAGGACCGAGCTGCCACCATGGACAGTATGCCGTAAGTGGACCGGCTCCTCGCCGCTAACCTTTGCCCTTTCGGACCCTTGCAACGCCCCGGGCGGTCCCCCTGACACGGCTTGCCGCGGGGGAGCCGACATTGATCAGTGGCGGGGAGAGGGGGGGGAGGGGGCGGCGGGCCGGCCGATTCCTAACCGGGGGCCGCGACTGGGGCACAGCCGGCTGCGACTGATCCCTAGACCAGACTTGATCTCTTCATTTGTGATGTGCTTGATCGTTTGATTGATGACGTCACTGGGGCAGGTGGGAGTGTCAGTTGAAGGCAGGGTATATAGAACATCAGTCAAGAAGCCTCAGGGTATTACCGTTAGTTGAGCATTGTAACGAGGCAGTTTGTTCCTGTGATGGCCATAAGACTAATGCGACCGATCTATAAGAAATTAACCGAGGAAGGATTATTAATTGGAAGCCCGGCCCTGCATTCTCTTCCATGAATTTTACAGGTAGGCTTCAACGCTTTGTACAGCTGGATGAGAAATGTAACCAATAAACTTTTCACGATGCAAGGGCTCATTGCATTGGTGCGGACTACAAATGCAGCACTTTTCATCTTATTTATTCATGCCACAATCTATGCCTGTCCTGTTTTAACTTTTACCCCGAAACCAATTAAATAACTTACCGAGTCAGTCTCTCAAGCGACCTCTTAAGCTGCACCTCGCGGAACCCCACCTCAGTCGTGTGTTGCGTGACACATCGGCCGAGTTTCGTGGGCCATGCCCTAATTACTGGTACATTCCGGTGGCGCCGATCCCCTCAGCTGGCCCCATTAATAGACTGGTATTAGTGCACCCCTGCGAAGTCGCTGCGTGGCCCCTGACACGACCTGGCCGGGTCGGTGTGTGTGTGTGTGCAGCTGATGTGGGACCGATCGCGTGATAGAGGCTCTAGTGGGTCCCGTCTGGGTGTGCTTATGTGCTATCTAAAGTCGGTCTCCCTCGGAATCGGCACCCGATAGGGCACGTAGGGTGTTGGATAGATGGAGTTGGATTGCTACTTAGAGAGTAGGTAATAGGTATACATTGCAGGAAATGTTTTTTTTTCGATTGGCCTTTTGATGGCATCGGAGAAACTACGTGCACCTCTTTATTTTCGGCATCCGTTAGTTGACGTCTCTATCACGTTTCGTTCGTTTTAACGTCCACCTTACAAGTTACAAGGCGATTGGAAGTAGGTATTCGACTGCATAATGTTTTAAAATTTAAACATAATATGTTCAGCCGTAAGTTAGCATATGAACACCGTTTGAAAAGTCGCCCTTGCAACCCTTGCGACACACGTAACATCACCTATGCTTTATGTCGGCAGGTGTATGAAGAGTTACGAGTCGGAGGCTTCTCTGCTGGTGGGCTACCGACGTCTGGACTCGGCAGGGGACGACCTGGAACCGATGACAATCTGCTCCAGTGAAGACGAATTCTCAGACTCAGATTCGTCAGATTTAGGTATGTAAGTCAAATACGTTTCTAGTGTAAAAGATTATGTGGTATTCTTTTCTTTTTGATCGTTTTATAACACTGGATCTGCCAGTCCATTTTTACAGTCATGCTTGAACCGGCTTATCTATAGCACCCATCAATTATAAGCCTAATAATATTTAGGTATTTGCCATTGAATTACTGTCGACACACTGACAGAAGCAGGAGTACTAGCTGCTCAATTTAGTTTGTACGCAGCTGGCGTCGCTTATCGCTATGATATATCGTGCGCTTGACTCCCTTTGTATGCACGTGTATGTCGTAACGAGCGATGTCGCCCCCAGTAATGGATATCGACACGCACGGCCAGTGCCGTACGTAGTACACGACTCGTTTTTATTTGGATAGGCTGACGGCTTGTTAGAGTCAGTGATACAGTTGTAGAGCCATGCTATCTTCACAGTGAAGGGGAGACAAAATGGGGTCTACTGAATGTTAGTCAAGATGGAGGCGTGTGTGTGGGACGTAAATAAATGGCACGGCTTCGCTTAATTGAACGATCTCTCTTTCTTCATTCCTCCCCTCATGATTGTCCGTATGTTTCCCCTCAGACTCGGCGTCGGACGTAGCCGGCAGCCCGCGGGCGGCCCGCCCTATGACCGACGCGCTCGATCTGCGCCCGCTGCTGGAGTCCCCGCGCCACCGCGGCACTACGGGCGCCGACCGGCCGGCCCTCTCTCGGCACGTGCCCTCGTGGGTCATGCGCACTCAGCAGGACGACAGCAACGCCAACGCGGTACCGGCGCCGCTGGCCACCCTGACGGCTATGTCCGGCCTCTCGCCGCCCATCAGCAGCCTATCGCCCCTCTCTCCGGCAATAGAGAAGGCGGAGATTGAGAAGAGCGAGAAACCCACTGAGATTAGTGGGGAGATCAATGGGAATATGGTTGTCTACAAGGATGGCGCACGGCCTAAGGCGACGTCCGAGAGGGTCAAGACGAGCCGGCATGCAGGGGTGGTGATGAATAAGTCACCCAAGCATCACCGTCGCTCTACTACGGCGGAAGAGCTGGATCGACGTGATCTCCGCGTGCACTTCAGTAACGATGCAGGTGTGCCGCGCAAGCAGGAGAAGATGATGATGAATACTTCACTCAAGATGAGTCTCGAGTCGCCGCGCCGTCCGCGTCCCAACACGCTACCGGTGGTGTCCCGCCAGTTGTCCCCGCGGCCCGCCCCGCCCCCGGCCGCCGCCGTCCGCCCGGCCCCTCCGCAGGTCGAGAGGCCGGCGCCGCCGCCAGGGGGACGCCCGGCGGCGCCGGTAGATGGCGGGCCAGTCGCGTCGGGCACCAGTCCCGCGGTCAGACGCAGGGAGAGATCGGGGAATAGGGAGGAGAAGAAACAGTATCGCAAGTCGTGCCCGGCTGGGCCAGTGAAGGAGGAGAGACCCAGCTCACCCGATGGATATAGTGAGTCGCTTTAGATGAAAATGATCTAAACAATGGCTTTCATCATCTAATGTCTTGAAGTCACTCTTAAATCGGGAACGAACTAGCTTTTCGCAAGGTACTAAACATGCATCGATTTAAAAAAGTAAATCATAGAGCTATCGCTACAAGAAGCTTTGGATGTGATTTGAAGCGCAAGCTACTGCATGAGTGTATGAGTGTTCACCCATATGATCCCTTCTCACAGACGGATTCGACGTTTACAACCTGGAGACATCTCTCCCTAAGATCGACTGGGACGCCATCGAGAATCACCTGAAATCAGTTCGAGAGGAAGAGAGAAAGGTAGGCGCCAATCTTCCATCTAAATATCCCCTTTTACCACCATTCACGGGCTACAGTTCCCCAGCTGTGCTCAGTTTTCACCCTCAATCACATGATGCTTAGACAGTCTTGTCAGAACCAGGTGACCGGCCAGGTCTTGCACCTGCCTTCGCGACCCCTTTGGTGACGACCAGGCGGCGGCGCAGTTAAACGGCCGTCGCTGTGTCGCCGACTGCGTCAAAACGTCGATAGGACGGTGCTGGTAGGGTGCAGTACTTGGAAAGGTGGACAGAGACCTCCGTTTTACTGTTTTAGGGCACGGGCGAATGGTTCTGGGGAGTTATGGCTGGTGTCAGTGGACTGCAAGTATTGAAGGCTCCTTGGTTGGTTGCGATGATAGCGGTGTCGATCAATTGCCAGTGGTCCTTGCTGTTGACTAGAAGAGTCGACGTTGTTGATATTTCCTTCGCTAGATCTGCACAAGTTCATAAATGACAAGAAATACAAAGTTACTTTCAAACATTAACTTCAAACTTGAGTTCATGGTTTGAGAACGACATCATTCCAGTCATAGCTGACATTCTGTTTAACCTAAACACATCTCGCAAGATGATAAATTGAAGTCTGCATGCACCCACAATGTTCAGATTTGATCCCCACAGTATGGCAGCCTTATCTTTACTGAGGCGAGGGATGTAAGGATATTGGTAGGTGTTTGAAGTGCTGTTCTGAGTGCCTGCTCTAATTCGGTGAGTTTTGAGACTATCTATTGAACAGAGCGACCATGGCCACGTGACACAGTTGAAGGTTCCCCTGTTGATGAGTAACACGGTGCGAGCTTTCCCATTATGAGATTGACTCTACATATCTATGATTTACTGCTAAGGATTGATAAAAGTCGTTTGAAAGATTGAACTCTTTGGAATCGCGGCATAGTGCGAGTGTGACATAAAACCGGTGCTATTAAAACGGTCCCGAGTGACCCTGCCTTCGATTAGCGGTGGTGCGTGGCTACCACTCGTAAGTAGCCAAAAGGCCATCAGGAAGCTGTTGGCTGAGCCATTCGGGCTCCATTTTTCATACTACACTTGCACTACTTCTTCCGTGTATAGTCGGCGCCTCACAAAATTTCACCCCAATATACAACTCCCGTTCAACGATTCTCTAGCACTCCAATTACCCAATAACTTCGCCGGCTTTTACTGGTCCGCTGCATTTCACTTTTTATTACACTTTACCCAAATGAAAGCTAGCCGTGCTGGTGAAAAATGAGGTCTCCAATTATCTAATGCCGGTACCTGGGACGCCCTCCTTCAGTGATAATTATGATTTTATATCGCTAATTGCAAGCATTTTATTTCAATTGTTTCTTGGCCAGCGGGAAGATGCAACTGACTCAACTGAAAGGCATGTGTGTTGTGTAATGAGTTGCGTGCTCTCTCACGGTTCGTCGGAAGGTCATCTCAGGCTCAAAAGAAACGATATATACCATTCGAAAGCTGACGTTGAGCTGAATCCAAAAATGTAATTTTTATCAAAATCGATCGATGGCCTTTTTTGAAAATTGCGTTTTTGTAAAAACTTTATAATTTTTTATTCAACGGGCTGTACCGGACATTCTTGAAAACATAAGCATGCATTTTTGAGTTCCAGTGAAAGCTGAACACCAAAAGAACAATATTTAGCGAAACAATATTTCCACACATTAATATGCGTCTCCCACAGTCGACAATAAGGCGCAATCACACAGTTCAGTGTCACGATGGACCAAAGTCGGCCACACAGAAGCGTGAAATGACACTTATCGACTCGCAGACCCGGCGCTCTCGGCCCGCCTGACCGGCCACGGCAAGGAGGTTCGGCTGTCGTTCTACTAAACGGGTGTCATGTTTGTTAGTTTAACGATTCAAGTCGGTACTTGAGTTATTCAGGATGCATGAGCAGAAGATTCAATGCTCTGTCATCTTCACATCATGCATTAATTTGCATTTGTTCATGTCCACTTTGCTCAATTGAGCTTGGTATCATGCCCATATAAGGAAAATTGGCCGCGCTGAAATGTCAGAGGCTACACCGGCCTCAGCTCAGGTGGAGTGGGGGTAGCGCCCGGTGGGGCAGGGTAACCTTTGACCGGTCGCACGGCCGAGCAGCTGTCACTAGTACAGCCTCTGACAGTGAAACCCCGCTCACTTCCCCTGCGCGGGCACTGAGCGCAGCTGGATGGAACAAAACATGCATAAGAAAAATGTAAATTAAAGCATGTTGTAAATCAAGCAGAACAATGAATTTTCTTCACAGGTATCCTGCGTAACTTTAATAGCGATGTGGACAGTTAAACTGACAAATATGACATTTGTTTAGTAGAACGAGAGCCGAACGTTCTTTCTGTGGCCGGTCAGGCGGGCCGAGAGCGACGGGTCTGCGAGTCGATAAGTGTCATTTCACGCTTCTGTGTGGCCGACTTTGGTCCATCGTGACACTGAGCTGTGTGATTGCGCCTTATTGTCGACTGTGGGAGACGCATATTAATGTGTGGAAATATTGTTTCGCTAAATATTGTTCTTTTGGCGTTCAGCTTTCACTTGAACTCAAAAATACATGTTTATGTTTTCAATAACGTCCGGGACAGCCCGTTGAATAAAAAATTATAAAGTTTTTACAAAAACGCAATTTTCAAAAAAGGCCATCGATCGATTTTGATAAAATTACATTTTTTGGATTCAGCTCACCCTCAGCTTTCGAATGGTATATACCGTTTCTTTTGAGCCTGAGATGACCTTCCGACGAACCGTGCTCTTAGCGGAATATTCTGCAATCGCCACATTGTTAGACTTATTTTTCTTATCGCCACTTCAATTCGTTTCCGATACCTCATGGCTCATACAGCAGGAATGTCACTGATATTCGAGCAGACGATATGTCCGTGCGTGTGTAAATACCTACAAACGAAACGCGCTTCCCAGACCGTAGCTAGCCAAGGTCGCGGGGATCGAGTGTATTGACCCTTCGTCACTGTCTGCTAACTCACCATAGGCACACATTCGGTAACCACTAACCAGTAGCCCCTCTCCCCTCCCCTTCCTTCCCCTCTCTGCCCGTCTGACCCCTGACCTGCAACCGCCGCATGTTGATTGGCTCTGACAGCCCAGTCATAACATGGGGCAGCCCTTGTAGGCTGGTGACGTCACAAATGCGGGATCTCATGAGGTCGTAGATAGAGCACCGGAAGTATGACTGTGAACGTCCTCTTATCACAGCCAAGCATTTCCAACGAAATGTTTCCTTCGTTGGGGTGATGCTCTGAGTGAAGTTTTTTTCTGAACTTGAGAACTACCGGGACGAATAAGGCTGCGATAAAACACAAAGAAACACATTAGATTTTACTGTATCGCACTCTTGTGTCTGTTATAACCCGTCTAAGACCAATGATTTGCTATTATTTGTCTTTGTTAACGTCTTTTGTTAACAATTCCGACGAAGATCTGTGATCGAAATATCAATATTAATATATCAATTTTGCTAATTTATATTTTACGAGGAAAGGTCATATGATACTAAAACTGATTTGCTATGTCTGCTAGATGTGAACTTTACTCGGAGTGTGACAGTTCACGTCACCGCTGTGTGTATCTGTGACCGCCTCTGAGTCGGACCAGATGCCTCGGCGAGGCGCACTTGACTCGACGTTAGTCAGTGCCCCAGTTCCACCCCGCACGGGTCAGGGTTCATCCGTCCGAGTCAGGACATCAGTCGCGAGTCAGTCGGAGTCGGCCCCGAGTCCTGACTCGTCTGAGCTGATTCCGAGTCTGTCGAATCAGCGTCCCGGATGTTGAGACGGAGTCAGCTGATCAGTGAACTTGTGAGCTCCTCAGGTCGGTCACATATTAATCCGACCTTCAGCTCGAGACTGAGGCGACAGGCCGCCGTTTGAACCAGCCGTCTGTCGTGGAGCAGCCGGGGGCGAGCTTGGGAGCTGCGTGTCAGCCGTGGCATTCTGTCTCCGTGAATCAGCTGGATGGGCGAATCGGCTGTGGGTCACTCGTGTCCGTGTTCTTCTGTGTTGATTCAGCATCCATTTCGGGTCCATTCCTCTCCTTCCCATTCCATTATTTGAATTCATTTTGCATTCAATTCCTTTCGTGACATTTCGAGCCCTTTTTGTGCCTTCGTATCCGGTCGCTGTGCCCCTGTGTTCTCCCTATCCCCTGCTCAACCCCTCCGTGACCCAAGGTCAGGGGTGAGCACTGGCCGGCGGTTAGCCATACCCTCGGGCGGTTTGACCTCCTGACCCTCGGCACGTGCAGCGGCGGCCAGTCAGCTGATACCGAATCCCTCCCTCCGTCCGGCTGGCGGCTCGGCGCGGCGGTGCGGTGCTTCCGTAGAGACAGATACTGATAGTGGCTCGAGAGACGGGGCTCCGCTGAGGATCGCCACAGTGGACTGTGATTTGGGGGTGTGAAGTCCGATCGACGAGTGAAGTGAGCTCAATCGGTGGACTGCCGGGCCGTGCGGTGTACTGTGCGGTGTGCAAACTGTGTGAAGCTGGTGTGATTAGACGCATTGGAGTGGATTCCTCGGTGACACGGGCCGTTAGTTGGATATAGGCAGTGTGTGTACGGCTTGGTACCGCGGCCGTGCTGTGTTTCCGTGGTGTACCGGTACTGGTACCCCTGGCGGTGATATGGCCGGGTACTACAGTCGCGTACTGGACATTGAGTATTCGCCCGACAGTCCCGTCTCGAGAGCACTCTACTGGACGTCGCCCAGTGTAAGTATACGTAAACCAGTGGATTAATGTCAATGTGCTTGGGTGGGCTGATAAATGACGTAAGTAATTAATCAAACTAACTCATGAATGTCCTAATAAGTGTAATTGATAGCCGCTTCATTCTTTTGAGCATGGTAAATTACCTAGGGCTTCATCAAATGATTATGTTTGCTTTTGTTGAAGGCGTTAAAAGTGTCGCTTTTCATTGAACTTCATTACTGAGCCATGCGGTGACAAAGACTAATTGTTTATCTGGTTTGGTTTGTTTCCAAAAGACCCAATGGTTATTCCAAATAAGGCCGATGACGGTATCTCTAATGCACTGATTTCATTGGGTACCGTACTGACGGCGTACGAAATGACCTTACCCGTCCGTTTAATTGGATGTCCTATGTAAACATTTAATTGGGTGCTAGTTCTGGATCAGCCTATCCTTCGTTTAGGATGTCCAGAGTCTGTTTCAGCGTTCTATTTACTGACGAAGCAGGCACCAGTATCTTACTGTATATCAGTACATGACAGTGTTTCCTCTTGAGACTGAGACCTAGACTGTGTCAATGTGTATGCCTAGTAACAAGAACAACTCTTGTGCTAGGGTGATATATCTCGTCGCCAAGTCATACCTTTGCTGCAATATTTATACGCAATACGCATTGACGTTATGGACCACTCACACATGTTTGCTCCATAGTTAGCCTTTTCGTGACCGTATAAATCAATTACCGAGTTTAAATGCAAACTTTCAACTGAAACCGATTAGTATCAATTGATGATTTTTCCAGATTTGCTCACCTTTTAACACTTCAGCATCGGTTTTTTCATTATTACCCACTTTTATCAGCCGTCCTCAGATAGTTAATCATGCTCAGGCGCATGTCTATTGCGTCCTTTTATTAGCAGTTCTCGACACGTGGTAATTGGCGACTCCCGTTGTGTCTATGTTTGGCGGCTCGTTAATGCAGACATTGTCTACTGTTTATAAAGACACCTGGCTGGCCCTCGTTGTTCGCGGGAGTCTTCATAAACCAGTAAAACGCCTTTTGGGGCGACCAACGGAGCGAGCGAGAGGATGGGCCTTGCACGTGCGAAATTGCGAGGGGGTACCTCCAACTAACTTGTGCACGGCACCCTACTAACCGGTCTCTAGCGATGTGCCAAATTTGAGCACAATCGGCCCAGCCGTTCTCGAGATCTGGAAGCGGCACCTTGCACGTGCGCACGTGCAAAATGGGTCCCAACTGACTTTTGCACGGCACCCTACTAACTGGTCCCCAACCGTGTACCAAATTTGAGCGCCATCGGTCCAGCCGTTCTCGAGATCTGGAAACGACCCCTGCACGTGCGCACGTGCAGCAGCACCCCAACCTTAACCCGCGCGGGGCTGGGGTCTCCAGCCGAACGCGCGGGGCTGGGGGGGGGGGTAAATTTTACCCCCCCCCTGTTATCTCCCGAACTAATGGTCCGATTTGGAAAATTCAAACGCCAATCGAAAGCTCTCGTCACGAACTACTAAAAACATGTACTTAATTTAAAGTTTGAGGTCAAGGTCAAGGTCAGGTCAAGGGTAAAAATTGCAAGTTTCCACAGTATCGGCCTTGCACCGTAGTTGCCGAAGAATGGAGTCATGGACTGAGAGTGATCGCCCAAAACGTTTTCTTAGGCTACCAAGACAATATTCGTTGCATACAATATCATTCAGAGGTCAAGGTCAAGGTCAGGTCAGGTCAGGTCAGGTCACCAAAAAACAAAATATAGAAAAGGGCATGTGCGACACATGTTTTATGGGTCATTTTACTCATATAATTCAATAGGCACACTCAATAAGTGATATGGACCACCTCTGGATGAATTTCAGGTCGAGGTCAGGTCAAGGTCAGGTCAAGTGAGGTCAAATTTTGAAGTTGGTTGTTAAGGCCTAAAAAGATGTCTATCTGATGCAGTTTTTCACGGCAAATCGAATGGTGCTATTTTTGTTTTCGTACGAGGTCTAGAACTTCCAAAAAAGTCATTTTTCAAAAAAATTGTGTGTCGTGACGTCATAAAATTTTGAATAACTCCCACATTTTTGAACCGATTCTTCTAAAATTTGGTATGTAGGTGCACATAGACCACTTCTCTGACATATATTCCGGTTTTTTCGATAGACTCAAAATTTTGGATTTTATAATGATTTTCCCAAAAAAGTCAGTTTTTGAAAAAATTTAGGCCAAAATCCAAAATTTTCAAAAAACCGAGATAGCCATTTGATAGTCAAAGTAAAATTACGTATAACCTTTTTTGTTACGTCTTGATTCCTTTAAAAATGAAGATGTTAGCGGCGTTTGAACTTTTGCCGTTTTTGAGGCGAAAATGGCGAACATGACGTCACTAAAACGTCAATTTCTCAAAAAATTTCCGACGGATTTCGCTCAAATTTTCAGAGAACGTGTCAAATTGATGTAAGAAAAGGTACAGAAAGTTTGGCGGCGCTGCGCGCCGCCGTTTTTGAGATATCGCTAAAATTCGCGAGGGGGGGTAAAATTTACCCCCCCCAGCCCCGCGCGGGTTAACCCGCGAGTTGCTGGGGGGGGGGGGCGTTAAACGCCCCCACTTTTTTCGCCGGGCCATAGCATAAAAACGGCGCGCCCCAGCCGCGCCAAATTTTGGGTACCTGTAGGGAATTGATTGAAGCTTATTGTGACAAAGTTTCAAAAAAATCGGTCGGAAAATTTTTGAGATATCGAGGTTTTAGTGACGTCATGATTTCTGAGTTTTCGACCAAAAACGGCATATGTTCAAAAAATCATATAAAATCACAGAATAGACATACAGACATGCCGTAAACGCCATTAGACTGCCAATACCATGATCAATCACATGGCCATCTTCGATTATTGATTATCGTTCCGCATTTTCCATAATCTTGAACTGAATCTTGGCAATTTTTCGTGACTACTTCACGACCATCATACATGCATTTCTTAAATTGAACTTTTTGAGCCAAACACGTACACATATGATAAAATGAATGTCACCATCGTGTTCTACGCCCCAAATTACCTGTAAAACATGTGTCACAGGCTGCGAATATCAGTTTTGATTTTCGGGGATATGTGCCTACCCGGTTGACCTGACCCTGACCCTGACCTATGCTTGACTGACCCCTACATGGAGCTGACACTCTTGTAGGCCTTATATGATGGATTGTGCACCGTTTTGACAGAGTTTATGACGAGAGGCGCCCATTGCGAAGTCCTGAAGTCCATGCTACTGAAAGCCCGATTTCAGGTGTTTGACCTGACCTTGACCCGACCTGTGACCTCAAAATTCAACTTTTAAGTACTCATCTGAAGCGTCTCGTCGCGCTCTTTCGTTTGCCGCCTCGTGCGTTTCGCTGCGCCTATTGGTTCTCGAGTTATCGGCTGGGGGCGCTTAACGCCCCCCCCCCCCCCCAGCAAACGGTGGGTGGCGAAATACCCCAGCAACTGCCGGGTTAACACGCGCAGTGGAAGGGTTGCGAGTACTACGCCCAGTGGAAGGGGGGGCGGATGTCGCCCCCCCCCCCTAAGATCTCAGCTCCCACTGGAGCTAGAAAGACGAAATTTCGAGGGTAGGTGGGGGCCATGGGGAACTCTGTTGTGTGTGAATTTCATGACCCTAGGTCAATATCTTCAAGGTCAAATTAGGTCAAATGTGGTCAAATCTGCCATATTAGTGACTTTTTTGCGTTTACACGCCGATAACTCAAAAAGTTACCGGCCGATTTTCTTTTTTCTTTCACTATACGAAAGAACAAACATTTGTGAGTATGTATGGTGAATTTCTAGATAATCCAACAATAAACATGGCAGTTAGAAGCCTGCTAAGGGTAAGATGTCGCCGGCTGAAGCGGGATCGGCCGAGCGCGGGAAACGCGGCAATCACAATTTTGTGTTTACACACTCATAACTCAAATTGTTACCGGCCGATTTTCAAAATTCTTTGACCATATGATTGCCTGTACATTTCTCAGTCTTCTCACCGAATTTGACGCGAATCTAATATAATCAGCGGTAAGGAGCGCGATGTAAAGACGGAACCGTCCCGCCCCGGCACAGTCTACAATTCAGGCGGCGCGTAACGGCTAGCGCCGGCCGCCGCGCCGCCGCGCCGCCGCGGCGGCAGGATGTTTGACTTTACACCGCTATTACTAGAAAAGTTGTGAACCGATATTCTTATTTCTTGCACGAGAAGATCCGCAATTCAATTCTAGACAGGTAGCCGAAATTTCACATTAATAATATGTTTGCGGCGCGAGTTATTGGCGAAAAACAGGAGGGGTGGGCGAAATCCGCCCCCCCCCCTTCCACTGCGCGTGTTAACACATGCAGATGAATTATCTGATGGAGACCTAACTGTGTACCAAGTTTCAATTCAATCGGCCCAGTCGTTGTGCCGTTATTGAGGTTGCAATTTTGGGGGTTCTTAAAAAATGTCCAACTTTACCACGCGCCACGTGCGGTGGTTGGCAAGAACGCATGGTGGCCATCACACCACAGAACTTTTACGTCCAAGTGACATTCAGTAAAGAAGACCGCTTGTCAATCGGATGTCCCGTTCCTAAGATATTAGCTTTTGAAGAGCGTCCCCACGGCCGGCCGGCCGGCCGGCCGCTCATACTCAGAAATTTCCGTTAAAGGTAGTGTGCCAGCTTTCTTGGACCATATGGAGTTAATGACCCGGATAAGGAGAACCGGATTTTTAGAACTTATCCATACCTTCAAAACTTATGGAAACGTCTTAAATTCTTCAAATTTTGAGTACCCCAGTGCGAAATTCGCCCCGACGGGTTGTCGGTCGTACCCCAACCACATTTCACACCACTATGAACAATAAATGCACACACTAAAATCGCTATTACCGATAGGCTCATCCAATCAAGTTTCGATAAACCCGTTCATCATCATCTCCTGCGGTTTCGAACACGCCTGTTAGGTGGCTTCTGATGCTCGTCGAGGTCGGAATTTCCAAATACGCGTGGTGCGTCGGGCCGCGCGCTCTGACTTCGGCCAAGAAAAATGCGTCAGCTGATCATTGTCATTTCTGCCACTTGCGTGTGGTGTAATGGGGTCATAACTTAAGAGACGGCTGTTTCATATCAATTATTTTACATAAAATCATATTTCAAACCACAAATTAATGTTCGACAGCCAAATTTAAGAAACAATACCAATACAGGCTTACAGTTTAAGGCTCGACATTGTGTTGTCTACGATTAGACAGCTGATAACTCATTCCCGTACGTCGTATGGTCGTAACACTATAATGACCTTTGCTTATTGTCACAAGTGCGCCGCATTCGCGATTGTTGCCCGACGCCTGTTTGCAGGTGAGCCCACTACAGTTGTTATACATATCTAAAAACCGATAAACTTTTAGGCGAAAAAGGCACTATTCCAGGCCCATTTTTGATTTTTTTTGCGATATTAGGTAAAAACAGAAGCTTCTTATCCTAGGAAAAATAAAACGGGAAATCTTTCAAAGGTGGCACACTACCTTTAATCTAAGGAAAGACTCCGCTCGCTTCGCTCGCTCCGTAATCATGCTAAGGCAGAACCAGACTTCGTGTTCATAATTTATTGTCAGCTTATTCGGGATACGGGCTACACCTATCCCATGTTTCCAAAGCAACTGTTTGTCTCGATTTACATGAATCTAAAGCATTTGTAGGGTGCAAACTGCGGTTAACCATCTTGTCCCGTTTGTCGGAGGGGACATGCGCACCGACAAATTTGAACCCATCGGCTATCCCGTCCCGTCTTCAGAGGACCTCCAGTCCTTATGGCCTATAGATCTCCCCTTCTGTTGTTGTTGGTGGCTGGTGCTGTTTCGACCGGATGTAAAATCAATCAGTCACGCTTAGAAAGAGATGAGTGCCGACGTGATGTGATTGGTAATGGTGACTTGTACTCCCATAGTGACACCAAAACAGCAAAGGATAAATACCTATGTAGGTCCGTGTGTCGGACTGCTATTTATAGGATTTCAAGGAACGAAAGACTGTTGCTGCGGCTCTAATGTAGCCAGTAGCTACAGCTCCTACCGGGTACCGCGATGACCAATGTTGGGCAGAGCGATCGTCACGGTCTCCGCTCACATCTCAACTTCTTGGTCAGCACATGCTTCAGGCATCGATGGGTACATCCGGTCGACGGTCAGCGCTCTGCCATCTGCTGGAGTCAGCTCGTTATCCAACGACCCGCGACCAATTGTCACGGTGGTGCCTCGGTGTGAAGCCATCTGTGAGAGGGTCACTACCCGTCCGGCGCAGATTGGCCAGTTTTCAATTCGTTCATATGCGTGTATGTAGGCGGTAGTCGGTGGTATGCGACCGTCTACTTATTTCGAGATTACGGGTTTCGTGTGTCGACTGCAATCTGCTGGCCATGAGTTCTGCTTGTCCGTCTGTAAGATCGAAAATGCTATATTCGTTTCTATTCGCTCGTTGATTTCGTTTTCAATTAATTTCGCTGTTTTATCCGGCTTGTCCGTCTATCCGCCATTACCGGTGAGTCTCGTTCCGTCCGTTCCGTTTCGTCCCGAACCTAGCCCATCTTGATCTCATATTCCGTCCCTTTTCATCCTGTCCCATACATCCCGTCTATCCCGTCACGTCCGGCCCGTTCCGTTTCATTTCGATCTATCCGGCATTCCATCCCATCCCATCTTACCCGTCCCATTATATTCCAATTCGTTCTGCCCCGTCCCGTCCCATCCAGTCCATCCGTTCGTGTGTCCGTCGTATGTCGTCTCGCCTCTGGAGCCGCCACGTCCGGTGTCGTTATCCGGTCCGCCGCCTCCCTCCCCTCCCCTCCTTCCCTTCCTTCCCTTCTTCACGGCCGTGCCCCGACGCACAATGGCGACACTGACCGGCGGGCGGCACGCGACTCGAACGGCGCGCACGACGTGCCAATGTCCGTCCCGATGTTCTCACACCCGTGAGAGACTGCCGGTTTTCCCGTGATGTTCATGGTAGAAAGGCCGTGCTCGTTGCGAATTCCGAAACGTTCGGCGATGATGCTGAAGAATGTAGGCGCGGCCGTTCATGGGACCAAAATTGACGTCCATTTTTATATGAAGCGGACACAAAGCGACATGCTGTTTTGTTCCATAGGCTCATTGGTCTCCTAACCATGCCAACGGCGACGGTACGTTGATGGAAGTAGAAACATAGAACACTGTTGCGCCCCTCATGACCTTGAGTCAGCTCAACTAAGACTTTATTGTAGAGACTAATTGGACTATTACGTAGAATTTCAACAGATTAACCACACTTTCTACAACTTTTCCACCAAGTTACTGCCAAATCGCAAAATCATTGCTTGAAATTAGCTAATCTTTTCGCCTAGGAGCTCTCAAATGAGGGAATATTGCCCATATTTCCCCAGTTTTAGTTCTACAACCGGCATGGTTTCCCTCATACAGCCCTTAGTAGCTTGACCCACGCGATTCGCTGTTTAACTGTGATGGTTCGCCACCCCTGCTTGACCAGCAACCATGCCACCTTGTAGGCCTGCTCCAGCTGTAAAAAACTTGACTTTTGGGCTGGCTCGGATACTTTCGCCCCTATAAAAACAATGCAAATCTCTCTGTTCCTGCCTCCGGTCAGCTCCTTAGTGATGCCGTCCCGATGCCAGTCGCTCTGACATGAGTGTATGGTCGGTGTGTGTATTGCATCTGGTTGTGCTGTCCCCGGTCGGTTTATTTGTGGTCCCCGGACCATACCGTCTGGAGAGACACGCCAGCCCGGATGTGGGTGCGGAGGATCCCGGTCGAGCTGCGTCACGTGTGTCACGCCGTCACGCTCGGCTGCAGCTGCAGAATGTGCGGCGCGTCACGATCTCAGCGTGACGCTGTGATGAGGCCGTGTGACGGTGTGACGTGGCCGTGTGACGCTGTGACGTGGCCTTGTGATGTCGAGACGTAGAAGACTGGCAAATATTAAGAGAGCATAACCAAAGATGAGAAAACCAGAAACCTTACACTTCAATAATTTATTGTTACTACCAGTATAACGCCTTTTGGGGCGACTAACGGAGCGAGCGAGAGGGTGGGCCTTGCACGTGCGAAATTTCGAGGGGGTACCTCCAACTGACTTGTGCACGGCACCCTACTAACCGGTCTCTAGCGATGTGCCAAATTTGAGCACAATCGGCCCAGCCGTTCTCGAGATCTGGAAGCGGCACCCTGCACGTGCGCACGTGCAAAATGGGTCCCAACTGACTTGTGCACGGCACCCTACTAACTGGTCCCTAACTGTGTACCAAATTTGAGCGCAATCGGTCGAGCCGTTCTCGAGATCGGGAAACGACCCCTGCACGTGCGCACGTGCAGCAGCACCCCAACTGTGGCACATGGATATGCAGTGCCTAGTGGGTGCCTACCTACATGCCAACTTTCAGCGCAATCGGCCAAGTAGTTACCGAGATATTGCAACAATTACAAAACGGACACCTCTTCGTTTTGCACGTGGCACGTGCATAAGGGGTCACCCACATGCATCAGGAATAGTCCAATACTTGGTAGAAGGAATGAAGCTACCCTACAAAAATTACCGCGTGTAAATCGGTCAAGTGGTTGCTGAGATATAAGCCTCGCAAAAGCGTGACCACGGCCGCTCATACTCAGAAATTTCCGTTATTCTACGTAAGACTCCGCTCGCTTCGCTCGCTCCGTAATTATTTTCCCTGCAATCTTATGGTTAGGTATTCATTTTCGTCTCTGGGCATTAGCAGACCTCGGGCACCACTTTGATTCCTATTTTCGCTGGGAACCACGTCCGCAATTTTTGCTGACCATTCCCTGCACGCGGCGTGTCTGGCGTGCCGCTCCGTCGTCGGCAGCCGGCTGTCTCTCGGTGCAGGCTGCCCTGTTTCCGGTCACGCTGTGCCCTCTGCCACGTCATCACGTCAGTGTGTCACAGTGACGTCATCATCTTGGGGTGACGGGCTGCTTGCTCCACCGGCCAGTTCAGAGCCCTTGCAACAGCGGTCACACTCAGCAGAGAGCTTGTGTTTATCCAGTGGTCAGTAGCATTCCTGCGAGTTGAAGCTGTTTTGTTTTCTGTTCTTATTTGGGAAGTGTTATTCCAGCAGGTTGTATGTTGTGGTGTTGTTTTATGATGGCTTCGATACCTACCTACTTTCCAGTTACCACCGTAGGCGAGCCTATAACGAAACGTTTTTATCAGAGGTAGAGATTTTATCGAATTAATCTTCCTGGACTGCTAAGCCAATTGTCGTGACGGATATCGTGACTGGAATTCGGTCGTATACCTAATTACTACGCAAAAGCGAGCCTTGGCATTGGTCCCCTACTAGCAGATATCACAGCGCTCGATAACAGCTTTCGTTCGAGGTCGGCTCTCACGCAGGAGCACGAGGCATGACGGTCGGACGGTATTAGCGCCGTCTGGAAACTACAGGGTGTCCCAGAATTACCCGGACATTTATTTTCTGGCTAAAAGTACGATTGCGCTCGATTCTAATGATATACAAGCATCATACTTTTATAAGATATCCCTTAGCTATCGAGCTTGGGGACTGTGTGCTTTTGGTGACCGGTAACGACTCGAATCAAGTATTATCCAGAGTCAAGTAAAAGTAGTCCTTTTCCGTTTTCAGCTTAAGCCACTAATAGGCAACCATGGTGAATCAACTCCCGTTTTCGACTTTGTAAACGGACTTTCGGCATGGTTTTTGCTGGAGAGCTTCAGCAGCTCATCTGCAAGCAGTTAGGATTGAGCAAAGCGCAATTATATCAGCTAACGAAGCCAGAGAGAGCAAGAGATAAACCTGATTGACAAGCTTGGGCTCGGCCAAAAAGGGCCATGCACCAGTTGTCAAACGGGTGGTTGCTTGTCATGGACAACAAACGTCACTGATCTAGCTAAAAACTAGCTAAACGATAGATCAGGATTATCTAAAGAACATCAGTCTACTTTCCACCACTATCTTCGCAAAATTTTGGAATTTGGGGTCCCTCGCCTGAAAAATATGCGAAAACTACGGGAAAAGCAGCGAAAATCACTACAATTCATCCCAAAAATATAACATATACAACAAAAAATTATATTGAAGCACACTTTGTGGTCTAACGAAGGTATTCTGTCATTTGAACCGCCCGAAAAAGGCATGTGTGAACGTCAGATGGCTGCAACGCCCCAACAGCAGAGACGGCCAGGCACCCGTCGAAAATCAAATTGTGAGACATTTTGAGCCACCGTGCACTCATTCGGCTTGATATGATGGCCCAACGACAGCCGTTAGCACAGAGTACTACTACGGTGATATTCTACCAGTACAAAAACTGGATGCCGTGAACCAAATGGCCATGAACGTGTTTGTTTTGGAAACCAAATCTGTTGGAAGCCAAAGGTCCCGCCATGTTCAGACATGGAGCTTCTCCACTTCAGATGTAAAAAACGCGGCAAAAGTGGTGTAGGCAGCAATTTTTGTTTTGAGGGATAATGCCTTATGACCTGGGAACACTTGGATGTTAAGTTTATCTTATACGATCGTATTATCCTCCGGCAACAGGTCAAAGAAAACAGGCCTTCACCCAGTTTCGGGAGAGCCGTAAAACAACTGAGACCAGCAATGGCTGGCATTTTCAGTCATTGTCGGCTGATCTTGTAACAAGCGTATCTATTGCATGTGCTATTTCACAGCCACCCTAGTTGACTATATAGGACGATAAAAAGAAAAAAGCGCAATCATGTTTGCCTTATTTTATACGCTAATTAACAATGTCCGGGTAATTCTGGGACACCCTGTACCTACTCCTTGTGAGCGCGACCTTCACGTACACAGCTCGGCCGGCCGGTCAAATTGGCTGCATTTGGTGAGTCAGCGCGCGTGCACCAGACGGCCGGCCGTGCACTTCAGTCGGCCGGCTGGTCTGTGGTCTGTGCACCGCCTCTGTGAAGAAGCAGGATTGTGGAACGTGGTCCGTGCCTCGTTTTTGCAAAACAGTGGGATTGCAGTCAAGGAACAAGCAGAAATGCGGCGTCGAAGTAGAGGCAATGAAGCGGATCTTGTTATACGGGCTCTGATTGAAGATTGCATTGTTCGCATTTTGTCCATCGAAGAGCACACGTTGAGGCGTTTTTAGCTTTTCGTTGTTCCGACTTCAGACGGCATGTGCTTTGTTATTTTTTGCAGATGTAGGTACGAACAGTGCTTTGTTATTATCACAGAAATGGTATTTGACAAATGACAAATGACATCTGCCATTCCCTGCTTTCTTGATTCTGTCTCCGCCTGACCTCCTCGGTACCTTATTCCTAGTTGGTCTTCAATCTTCACTTCAATCTTTTTACGAACTGTCTAACTAGACTTTTGGCCTTTGATGAGCTCTTCCGGTATTTGTAGCGAATGAGGAGGCAGCGAAAAACGTTTGATGATCTCTCCCTCTTTTCGGGAAGTGGATCAAAGCGCAGTATCGACGGCGTCGCAGTTTTTAACGCAACTTTACACCTGTAATTTGCTACAGGGGCTGTTTTGGGCATTCATTTTCTAAATAGAACTCTTCAATCGCATTTCACCGAGAAAATGTTTGGTTTGGTTCTTCGCATCACCGCCGCCTTTCTAACTGCTATAGGCACAAAATATGGTCATTTCCGAAGGGAAGAGCGGTCTGACCTTCCACGTTATCCGTGCTCGTGCTCGCCCCTGCGCCGTTACCGTGCCGCGGTGTGCCTCCCCGGTGCGCCGGCTGGACACGCCCGTGCGCACGGCGTTTCCCGTGACCAGCGTGTGTGACGGTTTTCGCTTACCTAACCGTTACGGCTCCACGGCCGCTCACAATGGGTTGCGCCGCCGTACTGACAGGTTCGATGCGAGCATCGCTCATTCTGTAGTGATTGGAGTGCGGGTGGACGTCTTGTGGAAAACGTGTGGACTCCGTGTGGACGGATTGTGGACGGCAGGACTGAGTGTGTTCCAGTGCTCTGTGACGTGCCGCCAGCAGCCGCCGCGTGACGCTGTGGTGACGCTGTGACGCTGCCGCCTGTGACGTGACGGAGCTGTGTGACGGTCGTCGCTCGGTGAGAATTCCGTGCTGAGTGGACATATGGTGAAATAGAGCGCCAGCTGAGTGATCGACTTGGGGTGGAGCTCGGCCTGCTATTTTGGAGTGGTGTGGATAGTGTCGCCGTACAAAATACAGCTACTTTATGCTACGGTACAGCGGACAGTAAACGAGGGTTCGTGAATACAGCTTTCTAAAGCCGTCATATCAAAGATGAAGTTGTGAAAGAAATCACGCAATGGGTACTCAAGTGGATATTATTCTACAAGCGGTTCTACGTTCATCGCTCGGACCCAAATCAATCAAAGCAACGTCTGAATAGAGAAGAAGCAGTCCGATCAGCTTCAGAGGAGCCTGTCGCTGTTGAGCTAGTCCAAAGCGTCTGAGCCTGACGATGCTGGAGGAGATGCTGGTGCCTCCAGCCGTGCTGGACGAGCTGATGGACCCGTCGCCGGACGTGACACCCCTGGCGCACCGGCGCGACCTCGCCAAGCGGCACTACAAGAAGGACTCGCGCTTCGTCGGCGACCTGTACACGCTGACCTTCGATACGCACGAGGACCTGGAGAGTCTCGGCTACCTCGACCTGCCGGTAGGACGCCAATGCCATCGGGCTGGACCTCGCCGTGCCTGTCCTTGAAAATTACAGTGGCTACTAGAGCAGCGGCGTATTTAGAAAATCGCGAAGGGGGGGGGGCAAGGGTTTGGAGGGCGCCACCTCACCCAAGGAGGGCGCCATACGGTCGCGAGATAAAAAATCGCTCAGTGGGGGTTGGGGGGTTGGGAGGCGTTTTTTTACCATGCCACCAGTTTTTTTTTTGCGTAACCTCGTATAGGTCGTGCTGCATTGATTTTGCATCGTGTGTATTCTTTATACTCCAGGTCACAAAAGGTCAAGTGTTCTTGAAATGCTGCGCCGAAGGCGCGCGAAATTTTTGAAAACAACCTTTTCCTCCGCTTTTTAGGCACGCCTTTTATACGATCACTGTTCAAAGCTCCTCTCGCTCTTTTACCAAATTTGAAGGTGTAAAAAATACCTAAGGTTTGGTCGGGCCGCTGCCACACAAACTGTACAGAAAGCTTGGCTCATGGGTGTCGATGTATAAAAGTTTATTGGCGGTGGCATATCTACGCACCAGATCACCGTATCGGATTGATACCGGAGCGCGAGATGCGTAAACATCATCCAAATTACCTCAGACCAGCCTTCATAGCCTTCTCACAGATGCATACAGTGTACCCACATAACCAGTTTCAATCACCGAAACTTCAGATGCCTGCTGTTGCGCCCGAACCTGTTGACAATACTTAATCGTAATCCATATAGATGCCATGATGCACGTAAAGTAGGATCAATCCGTTAAGACCAAAGACGTGTTTTATGCATCGTAGAGCGTAGATAGTTTTGGTAGGTATAGATACTTCATTCATTGTGCTGAATGCACGTTCATTTGTGGCAGTTTTCACAGGCAAGACATCAACTATGTGCAATAGAACGACTAAGTTGAAAAACATGCCAAAGGAGTAAATAAATGATAGGAGGGCAGCGATCAACGGATGTTGCCAATAGGTAGAAGGGCTGCGATCCACAGGAGGGCACTAATAGGTAGAAGAGCCCCGATCAACATCCCGAGTTTCGACAGTAGGGCACCGATAGGTAGGAAGTTGGCGAGCAGCAGGAGGGCGCCAATGGATAGAAGGGCAGCGATCAACAGGAGGGCACCAATAGGTAGGAGGGCGCCGATCAACAATCAACAGGAGGGCGCCACCAGGTAAGAGGGTGGCGAGGAACAGGAGAGCACCAATAGGAGGGTGGCGATCAACAAAAGGTCGCCAATAGGTGGGAGGGCGGTCATCAACTGGAAGTCGCCAATGAGCGGAAGGGTGACGATTAAAATGGGGGTGGCAATGGTGAGGAGGGCGCCTTTGCTCAAGAGGATGACACGAACAGGAGGGCGTCTGTGCGGAGGGCGCTGGTCAACAGGAAGGTGCCAGTGGATAGGAGGGCGGTGATCAACAGGAGGGTGCCAGTGGTTAGGAGGGCGGCGATTTACACGAGGGCGCCAATAGAAGGGCCCCGATTAACATTCAACAGGAAGGACTAGGGAACCAATAGGTAGGAGGGCGGCACTGAACAAGAGGGTGCCAAAAGGGAGAAAGGCGGCCTTCAAAATTTCACATGAGGGCGCAATAGGTAGGAGAGCGCCAATAATTATGAGGACGCCGATCAGCAGAAGGGCGGCAATGTGTAGCAGGGTGGCGACCTACAGGAGGGCGCCTTCGGGTGAGAGGGCGCTTATTTACAGGACAGCGGCTTACATAGGCGACCACCGTTACGCTTAGAGAGCTACAGCCTACAAATGTGGTTGGAGGGCGCCCGAGGGAGCCCTCCAACCGTATTTGGAGGGCGTATTTGGAATGGGCGTCCTCCGAGGGCGCCCTCCATCCGTATTTTCCCTGTAAACACATTCGCGATTGGAGGGCGCCCTCCAGTCGCGATTGTTTTTCGATTCGATTATATCACAATTGCATTTGCGATTGGAGGGCGCCTTCGGCGCCCTCCAATCGCAAAGGGCGCCTTCGGCGCCCAAGGGGGGGGGGCCATGGCCCAGTGCCCCCCCCCCCTGCCTACGCCCCTGTACTAGAGATTTAAACGTTTGTCCTTGAATAGTAGAATAGCTTTCGATAACCCCATTCTAGCCTCCGGGTTTCAATCGATTTGGGAAAGAGACAAATGCAGACTGCATTCTTCATAAATTTGTCAATGTTATTGGTTGACTAGCTCGAAGCTCAATTGGCGTATCCAGACCAAAAGCAAGCCACGGAGGAAGGATGCGCGGCTAACGCCGTTCCTATCCTTTCGTGACATAGGCTTGCCGACATATGTCGTGTGATTAACGTCTGTGGTCGTTCCGAGAAGCAGTGACTCTCCTATTGTCGGCCTTATACCGCGGTAATTCGTCATGTGGCATTACATTTTTACTATGAGTCAGTATTGTCTTGGTCTTTTGACCAGCTGCAGCTCACAACAGTGGACGCCAGTCTTCACAAAGCAGCGCTGTCGTGTTTTCTTGTGTTAACACTTTGCTGGTCGTTTTCATGCCTGTGCGTTGGTGCATAGGTACTGGATAAGTAGCGACAACGATTCTTACCTTTACTGGGGTACTGGCAGTTGATTAAATATACCCGTATGCCATCGCCGTCACGGTCATAGCCAGGCTTAGTGGTAGGCGATAGATGGTCCTTGCTCCGAATGGTCCGATCCCTCATTTGTAACTTTCGTCAATGACTGGTATCATACCTAAACATGTTTCGGATTGGCTACAGGTGATGCCTTTCCATCCGTAAGGCATCACTTTGACGGGTGTGCCGTGTGTGTGTGTGTGGGGGGGGGGGGGACTGGGGCCCGGTGACTGGTTACAGAGCTCAGTCAGGTCAGGATTCACAGTTCCCCGTCTTCTCAATCTCAGGACTTAGGTTAGTATACAACCGCCACCTGATGGCCCTCGCCCATCAGGCCGGTGGTTGAAGTTTTGGTCCTCTGACTTCTTGCTCCTTAGTCCTATTCTTGTCGGTAGCTAGGGAGGGCTTCATAAATCAAAAACTTCCCCTCCCCGAGCTTTTTTACCTCGGGCACAGCTAATTCAATAATTACTTGCAGCAAGGCAGCTAAGGTAATCCGAGTCGATGACCAGGACCGTTCTACTTGATGACCTTTCATTGTTCATCGTGTCACTGTGGCGACTGTGGCCACTGGCCACCCGCCACTGTCCATTGTCTTTGTCAATTGTGATCTAGGCTATTTAGAGAGAAAAGCGTACCTACAAGGGCAACATTTTCGCTGAAAAGATCGATGTGATCATTTCACTACCTTTTTTCCAATGGCAAATAATGCATCAAATGGCGTTCGTCCCCGTTTTCTCTCGCTCTGTTGCATGATCGGCTCCTTTCCGTCGTCCCTTTTTATACCTTGCTTTCCTTCCATATGGCCGCACTATAAATTGGTGTAAGTGGCGCACCTGTGACATTTCTGACATTTTGGATTTATCGCCGACGTCCCCTTTTATGTTATTTTTTGTTTGTGTTGGTCGTGTTGCGTTTGATAAGTTAGCATTTTCACCTATTGTTCTTTTTCTAGAAGGAAATTAAATCTCTAAAAATGTCATTAGATGGTCTGGTTTCATCCTTAAAGGAACAATCAGCAAAAGTCTCCATGGATTCAATCAAGCAGGGAACTCAAAACATCTCGTCTTCACTTGCATCTACTCTGAAATCTCAGACATCAAAAGTCGGTGCAGTGTCGGCAGACATTGCTCAAAGATTTAGAAATGACCTGAATGCTTGGAGCAATAGTCCAGCAATATATGCTTGGAGACAAGAGCAAAGCAAGAGAGGAGGTATCTGGCCTTTTACAACGCAGTCTGATGGGGCTAGGAAAGCAGTGACTGCTGAACCAGCAAAGCCAAAAGCTGAGGAATTAGTTGATGGGCCAACTGAAGAGGAGCTGGAAAATATTGTGGATAAATTCATCAAAGTCATTACCCCAAATGAGGAAGAAGAAAGTCAACAAGTTGTTCGGAAAAATTTCAATTTCAAGCATATGCGAGATTACAGCTTCTATGTAAGTTTGTGCATTTTCTGCCAATGATCATAACTTAACATAGCTTTAAACAATATCTAAATATTTCCAACATGCTTGAGTTTTGTTGATAATTTTGGTGTTGATTTGTCTTTTAACAAAATCATTTTTGTAGTGTGAGGATGTTTTAAATCAGTAATTACTGCATAAAAATACATTAGCAAAATATCGATAATGGTGAGGAGTAGGAGAGAATGTTAGATTTTGTGTTTTTTTAAGCATGCACATCTCAAATTATCCTATCAATAGCATTGCTGAAATTTCAGTGACAGTATTTACTACTTTTTATGACAATATGACTATAAAGACTTTCATTAAATTAACACCACAGTAGACCCAAGAATGCTGACGGTTATAGCACTATCTATACTTCAACCCAACAATAACAAATGTGCAAATTTTATACTGGTGGCCTCCTGTTTATGAGATCAGATGATCAAAGAGATGAAAAGAAATTTGCAAACTATAAACAAAGCATGTACCTACCCCTGCTATGGGTTTATCCTGGAGAGCCATCTGTGGGTTATGGTGTATGACACTCAACAAGCAACATGGACTTTTATTGACCCTTTTCATGACTTAATTTTTCCTTTACTTGTTTTGGTGGCATTCAGTGAAAGCTTCAGTGGCTGAGTTTTAGTTCTGTCATAAGTTGAGCCTAATTATCACTGATACATCACTGACCAACCTACCATGTAGGTAGATGACAGTGCTCACTGACATGGTTCTCAGCTGACCTACTAGCAACATCTTCTTCCCCTCTGCTGATCACTCGCCCTTGTGAAACTTTATGACCTGTGTATGCTGAACTGACCTTCCCACCGCGGGCTATTCACCCCTACTAGTACTGACCTCTCAGCTCCACCCATATCTGACCTCCTCTGACCCAACCTCCACCCTCAACTACTGACCTCTGACTCAACCTCTGGCCTCTGCACAGCTCTGATCTCAACTCAACCTCCACCCTCAGGTGACCTCTGACTCAACCTCCACCCTCAGCTGACCTCTGACCCACCCAACCTCCGCCCTCAGGGCTCATCTAACCTCTGTCCCACTCCCTACCCATCTTTAACCTCCCTTCTCTCTACCCCACAGCGTCGCAATGACCGCGAGGCGATCCGACGGAAGCTGGCCATGGGCCACGAGCCGGAGGAGGGCGCCGCCGCGATGGGAGCCGCTGCAGGAGTCCGGCCGGGCCGCAAACCGAGCCTGCAGTCGCGCCTGCAGGGCGGCATGAACCTCCAGATCTGCTTCATGAACGAGACGGCCTCTGACGATGAGGATGAAGATGAGGAGCTCGGCGGAGGCCTGCTGGCCAGGCGGATCTCGGGCGCGGCGCAGCCCGAGCCAGCCGCCTTCCAGAGCCTGCCCGTCGACCTCAACGACTGGGTGAGTGAGCAGCAGGGGAGACCGTGGGGAGAGAGGGGGATGGAATGATTCTCACGGAGTTGAAGGATTTTTAGCACTGATTGGTGCGAGGTCTTTGATAATTTAGGTAAATAACGAGTTTACTCTTAAGTTTTCTGTTTTGATGGCCATTTACCCTCGAAACATGGTTAATGCAGTCTGTTGTGAGGCTTGTATTATGGGATCAGCTGCATCGCTTTGATCGGTTAAATTGTAATGCGTCAGATTTGTACCTTAGGTTCTGCGTACATTTTGTAGCGTTTTACAATAAACGAGTTTCGTTATATCCCTCACTTCCCTGCTATCGTCCGTCGACCGCTGACGCCTATCGTGTACCTCTGGTAGCCCAAGTTCAGCCAGCCGCCGCCGGTGGCGCGCGAGTCCGGTGAGCCGGCGCGCACGGCCGACTTTGTGCGCCACCAGGCGCAGCTGCAGGCCGAGGCGCGGCTGGCGCTGGCACAGGCCAAACAGATGGCCAGGATGCAGATGGAGATCGAGAGACAGAGCCGCAAGAGCCCCATCTCGGACGTGGTCCGGGTGGCCTTCCAGAAGGTGGGTGCGACAGACTGCAGCCATGTTCGTGTTGATGAAAAAACGGAACTTCAGCTCTATCAAAGCTGTAGAGTAGCGAAGTGCAAAAGGCGAGGTCTAGCACTAGCCTATTTGGTTTTAAGCTGATGCTATTTGATGCTATTTGATGTGCAAGGGGTTGTCGCAGATCTTGGGCATGATTCACGTGTCAAAATCGATACCGCAAAATGTGCGTTTCATCCCAACGCGTCTGAGTGTTGTTTATTTTAGCGAGTATGATCTTAAAGGGTGATAGGTATTGATCTTTTTGGGTATATTATGCCGGTTCATTTGCAGAATATTCTGTACTGCATTTTGTGTTCAGCTGTGTAGTAGACCTGCCCCATTATCGCCCAATGAGTGACGACACTAACTAGCTCAGCCAGCGATGGCTAACGCTCGTTCCCCGCGCCCCTCAGATCGGCGTTCCGTTCCCGGACGGCCGACGGCGCGTCAGCCGCCAGCTGCTCACCGAAATGAACATCGCTCAGCTGCAGGTTATCGTCAACGACTTCCACGCGCGCATCGAGGGTAAGAAACACCTACGGCAGTTCTAGCTCAGCTGGCTCTGAGGGATTACTTGCAAGATACAAATTCATGTTTAACCTGTTGTAACTGAGAAGTTCCGTATTCACTATTCATAGTGCTTCATCCCGGCTCACGATGCAATGGTGTCGCTGCCGTGACCCGTTTTTTCCAAACGGATACAAGATGGCCGTCGTGAAACGTCATTTCTGCGTTGCCCCTTAACCGAAACTTACCAATTACTTGTGTACCAGTGTAGATACAAACATAACTTGGTGATCTGGTGTGTCGTTGTCTAGAAATCTAGCAATTAGCGATCCGAAACTGATAGCTATGATTCGTTCTCGCACGCGGGATGTGCTGGGGCTGAATTTTATTTATCCATGCACCTACCGCGCTTTCTCTCCCTCAGAGACATTTCCTGCACCACCTCGTCTCAGTCAGATGAACGTTCAACTAACAACGATAACTGTGTCGACAGGGTTAAACGAGGCGCTGGTACGCTACCTGATGGAACGAGACGAACAGCACATGGAACAGGACTCCAAACTCGTGCACATCGAAGATCTCACCTCCTACTTTGGCCAGAAGCACCAGGACGCGCCGCCGCCCCAGCCGCCGCCGCCGCAGCCGGCCGGCGCCGACTCAAAGCGCAAGCCGCTCCGAATAGGGCTGGGCAGAGCAAAGTAGGCCTGCCGTCAGCCGCTGTAGGCAGCGGGAGGGAAACTGGAACACAAGTCTGTGTGTGGTGTGGTGAATCTAGGTACGGCACCACGCTGAGCGTTTGGTGCTAGTGGTGTTGAGGGTGGACGTTTGGTGTGGTGCGAGTGTCCTACACAAGTGAGGCTCGGGAGGGAGCCTATGAAGGACGACTGCGGGGGGTAACTAGGCGTGTGACAAGTCGAATGCAGTGAAGTCCGTCGGCCTGGACAGTGCATGGTCGCATTCTGATCGATCTGAGTGATGGACTGACACTGGACAGCGGGCGGCTGTGTGTAGGAGCGCGGGGCACGCAGCTCCTACGCACGCTTGGTGACGTGTGTGTGCTTGCGACCCACCCCACGAGTATCTGTGTGCGTGCAACGCTCGCTTTGCAAAGACATAACAGCGCGTGCGGCGTGCATTGTATCGAGCTTACGCCGCCGAAGTCGCCAGCGGCTCTCTTATGAACGAGATCTATCGAATATTATATTATAACCAGTATTACTGTGCGTGCGTGGGGCGGCGATCGGCTAGGCGTCGCTTGCTTTCTGTGCCGCCCGTATATACTGTTATCTTGCCACGCGTGGATCGGAGCCAGTCTCGGTCTCTGCACATGCAGTGGACGCTGCCGCCGGCCGCGGCGCCCGTATTATGTATATGACTCAAATAACTTTTATACTTCGTTTCCTTATGTGTATGCCATGTTTTATTTGCTCGCGCGATCCACATTCCGCTTATCCTGGCGGCCGTCGCCTCTGCAGCGTATGTGTTGTAGTGGGGGCAGAGATGTGGCCGCGAAGGGTGATAATGCTCTGGAAATACTAGCAGCTGACACTCAGAACTCAGAATACATTCAGTTCTCTCATTAGCGTGTGCACCATGCATGGTTACGCATCGAGTGTCTTACACGTTTTCATTGTGGCATGGCAACGCACTTACGAGCATAGTGTAGTGTCGCTGTTAGGAGCAAGCATAACCCTACAATGACAGACAGTTTAGCTGGGGTTATTGACGTCGCCTGCTCATCATCAAAAACGTTTAACTCACTACGGTTATTGGTTGTGGAATCTGCTGATAGAGGGGCTACCAGAAAAGGTATTTACTCTGAAGCCAAGGACATTCTTAACCGCGAGCCGGTCGCCTTGCTGGCGGTAGCGAACTCTATCGCCCCCGTCGTCCCCTCTCCCCCCCCCCCCCAAGTAAGTGGTGTCGGTAGGCCGATACCTATCCCTAAATGAGGGTTACATGCCTAGACGACGGGGAAACAATATGATCAGGTTTCACGAACGGTTATGAAATTCATTATATTCAAACATCTCTTTGGCTACCAGTATAGATAAGCAAATACTTTGGTCACCATCGCTAAAAAAAAAACTTGTATGCTCTCTCACCGAGACGCACGGCAGTGTGTTAGCAAATAATTATATTGATATCAAACACCAGTTATCGGATGGTGACGAACGGCGCACACTTTTTCAGCTCCCAGCCGATGACGGACTGTAAACTCCGTCATAAACGAGTGATAGAATCCTCGTACGGCCTTGTAAAGAACCTCTCGCACATTCGACCACCTAAGGCACGCAACAGCCGCGCTGGGTGTCAGTTCACTATCAGCTAATCTCCGAGGTAAGAACATCTAAAAGCTCCTTTGGTCAGACGCACAAGCACACATACCAGTGAAAGGCCACTGGCGGGATGTATAGAATCGCAGATGCGCATGCGTTGTGAATATGCTAGTGCACTAAGGATGGTAGCGAGCTAGCCTGATCTCGCTCTATCAACGACTAATACCGATCAGGATTCTACCTTAAATATACAGTCAGTTTCAACACAAACACTGGCAACGTAAGTGACTCGAGTTTCAGTAAAACCACATTAAACTCATGCGATTAAGTTACGTTTTTATAGCCACATCCCCGTGGATTCGTAGATAAGAAAGCCTGCGTGTTCGTTCTAAAAGCACCTTTTTCGCGGTTTGAATGAGTCAATTACGTAGAAACACAACTGCGTAATGAGATGAAGAGTAAATACAAACGAAAAAAGTCAAGCAAGGCTTTCTAGGCCTATTTTCAGAGTCGGTAGTGGCAGTTCTAGTGAGCGTCTGTCTGGGATTTATCTGGAGGCGGTGGGTAGGTACCGCTGTCTCGCTGAACTCTGTCGGTTTGGAGAGAAGGCACCGCCAGCAGAGGGCGCCGAGACAGTCGGCAGGGAGTGCGGAAGACCAGTGCAGCGCAACGGCGAGCGGTGCGGTACACGGGTAGGCAGTGCAGTGCGCCAGTAACCAGTAGCTAGTGCAGTGCGCCAGTAACCAGTGCAGTACACCAGTAGCCAGCACAGTGCACCAGTAGCTAGTGCATGCATGAACAGCCAGTGCAGTGCACCAGTATCCAGTGCGGTGGGCCGGTGACCAGTGCAATGCACCAGTATCCAGTGCAGTACACCAGCGACCAGTGCAGTACACCAGAAGCCAGTGCAGTACACGGCTAGCCGGAGCAGCCGTTGGTAGCCGGTGGGGTGTTCTACGCCGTCCAGCGATGGTCTACTGGAACCCAGCGATGGTCGCCTGGGACTCGGGTCGTCCCGCTACTCCGCCCCCAGGCTCATCTCTCTCTGTAAGGCGGCGACGGCGCGCAGAAACGCGCGACAGGTCAATAGAACAGTAACAGGGCATGGGGTCTGTGAGGCGGCCCACCCGATCTATGACAGATCAGTTACTCGATTACTAGTTCGATCACTGACACAAATTCAATGATGTACGAGAACTTGAAAAACTAGAAACTCCACTGATTAAGACCAAACAACCTTCTTTCATTAACCCTATTAGTGGCAGGCTCCTGGCTACCCCCTATTAGTGGCAGGGGGGGGGGGCTGTTTACGACCCCCCCTTGATATCTCGAGATCTAACGGGCCGATTTTCAAAATTCAAACGGCATTCGATTTCGCTCAACGTGATCTACATTTCTAAAAAATAAAAATTAAAAAATGTCAATAGGGGGGGGGGGTAGAGGGGGGTAAAAACGGGCAAATTGCAGATACATTTTAGACTGTTTATCACGGCCAGGTTTCTGAACCAATCTTAACGCAACTTTTGCCGATCGATAGAGAATGAACCAGAAATTCACATGGATCCCAAAAATATGCATTTTCAAAAATCATAGGCGGATACAGATCATTGAGATTGGGGGTACACAAAAAGTATAGTAAATAAGGTTTTTGTTCGTACTGTTTCTAAAAATGGTGGTAATGGTCTTGTTATGTTACAATTTTCTTATGAGAGAACGACTACAATTGTATTGGTCATGCATAGGCGGTGTCAGGGCACCTATGTTGGGAGGTAAAACATAACCCCCCTTTTTGGACGCCTGGATCCGCCTATTATAGCAAAAACGTGTCAAAAGAGGATGCACAATAGCTGTATATGTTATCACATGATACCTTTCATTCACTGTTCGTAAAACTGGTGCAGCATCGTGATCTTCGCCCAAATGACTCGCTTCACGAATAGGACCCCCCAATTCCCAGTGCTCTGGAGCCGCCCCTGGTAAAGTTATGAACTTGAAATTTTCAGGGAATGTGCCCAATTTAGTTTTAGGAAAAGTCAGAAAATTTCAGCATCGTAGCTTCAGCGGTTTTGGAGATATTCCCGAAAAACCTGAGGGGTGGATAAAAACAACCCCCCCCCCCTGCCACTAATAGGGTTAAGCCTGCAAAGTGATTAGGTCAGATAAGCCACAACCAATATAAGCAGGATCCACGTCTGACGGACGGAACGACGTCATGCACCAGCACCCAACGGAAGCACTTACCGTCGGTAGGGATGCTGGCAGATTTACCCAGCAATGCAAGGAACCTTCAGACATTCAGACTATATCAGCTTAAACATGAAGTTCTAATACGATACGAGTAAGAGAAAGTTCCAATACGACTTGATTCGTACCAAAACGAAGATAACTTAACACGTTCACAAACTTCACGCATGTGTTAGAACATGGACAGATATGAACCGCCACCTGCTAAAAAGACCGTACCTACCAAAATTGAATAATGTCGATAAATTGTAAAACTTTGCATAAGTCACGGCATATGTACACGCGGTTAGCAGAGCTACCTGGAAACATTTCATTAGTTGGACTGAAAATAGCGAGACAATGAAAACCGTGGCTGCATTACCATGTTAATCATGAAAGAGTTTTGTCTGGACCAATAAAAACTGACACAGTCGGTAGTGTCCTAAGTAACCTCTCACCAATCGTGAGTATACCTTCACCGCAAAGTACTTCGTTATGGCTCAGCAACTGCCGTATCACAGCGGCCGGAGTTCCTTTTCATATCTGTCGTATTTTAATACCTAGCGCATGCTACATTTCTCATTTTGCTTTACTTCAAATGCGTTTTTTTCATGAACGGCAGTTGCTGAGTAGATGAGTAACGACTCTAACGACATTAGCCGGTAAGTCGGTTATTCGGCGGCGATATATGTGAAACTGAGCCTTACTACTCGTTCTCGGTGAACTCAGCGGTGACCATTCCCGGCGCCTGGCAGAGAGGCGACCCAGCGTCAGACTTACACCGGTCATATACGGTACAGGGGAGGTGGCGAGGCGGGGGGCGGGGTAGCTAAGTGTATAGCAGCGCCCGGAGCTGGGCGGGCTGGGGAAAATGGAAAACCAAGGAGCTAGCGGAAGGGAGGCTCTAGAGATTACCGCATGAAGCACTCATGGGTCAAAGCGAGCCAAAGCCAAGCTTGAAGTTCAACTGAATGCGAGGATGGGTCTAAAAATATCCTAGGGGAAAAAGGTATGAGCTGATCACACATTATCTGTGACTGGGCTAGACTGTGGCGACCACTAGACTGTTGGGGAAACAACACACCCCTGAGTGGCACATACCACATTAATCTTCATAAATGCGCAGCTCCTGAAAGCCAAAGATGCATCAGACATTGAAGCTAAGCACATGTCGGCGACATGACTTTTCACATCAAGAGCAATACATACCTGGGCCGTTCAGAGCAGCACTATTTAAAAATTATAACGAAATAATTATCAAGCCTTCGTTATATTCACACAGTTGAAGAAGCTGCAGATGTTTTATGTAAACAACATACACCATGTTCAAGGACATCAACACAGGAAGCACCCAGAACGGAAGCATTTACAGTTACATTAGACAGACACCCGCCGCAGTAAGCCTATACAGAGTGTGACAAAGGCTGGTCTAAAAGCACCACATTTACATTTTGATTACATCCGCTATATCTAGCAAAGGTATTATCAAAGGCACTAGACTATGCAAAAGCGTCATAAGTTTCTAGTGGGCAAGTCCGCCTACAGAAAACCACTTCTTTGGCTACAGGAACGCACAGCAAAATTCCCAATTCTATCAATTGCAACTAACACACAACAATGCTAATAAAATAGACGTCTTTGGCAAAAGCCTCTTCGCTGCACTGCAAGTGTTCTGTCTACCTCCCGATTATTACAAGCAATATTCACAGCAGTCTATAATAGTAAAGGCCCTAACCGGTCTACTTGGTGAGAACAGAGAGGCTAACGTTGACAAGCTTCAACAGACGTTTTAACAGGCCAAATATCAGGCCAAATATCCAGCGTCCCGACATAAACACTGTTCTAATAGCATCTCTAGCAAACCATATTGGTGAGACTGAGAAGCTGGGGATAATTCCGAGTAATTTACCCAAATAAATTTAAAATCAAGATGTATTTTGACTGTAAAATGGTGTCAAGTCGACGATTGTCTTTTCAACAACTTTTTAAACCTCTCACTTTTCAACCCTGTCAATTAGACGTGTTCTTAAAACAGGCCCAAACGTTTGCACATCTCATGTAACGTTAGCACCTCATAAGGCTTGCGTTAGGAGCACCTGTCGGTGCGACGGACTCCGATGTTAGTCAACGAACGTAAGATACGGCGACGTGGCGGCTTGCCGTGAGATCTTAGTACTTTGCTGGTACCATTACCAGTTAGGAGATAGTTTGCGGTTTTGGACAGAACAACGGGAAGCGTATTCACAGTGTAAGTAGCAGATCCCGGGTAAGTAGGAACACGTAAACCCACAAACCACGGTTTACAGTGTTAGAACAGGACAACACAACTCCGACACATACGTTATACAGTCTGCTCCCGGACGGTCACCACTGTTAGACGCTCTCGGTTAGAAGCCGACGCCAAAGCGGGTTCTTCAAAGGCACGCTAGCCTGCAGCGTTCGTACAGCATTAAGCACCGATATTGGTTTGTGAATGAGTTAATTCCAAGCCGACCAACGCCAGAGGCTATATGTAGTGGCCTCTTCAGCGGGTTAGTGGCCATCAGTAGCACGTTAGCGGGGCTTTGGCGGCGGTTAGCGGTCTCTGGTAGCGGGTTAGCGGCCCGGCTCCACCACGAGCACTGCCTACAGGTCGTCACGCCTCACCTCGTTCTCATGGAGCCGCTTCAGGCGGCGGCGCAGCTCGTGCGGCAGCTTCTCGTAACACTTCTTGCACACCTGAAGTCGGGTGAGAAAATGTCAGAGGAGCACAAACGTGGTGTTTCGGGGGCTTGAGGTTCAGAGTAGACAATTACGTGAGTAGTTATGCGATGGCTTGTTTCGATTAAGTCCTCACATGGAATTCAAATAGTCTGATGTACAAATATCGGGCCAAATGATAATGTTATCACTTGAAATGTGGCAAATATTTTATGAAGTATCCTTTCAAAATGATGAAGGGGAAATCAACGATCCTGACACGCGCTCGAAACTGTCGTAATAAAACGTTCATAGCAGGATGCACAACATTTCAGCAAAGGTATTCATCTGTTCGGATCAGTGGTACCACATACCGGTTTCATGTCCATCTCGAAGAACTTGGACTTCCGCGTCAGCGGCTGGTCGCACAGGCTACAGGCAAAGTGGTGCGGGCACCAGGCCTTGTTCAGCGAGCGGACAACTGCGAACGTGAAGGTAGAGAAGTCAATGGACAACAAACTGATCGGGTGGACAGTAGTTAATGATCAGGCACATGCCAACTAACGCCAGTCGATGATGATATCGGACAGTTTGATGGTGCCCGTGAGATGTACGATAGTAATGATAGGACTATCAAACATGCATAGAAGCATTCATGACGATGAAAAGTTGAGGTTTCGGGGTCATCTGCGAAGGTCAATAATTAAAATTAATTCAAATTAGTTCAAAGTGAAGTTTTCTGTTGTCCAACCCTACCTTCGTCCTCAACGACGTAGTTGCAGACGAAGCAGATGTTGCCGAAGAGCATGTGGTAGTCGGTACGGCAGTAGGCCTGGCCCTTCTTCTCGTAGTGGCGGTGCCCCAGGAACGGCTTCTCACACTTGGCGCAAACGAAATGCTGCCGAAGGGGAGATGGTGGAAGTCAGGTCACCTGACTTACAAAGATAGCTGGCTGAGGCATGTAACATGGTACCTGCAAACCTAGTCATTCGTAAATAACACTGAGCATTAACATTTAACAATAAAACATATTGCAGCACCAAGATAAAGATGCATCGAGAGGACATATGTACAAACAAATTGACATCAAATAACACTTTGCATTAAGTGTTTTATCAGTAGTGTGTGGTATAATAGTACTTTATCTACCAGGTGACCCACACCCAGGTGATGAGCGCGGAATGCTGACTGACCTCGACGTGCCAGTTCTTCCCAAGTGCGGTGACGACGCGCTCCTCAATGGGACGGTGGCAGGCGCCGCAGATGGGGATACCCATCTTGTCGTGGCAGCGCAAACAGTACAGCTCGTTCTGACAACGGATGACACAATAGTGGTGAGGTGGACGATAGAGTACACAGCGATCAATAAATAATTGGAACTTTGGGATAGTCACCAGCCACGTCACATTACATTGCCAAAACGTGAACTGCTTCCAAGAAAACCAAATCACGATTATTGTAATCTCAGGCAGTGCATACTGCATAAAATGAAAAGATTTTCTGCTTATCTACTGTTGAACATCGAAAAAAAATATTGGGAATAACATGTGAGTAACATCATACTTCCCAATCCTCGGCATACAGGATCGGCCATACCTTCTCACATATTTTCTGCTGACAGCCCCGGCTCCCTCCTCTCTCCCTCCCACTCACCAGCTCGACCGAGGTGTACCCGGCGCGCGACTTGACCTCCCTGGCACGCGAGTCCAGCTCGATGCCGCACGCCTTACAGTTGAAGTGGTACGGGTGGTAGAGCTCACCACGGAACCGCAGGGGCTCGCCGTCGATCACGCCGCTGCAAATTTCGTCAAGAGGTGGTTAGGTGAAGCTGTGTGGTTAGGTGGAGAGACGCAGCGACTACACTGTGTAATGTGCAGATAGTTACGGAGAGTAGTGGTAACTAGGTAACCTGCTTTGTGGGGTTATCTATAAAGCCGATTAAAATGCAGCATGACGGTTGCCGTCCATTAAGGTCCATTTGTTAATATGCGAAATGTTTAATATAAAACAAGAAAATGACAATTGAACACAGGGGAAGTTATAAACGAACGGAATGTCTAATGGAATATTAATGGCGTGAAAATCATCAATGACTACAGAAATCCCAATCAGATAGCCCTGACGTGAGTTAACCCGACACGAATCTCTCCCCGTCCCCCAACTCACTGGCACTTATGGCACATGTACGAGCATCCCCCTGAATCCCTGTCCCCCACTCACTGGCACTTGTGGCACATGTATCTGCCGGTGCCCTGCAGTCGGATGCGGGCGTTGCAGTCGTGGCACAGAGCCTGGTTGCCGTGCTTGATGAAGCCCAGGTCGGCCAGCTCCTTGCCGCACATGTTGCAACGGAAACAGGCCGGGTGCCAGCTACCGTTCATGGCCTTGATGACGCGGCCGATGATAAATTCGTCTGTGAAGTCGATGGGTAAAGCGATGAACGATGCATAGCGCGTGATCAAAACTAGTCACAACGGACAACCAGAATCATGAGTCGCTATCGTTAGGCAAAGCGTGGTTTTGTGAAAGAAGCTAGGACCCCTAGGTGCCAACTTCTGGTTCTGATGGTTAGTGATAGCAGACAAATATTTACGTACGAAAAAAAAAAAAATATCTGGCGACTGAGGTCAGAGCGGAGTTACACTATTGAGTGCAAGTTTGCGCGGATGTTTAAACGTGTCAAATGTCAAAGACAAAAAGCGGAATGTGTACCGAGAGTGATAGCAAAAACTCATCTTGTGACAGCTCTGAATGAAAACTAAACGCACGCAGAGCAAACTGGTGACGCTGAAGACATCAAAGTGTAATGCCGACACCAATGGCACACGCTCGTGGTTATGGCAGAAGCTTTGCTAGTCGGTACTCTAACAACAAACATAGCCGAGTCCCTGTCGGGCAATCAGTGGCGCGGGAACCGGGGGGGGGGGGGGCGGGCTAGCGGGGGCTGAGCCCCCCCCCCCCAGCTTTTCGGCTGGGGGCTCGTAATGTATTTGAGCCCCTTCCCCCCTCCCCCAGCTGGAGGAATCGATATCGGAAATCTACCAACATAATTCAATAGATTCATGCATAGGCGCGGGAACCGGGGGAGGGGGCAGTGGGGGAAGCTTGCCCCCACAATTCTGCAGCCGTGGGGGGCGGTGCCCCACAACTTTTTATGAGGCCAGGAACCGTTGGGCAGCTTGTCCTCCCCAAATTAGGGGTTGTGGGTCACAATGGAAGAAAGCATGTGAGTGAAAAATCCACCTCTTTCATTGCTCGGGGTTACATGAGCAGAGTTAATACGCATTACAAACGGACTACAATGGTGAGCGGATAGGAGAATCCGTTCCTGATACGCATTTACTTGCTCATGTAACTCCGATAACTGGCTCGGCAACTCATTTGGCAGATTAAAACCTTTAATCCAGATTGCCAAAACGGTAGTTTAGCTGAGACGGAATGTCTCACTTTTTTGCATTTTTTTCGTTTTTTTTTTTGTTGAAAAGGCCAAAGTCTGAAAAATAAGTGGTCTAAAACCGGTGAGAAAACTAGATTTGGGGTACCCTAGGTTGATCTCTATTATGGTTCAGCCCCCCCCCCCCCCCCCAGTCTGGAAGAAGTTCCCGCGCCACTGCGGGCAATACTTATTACTCACTGCACTGCTGGCAGCAGGGCGCAAAGAGCACCTGGAAGTCATGCTCGCAGTACTTGCGGCCCTCGAACTCGTAGAATATGCCCTCGGGGAAGGGCTGGAAGCACTGGGCGCACACGAAACAGTCCGGGTGCCACAGCTCGCCGGCCGAGTTGACGATCTGCTCGGTGGGCTCGAAGCCGAGCTCGCACCGTTTGCAGACAGCCTCCCCCAGCGGCATGGTTTTCCTGAGGAGCGAGCAACAAACGGTCAGAGCACGAGTGAGGACGTGCGGTTTCATGCCCAACATTCACTGTTTTTTATCTCCCTACCAAATGATTGACAGATAACATTGTCCGAAAACATTTTTCTTTGTGACGTAATTACTTTGAGCGACAACGCGTAAAATGAATAAAAAAAAACGTACAAAGAGAGATACAACTCGTATCGCCAGGCACTTTTGAGTGCATCGACCAAATAAAGGCCTCAGATCAAAATGTTCGTGTCCATAGTCCATACCGACTTAGGGGCAAAATCTTAGCCATTTTTGTACAATAATTTGAATAGCGTATTCTAAAAGGTTGATGTTCGTAAAATAGCGACAGTCCGATCGCCAATATTCCCACCGCTTCAAGATCACTCCATCAAACGGCTGGGACCAGCACAAACTTCACCTCCACCGAGCTACAACTACTGAACTCTGAAGCCTTCAAGCCCATCCCATCCCCAGCATGACCTAACGCTTCCCCAGCTGCCCCGCCACGTCAGGGGCGTGGGTCGTACTTCCTGGCTGCTGCAGAGGCGGATGATCGCGGCCCCGCAGGCGGCAGGCCCGCCGTGCGGCTGTAGTCGCTGAACCGGGTGGTGGTGACGGTATGTTGAGGAGGCTCCACGTGAGCGTAGTCACCTATCTCGTCGTCTGGGTCGGTGATTTTGGTGGGAACGGGTGGCAGAGGCGGCTGAGGATGGTGGTGCTGTCTCCGCTGGTACAGGTCGCTGTCGTTCATTGAGAGACGCGGCACGGCCATGACGACGGGCGATGATGACAGAAGATGACGACAGACGTCGATGGCGATAAGCGTCGGCGGGAGATCGGCAGTAGCGAATGGAGGCGACTTACGTCTACCTAGTCCTCTCGATTCTTGTGCAGAGTGGCAGGGAAGGAAAAATCCGAATGAAGTGCTTCGGCAAAGCTGTTGGGCTGATCTGACAGTTTAATCACAGACGAGGACAACACTTCTGGATCTCGCCAGTGATTCACTTTGGAGTGCTTTGCAGTTCAGTTAGGACGCAGTCTTTGTAAGTCCTTTTTCCTCAGGCACAGCGCTCGGTCTTCAGTAGCATACCACCAAACACCACCACTTTTCTCATACCACACGATTTATATCCTCCACTCACAGTCACTAATCTCCGCTGCGTTTTAAGATAACCAAGTCAACCTTCCACTCAGTCGTCGTCACAACTGAATCAGACTTCAACATAAGCCCCACCAGATGGCAGTGGTCGGGTCTCGGCGGTCCAAGCCACGGAGCAGAGGCGTCGTAGAGCGGAGAGATAGTGATTCAAAAGTACCACAAGATGTCTACCGCGGCTAGATAAGAGAGGCCAATGAATGACGCTTGACAGTTTTTCAGTACTTTCAGCTTCACGATGTTACGTGTCCCGCTGAGTTTTATTTGCAGATGTCGGCTCAGCCAGAGGCGTACCAACGGAACAACATCGGGAGGGCAACCAACACCACCCAGCGCCCCCATACGGCCGAAATGAGAACCACCCCGACAGCCAGCCAGCCCAGGCTGACAACCAACGTCCAGACCCCCGGCGGAAAAACGCGTGGACAGCGGATGTCATATCCGATAGAGGGCGAAACTTCAGTCGGCACTCGGCAGTGGCCAGGCGCCGAGGCTGCGCGGCGCGAAGTGCGATAGCCACCCACTCCCCAGTCGGGAGCTCAGGGCGCGGCGGCGGTGTCCCACACACAGCCGGTGACGGGGCCTCAAGATATCAGCACCGGCGCCGCGGGTTGGTGCCCGTCGGTCGATAGCGGCCCCTATCGGGCCGGCGCCGGCGTATCTCAGTTCTCGGCCGCTGCAGCAGTCTTCAGTGCTCCGTGGTCGCTCAGAGACAAGGGTGGGGCAGTGTTGGGCCGACAATTGCGAGGTGTAGGCCGTGTCGCTGGAAGTGTTGCGGTGTGCGACGGTGTTGGCCGAAATTCGCAGTGCCACAAGACAACCATCAAAATCGAAAACGGACTGGAGGATCGTCGTTGAGCTGGAATGAAGATGATGTGCTAGCTTGGAGGTCTCCAATTTACAGGTAGGATAGTCGGAGTTTATCGTCTTGGTCAAAGTTCCGGACTGGAGTTAGAATCGAGAAACATCATGGCATGACAATTAGACTCAATAACATCGGCTATCGTCGGGGAATTTTGATGTTTGGTTATCTCGGAACTGCCAACGCGCGCTAAATTCAGGCCATCACCATTCTGTTATATTTGTACCTTTACCATGGTAACTGAGCACGGTGTTATTAGGTGATGTTAGATTAGGAACAGGCAGGGACGTAGCCAAGGGGGGGGGGGGCACGGGGGCCATGGTCCCCCTGAAGGCAAAAAATAAAATAAAATATTATAAAAAAATAAAGCAACAGCTGCACCACACCCCGAAAAATAGTGGGCCAAATCCGAGGAGTTTTCCTTTTTGGAGGGGGTACGACACTAGGCCGGGACCCGTGGCTCCTCCCTGAGCAAAATCCTGGCTACGTGCCTGGGAACAGGGGTGGGGAGGAAGTGCCGCGAGTGCCCAAGTGGCAATGTCGAAGTGCGGGTCGACATTGCCACCTGGAATCTGGGTCGAGCTTCTCGAGTTCGATTTTGCACACTCCACCAGCAGGAATAATTTCGTGTTTGCAATGCCCATAGCAACGCTAGGAATCAGATCGGCACAGCAAAGCAATTGATAACGCTAGATATCACGGGTATTGTGAGCATACGATTCAAATATACTGCAAACGCATACAAATAACATTATAGTACATTTTTGCCACCGACGCATGTTAAAAAAGTTCAGTTAAATTTTTGTATAAAGGTGGCCTGCTGAAAGTCAGAAGCCCGAGAGACGGTTAATTTCAGTCGACGGCAAGATTCGGAAATGCCTATCAAAACCGATGCATAAAAACACGGCGGTTAATTTCATTATACGGCAGTTTTCTTATCTTCAAAAGCTCCCTGTTGAACAATGCGTTCGGTGACGTTCGGTGACTGAAACCTCAATAAAAATCCGGTCATGGAAGCCAGATGGAAGCTTGTCAGGGTATACTGAATTAGGAAGCTTGAATCGCTTGAATATTGAATAGGAAGCTTGTAGCTTGGAATAAAGTAAATTGCGAAACAGGTGGACAAGTGAATATTGGCAAGAACACAGCCTTAATGTGATGACTTATCGTATTCATTTCAAAGAGATGGATTAGCAGGCTACGCATAAATTTAGAAGGCAGATTTCGAGGCACATGTAGTTCTCAAGAGCCAGTGAAAAGAGCCATTGAAGCTGACCCTTACAAAATGGGAAGAACAGCACTGCCAGGAGCAGTGTTCGTAGTAAGATCGACGCTTGCTATCATACCTTCATGGATATTGGATGTCAAAATATAGGAAAGAGGAGAGAACGCAACGACATTTTCCCACTAATGAAGACAAAGCATGTCTCCGCAACGCCTACTCCTCACTCGCAATTACTTCGTAGCATGAATGTCTAATAAAAGTAACAGACGCGTCTCGCATGTTTACCAGGAAATATCTGAGAAATCAGGGATGAATTTCAAGCAAAATACGACGTGGTAGGTGATGTACAATTTGAATAGGTATAGTGAGACCAAGTGGTAGATTAATTTCGTTATTCGCACATCGTGTGTCAAAGGCCATTGGCAATAATTTGTATTATACGCCCAAAGCTTTACCCATTTGCTGCCCCCCCCCCCCCCTCCTTCCGTGCCCCTCCTTGATGTCGAAGCCCAAAAGCGAACTCTTTCTCAGAGATTCGTTGGTGCACGGTGCTAAAAATTTACTATAATAAATTTAATTGCCCGGTCCGAATACTATACCAGCCATGATACGGTCGCTTTTCCTCAAGGGTGTTTTCATTGAATATGCTCGCAGGCTCGCACATTCAATGCGAAAATTGCACTCATTTCATTCGTGCAATTTTCGAAAATAGCATCCTCACTCCGTTCGGACGCTATTTTCGATAAAATAATGTCCTCACTCCGTTCGGACATTATTTTAAAACACCCTTGGGAAAGCGACCGAATAATGTCTGGTATAGTGCTCGGACCGGGCAATTAAATATATATTATGTACGAGCTAAACAAAGCTAATGAAAACAACCCAGCCGATGCTATTCGATTTCAACATAAATTAAACGGAGTATGATTCACACCGCGTGAGCCCACTTCTTATCGACAAACAACGTTCAAAAATGTTGGAGAATGCACTCCCCTTGCGGGTCTTGTCTAATACCGGTGCGAGCGACTTTAGCGAGTGTCATTTGAGCGAACGTCATTTGAGCGAACCATTTTCAGCGAATGGCAATTCAGCGATTATCAAGTTCATCGATTATCAAATATAGCGATTATCAATTTTAGCGAAAGCTATGTTTCAGCGACATCTATTTCGTCGACTACAATTTGAGCGACTGTCAATTCAGCGAAACATTTCATCGTCCTGTAACGGTGGATTTTTTTTCTTTTGCGAGCGTATGCGTACGAATGTTTCCGGAATTTCTCATGGTTATCCGGAACTGGATGGCGGATGTCGCGCGTTCAAAGGTCAGACATTGAGCTCCAAATTTAATGCTACATTTTTTCAAAAATTCCAACGGTTCAATTTCACCCCCCCGCTCTTTGTCAATAATGGTGACCAAACGTTTGTTCAGAGATCAATATTGCTTGTGCTTTTTTCACGAGATTGCCCCGCTTGAATTTGGATCAGTTCCCCATGTTGTAAAATTTGTTCTTGCCCCAAGCACCATACGAATTTCCAGATATTTGGGTGAGGTCCCTGAAACATAGACTGGATTCCCCTGTGCCATCTCTCTAGTTTATTATTGGTCCTTGGCATTCCTTCCGTCGCCCTATCTCTCACGTTCCACATTTTCAATTCAACTTTTGCCCGCCTCCTTCCCCTCCCATGCACCCCTTGTTGGTCGTCCGATGTACATATGTGTCTTCAAAATTCAAATGATATGTAAAGAGGTGCAATAATTTCTGAAAAAGTAGCAAATGATTGACTTTCGTCGCGTTCGGTCATTCGCTGTAACTGCATCGCTCAATTGGTCTCCCACTGACCCCCATATATTCGCTCAATCTGGTTTCGCTGATTCTGGTCCTCGCTAAAGTTGATAATCGCTGTTATTGAATTCGCCGACTTGACAATCGCTGAAAAAGCCAATCGCTTAAATTGATAATCGCTGAAAATGTTTCGCTCAAATGTCGTTCGCTGAAATAACGTTCACTCAGGTGTCGCAGAACCGTCTAATACGCATAAATCTTGCGCATCCTATCAGAGGAACCACGATCAAGCATGATGCAACACTTGGAATGTGTGCACTGCATGATGCCTACCGAAAAGAACATCTATCAACAACGAGGGCTTAATCCCTCTGAAATTGGTTCAAATGCCAAAAAGATAACAGATTGCCTTCAATTAGGCCTATCGCGGGTTATCGGCAGGCTCCTATCTCCGTCGGCTGCACTGACGCCATACCAGCATGTGGCATACATCTTCAAGATTACTTTACGAACACATCTCTACCTCAACGATAAGGAAGCCGGCACGTCTCGACAGTGTTAAGCAGGACAGACTTCGGTGAGCCTCCCGTCACTCCCCGCCGTGATGGAAAAAGGAGGGAAGGAATGGAAGGAAGAGAGCAAGCCCAAGGAAACAGTTACGTTGAGGAAGACAAGAGGGTGATATAAAACAGGCTCCTATGTAAATCATAAGATCGGAGGTAATGAAAGTCAACAGCAAAGCTATAAAAAGTGACTCACGAGCACTGTCCTCAGGAAATTAAGTAGGTAGTGCTGGTGACCCATCAATGCGACATGATTGAAGCTTGAGCAAATTCAAAATCTACGTTCCAGTAGATTCGGCGGAGCCCATGTTGTTACCACAAAACATCCAACGGTGATCCTCAAAGCTCATTTGGTATGATGACCTCACGTCAGGTGAATGATTGTATCTTTTAAACTTTTAGCAAATAATTTTCAGAACTTGATTGCAAAGTAAAAGCAATGCAGGCCAACGAACCGTTCGTATCGTCAAGATGCATTACATGATCGACTTTTTCATGGAAAAAAGAAGCGTAAAGGGTGACCTCAGGTAGCTTCAGATAACCTTTGGTGACCTTGACGCATAAAGGGTCATTTAAAATGAAGGTACTTTTAGGTACCGTGCATAATGCATATGGAGCCCATAATCCATTTACCTCTGAACAATGGAATTCTAGTTCAGTGAAAATATCAACCTAAAAAGAAAAAAATAATTACTTAGTGACTTTTAGCCGAATCGATCTGTCCTCTACATACCTATAGGTGGCAATTATGATCACACATAGCTTCGTTTACTATTAAATTAACTGAACTTAGAGGGAACCATACATGGCTCCTAAATATCAGTAGATAATTATCTTGCTTGCAATTCCAACAGCTTCTGGTCGAAGTCGAAAACGTCAACCAGATGAAATGTCACCTTTTCCGAATATAAACTGCCATACAGCGTCATAGCTGAGTGAGCTGACCTAAGAAAATATTGCAGGTAATATGTTCAAAGGTTGAATGCTAGCCCTCGCACTTGGGTTCGAATGGGCCTCGTCGATTTTTCGCGAACAGCTTGTGCAAAAAGCGGCCTATCGCGACGAAAGTTTGAACACTATCAAGTTAAACAATTGTACACCTACCCTGGAAATTTAATGAATCTGACCCAAATGACCTTTGACCTGTGACCTGTTTCTTGAGACCATGTCAGGCCGGATTAGCGATTCAGCGTATGTCGGCGCACATTATCCTTGTGTTTCCAGTCTTCTTGTGGTTGTAAACGTTCAAACATGTGAATGATGTTGGTCCCATGCGTCCCATGCTTAGCCCGCGCCCTGCTGGGGGGGGGGGGGGTGTTTGAACACCCCCCCCCCCTTGTGGTTTTTCGCGAATAGTTTTTGGTACACCTTATCATACATCAATTCTACACATGTTGTGAAAATTTCAGACCAAGGTCATTCAAGGTCAGGTCACCAGGTCACTTGAAGTGACCTCACCTCATAAAAAGTTTCAATGTCTGTCATTGCTACACCGAGTGACCGATCGCTTTGAAACTTTCAGCGATTGCTAAGAGCAATAGCATGTACAAAATGTATATCTCAGAATTTTGATATCGATGACCTAAGGTCAGGTCAATTTTGCGACCTCCCCATTATAAGTCAATGGGAGAAAATTGAACTGCGCCTCTTTTGGACGAAAGACATTATAAACACTCCCAAACACCGAATTACAAGTGGCTTAGACACTGAACATGAAAATGGTATCCGTGACCCTTGTTTATGCCCTGAGGTCATCTTAGGTCACGAATGGTATCTAACAGTTTTTTGCAAATAACTTTTGATAGAGGCATGCTAGAGCGATGAAAACGCCTTAGACGTGTTCAGCTCGACGATACGGATCGACTGATATGCAACATGACCCTTTCCGGTCAGGTCATGACCTTGACCTGAGGTCAAATTTTCAAGTTGACCTTTCAAGGTCAGGTTATAGCTCATTCGATGCGTCTTGACGAGAGGAACACGATGCCGGTAAAAGTAAGCTCGAACAGGGCTTGGGTCAAAAGTTATTGTAGAAAAACTGTTTCCGAAAAAATCGGCTATTTTTGCAGTTTTTGCCCCCTGCAGGCAAAACCGTTGACGTTAGGTCAAATCTGAGAGAATTACTCAGAAAGGGCGTTAATAGGGCTATCGAATGCGCTTTTTCGCGGCGCTGTAGCTCTATTGGTTCCCGAGTTATGCGTTGGCTTCTTGGAAATTTTCGACATTCGACCTGGAAATCGGCGAAATTTTGCCTTCAATGACCTCTGGTGACCTGAACTTTGACCTGACCAAAAAATTGACCGAAGTGATTTCGTCATTATTTTTGACGCTCTTTCGAACGCCGCCTTCCGCGTATCGCTACGTGGCCCAGGAGCCGAGTTACAAGGGGGGGGGTGTTCAAACACCCCCCCCCCCCAGCAGGGCGTGGAAATCCAGGACCCCCAGCCGGGCGCGGGTTAAGGTAGGTGACAAGGTCAAACAAATGTCAGGTCAAGGTCATTAAAGGTGATGAAAATGGGTGGAATCCAGAAGCCCCATCAAGCGAACTAGTCAAAAGAGAAAAACAAGGAACTTATCTTAGTCATGTGAATATCTGTAACTTTAATGAAATCATAAAAAGCTTAAGGGGGCTTAAAACTATTCTGACCTTCTCAGCAAGCAATGGGTTGATGATTGTTTATAATACAAAACATGTTACACAAAAATGGCCATATTATAAGTTTTCATTCCAGAAAGACCTCGTTAACCCTCGCCCGCACATGCCATTTTCCCATCCTAGAACGCACATGGGGGGGGGGGGGTGCCACCCCCCCCCCCGCGCCATTTCGTTCCTGTTGGAGATAGAGCTTAGCGGTAAAGACCAAAAAGATTCTTTGGGAAGAGACGAATCCAATGATACCCAGTTTTACCTTCTCAGGTCAGTCATTGACCTTCCAGGTCAGGTCAAACTAAAAAATATTGCTGTTTTGGGTCACCGTTGGATATCAAGTGCGCTGCTTATCAAATATCGATGACGATGCTGTTTTCTGGTGCCAAGCTAGCTAGAACCTCTTTGTCACACTACCCAACCAGAATTTTGCTGCTGAGGTCATTTCAGGTCAAGTTAGGTCAAGGTCAATTATATGTGTTTGTATGTCTGTGTGTGTCTGTGTGTATACTGATGTGTGCACCAATTGTTTTTGGGTCCATATTACATGAAATCATGATCTGAGAAGCTTTTACCAAATATGCAGTGAAAAAACTTCACAAAAAGTAAATTCAGCTTGCCTAAAACGCAATTATCTTAGATGACCTAGGTTGACCTTGACCCTGACCTTGACCCCTGTACATCGTCGAACAACATGTTCCATGATAGGTGGGAGGTAAGACTGGCAAAAAAGGCCGAAATCAGGGCGTCAAAAGCTCACAAGGCCCATGGCAAGCGCAAGATGTTGAGAATTGGCCATTTGGGTCATGACATGACCTGAAAAACAAGGTCATATCTCCAAAACCAAAAATCACAGAAACTTGAAATTTTCAGTGGACATCAAGAAAGGATAGAGGAGCAGCTATACGAAAAATCAGCCTTCTAGCTCTAAAAATGTTGAGTGCAGAGCAGAAAGACTACCTGGGGGGGGGGGGGTGGCAACCACCCCCCCCCCCATGTGCGGGCGAGGGCTAAATGCCAGTAAGTATTCGTATTTTAGTAGAGAAGATAGAACAATGAAATAATGGAAAAGGTTAGGCAAAATATTAGCTGTTTTACACCATTGTAGGTCACATTGGACATCAACAAATTGGGTGGTTAGGTATTAATTTCAGGGCCTTCTGATGCTTAAATATTGTGTTATTTTGCTTAATGGTTAATACTTGAACTTGGCTGAAGGTATTTGGTCATCTTGGTGAGATAGTTATCTGAAATGTTAACAAAGCAGCTTATACTTAGTTCAAACTTACCCAGGCATGGTGCTTTTCACTTCCCTGAAAAAGCACAAAATAGCATCATCCAAAACTACTTTATTTGGAAAGTCTGGTAATTACAGCAAGTCTCACTTCAGTCTTCAAGTAGAGGTGTTTAACGGTCCTCGAAAAAAATGGTTGATGTTCAATTTCAAGTCTGATAAATTATAAGCCAAGTATTCCTCATTGAAAATTCAAAATATATGGAAATGCTTTGATATCAACCAGGTAATGGTTTACTTGAATGAGAAACAATGCAAAGTAAAGTTTAATCTGCAGTAAGCAAATTGGCTGCCAATAGTTAAAAAACTCATATTATTGGAACAAATATTTGTGAAGCAGAATGTTGATAGCTGAATTTACTTCGTAAGTTCCTAGGGGTCCTTATTCCATAGTTATAAGGTCATGACTTTACAGCTAAAAAAGGTAGAAGTGGTTATTGATAGATATTTCTTTGAAATGGCACCCACAGAAAGTTTGAAGGATGCTTTCAAATTACAAAATAAAAAGTACCTCATCACCAAAGAACATAATCCCACTCCACCCTTGCTACTGAACACATAGGTACAGTCCACAGCAGAAGTAATGTGCGGTTTCAGTCATGAGCATGTTCTGCTTCTGAAGCTTGGGAATGATTAGCCAGACTACAATGAAGCTTTGAATGTAGCTTACATGTATTGTCACCCTTGCACTTTGCAGCTGCAACTTTGTTTATTGACATCTTCTTTTTGATCACTCTGCATTGAAAAATCTTCAGTCAAAGCCATCCATTGAGATTGGTAAGACCGCACATTACTTTAGCGGTGGGCTGTACCTGGGCTGTACCTACCTACAAAGCTTGAACTACAGCACATCACCCAGTCCGTCGTAGTAGTGCATCACCGGCCCAACCAAATGCTTTCTGACCTATATGCTTAGCTTAAATTGATTTTTGCCTTGAAGACCACGACAAACATTTGGTCAAACATTTTACTGATAGAATGGTTGACCACATATTAACCTTAAAATCAGGTTTGACTACCATCAAATCAATGCTAAGCACACACCTGCCAGGCCTTTTCCCAAAAGCAGCGTTTCAGGCGTTGGCAACCATTCGACAACAAAGGGAAACAAAGCTCAGTGGGTGATAAATAAATTAGCAAAATCATTACAAAGAAGGAATAGAGTCTTACCAGTTGAAGCACACTTGATCGAAAAATGTCCAACTCTCAAACACCCAGACCACTCCCACGCAATGAGCAACGCAATGGGATGGGCTGAGGGCCAAGACGGCCAAGACTAATGATAGATTGGCGGAAATGACTCGACTATTTTGGCAGATACCTAGGCGGATTTCAGTTAAGCCAAAAGCTACCAAAATATTTAGTCTAGCTTCTTGGCTACTAATCTTGTTTTCGCCAATTTACAAGAGAATTGTAATCTGGCAGTTTCAAGCAAAAGCGTCTTCCGAAATATTGTAGGTTAGTTTCCACATAGAGATAAACTGCTGATGAACTGCTCCTACGCTTAGATCATTTAATAACTGCTTTTTCCTTTTATTCCCACTTTTGGAGGCCTAGCTTAGCATTGAAATTTGTTCATGCAAGTTTTCAAGTGTCAGAACATTTTTGAAACTGACATAAAATGGTAAAGGGTCTTGCATCGCGTGAGACCCCTGCGTCACAATTGTCTCAAGGCCAGGAAAGCGAACATGAAAGTGGCGGGAATGAAAGTGCTGAGGAGGGGTTTGTGACTGTGCAAAGCAAAAAGAAATCAAAGAAAGGTAAGGCATTCCAGTGCAGAGGAAGTACTGGGAAACCATGTGGCAAAACTATCGGGAAGAAACAAGATTCTATAGAATGCGAAGGCTGTAATGACTGGTTCCACCCGAGCTGTCAGGGCCTAAGTGTTGAGGCTTTTAAAGCCATCGACCTACACGACCTCTTCTGGGTGTGCGAAACATGCAGAATGAAATTCAAGGTCTCGGTTTCACTGCAACAAGTGATCTCTAGAGTAGAGCAGGTAGAAAAGAATGTCATAGAAGCAATTGGCAAAGACAAGGATGAGAAAACTGTAGAGAAAGGGATCGAGAAAAAAATAAATGAAATGGAGAAGAAAGTAGTAGAAAAACTAAGCGAACAGAAAAAGGTTATCCTACAGAGCTCGGACACGATAAAGAAAGCTGTTCAAACGAGCAACGAGAAAAGGGACATGAACCTGATCATTCACAACCTGCCAGAGTCAGAGTCAAGCGAGACAGAGGTAAGGAAGGAATATGACAAGGAAAGGATCCAAGAGATGTCTAGGGCCCTGCGAGGCAACGACACTCATATAGATTTGCTAGACGTGGTCCGTCTTGGCAGAAGAGACACTTCATCCGACAAACCGAGATTGCTTTTGGTGAAACTTAAAGACAAAGAGCAACTAGAGGACCTGTACAAAAAGAGGTTCAGACTAACAGATGTAGGGTTCAAGAACAGGTACATCACCAAGGATCTGTCGCCAGAAGAAAGATCAAAGCAAAAAGAACTGAGGGACGAACTCAAAAGAAAAGGCAAGGAGACACACAGGATCTTTCAGAACAAGGTGGTCCCAAGAGAACAGTAGTGTGACTCTCAACAAAGTTTTGTCATGCTTCTACTCTAATGTCAATAGCTTAGGAAACAAGATGGAAGAGTTTGTGAACAGGGTGGACATTCATAAGCCAGACATTATAGGACTGACAGAAGTGTGGCAGAAGGATGAGATTCACATTCAAGGCTATCAAGTAGCAGCCAGTAAGTCCCGACCTGATGGTTGTAAAGGTGGAGGTGTTCTACTTCTTGTGGCAGATCATTTAAGGGTCAGCGAGTGTGATATTTTGAACAATTCAAACTTTGAAGAAGCAGCATGGTGTAGAATTCACACAAGGCCTGGGAACACAATAGTGGTGGGCATCTGCTACAGACCACCAAACAGTGATCGGGAAAATAATCAAGAACTGCTGAAGTTGCTAGAGAAAATGAAAACAATTAGTGCTACAGACTACCTGGTTATGGGAGACTTTAATTACAGAGAAATTGATTGGGACACTGGTGCAATTTCAGGACCACCAAACTCTGATGCCACTCAGTTTTACAACATAGTACAAGACTGTTACTTAACCCAGCATGTGAAATCCAGCACCAGGCACAGAGCAGGTACAGCCCCCTCTACCCTGGACCTCATCCTCACTAATCAGGAAAACAATGTTGAGGAAGTCAAATATGAAGCTCCAATAGGAAAAAGTGATCACTGTGTGATAATATGGGACTACAGAATACACTCTGAAAACAGGGAGGCCAAGGAACAACTCAGATACAATTACAGAGCTGGTAACTATGATTCTATCCGTCATGAGCTAGCACAGGTGCAGTGGGATGTGATAGAAAACATGGATGTTGAAGCAGCATGGACATTCTTTGTTGATAAGTTACACGATTGCAGAAAGAAGTATGTTCCTCTATTCAAAGGCAGAAGAAAAACAAAACTGTCACCACCGTGGTGGAATAAAGCACTAGATAAGCAAGTGAAGCGTAAATATAAAGCCTACAAGCAGTACAGAAAAGAACAAACAGCAGAGAATCTGAAGAAGTTTACCAGGATCAGAAACGAGACCACGAGTCACATCCGGCAGACAAGAAGGTTGTATGAGGAAGAGCTGGCAAGGTCAGCTAAGATAATGCCAAAGAAGATAGCCAAATATGTAAGACTGCAAAGCAAAACAAGAGACAAAGTGATGGAACTAGTCAAACCTGATGGCACTGTGATAGCAACAAAGAAAGAGATTGCAGATGAACTACAAACATTCTTTTGCTCAGTTTTTGTAAAAGAACAAGGCGGTGTTTTGCCAGCTTTTGAAAGTCAGGTGGAAGAAGGAGAATCACTCGAGGATATTAACATTACTTTTCAGGAAGTACTCCATGAACTTCAAACGTTGACTGAAGACAAGGCATCAGGACCGGATGATGTTTCCCCCTTTCTCTTGAAAAACTGTGCACCTGAGCTAGCATACCCACTCATGCAGATATTCCAAAAGTCCATGACAAGCGGACAGCTACCAACAGCTTGGAAGAGAGCAGCAGTGGTACCACTCTTCAAGGGAGGCTCCAAAAAACTGGCAAGTAACTACAGGCCTGTGAGTCTGACTAGTCATGCATGTAAGGTCATGGAAAGAATTATCAAAAGGCACCTGCTCAACCATCTATTAGAGAAAGATCTCATCTGCAAAGAACAGCATGGCTTTGTACCCAGAAAATCATGTTTGACCAATCTTCTAGAGGCTCTGGAGGATTGGACACACATACTGGACAGCAGCAGTGGACTGGACATCATCTATTGTGACTTTAAAAAGGCCTTTGATTCTGTGCCCCACCGAAGACTTGTTAAGAAGCTGGCTGCCTATGGTGTCAAAGCAGGAGTGCTTCAATGGATCACAAACTTTCTTCAGGACAGGACTCAGAAGGTAGTAGTTCATGACCAAGAATCTAGAGAAGAGGCTGTGACCAGCGGAGTTCCGCAGGGCTCAGTATTGGGACCCATCCTGTTTGTGATATATGTCAACGAATTGCCCACATTGGTCCAGTGCGACGCAAAACTGTTTGCAGATGACATGAAGATTTATCGCAAGGTCAGAAATTCAGAGGACTCAGAACAACTTCAGGCAGACCTAGATAGACTCTCGCAATGGACTGAACAATGGCTTCTTGAATTCAACCCCCAAAAGTGTAAAGTGATGCACTGTGGACCACAAAACCCAAAAAGATCTTACAGTATTAGAGGAGTCAAACTAGAAGTCACAGATAAGGAGCGAGACCTGGGGGTGACTATAACAAACGACCTTCGACCTACTAGTCACTGTCAAAGAGCTGCGAGCAAAGCAATGGTAGCTCTCCGAATGATAAAGAGGTCCTTTGACCAAATCACAGCAACAAACTTCACCAGCCTCTTCAACTCATATGTGAGACCACACCTGGACTACTGTATACAAGCTGTGGGTCCCCAAGCTGTTCAAGATATCAGTCTCCTCGAAAACATCCAGCGCAGAGCTACAAGATTGGTGAGGGGGTTAAAGCACAGGCCATACCAAGAAAGACTAAAAGTCCTGAAGACCGTATCTATTAAAGACAGGATAAAAAGAGGCGACTTGATTGAGACGTATAAAATCATGTCAGGGAAGCTCAATGTGAGGAGAGAGAAGTTTTTCAAACTGAGGACGACAAACACAAGAGGTCACCATATGAAATTACACAAGGAGCAGTCAGTCCATCAAGCCAGACAAAGGTTCTTCTCACAGAGGGTGGCTAATGACTGGAACAAGCTACCAGATGATGTTGTGTCTGCTGACACCACTGCTACATTTAAAGCTAAGCTAGATAAGCACCTCCAGCTCAAAGCCAACTGTGACCTGTGACCTCCAACCTCAATGAGTACCCTGACATGTTTCCTTGCCAACAATGACATGGACAACAAATAGCATACTGCTACCCCAAGTCCATTATCTATATACCTATACCTATACCTATAAAAAACAGTTAAAATTCACATGTTCATTGAATTTGCGTGTTAGTGAACCGTTAGATTTTCCGAATTGTTCGCTTTGGAAAGTCATAAATGCTCCAATATCTATACAATTAAGGGTAATCTGCTGCGTCGCTTATGCCGCAAAGCTATTTTGCAAGTATTAAGCGCCTAAATTCACTATTTTTTATTCTAAATGTACAAAAATAAGTAAGCCTTGTTTTTTATCTGTATTATATTATATTTATATTTTTCACCTGACCTTACCTGGAAAGAGAGGGAAGAGGGTAGACGCCTCCGAGAGGAGCTACGAAGGAGGACAGATGCAGGTGAAGTGAACCTCACCATCAGGAAGGGTCGGCTTGTGACAAGAAAACTGGACCTGACTCGGACAGTGGAAGCCGAACTCGTTCGGAGTGGGCCACAAGGTGCAGTAGCACCCCAGCAACATGCTGCATCTCAGAGGCGGACCTTGGCAACCCCAGCGACGGCCCAGACGGGCCAGACCCCGGATCAGGAAAGGTGCTGACAATCCAGGCCGGCAGGACCGAGATATGAAGAAGGTCTCAAGGTACTGTATGCAAATGCAGACCAGTTTGTGAAGAAACGTGATGACCTTTGCATGTTTATTTCGGGAAACGAACCAGACTTCATCTTACTTAATGAAGTCATACCTAAAGCCCAACTCCACCCAATATCCCCAGCCCTTTTGTCTGTACCTGGCTACGTCATGTATCTGAACTTTGACCCCTCGGAAACCAAGCTGGGCTCAAGTGGTATTAGAGGGGTCTGCATTTATGCCAAATCATCACTCCGGGTATCTGAAGTTGTTTTTAAGGATTCAACATTCAGAGAGCAGCTTTGGATAGAAATGCCGCTGGCTAGCTCTGATGTCCTTCTACTTGGCTGTATTTATCGAAGCCCCTCTGGTTCTGCCGAAGAAGATCTAAACAAGATTGGATCTCTATTCAAGCAGGCTACCAGCTCTAGATATACACATGTAATTATTGCAGGCGATTTCAATCTGCCGCAGATCAACTGGCAAGTGGGTCTTTCCTCAGCCCCTCCCTCGCACTGTTCACATGGGTTTGCTGACCTGTTGAACGATGCATTTCTCTACCAGCATGTTGACAAGCCTACCAGATTTAGGCTCGGTGAAACACCCCACACGCTTGATTTAATCTTGTCATCTGAAGAGGCCATGGTTAAGAACTTGGAATATCTGCCTGGCTTGGGGACAAGCGACCACATCATGCTCCAGTTCCAAGTGGCATGCTACTGTCCTCCCATTGAGTCTTTGGAGCGCCACCTCAGTTTCAACAAGGGTAACTTCACACTGCTCAACCAATTAATGTCTGAAGTAGAGTGGCCATCAAGTACGTCTCTAGATACGCACGCCATGTACGATTTTATCAAGGCCAAACTCTTGGAACACTCTACCACTTGCATACCCTTTACCAAGTCAAAACGGAAAAACAAGAATATCTACATTAATGACGAAGCCATTCGGTTAAAGAAGCAAAAACGGACACTGTGGCTGCAGTACATGCAAACCAGAGACACGATCGACTATGCCCGATTCTGTCGTGCGCGCAACAAGCTCCGAACACTCACTCGGAACCTGCGGGCGAATTTCGAGAGACATCTGGCGACGAATCTACGAACGAACGCTAAAGGGTTCTGGCGGTATGCAGGCACTCGACTACGGACCAAGACTAGAGTGGAGGACTTGAAAGCAGAGGACGGAACGATGATTCGTGGGGATCGTGATAAGGCTAACCTGCTCAATCACTTCTTCCACAGCGTGTTCACGACCGAGGACCCCGTTCTGCCGGCACCACCACCTGTTTACCCTGGACCCCCACTGACCAACATTGATATCAGCACTGGTGCGGTCAGGGAGAAACTGCTGAACCTAAAGATAGACAGCTCTCAGGGACCGGACGGACTGCATCCTCGCATCCTGCGGGAAACGGCACTGGTTATGGCAGAACCATGGGCGCGCCTCTTCCGTTCTTCATTGAACAACTCCACCTTACCAAGCGACTGGCGCAGGGATGAGATCGTCCCCATTTTTAAGAAGGGAGTGAAGGACAGCCCTGCAAATTACCGACCAGTGACATTGACGGCCGTGCCATGCAAGGTCCTTGAATCATTGGTTCGTGACCAGATGATGACGTTCCTCATCGATACTGATCAGCTGAGCAACCTGCAACATGGCTTCAGACAGAAGAGGTCGTGTTCTACGCAGCTTCTTGAAACTGTTGAAGATTGGACCCGTGCTCTGGAGGAAGGAGACCCGGTCGATGCCCTATACTTGGACTTTAGTAAGGCGTTCAATTCGGTACCCCACCAGCGCCTACTGTTGAAGCTCCAATCTTGTGGTATTGGGGGTCGCCTACTTGAGTGGATCAGGGCATTCCTTACTGACCGACAGCAGCGCGTGACAATTAATGGTACAAAGTCGGACTGGGTTTCAGTTACCAGCGGCGTACCACAGGGGACGGTTCTAGGTCCCTTGTTGTTCCTGGTCTTTGTTAATGACTTGCCGGCCTGTGTCTCATCAGGGCTTAAGCTATTCGCAGACGACACAAAACTCTATAGAAGTGTCGGTCAGGCTGCGGATACTGTAACCTTGCAGAGAGACCTCGACGCTCTGCTGAGATGGTCCGAAAACTGGCAGCTTCCCTTCAACCAGTCGAAGTGCAAGTCCCTGCACCTGGGTCTTCGAAACGCCAATCATATATACCACATGGGAGACACCCAGTTAGAACAGACTTTGGTGGAAAAGGACCTGGGAGTCAAGATAGACAGCCAGCTCAAGTTTCGGGAACAGGCCGCCGCTGTCATAGCCAGAGCGTCGCACATCCTGACTGTCATCCGACGATCTTTCGGAGTCATTGACGAGATTACACTTCCAATGCTCTACCGGACTATGGTTCGCCCCCACCTTGAGTACGCCAACGTGGTGTGGGGACCTTTCAACCGAGAAGATCAGAAGCGCATTGAGCGTGTACAGCGGAGAGCCACGAGACTGGTTGCCAGCATCCGCCACTTGCCATACGAGGAGAGACTTCGGAGCCTGGACTTGCCATCGCTCTACTATCGGCGCCGACGGGGCGACATGATCTCGGTCTACCAGGTGCTTCGATGGGGAGTGGATGTTGACCCATCCCAATTCTTTACCGCGGCAACAACGACCAGAACTCGGGGACACGAGTGGAAACTGTCCAAACCAAGAGCTGTCTCCAGGGTGCGGCGGAACGCCTTCAGCATACGAGTCCTAAACGACTGGAACTCTCTGCCCCCTGCTGTGGTCGATGCGCCCTCTGTCAACAGTTTCAAGGCCAGGCTTGACAAACACTGGGCTCACGCCAAGTACACCTTACACTTCAATGACTGATGCAGTGACACACTGACACATAGCTCGTCACGTCCGGATCCAAGAGGCCGTAAGGCCTTCCTAAATTCCGCATACTATAAGTATAAGTAAGTAAGTATAAGTATATTTCTTATCCTAGGAAATGGAAAGGTTTTAGAAGAGATATAGGTGGAAATTACCCTCACTTTGAGCTTGAGCCGATATCAATTTATAGTCAATCTTGAGGAGTTTGGGAGCGTTTCCACCTGTTTAGCCTTACCAACTGGCCATCAAACTATGAACCAGATGTTATTGAAATGTGTTTAACCATTGCAGAGTAAGTTGAAGTTATTTGCAGGCCATCCCCCTCCTATATATACCAACATGATAATTGATGTTTTCCTAATGCTAATGACTGCAGCATTTCAAAGCTGTGCTAGTCTATAGAAGACAAGCTACCTACCAAGTAACTCCAGAACTGCAAAGAGTAGCTTGAGCTGGAAGCCCTGTTTCTATCAGTGGTAAAAGTCATAGTTAGTTACTTTTTATTTCTATTCCAGAGAGGAAGGGGTGAGCTGAGAGCTCAACCGGTCACCGCCATGCCTCTGTGGGGGAAATCTCAGAAGAACCCCACAGATGTGGTGCGGGCGATCCGTGATGGCCTCACTGCCCTCGAGAAGGGTGACAAGAAGACAGAGAAGGTGAGAGAAATGGCTTTTAAATGGCTGCTGATCAGGATCATTGTATCGTTATGACAAATTGAAATTAATTTGGTTATCCGCAAATGATCAGATGGAATTCAGTTTGGATTTATTTGTTATTATTGGCGTATAGGACTTTGAACTCAGTGTGCTCCAATGATCAATGCCCCAATCAGCCAATGAACCCAAATGTCAAAACATAAAGGCTCTGAAGACAAGTCTGTATTATGCCATGTCGCTGACTCTGACCTCCGACCTCCTCCGCGGCAGGCTCTGGAGGATGTCAGTAAAAACCTCGGTCACATGAAGACGATGCTGTTCGGCTCAGCCGACCAGGAGGCTCAGTCGGAGCACCAGCTGGCCAGCCTGGCGCAGGAGATCTACAACGCCAACCTGCTCTACCTGCTCGTCAGAAACCTGGCCAAAATCGACTTCGAGGTGAGCGTACCGAAAAGCGAGAAATGTACCGACACATTATGGCTAGGCGAGCTACAAACCACATGGGATATGCACATTGATAACGTAGTAGAGATAACGCTAATATCGAATATCGGAAGAAATTTAGTCGGGTGTTGAAACATTCATGTCACGCGATTCTGTCCATGATCGCATTTCGCTATTAGTTTCTGAGCTGCTTACGAGTACATGGTACCAGTCGTGCCGTTCTTCCGTTGAGTCGGTAGCTCAAGTATCGTATCTAGGAGTGGCCGACCCTTGGCCCCTCGTTTGGCGGTGAACTTTGCATTCGCCGTCGATATCTGAGACGCATGATGACTTTGATCTTGTGCATTCTCACGAGCGTTGCTAAGCGCTTTGAGTTACCTGGCGAGGCACCCTCCACGAGGATATTTTATCGTCGGGAATAGAGATTGCTGTTTCTGTAATAATATGATGAAAAAACTTCCTGCCTGTGATGAATGGTAACAGCTTCCTATTCAAAAGACACCCTGGTCCTTCCATTATCAGCTTTTTCACTGCAGCTAATAGCAAAATTACTAATTGCAGCCATTTAACCTTCGCCCCAGTGGGGGGGGGGGGCATATGTTACCACCCTGTCGCGTTTTTTGCGTGTTAATAAAAAACCGCGCCGCGCCGCTTGGGGTAGCTTTTGGTACATCAATTTTGGACAATGTGTGAAATTTTTTACCCCAGGTCATGTCAGGTCAGGTCACCAGGTCAAGTTAACTGACCAAGCCTAAAAAAGTTTGCATTCATGTCCAGCCTGCAGTGTTTGTCAGAAAGGTTTCAAACTTGGTGTATTGCATGCTGGTATGGGCGCCTACAATTTGTATATCTCGGATTTTTTATATCCGTGACCTAAGGTCAGGTCAGTGGCGTGACCTTTCCATACAAGTCAATGGAGAAAAATGAAAATGCCTCTAGATCCGTGTGTACGCATCGGAACAGTCCAAATATTTCAGAATCACAATGATTTAGTCCACTCGTGATGACCAAGGTGTCATTTTTGCTGATAGCCTCTAGACAGGTCATCCGAGGTCACTTGAGGCTATAAACAGTTTTTTTGCCAATAACTCGCGATTGAAAAGAGATAGAACGCTGGGGATGGTCTCATTGTGTTTGCCTTGTTGAGACGCATCGACTGATATGCAACATGACCTTTTCCGGTACCTAAGGTAATGACCTTGACCTGAGGTCAAATTTTCAACTTGACCTTTCAAGGTCAAATTATAGTTCATTCGACGCGTCTCGGCGAGAGGAACACGATTCTGGCAATAGAAATGTCGTGGCTTTTTGTAGTCGAAAGTTATTGTCGAAAAAAAACTTTTCGTAAAAAACAGCTATTTTTGGACTTTTTGCCCTCTGGAGGCTAAACCGTTGACCTGAGGTCAATATTGATAATGAACTTTTCAAAAGAAGAGTTCAAAAGCTATCAATTGCTCTTCCCTGCGTTATTCTAGCTACCATAGTTCCTGAGATAGCGGCATGTTTTCTGAAAAATATAATGACAATTGGCAAATTTTGACCTTTGATGACCTCTGGTGACCCCAATATTGCTCTAAGGTGAAAAATGACCGAAATACTTTCAAACGTACGCATTGAGAGCTATCGACTGCTTTTTACCGCGTCTTTCTAGCCCTCTTAGTTTTTGAGTTAGAGGTGGGTGGTAACATATGCCCCCCCCCCCCCCCACTAGGGCGAAGTTGGCTGAGACCGCCACTGGGGCGCGGGTTAACTGATTGTCGATAATATCGATACCACGATGCTGTCATATTGGCTTGCTGCGATAGCATTGGGGATAATAACCTTTTTACTCGCCATGTTGCAGTGGAGTGGGACTTTACAGATATGTTGAGTTCCAAGCTCACCGAGTGTGTTGGTTGTCGCCATTCTGGCCGGTGCTTGCGTTTATGAATATCTACCGTGTGATTCTCTTTTTGCAGGGTAAGAAGGATGCCACACAGATCTTCAACAACATCCTACGACGGCAGATCGGCAGCAGGTCACCCACAGTGGAGCACATCTGCACCAAAACGGAAATACTCTTCTGCCTCATGAAGGGGTAAGTGCGAAACAACATCTAATCGTAGCCCGGACTTATGTGATTGCGAAGTAAGATGATTAACTGTGCCCTGTCGTTGAAGATATTGTTTTTAATCGCTCGATGGTCCTGATAATGTGACTTGCTATCGTCGTTGTCTAATGCTCTTACAAGAGCCGCGAAAGGGCTGACGCAATGTTTTGAATGTCGGTTCACCTTGAGCTATCGATTATGAGAAAGGTTTGCCGATTAGATCGTACTCTATTACATGAGATTGCCTGTGTTTACCGATTGCTTGCAATGCAAGTGGGGCCAACAGAAAATTGATGTTTTCTGTTTTCTTACATTACTGTGCTTTTTTGCGTAGCATATCTGCTGTATATGTATGCTTCGTCAGTTGCCAGTGTGATGCCATCTCATCAGAAACTATGCATGCTTCCTAAATGTGATCCCATCCGTACCGCCTATCAACCGTAACCGTTCGCCTAGCCTGCCAGGCATTCGGCATTTTCCGGCTCGGTAGCCGGTGTGAACCCAGCATTAAACCGCTGACCACCCACCACTGGCTGTCTACAGGTACGAGCATCAGGAGGTGGCCCTCCACTGCGGCTCCATGATGCGGGAGTGCGCCCGATACGAACCGCTCGCCAAAATCATGCTCTACTCGGAGGAGTTTTACAACTTCTTCACCTACGTCGAGGTCTCGACGTTCGACATCGCATCGGATGCCTTCTCAACGTTCAAGGTAGGTAGAGGCCAGTGAGGCACGAGGGTCGACAACAGAATGTCGGGTTCGGGCTAGTACAATTTAATGAACGATGGAGCGAGGGACCGATATTGTATTGCGGATAACCAATATCGTATGTCGGTATGTCGGTCTGCGGAAGAAATGTGCATAAAGCATGGTGATTTTCCCTCTATTTGTAATGCATATGAGGAAAAGGTGGCGATTTTTTTTAGATGTGCTCATAATTTAGATTTTCTTTGTTGCTTTTGCATTGACATTCCGTACGTATGTCTTATCGACTCAAACGTAAACCCCGCAGCGTTGCAACTATTGAGGTTCACTTGACACTGACCCCTTCCCCGCCTTCTTTCTGCAGGAACTGCTCACGAAGCACAAGCTGATGTGTGCCGAGTTCCTGGAGCAGAACTACGAGCGGGTGTTTGACCAGCACTACAAGCAGCTGCTGCACTCTGAGAACTACGTGACGCGCCGGCAGTCGCTGAAGCTGCTGGGCGAGCTGCTGCTCGACCGGCACAACTTCACCGTCATGACCAAGTACATATCCAGCCCCGACAACCTGAAGCTGATGATGAACATGCTCAGGGAGCGATCCAGAAATATCCAGTTCGAGGCCTTCCATGTGTTCAAGGTGAGAGGTCCCTGAGTGAGGGCTTGTCGACTCTGATATCTGAGAAACTTAGAAAGTGAACTTTTAGTTCAAAGCCGTTCAGGGGGTTCCGAGATGTTACCAAAAAGCCTGCTACCGAGTGCGCGATTACCGCTATCGAATGCTCGATAATTATTTGGCTTTTATAGCCACGCTATTCATTGTGGCACTTTGAAACTTTCGTTCTTGATCATTGTTCATGATAATATCGACCGTCAGAGTTAGCCAAAATCACCGCGCCGTTCTGACTCAGCCAGTTACGACTTGCGATATTCGGTATACAAAATGGCATTCTGGACATATTTTGGCGATATTCGGTATACAAAATGGCATTCTGGACATATTTTGCTGACCGACTTTGATTACTCTCACCCACATCGGCGATGATTTTGCTCCCAGTCAAATCAGCATGCCTCCCTTTGCCCACAGGTCTTCGTGGCGAATCCGAACAAGCCCAAGCCGATCCTGGATATCTTGTTACGGAACCAGGAGCGGCTGGTCGACTTCCTCACGCGTTTCCACACCGATCGCAGTGAAGACGAACAGTTCAATGACGAAAAGGCGTATCTTATAAAGCAGATCAAAGAGCTAAAACCCATGGCGGACCAGTAGTGAGTGAGCCATACGAATGGCATGGGTGTGTCTGCGCAGGAGCGTGGTGGCCGTTCGGCAAGCTGGAGTTGTACAGGTGGCCTATAGATGGCAGCAGCGCTGCTAAGGTCACCGGACAGCGCACGTGATTGGTGCTGACGTCGCTTCCACTGCCATGTAACGTAGTGGGCGGACACAGGAAGAGAAAACTCTCCTAAACGTCCACCATCTGCCAGCCGAGTCCCACGATGGGTCGGCATCAGACAGCAACTGAGCAGCAGCTAGGCATCCGCCCGCCCCTTCCCTGTTATATCATATCGTGTAAATGCCTGAGCGTCGATTGTCCAATGTCAGCCACGATCGAGATACTAGACGGCTGGCAGGCGGCCGTGTTTGTTTGACTATTTGAGGCGGCTCCGGTGGCGCCGCCCGGCGGTGACCTTGACAACCATCCGCCGGTTGCCATGACGACGGCGGCGTGTCCATATCGTCGGCTGTGGGTACCGCCAGTCGGCGATGATAGTGCCAGTGGGGGGGGGGGGGGGGGGGAGGTGATACCGCTCCGTGCGTAGCGCCCGGCTGAGTGTCTGAAACTCGCGAGTTGTGCGTAATATGATATAAATGTGGGGTATTAAACTGAGATTAATATCGTGAGGAGCTACCTGTAACGTCATGGTACCCGTCTTGTGTCAAAAGTGTGCTTGTTGCCCTGCCTAAGGTTATTTGGCAGCAAATCTGTAGTGGAGTCGAGAGGTGGTGCTGTCTGTTAACGGCGATTGCAACTGTTCAGAATATTGCTGGTAATCTACATTTAACTTGCCTGTTTTGGTCATGTTATTTTAGGTCAATCCCCCAAAAGGAGAGGCTTCAATAGAAATCGGCTACCGGGGCAGTCTTCAAAATGTTGTGCGGTGCATTTGGCAAAATCGTTTTTCTTCCTCGTATTAAACATTTGATCAAGTAATACACCTTAATTTACTTCTTCCCAACGTGTCTTTTATATATACGAGGAAATTTTCTGAGGACCTTGGAGTAGACGGTTTGGAAGATAATTATCTCGGGCGTTGTGTGTTTCATGTCTCCACATTTTTTTTTTCTTCGCGTGTACAGCCCACCGCTAAAGTAATGTGTGGTTTTACCAATCTCAACGGATGGCTTTGACCGACGATTTTTAAATGCGGACTGATTGAAAAGAAGACGTCAATAGATAAAGTTGTAGCTGCAAGGGTGAAGACACGTGTAAGCTATATTTAAAGTCTCGTTGCAGTCTGGCTTATCGTTCCTAGGCTTCAGAAGCAGAAAGAACATACCGATGACTGAAACCACACATTACTTCTGCTGTGGACTGTACATCAGCCAATCAGCCGCTAGCATGCTGTGAGCGTTGAAGATCAAGATACCTTTTGAGTTGGCGAAAAGTTTCCAGAGAATGTAAACCGGAACGCGAAATGACACTTTCAAATGGACATAAGAGCAGCTGTGGCGACTGCTTCCCCATCCCTTACCCCTAAGCTGCATTTTGATATGAGAAGGTTCATGTCCTGTCGATGCAGTGAAAGCTCACATAAATAAGTGTAGAATATCTGATTGTATACATGTATTGAGGATTTTGCACGGGGGACACACGGGTCGTATAAAACAGGTAACAATTTCCTTCGTACTTCGACAAGAGACAATCTATGACGTGAGACGTACCGATTCGATAACAGCCTTGGAATGAAAGACGTTAATGCAACCTACCAAAAAGGCATTCAGGGATAAAAGACTCAAGGACTTCAATATGATAAACAACGTCCTATTGCTATTCTATCGACTCAACCCTTATCTCGTTACACCGTTTATCGTATCGTAGGGCTCAGCCATCGGTCGACTGTGGCGTCCTCTATACGGCGCCTGTGCTGCCCTCAGGCGGTGATTCCGGAAGGCGCCGCGGCGTCCTGCTGCCAGTCCTCTCGTGCGCCGTCCGTCCAGTCTGGCTCGTAGGTCTCCAGCCGCTCCAGGAGGTGCTCCGAGTAGCCCGGGCTGTAGTATCTGTAGAGCGAGAAATAATGTCAGAAGATAGTCAACATGCGCAGCACTAGCCAGTTCTGGAATACTGATCGAAGCCACGCATCACCACAGCTCAGACCTGAGATGTCGAGTCAAATATCAGCGACTGTGGTGACTGTTTCTAGTAACTCTGGGGCCAATGTGACGTTGTCGGCCTACCTGACGATCTCCTCGGGGAAGCAGTTGTTGATGGTGTTGATGTACTCGCGCAGCTCCGTTCCCGGCTCGGCCTGGATCTCCTGTACCTTTCTCAGGCAGCCGGAGGTGACAAATTGCCGGCGCGCCTGCGGGTCGTGCGGCAGCACCTGCAACAGAAGAGGGCGGAACGGCGGGATCAGTATGAGTGGTATCATGAGAGAGCTTCGGTCTAAAAGACTTCTGAGATGCATGGCTTAGATTTCTTTAAAAAAAAAAACGTTTGCATCTGTTCAATACCACGGATACCTATCGGAAAATTCCACCTTATGTAAAAACGAACTAGTAAGTCAATCTAAAACGGTCAAGCCAATCAGTTGTTCGATGCGCAGTACACGCAATATTCTTAGTAATGGTCCTTCCAACATTCAACAAGCAGTGCGACGTGTCCTTGGGCTTCAAATACGCACTCTCTTGGGAAAGCAGCATTAATACAAACGCGGATATGCATGTTGCATGTGCGATTCCGAGTCGTTTGTCCGGCTGAAGTGACTTCACACGACCTCAAACACCTGATGCTGCGTAGTGGTGTATTTGCGGAGTGGCACGCGACTGACGCAAGTTCCTCAAGCGTGCTAACTTATTCCGTATCTTGAGAATTGGGTGTCCGCGAAGGCTACGTGCCGAGAACGGTGCAGCAATAATGTCTGGTTATTTTTGTCAAGCTGGGACGTACGACATTAAAACTTGCGCAGTTTGTATGTACATAAATTTTTCCAGAGCATCCAGCATAATTTCAGACCCATATTTCTAAATCAACATACTTGAGGGACGAAGCTCGACACATGCAGAGCCGAGCTTCAAACGATTGGCTTTCGACCAAAAACTTGCAAATAAGGCTGCGCTGTGTGACGCCCGTGCATCCACCAGGAAAACCATGGACAGAACCAATGGAAACAAGCAGGATTCATAATAAACTCATGGTGAAAGGGAGAAATGAAAACCGAAGCATCTTGTGACGAGCGTGTCGCCCAAATTATCCCACGACCACAATCATTCCCGGCAGCATATCAAACAAAAGTTAAATTAATCACCCAAATGAGCCACTGTGGTATCGACCACACCGGCAGACGCCGATCCCGACTGGTCACGTGACCTGGAAGCCGTGGATCCCACCTGGTCACGTGACCTAGCAGGTCATCACCCGGTTGTGTGACGCCTCTGGGGAAGACAGTAGGACGATGGGTGGTACTGAGGGCGGCTCGGAGACCCGTAGCTGCGCGGGTTTGTGACCGGTACGGTAGTGAAGCCTCGTGCCAGTTCGGAGGTTGCGTCTAATGGTTGATGAGTAATGTGCAACAGAAATCAAAGATAGTGGATAGAAAAGAGTGCAGCAGCTTGGCGACGGTGACAACTATAAGCCAAAGTTGACGGTAGCCGGATTTATGTAAGGAGTTCACTTGACAGAGAATGCGGAATATATGACGGTGCAAGACTACGGTCGACAAGTCAGCTCCACCCTCCGGTCAGAGTGCAGGCGGAACCGGGTCCACCGACCTAGCCAAGCCTGACAAGCCGACGTGTCCATCAGCGACACGGTGATCGTGTCTGTGGGCAGTATCAGTTCCCCAGCCGCGATTGGCATCCATCAGCGTCTCTATTGACTGGCCGACCGGCCGACCGACCGGCCCGAGGGCACCGGTCGCCGCCTGGCACCGCCTGACCCGGCCCGGGCCGGACCGACACGGTACGGTAGCGCAGTTCGGTCTGCAGCCGGGGCAGCACGGGGTCACTGGTACGACGGCCTGTTCGGCGGAGACAACGGCTGGGAAGAGGTCGACAGTCAGCACTGCTTGTTGGCGTCTTGAGACAGAGATCGTCTTCCAGATACGGCCTGACGTCCAGCGAGATTTCCGACCTTCCAGGCAGCTTCAGGACGGGAGGTAAGAGCGATTTACTCTGTATGCACCAAACTCCATGCACCGTAAATAACAATTTTCACCTTACCGCAGCAGACATGAGTGTCCTCTCTATCCAGTCTGACGACGTGCTTGCCGCTCGATTCCAAGACACAATGTCACGAACATGCTACGACTTACAGGCTTCCTGCATCCGGGTGGCATGTGGCAGTAAGCCCCATCGACACTGGAGTGCATGTCCTACAGCACTGGTGCTACGCCGGGGAAGCACGGGAGGGGTCGGGGAGGGGTCATGGCGGCTGAGCTCCCGACACCACGACAGATTAGCCGTGGTCGGTCGGTCGCGGCCGACCACTTCCGGCTGGGGAATTGACCGCAGGCACCGCCCACTTGGCTCAGCCGACATGCATGCGCCGGGTCAATAAGTGATGCTGAATTGAATGTAGGCTTTAGTTTGAGTTGAGAAGCGTAATGTGCTCATTCGTCAAAGCCCTTGACTCTCAATTGATGATCAGTTTTACATTCGTTGCTCAATAATGCGATCTCAGGGCAATGGAATGGAATGATAGGCAGCTATGAGCTAAGCATGATTCATGACTCGAAAGCGTCTGTGGCACGACGGTCAAGAGGCGGAACTGAGGTAAATCAATGCAGGAAAGCGTCATCGGAGTGTAAAAATCATTCAGACGTATCGTAATCGGCAGGCGTAATATGCTGAATCTGTTCAATGCATGCCAATCAACGCCAACAAATCGTCACTCGGGCCTTGCACTTTGATCAAGATAAATTAAATTATTGGCACACAAGCTGTTGAGCAATCGAATATAAATGAGCAATGTGTCATGTGCATCGCCTTTCACGTGCCATTCATCGCATGCGTTGCGTGTTTTCTTCAAACGTGACTAAGGAGCCGATGTATAATTGATGACCTGCAACACTGAAACGCTTCCTCGTAACATTAAATCGGGCACTGTTCCTACATTGACCACACCATATACAGGCGCATGAGGCAAAAAAGTTAGGGATTGAACAGCATCGCAAGATTGTCTCCCCTGGCATCTCAGAAGAGAAGACAGACAGAGAACGAAACAAACTTCAACTCCATTCAATACCTCCCTCATCAAGCGGCCTCTACAGTCGGCGATCCCATTCCCCACCCACCAGTCTGTGACCTGGCCGCAGGTCACCGACTCCACCTGCTCTGACGCACCGTCACTGGCCGAATCATCCCCCCTCTCCTGCCGTCCCACGTCACTGAACATCACCCACCGTACCGTCAGACGTCAGCACGACCCCGCTGACGTCACGGCACCGCGAATCCCGGCGTCATCGGGGCGTTTTCAGCGTCCAAACGGCTCAGTCTGCTTGGCCAGTCGAGCGGTAGCCGGTAGGTAACTGACGCCGCGCCGATGGGTGCACTTGGCACGCCTTCATCGAAAACTTCCAGCTCTGTCGGCTCGACTGCCAACGTGCGTCACGCCGTCTCCCGGTAGTGTGTTGACCGCGGTTCAGATGGATGAGCCCGTGAGGAGACAGAGTGCGTGACGCACTGAGTGGACTGCTTTACACTGCGTGCGTCAGTGCTGTCTGTGAGTTGTGGTTCCGCGTCAGTCTGTGCGGTGTTGAAAAACACGTCACTGGTCGCAGTTCGCACGCTCGGGCCTGTGCGTCAGCCGATAAGATAGTTCGCTGTTGGGTGCATAAAGGCGCTGATATGCGCCAAGGTTCGACTGATCAGGGTAGAAATAGAGGTTTCAACCTCGATCATTTCGAGAGTCACTTCAGCTGCTCGAAGCGGCATGGGGAATCCCGTAACAACCAAACTAACGAAGAGCCAAACGGGATATTCGATAGTTGGCGATTTTATGGAGCACTGAATAAATTAAAATTCGTAATAAAATCAGCTACATCAAGATGAGGTAACGTATGAACAGAACTTTCAGCAGAAAACAACCGGGATGTAGTCAAAAGGTGACCCCGGTGACCTAAGCCACCATCATGGAGGAGAATTGGGTTAGTGGCTAAAGTGAACGTCTCGAAGCTTGCATGGCTTCGCTCCTGCGCCTGACCTCATTCATGATCGACCTGGGGTTAGGCATAACAGAGCTGAAGGCCAAAGCCGTCAAAGCTTCACGATTTACGTCATAAGTGCTTTCAGAGGCCGAAGCGGCCCCAAAAATAGCAGCGGGCTCACCGTCCGGCAGCACCAGTCTGCCCGTAGAAACTAAGGGCCAGGACAACAATTAGATAATGCAGAAACGGTTACCAACGCTCTCACTCTTCAAAACATTTTCCAAAAATGGAGTCAGACTATATATCAGACTATATGTATAGCAAGTTAATTTCTAACATGTTACGCACACATGCATGACACAAGCATGGACATCTGCCCCCAAAATAACACAGCCAAAATAGCGGCTCTTCTAAAGCCCCTTTTCATCAGACGTGCATCAAAGCCATTTGGGTGAAGCCAACCGTGCACGAATGGGCCCAGACGGACCCCAAAGATCCCTCCGGCTCGACACGTGGCGCGGCGGGCTGTTCGCCTCCCACACCCACGGAGCTCACGTGTCTGCCGGGCGCAAATTATGTAGGTGCCGGTGCACGGCCCACGTCTTCGCACCTCAATGGGGCGATGGTTCAGCGCGGTGTTCAGTATGCATAGCACGCGCTTATCGCGATTGAGTCGACGGCCGCGTGTGGGAGGCAGAAGTGTCAGGGAGATCTCCTTGTCTGTCGAACGGAATAATGTGACTGCAGCAGCCGGGCAGGGTGACGCCGAAACGCGCAAAGCGTGCCCTGTCCCCTGCACCAGTGGGATTATCGTTGAACATAGCACAAATAGGTACATACCGATACATGAACAATGAGCATATAAATGGATATGCCGATGTTTAGAAATACATCATATAACCATGAACATTCAATATATCCCATATGCGACCCTGGCTGCTAGCACACGATAAACATGCGACCCTGGCTGCTAGCACACGATAAAAGCTTCGTCAGCGCCCACCCAGAGCGCTAACGGCCGCCGCCCGGCCCGTCCAAGCCCGATAAACACGGCGTAATTTCCTGAATGGAACAAACGAGCAGCGTTCATCAGCTCGGGGCGGCCCTGCTGCAGTGATGACACACCATCAGACTGCAGGCGGGCATCAGTCGTCGACCACGGCGCCATAATCGACAGAAATCACTCGTCTGCTGTCGATCGTTACCGTCTCAGTTGGAAATAATCGTCTCAGTTATAGCTCATGATCGGCAGACGATAAGTGACGACTGATCCTGTGATGGCCGCCCTCAGCGTCAGGTCGAGATGAACGGGCTCTTTCCGCATCGCTTCTCAAGTATCATAGTCATGAGCTTTATTTTGTGCCTTTGTGTACCGATCAGCCAACTACGCCGCATGTCACGAGTCAGCTGACGTTCATCCCGTGAAACCCTACCGATCGTTACCAAAATCCCATCTCTCAGAATCGGTGCGGCTCAAATCACGGCCGTCAGCGCAGACCACGAGCCGACCACAGTCCGAGCGGCAGTTCCGGCGGCGCGCAGCACGCCTTCATTTCCGCCGACCAGGAGACCCGCCCCGCGACCGTCGCGTGACGTGTCGTGACCGGGTCGGTTCCGCACGGTCCCCGCGGGCACATCAGTCGGCGAGTTTCCGGCCGTCCATCGGACCGGTCCAAAAACAAACGGTCCGTCACGCCCGCTCGATTGATGCGCATTGCGCACCAGCCTGGCGTGCCAGGAAAGATGCGATGGCGAACCACGCATTGCTAACGTTGCAAATGAGGCGCAATGGGCAGATTAGTGGTGTCAATCGGTTACCAAAATTTCGGTATACCGATACCGAACCAATAGCGATTCGGTATTCGGTATTATATACCAAAAGCATTTGGTATTTTGTCGGTATTATGAAAATCAACTACTACCATAAAAGATACAATTATATGAAAGAAAAACATTGACCTTTTTCCTCGAATCTATAGCAAAATTAATGAAAAATCACCTTTTTATTTACGTGATATTTCGGCCAACAGACCATTATCAAACGAAAGAAGAACAATGTAGAAGACAAAAACGGTTACAGCAGACAGACGGCAGCCTATTTTCATGTTTTTCTTTCATATAATTGTATCTATCATGTTCCTCGCCAGAGCACTGGCAAACATTAATACTATCACTACCATAAAAGATTTGAAGCATTTTTGATAAACCTTCTGAACTCAAATTTGATTTGCTAAATGGTATTGGATGAAGAAAAATGGCAATCATGACACATTTCTCCAAAATGCATGATGTCCTAACAAATGGGCAAACATGTTAGCAGTAATATCAAACACACAAGTCTACCAATGTTAAATGGCAACTTATCAGTGCTAGCTTATTCCAATACCATGAGGATAATTATCTTACAAAGAAAGCTAATGTGGAAAACAAAATCATGTATTAATGTTTAACTTACTGTATGCTGGAAAACATACTTTAACTATCTTACTAAAAAATTTCCAAAGCATTTATCAGCAACAAATTTGACTTTGTTTTGAGGAGTCTGTGATTGATCTTATTCTTGACCCTGTCTTGCTCTACATTTCACTGCAATGCAAGTACATTATCCAAAACCCTGTTTTATACAGCACTAGCTTCACCATTATCATCTAATATTAAGGGCAGCATTTATCACTTCATCACCTCACAAATCCTCAACTTCCCTCAATTTCAAAAAGCCTCTGTTAATGACTGAACTGGACTGAGCGATCCTGTGGATAATTTATTTTCTTTAATTAGTGTTCACTTTCCTGCTCTCCTCAACAGATAGAGATCGCTAGCAATGTAATCAAAAGCATTCCTAAAATATGATTGGTTTTTGGCTTGATTCGCGCACAGCCGTTTCAAAACTGAACACATTTAGTCAAAAAACATTTTAATGTCGCAGCTGCGCCAAATACTGATTTAGCACAAAAACTTTAGTTTTTGGATTGAAAATAATTGAAAAACTTTGTTTTTTTTGTTCTTCATTTTTCAGCAATAGCAGCCTTCAATCTTTCTTGAAATAATTTGAAGATTCCAAAAACAAATACATAGAATTTTTGACTAAAGTTTTCTAAGGCAAAAAAGAAAAAACTTTCTTCTATACAGCTCTGTGCCATGCAAATTGCAAATGGCCGCCGCCATTGTGTAAGAGATGACACGTGACATGTGTCAATGCTTCCGTAAAATTATGGACATTTTACTAAGCTTTCATCGCGATATCATTACAGTGGTGTCTGCTATCTATCAGTGTGCCTCGTAAGTAATTATTTAGCAAATTTTGTTGTGTTAAACATTTGTTAATGAAGAAAAATTGGCTGCGTCAGTATCGTCACCATCGCTACTTGGGTTGAACTCTAGGGGTATCATGGATTTTGTTTTTATTAATGGTATAGCCCATCATTGTCAATAGGGTCACCATTTTTGGATCATGATAACACACTTAACCCTGCCTTGACCGGACTCGAATTGAATGACTTGAATTGAAACGTTTGATGGTTCGCCTTGGATGGTTCAGGCATGGCCTCAATATTGACTCAATATTTGTTAACTGACCTCAATATTTGTTTATAGTTACACAATGCAGTTATAAATGTGTTTTTCTTTTAATGCAAATTATTTAGATATTCCCTTATTTTTTTTTTGTTGCCTTCTTTTAAAGTATTACCTTTCAATGCTTATCATAACTATGTCTTGAGAAAGTTTGAAGCGTTTTGTTTTTTACTGATTTTCTGAATTCGGTATCTAGTCGGTATTTCCCCCCTATTTCTAAAAATCGGTTCGGTTTTGGTATATTCTCAGTGGTTTTGGTCGGTATCGGTTTGGTATTGGTTTTCAAAATTTCTGAAATTGACATCACTAGGGCAGATGCACCACCAGCGCCCTGATTGATGTCCAGTGCCCACGGCGGCGGTGTGGTTGGATTGATGTTCACGGGCGCAGCCGGCGTTCTATGTTTGTCGGGCGGCTGTGCGATGTTTTGCCTGCGTTAGAAGGCTATGTGGCTCCCATGGGTAGCGGGGATCGCATGGGCCGGGAATAGACCACCGCAGTGACGGCAGACCGGCGCCGCTGCGTAGTTGGAATAAATAGATGAAACGGCCAGGCTGAAAGGTGCAAATTAGGGATACTCTAACTACGTAGCAAGGTCCAGTTGCATCAGGTTCCAGAGTCATAAAAGATACGTTTTCGTGTCGGTTTATTTCCAGATCCAGCTAAAAAAAACTGAACTGATGGGCGCCATCGACTGGCCCAAAACGGCTCACTGACCTGGTGGTCGGCTCTATCATTTATGACAAACGGCCTCCGAGTCCGAACTGCGCTCGCTCGTCTCATTAGTGTCCCCGGGTCTAGCAAGTCCCACGTCCCTACGTCTTTTCTTAAGTCCCATCTCGCTGTTTCTTCCCAAGTTCTACGCCTTTCGGTCCTTCACAAATCCCGCGTCTCTAGATATTTTCCAAGCCCGCGTTTTCATTTCAGTTCCGCGACTCGGCTGGGCTCATCGTGTCGACCGCGGACAAAAAGCAGTAGCCATCAGCGGCGCTCCCTGTCGCCGGAAACGACCGATCGACCGACGGCACGAGATTGTCCCTCCGTCCCGGCGCCGGACGCTGGCCACCGTGCCGGTCGGTATTGTCCAGATGGAGGTCCGCCAGCGGCCGAGGCGCGCAAGGTGGCAAATAACGGCGATTTCTTGAGGTCGTGGTTATGTAACTTGCCTGACGCACACACGTCAGCGACAGGGCAATCGGGTTAGACTGGAATTAGACCGACAGAAGCTGCCATAAATGGTTACGAGGGTGGTGTCGAGGACTGAGTCACCAGAAAGAAAACGGAATAAGAATGACTCACGTCCGAATTTCCATTATGACCACCGATCACCTATCAACCCTGTCACAATCTCAGTCAGAAAAGACCGCCAAAATGAACACCCACCGCTGTCGGCTAAGGAAAGGTCACATCCACCGTGGCATTTGTGCCACATTTGTCTTCTGTTGCCGTACAGTTGCCATGCAGTGCTAGACTCCCACAAAAGGTGAGGCCCGCAGGGACCAAGGAGCAAGGCGTTGGATCCACCATGTGCGGTCGGCTAACTGGATGAACTGCGATGCCATTGATGAGGGAGTTACAAAGAGATATCCAGTACCGTTATTCAGCAATGCTTTGACGTCATTGGTTCTCTGTTAGCGGCATCGTCCATGCATTGACACCTGTGACGCTTACGGCTGTGAATACTGATGACGTCATTGACCGTCAGCTGTCGCACCGGTGAAGTTCTGCGACTGAGGACAAATGATAATGCTGAAGATACTGTGAATGACTATGACACTGGTATTTCATTCAGGGCACACCACCTATGTGAAAATTCGTATTATCGGTGCGACGACGCATTATCTTTCGAGCGTCACTCACTATCGGAGAAGTGGTAGGTATAATGAGCATTCACACCCCGCGTGATACCCATACGCACCCAATTTCCGTAAACAGCGCTTACACGGCACCATCTCGGACGAACACAGTCCGTGCGTTTTAGGACCGAGTGAAGTCATCACACATGCCTCAGGGTCAGGTTGGTGAGTTTACGAAACATTCAGTGTGACGCATCACGCCCCCACCTACCTGTGATGCGAATCCGACCAACACGTGTCCTTTCTCAGGAGGGGAATGGTCGCGATAGTCTGACCGACAATAAACGGCCCACGCACACTAGCGCCAGGACACGTCACTGATGGCGACTTACATACATGTCATGGATTTTCACATGCAAGTGTGTAGTCCCAAAACGCAGTCAACAGTCAACACCGTGCTATCGCCAGTCATCATGTCAACTGGCAATAAATGTAAGAAGCACTGACAACAAGCTTGAGGGATGCGAGATGAATACCTAAATAAAAAAGCAACTACAGCGAGCGGAGCAGCAAGTGTAGTAATTCAACACCGTGCATCGGGGATGCGCGCGTCATTAGGTATGACGACTCCCGTTTCACTGCTCTATGGAGCCAGTCTGTAGCGTTCGCAGAGGATGTTCGAGGAATCATCCGCAACAGCAACGGTGCCTTCATACGGCGAAGATGGCTAGATATGCGTTATATAAGAATTCGTCCTTTCACATGGTTGGACAAAACAGGGCTTTCTTATAAACGGATCACAAAAATGACAGGAGCACTGGTATGAAGAGTACTCAATGCGCATAATATAACATGTCTCTGCTGTACTTATGTGACCACCTACCGAGCCATCACGTCTCACGATTTCTTGGGACGGCTCCAAGGAATGATCTCTAGGAAGGGACGAGGAGGCGCTGCAGGCGCTCGTGTTCCCGATCACTAGCGTCAGCCGAGACGAGGTGAAGACATGGATGCACAATTAATTGAGCGGAAGTGTGCTAGGAGCACCAAAGACTGGAATTAGACCGCTGTAGGACCAAGCAGCTTATACCCCTTCGCTATCAACGAGCTGGAAGATCTAAACGAATGTAGTGGTGAGGTCACTGGGAAAGTATTGAAGAATGAAAGTCTTCATTTTTGCTCTTCATCGCAGATATTGCATTATCGAATAAGACACGCCACGTAAGGAGAATTTAGTTCAAAACAATTTCAACTCAGCAAATCACTTAGCAGAATCGCACCAAGAGGGACCATTAGTCCCAGGTCACGCACGCGAGGACAAAAAGAACGCCATTGTGCCGCTCTCTGCACGTGACAACTGACAAACAATGCCACCTCGGGCTGGCACAGCCATTAACCGGGCCGTACCATGGCCACCCCCGCCGAATGACGTCACCAGACCGGCCAATTCGCTCCTAATGACGTCACTGGTTCGATCCGCAGCACGGCTGCCAACGCCTCCCGTGTTTCGGCACATCGACCGAAGACGAGTTGAAAGACGCCGACGATAAGTAATGGCGGCGACGAGTGAAGCGATTGGCACGGCAGGCGACACGGCAGGCCCCAACACTAAGCAGCTGCCGCTCGCAACAAGCACACCCAGAGGTCACAGCACCCCTTCTGACCCCTCTCCTCCCCCTCCGTGACGGACGAAAGGTGGCACCGTGCCCGCTGAACCCAATAACAGCTAAACGAAGCGGCAGCGGTGGGTAGATAATGTAGCTGTGGTGGCGTCACATCCCGGAGCTGACGCAGGCAGGTCAGGTGCATATTTCAGACGGTCGCTTTTTATAGTCACTCAGTGACCCGGTGCACGATATCGAGTGGAAGAGTGTTAGCGCTGAGTGGACCGTAACACCGGAGCAGTGACCGTCACGGATCACGGGACACAGGTCACGGACTCACGGGACGGACTCAATGGAGCTCATGGGTCACGGATCACGAGTTATACGGGCCACCGACGCTCACGGGTCACAAATGTATGGGTCACAGGTTACGGGTCGCATCAGGTCACCGTACCCTCTGATGCAGACGGCGGTGGCTCTAGAGCCGGGTTTCTGACCGCAGCTGTCAGCCTCAGCACCGTAAGTGAACAACGCTCCCGTTACCAGGAGGGGGTTCCCGACGGCCCTTGTTATCACCGACTGAGACTAAGCTCTCGGCAGTAACAAGGGCCCAGCACAGCGTGTGCGTAGTGACGCAAAATACGAAAAATCCCCGCTCACGGGAACACTAAGAGATGCGTTCATAGCTCAGCCAAGACACATTAAAACTTCAATAGCCTCGAACGTCAGAGCCTCAGCAACCAAGACAGTCGGGCCCGTTTCGTCGCTGTTTGAGCCGTGAAAAGGCGTCTGTAACGACGGCTGAGAGGGTGGCGGGGGCGGCCCAGGGGCTCCAGGCAGCAGAGGTGAGTGGCGGGGGTGGTGTGGGCGGTCTGCTCTGAAGACCGGTCCCAGGGGAGACGGCGGGCGGCCGGGGACCGTGTCGGCCAGGAATAGACGGCCAGTGCGGGGCCATGGCGGCCACCGCGCGGCGATAAAGGGCCGCGTCGGCACCGACAGCGGCCCCCATCGATCGCGACGGCACGGTCCGAGCGGGTGCCGGACAGCTGAGGTGAACATAGAGGAAGTACCGCTCATTGGGATATCAGATGGGAGATGTGCAGTTCAGATTCCAGCATAATGGACAAAATCCTGGCGACTGCCAACATGGACGTCCCAATCACTCCCAGCGCACAAAGCGATATGGATGTAGATTGTAGATATATCGGAGAGTCAAATCGCTGAGTCTAACGAATGTAGTAATAAAAGTACGCTCGGGAGTCTGCAGACTCGAGGGACATCACTTGTGACGACAAGTGACGAGTACCATCGTTGCACCACCCGGTACTTGCACAAAATGTTTCTTTTGGACAAGTTGTGCATTAAATTCATTCTTTTGAACGAAGCTGACATAACCTTCAGACCGGTGAAGACCCATAGTAGGAATAACCGGGCCAACGCACACAACGAAACAATTGTCGAAAGTAATTTCTTAACCCTATTAGTGGCAGGCTCCTGGCTACCCCCTATTAGTGGCAGGGGGGGCTGTTTACGACCCCCCCCCCCTTGATATCTCGAGATCTAACGGGCCGATTTTCAAAATTCAAACGGCATTCGATTGCGCTCAACGTGATCTACATTTCTAAAAAATAAAAATTAAAAAATGTCAATAGGGGGGTAGAGGGGGGTAAAAACGGGCAAATTGCAGATACATTTTAGACTGTTTATCACGGCCAGGTTTCTGAACCAATCTTAACGCAACTTTTGCCGATCGATAGAGAATGAACCAGGAATTCACATGGATCCTAAAAATATGCATTTTCAAAAATCATAGGCGGATACAGATCATTGAGATTGGGGGTACACAAAAAGTATAGTAAATAAGGTTTTTGTTGGTACTGTTTCTAAAAAGGGTGGTAATGGTCTTGTTTTGTTACAATTTTCTTATGAGAGAACGACTACAATTGTATTGGTCATGCATAGGCGGTGTCAGGGCACCTATGTTGGGAGGTAAAACATAACCCCCCTTTTTGGACGCCTGGATCCGCCTATTATAGCAAAAACGTGTCAAAAGAGGATGCACAATAACTGTATATGTTATCACATGATACCTTTCATTCACTGTTCGTAAAACTGGTGCAGCATCGTGATCTTCGCCCATATGACTCGCTTCACGAATAGGACCCCCCAATTCCCAGTGCTCTGGAGCCGCCCCTGGTAAAGGTATGAACTTGAAATTTTCAGGGAATGTGCCCAATTTAGTTTTAGGAAAAGTCAGAAAATTTCAGCATCGTAGCTTCAGCGGTTTCGGAGATATTCCCGAAAAACCTGAGGGGTGGATAAAAACAACCCCCCCTGCCACTAATAGGGTTAAGTAGCTGAAGCCTGCCATCTATTTTGTTCCCGTTGCTGGCCGGCAAAGTCGTTCATTTGCGAGTTCCCAGTCTATTTCGGGCACCGTCAAGACAGCAACGGCAACAGCAAGATTTACCGCCAGTTCATAAGTGCTCTTGAAACGGTAGCTGTTTTTAATGATAACGACAAGATAAGCTAATTCAATTAGCTATGCATGCAACGAGCCTTGTTTGTTGCGACAAGCAAACCGTAATATGAGCGCTAAATGAGTTTACGAGGACATTGTCACAAAATAGAGAGCCCGATATAGTCCTGTTTTCAGTGTGTGGGCGACACTAATAGCACCCGTTTTGACCTTTATGCACGGCTATGTCCACAACCCACCCGTCTGTGCCGTGCTGGACCATTTCGGGAATAGGCATACAAACGGTTGCTTGGAGACGCGCACCATTGTCCTTTGCCGAACTATAATAAAGGCTGAGCAGCGCGCTTAATACTTTAGGGCTGTCGATAAACGATGCACAAGCCGGATCCAGGAACTTGACATTTAACTGAGTTTAAACAGACAATGAATGACCACGATGAAAACAAGCTAACATGATTCAAATCCATTATCATAGTTGACCGATCCTTCAGTAAATAAAAAAAAACTTCACTGGGAGGCAGGCGCCACGGGTGCTACTGACACCAGCTATGCATTACACCATAATACATAACCCAGGATCCATCCTATATGTCAACATCCAACATGCTTAGCCTATAGGCCACCCCAGAGCAAACGCACGTATACATTATATAACAGCTCAACAACCGACGTGATTGCAGGGCAATCATTGGTCATTATCGGGAGGCGGCGGCGGCGGAGATCCCAATGCCAGCTATATCGACCCAGCCCGATCATATATCCTGCTTGTCTGTTGGCCTGAGCCCCGGCCACGCGGTCGGACCGTGGTCCCTGACGGCGTTCGCCAGCGTCAGATCGTTAAGGACAGAAAACCATCTAGCTCGGTGGGGCAGATTGATGCACTAGCTAGCCTGATTCGTATGGATATCGTTCAAAATGTACCCAAAAACTAGATAACGAGTGATGATTTAAAACCACAGTCCACAGGGGTCGTTGTTGATCAGTTCGTTGCTTAAACGGCTTAAAGGTAGTGTGCCAGCTTTCTTGGACCGTATGGAGTTAATGGCCCAGATAAGGAGAACCGGATTTTTAGAACTTATCCATACCTTCAAAACTCATGGAAACGTCTTCAATTCTTCAAATTTTGAGTACCCCAGTGCGAAATTCGCCCCGACGGGTTGTCGGTCGTACCCCAACCACATTTCACACCACTATGAACAATAAATGCACACACTGAAATCGCTATTACCGATATGCTCATCCAATCAAGTTTCGATAAACCCGTTCATCATCATCTCCTGCGGTTTCGAACACGCCTGTTAGGTGGCTTCTGATGCTCGTCGAGGTCGGAATTTCCAAATACGCGTGGTGCGTCGGGCCGCGCGCTCTGACTTCGGCCAAGAAAAATGCGTCAGCTGATCATTGTCATTTCTGCCACTTGCGTGTGGTAAAATGGGGTCATAACTTATAAGACGGCTTTTTCATATCAATTATTTTACATAAAATCATATTTCAAACCATAAATAATGTTCGACAGCCAAATAAAAGAAACAATACCAATACGGGCTTACAGTTTAAGGCTCGACATTGTGTTGTCTACGATTAGACAGCTGATAACTCATTCCCGTACGTCGTATGGTCGTAACACTAAAATGACCTTTCCTTATTGTCACAAGTGCGCCGCATTCGCGATTGTTGCCCGACGCCTGTTTGCAGGTGAGCCCACTACAATTGTTATACATATCTAAAAACCGAAAAACTTTTAGGCGAAAAAGGCACTATTCCAGGCCCATTTTTGATTTTTTTTTGCGATATTAGGTAAAAACAGAAGCTTCTTATCCTAGGAAAAATAAAATGGGAAATCTTTCAAAGGTGGCACACTACCTTTAAACGAAAACGCCATTATCATTCAGAAAATCGGAGAGCTCAAAGGGACAGGATCACTTCCTCACAGAGCGCCGTCAACCAGCCGAGCGCCGCCCAACGCTCATTCCGGGGCAGTGTCGTCCCGCCTGGCGGTGAACGATACGCCTTGGTGTTCACTGTTCAATCAACTGAAAAAACGCCCGTTGCTCAACGGCTTCGAGTTCGGTTGGTAGGGAAGCATTGGGAAATCCTGCAATGCTGGATGGAATACAAGTTTGACGAAAACAGCAAACTGCCTTCATGTTATCGCTTACATTTGTTAACATGTGCCCGATTATGTCCCCAGGGATCGGTGAAGAATCATGACATACCGGACCTAAAACTCTCTGGATGCCACTCGCACTGCCAGCCGTGGACGCGGACCGGGCTGTGGTGCCACCCAGCACACCGGCAACGTCCGGCCGCCTCCGGACCACGCTGAGCGCGTGTGTGCCACCACTGACTGCCCCGGGCCGGTGCGGGACACGACCGACCGAGCCAGGCCGACCGCCGTCACCCAGCCGTGCGCCGTCCATCCCAGCTCGGTACCTGTCCGCCGGCCTGGCGGTGAGCGGCACCCCGTGCTGCCGACGCCGGCCGCCGGCCACCGCGCTCTACTCGCACCGCAGCGAGCCGCGCTCGGTACCGGCCAGGTCCTCCACTGGCGGTACACAGCTGCCGGCACGGTCACTGTACCGGACCGCGCCCGGTGTCACCGTCACCGAGCAGCTGTGGCGAGACCAGCGGGTGGCGGCGCGGCGGCTGCTGCAGGCGCGCGCGCGCCAGCTGCCGCCGCAGCTGCTGCAGCTGCTGACGCGCGCGTCGCGCCGGCGCCGCGCGCAGCCGCCGCTCCGGCCGTGCCCGGGCGTCCTGGTGACGTCAGGCGCGCAGACGTCGCCGGTGCGGTCGGTCGGAGCCGGGCAGTCCACCGGGCAGCGCCACAGCGAGCGGGTGTCGCGAGCGACAGGCACCGACGAGCCACCGCCCCGCCGCAGAGTCGTGCCGACAGTCACCCGCAGCACGAGCACCAGTCCTCTGCCGCCAGCGCCGCTGCCGCAGTGTCTGATCGGGCCTCCGTGGACGTCTACCCCGCCATCCTACATCACCTACCCGTCCAGCAGGATGAAGTTCACTCGCCAGCCCTCCGCCGACAGCCTGGTGGCCCCGTCGGGTCCTCCGGGTAAGGCCGCCAAGGTGGACGCCGGACTGCTGCAGCGACTCGAGAACATCAGCCTGGAGGACTCCAAGGGCCCGGTGATCGTCTTCAGCGAGGCTGACGACGAGCCGCGGCCCACCTCGGCCGCCGCCGGCGACTCGCCCAAGCACTCGCTGGCGGTGCCGGCGCCCGATGTTCACTCGGAGCCGCGCCGGCCGCCCATCTCGTGAGCAGTGACTTCCAAAGGAGGCACAGCAGCGCACCCACCGCAGCGTTCTGAGCTGAGACTTGGAGCGGAACAGCCAGCGTGAGGGCAGCCGCCGCCGGAAGATCCGGGTCGAGAGGACCACTCTGGTCCGGGCCGGGTAGGACCGGACCAGACCGGGACGCGCCGGGGAGTACCATATGGGGGACCGACGGACCGGCGTGTCGGTCGGGATGTGACCGCGGCAGCTCAGAGTCAGAGACCGGTTCGGCGACCCCAGACTGCGACTGTGACTGAGTCTGCGACTGTGTCCGTGACTGTGACTGAGTCCGTGAAGTTGTGACTGAGTCCGTGACTGTTGAGTCCAGAGTGACTGCGTGTGAACGACTGTGATGCCTGTTCTCGGCGGACAATCTCCGCTAGCCCTCGGGACCGCTTTAACACTGAGACAAAGAATGATTCAGGTGGTGTCTTTTAATGATGTCTGCATACAGTGTGCGGGCGAATGTTGCATTGGTGAGACTGAGACCATTTCACCCCCGAACTGATGTTTTATGAGCCGAGGAGGCCACTATGTTTGCGACGCGCTCAGAGATGCGCCAATTGTGCGATTTCGTCGCACGACAGAAGCGAACTTAGACTGCATGTGATAGGAAATGTATTCCAGTGTTTATCGATAGCTGTTATTTAATACAATGTTGAATCGGGTAACGGATGACTTTTGTCTGGAAATTAAAGGTCCGTGTCTGTACATTTTCAATACGTTCCGACGAAAAACTACAGCGAAGAAAATGCGAGTTGGTTGAATGCTCCTCGCCATTCAAATAGCCTAACGCCCTAACACTCATGCTTTGCAGCCGGCAACAATGAAGTTAGCATGACTGCAAATGCACACAGTCAACAAATCCATCGAAATCCATCTCGCGCGTCCATCAAACCAAATGTCAGCCACTCAACTCAATAGAGGCACTCTCAATCAAACGTCCGAGCTGTACCGCCCCGGGCCGCTCGTCTCTTCGACCAGCCTGAAGCGTCGCTCAATAACCCATCGGGACGGGCTCAGTCGGCTCATCAGAGCGGAAACGAACGAGTGATGACGGGGAGCATCAATACGGGCGGCGCCGCCGGCCGGGCACGGCACGGTATTTGTCCTGAGAGTCGCTGAGAGCGGAGCTCGTTCAGTTTACTGACGAGAGGCCATCAAGTGGGTAAGAGATAGGTCGTATGAGTTAAATATCGCCATCAAGTGGGAAAGAGCTAGAGCTAGGACGTAAGTTAAATATCTTTTAAAGTGGAGCCGGCGTCATCAAGGGTTAAGAGGGATCAAATCTTGAGCGAGCCACACATGCCGACTAAGAGTACAAAGGATTTCATTATTTTTGTCAACAAAACGTTTTAACGAAATTGCTCTCTGTCCGATCTACCTCGTCACTTAACTCGAAAGACTGACACTTTTCGTTCAAGTGACTTTCTGAGAGCCTATTATCCATGTTACATAACACGTCAATATACACTATACAGCCTCTTATTATCGTCGCCACTGCATCCCATCCCCGGTCCGATCGGCCTCGGCGGCCCGGCGCGGGCGACCGGGTCGCAAATCCCGCTGGTCCAGCACCAGAATAACCATCGCCGATAGTGTCGACAATAATTCAGGGCCCCGCGCCGCTATCAGGCCATGTGCCACCGCTACAGGCAGCAGCAGCGGTGGTAGGGGGACGGTGGTAGCAGCGGTGCCGACGGAAGAAGAAGGGCTTCCAGTCCCGCGCCGCGGGCTCAGCCAGCTCAGCGGCACCAAGGTCAGGTCATTGACCCGTGAAGCCGGAGGCAGACCGATATAGAGCTGTCGGTTCTGCGCCGCCGGCTCTGTATCGGCGCTCTAATGGGTCCGGCTCGGATTCGACTCGAGTGGAGCGGCCGCCGGTAGAGCCGCCGCTAATGGCTCCGTTATGACGTGCTGTGATTTCGTGCGACCGGAGGGCACCTCGTTGGCGATGCTACTCGCAGTGCTGCGATATGTAGCCGACGCGTGCTATATTTTAACGGAATATGGCCGGACGACGCACAGTTTTAGTACTGAAGCATAATTCCAAAAATAGCTTGAATAGCGCTTCCACCGCTGATTAAAAACCTGACGCCACACGGGAGGCCGCTTTGGTCCCATTTTCTGAAAATGACGCTGAAATGTGCCGGGACAGTCCATCATGTTATTACATTCCATGTCGACGCAATCTAGCCGGAATGTTACCTCAGTCGCTCGCTCCCATACGCTGGCACGGTCTAAGCATAGAACTGCGCCTGACTCCGACACCAAGCTCAGGACTGCAGCGAATTTCCGTCACCAGCCATCAGTGCGAACCATATAGCCCCAATATGGGCCGCAGCGAGCTGTCTCGACCGTTCCAGCGAGCTGTCAGGCCATTCCAGGGAGCTGCCACGGGCGCCGCCGGGGTCCCGGAATGAAGCCGAGCTCAGCGGTCGAGGCCAGGGGCGTAGGCAGGGGGGGGGGGCCACTGGGCCATGGCCCCCCCCTTGGGCGCCGAAGGCGCCCTTTGCGATTGGAGGGCGCCGAAGGCGCCCTCCAATCGCAAATGCAATTGTGATATAATCGAATCGAAAAACAATCGCGACTGGAGGGCGCCCTCCAATCGCGAATGTGTTTACAGGGAAATACGGATGGAGGGCGCCCTCGGAGGGCGCCCATCCCAAATACGCCCTCCAAATACGGTTGGAGGGCTCCCTCGGGCGCCCTCCAACCACATTTGTAGGCTGTAGCTCTCTAAGCGTAACGGTGGTCGCCTATGTAAGCCGCTGTCCTGTAAATAAGCGCCCTCTCACCCGAAGGCGCCCTCCTGTAGGTCGCCACCCTGCTACACATTGCCGCCCTTCTGCTGATCGGCGTCCTCATAATTATTGGCGCTCTCCTACCTATTGCGCCCTCATGTGAAATTTTGAAGGCCGCCTTTCTCCCATTTGGCACCCTCTTGTTCAGTGCCGCCCTCCTACCTATTGGTTCCCTAGTCCTTCCTGTTGAATGTTAATCGGGGCCCTTCTCCTATTGGCGCCCTCGTGTAGATCGCCGCCCTCCTAACCACTGGCACCCTCCTGTTGATCACCGCCCTCCTATCCACTGGCACCTTCCTGTTGACCAGCGCCCTCCGCACAGACGCCCTCCTGTTCATGTCATCCTCTTGAGCAAAGGCGCCCTCCTCACCATTGCCACCCCCATTTTAATCGTCACCCTTCCGCTCATTGGCGACTTCCAGTTGATGACCGCCCTCCCACCTATTAGCGACCTCTTGTTGATCGCCACCCTCCTATTGGTGCTCTCCTGTTCATCGCCACCCTCTTACCTGGTGGCGCCCTCCTGTTGATTGTTGATCGGCGCCCTCCTACCTATTGGTGCCCTCCTGTTGATCGCTGCCCTTCTATCCATTGGCGCCCTCCTGCTGCTCGCCAACTTCCTACCTATCGGTGCCCTACTGTCGAAACTCGGGATGTTGATCGGGGCTCTTCTACCTATTAGTGCCCTCCTGTGGATCGCAGCCCTTCTACCTATTGGCATCATCCGTTGATCGCTGCCCTCCTATCATTTATTTACTCCTTTGGCATGTTTTTCAACTTAGTCGTTCTATTGCACATAGTTGATGTCTTGCCTGTGAAAACTGCCACAAATGAACGTGCATTCAGCACAATGAATGAAGTATCTATACCTACCAAAACTATCTACGCTCTACGATGCATAAAACACGTCTTTGGGATTGATCCTACTTTACGTGCATCATGGCATCTATATGGATTACGATTAAGTATTGTCAACAGGTTCGGGCGCAACAGCAGGCATCTGAAGTTTCGGTGATTGAAACTGGTTATGTGGGTACACTGTATGCATCTGTGAGAAGGCTATGAAGGCTGGTCTGAGGTAATTTGGATGATGTTTACGCATCTCGCGCTCCGGTATCAATCCGATACGGTGATCTGGTGCGTAGATATGCCACCGCCAATAAACTTTTATACATCGACACCCATGAGCCAAGCTTTCTGTACAGTTTGTGTGGCAGCGCGGCCCGACCAAACCTTAGGTATTTTTTACACCTTCAAATTTGGTAAAAGAGCGAGAGGAGCTTTGAACAGTGATCGTATAAAAGGCGTGCCTAAAAAAGCGGAGGAAAAGGTTGTTTTCAAAAATTTCGCGCGCCTTCGGCGCAGCATTTCAAGAACACTTGACCTTTTGTGACCTGGAGTATAAAGAATACACACGATGCAAAATCAATGCAGCACGACCTATACGAGGTTACGCAAAAAAAAAACTGGTGGCATGGTAAAAAACGCCTCCCAACCCCCCAACCCCCACTGAGCGATTTTTTATCTCGCGACCGTATGGCGCCCTCCTTGGGTGAGGTGGCGCCCTCCAAACCCTTGGCCCCCCCCCTTCGCGATTTTCTAAATACGCCGCTGGTCGAGGCCACCGGCAGCGGTGAGCTGTGTCTACCGGTGTGTATCGACCGCTATGTCGCCGCGACGACCGCAACTAATCCGACGTCCTCGGCCTCGACTTACGTCGGGCGCATCATGGATCGTCAAAATCGCCGGTGCATGAAATAAACCAGAGCAGAACGGTTCATTGGCGAACGGCAAAACCCAAGGTCGGACTGTGGGCATTGGTTGTGAGGCTTTTCATATGTGTCTTCCTGAAAAGCGTCGAATGCATCAATAATTATCACTGGCTCATTATGACGTTTGCTGCACAGTTAACATTGTACCTAGCTGCACATGAGGCCGGTCAACTATTGCAGCGATCAGCTGGTCACTTTGCTACAGGGAGAGAGTTATGGCGGAAAAGGTACCACCTGGAGAAACGACACGGAAACTCGTGAGAGGAAAATGCACGACAAGCGTCATACCGAATGGCTATAAAATGCCACCTGCGCCATAGGAAATATAAGAGGGCAGCACACGTTCAGAAGTTCGTTGTTCGTTAAGTACTATAAAAGGATAGGGTTGGCTATTGACCAATAAAAGAAATTTACACGAATAAGAAAATAATGTCATGGGTCACTGACCAAGTAAACAATTAATCGAACTGACGCGCATAAAAAGTACAAACTAAGACGGTTTTGGTTGAAGTTATAAATACTTATAACGGAACATATTAGACGTACCTGGAAAATATACTTCCTTGAAAAAGCGTGCGACCGAAATCATCAAGTAGGATTTTATCTTTGCTATCCGTTGCTATTCATATACGCTTCCTGAAATGGAGACTTTGGTTCGAAGTATGGGATATTGTGGTGAAATCATACCACGCTTTTTTCATGCAATCTTAGGGTTGGTACGCCGATCGACTCGGTGCTATACTAACGTGGTTATACTAACTGACGTGGTAATACGTGGTTATACTAACGTGGTTTAGGTCCCGATACATAAAACGACGTTGATAGGAAGCCAAAATCAGTTATCATAGGGTGTTAGTTAAAGAAAATATCGTGATCTGTATTCTGTATCACATAAAAAAAAAATACAGACGCGTGTCAAGTACTGGCTCACTACTAAGCAGTCTATTAATAGGACTCGGCACCCACAGGTGAACTGAGTCATGGCTGTTATGACGGACGATTTCGGCGCTATTCGTGGTTGTGACGTCATTCGCTAAGTATGAGTTAGCCTGGTATGTTGACGGCTACCCAGCACCCACTTCAAGTGGATGCATATGAACTGAGTTTTATTCAAAGCGCGCTGACTGGACTTGAATAGACAGTTATGGACCCGCACCATGCTAGATTCCTTTTACACTGCATGCCAGTCTTGATAAAAATAGTCCTTATCAAGAAAACAACGCAGCATATTGCCAACGCACTGAATTGTATGTTGTCGGAAAGTGTGGGCACTGAGTTATCGTTCGCAGAATACCGATAAGTATGTTGCCTGCCTGTCGGCACCGGTAAGTACCTACCATATCAGCAACAATGTACACAAACAAACACTAACAGATACCTCAGAAACCAGCCACCATCAAGGGCACCCGACTACCTGACAAGGGCGGCCCGGTGCCGTGACGATCAGATGACCGCCGTGACGATCAGCTGACCACCGTGACGGCTCAGCTGACCGCCGTGACGGGCGGCCCTCACGGCACCGTCACGGTGACGGCCGGCTCGTGACGCGGGTCGACTGATGCGGGTGCCACGGTCTGAGTCACGCGGCCTCGTGACGGGCCGCTAGGGTCAGTTCGTCCGTGGGACGTGCGTCACTCTGTCCTCTCCCGCGTCACAGCTAGACGTAAGAGAGACGCTGAATAGGACGAACAGATAAACAGCGGACTGACGCACAATGCGGGGCGGCGGAGCTACGACGAGTAATGGTGATTGTCGCAGACAGCGGGTATTCTGGCTGATCCAGAGAGAAGGGGATTCACAATGAGCCTGCGTGGCTCGCATAATTTGATTGTGTAAGCTAAAATGGCGTGCGCATTGCCGTTAGAAATGTTATACAATGTGCTTAAAAGGTATCAGCAGAAATAAATGAAAATTATACCTTACGTAAGTTTTGTCAAGCATAGGTAGATATTCCATTTCTAACAGCGATAGCTTATGAGAAAAACGTATAACAAAGGACTTTCCCTTCTGTTGTCTTTTCCGGTCACCATTATTACGGTTTCGTTAGTTTAATCAACACCCCTGTTTTGTGATGCCATAAAACTCTTATCTTTATCGCCTAGTTCCGGGTTTTGTCAGTCCTAAAGCGGCGATATCAAGCCACAGCCGTCCCACAGAAAGGCTAATTGGCATCAACAATGCTGGAACGGCACTGGTGCATGGCGGCGGGCCTTGCACTGCGTCCTGTGGAGTGTGGACCCAGGCCTAGCTATATCGGAATTCTGTCGTTGCAGAGTGCAACTCTCCCGTTGTCATGCACTTTGCAATATATGTAGGTAACCGTGCCATGTGACGGTTTCCTGTCTCAATGCACCATGGCGGTATGGTATCAAACGATGACTCATGCTCCCTGACTCCCCTTGTCACCCGACTCCGAGTTTCCTGCAGCTAACAGATCAGCCATCACCCCACCATCAGACCCACAATGGGCCACAGACACGCCACCAGCAACAGGGTAGGTACCGCCCACCCCACGGAGCTGTCCGCCACCGGCCAAACCGAAGGTCACCAGAGGTCATTCGCCCCTGCAAATGTCACATATTGCTGGAAAAAAAAACTCCCGGCCATCCGACGCTGAGGTATGGGTGGTGTGTATTTCAATCCGGAAATAAATCGTGCAGAGTGAACTGAGCTTGCAAACAGGGATGTTCCCGACGGTAATTTCCGAGATCGTTTGATTTCACTTGTCTGGTTGCCGAGAGAAAACAAAACCAATGCCCCTCGAGCGATGAAAAGTTAACTTCGTTCGAGTCAACACTGCAACTGCCGCAATCTGGAATCCGTAGTAAAAATATTATGCCGACCTTAAATGATACCCGGTTATTGTACTCAAACCATGGCAAGCAACGTGCATATGCATCAATACAAGTGCATAAAAATGCGCCATCGCACAACATTACCGCCCTCTTACACCCTTGCCGAAGCCATGTCAGCCTCCCCACATACGAGTGTGGAGGGGTCGAGGGCCTCGTGTCCCGAGTGTTTGCGCGTGCCCCGACTGCCGTACGGCTTCTGCCTCTCAGAACTGACAGAGGAGGCGGTCACGAGGCTGACCACGGGACCAAGCCGACCGCGGCTGGAGCTGGGCACGTCTATCCACTCCGCATCGCCAGTCATAGCCGCGGTGGGATGGAGAAAAAGACGGCCGAACCGATCACAAAAACGGCCGCCTTCACAAAATCGACAGCTTATAGCGTAGCTCCTTTTACCCTTTATAAGGCGAGAAGTGGACAGTTCTGGGAAGCACGAATGGATGTCAATAATCTGCGTTAGAATCAAATATATCTCAGAAGTAAGCATGCTGCAAATGCAACCAAAATGCGGACAAGCGCCTCTGTATGCGCGTCCGAATGGACACGAAACGAGACCAAACGCGAAAACCAAACTACATCAATAGCGACCAAAACGCAGACAGGAGAAGCGGGTCCCTTCCCAGAAACTAGCCCCGTGCTAAACGTGTACCCGACATAGTAGACCCACTGCGGCACACCCGCCACGCACCATTAGGCGCGATTGGACTACTTGTGTGTCTCCCAATGACGTCAGCAGCGCCCGGGCTGGCCGGAGAAGCGAATATATCACCGGGATCAGGTCACTGACGAGCGCGGAATACGGTCGCGCCGTGCAGCTATTCACGGAGTGCAGTACCGCGCAAAACATTACAGGCCGGGCGTAATACGCCAGAATTACGTAAATTAATGGACGTACTGTCTGTATAATTGACTCGCTTCGCCGTTATTAATTTTGAAGCGTTCCTTCGACGACAAGAATTTAGACCACTGCTGCAAGAGTCAGAGTTAAAAAGAGCTCCTGAAGCTAATAAATAAAATATTGTTTCAGATGCCGCTAGGAATTACGGTATTGACATTAACAGCTTGTGGTTTATTCGCAGCAGAATAACTAAAAGCGTTCAAAAATAGCCAGCGATCTTTATACAGCACAGGAGCTGCTATGACCATCACGACTTCATGGCTTGCATTTGAACCTGATGAAAGCAACCCAACGCCTGTTGTTGGTCTAGTTCTAGTTGAGCGAATGTAAGGTTGGATCTAACCTTAAAAGCTGGCAGACCACACCACAGATCTAGCGGCACCGCTGTCATCTCTCCAAACCACAGCACCTTACCTTACTGTACTGTCCGACGACGTATTTGAGTATGTTGGGCGGCGCCTCGTGCAGCAGCGGGTCCAGAGCCGGCATGTAGACGCACATCTGCAGCACGGATTTGAGCGTGCGCCGCGCCTTATCCTGCAGATCGTCACTGCTGTCGGCACTCGTGTAGCACTGCAACGGTAAGGGAAATGCGGGATGGGCAAGTCAATCATAGTCAATTGAAGTCAATTCAGGAGGGTGCACCGAGCATGGTGTTTGAGTGTGTGTCTGTGGAGAGGTAATGGGATGCTATGTGGGAGGTTCGTGAACGACAATGGGGTGTATGGAGATGGAGATGGTTAGAATTTATACTGATTGAAGGTTTCAAGCAGACCATGTGAACAAACATCCCACAAAAACAATCATTACGGAGCGAGCGAAGCGAGCGGAGTCTCATACTGAATTAAGGGAAAATCCTGAGTATGAGCGGCCGGCCGGCCGGCCGGCCGGCCGGCCGTGGGGACGCTCTTCAAAAGCTAATATCTTAGGAACAGGACATCCGATTGACAAGCGGTCTTCTTTACTGAATGTCACTTGGACGTAAAAGTTATGTGGTGTGATGGCCACCATGCGTTCTTGCCAACCACCGCACGTGGCGCGTGGTAAAGTTGGACATTTTTTCAGAACCCCCAAAATGGCAACCTCAATAACGGCACAACGGTTGGGCCGATTGAATTGAAACTTGGTACACAATTAGGTCTCCATCAGATAATTCATCTGCATGTGTTAAGGTTGGGGTGCTACAGCACGTGCGCACGTGCAGGGGGCGCTCCCAGATCTCGAGAACGGCTGGGCCGATTGCGCTCAAATTTGGTACACGGTTGGGGACCAGTTAGTAGGGTGCCGTGCAAAAGTCAGTTTGGACCCCGCTTGCACGTGCGCACGTGCAGTGTGCCGCTTCCAGATCTCGAGAACGGCTAGGCCGATTGCGCTGAAATTTGGCACATCGCTAAAGACCGGTTAGTAGGGTGCAGTGCACAAGTTAGTTGGAGGTACCCCCTCGCAATTTCGCACGTGCAAGGCCCATCCTCTCGCTCGCTCCGTTGGTCGCCCAAAAGGCGTTTTACTGGTTAGATATGTTACTGTAGATGCTGCAAAGTGGCACCTGCAGCACCAATCGAAGACAAGTAGGTAATTGCATTTGCTTTCAACATAAATGTCCTGAGGTGATATTCCACGAAGAAATTGTCCAATATTTGCAATCTATGTAAATGACTGTAATGACTAGAGCTACGTAAGAATTTGCATTGATCATGCCATGAATAATGAAATAGGTTGCATAATATGGTGTCGTCATTCCGTTCGCTATTATGAATCAGTCTGGAAAGTCACATAACCACTTGACATCAGAATCTCTTATTCATGATCACTTCTCCTGGCCGAGACAGCTATTCGGGCGTCCGAAGGCGAAGAGCTACCAGCGGGCATAATGCATACAATTTCGCAACTCGGGATTACTTGTCACAGCTTCGGATATCCTCCCGGTCAATATCCGAGCGCCCGGGCGATCCACCTCAGCCCACGCATAGACGCCCGTCATCCAGCAAGGACAATGTTAGGTAGGTGCCACTGACCAATAAGCTACCACGCGTGGGTGATGATAGGGAAATACCCGGCCGTCAACGGCGTCTCGGCGCTCAGACCCAAAGTGTGTGCGGACAGGTCTCAGGGGATATGAGCGGATTTGTATGCGGACGTCTTTATGGTAAAGTGGTTCTCCGAGTATGGGAGTCCCCGAGGCATCAAGTGCCTTTGAGAGAAGTGTCTGCGGTGGGATGGCAGAAAGTCCCGGCATTAGCCAGAATTATTAGGCATTGCGGAGCCCGCCTAATGCTTATCAATCCCTAGTGCGTTAGTGAATAGGGCTGGTAATGACGAGGCTTCTGAATACGAGAGTCAAAACTCACAGCTCGGCAATCTACCTCTACGCCCTGAGCGTGTCTCAAAAGTAATGTTTCAACTTGACTTTGTCGCTGCAACAGAGATGAGCCATTGAAAATGAGGCAAATAATTGAAGGCAGTTGTTAAATTACCACGGATTTCGTATTTAGCAGCGGCAACAAATCAGCAATGCCAAAGATTGCAATCAATGAAAATGATAGATGTTTATCACTTGAACCGATGAAGGAACGCCTCCGAAATATATTCAAGTGTTTTTGGTAACTTTTGGCAATTTTTAGAATTTTGAACAGAAGGTTATTGCATTAAATAATGCCAAAGATTCTTCGTTTAGGTACTCTGAGGCATAAGTTTAGCATGATGTGCATAAAGCTCACTGATAAGAAATCGGGTGATGCTTCTAAGTTGGAATTATTTTCGTTTCAATGTACATATATAAATTCCGTTGGAGGAAAGTGGTTTAAGTAAGAATTGTTCTGCACATCAAACAAGCATTTTCGGAACTCTCCATCTCGAACAAAGCCCACAAATAAACTAATATAGGAGTAAATTCATATTTTATGACAACAAAAACAACTCATGATCATCTTACAAAGAACCCAGCGGCTTCAATTCAAAGTGACCTCTACATGGCCTTGAGGTCTACCAGCTTTGTGCGAGCCAGTTACCATTCTTTCGTGGACCAGGAAGGAAACCACTGAATCAACAATCGAAAACCACCCCACCGTTCATCCAACAATTTTACAGCACGCTATCCAAACTCGCCGCTCAATTGAGGTCGCCGCCGTGACCACTACCCCAGGCGGGGCTTTCCTGCAATAGCTCTTTTATAACTGGCGTCACCGTTTGTGGGTCGTCCGGGCCCCGGAGACGCGGCCTGGTTGACATCGAGGTCGGTCCGACCGACCGCTGACCCCTGACGACCCGCCAGGGAGCGGCTGGTGACATGGGGAGCCTTGACCGTTGCTCATGGGGTTGTGCGTCACGTGGTTCCACGATGTAGATCAGGGTATGGCGAATGGATGAATTTTTGAGTTATGTAGGACACATGCAATTAGTACCTACATGGAGCACGGTGTGACCGAGATGTGGAAATATCAAAAGAGCGAGCATTCGAGCAATGCGAGGTACGTAAATGGAACTGGGATCAAGGCATGGCAAGATTAGGCACACAGGAATAGAATATCTTGGGTCGTGCAGGGTACGAAAATGGAACGGGGACCGAGGCGCGGAAAATAACATATAAATAGACATTCGGTGGTGAAGGGCACGTAAATAGAACGGAGGCCAAGGCATGGAAAATTGCATAGCAAAGCAATAGATGCAGGCTACGCTAATGAAATGGTGATGAAGTCGTGGAAATATTACGATATATTGTTTTCCAAATATGGTGTTGGCGGCTGCCCAGCGTCATATCCCGGATGTGATCAGTCGTGTGTCTCCATAATAAGCTAAGAATAGATTCGTCGGCTTGGTCTGAAAATACTCGCGCAGCAGCTAATATTTTGTGTCTGAACAAACAGCAGTACAGGCAGATGAGCAAACGTTGCTCTCCCCAGGCTACCATTATTGAATCGTTTACCACGAGGTGCGCCACCATGACGGAACCAATGCCAAGGAATAGGCCAGCCAGCCGCGCTAACGGTCACCACGCCGCACGGAGGCTTGCCTCTGAGGAAGTCCTCACGCCGAAAAATGGTGACCGTCCAGCTCGGAAGCGTGGGTTTTAAGAAAATGAGAGTCCCGAAGATCGTCGAGAGATATCAGATAAGCACCTTCAGTATAGCGACTAGCGTGTCAGGTCATGTAGCGTCACGCACTCGCGCTTACCTCGAGCAGTTTCGGAAAGAGGTTGGCCATGGCGATGGCTTTGGCGTGCTCGGGCGTATGGCGACCGATCTGCCCCAGCGCCCAGACGGCCGCGCCGCGAATGTGGTCGTCCTTCTCCTCATTGAGGCAGATGGCCAGCTGGACAACGCCCTGCGAAATATAAAACAGACAGCGGTCAGTGAAAGAAGAGCTTCCAGCAATTCTTCAGCAGCTTCATTTATCATCCAGCAGTAGATCAATTGCTAGGAGAGAGTGAAGCAAGAGCTGAGGCCGCCTGACGGGTTCACTAGTTACACGCCCTATCTGGCTGCTCATAACGCGTAAACGGTCGGCACTCGGCCAGCACTCAGAGCCGCTCCGATTGCGAACGAGCGCTGCTGACGTCAATCGCCAGCAAATCGACCCCCATCTGTGAAACACATCAAACTTTCGCCACTAAACTCTGCGCCAAGGCCGATATTACGCCTCATTGGCAGTCGCCGGCGGCGGCGGCGCAGTGCAAAATCATTGCGTTTGTTAGTGTCACTTCAGACATTAGAGCGGAGATGAGATCGAATCAATCACGACGCTCGCTAAATTTCAGACATCGAGCTTGTCGAAAGTTAATAATCGTCCTAGATGGAAAACAAACGGCTGGGCGCTACTGCTGAGTGAAACCAATAAAATGATTGATACAATTTATTGCAAGCGACGCTGCAACGAACATCGATGAAAAATTAAAATGGTAATGATGCAGTTGCACAGCAGTACGCAGAAGTGAAGCATTACGAGTGACATGTTAATTTAAGGATGCTTTGTGGCGGTCCTTTGAAGTAAACCTGCCGCCAAGTCACCACAGCAAAATCATTCGTAACATTTACCTTCATTATGTAAATTGCATTTCACGCTCACAAGGATTCTCAGAAAACCGCATTGGAGATCAATAAGCAAGACGAAATGTCCATGAATTTGGTCCGCTGTTCAGTGTTCACTTCATCGCAATCGCTGCCTGTCGAGGCCATGGCAAGGAAAGCAATATCACAAATCAATGGTCAGCATCCTTCCGCTCAGTCGATTCCTCAGAATCAGCCCCCAAAGCTCACTTTGTCTGATCTTCTGTCTTAGTTGTCGTTGCATAACACTGTAAAACTCATCAAGTTGTCCTCATCTGTCTCAACACCTCCAGATGTCATGAAATTGGGATTCCGGAGCTGTTAATTCATCCAGAATTTGCGCAACGGTTGTTGGGCAGCTGCGCTCTGCCAATAGGCGGGCGGGGGGAGGGGGAGACGGTGGAGACGGTGGAGACGGTGGAGACGGGAGACGGGAGACGGGAGACGGGAGACGGGAGACGGGAGACGGAGACGGTGGCGGCGTGCATCGTCATTACAGCGGATGGTTTCATATTTCACTGGTCTCATATTTCATTGGTCAGACTATGAAATGATTCCGATCAGTGTACTGTATCCGTTATATAACCTAGTGCAAGTGAGGGTTGCTGGATAGTGGGTTGGAATAGAAAACGGCAACATCTTCTTGCTGATCAGTTAGGTCGAAAAGGTTAAACACACGTAAATATCAAATAATAATCGTGAAAGAGATGAAAATCATGTTCTTACACAGCCCAATGGTAACAGCCGCTTAGAGATGGAATTATCAACAGGCACACGACAAACCTAATATCCGAAATGCTATCCGAGCTCCCCGTATGACCCCTGTCCCCCGTCCTACACCCGCTGGCAGTCCCGGTAAGGCGCGTCCCAATCCGGTGAAGCCAGAGAGCGGCCGCCCGGTGTCCCCTGGCCCGGTGGAACTTGTCCCGCCCGCCCCGGCGGCGTGAGCACATCTGCGGCTTCCGCCCGGGTCAAGTGTAGGGGATCGTGTGACGCACGGACGAAATAAGCATTCAAAAATATTCAAAGAGTGCAAAATAAGAACAATGGCGAGGCAATGGTAAGCCAAGTTACGATGATTTACTGGTAAAAATGGAGAATAAAAACTGCAAACAACGTGGCATGACTTCTAATCAAACCCAAAATATGATTCCTATAGAACTAAAACCCCATCCCAAATTTACTGTGGCGCAGCCGAAGAAACAGGCAAACTTTGTGTTCTCCAAAAGAAATTAATTGTAATTTATTATAGGCTATCAAAACCAAACGACTAGGTTTGATCGATCAAGTCCTTCTCCACCCAAAGGCGACTTTAAGCTGTGATAGATCCAAATGCCACACTACCGCGACGCATATATACGACCACAATTTTTCTTAGTCCGCTGAGATGACCGTGTCTTCCTCGCTTTACATGACGACGCCATGCCATCAGGTCACATAACCAATTCCTGTTTCTATGCATGCCAAAACCCGACACGATTGGTCATTATAAGAAGAAGCTCAGGATTGTCTGTGACAAATCGAATAATAAGGACGGCATTTCCGTCTGCATTGGCTGACGTCAATGCCCAGAGGAATCTTCAGGCAATGAGGATGCATTAGTATGGATAACTTGTCCGCGGAATCGAATTCGGCCTTCGGAAACTACCAATCACCAGCTGAGTCTTCTTTTAGCTGCAGAACGCTGTCAGTCGCAGGAAGAATAAAATGTTCTGCGCCGTAGAGGCCTCAAAACAGTCGCACAGTTTCAGACAATCAAACGGAGCAAATGAAGACGGATGCTAGTAAAAAGTTATGAGTTCATTAACTGACAAAATGCGTACACCTACGCCTTACGTCCTACTCATGTTCTAAAATAACAGTCAAATGCGTCATTCCTTCGAAATATGTCAACTGCAGCGTACCCAAATTTAGTTTTCAAGGGTCTGATCCGACCGCAGAGCGCTTCAGTCGTCAGTGCGACTCAGTCGGAGGTACATACTTGATAGTTGATTGTTTAAGTGCACTGTGACAGTAACGGCGCCCGGTCGACGCACAACCGTGAGCCGCCGGCTAATCCGTCCGACACCTCCCCAAAAGCTGACGGGCTCACATCCGGGAGGGACGTCTAAACACATGCGGGCCCGGCCTAGTTAGCAGTCTAGGTTTAGGTCAGCATGGTTCAGGCGGTCCCAGCAGAACTAGGCCCCACGGCCATCACCGATGTCGTTAGTGGAGCACATTTACCACAGCCGAGGTCACTAAGCACCATCCCGTCCTCCTCTGTTGGACTCTCAGACGGCCGTCCCCGCCCAGTGTGGTCTATTTCCATGCCCAATGCGGCCCCGTTTGGCGACCCACGGCCATTCAGGAACACAGGACGTTTTAGGCTCAGACGAACAGGAGAGAATAGAACTGATAAGAAGGGTTGAGACGCCTATCGGCACACCAGGCATTTTAGGCAAATCGACTGGCTCCACTTACGAGCCAGACCCGCGAGATGTTAATCATCTGCAGGTATGCAAACGCCGTCCACAACGCCTTACCGGTGACACAGTGAACAGCATCTTATCCATGACACGATGAGAAGCGCTCCGCCCGTGATACGGTGAACAGCGCCTTACCCGTGACACGATAAACAGCGCGACTTACCCGGGACACGATGAAGATCACACCTTACCCGGGACACGATGAACAGCGTCTCATCTGGCGTGACACGATGATGCGCTTTACCCGTAACATGATGAACAGCGCCTTACCCGTGACACAATTTTACAATCGCTTCACCCGTGATACAATAATAAACACCGCCTTACCCGTGACACGATGAACAGGAAAGCAGCGCCTTACCCGTGACACGATGTGAACAGCGCCTTACCCGTGACACGATGACCGACATGGCCAGCTGCTGTGAGTGGGCGGCCGTGAAGCCGAGTGCCATGACGCCCGGTAGCGCCACGTGGCCCTCGGAGCGGCCCAGGTAGTCGACGATCGACGCCATGCCGCCGGCATTGACAATGAGCTGCGCCAGCTGTGGGCAGGAACGGGATGAGGGTGGTTAATGAGGGATGGTGAAGGGGAGGCAGCCTCACTGCCAAATGGGTTTTTGGCTTCAGTGACGTTATCCCACTACCCATTTTCCCATTTAATATCCGTTACTTTTAGCCCTGTTGTGTTTTTTCACAATCGCAATAGGAGCATACACTGAGGAAGTCATGTGAAGGTAACTCTCCTCGCTAAGACATTTGACACAATATCAACGTTTGATCAACAACTACAGCAACGTTTGATATTAATTGTTTTGCATTGAAAAATGAAGTTTGGGTAGGTAAGCGGAGGCAAGATGATTGTAATTTGCACGTCGTAGTTTGTTTTTCTTGACGCAACGCAATGTTCATTGTTGATCCTCCAGATGATCAATAGATCCCATTTCTTTGAAATCGTAATGGACCCGTATCTAAGCCACCATCAAATCATCGCAGCGTCCTGGGATTGACGTCACAGCCGGACCAGTGTTCTTCTGATTTAACCCTAATTTCCGTCGGATAACGTAATTGGATCGCTTAATACCCTAATGAAACGAAGCTCGGTAACTACGCCACGAATCCGATACTCATCTGTGACCATCCGCCGCGCCCCAACGCAGCTAATTCCAACACTAATTCAGCCGGGCGCTCATAAGCGTCAGAATGTCAACCGCAGGGCTGGGTGTTCATAAGGTCCTGCCGCTCTGCTGCCTGCTGGCAGCTGCTACAACGCTTGGCTAAATCAGAATACGTCAGGGTCTAGGGGTTTGATAAAGGTAGAAGGACGGACACGGAGTGACCTATGACGCATTTGAACACTCAAAGAACAGTCCTCAGGTTTTGCATATAGGAGGTTCGTAGTGTTGACGGCGTGACGTCACAAACATAATTATTTCATTTCACTGCAGCAGTGGGCAGTTAAAGCAGTCGACATAGGCACCAACAGCCCCCAATCTGTTCAACGGCCATCATCTTTCCGTCACTCCACCCTCCGTCTCCAAAACCCTGCGCACTCCGCCGTACCACAACCAGCCTCACCTCGGGCGTGTGCTTCACAATCTCCTTGATGAGTCCGGCCGTGTTGCGTCGGATCAGGTCGTCGGCGTCTTGCAGGCCGGAGAACACGTCTGGGAAGATCTCGGCCTCGACCACCAGCTCGGCTAGCGCCAGCGTGTGCTTGGCGATGTTGGAGAGGGCAGACAAAATCTGACGCTGCCGGACAAAGCGGGGTAGGAGGAGTTGTAAGACGTCAGACGTGCGTAAAATGTGGAGGGGATTCAAGTGTTTTTATAGGATTACAGGTAATCGATTGTTTATTTTACTTGTTTCCTTAGGCTAGGTTCTTTCGGGGCCCTGAAATGAGAGGATACGAGGGAGAAGTTCGCTGACTAAGAGCACCACAGTCACTGAGTCCAACCCTTTAGAATAGAGGTGGAACAGACCGCAAGCCACTCAAACGGTTACCATATGCTCAATTTGGCCTGAACATCCTCCATCTGTGTCAAAGTGTCAGCCCGAACCAGACAGGATAATGTGAACAAGGAAACATACGGGTAGGTCCCGAGGATAAGCCGGATGATATAACCTATTTAGGGCAATATTTTTATAAGCGAGGCAGGTCTCCAAGCAAAACACAGACAGTGGGGGCATGTTTTGCGGTAATGGTTACCTATTGATAATGGTAATCGATGTAGGATTACGACCTAAGGCTGAGACGACGTCGCTGTGCCAGAATAAATACAGGGATCGTCAGACGGAAGCCAGGCCAAACAATGTATAATGAATATCATGATCGGGAATCGCATAGGTCGCGCACGGCGGATCAAACAACCACATATACAGATTCCAAGAAATCGCTCAGCAACAGCGGCTCGACATATATGTAGAGTCCTGACCGAGCCAATCCCCGCTATGAGCCCGGTTAGAGACTCAAGCCGCAGCTGCTGCCCTCAGACACTGACAAACGTGCTCTCATAAGGGGTATATTAATAGCTGGAGGCGGTTGCTGGGCCGTCTAACCCCAACGACGGCAGCTCTTCATGATTGGACCGACGGCAGCCGACGATGAAATGAAGCCCCCAGCACAAAAGAGAGCAAACACAAAGGATTGGAAGCATTTTGACGGCCTGGTGATTAATCGAACGTTTCGACGACATAGTGCGATCGATGTGAATTGTGAGCGCTGCCATGTGTTTCGGAGCACGTCACACAGCCTAATGAATGGGTCAGTCTGGTTTAGTTTAGATAGGATTTGTAACTGATAGCTAATGTACACAGAGAGGTATCTTGCTGACATTTTTCGGTAGAGGAGTGCATGAGTTTGCAAATGTTTGGTGCCTAAAGGATAGTTGTCAGTATTTGGTTTGACTTCAGCTCACTACAAATTACCATACTAGTTCAGTTACAAAGCAAGTAGCAACCATGCATCGCGGCAACGATACTTCTTTCATACACGATAAACAGCTAGACACACATAGACTGCAGTACTGAGCCGTCAAGATAGTAGTGATAAAATTTTTGAATGGGGTCATCACCTTAGCTAGACAGACCAACCATCGGGCATCGATACACCGATGCTGATTGTATAAAACTACTAACAATCACCTATCGAACAAGCTAAGTTTTTCTCCTAAACATTTTCATCTTGAGTCGGAATTTCTACCATCGAGCAAACAGGATGAGCAAACAAACACACAAGCAGACCTCGACGGACCCCGGTCCCGTCACAAACCTTGAGCTTGGTGTCTGGCGAGGAAATGAGGGCGGCGAAGTTGGAGATGGCACCGTTCTCGACCACCACGTGGGTCAGCTCCTCCGAGTGTTTGCAGATGTCACTGAGCGCTGAGGCGGCCACCCGCTTCACGCCAATCTCCGGCTCTTTGATGCAGAGGACGAGCAAAGGCACGGCGCCTGGGGAGGAAGGACGGGGTTCGGTTAGGTAGGAAGTGTCGCAATGGTGTCCGCAAAGTGCAAATTGTAGAAGTATGGAACCCCTGAGCATGCGAGAAGCTTCGGAACATATGTTTGTTTTGTACGAATATGTGTATTATGATATATCGTAACTATATTAGTCTAAAATAGCTTGAAATGAAATCTGTTGCGAAATGAGTGTGTACCTTCTTGATAAATAATGCAGAAATGAGACATTTGTAACATGATGTCTTCAAAGGGGAAGACTGTGAGCTAACTTTAAACTGTTCACAAAGCGAGCTACATTTCATTTAAAAATCACCCAATGTCGAAGAACTTTCCTTTCAGCACCAGTTTTGCATATGTTGGCATTCCAAACTAAGCCCAACTAATATATGGAAACCATTTGGCTAAACATAGAACGGCGAAACACCACATCGCAACGGCCCATTGGGGTCACATTCCCCAGACGGCCAGTGGCGCTCAGGCTGGCTCAATATATCTCTCCAGTTTTATTCCTATGGGCCCGGCCGTTTAACTGCCACCACTGGCGCCGTTCTAAAACCGTCCCGCATCCGCTCCCGGTATATGTGAATGCGGAGCGCGCGGTGGGCGGCGGAGATGGGAGACAAAACGGACTCCGAGATGCTGCTGCAAAACACCGCCCCTCTTCAGATGACTCGCAATGGCCTCCGCTGATGATTGTTCGCTGGGCTCAAACGCCCCCAGTGCAGCGCGAATGAAAATGGAATGGGGGAGAACAGACTGGGGAGATAGCTGAGTACGGACGGGGATAGAATTGATAGAATGAGATGAGAAATGGTTCATGATCTGGCCAACAGTTGACGGTAACCACTTAACCCTCGCCCGCACATGCCATTTTCCCATCCTAGAACGCACATGGGGGGGGGGGGGTTGCCACCCCCGCCCCCCGCGCCATTTCGTTCCTGCTTAGCGGTAAAGACCAAAAAGATTCTTTGGAAAGAGACAAATCCAATGATACCCAGTTTTACCTTCTCAGGTCAGTCATTGACCTTCCAGGTCAGGTCAAACTAAAAAAATGTTGCTGTTTTGGGTCACCGTTTGATATCAAGTGCGCTGCTTATCATATACCGATGACGATGCCGTTTTCTGGTGCCAAGCCAGCTAGAACCTCTTTCTCACACTACCCGACCAGGTTTTTGCTGCTGAGGTCATTTCAGGTCAAGTTAGGTCAAGGTCAATTATATGTGTTTGTATGTCTGTGTGTGTCTGTGTGTATACTGATATGTGCACCGATTGTTTATGTGTCCATATTACATGAAATCATGATCTGAGAAGCTTTTACCAAAAATGCAGTCAAAAAAATTCACAAAAAGTAAATTCCGCTTGCCTAAAACGCAATTATCTTAGATGACCTAGGTTGACCTTGACCTTGACCTTGACATCTGTACATCGTCGAACAACATGTTCCATGATAGGTGGGAGGTAAGACTGGTGAAAAAGGCCGAAATCAAGGTGTCAAAAGCTCACAAGGCCCATAGCCAACGCAAGATGTCGAGAATTGGCCATTTGGGTCATGACATGACCTGAAAAACAAGGTCATATCTCCGAAACCAAAAGTCACAGAAACTTGAAATTTTCAGTGGACATCAAGAAAGGATAGAGGAGCAGCTATACGAAAAATCAGCCTTCTAGCTCTAAAAATGTTGAGTGCAGAGCAGAAGGACTACCTGGGGGGGGGGGGGGGGCAACCCCCCCATGTGCGGGCGAGGGTTAACGATGTTGGTTGGTTCTGGCAAGCAAGGCTGTCTTCTTGACTTCAGCAAAGTTCTGTCAAGTTGACCAGAACTTTGTGTATTTATGTTCCATATCCACACAAAGGTGTTCTCAAGCGCATTCACCTCTGTTGCTGTGGGGGCAGGTAAATAACGGTACTAACAGGCTAATTATTATTACTGCTACACACACACCGTTTTATTACATTGCACAATGCTCAAGTACCGATAACTTTGTTTCGAAATTGCACGCAGTCCAACCAAGTTTTGAATGGGAGTACCTGCCGGTGCGACCGCAATTTGATTCACTTTACCAAGAACCACTGTCGCCTTACAAATTACCAGTTCATTTCGCGACTCACGACGGCCCAGTCTAAATTCCTCCGGCCACCGGAACCCGGCGACTTCCGGCTGTCTCCGGAAAGCACCGGTCGCGGGCCAAACAATAAAGCCCCAAACAAATGAACAGCAGTGGCGCTGAAATTGCAACGGTGACGGCAACGGTCCCAGCGCGCGGAGGGGGGGGGCTAGGGCCGGGGGAGGAGTCGGCGACTAGGTAAAAAGGTCGCACGTGTGCGCCGGTAGTATACCGAACCCTCTCTTGGGTTCTACCGACCGTCTAGTGGCGTCGAAAGGTCGTTTGACCCATCGGGAACGTACCGACCGTGCCTCATCCATGTAGGTCGGTCATAAATACGACTGAATGACGTCAGCAGGCACACCGACCACTGAGGAGCTGGCTATAGGAAGGTCAGATGGTATGCTGGTCCGACAGCTAAGGGAATTTGGCAGTTGGCATGTGACAGAAAAAGATCCAGTTCCTCCATGTAATGCATATCATTCCCCTGGAGTTATACATTCCACAAGCTACATTGGTCAGCATCAAGCAACAGATAAACCCAGTTACGAATATATGCAGTAACGCATACGTTTTAACATATTATACACCACATGCGGACGCACGTGACATCATCAGGCTCACGTGTCAGCCCTGCGTCTGCATCCGTCTCTGATATATGCACATATCCACCGCGCGTGGCGAATGCATCACGATAATGAGCAGATCCCGAGTCAACATCCAGGGATCAATAGCACGGTAGAGGTCATCTGAGCGGCCCCTCGGGGCGGCATCGTCTGGCTGCTCTGACCCAGAGAGCCGTAGGGGGACGGGCGCCCATCCGTCTACGCAGTCGACTGGGCGATCTGGGTCACACAGTCTGCCGTGATTGAACGGTGACGGTTCAGCAGTGTTCCGGTGGAATATACATACATAGCCGGGAGCGAGGTGGGTTGCTCACACTGCCGCGTTTGTGCCGTTGCATCGGTTTGGGCTTACCTAGGTATTGAAAAAGGTACCACGATGAGGAACCAGAACAGCAAACTGTGTGGCCAGCTTGAGAGAAAATGGCGCAGATTCTTTGCTTGCTTTTCTTTTGCTGGTTTCGGTCCCATCGCTCTAGCGAGACAATTTCAGAATCGGAAGGATGATATGAATAAGGAGGGGGGATTGATCTGGTCGGCCACTTTGCGTGCTCCGCCGGGACTGAGGCCGTCACATGGACACTGGACAGGCCGAACAGCCCCCCAAGCGGTCACCCTTCCGTACGTGAGCCTGCTCCCGAGGAGCTACTCGCGCCGGATGAAAGTCGGGTCGTCCAGCCGGGTTTGAGGCGTGGAGGAAAGGATTTGTGCGCCCTGCAGACAGATCAGAGCCCAGAGGGATTGGAGGTGTAAATTGCTATTGATCTGACCATTCGTTATGTAACGAAACTTGACTGGTTATATCGGCGACAATCTGAATCAGAAAAGCAAAAAGTTTAAACAGTTCGTTACATGACTGTCCCCGCAACTGTTCATACATTTGCACTTAACAGTTTACTTTCAAGCTATGTCGCCGAGGCTAATTCTAGTTGGAAAGGGGAGGGGAGGATGTAATTAGTAGCCCAATTGCGTGTAGATGGTGAACAGTGATTATCTTAGCTTACACAAGCCTTTGCATTGTGGACTAGTTGAAAAAAGCCAGAATAATTGTCACAGAACAGCCTATTACTGCATGGTTTCTGTGTATAAGTTGTTCATCACATGGCACTTTAGCAGGCATCCGATCTAAAGGCCTACCCTATTATAGGAAAAGCCATACATGTCCGCGTAACACCTCATAAGTTCTCCTCTAAAACCCCACCCATCTACCCAAGCCACCGGCACATAGCGGGCAGACGGGTCACCCCTATCTCTCTCAAAAACACCTCCCTGCGTCCCAGTCTCCAGACCGCTGTTTGGCCTGGACGGACCGGCTTTGACACCCCTGCCAGGATCAGCCGACTGGATTAATTCGACCTCCCAATGACGTCATCACAGTAACGATCCGTCATCAGCGAATCTGCATCCGGCAGCCACCGCGTCCGGCGGCGCGTTGCCACCGGCGCTGGAGCCAAATACTGTCAACTGCCGAGCCAGACGCAGAGGACAGGGACATGGTGACTCATGATAATGGAGGAGGGCTAATAATGATAATGGAATTGATAAGTGACTGCAGTGACTGACTAAAGTGTGTAAGTGACTTTTATCGGGTGATGATTCACTGACAGCATGTCTAATGGCTGCGGAAAAAGAAAACATTTGCGAACGACGAACGTCATATCTGAAGAAAATAGGGAGTTTATCTCGAAGCTGACGGTTCAGTCGTTGACGTCAATGCTCAGAAATCTATGAACAAGAACAAAATCGCGACCATTAACAAGAGGCCATTTATCAGCCCCCCTCGATCGCAAGCTTTGATGTCCCAGCCCCGAACGATTCCTAGCTTTGATATCTCCTTGTTTGTGAGCAGCGAACACTAATTCAACAACCGTAGAGCAGCGGTCAGCAGTGTGATGATCCCTCAGCTCATCCAAATAGATCTAACCGGAGCGTTAGCTTCACTTGGAGAGAAAGAACGAACCAATGAGATCACCTCAGACATGACACCGCCCGGGTGAGTTACACCCACCGAAGACGACTCCCCCCCCCCCTCCCCACCTCAGCCGTCGGATGCGGCCCGCGACAAATCGGTCAGCGAGAACCCCATCGTCTCCAGCATGACGTCACAGGGGGGTCTATGACGTCAGCGAGGTGGCAGTCTGCCATCGGGGACGGGAAGCCGGCGCTGTGCAAAACAGCCGGTCACGTGGTGCGGATAACGGTGAAGGAGGCGGCGAACGGGGAAGTCATGTGACTTCCACACGGTGACAGAGACGGCGGTAGATCACCAGCCACGCAGTCAGACAGTGATCTGGTCGGCCACCAGCTGTACACGTGTGAAATTGGCCCGCCGGCCAACTCTGGTGGCCCGGCAACACACTTGTCGCCGCAGGGGAGATGACGCACGAATGCTTCCGTAATGATAATGGAATAAGTCATCGTCAAAAATAGCACCGAAACGCCGTGAAGCAGAAGGAAGCTTAGCTAATAAATTTCGTGACGGGAAAGTTATACGCTTCATTCGCCTTCTTCAGAATACCTAACTTTCTTCCAATTTCTGAAATTAGTTGCCACGATCGATGGAAGCAAAACAAACCACACTGTGAGTACTGCAATTCGCAGTCAAGGGCAGCTCCAATATTCCAAAAAGGTCGCAGCATTCTAAGAACACCCCACGGGCATGATGCGGCCGGCGCCCCTATATGAGGCCTTGACCAGCGCCATATCATATGATCCTGAACGGGTCAGCGATGCCATTATGGTCGCAGCCAGGCCAATGCGGCATGATAGCCAGCGACAGATAATGGCGGCCACAGAAGCCTATACACACGGATATCATACACCCGGATACACCCGTCCATAGGCGGACGGATGGACCGAAATATAAATAGGTGGGATGGACGGACACATAGAGGCAGGACGGGACGGAAGTCTGATGATTCCCAAAGACCGGCGCGGGATCCGGCATGACTGGAAAAGGGCGCAGAGCCAAAACGAAAAGAGGAGTCGAGAAATGTATCGGGACGACACAGGACACCTTAGAAGACGGGACAAGACGAACCGGCGGACTCACTGCCGGGTATGACAGGCATGGGTTATGGCCTGGGGCAGCATTGCGCCAGTGTCAGTGTACCGATGTGACCGGAGCTCATCATACGCCATCATGGCGCCATAACCGCGCTGATATGACGCCCGGTCAACATGGGACGCTGTCCCGGGGGCGATGGAAGGGCGGGTTAGATGGGGTGGAAATGGCAGAGGTGACAGCGGCCGGAGTCGGACGCAATCGCATGACCAGACGCGCAGTAGAAAACGAGGCGAATTTTGTAGGACAGTAAAGAGGTCACTTCAGGTTCTGTGATCTCAGGTTCATATCGATTAAAAGAAGAGAGCATGGTATAATATAGATGATAGCATAAAAAACGCAAATGTGATCGAACGGCAAGCTCTACTCGTATGAGCAAGCTCCCTATCCACGTGATGCTTAATGGGATCTTTTCTAAAATAAACTCAGTTTCACAACGAATGTAGAGCTCGGCCGAGTACAAAATGATGCATCAACTGTGCATTGCAACCAACTGGTCCAATGCTGATCGCCACATGCTCTGGCAACAGCCCGACACGTGCAATGCTGGATACAATGCAAGTTTTGATTAATGAATTCAAACCTGCCAGGATGAAAATCACATAGATCGCGTTTCTCGCCCATAACGGCGCGGCGCCGGGTAGGCGTACGGTGGGCAGCCACAAGGCGGAGCGCACACTTTTACTGAATATTCTGACCAAGATTCATTCTAGCCTTCTGCCCCGGACGCTGTAGGCGAGATAAGCTGAAAGGGACACCGATGAGTAAGTGTAACAATCTGCTCGCTACAGAAAGGGATCCGTATTCAGCCCGGATTGCATCAACGGAGTTGTATTTGTATACCCAAAGTGGCATTAGAGAAGGCTATGATGGAATCTGATCTTCTATCGAGCGCGACTAGCTATGTAACATATATCCCATCCGACCTCGCATGGCTGCATTCAAAATTATATAATGTGATCAGGAGTTACGTAATAAATGACCAGCTCTCGTATACACCTTCTTACACCAAGCTGGTCGGCGATCGTATTACAATTAATGAGAAGCCCCAGACTATTCGCGGAGGACGTTCTGTCGGGGTCGGGAGCACGGCTCTAGAGTCTAGGTGCTATCACCACGCCACCTATGGTCTGAGCCTAAACCCTGGGTCAAACAGTGCCCTCTGCCCGTAGCTGTTTATCGAGACCTGTCCAATGTTCGTACTATCGTCTCGTTTCTGAGTAGGTAGCCACTTTCATCAACCAGAATCACCATCCTCGTAGTCGACGCCGGGATACAAAGCAAACCACTCATGCTAACCCCCATCTTTCCCCAGAGGTCCTTTTCTCCCAGCTTTCCTTCTCCAGCGCCACTGACCTGCAACCACCACGCTCTGAGCCAGCTCGGGGCTGTGCCGGGCCACATAGCCGATCGCCCACGCCCAGCTGCACTCCCCGCCCCCCTCCCCCCACATAACACACACCTCCCCTCTCCAGCGCCACTGACCTGCGTCCACCACGCTCTGGGCCAGTTCGGGGCTGTGCCGGGCCACATAGCCGATCGCCCACGCTGCCGACTCCTTGACGTTCGGGTCAAACTCCTCCAGACAGACGACCAGCGCGTTCAGGCCGCCGCTCTCAATCACCGTGCGAGCCAGTTCGACACTGTGCTTGGCCACCGCTCGCAGCACGAAGCAGGCCGACTTCTTGTAGAAACGCTGCCGAGCAGAACACGGTATGACGAGAGGAGGTTAAAAATGGTGGGTGAGGCGCGGATACTACACGTCCGATAATGCAGTGTTACGTGGAAAGGACACTGTTCCTCAGAATCCTATTGAAAAATGTGACAAATATATGCATTAAGTTACATAACTATCCAGGGCCTCGTTAGTCATAAAGCGAGTCAGTAACTTACGCCGGTTTTTGGGCTTGTATTGCAAGCGCATGTGAAGCGGTAAATTTATTTCCCTTCTCCCTTCTGTTCTTGCTTGCAAGATAGTAAATTCAACGATTCAACTACTATCGTCATCGCTTCACATGCACTTCCAATACAAGACCAAAACCGGCGTAAGTTACGGAATCGCTTTATGAAACAAGGCCCTGGTGTGCCGAAAAAAAAACAGTCAACGTTGAGTATTCCTATTGAGAAAATGACTTTTGGTTCCAAAATTCATATTTCTAAGGATTGCGTTGGATTGACTTGCATGACGTAGGATGGTGAAAACATTTGGAGAAGCTACAACAATCCAACGAAATATTTGGTTGCGGCATCCGATATTAATTAATGGATAAAGAACGGAACAAAGCATGCTAGCCGAATCTGAAGTACAAACAACGCAGGCATGTCTTACAATGAGTTTATAGCAGTTAAATTTATCATACAAATAAATCAAAATAACATCTTAGCGCGTCATAATCCCAGTTGCGTCAATGGCACACGAAGCAATGGTTCGTTACCACGGACAACCGTACAACACACCATTAGAGAACCTGAGACACATCCTGGTACTGAAATGAACCAAAGCTAGTCAGCTTACAGCGGACAAAAACGCGTTCCTAGAAAAAGACTTAGCCGAGCAAAGGTCACCGCTACCAAAATAAGATTCATTTTATCCTAGAAACATGGCAGCCCCGTGAGAGGATCAATTTCATACTTATCGAAACACAGCAGTTTGTTTGCCAGGCATTGTCGCTGTGCATTATAATGGGAAAATCATAGTTAACCGTAACAACATCGGCGGTTAGTTTGGGCCGGGCCACACGTATCCGAAAGCGTGGTTTCACCAGGCGGTTACATTAACCCGGCAGTTGCTGGGGTATTTCGCCACCCACCATTTGCTGGGGGGGGGGGCGTTAAACGCCCCCAGCCGATAACTCGAGAAGAGAACCAATAGGCGTAGCGAAACGCACGAGGCGGCAAACGAAAGAACGCGACGAGACGCTTCAGATGAGTACTTTAAAGTTGAATTTTGAGGTCACAGGTGGGGTCAAGGTCAGGTCAAACACCTGAAATCGGGCTTTCAGTAGCATGGACTTCAGGACTTCGCAATTGGCGCCTCTCGTCACAAACTCTGTCAAAACGGTGCACAATCCATCATATAAGGCCTACAAGAGTGTCAGCTCCATGTAAAGGTCAGTCAAGCATAGGTCAGGGTCAAGGTCAGGTCAACCGGGTAGGCAAATATCCCCGAAAATCAAAACTGATATTCGCAGCCTGTGACACATGTTTTATGGGTAATTTGAGGCGTAGAACACGATGGTGACATTCATTTTATCATATGTGTACGTGTTTGGCTCAAAAAGTTAAATTTAAAAAATGCATGTGTCATGGTGGTGAAGTAGACACGAGAAATTGCCGAGATTCAGTTCAAGATTTTGGAAAATGCGGAACGATAATCAATACTCGAAGATAGCCATTTGATTGTTCATGGTATTGGCAGTCTAATGGCGTTTACGGCATGTCTGTATGTCTATTCTGTGATTTTATATGATTTTTTGAAAATATGCCGTTTTTGGTCGAAAACTCAGAAATCATGACGACACTAAAACCTCAATATCTCAAAAAATTTTCCGATCGATTTTTTTGAAACTTTGTCACAATAAACTTCAATCAATTCTCTACAGGTACCGAAAATTTGGCGCGCCTGCGGCGCGCCGTTTTTATGCTATGGCCCGGCGAAAAAAGTTTAACGCCCCCCCCCCCCCCCCAGCAACTCGCGGGTTAATTCGTAAGCCATTCAAGTAACTAACAATTTGCTGAGTATAACCTACGATATCCGTCGGTATCCCAGTACTGTGCTAGCGATTCCTGCAGGGAGTCAAAAGCAACTCCAGCAAACAAAATATGTTCAATGCCCATCCATTGATGATACCCAGCCCAAAGAAATAAACCTCTCGTGACGTGACTCACATTTTGGACGGGCACTTGCGAGATGAGCTGCGGCAGGATGTTGCTGGTGACCAGCGTCTGCGCCAGCTGCTGGCTGAAGCTGGCCAGCTTGCCCAGCGCCAGGGCGGCCGTCTGCTGCACGGCCGGCACCACGTCCATCAGCAGGGGGTGCAGCAGCGACATGACGTTGTTGTCGTGCAGGTGCTCCATGTTCTGCGGTCGCGAGGCCAGGTCGGCCACCGTCTGCACGAACTGCAGCCGGGACTTGTTGTACTGGTCGAACGCTGCCGGGATCGGACGGACGGTTGTGTGTGGGGCGGTGTGAGGGGAGAAGGGAGGGGGCGAGGGAAACCCGAAGAAGGAAGGGAACTATAGAGTAGAAGTAGAACAGAGGAGAAATAGGACCGAAATCGGATACAAAATATAATTGTGTCCCCTCTTTGTCAAGCTTGGCAGGGTTCGATTCGATAGATACTTCGCAGCAGATGGGTAGCGACAATTAATGTAAAAACTTACCACTAAAAAGCCATCATCGGTGCTTGCTACCGTAACTCAAAGTTGATGGGTGAAGTTGCAAAAAAATGCATATGGTCCCGCTGGATTTCGTTTCCATACTGACTACTAGAGATGTCAATCGGATACCAACTTGTTGGTATACCGATACCAAACCGATACCAACTCGGTATTTGGTATTTCAATCCTAATGTGTTTGGTATTTGTTGGTATCATGGACCCTCGCTAATGCTTAACCCGGCAGTTGCTGGGGTATTTCGCCACCCACCGTTTGCTGGGGGGGGGGGGGGGGGCGTTAAACGCCCCCAGCCGATAACTCGAGAACCAATAGGCGCAGCGAAACGCACGAGGCGGCAAACGAAGGAACGCGACGAGACGCTTCAAATGAGTACTTTAAAGTTGAATTTTGAGGTCACAGGTCGGGTCAAGGTCAGGTCAAACACCTGAAATCGGGCTTTCAGTAGCATGAATTTCAGGACTTCGCAATGGGCGCCTCTCGCCATAAACTCTGTCAAAACGGTGCACAATCCACCCTATAAGGCCTACAAGAGTGTCAGCTCCATATAGGGGTCAGTCAAGCATAGGTGAGGGTCAAGGTCAGGTCAACCGGGTAGGCACATATCCCCGAAAATCAAAACTGATATTCGCAGCCTGTGACACATGTTTTATAGGTAATTTGGGGCGTAGAACACGATGGTGACATTCATTTTATCATATGTGTACGTGTTCGGCTCAAAAACTTCAATTTAAGAAATTCATGTATCATGGTCGTGAAGGGGTCACGAAAAATTGCCAAGATTCAGTTCAAGATTTTGGAAAATGCGGAATGATAATCAATAATCGAAGATAGCCATTTGATTGATCATGGTTTTGGCAGTCTAATGGCGTTTACGGCATGTCTGTATGTCTATTCTGTGATTTTATATGATTTTTTGAACATATGCCGTTTTTGGTCGAAAACTCAGAAATCATGACGTCACTAAAACCTCGATATCTCAAAAAATTTTCCGACCGATTTTTTTGAAACTTTGTCACAATAAACTTCAATCAATTCCCTACAGGTACCCAAAATTTGGCGCGCCTGCGGCGCGCCGTTTTTATGCTATGGCCCGGCGAAAAAAGTGGGGGCGTTTAACGCCCCCCCCCCCCAGCAACTCGCGGGTTAAGAGGCTAAGAAATCGGTAAAAAGTTGGTATTTTCCTCATGTTCCCAAGTTGGTTTGGTCTCGGTATTTCTCCACGGTTTTGATTGGTATTTGGTTTGGTATCGGTATTTCGATTTTCCGTAACTGACATCACTACTGACCACTGACCTTGCTCTATGAGTCGTGCCGCCATCGTTCTGGCGCGGTGACCCTCCTGCAGTTGTCACTTCAGCAGCTCCGCGCCGTTTGGCCAAACACGGCTGGTCGATGAATCCACCTCACGGCTCACAGCAGGGCTACAACAACGCATATAGTTATATATCAATGGTCTCATTGTTAACAGATTTTTATGTCAGCAATGAATGATAAGTTGAGACTTATCATATGGTAGTATTAGATAGTACCTATTAGACTTAGACATATGGTAAATTCATCGAGCAACGACACATCATGACTTATTCATGAGTATGTTCTAGACGCCAAACAGGAGCAAACTAAGCCTAAACTAAACTAGGTAAATGTCAAGTTTAAGTCCTAAGAAGATTTCATTGATAAATTTTTCATATTTTTACATTATTTGACATCCTGAATCCAAAAATGATACTCATATGTCTCGCAAATAAAAGAAAAAACATAATCAAACCTGACCTAACCTTACCTACTTACCTATAACCTACCAACCTACAACCTACAAACCTACCCTAACCTAACCTAACCTACAAACCTACCTACCTACAACCTAAAACCTACAAACCTACAACCTAACCTAACCTAAAACCTAAAATTTTTGCTGTTTCATATTTGTATCATCAGCGTCACAATTGTAGTGAGGACCTAAACTTGACAAATACCCTAAACTAAACTAAACTAAACTAAGCCTGTGCGTGAGGATACTCTAGCCCCCGCACAGGTTATCGTAATAATAGAGAAAGGATGACCTTGACCACATTATGATAGAACCCGAAAACTAAGATAGAAAAAGCAGAGAACCTTCCGATATAAGTCAACATCAGGTTAGCCCCACGGCCTCTAGCACAATAGGTACTGGACAACAAGGACTGAGACTGGACAATAACTTAGAGGCTGCATCACGCTTATCAATCACAAACACCTTAGTAAACACAAACAGGCATATCTTTATGATGCTCATAACAAGTAATAACGAAACAAAATACCTTTCGTTATTTAGCAAAATAGGAAAACAGGCCAACGCTGGAAACTTGAATTCAATCACGAAATCAAGGTATATAAAAACCATAAAAACACTCACGAAATCTTGCATGAAATCAAGCACGAAATGTTTACATTTTCTGCTCTTCAAGAGCCTTAAGTATTAGCAATGCTCATTAAAAGATGAGGTAAAACATTTAAACTTATACAAATTGTTTAAATAGCAATAAAAAACTTCTAGCATTGTGAATTCTGACCTGTTTGTATGTACAAAAATTAACATTTTTCTTTAAATGAATAAAGCTATCTGCGTATAAAAAATGCTTGTAATACTTCAAATACAACGCGACCAATACATATGTGACTGGGTTTTATAATATTTTGAAGTGAGTAATAAATGTTTTATTCTACGTCACAGAAATTTACCTTGTTGAAGCAATAAAATGTCTTTTCAAGAAAAAGTTGCAATTGGTTATGGTCACTTTGTATGAGATAATTGATTTCAAGGTGTTAAAATTAAATTAAATTTCTTAGTTGTAAGTGGTAAATGTATTTAAAGTAAAAACGATATTAAAATTTCACAAACGAATCTTCAGATTCGTCAATATGTATGACGTCATAAAAAATAATATGAATGTGCACATTCTAATCCACAGAAATAAATTTGTAAAACCATTTTAAAACAAATGCATTACAAAACAACTTATTTCTTCACCATCACCGGCGTCCAAAACAACAACGTTATAAATTCAAATCTGTGTTTATTCAGGGCAGATTGCGTTATTTATTTTTGCTTTCTATTATAAGATTCATTGTAATCTTATTCAGGTTCATTGTAAGCTTGGCTGTTGCTTTGTGTTGTCACACATTCTAAGTGATTCTAAGTGGTTATCCTAATTGTTTCTCCGATTGGTTAAGTTGAAGTACCTACACCTAAAGCAGGCAAGTTGAAGTGCTGGTCCACGACCCATGGTATTAAAGAACCTACATTTGCTCATTTTATTAGAGTTGCTGTAGATTTTATTGAAGTCCTCAGTTTTTTAAAATAGATATTCTCAAAAAACCTGACCGCTGACTGCGCGTGGAGTCGCCTCTAACCCCTGCACGGCGTGGTTAAATGGAGGTATTTACTGATCTCTCAATTTACAGGTTCAACCATGTTATCTGCCAGAGTTGCAATGGTTCAGGTCCTCCGCTCCCTCTCCTCTGTAAGTACTTCACTGTTTTGTATAGGCTTTTATGATTTAAATATAAATCCTGCCCAATGGATGTTAATAAGGTACCACAAAAATTAGGTATTTCAACTTAGCTGTGAAGGCTTTCACAGAAAAGCCTAGGCTCTTCTTAAAGATTCTTTTTATGTGTGGCTACTCGCCACTCGCGGATTTGACACAGGGGATGCCACGTCCCATGTGTTCTGTGTTTAATTTGTCATTCAACACCTTGTCTGGAAGTTATTTCCTATTTGGCATTCATGTAATGTGTGTGTGTAACCAATAATGTAATGTAATACTTTTTTTGTTTTATAAAGCGTTGCTCCAGCCAATTTCTTTTTAGTTGAGAAAATATCTATGTACGTGTATTTTTTCACTATATTGGGGAAATTGTTGTTCACTGGTTAGCATTATAATTTTATATTCCTTAATGATGTTCACAATGCAACATTGATATGCAGCAGGAAATTACTATATATTCTAAACCATTTCCTACCCTCAAATAGTTAATTGTTATGTTTTAGAGCACTCCTGCTGCTTGTAAATTCCGTCTTCCGGAAGAGGCAAAACAGGAATTCAGTAATCCGGCTGCCAAGTACACCACTGCTCAAGATATTCCGGAGAAGGGGAAAATCTATGATAAGAAACCATTTATGATTGAAGTGAAGAAGGGAAAAACGTACATGTGGTGTGCCTGTGGGCATAGCCGAAAACAGGTGAGTAATTCACATCGTGGGTCATGCGGTCATATATTTTGTTGTGAGAGCTTTGAATTGCTCATTGCCTAGTGATCCTGCATGCACAAATCAACAGATTTTTTGGTTCACAAGTCATAGATATGATTTATTGCTAAGTGGTTTGTGGTCATTGAGTTGTTTTGTTTGTTTGTTTTTACCTTATTACATGCCTTGGCATCTCGCTCGCTCATACCAAGGCCGAGGCATATACACCTTTTTGCACTCAAAATAGGCATCTTTTCATTCAATTTCGGCGAATTGCACTCAATTTTAGCGATCTCTCATTTGCTTCGAATAGAGAGATCGCTAAAATTGAATGCAATTCGCCGAAATTGAATGAAAAGATGCCTATTTTGAGTCCAAAAAGGTGTATTTATTCCTACGCATGTTAAGCCGTTGAAGCGATACAAATTAAGACTGTGTGCGAAATTTCAGTGGACGTTTTGCATAAGAACCTGAATAGCATGTATTCAGTGTCGGTCGGCTGTCCCTCGGGGCTCGGATGTCTCAGTACGGCTGATATCAATTGTCCCGATATCAGAGGACAGGCGGGTCTGTTTGTCCTGCTGTCGAGGCCCATTAGCTGTCGGGTGGTTCTGGTCGCACGACATTATCGGGTGGCGGTATTGTGCGTGACTTCCGGGCATTGAATGAAGTGGTATTGTACCGTGAAACGTGCACATCTGAAAGGATGTTCAAAGGTATTCATTTTGCGTGTTTTCCTTTGCAAGTGAAATCGGTTGCTTCAGACGTCGTGAATGCAACTTGTTCATTTCAACAGTAGTAAACTATTTGCATTGGAGCTCTTGTATTGCATTCCAAAGGTAATTTTTAGATGACTTTTTTCGTCGCATTATTTCAAAATATGGTATCAGGGCAGATATCACATCGCCTGGCTCTGCTGCCCCTGTCCTGTAGCCCAGGCGTCCATCCCGACTCCCATCTCCACCAGCCATGAGGCGTATGCAGCTCTACCTCCCTGCACCACACACCCGCCTTCCCGGGGCTATGATGACCAGCCGCGCCGGCCCCCAAAACTGCCCAGTCACTGTGTGACCTTGCAACTCGCGTTCCCAGCCCCTGTGCGACGGCAGTCACCGCAACCCATTCAAGGCCATCCAACAACGACCGGTGAAATACGTGGCGGATGCCGACAAGGAGGTATGGTTCTGTATGTGCAAGCAGACCGACCACCGGCCCTTCTGTGACGGCTCGCACAAGCATCCCGACGTCCAGGCCGCGGTCAGGGGCCACTGAGACGTCCAGTGTCCCATGCTGGTGCCCCGGGGCTGATGGAGTTGTTGGGGTAGTGTCTGTCCTAGAGCTGAGTATGGTGAGGAGTGGTTGGTATATGCTTCAGGAGAAGCCTGACAGTGGGAACTTGATAGCAGGAGGGTGAGTGCTGATGTGAAAGCTAGATACATAGGTGCCAATGGGGAGTTACTGCCGGGAAAGTGTTGAAATGAATGAGACATGGATGAAATCGTGGTGTGATTGTGCTGTTTTGATACGATTTTAGATCCGATATCGTGATGGATGTACGATCAAGGGGGGGGGAGGGGAAGGAACGCGGGACGAAGTACGGTGAAAAGTGATAGATATAATGAATGTCGGGGAGGTGTATTATCTGTCATTCTATTACCAGTATTGACTCTCTACATCGTAGATCGTCTCAATCGTTAGTGTCACTGTGTGCCCATTGCATAGGTATGCATCTTCCGAAATCAATATACCGTCAGCTGTCAAACACCATGTCTTGGGATTAGAATTGAGCATAATGTGATGGGGTGGCGAGTGGGAAAGCGGGTCTTCTTTGCGGTTAGTGATACTTTTTCGGTTCTCAGAGACGGTTGTAGATCTGTAAAACTTTGAAACGATGAACGGAATGAAGAGGGCACGTTTCCATCGCATACCTACCTATTCCCGACCATCTGAATGTCTCGACTGTTTAAACTTAACTTAATGTTATTCGCAGCTATTTTATCTCAGTCTAGTGATCGATTCTCAATTTAATATGCGATGCCTTTTACGCCCTTAGATAATATATTATCTGGTTTACGTAACAACACTATTAAAATAAAAATGCAACTGATCACTCACGGCACATTTTCGACAATGACAATATCATCAATACTGAATGATGCGGACCCGACTGTGCGGGTGTGGCGTGGCTGTGGCTCTGATGAACAGAGCGAAGCCCGCCCAGCATTTCATAGCCAACAATCATCCACATTTTACATTACATCTGCACATTTCCACATCATATGCGTTATTCTGTAGGGACATGCACAAGCAATGTGGTCGATGCATAACGTATAGCATATTGTGTACCACGTTACGACACGTCCTTCACTTTGTCATAGTAGTATGCAGTCAAAGCTCCGTTTTATCTGCCGATTCCATCTGCACTTCTGGCGTAACAAGAGTACAGCCATACGACCTGCTCGACTCCCTATTTCCACTCAAAATAACGGTTTGGGGCATCGCTTTCGAGATATGCGGGGAAGCATGAAGACTCATGATCAGTCTTGTAGATCATACAGCGGTAGATCATGCATCTGTGCGGCGGTCTTGTAGCTCATGCAGCGACCAGTCTTGTCATCCCAGTTTTGAAGCCCACGGCGGGCCCACAGACTGTGGGAGTCAACCGCTCTCGGTCCGGCTCATGCCCATCGCATTCAAAGCCACGTCTGGGATGCTTCTCCGTGCAGTGTCGGCCCGCGAAGCTCGATACGGCTGCGCGTACTCGGCCTCATCTGCAACCGGCGCGACACTTATCGGCAGCGTAACGAAGCTGTGGTTCAGCTGTCGGCCGTCCGGCTGTTTGCCACCTACCAGAGGGACGGCGTATTCCAATGTCGGAGGACGGGAGAGCTCGGGTACGGCTGGGAACGATCGGGATGGATCTGAAATAGGTGGACCAGTAGCGCTGCTCGATTCCCCTGAGGGCATCTGAGGATCTACGGGGAAAGGCTCGTAGTCGGGATCCTCCTTTGCAGGTGGCGCTGATGTTCCGGCGGCCGTCGTGCTTCGGCCGGTCGTCAGGAAACCTCCAGTGGGAGCGGGCGCTGTTTCCATGGGGAACACCTCGTAGTCGAGGTCGTCGGTGGACGGTGCGTCGGCGGCGTCGGTGAGTGAGCCCACGCTGGGCCGGCTGGCCGGCAGCGGAGGGGGAGGAGGGGGCTCCGGAGACGGCTGTTTGACGGGGGCCGTGTACGAGCATTCCTCGTATATGGCGTCTGGGTTGCTGACTTCGCTGTGGAACAAAGACAGATCATAACTCTATTTGAAAAGTCGCAAAGGTTTTATGCTCGTGCGGTAAGCATCAAACAGCTCAGTTATAGGGGAAGGAGGGTGAATTGCGCCACCTTAAGGAAAAACGCTAATTGTAAGAAAACCGCTGGAGATATAAGCATGCACTGGTGACCATTTCAAAGAGGAACTCATTGGCTACGATTTAAGAACCTCCCGATTGATTAAGAATGTTTCATTTGCTTCTGACAGCTGCTTTTTCAGAAACACGTAAAAGGGCGCATTTGCCAACAACTGCTGTAAATTGCGCCAGGGGGATGGCGCAATTAGAACCCAATTGCGCCCTATACTTTAACATGGCTAAGCGAATGAGACGGAATGCATACACCCCGGCAGTCTAATGTCATTGCGGCTTACTTAAACATTCATAATGTTATTCACGCTGGCTAAATAATAAATGTAGGTGTAAATCGCGATGTTTTTTTTTTGCCCAGGTAGATAACTTTACATGTGTTCGTACGCTTGTAAAAGTGCAACGAAAACGTTTACTGTAACCGACTAGATATATGTGAACGTATGCGCCTATACGGTTACATTTTCAATCGTTTCTCTCAAAATTAATAATTTTCATTGTTTCGACAGCTTTATGACATCAGTTTTTACTTTTTTATCATAGCTGTCACCTCCCACGCCTGAGTCCATGTTGAAAATGTTGTATTTTGTCAATTACACCACAAGTTCGTAGCCTAAGTGGCAGCTGCATTATAAGTTTGACGAGAGAAATAATTTGCGGACTGACGACAGCGGGTTGCTCCCCTGCCTGACATTAAACTCCTTCTTTATTGCAATCAGTTAATGATGCATTCATGCTGTCTTGATACAATAGCTACACCATTATTCTATTTGCGCCCCCCTGGCGCAATTGCCACGGGCGCAATTAAAATTGAGGTACTTTTTAATAAAAGCGTGGAAGTTATCATAAAGATGTTGAAGGAAGTTAACTGTTTTAGTGAAATATAATGAAAAAAGGGATTTTCTTTCTAAATATCACTCTGAAAATCACACAAATATCACACATTTTTATAGCCAACGGTTCAAAATACTGCAAAAAAGTTAAGAAAACGCCGTAACATCTTTGATGGCGTAATGAGCCTTGCTGATTGGCTTCATAGGGGAGCTTGGGCCATAAAAGGAACTATCCAGTGGGGAAAATAATGTTTTCGAACACAAAATTCAAAACATGCCATTGAATCCGTGGGAATGTTGGTGGGCGCGATTGGTTAGGAGGGCGCAATACACCCACTTTCCCCTAAAGAAGACACGGCATTCATTTCTACTTCTAGAATACCGTAAAGTGGGGCTATTTGAGACAGTGGGGCTATTTGAGACAGTAAGGTAATGGTATAGTAAAATCGCTGTAAAATGAAAACCGTTTGACGTTTTTTCGTCATTTTTTCTTAGGCTAATGTGGAATTGAACAGTGAATGCTCTGAATAACCTTTTTGAAAATTTCGAAAAGTTCTGAAAGAAATTTGCAATGAAATACGAAAAACAGAAAAACGCACAATTTAAGTTGCTCGAAAAGGACCCCTACCTGCAGCTTAAAAAAGTGGAAGTTTTAACAGCTTCGCCACTGTATCTATCGTTACTACTTTTTGCTTATAGGCTAAGCACAATTTTCATGAAAATATTATATATTGTTAGCGGTACTGCCGATTGCGTAACCCATTGTCTCAGAATCCCGATGATGCCCACCTGGTCAAACCTCAACGGATATGCCAAATAGCTGATGATAACGGTGATGCGATGCACCCGAGATTCGAGAAGATTTCCGCCACCTACCTGAAGTACATCGAACGTTCGACATAAGCAACACCGGTGAATCGGTCGTGGTCATAAACGTGCAGTGGGTTCATGGTAGGTACTATTAGCAGCAAGCAATATCTACATGTTCGTAGTGTAACATAATAACCCTTTAGCTGGTGACCAAACTAGTTATTCTGATGAATATGTGCTTAAAATGTGCTTCATCAGTCACTGACTCAGTCGACAATCAACATATGCCTACCTTGGTTGACCAAAAAACACCATTGAATGTTACTTAACACTTTAGCGTACTGTTAGGTGAGCCTATCCAAGTACCTACTTGATGTGGGAGGGTAACCGGCCAATTGATACAGCATGCAGCGATCGAGGAAAATTGGCATAAAATCAAAACCGTTTAACATTTTTCTGTTATTTCTTCGCATGGAGATGTACAATGGAACAAACAATCATACAGACCATTCACTCAAATGTTTTGGGAAACCTTTTGCCTTGTTTGATTCATTACAGTGTGCTTCATAAGGTAGCGAGACTGTCTCAAATAGCCCCACCGACTTTCGGTATATCTGTTTTCACGTCACCGGGGCTATATATAAAAACTTACTTTCAAAATTTTACTGTCGATGACTTTAAAATAGTCCTTGATGATCATCCTGTCAGTTTGAAAGCTATGGGTCACATCATATTATGATAGCCTTAGCATATACCTAATGATGCAATTGTATACCCTACCGAAATGAAGTGTCCTACGAAAAAGGAAAAGATTGAATATAAAGGTCATATAACAGTCTTTGAAGAAACAATTTTTGCCAAAATGATCAAAATTCAATTTCCAAATGCATGGCGTTTAAAAAATTATATCTAGCGTGACCAATTTTCTTTAATTTCTTTGCAACTAAAACTGTCTCAAATAGCCCCACCCTATGGGGCTATTTGAGACAGGCTTTAATATAAAAAATAACCTTAATCATTATTACTATATGAACCAAAATGCACCTATATGAAAGAGCTCACAGAGAACTACATTTTTGCAATTTACATGCTATAAGAAATATGAACCGCCTTAACCCTCGCCCGCACATGCCATTTTCCCATCCTAGAACGCACATGGGGGGGGGTGGTTGCCACCCCCCCCCCCGCGCCATTTCGTTCCTGTTGGAGATAGAGCTTAGCAGTAAGACCAAAAAGATTCTTTGGGAAGAGACGAATCCAATGATACCCAGTTTTACCTTCTCAGGTCAGTCATTGACCTTCCAGGTCAGGTCAAACTAAAAAATGTTGCTGTTTTGGGTCACCGTTGGATATCAAGTGCGCTGCTTATCAAATACCGATGACGATGCTGTTTTCTGGTGCCAAGCCAGCTAGAACCTCTTTTTCACACTATCCGACCAGAATTTTGCTGCTGAGGTCATTTCAGGTCAAGTTAGGTCAAGGTCAATTATATGTGTTTGTATGTCTGTGTGTGTCTGTGTGTATACTGATGTGTGCACCGATTGTTTTTGGGTCCATATCACATGAAATCATGATCTGAGAAGCTTTTACAAAAAATGCAGTCAAAAAACTTCACAAAAAGTAAATTCAGCTTGCCTAAAACGTAATTATCTTAGATGACCTAGGTTGACCTTGACCCTGACCTTGACCCCTGTACATCGTCGAACAACATGTTCCATGATAGGTGGGAGGTAAGACTGGCAAAAAAGGCCGAAATCAGGGTGTCAAAAGCTCACAAGGCCCATGGCAAACGCAAGATGTTGAGAATTGGCCATTTGGGTCATGACATGACCTGAAAAACAAGGTCATATCTCCGAAACCAAAAATCACAGAAACTCGAAATTTTCAGTGGACATCAAGAAAGGATAGACGAGCAGCTATACGAAAAATCAGCCTTCTAGCTCTAAAAATGTTGAGTGCAGAGCAGAAAGACTGCCTGGGGGGGGGGGGTGGCAACCACCCCCCCCCCCCCATGTGCGGGCGAGGGTTAAAGGGAGAGGCGAAAAACTGTAAAATCCGTTTCAAATAGCCCCACTTTACGGTACGACAGGTTTGCAGCATACACACTCACGATGCCTATTTATAAAGCGGCTTTAGAAAATACCTAGGCACCTCAGTATCACCCCTCTCCCCGGTGAGCTCACCTATACAGATGCTCGTCCTCGTGCTGGGACCCGCCGTAGATGGGGTTCGGGTTGAGTCCGAGGAACTCCGAGCTGTCGTCCACGGGTGGCACAAACTGTTTGTGCCGGCGGCGCTGGCGCCGGCCGTTCCTGCCTCGGATGACGCCGAGTGCCGTCAGCGCTAACACGATGACGCCCCCGACAGCACCGCCCAGGATGGCGCTCAGGTGGCCCCCAGGCGCTGTAGCGGGAGGCCGGGGCTGTTGGTACCGTGCTGACCCACCTCACGAGGCGTTGTCAGATACAGGTACCTACAATTTACTTGCCATTTTATGCGTTATAAGTTATTTGCTAATTTATCCGTTATACGTTGCCTGGTGCGTAGTTTTTTTCAGTTGTGACATGGCTCTGGGAACTCCTGGAATCTCCATAAGCTTTAAACCAGCATGATTGGGTGGGTAATTGCCCTCTTGGCAAGATTGTACAACATGCACATTTCCAACTCTAACTAGGAAGATAAAGGCTGACTGGTCGAACTAAACGGCAGACGCCTCCCTCGCCCCCATCCCGTATCGTTACGTTTCTGCGTGGGCGGCCGGGCGCTGCCGGTCACCGTCCTTCGACAGAAGTTGGGTCGGGTCCAGTCGGGAGCCAAACAGCGGATCTGACCGGTCCGGTTGGGGTCAGCGCAGGTCACGTTGACTGTGTCGTCCCTCAAGAAGGCGCTGTTTCCCTCCGGAGGTGTGTAGTGGAGACCAGCTAGTCGAGGAAATCGGCCGCACAGCCGCGGCGCTGTCGAAAGGGGTGGAACATTTGTTAAAACTGGAGGAAGGTGATCTTATGGAAAATATTACCTCTTTTGGATCATAGAAGGTCGGTGATAGTATGTACACTGAGTCGGAGCTGATAAAACCTGACTTCCTGTTTCTAAATGGTGTATCGCTTCCCTGACAAAACGCATGGAGGCTGCACTGTGCCGCATTACATGGTGCTTTCCGGCACAGCATACCTATCCATCCAAATCGCTCAGCGATGACTTCAGCCAACATTACATAGCTGTCAGCTGAAGATGAGCAGGCGCAATTGTGATATGCGTCGAGGCTATCATTGGGAGAGTGCCAAATTGACTGTTATCTACCTCTGCAAAAAAAAATCTACAGAAGATCTTCGGCTGGGTGAGGTGTTTGACTTTTCGACGCCTCACCATGGCAGATGTGGCCACTTCGTTCAACCGACTCGCGTCTCTCGCAGATGTATGCTCAGCTCTAGCCTCTAGTCTCACCTCTTTGGCAGATATACGGGTGCCGTTCATCACAGTCGCCGTAGGTGAAGTTTCGGTCCTTCGGCGATAGCAGTCGGCACCGGGGACCCTTAGTATCACCGGACGCGGCCGGGTCTGTAAATATGTGCCGACGTCACAATTCCAGATTATATTTTTTAGACGGTGAAGAGGTCGTTATATTCTGGATGGGTATTATCCGAGCATTGCATGATCTTTGTCATTGTTTCATTGATGACTATCTTTTCGCGAACCCGGATGAGGAGCGCTAGTCGCAGTTATTGGTTACATGAGAGAATATGTAGCCTGTCCCGTAGCTCAGTTGGTAGAGCAATGGACTCCCGATAGTGAGAGCCCGGGTTCGAGACGCTCCGGCGCTCGATATTTGAGACTCCTGACGGGGATGGTCTGCGGTTGGTGGGAGCAGCCGCAGCCAGTTAAAGTCAGTTGAGTGGGACAGGCCGTGTCCGGCTTTGAAGGGCACGTTAACTTTGGCATCTAAATTCTCCCGTTACCCGGAATTGCGCGATCGGACGGTAGGGGTCGGTGTTTAGGGGAGAGTGGGGTGGGGCACATTCGTGCATGGGGCACATTCGTTTTCAGCAGTTTATGGGAACACGAGTGACTGCACGAGCTCAAGGTAAATTATGGAAATATGTCTATCATTGCCGCCCTTCGTTCACCGTAGAAGACAACACTGTACCTGCTGTCATGCTTGATAAAAACGCAAATTTGTAATATTCGTGAGCTTTCCAAACTTTTCTCATATCATCCATTTTTGTGATCCTGACTCGGAAATGTGGTTCAGCTTTTCAAAATTGGGGGTGAAGAAGCTCACTCTATTCACGGAACTGCTGCAAACTTGTTTGTTGAAAAAGTGTCATTTTTTCAAAAAGAAATTTTGAAATATATTACTAATAACGTTGTGGGGCAGGTTCGTGTACGCACTGCCTGGGGGCACATTCGTGCATATTTTTTTTTTTTAGTTTTTGCGATTTATGACTTTATCTGTAGTAGGTTTCTCTAATGACGCTCGCCTGACTCAGTCTCGACTGCTTGCGACGTCGTGACGAGCAATTCACGCGAACTTGGCGAGGTCACGGCTGCCGGCAGTTGGCACATTCTTGTTGGCCAGCCCATTCTTTCTACATTTGTTGTGCAATGCATTCTTGTCGAAAGGAATCAAGTGAAATGACCCCCTGCCAATTTCCTTTGGTAAATTTCTGGTAATACCCGGTAATTTCTCGAATTTTGCCGGGTGAACGGAAGTGCCCCATCTCTTGAACGAATGTGCCCCATAGGTGGGGCAGTTTCGTGCAAATGTTCAGAGTTAATAAAAGTCATTTTTCTAATGGAAGCAATAATTTTATAGGATAACTTTTAAAGAGGAAAACTATCTGCAATAGTTCCTTTCCATACTACAATCAACAGTTTTGCCATTGCACTAACCAAAGAACAGATATATGGGTTTATCCATTTTTTGCACGAATGTGCCCCACTCTCCCCTACGCAACAAGCTCTGCTTAGCGTGGGCTCCGGCTCTGTCAATCCGTCCATTCAAACATTCGAGCTAAATTTATTAAAAAAAAAAAATGTAGGGAGCAGAACTTTAGGATAGAGAATTTCGAAGTCTCTCACCTTCGCTGTCTTGCTCCTCCATTCCTTGCACCCAGACGTGTGTCTTGGACCGCGTTTGTAGTCGGAACACCCCCTCCACGTTCAGCATGTCTAAGGCCAGATCTAGCCCAGCGACTGGCTCATAAAGCGTCCCTTCGGTGCCCAGGCGCTGACAGCCTTTCTCGGCGTGGAGCCGTTTATCCGGCTGTGTTATCAGATGGTAGCATCGGCCGTCGACGGCCCAGGTGTTTCTCTGCATAGGAGTCACTGAGCTGCCCACCTCATCAAGACACTGGCGCCAGGACAGGTCTGAGGGGAGGTGATGGCACGGTGTTACGTCCGACGTCTCGTGGTATACCGGAGTCAATTTCGTGATGACTTAATAAGTGTACATTCATTAATGTGCTATTTTATACATTTTGGTGTCCGTTTGAATCGAATTTCGCTATCCAATCCTATTAAAGGGACTATCCCACCTTTAACATGGGGTTTGAGTTGAGATAGCCAAGTTTGCGGCGAGGTTCAGAAACCACTATCTATCTAGGTTGCAACCCCCGCGGCCTCTTGGTGTTGAAGAAATTCGTTCCCTTCATTTGAAAATGGGCCTTGTACAAGGCCCTATCTTCAACATGGAGCGACCGTTAGTGTGACGTCACCTCGTTTAGTCATTCTGATTTAAATGGGGTTGTTCGTTGAAAAATCGCTTAAAACTTGGTCTGAACTTTGTTGTGGTGCCTACAGAGTAAAAAGAATCAGCTTTATGACAGTAATGTGGCCTGGGGAAGGAGGTAATTTTGGGCTGTGACGTCACATATTTGAAAGTTTGTGTTTGGAATATGGGAAGCCTAAGATGTGTAATGAAAAATAAATGCCAGAACCGTATTCCTGGTCATCCAATCTATAAAGTCGGGCACAATTTAACTGGTTTTAACAACATTTTAGAAGGTGGGATAGTCCCTTTAATTCCTATTTTAGGCTATCTTAATTGCAAGCTGCTTAACTTAATGACTGCCCGTTTTAATTAGCGTGGTTAAAAAGGCATGTGGTTCTATCATGTACCTATACCTACCATTGCCACAATATTCGGAGTTTAAATGCGTTTAGTTAAAAACTAAGAAGGCAGAGGTCCGTACTCCGTAGTACAATAATACATGCCAAGAGTGATGACTTTTGATACTTGCCTGTGGTGGCGGCGACAATCTGTATTTCGTATATCTTCTGCCCTGTGTAGCTCGTCCATTTGGGCAGCGATATTTGGAGGGCATCCGCCTCAGGAGATTTGCCTTCGATGTCTTCAAACGCTATGTACTCCGGTGGATGGCCGTCACCAGACTGACGTCTTGAGGGTCCTAACAAAAGGATGATGTTTTATTTTTGCGCGTAGGAGTCGCGGTCACTACATGTAGTTGGCGGCTAATGGGCTAAGTATGATGTTATAAAAGCATGATAATACCAGTATAACGCCTTTTGGGGCGACTAACGGAGCGAGCGAGAGGGTGAGCCTTGCACGTGCGAAATTTCGACGAGGTACCTCCAGCTGACTTGTGCACGGCACCCTACTAACCGGTCTCTAGCGATGTGCCAAATTTGAGCACAATCGGCCCAGCCGTTCTCGAGATCTGGAAGCGGCACCCTGCACGTGCGCACGTGCAAAATGGGTCCCAACTGAGTTTTGCACGGCACCCTACTAACCGGTCCCTAACCATGTGCCAAATTTGAGCGCCATCGGTCCAGCCGTTCTCGAGATCTGGAATCGACCCCTGCACGTGCGCACGTGCAGCAGCGCCCCAATTCTGGCACATGGATATGCATTGCCTAGTGGGTGCCTACCTACATGCCAACTTTCAGCGCAATCGGCCAAGTAGTTACCGAGATATTGCAACAATTACAAAAGTGACACCTCTTCGTTTTGCACGTGGCACGTGCATAAGGGGTCACCCACATGCATCGGCAATAGTCCAATACTTGGTAGAAGGAATGAAGCTACCCTTCAAAAATTACCGCATGTAAATCGGTCAAGTGGTTGCTGAGATATAAGCCTCGCAAAAGCGTGACCACGGCCGGCCGGCCGGCCGGCCGGCCGCTCATACTCAGAAATTTCCGTTAATCTAAGGAAAGACTACGCTCGCTTCGCTCGCTCCGTAATCAACCATTTTTTCGATAAGATAGATGTACCTAAATAACTACAAAGTAATGGCAAATTGAACTGGAAACTGCATGTCAGTAGCCGCTCTCGTGTTAATAAAGGGGAACCTCTATTGCCATTGCAATTGCGATTCTAACAAATCAAACATTTATTGTACTTAGCTTTTGAAACATCAATTTTTGAAAGAAAACATGAGCTTTTCGTACTTACGAAGTTCCGCGGTAGTTCCAATGACCATTGCGCCATTCTTCATTAGATATATTGTCATATTGCTTCCTGGAAATGAGATTGCATTGGTGATAGGCTAAATGGAAATAGGAACATCCGCACAACATTAGTATTGCTTGCTGACAAATATATTACACAGCATACCTAATTAATAAATTCCATACAAGCATATTTATTTCAGTTACTTAGGTACTTTACCTGTAATAGCCTCATCAGCGATAAAAATGACTTGTACAACCTTGGTCGAAAAGTAAAGGTTAATGTGCAGGGAGCCGCCTTCTTTTTGAAACAGATTCCTCAGGAACTGATCCGTTGTTTTGTCTCCATCGGCCAGGCTGGTGTGTTTTACCGACAGACTTGAACGCTCGGCCACATTCAGATCTAAAGCAAAAAAGGGAATTATCTTGTTACAGAGTTGCATTGGTCAGGTGCCGCTTAACCTTAGCAATGGAGGGAAATACCTAGCGTAAAGATGCAGCTTAATGTTTATCATTACCTTTTGTTTCGAATACCAGTTATTAAGCAGGCATATTTGTTAATACCCCGCTTCCCATTCACCCATGGCTCTTGAGTTCGATAGATTTTCTCGTTGTACTCACAGCAGTGGGGTGCTGTTTCCGTCCATCGGCCCTCCCGGCACACCCGCGCCGACTTGCCGACAAGAACGTAGCCAGGGTCGCACAGGTATCTGACCTCAGTGCCCTCGGGGTACACACCGCTGCGGCATAAAGCACAGGTATCTGACCTCAGTGCCCTCGGGGTGCACACCGCTGCGGCATAAAGTTGGCGTCACCGTCACCGGAATACAGATGGCTAGTGAGACACTTATATTATTATTTTGTAGCTATTTGCTTTCTATGCAAATGTAGCAAGAAATTCTACATCGGAATTATTCCAAAAAGGTTTATGAGAAAGAGCAAGTAAATAAACAAATTAACCACAAACAAATCCCGTTTTCTAGTGGTAGGTAATCTGACCTCGGAATTGCGATTGTTTAGGTAAAGTGTGAACATTTGAATGACGCATAGACATGTGCCGCATAAACCGTCAACTTCAGCGATTCCTACTGTTTTCTTGTCACTTTCATGCATGTTTTCATTATATGTCAAGCGACTCTTGAAACTATGTTTAGTTACTTTTCGGATGATTCTCTGGGATAATAATATCATGGTGGCTAACTCACAAGTCCATATATTTCGGATGATGTTGCTCACCCTTGGTCACTGGACAAAATAAAAACAATTACCTAATTGTTTTTGTCAATTACCTAATTGGCAAAAGTCAATTATTCAAAATAATTTATATTAGGACCAAAACGCGTTTCGATAATATCGTCATCAGTTGGTCCTAAATGGACCACCTGATGACGATATTATCGAAACGCGTTTTGGTCCTAATATAAATTATTTTGAATAATTGACTTTTGCCATATATGTCACTATGAGCTTAAACAATTACCTAATTGTTTGGGTAATTGTTTTTATTTTGTCCAGTGACCAAGGGTGAGCAACATCATCCGAAATATATGGACTTGTGAGTTAGATATTATTATCCCAGAGAATCATCCGAAAAGTAACTATACATAGCTAATTTCCTGGGAAAAATGACTTTAAAACGACTCTTGAAACGATTTTCTACATATATACCTACTCTGCTTGAAACGTAATGTTTGTTATATGTTCCTTCTTTCCAGCATTTCCCTTTTATCCCACAGCTTAAATACACTTATATTATTATTTTGTAGCATTCTTGTAATACTTACCTGGCCTGGGTTGTGTTTGCATCGTTAAACACTGTCCCGGTCTTGTCTGTGGCGAAAAACACTCTGGACAAGAATTTGGCGCCTGGTGATTGGCATCCTTGTTTTGCTGAAAATAATACACAGGCAATTACATTGTCTAGATGGGCTTGCACTTGTACGTTGGCGGCACTAGATTTTTCCACTATTTTCCCATGTTGCTTGAAAAAAAAATCCCAGTACTTGTCGATATTCCATGACAGATTTGATAATGATGCAAATAATAAACCAATTATTACAAATCAAATATGCCTATTCCTACACACTTGAATATATTCTATTTGTAATGATTAGTTTATAATTTACATCGTTATTTATAATTATACATCTTAATTTACTTCTTTATCAAATCCCAGTATATCGATCGCAAAGTAAATTAGATGAGCTTTGTCGAATACCTAATATTCGCATACCTACTATTCCAGTTTGACCCGTTTCTTATTACTCAAAATATCACATACCTGACTCGGCCGACTCCAGGTTTAGCCAGAAAGCTAATGTCGCTACAGCCACAACTGTGACCGACACGTGTGGCATCACCTAATGATCACTGAATGTCCTGAATGTCACACACCTAATGTCCTCCTAATGATCACTGAAGCTGAGATGTCTTCGACTTCTTCAGGCTTCACCGTCTCACTGTCTTCCTTAGTCCGGTCCGCTATCCCGGTCCGATACTTTCACGTGGACCTCCTGCCAGCTCCTTGCTGCAGTGTATGTTCCCGCTCTGGTCCCTAGCTCTGTCCCGTGGAACTGACATTCGACTGATGCCACCACCGGCTCCGCGATAGTGGCTTCCTCCCTGGCTGCGACAGACCGGAAACCGCGGATCCACAGCCAGTTTTGACCCCCGATACCGACAGTGGACGGCTATAAGACAGTCTTCGCCGTTTACAGATCAGCGGGAAATGTGCAGTGGGTGATTATTATGGACATCGTTTATAAGCTATACCTGTGAGCACTGAGCAGTGTTCTTAGGTAGCCGTTTATACTCATGTGATTCTCAGTTTTCGAAATGATTCTTCAGGTATGCTGATTGGTGTTGCAGAAATGGCATGATATCTGACCAGCATTTGGACATGTCAAAGCGCTGCGATGTACTGGGCCAAAATCGCCGTATTCTTTTTTCGATCCGTAAAAGACGTGTCTTGGGTGGAGCTGCCAGGGCGTGACGTAACCCCGGAAGGACATATCATTGTCTCCATTTCCCGGCGGTCTGTGGTCTACCGTGTAGATACTGCTGTGTTTTCGCTACGGCCTGGCCGCCACAGGCGTGACACCTTGTGTAGATAACCCGGGGCTTTTCTGTCTTTCCCCGCATGCAGATAGCCTTTTGCAGTTTCCTACTTTGACGATCTAGTTCAACAGCCATGCTTCAGGATAATGGATATGGATCGCGTTTTAGAGGATCAACCGTATACCTATGCTTAACGCTTCAGCAGAGGCTCGATTCTTTATCCTCTGCTATTCTCTCATATTACACATTCATTCCTACATCTTTATTTCGTCTCTGATTTATTATGCTGTGGTTACAAGCATTTCGTACCTACTCGGACTAATGGCTGCTATGCGATTGTGCTTTGGCCTATACGTTATTTCGATTTTTATCGGCATGTATCGATGATTCCAATTCATTCCCGAATGCAAAAAAAGCAGTGTCAAGAGTGTTCGCTGTCGGCTTATTACGTCAGTCGTCCTACGCTTTTCAAGCGATCGGGCGCACCTGACGCTGACGGCGCGGCGGCCACACCTAGTTACTCGGTCCGCTACTAGATGGCGTTGGTGGTAGGCGCCTGAAGTTATGCTGTGCCGCAAGGCCGTCCACTAAATCCTTTGAGATGACATTAGTTTGGCTTCGGAGTTGTATCGCCTTCGAGAGCATGGAGGCTGCACGGTTAATGGAGGGATAACGAAGAATGGATGAAGGGATTTGATGCCTCTGCTGCCATAGCTAAATGAAACTCGTGGTCTTTATTTTTAGTGCTTTGCTTACGGTACATATTTCTTTATTACAGATCAGGACAATGCTCCCATAACTTTGCGTCTCTCTCTCTCTCTCTCTCTCTCTCTCTCTCTCTCTCTCTCTCTCTCTCTCTCTCTCTCTCCTCTCTCTCTCTCTCTCTCTCTCTCTCTCTCTCTCTCTCTCTCTCTCTCTCTCTCTCTCTCTTTCTTCCAAAGATATTAGAAAAATCAGAAAACGAGTTCAGCGAAAGTGTGGAGATTATCCCGTCGTGTTTCTATGTTTGTCACATTTATAAAACTGTTAAATGCAACCAGCTTCTCTTGTGCAGAGAAACAGCCCGAGGATGGTTCCCGCTTTGCATGTGGATGGCATCAGCCTCGTTATCTCTTGGGTGGATCATTTATTCAATCAAACACAAATATCACAGATCACTGGAACAGAGCACATGCGTCGAAAATGTCTGACATTGCGAGTGGTCTGGCGTACGAATATCGGTTTAGCCGGTATTCATTAAGCTTAGCTTCATTTTGATGACATCCATTACCTACCAATTACAACCTAAATAAGGGGCGACTAGACGATGAGATGAGATTCCGAAAATATTGGATAGGTGTTATACATCAGCTGTCTTAGAAACGGTACCCAAAATATTTCGTTAAAATTAGACTACTTATAATTGCGAATTTTTGCTTTTTAAATAAGTCCCACAAACAACATGTCCTTCCCCATAAATACAGGGAACTAGTTGAGCCGTAATGGCACCCTCTCCTAGTCATTCTCTCCATGTCCGTGCCTACGCGACAGAAGGTATGTCTAAAACTATGTCGTCGCCTTATGGTCGCAAGTAATTCCTCGCTGGGAATACGACGTCGATATCGTCAATCAAGGCAAACTCCACGCTCAACATTGGCACATTTAAACGTTTGATAAGCTCATGTCATCACCAGACAGTTCATGGGTTAGCAATGATAAGAAAACACACTGCACGGGGCTGGTGCATCGCTGGGATGCTCGTTGTCCACACTTCGCAGCGCAGGCGGCAGCACTATTCGTGTCACTTCTTCAGAAGGCAACACCGGTCGTGTCTATTCTCCAGAGGGTAGCACCGTTCGTGTCACTTTCCCCAGAGGACAGCACTGTTCGTGTCACTTTCTCCAGAGGGCAGCACCGTTCACCTTGCACTTCCCGAGTATCTCGCCGTCAAACTGACGACATCGGGCACACTCCGTCGCTGTTCCACTGAGCTATCAGCGTCCGAGACGTCGTCCGCTCGGGGGTCGTACGGTAACGCATACGGCCCTTCACTGGTGGCGAGCGAGACCGCTCTGCCGCGCTGTGGCACTGTCCCGCCATCTACCGACGACCTGGCGAAACTCGAGTTCACTTCTCCCCCGCGAGAGAGACGCCCGGCGGGCCCTGCGAACGGCACTGAGTACTCTGTTTCTCGTTGCAAATCCTCTCCACACACCAGCGTTTCCATGGTACTGGTGCGGTGGAAAGCCATCTCTCCTGCCCTCGCAGCTGCTGCCGCCGCCACGGCAGCGGCCGTCGCCTTGCTGTCCAGCGTGGGACAGAGCTCGTAGTCGGAGTCGCCGTGGCTGACCACGGTTTCCAGGGTGCTCGTGGGGGCACGCTCCTGCGGCAGTGGCGGTGGTCGAATAGAGGGCGGGTGCCGCGGCCGGCCCGGGCCGGACGCGAACCGAGGCTCCTCGTAAATGGCCTCCGGGCCGCCGACCTCGCTGAAATGAGAAAGCAGAGATTTTAGCAAAGCAAGGGCATGGTGTCTTCTGAAGCAAACAATAAATAAAAAGTAAATACGAAGAGGTACTCGTGATGCGTACTTTATCTTCTAGTGATCAAATTGAATAGCTCGTTAGCATTTTTCTTTACAGTTTTTTTTTTCGAGCCCTCAGGGATTAGATCACTTCATTGAACAACAACTGGTGTCCCAGTTATCTAGCCTAGTTGTCCCAGTACAACTAGGCTAAAGTTTCCTCGTGACGCTTTATCCCCTCCTGTCCATTAGTTTGGCAAATGTTCTCGCCACGCATCCTACCTGTAAACGTGATCGTCCTCCTCCTGTTTGTGGGTCTGGTTCCGACCGAGGCCCCAAAACTCCATAAAGTTGTACGGCTCGTGAGTGAGCTTGTCATCCTTGTGTCGAGAGTTGCAGATCAGAAGGACGGCTATGACGGCCAGAACGATGGTGCCTCCCACCACACCGCCGATGATGGCGCCGAGGTACTCTGCGGGACGGCGACGGCAGAGTCGTTAGTTTCACATCACAATAGTTATGGAACGGCACACAGCTACTGAAAGTATTGGTGAGGACATCGGCCTGCCCTTCTTTCGGCGTTATCAAATAGCATTGTGTGACCCATTGCTTATTTGCCTATGCTGATGTCTAACATCAAATCGAATTGTCCACAGACCACGGGCTCTCTACCCCCTTCAAATGCCGGTCACCAATCCTTCCCTTATTCCACTATTTCCTTTTCTGCCCAAGTCTAATGCCGCACAGCCGTGTTCTTGGTCTCTTACGTACTTCTGGTGGCCGGTATTGATTCATCCGAGCTCTTCTTCGGCTCGGCTGTTCCCGAGTCGGTAGTCGTTTCCGGAACTGTGAAAATATAGCCGTTATTATATCGTGTTTTGCTACAACTCGCTACCATTATGCCACGTTATTACTATTTGATAGGAGTTCTTGTAGACTTATGTTTAGTATCAAAATAGTGATACGTTTGACAATTATGGAAGCAAAACAGTGTTCTTTGGAAATAAAGAACACTATCAAAAGGGTTATACTGGCCCATAAAGACACGGATATCGCTTTCCAGACTACCAGATAGAGGGCAAGACCTAGGGCTGAGTCGCACCACGGACTAACCGGTGTGCACGGAGGGAGTGGGCGGTGGCTGTGGCTTTGGAGACGGGGGCGATGGGCGCGGACGACGGTCACAGAAGTTCGGCTGAGTCCAGGTGCGCTGGTGACACTGGATGTGACCGGTGGTCAGGTGGGCGTCCACACACGTCACGTTGATGACGCCGCCGTCTATAGTGGGCCGAGCCCGGTTGTAGATCAGGTTCGGCTTCTGGGGAGGACTGCCGCAGAGCCGTGGCGCTGGGGAGAGAAAGATGTTAGTCACTGGAACAGTGTGTGATTTTGTATGGTGGATGTATGAAGGCATCCATAACCACGGTCCAAGTGTCGGCGACGGCGTCATGGCTTCAGTGATCAATGTATGCTGTATAGTGTATGTAGGTAAATTGGCCGGCAGTGCAGTCGATGGATACACGACTGTGCAGCGTATAGGGTGTATTGTCCAGCTGAAGCAAATCAAAATAATGGGTCCAGCACGAAATCAATTATTTCGAGTTAAACAATCCACCCACGAGTAGTGACCCACTGAAGCATTCAAAACAGCCAGCGAATGTCCATTGTTCGTTCATTATGTCTACGGACCCGGTAAAACGCCCCACAAATGTTGTTTGTGAGTGCACTAGCAGTCATGCACGGTGCATACCACAGTGCATAGTGCATACCCACCTCGCTGGCAGACGAAGCGGAACCGAGCCTCACAGGCCACCTGGACGGTGTTCCAACCAAATCGACGGCGGACGGCCAGGCAGGAGTCCGGCGGTACCGGCTGATCCGCTGTGGACACAAGAGAAATACGGCGTGAGTGTGTGAGAGGAATGTGAGAAATTGGAAAAATTAGCGAGGAAGTTGAAGAAGGATGGACGACACTTGTTTCACCGTGGCGCTGAGGCAAAAGCTGGGCATGCAAAACAGCTCGTGCTATGATTCGTCTTTTACTGTTTGTTGCTAAGCAGCAAACTGTCGCAGCTTGGCTTGTGGATGTTCGGTCGGTTTGGAATATCTATGGTAGGTATGTATGATGTAAAAGGGACTTATTCATCGCCCCCGCTTACCATCGGGAAAACCTGGGACTGATCTGACGATAGCATGCGTTTCGGACTGATACCGAGTAAACAACATGTCGTCACAATGTTGTTTATCACTTTAAAAGTACATTTACAAAACCGATTAGGGGCCGGCCGTCAGATCAGGGGTTTTTCCTCCCACTTGTTTCGGTTAGGCTATATAAGTAATCGTGTTGCCTGTCGCAGTAGGCGGCACTGGCTGTCTTGTCTCGCTTCTGATCACACAGGAAAATGTATGCCCGTGCTCCGTTCCATGTCGTTTGATGGTGAAATCTATCGCCACCGTATTAACACTAATTCGCATGTCACGGCTAAGGTGGATTTTAACCCTCGCATGTGTGCGGCGTTTGCCAGCTTCTAATGTGTAGGGGGGGGGGGGTCGGTTGGACCCCCCCCTTGCCGTTTGGCCCCTGATCGAGCTAGAGCTTCGCGGAAAAAACGAGCGTATTGCCCGTGACGAGAGGAAGCCGATGATACCCAATTTTAAGGTCCTAGGTCATTGGTTGACCTTCCGGGTCAGGTCAATGACCCAAAGTCGGGAAAATCGGGACCTGTTAAAAAGTCGTAAAGTGTGGCTGCTAAGGGGTTTTTCGGGGTGCTGATCACGAATATCGTGTTAGTTTTGATCACAGATGATGTCTTGAAGCATTTAGACCAGGTCGGGTCAGGTCAGGTCAGGTCAACCAGTAGGCGTCGTGACGGGTATTCGTAGTACGTGTCAACCGCCTCTGACAGCTTCGTAACATGTTACGAAGTCACCAAAACTACTTCGTAAATGTTCAAATGGTTGCTAAATTCGAATTCAGCTCCAAAAACTAGCCTAGAAACATGTAAAACTCGAAAAAGTGACCCGAGGTCACCCGAGGTCACCAAAGGTCAATGACCTGACCTGACCTTCAGGTGACCTTGACACACACGGGAGTAACATCAAATCACATGTTTGAACGTTTGAAACCACGAAAAGCTTGCAAACACGCGGCTAGTGCGAGCCGACATACGCGAAATCGCGATTCCGGCCAAACATGGTCTCGGAAAAGAGGTCACAGGTCAAAGGTCATTTGGGTCAGGGTCATGAAATTTTCAGGGTAGGTGTAAAATTGATCAATGCGAGGGTACTGAAAGTTTCGTCCCGATCGGCCGCTTTTTACGCGAGTTATTCGCGAAAAACCATGGGGGGGGGGGGGGTCCATCCGACCCCCCCCCCTACACATGCGAGGGTTAAACAGGTAGCCAGAGGAAAGTGGTCCAGTAAATCGTGAGTGAAACATAGCGACGCATTCTAACGGGAACACATAGAAGTCGGAAAAAGTTGGGCAAGATTCAGCGTCCGTGTGTTCTCAGGTTTTGAAACATCGATTTGACTCACCCTGCCCCGGTGAAGGGTCTCGGACTCCGCCGCTCCAAACGTCAGAGGTTCGGGCCAGTTTCAGAAACCGGCGGTACCTGAAACGGCACGTATACATAGTTACATTGAATGCACGCGCCTGATCAACGTTTTCGGCCTATGTATAAGTATATAAACATTGAGATTTGCTGATGATTCCACCTGGTGAATGGTTTTAGACGTTCAATATAATGCGGTATCAAACACAAATTGCCCTACCTATTCAAGGTAGGAATTACATTCAACAACTGTTATTCTGAGTACCTTTCTTATCTAAATATCGTCATAGGAAATCCAAAACAATATCCAGGAAGAACTCATTCATAACACGACACCAAAACAATAAACAATAACATTATTTTTACACCTGATGAATCAACCCTGGAACACCTGCCCTTGCCGTCCCTCCTTGAGCCCTCAATGACACCAGCGCCGAACTCACCTGAGAATATCTACCACCATAGCATGAAGACCTGTCGATGTGTCTCGGAACAGCGTCCCTTCGTCTCCGAGCCGACGACACGTCTCATCTGCCTGCTGGCGCGTGGCCCGCTCGCTAACCAAGTGGTAACATCGGTCCCCTGCCGCCCAGGTCACGGCGATGTCCGACCGACCCAGGTCGTCCAGACACTGGTGCCGCGACAGACCTGTGATGGAGGGTAGTAATAGGTCAGGTTAGGTCAGCACTGCTTGAATCTCGATCACAGTTGAGATCACATATGGCTTTAGAGGAGCACCGAAGATGTGACAGTTTTTCCTCGTTTGTTTGTTTGCTTGCTTGCCTTCTTGTTTGTTTGTTGTTTTGCGTCTATTTTTGTTGGTGAAAGATGAAGCGTTTAGGTCTTGCTATGCTTTGAACCCAAGTGAAAGTTCTGGTGACATGACAGCTTTTGGAGGTCAGATCATAGACGAAAAGTACGTTCAAGCATATCTTTCGGACCCCCCCCCCCCCCCCGACAGGTGTAGGCGGTTAAAAAGTCATTTTCAATGGCATCTTAACTACTTGCCCAAATGACCGATAAGTGACCATAATAAATGGCTACTGCGGCGATACCAAGCTGTGTAACCTGTCATTATCATCCTATCGACCTTCATCGCCCGCGCACGTGCCCATAAGTGCACGGGTTCGGCACCTGTTTTGCGGTCAGCAAGAAGAAGCACCGTTAGTCGTGACCACATTATGGGGCCGGGCTATACCGGAGAACAGCTGCCTCAGCGCATTGTTGGTTGCATTGGCCCAATGCCGGCGGGTTTTTGTCCCTGGCCAGTAGCGTCACCGTTCGGTCGAAGGAACCGGTTCTCGGGCACACGATGGGCTGCACGCGGGCTGCCCTACCCATCACCTTAGCGGGAGACTTCCTTGCCGGCCAGAGTCGCTTTCGAAACATGGAAGCTAGCATGGAAGCTATGTGGTTTGTGGTTTGGAATAACTTTTCAACAGGACCTCCAATGCAGGGGCGCCTGCGATTTACACAAAGACGCAATGTAGCTGACAAACTCAGCTCTGTGTACTTGAATGAGTCACTGTTCCGTACAGAGTCCACAGGTCCTCGTTCCTTGTTGTGTCCACATACCATTGACCTTCACGGGTCACCAACCTCTCTTGGATCACTAACCTGTGCTTTGGGCGACAATTTGCAGTTCATGTAGCGGCCAGACGGGTGAGAAGGGCGCCCGCTTGAAGTAGGCGCCGCTGGAGTGGAAGAGAGACACCTTGATGAAGCGGGCGCCGTTCTTCAGCAGGGTATTCTGCAGCGATATGGTGTGGATGACCAGACCTCTGACCTCGGGTCGCGGCGGCTGAGGTGCATCTGTGGGGGTGCGGTGACGTGGGGTCAGCATAGGGTAGAGTGGTGCAGAAAGAGAGAGAGAGAGAGAGAGAGAGAGAGAGAGAGAGAGAGAGAGAGAGAGAGAGAGAGAGAGAGAGAGAGAGAGAGAGAGAGAGAGAGAGAGAGAGAGAGAGAGAGAGAGAGAGAGAGAGAATGAGATAGAGAGACAGACAGACAGAATTGGGCAGGTGGCAAGTACCGAAAACAGGAAGGTTGAAGGTATGATCGAATCGAAATGGATATTAAATGTCGGTGGTTGGGGCATCCACCATGCCTATGCTTGTGACATCGTTTATGGAAAGTGATGGTTCGCAAGCCAGCTCCGACAAGATTGATTTATTGAATACCATGGAGGGTGATTTACGGCTATCTGTTCGTTCGGCTAGGCCTGCCCGGAAAGTAAAAGCATTTTCGTGCATGCGACGGGCGCCATTCGCTGCTCAGATTCCGGTAGGTTTCCGATCGGCTGGAAGCGATTGTCGCGCGACTTAGGGCAATCTGATCGGCTAATCGGGATTATTGTCAGCTCACCAGTCGTTTAGAAATGAGTTTCAGGATGCTTACCCAGCTGCATCGAGAAGCCGATCCACGAGACGTTGTTCTCGCTGAGACGAACTTGGATGCTCATTCCTGAGGAAAGTGAAAACGTGATGGCATGTGGGACTAATCTTTGAAAGCAGGGAAAACGCACTTCATGTGTGAGACTGACACGCACTCGAGATTTGTAACACCGTTACTCTAGTGGCTTCACATCCGCTTTTCGGCAAGTCATGAAAATTCGCAGACGTGATTGTAGCTGAGCACGGCAAGCTGGAGGTGTTTAATTCGTGAGAACTGAGAGCGAGTCTGAGCAGGACGCCGCGCCTCTCGTGCTCGGATAACATTCGATGCTCATCACGCTATCGCTAATCTCGCCTTGTGAGAACCTGGCTACGAAAGGGACCGCGACACGACTTAAAATCATGACCCAGTATACCTACAGTAGTGTCGGCTCGGTAACATCGTCGACTTGTAACGTATACAGCAACATTTATCATCGATCATATGTGGTTCATCTACTCGCTATACCCACCTAACAGAAAACAGGCAACATTTTACACACAAAACTACGACTGAATACTTCAAAACTTAATGCTCATCTTTTCTCCATACAACAAGCTAATTCACCCTCTTGCACTTGCGGCTATTCTGAGAACACAAAACATTTCCTACTTTCCTGTCCACTTTATCATACTCAGCGAAACATTCTTTACAACACCGTGTCGCCCGTCATCCGCACTGACTTTTCCACTCTCCCTTCCTCCAAACAACTCGACATCCTTATCCACGGTACAGACCTGAGTCGTGAGGAGGGCCGTGTGGTTGCCACCGCTGTCCAATCCTTCATCATCCATACCCATCGCTTATAAAATACAACATCCCAGTCCCAATCCTCACCACTACCGTGGTCGGACGAGTGGGCGCGGTGCGGGGCAGCCTTGCAGTGCCGCCGGGGTCGTGGAGCGTTACCGGGCTTGGGCGGTCCGGTCGATCGACGATCACTTTGACATGTTTTGCAACATAAATATTTTTATTCCGTTCTTCTTGTTCCATTGTGTTTCATCATTATTATTGTTGCTAAATACGTTAAGTACTTCTCGTTTAGCAAGCGGCGCCATGATTTAAGTGCGTAGCACTTTTGCGCCAATTGCATACTTTATTTGTTATATTCATCTGTTTGTTATTGAATAAATGGTCTCTCTCTCTCTCTCTCACCTGTTAGATTGTAGATGGTGAGCAGTCTCAGTTCGAGTAGCGGGAAGGGGAAGTAGAGGTCGATGAAGAGCGGCCTGCCCCCCTCGAACAGGGCCAGCAGGTCGTCAGAGGTGGCCAGGTCTCCATCCACCAGAGGACTGTGTGCCGCCGCCAGACTCGAGTGCTCGGCCACATTCAGATCTGTGATTAGACGCGGATGATGCGCGGAGTACCTAAGTCAGAAAACATGGCGAATGTGACATACACAAACGTAGGTCTGATAATAATGGCTCGTACGAATGACAGAACAGTCTAAAGCTTGCTGTGAGCACAGCGAGCTCATCCAAACTTCAAAGTGATGATTGAGGGTAAGCACAGGATGAAAGAAAACATCGTTTATAATCGTTTTCGTCTACGCATATGCATGGATACGTGGAGGACGGTGGATCCGTAATACGAGATACAGTTGTGAGTTAAATTCTATCCGTGTAATTTTGTACAATATAAGATCGTATTTATGTAAATGATTTGAATTATCCATCCGAATACAATGGAACTCAAAGCTGAATTAATGACAACAGTGCACATGGGGCGCTGATAGTCGCATCCTAAAAGGATTTACGGAAGAGGGTCCTGTGTACCAACTACTAACCTTGCAAAACAATCAGTAAGCAGTTGCATACATCAGCTGTTCCTCGGTTTTACCAGACACCCCTAAACACCGCTAAGCCGGCATGTAACCCATGCACAGCTGTGCACACCTGCATACCAATATCTATACCGGACCCATCGCCATGACGTCACGTCATCACATGACGTCATCCCCCACATATGACATCACCCAAGTTCCTACCAAGGCTGTGTAAGCCTTCACAGGTTCCTACTCACAGCAGCGTGGGATATCTCCAGTCCACTGTCCTGTATCCAGACAGGTCCGCAGCGAGTCTCCGACCATCACATAGCCTGGATCGCAGGAATAGCGCGCCCATGTACCGGGCTGAAACACTAGTGCTTCGCTGGTGTTGACGGCGTGGTCTGGCGATAGATGAGTGGTACTCTGTCGCTCCGCTGTTTGTGCCGCTGGGTCGGGTACGGAAGGTACCGAGGGAGGTACTGAAGGCGCCGGAGGTGGAGAGGCGGGTACGGAGAACAGTACCCGAGATAGGGCGGCGGTACCCGGCGGTCGGCAGCCCACGTAACCTGAAACAGAGAGGTGTGAGAGGGTTAACGTTGTACCTAACATGCCGAGTCGGGGACAGTGTAGACCAAAGACAATTCTCACAACACTCAGCCGAGCTCGTTGCATGGCGGACATTTCATACGCATTCGTATGCAGATACAGGGTGTCCACGTCAAAAGTGTACCCAGACTTTTCTCCGTATTTTATCTTAAAAACATCACACTCACAAACAATTGCCCTCGTTTGAGAGTCTAGGCAATGGCAAAACATTTGCTATGCTTTTCAACTGTGCTCGGCTCTCTGCTGACCAGCGCGTGCCGTCTAGAGCAACTGCTCTATATGAGCCCCTTTGCTTCGGGCCACCGCCGGCAGACGGACCGTGGCATGTGAAATCCCACAATGCCCCGTGCACTGGGGATCCCACCGCCTAGAAAAGTTCAGACCATGCCTCTGCACAGCAAGAAAGTAATGGTTTGGGTGGCAATGAGGCATGGAGGGGGCATTATCGACCCCTTCTTTTTCGAAGACGACAGGGGAGCGACAAACACAACACCGTAACGCTAGAACGTTACGTCTCGGCGGCACTGGAACCATTCTGGCGAGAGCTGAAGCGGAGACGCGGGATCCGTCGCCATCAAGAATGAATTCAACAGGACGGGGCGCCGCCTCACACCGCCAAACGGTCGCTGGAATTCCTGGAGGAGCACTTTCCTGACCGCCACATCAGCTTGAAAAGCGCGGTGGAATGGGCTCCCCACTCGCCCGACCTCAGCCCTCTATAGAATTCTTCTTGCGGGGCTTTCTCAAGGACTGTGTGTACGCCGGCAATCCAGGGTCAACCCAGGAGCTGAAAGACGCCATCAGCGACGAGATCCGTCGCCTTCCTTCCCACATGGTTGACCAGGCGATCACCCACCTCCAGTCTGCCGGCGGTGGCCCGACGCAAAGGGGCTCATATAGGGCAGTTGCTCTAGACGGCACGCGCTGGTCAGCAGAGTGCCGAGCACAGTTGAAAAGCATAGCAAATGTTTTGCCATTGCCTTGGCTCTCAAACAAGAGCAATTGTTCATGAGTGTGATGTTTTTAAGATAAAATATGGAGAAAAGTCTGGGTACACTTTTGACGTGGACACCCGGTACATAGTCATAGTATAAGTGTAGACGGGGCTGCAAGAAGCGCCCAATCATTGTTCATGCATACTTTAACCCGTAAGCACTGTCATTGACAAATGGCTCTCTGTTCGACGTCGATGAAGACCAGTTTGTAAGCCTCCTTCAGACGAGATGACCCTGATCCATTATCACACCTCCCCCATTCCTGCATACATATTGCCGCCGTCCCTGGCCCAGCATTCCACAGCCCTTCCTCTAATGAACTGCCCCGTCAGCAGCCTGAGGCAAGTAACATTCCAATACCAATGACGTCACGACCAAACTGGTGACGTCACGACCGGCACGGTGCATTATCCGGTCGGTACAAAGGCCGAGACAGGTCACCCGCCTCATGGCTGGCCATCGCCGCTACAAAAGCGACGAACCATACTGTTCTGTGTCAATACGGCTAACATCCAGCTTCGCTAACGATAAAAGTCATCGGCGCCCGCGGAGACCGGTACAGAACACGGCGCAAATATTCGACACGCTCGTGAGTGACTAACAGCGTGGCGGTTGGTAGTCGCTCACGAGCTTGCGGTGTTCGATTTTTGTCTGTTTAATCCGGGAGGAAATATGGACAATGGCCTGAGGTGAGCGATGAAACACTGCAAAATGACCGGGCTAGACAGGCTGGCAAACCGGAACGCCCTCGGGTTGATGACTTCAGCTGTCGATACTGTGACGATGTGCTTTTGTTGAGGGCTTTCCGTATAAGGTGTGTGCCGCAGCTATATGCCCTGTGCATGTGTGACTGCCTGTCAGTGTCAGGGCATGGAGTATGTGTGTGGGAAGTAAATTTAAAGGGAGACGTGAGCCCTATGGTTCCTCTGCGCGGACAATGGCCAACAACACAACGACAGAAAGGCATTGGCAGACGTTCGACATTTGTTGAAGGCTGGACGGGAGGATACACAGAAACATCATACAGAAAGATATTGACTGGCGCTGAGCCTGTGTGACAGCCGACATGTCACTGACTCGTCTGGTGTGTGACGGCAGACGGGCAATAAAAAGTTATTGATAGATAACATACCAAATATCGGCTGGAATAGAACAACGGTCAAGTTCCGGGTTTTCTGACCAAGGGAAGCGGTCAGCGTACAGCGACTTTTAGAAGTGCATGTCATGTCACTGGTTACCAAATAGTTCAATTCGTTTGCACGAAAGGTCCAGTGTGTGCTATTGAAGCGGGCAATCACACGCTGGAATAGAGCATTGTTATTTGTACAGTGCACGTGTTCGCACGCTTAGAAATGCATTTGACGAGCGACACCTACGGGGTCGTGCGGCAAAAACTTTCTCTGTCCGCGGGCGCCACTGCAGCGACACCTGCCGTGTGGCTCCAACACTATTGGCTCAGTCTGTGCGCCCACGCCGTGCCGCGAGCACCGATCCTACACATTGCTCAGCGTTCTTGTCTTTCCGATTGTAGTTGGACCACATCTGGTGAGTTCTCCCCACGTGGTGGGTGCATTACGCCGAGATGGCCTGGCTGGGCCGTGGTGTCGTATGTTTATGTTCGCCCAGTGGGCTCGCGGCACTGGCAGCCGGCTCTCAGTTAGGAACTGCCAGACCAAAGTACCAGTCGCTGGCTGTTTTATATTTTTTTTCTATCATTGCCTCTAGGGCCCTTGCCGCAGGTTCCTGCACCACCGACAACTGTGGTGTCCCCTACGGCCGCAGGGGCGCGCCGCGGCCCGCGATCGCGTCGTCGGCCATAGCGCGTTTGCGCCGGCGACCGTATACGCAGTTACGCTCGTGCCGCAATTCAGAGAGTTACGTCTTATGCTGCCACCAGACTGCTAGCCTCGTATCTTGTTGTATTCATCGCCCTGTCCACGCGCATGACCTAATGTCTCTGTGCACCCAAGGCCAAGCCACCCTGACGCCATCTTGGCGGGTCCGAGCAGCAATCGTGTGACCTCTGCCCAGCGATCGCGTGATCGTGACGTCAGCGGTAGGTGTGGACACCTCCAGCGCTGGTGGCGCCGCGGCGGCAGCGACAGCAACTGCTGGTAGCCACGTGGCCGCCAGCGGCGCAGGCGCGGGCGTGTCATTACGTAACCGTCATCCGCGCCGTGAGGCGGCCCGGGTGATTCACCCGCCGTGTCGTCAGCTGACCGTGACCGTGGCCTAGCGGCCTTTGGCCCGGCGACCGGACCGCAGGTCCGCAGCTGATTGGGGGTCGTCTTGCACCGGGTCTGCAGCGGGCCATCTGGGCTGGAGTCAGGTCACTGCTGGCTGTATGCCACTCTGTGGGAAGCAGCGTTAGTCGGTCACAATTTGGCCAGACGTGTACGCAATCGTGTATGCCTGAGAGGCAGCGTTAGTCGGTCACAGATTGGCCTGACGTGTACGCAACCGTATATGCCTGGGAGGCAGCGTTAGTCGGTCACAGATTGGCCGGGCCGCCGTCGCCGCCGCTCTACCTGCCAGCGAGCCATCACCGCCGGCGACGGTCGCCGTGCAGCGCGGTCCGGCACAGCGTCTCCAGGATGGGCCAGCTGCCCATCTGACGTCCGCCGACCACGCCTACACGCCGGCTGCCGAACTGCAAGCCGGGCCAATGGCGCTCCCGGCGGTTCTCTCCGGCGCCCCTCCGACCGCCGCCGGCCCTGCTCCACCTGCGCACCTGCCAGCGGCGCAGTTGCCCGTCGCCGGCCGTCCGCCGGCGCCGGTGGAAAATGCCGCAGGTGACGACCTAGCGGCCCGCGCTGCCGTATCCCCCGCGGTGGCGGCCCTCATCGTGTCCCATCAATTCATTGACCTAAACACTCTCCTCAACGACTCTATCCCCCCGGCAGAACCAGGGCTGTTTTGCCTTATCGACGGCCGTCTCCGTCCCTCGGTACAGCGCCGCCCAATCCCGCATTTCGGCGCCTGGGCCACCGCGTTTCTTCGATACGCGGCCGTGTACTTGGCTGCCCACCCCGCTGACGCCTCCGGTCTGTTGCGCCACATGCAACAAGTGTCCTCGCTGCAGGCGCCCGGCCTTGGATTCGCGTGGCGCGATTTCGATGAGGCCTTTCGGCGCGCACGGGGCCTCTGCCCGGAAGCTCACCCATGGGGCTCCACGGCGGCCACGTCTCCCATTTGGCTCACCGCAATCGCTCGCGGAATCGCCGGTTCTCGGGCCGGGTCTGCAGCCGGTGTAAGCGGCGAGGGTCGGGGCGGCTCTAGCCGGCCGGCCGCCGCGTCTGGCTCTTTTCGCGCGCTCTGCCTCGGCTACAATCGCGCCGCCGGGTGCCGCCGGTCCCCGTGCCTGTTCCGGCACGAGTGCCGCCTCTGCCGTGGCCCCCATAGCGTGCTCGCCTGCCCTCGCCGCGCCGCCCCAGCCCTCCCCGGCACCCGCCGCCCCGGCCGCGAATGACTCCCTCACTCCGCCGGTATCAGTCCCGCCCGACCACCTCGCGCTGCTCCTGACAGGTTACGACCCCGCCCTGGCCGCGCAGCTAGTGCACGGTTTTCGCTACGGCTTCCCGCTCGGCAGCGCCGAGGTCCCCTCTGGTGACTCGGGCGGCAACCTTCCATCCTGCTCTCTGGCGCCGGAAGTCGTGGACGCATATGTTGCGGCTGAGACGCGCGCGGGTCGGATAGCCGGTCCTTTCTGTCCCGCGCCGCCATGGATCGTCCGTTTTTCTCCCATTGGTCTAATCCCCAAAAAGTCTCCGGGCTCGTTTCGGGTCATTCACCACCTGTCATTTCCCACCGGCGCTTCCGTCAACGATTTCATTCCCCGGGAGCGCACATATGTTCAATACGGGTCGGTGGACGAGGCTCTTCGCCTGATTGGGTCCTTCCAACGCCCCTACCTCGCCAAAACCGATATTGAGAGTGCATTCCGCATCGTGCCCGTCCGCCCGGCGGACGCCGCCATGCTCGGTTTCCATTGGCGGGACTGCGCATACGTGGACCTTTGCCTTCCTATGGGCTGTGCCAGCTCTTCCCAAATCTTCCAGTCCGTCAGTGATGCGCTCGTCTGGATCGCGCAGAACAAATTCGGGGCGGGTCCCATTGTTTCTGTTTTGGACGACTTCCTCTTCATCGGCGAGTCGCGCGCAGCGTGTCAGCGCTCGCTCGGCGGCTTTCAGGCCATGTGCCGTGACTTGGCGATCCCGCTGCGTCGCGACAAGACCGTGGCGCCGTGCCGGTCCCTCACCTTCCTCGGGGTGGTATTGGACCTTGAGCGCGGCGAGCTGCGGCTGCCAGCTGACAAGCTGGCACGTGCCAGGGCAGGCCTCACGAGCCTGCTGGCCCGCCGGAAAGCGCCCCTCCGCATGGTCCGTGAATGCACGGGGCTCCTCAGCTTTGCGTGCACCGCAGTGCCACTCGGTCGCCCGTTCCTACGGCGCATGTTCGACTTGTGTCGCGGCGTGTCGCGCCCTCACCACCGCGTCACGATCACCCGGGCGGCCAGACAGGATATGCGCGCCTGGCTGCTGTTTCTAGACCGTTTCCCAGGCCGTGCGATTCTCGCTCACCGGCGCTGGTTGTTGGAGCCGGGTCTTATCCTGGAGACGGACGCCTCCAGCTCGGTCGGGCTCGGTGCCATCTGCGGCGAGGACTGGCTCCTGGGGCCGTGGCCCGCGTCCCTCCGCGAGGCCCCTATCAGCGTTTTGGAACTAGTGGCTGTCGCTGTAGCCGTGCACGTGTGGCGAGATCGGTTCGCGCATCGCTGCGTCCTTGTGCGCTCAGATAACTCCGCTGTGGTGGCCTGTATAACCTCTCAGTCATCTCGCTCGCCTGCCCTAATGCCATGGCTCCGATTCCTTTTTCTCACCACCGTCTCTCATAACATTCTTGTGCGTGCCGTGCACACACCCGGCATCGCCAATGCAGCAGCTGACGCCCTGTCCCGCGGTCTTGTGCAGGTCTTCAAGGAGCTCCGCCCGTCCGCAGCAGCCACGCCGACGTCCTGGGACTGGCCGGCCTGCGGCACGCTCTCACCGTTCACCAGCTAGCTGGTGCCGCGCTAGCTCCTGCCACCATTCGCTCTTATCGAGCAGTGTGGGGCCAAATCCGCGTTTTCCTCACTCTGCCGCCCACTGCTGCCCTGTTTCCCATCTCAGTGGCCGACACTGCTGATTTCCTGGCCTCTCGACACGAGCAGGGCTGTTCCGCTTCCACCCTCGCCGCCGAGGCGTCTGCCATCTCCTACGGCCACAAGCTAGCTGGCGCGCCGGATCCCACGGCGGACTTCCGGGTGCGACAGCTGTTAGCGGGATCCCGCCGGCTACGGCCGAGTGCGGACAACCGCCTCGCCGTCTCCCTGACCGAGCTCGGCGAGCTCTGCGCCGCACTCCATTTCCTAGGCCTCTCCCCGGTAGACCGTGCTGCATTCCGTGCCATCTTTACATTGGCTTTCTTTGCTATGCTTCGCCCGGGCGAGGTCGTGCGCGGCCGAGACCTGACCCACACAGTCCGACTCAGCCACGTGAGTCTCGTCGGCCCCCAGCTTTCTCTCACCATTCCATCCTCAAAAACGTCGGCCTCCCCGTTCACCACCACGCTTCGAGACCGGCCCGATCTTGCCACGTGTCCGGTCGCAATCTGCACCCAAAGTGCATGACGGGTGTACAAACGTACGAATACACAGACCCATATTCATCAGTCATGCATTTGCAAGCGCAGCGGAACGGAGAAATGCATTTGACGAGCGACACCTACGGGGTCGTGCGGCAAAAACTTTCTCTGTCCGCGGGCGCCACTGCAGCGACACCTGCCGTGTGGCTCCAACACTATTGGCTCAGTCTGTGCGCCCACGCCGTGCCGCGAGCACCGATCCTACACATTGCTCAGCGTTCTTGTCTTTCCGATTGTCCACCGCCACCCCGCCGCCGCCTGTGGTACTGTGTTTCCATGCATTGCTGGCTGTGTAAGCGTAATCTGCACCCAAAGTGCATGACGGGTGTACAAACGTACGAATACACAGACCCATATTCATCAGTCATGCATTTGCAAGCGCAGCGGAACGGAGAAAAGGAAGTCATGCAACATTGACAGAAAATTGCTTCGGCGTGTAATTGCTTTGTCTCGTTCTTCGGCTCTTACGCCTGGCTAGGTAAGTATGTGCATTGTGCAATGTGCAAAGCAAGTAACTGTAACATCGAAGCAATGAATTTTTGTAGCGAGAGAAAATGGCGGCTAAAAAATAGTGTATATGTTATGTAAGCACCTACAATATGTTTATTCAGCGATGTTTCGACGATTATCACCGCTTTGGCTATCACTATCCTTCCGCTTTTCTATCAACCACTACTTGCTAATTAGACTGGCGTGGATGTGGATTGTCCTCTGAAGCTGCGCCCACGCGGCCTGTTCTCTAGAACCACTTCCCGTTCCCGCAGCTCCCCTCTTCCAGGAGGGAGGCGTTATCCGCGGGTCACGAAGCTAGCACAAAGAGGGTGCACAGTACACACTGCACAGTGTGCTGTGCACAGTGCGCAGGCCTGCTCCAAGCGGCCTGGTGTGTGTGAATCACGAGATGACTAGCAGCCCGCCACGACAGGGGTGTGACTGCGATCGGTAGAATAAATCAAAACCACGGAATTACGGAACAAAACCACGGAATCACGGAACATCACGGCGAGATTGCAGGCCGGTAGGTGGTTTAGAAGAATCGCACCACACTGTGGTGAGCTGAAAAACAGCCGGTAGCACTGTGCACTGCTGGCGATCTTATCACGCACACTATAAGAGGATGAAGAATAATTGTGCATCCGAAAATGATAGTTTATTACGGCATATAAGTCGGAATAAAGTGACGATGGGATATCCTGTTTATTCATATTGATGAAGACTGTCAACCGGCTGCTTAGTGACAGTGGTAACTGATCGCAGGCTGATTGTCATGTCATGCTGCATATCTGAACCTTTCGTAGCTTTTGACCGACCATGTCAGCTTAACGTTTTCAAACTTCCGTCTGCATTTACTCAAATATGCAACGATTACCGGTGGCTATCTGCCACCGTGAGATAGCGTATTCATTAACGAGCCCCGATCGACCGACGTTTACCTGTTATTAAACCGTACCGTTTGCAGGCACGGCCTTCCTGACTTCTGTGCAGCGTGCACAGCGTCAGTCATTCGAAACGAGATATTTGCTCTCCGGTACGACCTTGAGAGGTTTTCCGAGCCAGGACTGGCACGCCGAACTTGTACGAATGTGTGTAAACATGACGGGAACTCTCGGGCTCCGCAAGTGTCGGTTCTACGGACGATCGCAGAATGTCGCCGCTCTTGTCACAAGGTCCTTTTTGACAGCAGCTACAACTGAGCGTGTCTTTCGACATACGGTGGTGACTTACGAAACATGTACAAAATGGCCTTGCTTACAGTGTAAAAATGCGCCAACGGGATACATATACGGTACCGACGCACTTGCATTTAAAGGCGGAGAGCACTGAACGAACAGAGTTAATGATAATCGCGTGTAGCAACATTGAGCGCGGATATTTGTGGTTTTGCCCAATTGAGCCCTTATAAAAGAATTAACGGGGGTTGAGGACGCAACCCATGAACCAGCGATTTGGCCTCTTTTGCACTTCATCTTTTTGTTTAATTATTAGACTTTCGTTGGATATCTGGTTCAAGGACGATGTGCTTGGGCGCAAAATGGCCTTGTAGTCGGCGCGTCCTAAGCCCCAATAAGCAAACAAAACCATGTACTCTGTGCGGGCTTGTACCAAATCGGGTCATCATGTATCATCGAGAAGAAAGACACGCCTTCCCATAATTATTTAGATAACCATTAGCCGTTTTCACGATTGGCTATCTGGTGAATGCACCTAATTTGACCAAATCTGCACCAAGTCTCTTTAACAATAAATAATCATAGCATCATGAATTTATTTCAGTGCTTTAATCGAAAATGACGTCTGATATTTTGAAAAATGACGGGTAGGTAAGCATCTGTGCAGCTCAAACTGATAACTTTTAAGAAACACACTGAACCTATACCTTGACCACTGCATATGTACCTGCATTAAAAATATTATGTATTTGAATAATGTTGTCGTTTTTATACACCTACATATATCTGTACTAGATAACGTACAAAATACAGGTAGCTTTCAAATTCTATTTTGTAACCAAGTCGCTGCCGCTAGTCGTGCCATTCGCACACGTGCTTAGCTCTCTAACTAAATTGAAACAAACTCGTTAGTACGTTTGTTACATTTAACTTTTGAGGCCTATAAGTTGAACGTCACTGGTTTGATGTACTGCCACGCGTCAATGCATTCTCATAACGAGCTTCAAGGGCACATCAGAACCGGTTATGCTGTAAGCAAGGCATTGTTTTCGTCCTCAGGAGTCAGATTCAGGACACTGTTTTCAGCATTGTGGTATAACGAAATGCTATGTGACGCAGTTACCTAATGCATGTGATGAAAATGTGATGAACTAGTCTTCATGAGAATGGCATTATCAACCGTTCGCCAATCGCATCCTACAAAACAAACGTAATTTTCCAGATTGCACCGCATCTTACTATATGCATGCCGTTTGGTGGTAGGTATAATGTTGTATGTTGGTGAACGACGAACGTGTTTCGTCAACTTCAACGAACGCCATGGGTGGAATCAGTCATCATACACATATTGACCTTACAACATTAGCCTACATTCTAGTTTTATGCGTTGACAGGGCTGAAATATTTAGCCGCGAGGACGTGTGTCATATGAAAATGGTTTCATGACTTATGCGAAAAAGCTTAACGGTCATCCAGCGCTCTAGCTGCGTTCTATATCTAACAGGTATCCGTGGGATTTTGCCTTTTTCGCTCCGAGACCGATGCTTGCGTGCTCTCTCTTACTCACTGGTCGTGTACCGCTGCACAGTGCGGTGCACGGCTGATACGGCTTGTCAACCAGCAGCCGAGTATAGACGGCACCTGTGTGTTTGTGTTTGTGTCCCCCAGCTGAGAAAAGTGGAGTATGACCGTTCTCTTTTCGTAGAATCGGCACTGAGTACAGATGTGAAGGGTCGTTATTCGGACACTAAACCGCTCCGTTGTAGGCAATAGGCTGGCAATTATATAAGTAGGTATATTGCTTACAGAGCTGAATTGGTTCATAACTCTCGGGGTATCATTAGATTTCAGATTCCACAAACGTCTAATCACTCATGGTCTGCAATTGGCCAGCGGTGGGTCGCAGGGGTTACTGTGTAGCGTGTACTTAGGTACTCAGTTTGCTTTTATTTCCCTTTTACTGTTGCTAGGTGTGTTAACTGTGACGGGACCAGTGCGCTGCTCTAAGCAGAATTCTATAGACGTCAGCATTTAGGATATCAAGCTCTGGGACCCACGCCGTTCCATGAATGATGAGAATAAGGCCGAGGTGTGCTATCAAGCTATCTTTCTAGTTGAGGTTTATTTGTCATTGGGTTTACAGTGCAGGGATATTTCCATCTCGCACTCCTCTGGGTTGCAAAGATAAGAATTTGTTATCTTTGCATCCCTCTAGCGAATGAGTGAAGAACATAGCTAGGAACACAGAAAGAAATTAAATTTTGTTGATTTTAAAGAAAAATAGGTATTTGGGTCGATGCAAGGAAGTTTGATCTTCTTTACCGATATGCTTTAAAGCTTGATAATCACTTATCGTTATAGGTATATAAATCCTCAAGGCTTGTGATGTTACCTACACTTGAAAGTATTGAGTGAAAATAAAATATGTAAATTGCATAATCTGAAGATCTGAAGACTGAATGTAACGCATGACGCGCCATAATCCTGCGACTAGATTTTGTCGCAATCCAATTCATCTGTTAGACGCTCACATCTCGGAAACCTGAATACTAGCTGCAGTCTGCATCTTAACACGCGCAGTGGAAGGGGGGCGGATTTCGCCCACCCCTCCTGTTTTTCGCCAATAACTCGCGCTGCAAACATAATATTAATGTGAAATTTCGGCTACCTGTCCAGAATTGAATTGCGGATCTTCTCGTGCAAGAGATAAGAAAATCAATTCACAACTTTTCTAGTAATAGCGGTGTTAAGTCAAACATCCTGCCGCCGCCGCGGCGCGGCGGCGCGGCGCGGGCGGCCGGCGCTAGCCGTTACGCGCCGCCTGAATTGTAGACTGTGCCGGGGTGGGATGGTTCCGTCTTTACATCGCGCTCCTTACCGCTGATTATATTAGATTCGCGTCAAATTCGGTGAGAAGACTGAGAAATGTACAGCCAATCATATGGTCAAAGAATTTTGAAAATCGGCCGGTAACAACTTGAGTTATGAGTGTGTAAACACAAAATTGTGATTGCCGCGTTTCCCGCGTCGGCCGATCCCGCTTCAGCCGACGACATCTTACCCTTAGCAGGCTTCTAACTGCCGTATGTATTGTTGAATTATCTAGAAATTCACCATACATACTCACAAATATTTGTTCTTTTGTATAGTGAAAGAAAAAAGAAAATCGGCCGGTAACTTTTTGAGTTATCGGCGTGTAAACGCAAAAAAGTTTCTCATATGGCAGATTTGACCACATTTGACCTCATTTGACGTTGAGGATATTGACCTAGGGTCATGAAATTCACACACAACAGAGTTCCCCATGGCCCCCACCTACCCTCCAAATTTCGTCTTTCTAGCTTCAGTGGGAGCTGAGATCTTAGGGGGGGGGGCGACATCCGCCCCCCCCCCCCTTCCACTGGGCGTAGTACTCGCAACCCTTCCACTGCGCGTGTTAAACCAGACCGTCTTTACGAGCGTACCATGAGTTACGGCCTTCGCTTACAACACGGCCTCTCATCTAACGCTGGCCAATGGCCATGCCTCAGAAAATGAGCGCTGTTGCTGCAACTTCTGCTGTTATGAAGACATCCACCTAGGAAGTACAGCCCACAACGTATTTAGAACTGGTTCTTTCAACATCTAGGACAGGGAATCCTAAAACATTGACGTTCAGGCACGCTTCTCACTTTTTACAAGCTCCAATTAAATTCATTAATTTACCGACGTTTCACCTAAGTCCTCACACATCTGACTGGATCTGAATCGCCCCAAATTCCGTCAACCAGACGTGCCTGGGCTACCTCACGACCTGCTCCGACGGATGAAAGCGAGATCAAGCCCGCCGTCTTCCCGGACCGGCTCTGCGATCTCGTCCGGGCAGACCGGTGCCGACGCCTATCGCGCGGGAACGCAGCCGTCGGCGCCGCCGTCATTGCCCGTAATCAGGGTAGAGCCGACATAATCGGACCATCTGCCGACCGGCCACGGCGCCGACGGACCGTTCGAGCCGCGCAGACCGCTCCCCAGCCGGTGCACCCGAGCCCGCAGTCGGGCCATCGTGGGAAGCCACTCCTCGGCGGGCCTGAATCAGGGCGGGGAGGACGAGCCAGAGACTGGGGCCGGATCCGGGACCGGGGCTCGTCAGCTGACCGACCGGCCGGGGCCGAACCGAGCGCCTTTGGAAGGTTGGTCAGCGGTATTTGTCGCGACGCGAGCGATGCCGGTAGGACGGCTGGCCGGTCGGCTCGCGTGATATCGTTTGAGGACGACCAGCACCGCGGCAAATATGGAATCTCCACGGACACGCGGACACAAATAAGGGCACAGATAGACGGGTTTGTGACGGACACATGGGACACCGATGCTGGACACATAGACAACCGATACACGACTGTATGACGTGCAGTGAATCCATGGGCTTGATGAGTGATTAATGGACATGGATGTCGAAAATTAATGCTCGAAGTAGGTGAAAGAAGAAAAACATGGATAAACAAAAATATCCTTCTGACATGGATAAATGTGAGGGTTAACGACAGGGTCACAGGTGGCCTAGCTTGGAATCCCTGTCACGTCTCTTATCTTTCTCTTCTCTTCTCTCTAGTTTTCTCTGTCCCTTGCTCTCCCTTACCTGACTGGACTCGTCCGAGGTCGCTGAGGAGCACAGCCGCCGTGATGACTGTGACACAGCACCAGCAGTGGCGATGGCGGGCTGATGCAGACATCTCGGAGCTTCTGACCTCTCCACAGCGTAACCAGGTCGCGCTGGTCGGGTCAGTCCCCTTTCTCGGTCAGGTCAGCACTCCGGTTCTCCCACGCACAGACGGGCTGAGCTGGCAGCCGCTTCAGAGCCGAGCCAGGCACGGTTAGATCCCCAGAGCGATCCAGCTAATATGGCCTGAGTGGGTGGGGTGTCCACTAGGCTGTTGTCTGGCTGTGACCTGCTGGTGACCTGGTTTGACCTCGCTGGGATCGAACTGAAGAATGTAGTCTTACTCACAGAAACCTCGCCGTCTAAAACTCTCCCAAACTCCGCGGATGGCTTTCTCACAAAACTCACAACACTGACAGGGCGGGTGTTAGAAACCTGACCGGCACGGCCGACCTCGCTGGTAAAACCGGCGCAGCTGGCGTTTCGCCACTGTAAGCGCGTCCGGCCTCACGCTTTCGCAGGATACGATTTGCAGCAGATCTGGGTGGCGTCACTGGGGAAGCCAGAGCGCACATCCTGACATCCGGTCACCTCTCGGTCCGCTCAGCACTCTGAATCAGCGCATTCGTGGAGATTAGCTCGTCAGCACCGCGCGCTGATGTTGGTTCGGGTGCTGGCACTGTGACGAATCACGGATCACGGGTCACGGGTTGCAGGTCACAGGTCACGAGTTGCAGGTCACGCTTTGCTGCAACTAGTACTGCTTCACTGAGCATCTGCGTCTGTCTGATTTATGTTTTTAAACACAGATATGCACGGGGCCAGAAATTTCTTCTTGGCCGCCTGATTCGCACGACGTTAAGGGTTTCTTGTCACACACCACATCCCAATCTCGATCACCCAGCACAAAGTTCACGCCCAACCGATCACCACTGTGTTGATGACGGCACGGCCGTCGACCGCGGCGGCTCACCACTGACCAGCGCGCGCGGCCGGGCGGCTCGCCACACCGGCCACCGGCACCGGCACTTTTCCCGGGCCCATTCGCAGCCAAGGCCAACGGCCCGGCTCGCACGCTGCCGCCGAATCGCTGCCGGTGGTGCTAGTTGGTGCTGATGGTGACGGGTGCAGGCCGCAGCGCCGTGCTGACCTCTCGGCTCTCACACAACCGTGCTAGGACCACGCCCAGGTGGAGGTCGTTCCCAGAGGAGCTGACCTGCAGAGCTGCTCTCGACTCCACGGCCGCCGCTGCACTGTCCACTCACCCGCAGGAGAGTGCTGCCGCCGCGCCGGCCTCCGTTCCCGTCCCGTCCAGTCTGCAGAGCCGGCTCTCAGCTTCTCCAGGTGGAATGTCGAGTGACCGAAACGACGCGAACCGACCACACAGTGATGAGCGAATTTCGAGTCATTTCGAGTCAACATGCGTGGCTGTTCGGTGTTGCGTATTCATGAATTAATCATCGCCCGGTGTCGTTTTTCGCAGTCGGTATTTACAGACGTTTAGTGAGTTTTTGTCAGCATTTTCGGACCGTCAGTCGGCTGCCGCCGGTCGGTGGGGTCAGAGACCTGTTGACCGGTCGGGCCACCGCAGCAGGGCGGACGCGTCAGCGTCAGTGTGCCATATATGTCGATTGAATAGCAGGGTGTGCATAAAGTTAGCAGCAGCTCATAATGGGCATGGGGAGGGGAGAGCGTCAGCGATGACCATACGGTTCTCATGTACGCTGGCTCTGTTGGGAGTGGGACTTTGTGTATTGTGCTCTCAGTACAGAACAGCTGTAGCTTACGAGAATCACAAGATGCTCCGTACTCATCACAGTTGCGGGTGAAGAAGAAAAACATTATAGAATGCAGCCGACACGATAGAATGTTGTTACAGATAACCACGGCGTTCAGCGTTGCAAGTCAAATCAATTCATTTTTTGTAATATAAGGGCATGAAGTACAAACTTTGTATCAATGTAGGTGACACATGTAAATAAAGAATGTAAAATTATTGTTATGAATACATCATGGCATCATGACTCACTACGACCGCTACATTGTATAATCGCTATTTGGTTCTGGGCTGATAACGATTTCCAAAGAAAATTTACCAACGTGAGTCTTGCAGAGTGGAAACGTCTGTCTGGATATGGTCTATGTAAGTGCAGCTTTGCAGAATATAATGACAGAACTTTTGCCACTCTAGACTGAGAACTCCAATCGTGACAGCTAGCTTACCAGTACTCGTGACGTGGATAAGGTTTGGACTAATCTGATGGCAGAGATCATTGGGTATGGTCCCAGGGCCCAGACACCGTTTCCCGGTCTACAAATTATTGCAGGGGACTCGGTTACACAGATACACCGCTTTGGCTTATCTCGCGTAGTCATTGGTCGCTAATGGCGATGCCACAGAGAATGACATTTCGACCGTCAAAGATCTATAGCACGCGTATAATATAAAGCTGGCAGCAGTTCCATATTCACATATCCTACAGATATTATAAAACGACAACCCTTTTGATTTCGCTCGGAATGCGAAATTTCATGAATTTTAACATTAGCTCTATGACGTTGCATGGTATGAATGGCTTTTGCATTCTAAAATTAACCATGGCATTAAAGCCGTACAAATAAATTTCGGAAAATGACGCTCGTGCAGCTACTATTACCAAACAATTGGATGCCCGGCAAAATCCCGTTGAGATTTTGATGACTCAAGTTGCTAACCTATCGATTTTGAGCATAATTGAAAGGGTCGGATCGTTTTTATGCAATCGTCGTTTTCGGCGCTGAGGCTAAAATGAAATATTGGGTGCCAGGCAAAATACCGTTGGGGTTTATGGTCAGGGCCTCATTTGCTAACCATTAGGCATCGATTTTGAGCGAAATCGAAAGGGTCGTCGTTTTTTAATATCTGTTGAAATATGTCCATATCAAACTGCTGTTAGCTATGAACATGAATAGGTTATACCTAGCTAGCTCCCTACATGCGTACCTATGAATTTTTTTTTTTTTCTGGACAATGCTGATGTGTGACAGTGGGTATAATATCTCTTGCGCGAATCACGAGTGGCGTCGTTTCTGACTAAGTTTTGTGGTCATGAAAAGAAGAAAGGGCCGAAGGGCCACAGACAGAGCGAGATAATAAGCCAACGAGCGACTTTAACCTCGTTTGTTGTTCGTACCTACTGCATGAATCCTATCATATACATAATTCAGGAACTAGCTCCGGGGACAAGTCAATAGCTCCGGGCAAAATTCGTAAATGAGTTCATCTGTGCTCTCGGGTGGGTTTTATAATCAAAGCTCAGGCGAATTACTCTTTTCAGTCAGACGTTGCTGACAAATTGTTACCGACTGCACTTTCAGGTAGACGGCTCACGGCAGGCTGACAAATAGGTATTTATAGTTTTCTCAAATAGATACATAAAATCAAACACGCATAACTGCTTCATGATGATTACACGACATGATTCATGATTATAGAAGACGATCCAAACCTGATCTTCTTAACATACATCCGCCAAGACATCGGTTTTTAACCCGCTCTTCTGGTTTCTTTATTTTTTTGTGTCGTGCTGGGGAGGGGGAATTTTCACGTCCCCCCCCCCCCCCCCCGGCTAACTAGGCTCTCGGGTCACGTAGTGACACGCAGTATAGCGGCATTCGAAAGAGCGTCAAAGATAATGACGGAAATACTTTGGTCAATTTTTAGGTCAGGTTAAAGGTCAGGTCACCAGAAATAATCAAAGGTCAAATTTTGTCTATTTCAACAATTTTCGAAACGCCCGACGTAACTCGAAAACCAATAGAACTACAGCGTCGCGAAAAAAGAAACGCATTCGATAGCTGCTTTACTATTTACAGGCGTTTCTGAGTTTGCAGATCTGACCTAAGGTCAGCGGTTTAGCCTCTAGAGGGCAAAAACTAAAAAAGCCGTTTTACGAAAAATGTTTCTCGGTAATAACTTTTGACTCAAGAGAGCCACGACATTAGTTTTGCCAGCATCGTGTTCTTCTCGTCGAAACGCGCCGAACAATATAAATTGACATTGATCATGCATTTCGAAAATTTGACCTCAGGTCAAGGTCATGATCTGACTTGAAAGGGTCATGCTGCATATCAATCGATCCGTATCATCAAACTGAACACATTTGACTTGTTATCACCGCTCTAATACGTCTCTATCAAAATTGATAGTAAAAAACTGCTGGCGAGTGGTGACCTTGCGTGACCTGAGATGACCTCAGAGGCACACAGGGGTCAAAGGTGCAGTTTTCCTATTCAGTGTGTCATGTTTACCTCTTATTACGATGCTTGAGAGCGTTTAGAACGATATTCGTCCAAAAGAGGGGCATTTCAATGGCACGCCGCCGTTTTTGATATAGTCGTGAAAAGCCTGAGGGGGAAGGCGTGAAAACGCCCCCCCCCCCCCAGCATGGCGCGGGTTAACCGCATCCAAATTATGGACACAGTAACGCATCAAACAGCCACCACTGGAATGATGCTTGTATATTGCCCAGCGGCCAGCCAACACATCTTGCATCTCACTATCGCTATATATAGGTAAGTGATAGCGCTGTTAATTCTATAGGGGAAGCCGGGGGAAGCCCGGCATAGTAAGCTCTTTTTCATTTTTATTACATAGGGGAAGGAGGGTGAATTGCGCCACCTTAAGGAAAAACGCTAATTGTAAGAAAACAGATGGAGATATAAGCATGCACTGGTAACCACTTCAAAGAGGAACTCATTAGCTACGATTTAAGAGCCTCCCGATCAATTAAGAATGTTTCGTTTGCTTCCGACAGCTGCTTTTTCAGAAACATGCAAAAGGGCGCATTTACCAACAACTGCTGTAAATTGCGCCAGGGGGATGGCGCAATTAGAATCCAATTGCGCCCTATATTTAAACATGGCTAAGCGAATGACACGGAATGCGTACACCCCGGCAGTTTGATGCTATTGCGGCTTACTTAAACATTTATAATGTTAATCAGGCTGGATAAATAATAAATGTAGATATAAATCGCGATGTTTTTTGCCCAAGTAAATCACTTTACATGTGTCCGTATGCTTGTACAAGTGCAACGAAAACGTTTAGTGTAAGCGGCTAGATATATGTGAACGTATGCGCCTATACGGTTAAATTTTCAATAGTTTCTGTCAAAATTAATAGTTTTTATCGTTTCGACCACTTGTTGACATCAGTTTTTACTTTTTTATCATAGCTGTCACCTCTCACGCCCGAGTCCATGTTGAAAATGCCGTATTTTGTCAATTACACCACAAGCTCGCAGCCTAAATGGCAGCTGCATTTTTAGTTTGACGAGAGAAATAATTTGCGGACTGGCGACAGCGGGCTGCTCCCCTGCCTGGCATTAAACTCCTTTTTTTATTGCAATTAGTTAATGATGCAATCATACTGTCGTGATACAATAGCTACACCATTATTCTATTTGCGCCCCCATGGCGCAATTGCCATGGGCGCAATTAAAATTGAGATACTTTTTAATAAAAGCGTAGAAGTTATCATAAATATGCTGAAGGAAGTTTACTGTTCAAGTGAAATATAATGAAAAAAGGGGTTTTCTTTCTAAATATCACTCTGAAAATCACACACGTATCACACATTTTTATAGCCAACGGTTCAAAATACTGCAAAAAAGTTAAGAAAACGCCGTAATATCTTTGATGGCGTAATGAGCCCTGCTGATTGGCTTCGCCGGAGAGCTTAGGCCATAAAATGAACTATCCGGTGGTGAAAATATTGTTTTCGAACACAAAATTATAAACATGCCATTGAATTCGTGGGAATGTTGGTGGGCGCAATTGGTTAGGAGGGCGCAATACACCCACTTTCCCCTACAATACGTGCTGTATAAAATGTTGATATCCTGCTAGCTAGCTAAGTTCATTGGCCGTGTTTTCACAAAAATTCGGTTTCGTGGAATAAGTATAAGGTTGAGAAAATCGAATTTTAAAAAAGTGTTGATTTTTCTGGGGTAAGCCTGGCATAGGGGTAACGCCGGCCACCTCCCCAGCGCTTTACAACGAGTTGATGAAACCATTATGTGTTTTCCAAATATTAACGGAAAGTGAAATATTAAGGTACTGATTAGCTCTGGACATCTAAGAGTGTATGTCACTACTGGTATTTTAGCTAGCGTCTACTACATATACAGTACAGGTCGATGAAAATCCTGATGCAAAATTGACAAAAAATGTGTATTTCAAAATTCCTTAAAATTTATTTTTCTTTATACCTTAATGCATCATATTGCATATCATTCGACTCGGCTGACGAAGAAGAACACAACGACACCATTTTTGAAGCTCTAGCTTCATTGTCTGTCGCGTTATCTGCAAAAACGTAGTTTGACCCTAGTTGACCTTAAGTGACATGACTGGCTTTGTCTATGATAACATGTTTATTTTCGAAATTTATCTTTGATCTAGGTGTAAACCAAACCTGCTCAGTACCTATTATCTCATGGAAAACAGTGGTTTAGTGGCATTGCTCTCGGTTGGGGGTAGGCTTGGCCACTCGCCCGGGGTTACCCCAATGTGCTAATTTTTATTTTAGAACAGCGATATTCGAAAAAAATGTCATACTTAAGCCAGCCTGCCTCGTCACCCCTCACTACAAATACTTAAACGGTCCTTACATAACATTCGTATAAATATTAGTACTGTATGGTATAGCATTAACAGTGAAAGATATCTCACTTTTTAGCTAAAAACCCTTAAAATATCATTTTTGCGCTATAACTTTAACAATATGCAATTTTTGTCAGCCTTAACTTTTTTGCTGGCGTTACCTTAGCTGCCACGCTGAAAGGACAAACAGTTGAGCATTTTATTGTGAATAATTTAGCCGGAAACGGGGTGGCCGGGCTTCCCCCGCGCCCGGGCTTCCCCCGGCTTCCCCTACCTTTTAAGTCTAGAACATTTTTCTGTATCTTAAAAGCTAGCTGTAGTCCTGACAGCTCTTCCCGCGGAAACGTTTCTGGATCAAAAATGGCAGGGCATGACGTCATTGTGGCCAACCTATCCTAGCCTTTGGAATAATATTTAGTCACAATGTGTAAAATTGGTGCCCAGATGGGTTCTGAAAGTTTGGTGACGATATCCGCAGTCGTTTAGGAGATATCTACGGAAAAATACGGGGAGGGGGGCGTTCCCTCATACGGGGCGCGGGTTAGCCCGATATATCGGTGCCGTATACCGGCGCCGCTCTGCCGTACATCGGTGATTCGGTCATCAGCCCTGGCACTCGGTGCGCTAATCCGGTCAGAGTGTATAGAACATCAGAGTATATAGACTCCGGTAGCACTAGCAAGGCACCGCCGGTCACCGCTGCAAGTTGCAACAGACGCCAGACGGTAGGTAACTGATAGGCATGTTACTCTGCCGGTAGAACTCCGCCGGTCGCCGCTGCGGCAGACGCCGAACGGTGAGCTACTCTAGTGCCGGTAGGACCCCACCGGTCACCGCTGTTACAGACGCAGAACGGTGAGCTACTCTAGTGCCGGTAGGACCCCACCGGTCACCGCTGCGGCAGGCGTCGCGCGGTGAGCTACTCCAGTGCCGGTAGGACCCCACCGGTCCCCGCTGCTGCAGACGCCGGGCGGTGTGTCTCCGTCTGTGTGGACGCGCCACTGCGGCTCAGACCGATCCGACGTCCCTCGAGGCTTCGGGCCGAACAGCACCGCTCGCAGCGCTGCTGAGCGAAATTGCAGGAGTCTTCTTCAGTAAACACTTGCAATACTGTTCTGATAGATATTTCGCGGCATCGTCTTGGGCCGGTTTTATATAAGAGCAGCTCTGCTGCTAGTACCACAAGGCTGGCGACTATTCCGAGAGGAATCAGATACAAAACGGGCAGCAGATCATGCATAGATAGCTCCTCGTATTGTTTGAGAGGCTCGCACATTATCTGATCTCGTTCCAATACGAGCCGTTTCATTCGCGAGATCGAGCCTGTTTCATACAGTTTTAGTAGCACTTTGGAAATGGCTGACTTGAGAGTGCTTCTTTCTTTGGAGATCGCCAAGTAAAATGAGGCAGGTCTGACGGGTGTGCGAAGCAGCGGGACATAGTTGCATGACTCCTTCCCAATAAAGTGATGCAGAATGTCCAACTCAAAATGTACCATGACTTTTGGGCGTAAGGCCCGAGGCATGTCTTCCTTGGTCCTATCGAAGGCAATAAACCGTTCACCGGTTACTGAGCGTTCGTACAACTTCCGTTCGTAGACATTGGTGCTGGTTCTTAGATCGTTGAGAAGGTGAGAGCCGTGAAGTAGGGCCAAACTCCAGTCGGGCTGTTTGACAAACTCGCGCAAGCTGCTGATGGGTCGTTTGACGGTGTGCGTCGTAAGGAACGACATCAAGTTGGCCGTGTAGTTGATGTAAATCAGAATTCCCAGCATCCAGCCGAAGATGGTGGCCGTACGGCCGGCCAGCGACTGCGGCGTCCTGTCCCAGCCCTGGCCCACCACGGTCATGACAACGGCCAGCAGACACGAGCCCCATCCCATGTCGCGCACCAGCCGGCCGTCCTCGGCTCTGGCACTGTTGAACCGCAGCGAGAGGCGCAGCACCAGCGAGAGCGCCAGCAGCATGGCGGCCAGCGTCCACCAGACGTCGGCGCCCAGCGGCCGCAGCAGGCCGGCGAACACGGCAGGCGACAGGGACGGCGTCACCGCCGTGTCGCGACGCACCAGGAACGTCGTGATGGAGGTCAAGCATGGAACCTTATCCAGAAAATCAACCACGGCCGTTCGAGCAGGTGTGGGAGTCAAGGAAGTCAGCGCCAGGTCGGCGCGCCCGTAGACCAGGTCCCCAATAACTCCTGTCCAGGTGCCGTTTGTGGTTTGACTGCCGTAGCCGTCGGTGAGCGGAGCCGAGATATTGTAGCTGAGGCCCAACTCTTCAGCGATGATATGCCACAACTGGACGAGGAAGCCACCATAAGTGACGGAGCCATCAGGCCGCTGCTGCACGGAGATGAACGGGAAGTCGTTGATGGCGACGATGCGCAGGGGTCGATCTGGCGTTCCGACGGACCACTCCGGTCCCGGTCCGCCGGACCATTCCGATCCCGGTCGGGCGGACCAGCCCGGCCCCAGCAGCGTCAGACCTCCGCGGTGCTCCTCCATCGGGCCAGCACTGGTGGCGGACTCGGTGGCACTTCTGACCCGATGGAACATCGCGACACGTACCAATGAAGCCAAACACCACTCGTCGATGGCGCTGCAAATGTACATATTTGACACTCTGACGCCCTTTGACGATGTGCACAGTGCACGCACACCTTTATCTAGGTCACAAGTGCGATATTAGAGGATGGACTCAATGTCAATTTTCCAAGACACTCAGGCAAATGACAGCCGTAGAATCATTTGGTAAGTGGTGTTCGGTGTCATGGTTACTGAAGAAACAACTCGCTGCTATGTTTTGTTGATTCTGTCATTAATAAACCATCATGATATTGATATTGTCGTATGAAAACGCTGAAAGGCTGACTGCTTATATGCATTGTCTGTTGTAAAAAGTTCAAGAATGAAATCATCGTACCGAACCAGTTACTCCAAAGCTGATATCGTCAAGTGAACTTGTCACAGGTCGTCAGCGCTCTTCCGTTGCACGACCGTAAGTGTGCAATTAACCAACTACCGTAATGTCTCAGCCAATTTGGTGGCCACATCTCGAGCCGCAGTTGTCACATGATCTCATCGCCCACCCCAACTTCATCCTCCAAACATCGTTGGAGGCCTCACAGTGTATTCAGCCCTTTTCTCATGGACACAAACTGTAATAGGTCGAACAGAAATTTAGCACTACTTCAATGTAAACAAACTCAGCTGTTCTCTGGAACGCGCACACAATGTCTGAGAGTGCCGCCAACACCGGCGGTCCCCACCCACCTCTCGGCTATCTCACACTTTGCACACCTCACTCGTCACTCCTCTCACACGCGTACACAGCTCGGACAGTACACAGAGTCCCTCTTACACTCGGTCGCAACTCGCAGTCCCTGCACAAGTCTCTGGATTCGGCGGGCACTTCTGTATGCCCAGGCACAGACACTACGGGCGCCGCCTCTTCAGTCAGCGCGCCGCTGTAACATTTCGCCCGTCTGGCGACCGCATCGTACCGCTCTTTACAAAACGGCCCGCCGCGCGGCCAGTGTTGGCCGCCTCTGGGCGTCTGGTGGCGTCACTGTCGCCGTCGCGAGGGCGCCACATCGCGGCCGCCGTCCGACCGGGGAGAGCGGAACAGAATGACACGGTCCGGCGCCCGGCGCCGCGAACACCGCCAATACTGGCTGGCATGACCCGCCGACCGTCCGCACACGGCGGCGGCCGCCGACCGGCCGGCTGGCGGCACCGGCACGGCGCAAACCCCAGTCCGGCCGGCCCAGTGACCGCCCGTGCGTGGAAAACGGTATCAAAGCGCGCCCAGCCGCCGCCTCCGCCGCCGCGGCGCCGCCCGGCCGTCGCCGGCACCACAGCCGCCCTCGGCGCACAGAGAGCGGCACATCATCCTAGAAAAGCTCGGGTAAAAACACAGAAAGCGTCTGGATCGAGCGAGGGCAGCCGGCGGCGCGGCGACGCCCGTCGCCATATTTGGTGAACGTGTACGTGTGTCAGTCTGCGTGTGTGAGTGTGTCTCCGCTATATCACAAGTTCTCCGCCCGCGTCTCGGCCGCGGCCGCACTACGAGAGCATGAAGCTGAGCCGTCCGTCGCGCACGGCGGTGGCGATGCGCTCAGCCATGATCTCGAGGCTGGTGTAGTCGGGCAGCTTCAGGTAGTTGACGCACGTCATCACGGACGGCAGGAAGTCGTCCGGGTTCTCGTTGGGCTGCACGATCTTACGGACGATGGTGAGCGGCGGCGAGAGCGCCCGGAACCCTACGGCGGCAACAAAGGCAGAGTTAGACGGGAACAACGACATGGGAGTTTGACGCGAACACAGGATTTATAGCGAGGAAATGACTAACAACCCATTGGCCGTTTCTATACACACGAACCCTAATTGCACTTACATTTGAAATAGTTCAGCACGACTAGCAAAGACTCAAGACAAATGGGATAAACGAAGACACAAAGAACATGCACATGTAGACCGGATTTCGGATAAACCCAGTCATCTTCCTGAAGAGTGAGCAGTGAACACGTTGTAGCCCCTCCAACCCAGGCATCCACCGAGCCCCTCTCCGACCCCGCTCGTTGCTCTCACCCCTCCACCCCTCTCTCTCTCCTCCGTCGCTCTCACCTCCGACGGGCAGGCGCGGCGATCCGGTGACAAAGCTGAGGAACTGACGCCGCTGCTCGCCGCTGAACTCTGTCAGCACGCGCACCAGACGCTTGATGGCCGGCGACTCGTGTGTGTAGCCGTGGTCCGGCTTGAACGCCTCGGTTAGCGTCCGCTCGTCCCACGAGCTCTCCTGGGGGCAGACGGGTCAGACACAGGTCAGATAGGTCAAACAGAGTTCGCACATGTCAGAGTCTAGATAGCGGTCACACGAATCAGACAGGGGTCACACATTTCAGACAAGGGAGACGACGGTCACTTAGTACCGCCCCGGATAGGAGGGAGAGCGGAGTTGGAGTCACGCCGACTATCTCAGCAGCTGACTTCACTTCACCCCTATCCCTCCTATGCCCCCCCCCCCGGCAGCTCAGCTCTGTGAGGAATGAACCATCAGCCGGTCTGGGCCCAGTCATTACCATGCCTTTGTGCGGGGCCGGGTTTTCGCCAGCGCGGTCTCCCGGGGGATTCGCTCCCCGACCTGCATCAATAGAGCCATATACTGCTCCGAGTCGGGCAAAAACTGGTCCTCACAGCCACTGCAGAGCTGCACGCAGTACTGACGGCTCTCTCTCTCTCTCTCTCTCTCTCTCTCTCTCTCTCTCTCTCTCTCTCTCTCTCTCTCTCTCTCTCTCTCTCTCCCTCTCTCTGCGTGCCGCAGGCCCAGGGACGGTCGATAAGCAATGTACACACCATAACTCAGTGTTTCCGCCACCGCAGCGCACCACTCTCGTAGGGGAGAGTGGGGCAAAGCGGCCACCCGGGGCAAAGCGGCCACCCATCGTTTTAGCCCTTCGTAGCTGGCGTCAGATCCAATTTATGGTTTCCAATTATACTTCTCTTCACGGTCGTTCGAATGAGCTAGACCGGGGTTTCAGGCCCATCACCATTGTTCTGTGAAACACGGAAAAGCATTTCTTGCCATGTTACCAACTATGTTTACAATTTTCAAATGTTATGTTATTCCATAACCGTTTGGAATTTTTTATAAGCGTTCTTGTCCATGCATTGCATGGTTATCGTACATGCATTCTACCAATTTTAATGTTTTTTACCCCACTAAAAGCTAAGCTGGAATATTTTTGTCTCGGACGGTATGCGCGGGGCAAAGTGGCCGGGGCAAAGTGGCCACCCCCCTATTGGCCATAAGTTGTTTTCATCTGGATAAAAAACATTATTTATATTCAAATGTGTCGTCATGCATTCATCTTGGCCACTTTTCAGTTGCATGAGTTACCAAATAATGCAATTAAATGTTTTTTCATGAAAATCCTTTCTTTGTTTACCTACAGGTGGAAGATAATAACGTAAACATCCATCCTCGCTTAAACCTTGTCACCATCAAATACCCTAGTCGTACATGAGGCAACTATGTTGTTTCTCATATCGGGACTTGAGAAGACGCCGGTGGCCGCTTTGCCCCAGGGTATGGGGCAAAGTGGCCAATATGCATAGGTTTAAAGTTTTGTCGATATCTTTTATATGTGAACGCCTTTGGAAATAAAACGCAGTTGAAATGAAAGGCAACTTAATAGGGATCACATTGGTATAGAAAGAATCTTTCCATGTTTAAAAATCAAGCGTTGGCATCGTGAGAAGCGTTAGGGTGGCCGCTTTGCCCCACTCTCCCCTACCCACGCCTGCTTCGTTACCGAAATGACAGCAATCTTATCCCCTTCGCCTGCAGCTACATTAACACTGACTTGGTACATACGGAGGGCGGTCTCGACATCGTACCTGTCGATATCTACATTTATCACCCGATGAAATACAAAATACCCACACAATTATGTGCATCTTACAATAATTTGGGGGTCTAGGGCGCCCGGACTGCGGTGGTCATCGGTGCCCATTCCGCGTATCTTACAGCACCCGACCCCTGCCGCAGCTGTCTCCCCAGAAACACTGACCTGGCTGCCGCAGAACAGGCTGTCAATCTCCTCAGGGAAGAACATGCCCAGGTTCTCTAGCGGGAACACCGACTCGAAGCCCTCTCTGAACGCCTCCATTTGCCGGTAGACGCTCTCATAGAGCAGCCAGTGAGTCAGCAGCTGTGGATAAAGCGAAAGATGGGGTCAGACGGCACGACACAAGAGGCACAATAGCATATCGAGTTAGGACAGCAACGTATGACCAATGATATTGGACGGTGAAAAACTATACTAGAATACAACATGGACTCACTGATACAAAGCTATGTACATAGCCACAAAAGCAAAAGTACTGTAAAGCAGCCAATGCCAACCATCGAGATAGCAAAGGCCCCGCACGATCCGCACCTGGAGGCACTAGTCCGGGTTGTGGACGGTGGGACAGTAGGACAGGCAGTGGGATTGTGGGACAGACAGTGGGACAGACAGCGGGACCCACCTTGAGGTTCTGGTCCAGGTTGTGGATAGTGGGACAATGGGACGACAGACAGTGGGACAGATACAGCTGGGCGGACAGTGGGACAGTAAGACCCACCTTGAGGTACTGGTCCAGGTTGTGGATGGTAAGACAGCAGGACTGAGGGACAGACAGTGGGACACATTGAGGTACTGGTCGAGGTGGATGGTGGGACAGTGGGACAGACAGTGGAACAGACAGCGGATCCCACCTTGAGGTACTGGTCGAGGTTGTGGATGGTCAGCGGCTCGTCCCGGCCGCCCCGCTTCAGCTCGATGCTCGAGTGTCCGGGCAGCGTGAAGTCGAGTCCCAGGTCCTCCACGGAGCAGCCGTCCACGCCGAGCGCCTCGATGGCGGCGCGGCGCTGCTCGGCCGTCAGCGTCTGGTCGGCCTCCAGGTGTCGGCGCCGCCGCGCCACGGCCGCCAGCTGCGACAGCGTGGCCGCCAGCGACGGGTCCAGCAGGTGCACGTCCTGCAGTGTCATGGAGCGCTCCTGGCGCAGCAGCCACTTGTAGAACGGCACGCTCAGCGGCAGGTCCAGCAGACGGAAATCCGTCAGCGCCTTGGCCATCAGCTTACCTGCGGGAGAGCGGGAGGGTCAACTAACGAATAGAGACACTGGGCAGCGACCAGCGGGCGGGAATGACAGAGGGACACTCTCTGCGCACGTCGAATCTAGTGCGACCGCTGGCCTCCATTGCAGCCCGGCGAGTCTCCGCAAGTGCCCAGTATATCACCGCCTGTGGCAGCCAAAATGGTCGACAAGGCCCCGCTCCAGCCACATTCAATGCCATCTGACCTTTCCGACAACATAGCAACAGCATAACCTCTGTACAGAAAAGTACAGTGCTAAATAACTCAGCCTCAAACTTACCATACAAAAGCCACACACAAGCTCGCCAAGTAAGCTACATAACCCAAAGTAGTCCCCACCATAGAGATCTGCATAATTAAGTATACGGTACACACAGGTCTATGTTCCCACCCATTCATTATAGCTCTTCCCCATCCACCAGTCACCCACCAGCCCTACGACCCTTCAGCACCCTGAGTGATAATTCTGTGCCAGTCTGTGCACCTACCGAGGAACTTGTACTTGGACTTAAGCCGTGTCACCGTTCCCGACTTGCTCGACCTGGCCACGGGCGCCGGGTAGAGTCCCAGCGGCGCGTGGATGTACTCCGCTGTGTCGGCTGGGGCTGACGCGGAGGACGACGACGGCCCGAGTTTGTCGGTGACGATCTCGGCCGGTGGCCGGTACCGGTCTCCGCGCCAAAGCTCCGCGTCCGCCCGCTGCAAGGGGGCAGGGGTCAAGTAGAAGTCACACGAGGGTCACAGAAGGGGTCACAGCTCGGCGTCCGCCCGCTGGAAGGGGGCAGGGGTCAAATAGAGGTCACACGGGGTCAAACGGGGTCACAGCCACCGTCTGCCTGCCATCCAAAGGCAAGGGTCACACTAGGATCACAGAGAGGTCCCACATGGTCATGGATCATATTATGTTACACGTTAACAACAGAAGTTGCAGAGGGATTTGGTTAGGTCATATGGCCAGGACAAAATTTCCAGTTGAGTACAGGAAGTCCGGCAGACGGAACCGCCAGCCACGCACCGGCCGGTCCCCGGGAGACGGAGGGTCCCCGCAAGGGAGGTAGAGAAAGCAGGTCTCAGAAAGACAAGAGACCGCTAACCCAGATAGAGAAAGACAACGGCACGAACACGGGGAGACGGAGAGTTCGGGACTCGGGTCTTGGGGGACGAGTCGGCGGGGACGCCCACACACCGAAAGTTGGCAGTCAGACTCTGTACCGGGATAGAATGTCTGTTGTGACAGGGGCCTCCATCGGAGAGCCGGACAAACAAGACGATTATTAACTCGAGCACGGTACATTATAGCTGAATGATGACCTAGCAACATAATGGCTCACAATCTAATTTCGAAGTATCACTCTGAGGTCGTGACCTCAGCCCGGTTGGCAACCATCCTGACCTATGAAACCCACCCATTCTGAAACTTCCTACCAATGTACACAAATCGACCTATCAGCGGTCGGGCGCCATTCAGTGGCGGCGACAAACTCTGCCGACGGAAGCACCGCTCTGCGGGGCTGGCCTGGCGACAGGCGCCGAGCCGCTGACTCACGCCCCCCCCCCTCCCTGCCCTCCCGGGAGAGACGGCAGCCAGCTCCCGGTGGCAGATTTAGCCACCTCTGTTGGACCACAGAGGCAGCGGCGGCACAAATAGTACGGCGCCACGTTTGGACGGCGATGACTGAATCACCGACGACTGTTCCACTTTGGAAACAGCGGCGATGCACTCGTAGCCCAAAACGGCCGTCATCCGACTTTTAGCGACACTTAGATTTGTCACATTCATTATTCTCCGATCTAAGAACAACAAAACAGGCTGTGTCGCTCATGAAAATCCCTCATAGGCCCTCGGCCACCACACCCACCCACTCCCCCCCCCCTCTCTCTCTCTCTCTCTCTCTCTCTCTCTCTCTCTCTCTCTCTCTCTCTCTCTCTCTCTCTCTCTCTCCCCTCTTCAGCTTCTCACCTGCAGTTCTCGTGAGACCTGCGAGTAGAACTCCAGCGTCGGTCCGAGGCCGGAGCCCACCTCGTTCTCATACTGCACTTCGAGCAACGCCCGCGAGCCGGCCAATTCGGCCATCAGCGCCTCAGCCTGGCGCACCAGGTCATCTCGCGACACTGTGCGCTTCTTACGCTCCAGCTTGGGCGCGATGCGGTCCTCGGAGTCGGCGGCCTGCAGCTCTGGCGAGCTCTCGATCAGACGCAGCAGCGCCCGGTCACGGTCGAATGTGGACGTGAAGAACAGCAGCTGACGCGTATCGAACGGGAACAGGAACGGACTGCCGGCACGAACGGAGTAGATGGTCAGCGATCGGCGCGGCGCGGAACGGTGGCAAATGGCAGATGAATAATGATGACACCAGTGATGAGATAGCAGATAGAACACGTCACAGAGATGATGCACGCCAAAAGAGCTACATGCATGATAACTTGGTCACCTACTCACCATATCCAAAGGGCCACAGAGCAGAAAGAAAAACGACCACTAGCTATAATCATGCTAACCCACACCAAACCCACCCTACTGTCCTCATCAGTTTTCTTGCCTCCCACCCGTCTCTCTCCCCACTCCCGCCACTCTCACCAGGCCAGACCGATCTGCTGCAGCCACTGCGGCGTGTTGCCCGTCATGACGATCACAGGGTCCTGCAGTTGCCGGTTCGCCTTCGCCGACACCTTGCTGTTGATGAACTCCTGTTGGACCACACACACCCCACGGTCAGTGTGTGTAAGCGGGCAGGGGTTCGTAACCAGCGGCCGCGCGCCGGCGGGCGATCCGTCCAGCGGCCGGCGGCCATTTCAGTTGATCCACTGGGGCTTACCGAGTCCGTTACGGTCGACGGGGAGCCATCACCGACTAAGACCGGATGATTTGTGGCCGACAGCTCCAAACTGGTCACGGAGCTACTCGACGTATACTCGCACAGATTTCCAATCTCCAATGGGAAACCACCACGACCCAAACCATCCCACACTGTCCACAGGTCAGTGAACCCTCCCCTCCCCCAATACGCTCCATGTGTCAGTGACCCCCCCCCCCCCACACACATACTCCTCGCGTTCACTCACCGACTGAGCGATGAGCGGCGCCGAGTTGCTCATCTGGTAAAGGCTCCCGTAGTGTCTGCTGAGCGCGTGCAGCAGCCGTAGCAGATGCAGCGTCTCCAGACACGGATCTGAGACGGTCACGTGCTCGGGCAGCCGCGCCGTCAGGTAGGGCAGCAGGGGACAGGCCGGTTCGGGCGCCACACCCTCCGTCCACAGCTCGTCGCGCCGCTTCCCGCCGTGTTTACTGGCGCCGCTCTTGCTGCCCTTTTTGGCGTGCGAGCCGCCGCCGCGGGCCGCCGACTGCGAGCTCTCCTCCGGCGCCGGACTGCAACGGGAGGACGGGGAGGTTAGAACGGGGAGACGAGGAGTCAGAACGGGACAGACGGGAGGTTAAAGCGGGAAGACACAAAGGTCAGACAGGGGAGGTAGGATGGATATTGGGAGTTAGAACGGAGAAACGAGGTCAGAACGGGGAGGTTAGAACGGGCAGACAGGGTTGTTAGAGCGGGGCAAGACTGGCAGATTAGAGCGAGAACGCAAGCAAGGATGACCGCTCCACGAAATGAATATGTTCACACTCACTCTTACTTACTCACACTCACTCACTCACTCACTCACTCTTACTTAAAGGGACCCTCCCGGCTCCCACCTTCAAAAAAGTTAATGAATTGGCATGAAAGTGATGTCGCTAGGTTCAGAAAGAGCGAAAACGAATATCTACCAAATTTTATCGAAAAATATTCACCGGTTTTCAAGATATTAGACTTTTACTTTTGTTTACTTTTTGGGATCTCCGCTGTTCCTAGCGACTTTATTTGAAGGTGCGGCATATGTTGCGCGCAAAGCAGCATATACCACCGCGTGCTACCAAACGTTTTAGTAAAAGATTTAAAAATCGTTAGATCTCCGCTGACGTCACACATTCAGAGGGGTATTCAAAAGCATTAGCCCCTCTGAATCAAAACGGAGCAATGTTGAAATTCAATATTTCCGATTTAAGGCATTTCTCGATGTTGTGAGTGCCGAAACCGGTAATTGTGAGCCAGGGACCCCATTTTGGCTATCTCAACTCAAATCTAATGTTAAGGTGGGAGGGTCCCTTTAAGACCATTCTTGAAAGAACTTTCACTCAAAATACACAAACATGTCAATGCACAATACCAACAGCGCTTGGATCGAGCGATAGGCATTCAGCGCAAATTCATTGGTGATGTACATCACTTCGCTCATTTATCTGGCTGTCTTATCATAGCACGAAGTACGAGTTAAAACATACAGTGATACCACGCTGAAGATTGAGCTCACTTTACGGAACAATTTCATCTGTCGTGGGGGGTTGTCATTCCGTGTATTCCGTGCGCTTCACTGCAGACCATTTTAGAACTGCTATCTCTTATTGCACAGACTGCGCCCGAGCCATCACTCCTTCCGACAGAGTCCGAGCGCACCATTACTCATTCGGCAGAGTTCGACCGAGTAATCACTCATTCCACCCAGAGCCGGGCGGCGACCCACCAGCCGCAGCCAGGGACCAGCCCGCAGAGCAGTAGGTATATCATGTCAGTCCTATCCAGTGCCTACATATACTCGCTGCAGCGGAGTAATTTATTTCTCAGCCCCGGACTTTTCCTCCACCAACGCCGGGCGAGGAAATCCGTAAAAAACGCCGCCGGTCGCAATTACTATCTATTTCGGTCCGCCATATGGTATCTAACGTTTCAACGTGGTGCACCTTTTTAATGACACCGAGCCGGATGTACAGTTGCTCGGCGACGCAGCTCAATAGAGCCCCCTGAAACCTCCCGAACCAACCCATCTCTCCCCTCTGCCTCTCGCTCTTCCTTATATACGCACAATGGACATGACATTGGTACCCCCAAAGCCGCATAAGGCGCCACCAGGCTCAGCCGGGCGACGGTCGTACAATGGCCGTTCCTAGCGCAGCGTATAACCGATTCCGCGCCGGTCAGGTCACGGCCATCCATACTCCGCACAGGATCCGGTCGAGCTCCAATGACGCGCGCGTCCGGTCTTAATGGGCACCAGCCTGTGCCTGTAATGGACCATTTGCCGGCATCGCTACTTCACTCTGGTATAGATACTCGAGTTCTGACCTTTTGACATTGCAACCGACTGCAATATCTCGTCTCCTTTGCCAAGCGTACTGAGGTCGGGATATTTGCCCTAGAACACTACACTATCAATAACCAAATTTATCTTTGCATGTAAGGCAGCTCTGTCAACAGCTGAGCTTTGCTATATAATTATGCTCGTCACAGTTCCGGCTCCTGAAGCAGCAATTTGGTCGATGCTGCCTATGTGTGCACCACAACTTGTGGATACTAGTGGACTACTGACTAGACTGACTAGTGGAGAGTCGTCAAAGGGACCAAAACAAGTAAGCAAAAGCAAACCCAAGCTTCAAACCACACCACCGCTCACCGGTAGTAGATGGTGTGCGTGCGCTGGAAGAGGTGCGTCGAGCCGACCGTCAGCTCGGAGTCCGAGTCAGTCGTGTCCTGGCTGAACTGCTGGATCGCCTGGAACACGGTCATGTTGTACGGCAGCACGTGGTCGTTGATGACGAACTGCAGCTTGTGGTTGTTGCCCTGGCTGATGCTCACTGCCGCCTGTCGATAAAGGAGAGCACGGGTCAGCAATAGCATAGAACCGATGGAGCACTGGCCAGAATAGAACAGACAGAGCGCGGGTCAGCGTAGAACGACAGAGTAGGGGTCAGCATTGAACTTACAGGACACGTCAGCATCGAACCGAAAAGAGAGCACCGCAGGTAAGCGCAGAACTGACGCACAGAACTTACACAAGTTAGCGTCCGACACACACAAGTTAGCGTCGAACTGCGATGAAACAACAGCATATTAATTACGCACACAGCCGGTGAACATATTTGCCCAGTTTGAGTCGCCCTGCTAAGTCAGCGGGAGTGGTGGTATAAGCCTCCTTGTTGTTAATTACTGTAAGATTGATGTTTGGCGTTTAACCCTCGAGAAATGAGCTGCTTGCTTGCTGTTTACGCAGGGTAATCGTAACGAGCTGCTCCAAATGAGAACATTACAGACTTCTCAGAACGAGGGGAATTATCGGGTTCTACCACGTCAAGCGGGAATAATTACCTAGTTCACAATCCTAGCTGAATTATCAAGTTCGCAGTCTAAAATGATTCGTGCAGACATTAGAACGTAAGCTATATCATAATAACATCAGTTAATGGCCAGTTATCTGTTGCGTCTATTAACCGTTCCGGAATAAAATACCACACACAGTCAGTGGCTGCAACAAGGAATTAGCTTGTGGCGTCGACAGTCCATCCTCGTTTGACAATCAATACCACCTCCTTGGTCTCTGAGGTCGCGGTCCACCACAAACGGCGGTGGTGTATCAAACGAAATAAAACCGGCCGGCGGCCAGTGGCCCGACGGCGGCTGATGAAGACGGATCGGACACCCGAGAGAGGCTCATCACACACCTCCGCTCGCCCGGGCTCCCCGTGACAGCCCAGCCTCCTCCCTACACAGCAAACACCCACGAGACCCCACCCGGACTTACCATAACACTTAACACGTCAATCACGCCCATCAAGACTTCTAATCTACCTCGCCACACCTTTCCAGCCACAATAAAACTACCTGCCACCAGTGCCACCCAGCTATCCAGCTATCCAGTTCCCCGTGACGCACCAGCGTATCGTCGATATCGTCGTCCGAGTCGCCGTCGTCGGAGCCGTCGTCGTCATCGTCGCGGATCCGGCCGTAGCCGCGGATCACCAGGTAGCGCTCTATGGCCTGTACGAGGGCCAGCGGGTCGATTTTGACGGGCCCGCCGCGCCACTGGCGCAGACTTGTGCAGTCCGGCTGACGCTGTAGATTACACTGAAACGGTAGGAACGCGCGTTAGAAAAGGCTATGGTGAAAACGACGTCTGAGTGTTGAAAGACACGACGAGCGACACCACATGAACGAGACGTCTTCAGCCGTCGCTCCATGGTCGCTCCGTGTGTGCTTACAGGTCACATCTACTGGTTACAATCGCTCGTGGTTTACCTGGCGCGAGCCACTGAACCCATCGCGTATAACCAGTCAGGCGGTATGATACTAATTGCATTGGCTATGCTGACGTCCTATGCCGCTACATTGCGTGCTTAGTTACAACAGTCCCCATAAGCTAGCGGATTCCCGGTGCTCTGGACCAGCCTGACAAGGTAACTGCGACTCACGCCACGCGGCACAGAAGCATGACCCAAGAGGCCGGCGCTACTGCTGAAGTCACGACACCTAACCCACTAAAAGCCTTTTTAAGTCTTTTCATCAATAAGAGGCACAACGGGTACCTTTGTAATGTGTGCACAAGCACGTGATACCTTCTCCCTAACAGCCTGTGCTCTATCTGACACTCTGGTCCTGAACGGGTTTTCTTGTAAGTGTCGTTACTCGAAAAGTATCACTATCGCTCCTGGTTTGAGAGTCCCCCGCTCTTGAGGGTTAACCGCCTGGCCGGACCGTTAAACCGTGAAAACGGTACGGACCGGCCAGGCGTCCAGCCCTCCAAAGCCTCTCAATTCAGCGAGCGATAGCGATACTTTCAAGAGAGACTATCCGTCCCTCCCTCCCAATCAGCCCCTGGGTTCATCTCACGGTCCTATCGACCCACCTTGAGCTGGTTCTGGTTGAAATACTTGAGCGCGCTCTGGCCGGACGGGCCGCCGGCCGTCTCCGAAACGTCATGCACTTTCACAACCAGCTGCTCCACCTGAGTGACGCAGGCGTTCAGCTTGGCCACCAGCGCCTGCAGCGGCGCCGTCAGCTCGGAGGTGGCCAGGAACGGCTCCACCAGCTCCTCGGGCGCGCGCGGACAGCCGGCCAGCACGTGCAGGAACAGGCGCAGGCGGCGCTCGCGCTCAGCGCCCTCGCCGTCCGTCAGGAAGGCGGTGAGCTGCTGCACCAGGCCGCTCTGCAGCACCTCGAACGGTGAGATATCCGAGTGGCGGAGCACGGCGCCGATCTCGGCCAGTGCCGACTCGGCGGAGGCCGCCGGCGGCTGTCGGAGTCGGCTCAGCGCGCCGCCCAGACGAGACATCAGCGCCGTGTGACCGGACGTGTCGCCCGAGAAGTGGCGCGCGATAAACTGCTGAGCGCGCTCGCGGATCCAGCCGCGCACGCGCTCCTTGCTGCCCGACAGACTGGGGCTGCTCGAGGCGCGGTTCAGCAGGCCGTCCTGGGGGAGAGGAGGGAAGGGGTGGTGAGAGGGCTGTGGCAGAATCTGAGCCAGTCAGCCACGGAGGAGATGTAGGAGGTTATGGCCACAAAAAGATCACAAACATTGTACTTTGCGTTCATACACACTGCACAAGGGTTCTACAGTGTGCACAACTAGTAGACAAAAAAAGGTGTCTACCAACACATGAGAGCCATGTAAAACCACATGACCCCATCAGCAAACTATCGCCCTGAAATGATTACATCAGGACTTAGCGGGTCCTGCTTTTGACTCAGTGAATCAACACAACAGCAGCACCGGCCTGAACACAAAACCGCTCATATCGGGTTCACATACTCCCTCCATCCCACCTCCGTCTCTCCCTCCCGCCGTGGCTCACCTTGTTGAGTCCCCGGTCGCCGAGAGGTGAGTTGGACACGCTGCGTCCCCAGCGGGCCGGGTTCAGGCTGGCCAGGAACGACGAGGTCTGGAAGCGGCTGCCGCCCGCGCAGCCGCCGGCCGCCTTACCGCGCGCGGCCGAGCCGCCGGCGGCACCGGCCGAGCTGCCGGCCACACTGCCGCGACTGGTACCCGCAGCTGGAACAGGGGACAGAGAACGGGGGAGAGTCAGACAGAGTCAGACCCAAAAACTATGGAGCCAAGCTGGCTATCTTCGAAACGAATACCCAAACATGTGGCCAGGTGTTTAGGTCACTAAATCCGTAGTTCCAACAGCCGGCACACGCTAAATCCACCTCGCAACATTGCTCTCCTGCCTTCACCATCGTCCGCAGTTCCTATCCGCCCTAACAGCTCTGCTCTCACTCCATCGTCCCATGGTCCAACTATCGTCCCATCTGACCGTGCGTGTGGACTGTCGATCCCCTGCGCCTCCAAATCACCTCGTTTGGCATGCGCTGGCGGTCGGGGTCGATCGCCTATGGACCGGACTGACTGACTGACTGATTGACTGACTGCCCCGGGGGCGGGGGCGGGGGCGGGGCGAGGGCGGCTCCAATCAGCGCCAGCCAATCAGTGTCGCTGGAGGCAGCTCCCCAGGATGGCAGGGGCAGCCCCCGACAGCCACCCCCCACGCCAGCAGAGCCGGCAGAGCTCCCAATGGCGCGGCTTCGATTTCCGAACGTCTAAACATGGCTCGGACGGTACTTCTGCTACCCCCGGCAGAGTGCACCAGCTGACCGATTCAGGCCAGCATTATAAGTTTACTAGTGTGCGTGGGAGGGAGAGGAATCCTTTCAGCAGCATCAATGGAATGGCAAGAGCGTGCTGGCATCTTGCTCATCGGCCCACGTCCCACGATTAAATACCTCAATATCTGATGGCTAATTTAAACAATGTCCCCAGCTAACATTCTCAATTATCTAAGCCCAAACTCGGATTTATCTTCTCAAAGCTTCCCCAAGCTGTGAAACCCCTGAGCTCACAGCTCCACTCCTGCCACGCAATAGCACCTGCACCGTCCGACCTTCTAACCTTCCGGCCGACCGACGGCCTCCTTGGCAACCAGTATCGACTGAATCGGCAGCCTTCTGCTGCGGCGTAGGACGGCCGCGATGTATAACACATGATGGCGCCGCACAGAACACTCGGCGAAATGCCACGTGGCTCCCCGCTGCCATGCCACACGTGGCTATTGGTGTGTTGTGCGACTAAGAGAGTAGACAGGACCGTAGCACAGCATGTCCCCTTTAGCTTGTTAGGAATAGTTAGCTCCTGACCAGTCCCGTCACTCCTGACACGAAATATTCAGGTGTTGCCACTTTATACTTATCAGAGTTAAGACGGAAGCGTGGCTTATTCGGATAAATTTCACCTATAACTAACGCCCACTGTACTTTCTCGATAAGCAGGGACCAGCCCATTGGCTGCTTAACGCTTGCTACTACATCACAAATCTCATTTCACATAAAAATGCAATGGCATTTCGCGCGCATCACCTCGTCATCGACGGCCGAGTGGCTCGGTCTTCCATAATCTTCCATTATCGACACACAATGGGAACTAAGTGCAGTCGAGAAAAAAAAAAATGGAGAAGCCGGGAACTTTGTCAGCACATACAGAAACAAACTCTGACCGAACACTGACGGCGCAGCGCGAAGCAGTTGCGACGGGGGGCGAGCAAAACTTTGAGGCAGAGTTTCGACGCGTCAACTTCAGTGAGGAGGTGTTGACGAAATAACAGGTCTCACAGGAGTTGGAAAAGACATTGAAAGTCATCAAGGCGTCAGAGGACGGGGAAAACAGTGTCGGGGAAACAAAATACACTAAACACAAGCAGAACTAGCACGCTGAGCCTCAAAAGCTGGACCACAAACTCACCAACACACACGCACACAGGAGAATAACGACGGCTCTGAGGGTAGGGACCGATACACGTACGCATGCACACCCAAGCCAGCACAGGTAAAACGCGTTCTGTCCCCTAGTCTTTACCCACCACCCAACTGAAAAAAAGAAACAACACCGTCACAAAAAACTGACCCCTATTAACGCCAGCGCGCTACACTAACCTCTGGAGAGCGACTCCATGGCCGAGCTGGCCATACTCGGTGATGCCGACTGTGACGCCTCCTCCTGCCGCGACTTGCGTGACGCGTTTCCGGGCCGCTTCGAGGTCCGCTTACGCTTCAGCACGTCGCTGAGGCTGCTGACGGGGGCAGGGAAAGCGGATGTCAGTAATTGGTGGTGAGTGGCGCGGTATGGTATGTGGATCCCTCCGCGCTTTTATACAAGTGAGATGAGAGCTAGATGAGAACATAAGGTCTGCTAGATGAGAGCATGAGGTGAAATGCGTACATTTCTGCTGTGGGGAGGAAAATCAACCAGACAGGTTGTTGACGTTATAGGGTGGGGAATAGAATAGTAAATGGGACACTCTCGAAGACGACCTACACCATTCACTGAAGTGATGTCTAATGCTCACAGCATCCGCGGGAAAGTCCCGTACGGAACGCGTCCCACGCACCTCTCAAAGAAGTCCATTGGAACCAACCCCGACCCAGCAGTGGGGGACCCCCTGGTGTCTGAATATAACCAGAATCAGCATACAGCTGAGGTTCAGACCACTCCCATCCCAGCAGCTACAACCGCCGGCGGCGCTGACAGGCTCTGTCGCAGTTAGCGAGCGGCGCACAGCTACGTCAGAGCTGTCATCGAGGAGCGCCGGCTGCCGATGACGGGCACGCAGCAATATCCCCGGCGGGCGCGCCTCATACCGCCCCAGTCTGCCGCCGGCGAGCATTCGCCCGCCCCGGACTCGCCGACAATTAGGGCCGCAGTGTTTGTCCGTCCCGCCCGTGGCGCGTTGACTAATGGTGTTAACCCAGATCCGCCGAACCTCGGCGCTCTCACAGCGGCGCTTGAATTACTGAGCCAGATTCGATGATGCACTCTGAAGAGAGCTCTGCAGTCGCAGGCTGTTTTTAGACAGCCCAGATACATCGACCCATATATGAATGAGAGCAGGGTCTCAATGGGTCGTCCAGAATACCCAAACTATGGTAATTCGTACCCCGTCGAGAGGCTGAGCTGCTGTTCTGAAACAGTACTAGCGCACTCTAGCACTGGTTCCCCTGTAGTTATCCTGGTTCCCCTATGAAGTACTGGTCACCCCGGTCCCCTTTACACTCACAGGTTGGTCCCCTCGTCACCGGCCGCAGACCCGGCGGCCGGCGGCGGCGGCGTCTCCAGGTAGGCGGGCAGGGAGGCGCTGCTGGGTCCGGCGGCACACAGCTCCGTGCCGCCGCCGCTGCCGCCGCTGCTGCCCGCCGCGCCGGCCGCGCCGCCGGCCACAGGGGACGGGGCGGGCGCCGTCGGATCGGCAGCCAGCTGGTTAATCTGGTACACCACACCTGGATGGGGCAAGAGAGAGGCGTCACGTTAGTTGCTGATCACAATAAGGATTCCTACTGAGGCTTGAACACCACACTTGGGTAATGGGTAGACCGTGCTGAGGCTTGGGTGTCAAATCGTGGGGATCACTGCTCAATGTTCATACTCAAAACTGGAGGAAACAGTCGGATACATATTTTACTCGCCAATGACGATTAAAATGGATCCAATTCCCCAAAAATTAGCGAAAAACACGGCCAAAGCGGTTTGCCAACTATTTGTAGCTGAACCAAAATCTCGCTACTCAGTTCCTCAAACCCCTAAGCGGTAGCCACCTCGCCTCGCGCTGTCTGTACCTTCTCGTCTGAAATGGACGCTGCACTGCTCGGGCAGTTTCTGGATGAGCACCTCTGCCAGCTGGAGAGCGGCCACGACGATCTTCAGGTCTCCGGAGGAGAGCATACCGGTGAGGTGGGAGGACACCTCCTGAATGCCCACCAGGTCCTGAAGAGGGACAATGTCAGGGTGGTTAGACTGTGGCCGAGGAGGCGACGAGGTAACTACAAGAACAGTTATAGTTGTAGGGAAAGAAAAAAAAAAACAGAAACATATAACAAAATACCCTAAAAGCTTAATACCGAGCATAGCAGTCAGGCTGTTACCAAGTGAGAAAACAAAGGGCAATGCCCTAAGCAAGGAGGAGACTGGTACCGGGAAACTACCTACGCGAAAAAAAGAAAAGAATGCAGACATAATGTCTAATAATAAATAAACATATAGTTTCTCAGGTACAGAGATCACGCTGGTCGCGAATCGTAATAATGATGACCGTGGCGATGGTCATTTGGAGTGCGAATCTACGCCGACGAGGTCGCGTGATTGTGGGAATTGCCGGCCAGGAAATTATTCACGGCGGGATATTACGGAAAACGAGCGCTCCAACTCCAAAGGTCCCCGGCTTAATGGTGCAGCAGTAGCATGGCACCGGGGCGGCCGACCCGCTATCGTTTCTCGGTAGTGATAAATACACTACCTAACCTTCGAAAAGTGAAACAAATACTCAAACACATTCACTATCTGAAACTGTAAGGCTAAACCATATTCGACAGAAATATAAGTGTCTTTTGTCCAAGCGAAAGATGCCGACCACCCCGTCCTCCTCCCAGCCTCCATCCCTCGTCCCTCGGCCGTCGTCACACACCTTTAGCATATCAGGGCTGGCGAAGTAGACCATCCTCAGGATGGCGCGCAGACACATATGGCGCACAGCCGGGCCGGCGCACGAGCTGTACACCTTGTAGAGGATCGAGAACAGGGTGCCCACCAGGCCAGCAAACAGCGGTCGGTTGCCCTGCAGTGCCGTGAGCCTTGGGTCGGCGCCGGGCGGGGGCGCCGGAGCGGGCGTGCCCGGGGCGCCGGCGCCGGCCGCCGGACCCGTCACCGTGCGCCGCTGGATGGGCCGCGATGTGCCTGTGCCCTCGTTGATCTGGCGCATGGTGTTGAAGTCGATGGTGTAGTGGCGGCCCATGAAGTCCAGCTGCACTTCGTCGTCGCCGGCCTGGTTCGCCGTCTGGAGAAGGGGAGGAGTTAGCAACGGTGAGTAGCAGACGTTTGGAGGTGGTTCAACGTCTGGGGCTGAGCTGGTAACAGCAAGTGTCACGAGGTCAACTGAGGCTGGCTCGCTGTCTGAGGACGTCACAGCAACAGTCGGGAGGCCGCTTCGATATTTTGTGAGATGAAAACGAATTACAATTGCCACGGCTCTGAATTTTTCGACGCCACCAGTCATTCAATCAATCAATGTGAGCCATTCGACCGTGATCGCTCGAATGGCAGACACAAATTGACATGATCCGACGCCGAAATCGAGAGTTCATTTGAAAAATGAGGTGTCAACTGTAATAAACGAGTTCATATTCACATCGCCATAAAAACTCCAACGATCTACATCGCAACACAGAGACACGTGGCGACAACAAAATAAAGAAACCAATAAATGCACAAGTTATGGATACATTAGTTTCAGTTGTGGACCATAACTCAAAATAACAACTGGCGCCAAGTGCATCTCAACTCCGCCGGTAATCCAACGTCCCGAGACACAGAAAACACCCGCCGGGTAAAACTCACACCCACAGAGCTACTTACCTCGACCGTGAAGCTGTCGGCGTGTGAGTAGTTGTGCCAGTTGTTACGATCATCACGCCACTGCCACTGCACATACTCCTGGGGAGGACAGGGAAGGGTGAGTCAGAAGGCGGTATTATCCTGGGCAGAGCAGCGGGCAAGGCAGTATGTATCACCGAGTACGAAAATAATGCCCCACACCAGACACACAGGGACACCAAACAACCCAGTAGGAGCAGGACGAATTACAAACAGCCAACCAGGAACACAGTATTATTGAGTCTCAGCAGAAAGTTCCACAACTTACACCAAGGGACATAACCACCAAATCATAGTAAAACGTGACTAACCAATGCGACACGGCACAATAACGATGAAACTAGCCCACCAACCACATTTAATTGGCAAACTAGCACGGCACTCTTTGTCGCCTGGTAACACCAGCACGTGTAAGGATATTACCGAGGGAATCCAAGTTATCAAAGGGACCTAAATCCTTCACAGGGTGTGTTCAGTACGGTACACTCATCACTCAACAGTCGACGCATCGGCATCAAAGGCAGACAGCTGCGGCGGTGGCGATAATTCGACCGCCAAACACCAGGGCGATTCATCAATAGCGAGTGTTCAGTGACACGGCCGCTACCACCTGGCGCACCACACCTACCGCGGTGAGGCACCTAGCTGCCTGAAACAGCAACTGTTCCCGCACCTAACCACCTGCGGCTACAGCCGTACCGCGCCAGTCTACCGGCAGCTACATCCACATAGCACCATCCTACCCACCGCTACCACCGTTCCCATACCGTGCGGCGGCAGCGGCGAATATTTGAAGTCCGCTACAATGCGAGGAAAAGTCCAAAGTGCGTCACACGTAAAACGTTATACTGGTATTTGTTGTACTATCAACTATGCAGAACTGACACTTTGTCTTTCTCCTTTCACCGGAGTCCACCGGCGATTTATTATTTAACGAGTACACATGAAGTGCATTTAAACGCTTCTTTATGCCCGCATGTGTCATCACCAGGGGTTGGCTGAACACCTGTTTTAGAAAAGCGGAGCTTAGGTAGTTGACAGTGTGGACTATTGGATACAATGCCTTGTGGCGATTGTACGTAGGGAGCGGCCATGAGTAACTATAACGGGTACACCTCGCCCCTGCCTACGTTTAACCGTGATCATACGGCGATACGCTATCACTCTGGTCACTTACCCGCGGGTATATCCTGAAGAGCCACTGGTCGACGCTGAAGAGTCCGTCCGTGGGCAGGGCGGGCAGCAGGTCTCCGACCAGACACATCAGAGCGTACAGCTCCTCAGGGTTGCGGGAGACCAGCTCCATCTGAACAGAGAGACAAACAGATGTGACCAACATAGAGACAAACATGCAGATACATAAGCGTGTACGCTTCCTCCGGGTTCCGGGAGACCAGCTCCATCTGTCAGAGAGACAAACAGATGTGACAAACTATGACAAAGACATCACAAACATACGATGTGCTATGACAAACATACAAACACATCAGCGCGTACGCTTCCTCTGCGTTGCGGGATACCAGACTTGTGCCTACTACAATATCTGTAATGACAAATAATAAAATCTAGCAAACAAACAAACCAGCTCCATCTGTCAGCAATCAGAGAGATCAACATATGTGACAAACTGACAAACATACTAAAAACAGACAAATCACGGCGTACAGCTCCTCCAGTTCTACGAATTCAGCTCCATCTGAGCAGAGAAAAAACAGGTCAATCACAAACGTTGTGACGACACTCAGAACCGAGACCGACGTCGCATACATTTGTCAAAGCCGCAGGTTTTACACCCCACAAAGCCGCCGTGCCTCACAGAGTTCGAGTAGCTGTGAATAACAACGAACCAGACAAAGAGTCCCCAAATCAAATGCATCTCTCCTGCACGTTCGACGTCATACTTCTATGACGTCACATCTACGTACTAAGCTGCAACACAAGGTCGAGCCGAGCCCATGACGCCATCCATTCACCCCATCAGCATTAGAGAGCATCCCGCTGCGGGTCGACCTCCTACTCTGCACGGCCTCATGGCCATTGGCCAACCGCGCCACGGTGATGACGTCACACCCACGTCTCTGTGACGTCACCCACCACGGCACGCGGTGCTGCGGAGTAGCCCAGCGGGCGGGCGGCAGCTATCGATTGCCGGACTGACGTCACTGAGCTAGTGAAGCGGGTCCACGGAGCGGCGGCCGGGCCGGAGGGAGGGCGGACCGTCGGGCACGCGACATCGATTGGGACGCGCGCTGATAAATAGAGATACCACAGCCGGCTGGGCGGCCGGGTGGTGGCAGCTACGGCAAACACCGGCTAGCAGGGGGACGGGTGGTGCAATAAAGGCCAAGGAGCCACCTGAAGTAGCTAGATGAAAAACAATGCGAGAAACGCTGGAGAAGCAGCCACAAGTGGTTTGCAGTGCCGCCGTTGTTGTTTGTTGCTATACCGTCGCCGTCCTTGCGATTTGATCGCTGTTGCAATATCAGCGAACAAAGAAAAATGAATCAAATGCAGCGAAAATATGCGAAATACCAGGCATCCGTTTCGACCTCAGACGTTTTACATACCGACACGCTCACAAACCAAGCAGTAACTAGACACCGACATAAGGGCCGTCAGAGGGACGGCTTCCATTTCCGCTAGTTTCCTGGAGCCGCCACCGTCTGTCCCGACCGGTCGAACCGCAAACATCCGCCCCAGTCCCAGCCCTCCCCTCCGTCCATCTATTGACCTTCGCTTATCGCCGTGTCGACCCATCGACCGTCCCCGTCCACAGCGCCACCGCCCTGTTCTGTGAACGGATTCGGAGATCCACAGTCCACAACCAACGACACGTTCTGTGAAGATATTCGACATCCACAAGCCACAGTGCCGCTGACCCGTTCTGTGGACGTATTCGAACATCCACAGGGCCGCCGCCCCAATCTGTGAACGGATTTGGACATCCACAGTCCACACTACATACCACCACCACATTTTGTGGACGGAATCGGACATCCACACTGCCAGCGTGGACAGATTCTCAATACGGATTCAGACATCCACAGTCTACAGTGCAGCGGACGTCCACATTCTGTGGACGGATTCGATTCGGTCGGTACCCGTAACCCCGAGTCCCCGACTGTATGCCATCCTCCTCTCTGCTAGTGCACGTCAGCAAAGCACGTATGCTGGTGCAATGGCCGCTACGTCCTGCCAAGGCCGTGACTGGGTCTGCCATCAACACGGACGAGCAGCGTCAACCGTAGCTCCTCGCTAGCCGCGGGAGCGCTCAGCCTGGCCCGTCTACCACCCGGAGGCCGCCGCTCTCTAGGCCGGGTCGATTCTCATTCCGTTTTTCTGGCGCTGGAGCGGTCCGACAGCCGGAGACTGTCGGACCCCGGGCGGAGGCGGAGCCAATCAGGATGTGCCGCGCACGGCGGCGGGCCAGAGCGCTGACAGGTGACACCGTATCGATAGGTGTGTCAGGGCAAACGGCGGACACAGGTCACTGCGCACGGGACACCGTCAGTCGAGCAGTGGCGACAGTAGGCAGCTTGATACCACTGCTCAAGGACGTGCCAGTAAAGACGCAACGAAGGCTACATCCGTCTAACTTTTAAAACAACTTTTTCACCAGAGAGTCCCAGCCCTCGAAAGGTGACTGCCCGTATTCCAAACGCCGCAAGAGATGTAAACGCAGTTAGAGCCAAAACTCATCAAGTGACTGGCTTTATGAAGAACTGCTGTCAACAGTAGCTTACGTAACGTTGATGCAGCTGACAGCCCTTTCCCATTCCCTCAATTCCAATTCGGTCCGCCATTTACTCCATCCTGTGAGTCCGTCCGTCCCTTGTTCCTTTCGTCCGTCCCGTCCGTCCGCCTGTCCGTCCGGTCCGTTCGTCCGTCCGTCCGTACTCGCCAGTAACGATCGCACTCGGCCCGCTGCGGCCCGCTGCCAGCAGTGCCACACAGCCCGCTGGTCGCCGACTCAAAGGAGGCAATTTGTCGCCCCAGTACGGCGGCGCGATTACCAAACAGCGGGCGTTACCGGGACGTCGGCGGCGGCAACAGGGCGACACGCGCTGACAGCTGCAGTGCACTCAGTGCGCGCTGAGGGCCAAGGTTAGCTGTGGCCGGCGGTGGCGGAACTGCGCCGGCCGCGCCGCTTTATGTGCCCAGTCAGCAGGCCAGGTGCGGACGGCGACAGTCAAGGGCGTCACTTGCACGAGATCGTCGATATAAACGCACAGCGTCGAGACTGCAAATATAGCCGCGCAAGATTGGCGTAGAGCAGCGGCCGGTTTCAAATGCGGTTCGAATTGAACGCAAAGTTCACATCAAACAAACACATGTATCAAAAACATGTACCGGCACACGAAACAGTAACGATACCCGATGATTCTGAGAGAATCGGAAAGATGCTGACTGGTAGGTGCCCAGCATTCACAATACCAGCTGCTCGAGCATCTCAGTTCCTTGTTATCATCAGTTCCGTCCCGGTCTGTTTTCGATGAACGTTAACTCATTCTGGCTCTACACCCGCCGCCGATTCCCACGAACCGAGCGCTCCTCAGCGGCCAGCCACCGGAACCTCGTCTCGTTCTACGTCGGCCCACTCTCCGAAAAACAATGACGCTCCAGGTTTCAGTCGTTCCTCGTGTTCTCGAAACTGACAATAGCAGTCGATATGACCACTGCGGTGAAGTACGTAAGGTTCCGGCTTCCACTCAACTATTCTGTAGCCCACTCCACTCAACTATTCTCAGACTAGGAAGGTCCCGGCTCTTCCATTCCGCCAGGCTCTGCCTCGCCCTGTTCCTCCTTCCCTCAAAGCTCTGCTGTCCCCAGTTCAGTCCTCTCTCTATTTCGAAGCTCGCCTGTCCCCAGTCCCTCCCCCAGCCCGCTGCCTCCCTCGTCCTCCCTCTCCCCACTCCCTCTCCTTCCTACCCACCTGCTCGCGGTTGCCGACCAGCAGATAGCAGAGCGTTTCGGCGATGTTCTCCGAGAGCAGCTGGACGGCGATGTCGGGACAGTAGCTGCACAGCACGCGCAGCATCTTGGTCACCTCGCAGAACGTCGAGCTGCTGATGACGGCCGGCGTGGCCATCAGCTGCCGGAGGAGACGGGGAGGGTCAAATGTCAGACTGATGGCGATTGGGTGCTGCAACAAAGGGTTAAGCGGAGGAGACACTAAAAAGTCATGGCATTCGTGGGAGACCAAACGGTTTGTCTCCATAATTTGTGAATATTTGGGATAACTACCGAACGTCCGTCGAATTCGAATCATAAGCTGTATATGTTACAGTTAGTATGCGAAATCCGTTAGTTTGCAACGCAACTAGTTTCGTTGCAAACTACCTGACCGGCCAGGTAGTTTGCAACGAAACTAGTTCCGTTGCAAACTAACTGACCGTCCAGTTAGTTTGCAAACTAACTAGTTAGGATGCAAACTCCCTAGTTACTTTGCAACGGAACTAGGTGTGTTGCAACGGAACTAGTTGTAATGCGAAATCGACGAGGCAGTGGCTCTATCTGTCGTTTATATTCATCTTTTACGTAAATTTTAGCAGCGGTTGTTAAAACAAAGCTGTGTTTTTCTAATGGGTGACACTACATAGGCATACGAGTAGGACGGGTGGTCACATTTATGGATGAAAATTGAAACAGTTTCGACTACATAATGTGACGATCACTGGCGGATCCAGAGGAGGGGCAGTTCCGGGGGACATTTTGCGATTTTTTTGATTTTTTTTTTTAGACACCCACTAACACCAGTCACCACCGCCGCCGCACAGAACAGAACAGTATTGTCCCATATTGTCCCGTGATCCGGGGTAAGCGTGCGATCAAGAATCTGTCTCACCGGCCGACTCCTACTGCGACTTGCCTAGCCAGGTGACCTAGCGGTGCCGGGTCATTCGGTAACAGCCAATGATCAAAGGGCAGGTTGCGTCACAGACTGATCGGTTGTGGAGGTAGGAGCTCGTCAGCGACTCGGTTATGGAATATTCCGAAATCGGCAGCAGAACCTTTACTTTCCGCTTATCCCGCGCCCCACTGGGGTCTGTGTATAACACGCCCTACTGGGGGGGGGGGGGGGGGTCATTCGGTAACTCCTTACTCCGAAACTACTAGGCCGATCGTCAAAATTCAAATGGCATCTAATAGCCCCGGAAAAACTGTTGAATGAAACCAAATTTCATTGACCTCAAGGTCACCGATATCGTCACAGGTCAGGTCAAAGTAAAAATTATCGATATTTGGCTTGTTCACCTTTTGGGCTCTGTGACTGCCGTCTTACAAGTCAGATCAGGCTGATTTTTGGTTTACACACTCGTGAACAGATGCTTTAGATACTCTGAGGGTACTAGTGATGTCAATTACAGAAAATCGGAATACCGATACCAAACCAAATACCAACCAAAACCGTGGGGAAATACCGAAACCGAACCAACTTTGAAAAGTGAGGGAAATACCAACTTTTTACCAATTTCTTAGCCTCTTATACATTAGTAAGGGTTCATAATACAACAAAATACCAAACACATTAGGATTGAAATACCAAATACCAAGTTGGTATCGGTTTGGTATCGGTATACCAAAAAGTTGGTATCCGATTGACATCTCTAGAGGGTACCAGACTTGTACTTTGATTTTCAGGTGAGGGTCAGGTCATCATAGGTCACGGAAATCTTATGTCATAAGTCGGTCACGTGACACATGTTTTATGATCCGTTTAGGCCATAGATTTCGAATTCGGTGTCGCCTGTGTCAGTTGAGGCCATTTTCATCTGAATATAGCTGAGGTCAGGTCACTTTCAGGTCAAAAAAGGACAAATTTTAAAGTTGAAATTTTTCAACAAAAACATGTCTATCGGATGCAGTTTGAGCTCAGGAACACGATGGTGCTGTTTATATTGGTGTACGATGTCAAATTGGTACAGAAAAATTGATTTGAAAATTTTAAATTGTGAAATTGTTGCTATAATGCGTATAACTTCGCCATTTTTGAAGATATCTGGCTAAAACTTGCTAGAGTAAGTCATAAGCATGTGTTCTATCATATTTATTCCGTTTTTTTTCGAAAAGTCCAAAAGTTTTTGAAAAAAGATAAAAACAACTTTTAGATTTTAATATGTATAATTTTCAAAGCTAACAAAATTTTGAAAATTTTGAAAATCGATCATGACGTCACTCTGACGTCATTTCCGGCCGACCTATGATAGATACGAAGTTCAAATTTTGACACAAGGTGTCAAATTGATGCAGCTGAAGGTACCTACTGAAAGTTTGGCGGCGATACGTCAAGCGGTTTAGAAGTTATTGCAGAAAAACGGGAGGGGGGGCTATGAATAGCCCCCCCCCCCCCAGTGGGGCGCGGGTTATGTCTACACATTTATGGTGATCACTGGCGGTTCCAGAAAGATGGTCTTAAACGTTGCGGGAGACATAATCCCAAAAAAGTTTTCCAAAAACCTTTCGGATTTTGATTCCAATCCTTTCACACGGCTATGACAACCTAACACAAGTATTTGATTATAAAAGTTGTTCAGTTTTCGTTTAGTTCTCAAAATAAGTAAATATTTGTCGCTTTCGGGCGCTGCGTGGATGGCGGAGCGATTTTGCCCCCCCCCCCCCTCTGGATCCGCCAGTGATCGTAACGTTATGTAGGTAGTCGAAGTCAGAAAAGCACAGCTTTGTTTTAACAACCGTTGCTAAAATTTACATAAAAGTTTAATATAACCGACAAATAGAGCCACTGCCTCGTCGATTTCGCATTACAACTAGTTACGTTGCAACACACCTACTATGGACGTCAAACCCCTTGAGACCCCACTTTTTTGCGATAATTTTTAAATGCGTCAACTCTCGTTAATAATATTCTGGCAATGTGTGTTTCAGAACCTGCCGAAACTTTTATTACTAAGGTATTTTGACGCCAAACGATTATGAAAGGTACTTCTCATTCACTCGTAATGTTAAATTTCACGGAACGAATCTGCTGTTTGGGTAGAGGCTACGCGCTCACGGGGCGGAGCCACGTAATGACGTCAGCGCTAAGCTCCGCCCTACCCCTCCGGCGCTCCTTGCCCGGCGACCGGTCACTCGCGTCTCTCGCTCCATTCAGGCTTGATGGTGGGCGGTAGCTGGTAGCGGTAGCGGGCGCTGGTAGATGGCATTTAGAGCAGATGGCGCTGGTGGCGGTGCTCGAGTGTGGCCGAGCGCAAGCCTCTGCCCGGGCCTGAATTGACCTTAGCATTACGAGTGAATGAGAAGTACCTTCCATAATCGTTTGGCGTCAAAATACCTTAGTAATAAAAGTTTCGGCAGGTTCTGAAACATACATTGCCAGAATATTGTCAACGAAAGTTGACGCATTTAAAAATTATCGCAAAAAAGTGGGGTCTCAAGGGGTTTGACGTTCATAGTAGTTCCGTTGTAAAGTAACTAGGTAGTTTGCATCCTAACTAGTTAGTTTGCAAACTAACTGGACGATCAGTTAGTTTGCAACGGAACTAGTTTCGTTGCAAACTACCTGGCTGGTCAGGTAGTTTGCAACGAAACTAGTTGCGTTGCAAACTAACGGATTTCGCATACTAACTGTAACATATATATGTTCTACCCATCGATGCAGTAACAGCAAGGACGAACAAAGACTCTTGGCAGTGTTGGTCGACTCGGTAAGGTAAGTGTTGGTCAGCAAATTGCAGTAGGGATGCGATGCAGTGCTGTCAGGTGGCCCAGGGCTGAGCTCCAAGTACAGAAGTACCGGAGTGCATTTAATCGATTCCCCGCAGCGACGCTGCATTTTCAATACCTCACCCGTGTTGACACGCTACCCCTCCCCCTCCCCACACCGCACACGGCCGGAACACGTGCTAGCCTCATCCCCCCCCCACCTGCCGCCAGCTGACGTGGTGGGGACAGTGAGGAGGGGGGGGGGGGAGCAAATGTCGGCAGGTGGTATTCGGTGTGAGGGCAGCGGGGCTGTTATAATGGCGAACGTGCTTAGAAAAGGAGCAACCAGCCTAATGAACTTGCCTGTCTGATGGAAAAATCTTGACGAATTTATAAGTAACACAACGAAAAACAATGCGAGTGGACATATGCGGATCGTGAAGGCAAATGAATGTTGCATAAGGAAGTGAACACTTGTTTCTACGCCACTGTCGTTTATAGTTTGACGCGCAGTACACTGTCGTAAAATTGACGCCGAGCTGTGGCGCTGCAATTCGATAAACGTCGGCCGTCCTTCGCCAGCTACGGTGCATCCGTGATCGATGCAGTCGATTCGAACATAAAATGTCGCAATGACTGGGCTGACACGACTCGAAACATTCATGCCAGGGCCCAAGTTTCCCCAGCGGCGGCGACGAGCTCTGGGTTGGTCGATAGTTCGGGGCCGGTCCGCAGATTGGCGGGCCTCAGGGGCAGATCATCGGTCTGACGTGACACAGGTCATTGGTCTGACGTGATCTGACAGATATCACGATCAGTCACGTCACCGTCACACGAGTCCGTCACACACGGCCCGTCACCGTCACACGCCCCGCCAGAGTCCGAGTGAACGACTCACCCAGACTCACACAGACCCCAAGCTAGAACCTCACGCTGCTGGGTGAGCAAGACCAAAGCAAGACAACCTATCAGCGAAGCAGCAGCGACACTCACCGCCCCATCCATCAGCCGGGCGGGACTCTGCCGAAATTCGCACTCAGCCGCGCTGCGACGCCACGACGACGGACATTAGCATTCATCGATGACTGATGAAGCTCGCCGCCCTGCCATCTCAGAGGAACGGCTCTGGGCCGGCCTTGGGGCACATCCTGCTCGCTGGCTCGGTCGCCGCTACCCCTGAGTCATGACCTTGATACACAGGAAGCTGGCCAGGCACGTGCTTGTTCAATAACAAACCCTGGCCAGCGCGAGGAGTGGCATGGACCGCGGCCAAAACGTCCACGGCGGGCCAGGGATGGCAGATGTCTCAGTTATACACCAGCGACTGCGGTGTGAACCGACAAACGACAGATTCGCCGACCGGGGAAGAACCTCGGCGGCCGTTCAGCCACTGCGTTTTACTGGATACGATAAAGCATGACGCATTAACATGAAACGCTTGGGTACGCCCCGTAACAACTCATAATGCTAGCTATCGTACACTAAGCACTCCACAGCCAAGTTCCATGCCAGGCCAGCCTCCGTCAGCCGATTCGGGACAAATACTGCAGTAACGGTTAGGTGACTGCAAGGCGGGCCAGGAAAGAGGAAAACGGTCCGCTGTGTCCACTGTGACCGGATCTATCGGACGGAGGGGGAGGGATGGAGGAGGAGGTCCCACGTCCGGCCCAACTGTGGTAGAGGCGGGCAGGAGCGGAGGCGAGGGTGGGTGGCCGGGCGGACCGGCAATGGTGGCGGTGCAGTAACGGTTCATGGAGCGTCCGTTACATCGTCAAAAACTCCCGAGTCAGAGTCGGGCGATCAGGAGGGAGAGAGGGAGAGAGCTCCGAGGAGGGGAGATACGAGTAGCCCCGGTGAAGACTCGCCGAGAGCGTCCGCCCCAGCCAGGAGGCATTTCATGGCGCGCTGCCAACGCACACAGACACGTACTGGGCGCCGGCGTGATGGAGCGCTGTCAGTTTGTTTTGGTGCGCCACTTCCTGGTGGAAGTCCACCATCACAACTGCCGCCCACCTCAGCCGAGCCCGCTCCACGCAGTTGGGGCTCAAAGCCCGACACCTAGACAGCCATAGAGCGGGAATTCCACGCTGCCGAGATGGCCGACCGGCGCTGGATCAATATTTGCTTAGCGGATTCGTTAAGGAAATTGGCGTTCAACTTTACCGTCAGCAATCAGCCAACTAGTGCAGTGAGCCTGTTCCAAAACAGGCCGCTGTTGCCTGGCTTAACATTGATCCACGATCCATCAAGTGCACTGGGTAAATGTATGAGGTTCATGACCGAGTGAGCGATTTTACACAACTCGGAACGAGCAGGGCCGCTAATAAAACACCATTGGCACAGCACATTTAACCAAATCAATGATAAAGGAGTTGGACCTGCGATGAACTCTGATGAGTATATTCAGTGGGTGATGCAAGCGTGCGTTGGTTTCCCTACCCTCCCGAGCGCGGGAGACCAGCCCACGACGGTGACGGGGATTGGACGGAAGGGAGGGCGGAGGGGAGGTGTGCCGCAGCTGGCGCCCATCGATTGGAGCGGTCCGCTGGCATCGGTCCGACGGCGGCGGCGCAGACCAGCCGGCGCCGCGAGCCGCGAGTACGACGCGCGGGCTCGGCCGGACCGCCGTACTACTCACAGTTCGAACAGGCCGTACTGAGCATAACACTGCGCCGGACCGCCTTACTGCTCACAGTTCGACCAGACCGCGGCGTAGGTACAGAATGGTAGCACTCGGCCGGGCTGCCATACTACTCACAGTTCAACCAGGCCACCAGCCGTGCCAAACACAGCATTTGGACGGACCGCCGTACTATGCGGCAGCATTCTGCGCCGTCTTCAACAGGGTTCAACAGGGTCTCTCCACCGATAGAGTCCTGAGATCGTCAGTTCTCTGAGACCTCTGCACTGATACGGCCGAAGACCTCCCTCACAGCAGCACCGCTACATTGTGCTATATCGCGGCCAGCAGGCCGATATTTCAGCCGCGCCAGATCACGACCAACCGCAGACTCCCACCGGAGCACGCGACGCTCCGCACGTCCCGTTCTCGCCGCGGCACACACCATGGCTCGACGGCCGGCCGGGCCTCCGCGCGTGTCGCGTGACGCGTCACACTGGCGTCACGCGCTGTTGGCACGCCTCCGTGACGTGCTGAAAGTCACGCCGCGTGCACCACGCCCCCGTCACACCGGCAAGAACCGCTGCAGGGAGGTCGCGACGCCGGGTGCGGAGGCGAGTAGAAAACCAAAACGGGACTATGCTTTATGGCCCACATAATATGTACAAGCCTCGGAACAACACATTCGGTAAACCCGGGTCCCCAATATCTCTATGACTACAGCCCCTGACATAAAAAGTTGATTGATGGATTCGTGGATTTATGGCCAATACAATGGATGTCATAGCGGCATGACATTAGTCTGACATTGGATAGTTACGAGTTATGTTTGTGAGATGTGAGCAAGATTCTGTTACCATGGCGGCGGCTCCGTATCTAACTCTTTACCAGTGACCTTCACTCATACAAGTGTTATGTCATGGCTGTCCACAATGACACAGCGCCGCATATAACTCCCTAGTTACAGGGCCCAGCATCGCTACGAAAACAAGTCCATTTCGGCGATTATCTGTCGCGGTCGAGGTAATGAAATTGCCGTATTTTCGCAGTGTCGTCACATAAAACGGAGCTGGCCTTCAACCCGTCTGACATATGACACATATCCACGCATGTTTCCTCTCCCTTCCCGTATTAATGTCAGACCATGCCCCTGACGTCATATTATGACGTCACTCACCAGGCGCTGGACATTGGCGAGCAGGCCGTGGCGAGCGATCTCCTTCACTTTGGCTGGATCGGTCTTGAACGTGTCCACCAGACGGCTGAACGCCAGACATACGCTCTCCACAGTCTTCTTATCCTGTTTGGGGGAGAGTAGGGGGCAGCGGTTAGGCGACAAGTTCGGGTCAGGCACAACAATCTACCAGCTGGTGTGGTCGGCTTATTGGACTGTAAGCGGTGTTCAGAGTCGATATTTGGTTGAGAGACAAATGGACATATCGTGCGGACATTTCGCAGGAAATTCTGGCCAACAAGAATGGCACAAAATAGTCAGCCAAAACGTAACGAACTAATTGAAACAAGAAGATAGCAGACTGCAGAGACAGCTTAAAATACAACTCTGACATTTAAGGAAGTGGATTCAGAACACATTTGTCATGAATAAATCACCCATGAAAAAATCAACATGTCTGTTCAATTCAGTATAAACTGGCAATGCTTCTCAGACCACGGCGGGAGAACTTGGATCTGGCGCTGGGTATTAGACACACACCAAACGACTTTGCAGACGAACGATATCCGCCTATCAGCGAGAGCGGCACGCCCGAGGAATCATTAACGCCGAAACTATCATCGCCGACAGCGCACATCGGCCGCGGGGCGCATCAACGCACAGTGGGCGATCCGGCCGGTGTAGCCTCGCGAAACCTATCGGCATTCATAACATCCATGTTTTTGAAGCTAGAACCACAATATTTAGGAGCAACCTTCTTGAATATCCAATGAGCATATGTTTTAAATAAGGACTATCTCTTTTAGGATTTGTGCTCTGTGGTGAGCTTGCAATTTGCCTAATTGCCGGTCGAATAACGCATGAATACTTTTGAGGGTAGGTCGAAATTTATGACGATATGAGCTGGGTAGGACATTGAAATGGCATGTACCTCCGTAGAAAATTGCTTCCAAACCAACTTTTTATTCAAACGATTATGCCCTACCAATTCATACATATCATGAAACAGCGTAAACCTCGCCCGGCAAGGCCCCATTTCATAACGTGACCCAAGCAGCGGATTTGGTTTTTGGTAAATAACTTCGCAAAAAATAGCCGCAGAACCACGATTTTGACATCGTCGTGTTCGCCTTGCTCAGGCGCGTCGAATGGTATACTTTTTGTTCAGGTGAGGCCACCGTAAGGTGTTGACCTCGAGTCAAGGTCAGGTCAGAGGTCTTCAAATCACGAAGTTGGTCGAAGGAGGTCATATCGCATATCAATCGATTCGGCAGGTCTTCCGGAGTCCATTGGTGACCTTGTCGACTCTCTAGCTCAATTTGATCGGGAGTTATTGACGAAAAACTCGTATGACCCTAGTGACGTCATAAATGACGTAATGCAAGGTCAACAATGCAAAAATGCAGCATCAGATGTTGCAAGGAGTGCATGAAGTAACGATTCCATGTACTTGAGACAATTGAATATCATTCCTGGCGCCAAAATAACAGTATTCATATTTCCCCCATTGACTTATAGGTGAGGTCACGTGACCAACCTGACTTTATGTGACATTTAGGAAAAATCTGAGATATAAAGGTTGTAAGACCTGTAAAGGACAATAAGTCCTGCAAGTCTCACCTCCCTGTGAAAGTTACTCTGGCACTGAGAGCGTTGCAAGGTTGCGACATCTGAGGATCGTGCAGAGGTTCATTTATGACGTCATAGGTCAGTGACCTGACCTGACTTGAAAGTGTGGTTGGTGTCACAAGATTCGGCGTGCATCAAAGGTCAGGTATGCCAAGTTGCAGTTCTCTATTGCCTGGGTGTTTTGAGCTATCGCGAAAACACCCTTTGGGGCATCTACCACTTGTGCTCAAGTGCACCAAGCCACGGCCAACCCTTAGAAGAAAAAGGTGTCTGGATGCCAGGGCTGCAAGTGGCTGCAAATTTTCACTGGCTCCCCTAATAGATAGTGTCTTAGTGCATGCGGTACAGCATTGTTTTCAGTTCATCCTCGTAAAACTTTTTTTGCTGGGCTTGGTTAATTCAGTGAACGTAATGTTCAGTGGTAGAAAAAAATATAAAAAGTTAACTTAATTATAAGACATATTGAACTGATTTTGTCTACCAGCTTTCTATAGCGGAATCGTCTAAACACCTAAATTTCACTTTCCATGCAAAATGGTTGCTCAACACCTAGCAATTTCATCGTTCCGCAAAATATTCAAAGAGCGTAAAAATCGGCTGTGATTATCCCCCTTATGAAGTGTTACGGAACGCTGTCTTTAACGATACTTTTGTCGACGAAAAAATGTCTCCTGAGCCATGCAAATGCACTAATCGTAATCTTTGATGAATTTTCTGTCGACTAGTATGCGTTGTTTTCCAATTTTCGGAAAAAAGTGTCTTTGAGGTTTCGCGAGGCTAGACCGGCCCGATCGCCTACCGTGCAACGGGGCCATTACTGGTATTGCAGTGAAGCGGCTCGGCTTCCTCTAGACTCTTCAAATAGAGGTCCGCTAGCTACCCGGGCCACACGGCAGCGGTGGGTGATTTATTTACTCCCAGGTAGGACAAGAATAAGTGCCCCGCACGGGAGAACTGACGGACCGGGCGCCGTTTTACCCAAAGGTGAAGGACGGCACCGCCGAAATGGCCCGCTCCTGTTACCACCGAGTGCAGAGGCGGACCGGTATCGTTTTTACGGAAAGCTCGTCAAAGAAACGGCGCCAAGATGTTTACAGCAACATTTCTCGGAAATGGATAAATTCTCCAGCGAGGGATCCAGCTCCGTAAAACCCCATCAGTAATCTCCCTTGAAAGCAAACAGGAGTAATAGCCAAGTACCGATAAAAACAGTGACGATGAGATAGGGGAAACTTCCTCTGGGACATCGAACTGGGAAAGTTAGTTTATTGTGAATCTCGGCAAATCGTAAGTCAGGGCGAATCCTAAATACACCAATCTGCAATACTACATATATTCTGGCCCAACACGCCTCAACTAAAACGCAGCCTTTTCAGGCCACCCTAGGCAAACTGAACCCCTAGCTCGCCCACTCCCCTGCCCGTACGAGGAGCACTCTGCGCATAGTGGCAGTGGTGTGTGTCACACACCCTCACCTGGTGTGTGAGCCGCTCGGAGAGAATGTGCAGGTTATCGCTGACCAGGTGGAACTCGTCCTGTGTCAGCGACAGACAGCAGTTGGCCGTGATGGCCAGCGCCGCGCGCTGAGCCGTCAGCGAGAAAAAGTCGACGTACATCAGACAGGCCGAGATGCCGCCCTGTGGACGCAGAGACAGAGAGGTCAGCGGCTTCATCAGCGGCAGGGTCTGAAACACAGGGCCTGCACTGACACCACCAGGAAGAGGCGAAAATGGTGCAGCCGTTCCTCACATTGCCCCTACGCATAGCACCGAGCAAAAAGAGCTTATGCTTGCGGTATGAATGTCGTGCGGATCATCGGCCAAACAACAGGTATGGGGACTGGCTATTTAGCTAGGGAAATTATTAGGGAAATTAGCTATTTAGCTAGGGAAGTTGGGACAAACAATGTGTGCACTGACGCGGCAGCACGGCGAATTAAAACCGAGGCAGCTCGGCACTGGAACTAATTAACTTCAAAAGGCAAAAAACGCACTAGGAATTGGAGAAGTTTTTAACAGGATGTCGTTTCAAGTAATGAAATGGAGCTTCAGTTGACATACTTGGAGTTCTGAAAAAGTTAGTCACCAGTAATGGACCAGCCAGTTTCTGACGCACAGAGGTCAAAATGAAAGACAGAAGCAAAATGTTAAAAAGCACGGCAGTAAACACACCAGAGCACATAGGCACACACACACACACACACATCTGCTTTCATCAGCATAACCGGCTAAATTATTTTTATACATGTGTCGCAGAAGCCCGATGTCGGAACCATTTGTCAGTCTATTCTAGTCCCCTTCTCTCGCCATTCGTATTCACTCGAGCTACACCAAGGCGCTGTGTCCCGCCCGTGTACCGCCGGCCAACACGCGTCACATACATATCGACCCGTTACGATACACATCGGTCACGCCCCAACGGGACCGGGAGGCGTACCAAAACAGCAGCGTTCATCACCGGGCGCCGCCCCGTCCGCGGCGCTTCGTCCGTCGCGTCTCACTCGGTCCGCGCCCCTAATTTGTCGCCCTTCAACACCGCTCCACGCAGTCAGTCGGCCGAGCAGCGGCGTTTAAAATCCGCACAGTCGCAAAAACAAGGCGGCCAGTCAAGGGCAGATACCGACTGGGCGTTGCGCAACATCGGCTGGCCCTGAGGCGAGTGGTCGGCCGGGCGCGGTGGTCGGACCCGGCGACTCTAGCTCAGAGACCGGTTGGCGGCCGGGCAGCAGAGGGGAGCGCTCGGCACGGTAGGGGAGGGGACGGGATGGGTAGATACAGTGGAGAGTGGACTGTTGTCGGTCAGCGTTTATCAGGGAGGCAGCTGGTAACAGTGGTCGGGCGGGGCAAAAACGGCGGGGAAAACAGAAATAGGGAAGATACCAGCAGGCTAGCAACAGACAGGTTATCTGAGTGGAACAAACAAAGGCCACACTAATGAACACTGTACGGTGCATGTTCCCTGAACAGCAGCAGCTGGTGACCACGCAAAAAGCCAAAGAATCACGCAACAGCAGCGCTTTTACAATCCAGACGTCATTTAATACGCAGTAAGGGCGCCATAGAGCCGCATGCTGCAGGTGCTAATCGTCCCGTCTCCCGTCCCCTTACGCTCGATATCGCCAGCTCAACTCGGGAATCTTATCAGACCGACGTAACCCCGGCCGCGGTCCCGAGCTCCCGAGTCCGAGTGAGACCTCAGGTGAGCAGAGCGGCTGTCCGTCCGTCCAATATCGAATCACACACGAAACACCGGCCGCCATTAGCATGTGATTTCCATCCCGGCCGACATCTGTCTGTATCTGTCGGGGTGGACCCCCGCGCGGCGCCCGACACCCGTCCCGTCACCGGAGACGGCGCGCCTGGCGGCTGTGTGCGGCTCGACAGTCGGCAGGGACGGACCCCGAGTTCCCAGACCCATCCATCAGGGCTGGTTTCATCAGTATAGCTCCCCTGCCCAGCGCGCAGCCCGGCGACAGTGGTGAGCCGGTATCGGTGTCAGCGTCAGTGTCAGTGTCACCCACGGTAGTGCAGGGGGGTTCTTAGCTGACCGAGGCTTGTAAATGAGACCAGCGCAAGCACGGATCCTTCACCCCAGTATGTGAACCAGAATATATTCCCCTACAAGTTAAGTGTCTACCATGTCACCATGCTGATAACATGAGACCCCATTTAATTGCGTTATATTTTATTTTATTATATATCATTTTATATTTATTTCATTTTATTATAAATTTCACTTTCTTTTATAGTTATATTATTTTAAGTTATATTTAGACCCCATTTAATTACGAATAATACTCCATAATTCCAAAGTGGCGCATCTTCAGTCAAGCTCTATCAACAGAGCATAACCAACAGTCAACACCTCTGGGCACTCACCACTTTGAGTGGTTTCTTGCTGTGACGGCAGAAGTCCCCTTCTCTCTACAAACACTCACCACTTGGAGCAGGTTCTTGCTGTGCCGACGGCTGATGAGCTCCAGCGCAGTGAGGCTCTGCTCGGCCACGTCCATGCACTGGATGACCTGCAGCTTTTGTAAGAGCACCGGCACCGCTTCGACCACGACGGCCGTGCTGCGCGGTAGCGCCTCCATCAGGTACGTCAGCGCCCGGCACGCGTGGTTCATCTGAGGATGGAGTGGGGGGGGGGGGGGGGTCAGTTCGGCTGCGAATGGCCGATCGAGAGGAGCGGTCAGATCGGGCAGCTCAGACAGCGTAGGTGTAATTTCTGATGGGGGAAAACGGCTATAGGCGGTGTGGGAAAGACGGCGGTGGTAAACAGCAACGAAAGCAGCTGGCGTACCCCGCCATGTCAGTGACAAGCCTGACGCATCAGGTGCACAGGAGTGTGATGAGAAGTGGGCCTTGTGGGACGAGCACCGATTCTGGCAGCGCCTGGGCTTTGCCCAGCGCGTTACCAGAGCAATCAGAGAGTCAAACAATGGCGGCTTTCGCTAACACAGTTGTTTAATAGGTCAGATCGCTGTCTGTATCGATGAGTAATTCAACCGCCCAGAGTTCAGACAGCAATACATTATGCACCATCCAATTACACCAGTGTCGGCGTAATGTCACCGTGACAGACAGCGCGACCTCTCACTCACTCAACTTCCCACGGCGGGCACCCATGTGGACTCTTCTCCCACACACCCGCTCTACACAGTCCCAAAGGGCTCCCTTATCTCCCATCCGCTCACACAGCCACCGCTGTCATATAGGGCTCCCCTACCACACAGCAGCTCTCCACAATCGCCGGCCAGCGCAAGTGTAAGCCAGTACAAAATCCCGGCCCTCCCGGTGACAGCCGAGGACAGAGACCTTCAAAAATAGATAGGAGTCTATCACTGTCTAGTATAGTCACGAAAGCAGACCGTACGGTGACAGAGACAGTCACAACGGATGCCCTTCAAAGGGCCAAGAGTCAGCATCAAGTTGAAATGTCAAACAGAAAATAGGCTGAATATTTCCGTCACTTGTTGCAAATTGAGTTTTTGAAGCTGGTCAATTTTAACAAGGCTTTACTCATGGGTGAACGTTTTACTGGATAACTGCGGGATGGCGGTGTGGTTTTTATCACACCGTGAACAGATCAGGTGACTGTTCTCCGAAGTCGCACCGTCCCAAAATAGCCGAGCCGTGACAGGTAGAGATCATGAGATCGGCTGACGGCAGCGTTCGCCGAACTGTCCGCAGGTGGAGGCCGACTGAGCTGCCCGACTGGGAGGACTCTCCAGAGCACACGAGTCCCGCAACAGCCCACTCGAGGATGACGGGAAAATGCATATAGAACGAGCTGAACGGCAAGCTAATTTTGTAGGGGCACCATACTAGTCCTAGGATAACCATCATTATTGCCAGGCAACCATCATACGTGAGACCTGTGCATTCAGGTAAACTACGAGCTTTTATTTTACCCATAAAAGCAGCATATAAGCTTAGTGCTGTTCAGTTTAATATGATCATGTCATCATTGTTCAGGCTAGCTCATTTATTTATATCGAAGCCAATTCCCCCACTTGACCAAATTTAGCATCAATCATTTCTTTCATGACTTCCCAAGACCGTGGCCCTGACCGCGTTCACATTTGTACATGCAGCTGTGGCACACAAAAAGGCACCGACCATCTGTGTCGGATGAGCGATACCACAGCCATCTCCATCCACCCCCGCCCGCCCCAGCCTCGTCAACAGGTGCGACCACCCACCATGGGTACACCTGTGGTCTCTCCCAATCATCACACCGCGCCCGGTTCCACCAAGTCCCCTTCTACCCCGATGGTCCATTGCCCGCCACTCACGGGGTTGAATTTGTGCCCCCTAGCTACTAACTATATCAACATAGTTGTGCTCCCCCGGGCACCCCGATGTCAAAGTTTTGCGCGCTACCCACCCACTCCACGTCAAGGTTCTCCCCCGCAACTATCAATACGAAAGTTATGGCTCCATTCCCCACTCAAAAAGTTAAGCTGAGGTAGCTCCCGGCCAGTATGCCCTCCTCCAATCACGATGCCAAAGTTGTACTCTCCTGAGCCGTGGTGCCCGCGTCTTCCCAACCCAGTACCTAACACCCTCCTCTGCCCTGCCCTGGTGTGCTCCCCTCGTCCACTCACGATGTCAAAGTTGTGCTCACAATGTCGAAAATGTGCTGAACTGCCCACTCACGATGTCGCAGCTGTCTCCCGTCCATGTGTGCCCTCCTTCCCATCCAGAAGCGTCTCCCCTCCCCTGCCCAGTCGCGCTCCCCCGTTCACTCACGATGTCAAAGTTGTGCTCCATCTGCAGGAGGGCGATGAGTGGCGGCACCACCTGTTTAATCGGGAAGCCGGCCAGAGTCTCCTCGTTGCCCATGACCAGCAGCTGGCCCATCTCAATGACGGCCTGCAGCTGCTGTGTCTCGTCATCAGTCGCCTGCAGGCCCTGTACCAGCTGCTGGATCTTGGAGCCTGCGCGGACACAGATACAGACACACGGAGTAAGAAGGGAGGGGCGGTCGGCTTGCCGGCGACTTGGGAGGAAAAAGCTCATGACTAGAAACAAGAAGACAACAAATTAAAATGATTCCGAAGTGAATGTCCGAAAGGTTTCGATAAATATTACTGTTTGGAGAAGACTATGACTTACACAATACACAGCTGGGCTGAAAAATAACGATTTGATGATACCACAAGTCGAAAGTACAATTAATTAGTCAAAAATTGACCCCAGGCCTAACACAACACAATGACTAAGGAATGTTTCGGCGACATCTCCAACTGGCCCAGATCAGCAAAACTCGCGGCCCGCACGGGATCAAAAATAAACAATGCTCTTTCATGTGTCAGCAGCTGCCCAAAACAGTCGGCCCTTGTCAGCAGCCACAGCGTTCGATGGCCAAAAACCGAGCGCGGGCGGCCCATCTCGCCACTCTGGCCTCCTTGTTCACGGGGCCACGCGGCAGGGACCGGCGGCGCGCGCGGAGTTACGAAACCGGCGCGGCGCGGCGATCGAGGCGCGTTTACACAGCACCGGGCGACAAAAACGCCGCGGGCCGCGCGGCGCACCGGCACCCGCGCGCCGGCAGTCAGCTGCAAAACACGCGCATAACTTGTCCAGCTGAGAGGTGCTGCCAAACAAACGTAGCGGCGTACGGAGCCAGCCTGGTCACTGGGGATCCGCGTGGGATAGGATACTAGGCCAGCTGTTTCACTGGCGATCTGTTCAGGGCGGGACAGCTCACAGCAGTTTGGGGTGCGTCGTTACTTTAGAGGTCTGTAGATGAAGTCGTTCATTGATTGTCCGTGTGGAACAGAATGGAAGCGGTAGGTAGGACAGCCGTCTCACTAACAATGACGAAGAAGACCGACAATACATGTCGATCAAAATCGAGACAGGACGTCAGAGGCCATCATATTCCTTGGATCTTCGAGATTGTTTTTTCTTCTTTTGATGCATTGTCACAAGGGAAACATTGACTCACAAATGTGCCACTAAGCAGAGATATTCAAAGGACTGTGAGATAGTTCGAGACTTCAGATATGCCGACTGGCTGAGACACACAGGACAGACTCTGGCTGGCCACCCGGTGCGCGTATCGCGGGTACTCACTGCTGCCCATGCTGCGGTGGAGCATCTGCTGCATGCGCGGCCCCAGCGCACCGATCAGGTGCGAAGGGATGCCGCGAGCCTCCAGCAGCGCCTGCAGGCGGCCCATGTCGCCATCCTCCTCGGCGGCAGCGCCGGCGCCCAGCAGCGCCGCCGCGCCGGCCAGGCCCGCGGCTCCGGCACCGCGCTCGGCGGCCGGCCCGCCGCCGGCCGCTCCGGCCGGGCTGGCGGCACCGGCGGCGGCGGCGGCGGCGGCGCTGCCCGAGCCGCCGGCGGCCTCATCCGCCGGCGCTCCTTCCGACGACATGGAGCCGCCCAGAGCCACCTTTCCGCCGGCCCGCGAGCCTCGCCGACCGCTGCAAGGGACACAGACGGGACACGGTCAGAACAGGTCACAGCGGACACCAGCGATTAGACACGGTTAGTACCGTGTCTAATCGCTGTGTCTAACTTATAAATCATAATATAGATAGCGTATTGGCCCTTCGTGACCACAAAGAGTTGACTGGGCAAATTCAACACTAAACACTATTCGTTAGAATTGTGTTTTTCTATTGAAAAACAACCGGAGCGGTCCTTCTCCGGTACTGCGGGCTCCATTATCGGCACTCGCCCCACCGACGCGTCGGTCGGACGTACGCTCTCCCTTGCAAGGAAGCGAGAGGAGGTACCGCTCGACGGAGTGCAGGAAGGCACTCCGTCAGGAAGGACCTGAGGACCTGTATGAGATAAGCGTAGTCAAATCGGGTACCGATGGGGTTGGGAGGGGGGGGGGGCGTTTACACACTACACAGCTTCCGAATACAGGTCCACTTGGACAGAGACAAACGCATGGGACATGAGCCATTAGCAAGAAGCACGCGATCAGAAAACAAACAAAACTAACCCTGGCATTTTAGGCATTCGAAAAACAAACTGAGACGGCGTGCCATCTGCACGTTACGAGTCATCCGAGTCGTTATTTCGGTAAGTGATATGCTCTGGGGTGCAGCGTCTCGGGTGGCCCGCCGCCACGACACCCGACCTCGCCTCCCGCGGCGGAATGCCTGCACGTAGCGCCGAATAGCGCGGCGTGTAATGGTAAATAATGCGGCTGTAATGACTGCGGCGCGGTTGGTAATGGCAGGACCGGCGCAGGGCCACGCTCACAGAGACGCGCCGCGAACCTTGCCGCGGAGCGGTGATACTGCGGGCTCCATTATCGGCACTCGCCCCACCGACGCGTCGGTCGGACGTACGCTCTCCCTTGCAAGGAAGCGAGAGGAGGTACCGCTCGACGGAGTGCAGGAAGGCACCGGCCCAGCCTGGAGACAGGGGAACCCTGGAGGCACTGATCGGTGTAACATACGGCCGACGCTCGCTGCTCTGCTGCCTAAGACCTGAGGCCACCTCCGCAGACAAAGACACCTGTGGTGTCGTATGCGGAATGGGCCGGTAGGAGCGGCAGACGGACCCGGGGGAAATCGAGACAAACGGCTACAGGTTGCAACACGAAACCGCTGATCACCCGATCTACCTGTGCGGACCGCCTCCTACACGTACTGACACGTCCGTGGAGAGCCGCCGAGGCGGCCGAGGGCGCACCTGACACCGAGCCGGACCGAGACCGGACAGGGGTTCCTGGACCGGGACCGGATGGGACCTCGGACCGGGACCGTACGGGTCGCATATGGTTCACACACCGCTGTCAACGAACCGGTACCGCCACCACGCCTGGAGGGAGCGCTATGTTCCGCGGCCAGGCAGCTCAGTCTCAGAGGTGGGAGTGAAATACAGCGCAATCAGCCAACGCGCCGGCTGGAGTCGCGTCAGAAATGGATCACTGAATGCAGACCCGTGTTGAACGATGTTGAACGTTGATTGAAACTGCACAGAAGACGGTTTTCTAGCATGGCGAACCTTGTCCTATTTCAATGTTTATATCTCGAACTTCGAAGTTACCCCCACCCGTCCCGGCGACCCAGTCAGCTGCCACGAAACTCATCCACCAGTCATGTTGCTAGGCGGAGTAGACGGTCGCCCCAAGCGGTCAACCAACTAGCACAACATACTGCGGACGACGGGCGCGGTCAATGACCCCGGGCGCCACCAGCCAGCCCGTAAAATGGCCACACTCGACACCGCTTCCCGCTCGACACCACTTCCCATTCACACACACGGCAACCCAGCAGCTTCCTTTCTGTCGCCGCCATAAACACATCGCCTCGAGTCCCGTGGCCGACTGCTGCCCAGCAGTGCGCGCTGGCCCGCCACAGCGGATGTTGGCAAGTTCGGTCCAAAGGTCGGCCATGCCTGGGACGCGAGGAAGTTCGCTATCAAAAGTTCACCCCCCCCCCCCCGTTTAAATGTCGCCGGTGTGCGAGAGGAGAGGGCTCGAGTCTGACCTGATCAGCGACCCTGATCAGCTTCCTGGAGCGTCGACACCGCCGGCGCCGAGAGGATCAAGAACGTCCCCGAGTCTATCAGCGCCGAATCCGCTCCGAGCTCAATGCCGAGCCGACGTCCCCGCTGACGACATTTCATTCATTCTAACGGCACATCCTCAGCTCAAGTTATATTATATAATTCTGGCGTCCGTGACCCATCTTTGAGAGATTGAAGACATTGCTCAGAGCAATATCAGGACTGCCTGAGTTACGCTTGACTAGACGTGCGTGAATGTTCGCCAAAAATTCGGAAAATGTCGACTCGTAAGATTTCGAAATCGTCAAACTTCTGCACAAACCACTGGACCGGAGCATACCCGATTCAAACACAGCTGTGTTACACTGTTCAATGAGCCATCACCCAGCTCCCTACAAACCAGCCTACGGCCTCGGCAACGTCACGTCACGTCGTTACCCGTCACGCGTCACGTCTCTGCCGTCCGAGGTTGGCCGCGCACTGTGCAACACGGTCACCGTCGTGGCGGCGCTTTTCTCCGCCCGGATCACGCCGAGTTTCACCTCCAGAGCGGCGCTCCCCGCCGAGCGCGGCCACAAAAAGGCAACGCCAACTTCCCATGCGATGAGGAAAGTTTCATCAGCCTCCGCCAGCCGGGCGACGGAGGTGACATTTCTTTTGAGGTCATGGGGTGTGTTGATTCGCCAGCCTTCAATAAAGCGATGAGTCGAGGCAGAGAGCTGTGGGCGGTCATGAGTCCCGGTAGATAACCCCATGGTACTACTAGTGTCTGCCTCCGCCCCTTCCATCGCCGTCATAGCCGTAATGACGTGATCCATCTACAGGGTGTAACGAAATTATCCGGACATCTATTTTTTCGCCATATCTGCTCGCAAAGTTTCTTTTTTAATGTTAGAAGCTGGAAAGTTGGATGAATGCATACCTCTGATAGCTGCTCTCAACTCAGCAGTGACCCTGACCTTGCGAAATGACTCTTGCTCTGAGTAAGAGTCGAGTCGCCGACGGGTTCATTTGATAGTTTTCGTTTAAGGCAATGGAGAGAAGGGAGTTCAGTCTCTCGTTTCGGAGTAAGACTACGTGTTGGTGGCATGGTGGCATGAGCCAGAAGCTGGTCTGTCAGCAGCTGGACATCAGCAGCAGCCAGTAGCACATCTGCCTGAGACGTAATAAGCTTGGACTTGGTGGCAGACTCAGCCCGGCCTCGATCGCGAAGGGCGCCCTTTGCCAAGTGGTGAGGAGAGTTGTCAGGATAGCGACAAGGAAACGGCACCAATTAATCCGCAAACTGACTCGAATTCTTACCAAGGCAGATAATAAGAGGTCCCACATCATGATTCACCGTTACCCGCCCTTTAGCTTGGTTTCACTACTCTTCAAAGTGAAAAAGCCAATGGAATTGACGGGAAAACAACCAGTCCACCACGTTTGGCCTCAGGCCAGGGCGTGTTCACTGGTCGAAGGAAGACATGAATGAGCTGGCCTGGTCAGATGGGAAGCTGTTCGAGCTGCGATGTCCGTTGAACCGTCAAATCGGCCATGTGTGGGCTGCCAGCAGCTCAAACATGCCGGCCGTCGCCGGAGTCAAACATCCGGCCAAAATTCAGACCTGGAGCATGTTCAGCTGCTGTGCAATATTCAAGCTGTTCATGACGCCACAGAAAACCACTATCAGTGACGAGTATTACCGGCGCAACATCATGGCTAGCGATTGGTTGGAGCCACTGAACCAGACGGCACAGGAGGGCTCGGTTTCTGAACGCGTACTGATGCCTGATTCAAGTCGCGCAGTCTTCATGCGGGGCGGCGCACCACCTTCAAGTCCCTAGCAGTATGAGACGTGATGCCGAAAGGACCTATTGTTCTTCTGGGCTAACGGGCTATGGCTTGGAAATAGTTCCCATCCCAATTCCATCGATATCTTATGGACTATTGTCCAGCAGGAGATGAATGAGGGGACACCCGCCACCAGTGCCGCCCAGCTGTGGGCACAGGTTAGTAACGCGCTGCTCTACATGAAACCCACTGTGCTGGAAAACCCAGTGGCTGGAATGCTCCAGAAATTTGTACCTGCGCTCTTATGAAAGGTGGCTACATAATCATTCAAAAGGGAAAATATCAGATTGTCTTGCTTCTTAATTACAGCGCGACGAAAGGTGTCCGGATAATTTCGTTACACCCTGTACACTCGAGTTGAGCTGTAAGCAGGCCAGACCGTGCTGCATAACATGACGTCACATCACACCCCAGTGACGTCACATATACGCCAGCGCCGTGGGGAGGCCGGCCTGATGCAGCCGTCAGCTCCACCAGACACCGGCGGGCCAGCGGACTCGGGCGCCGAACACTGAGCTCAGCCGACCGACCGGCGCGGTAACGGGACCGGTCGGCCGGCCCGGCTCGGTCAGCCTGACCCCGCCGAGCCGTCCGAGCTCGCCTACCGTCACGGCGCCGCCCCAGGTGGGAGGGTCTTTGTTCGACCAGCTCCGCTGAGAAAAATAGCGCTGACGATCGATGGAGTCCAGTGAGAGGCCCCGGCGCAGCACGGTGAGAAGCGGAAAAGGTCGCCGACGCGCCCGGCGGTTTCCGTGCGGCGGTCAGCAGTGGCTTCCTGCGCCGCTTCCACGATTCAGCTCGTTAACGGAAATAATCGGCCGGGCTGAACGCTCAAGCTGTAATCGATAATAAATGGCCCCGGCCATTTCAGACAATTCATCATCGGCAAATGAAAGGTAGCTAAATATTCACGGATGCTCGAACAATACAAATTGGCCAACAGAAATGCGCTTCAACCTCTAAAACACACGCCTCCACCTACAAAAATATTGGGCGAGGAAAAGAGTTGGCCTGACATGTTTGCTCTTGCACTGTATCGGTTTCCCACCACTGTCACCTGCCCGCTCAGCAGGTCACCCCAGTGCGAGTAGGGCTGAGGAATGCCACTTACGGGGTTCGGAGTCGAGAGGGCGCGCGCCGCGCGGGCCCCAGCCGGCCGGGCCGGGCCACCGACCGATAATAGTGCTGACGTGACGGATGAGCGCTCCGTCAGCTGGTCAGAGGAACAAAACAGACCGAACGAGCGGCCAAAGGACACCACACGGCCGGGACAGCGATCACAACAACACCACCGACCGGGCGAGTTGTCAGACACACGAGCCACCGACCTATTTCTGGCCGCCCAGAACAGCGGATTTTACCGGCAGTGGTGGCGATCGCATGGCTTCCCTCGCTCACGCGAGTAGCGTATCGGTCACGTGACCTGACACAGTGCCAAGCCAGGCCCTCGGCCCAATGGCACGTGACCAAATACGGGGGAAAACGCGTCACACGGCCTGCACACGCACGGCAGGGACGCCAGTAAAAGGACCGGCTGGTGGAGGCTCGAACATCGCTTCGTGATGGCTAGACACTCTGTGGCTGATCGCCCGTCTATGAAGGCTCGTCCCTGGCTCTACGGCGCGGTGGCTGGCTCGTCCCTGGCTCAGTGAGACTCGTTCTGCGCCGTCTCCCCAGCGTCCCTCCCATCATCAGCGTTCGGCGCAGCAGAACAAAGGCTGCCGCCGCCGCCGGTCGGCCGCCCACGCCGGCGCACACGCAGACCGCGCCGTCAGTGAGCGACCCGGCGCGGCCCGGCGGTCCGACCGGGATCGATGGCGGCCGGGGCACGCCGCCGCCGCCGCTGCCGCCGCCGCCGCCGCTGGTACAGCGTCCGTCACCTGGCCGCCGGCCCGATCAGCTGATTTGAGCACAAAGAGCCGACTGGTACCGGCAGCCGTGGCCTCGGCCGGCGCGGCGCTGCCCGGGTACCGTTCCAGCCCGGTCGGCCGGGCGGTCAGCTGGGTGGCCAGGTGCGCCGAGCACCGCCGCAGCTGTGTTTCCACCGCCGCCCGTACCTGCCGCCGCCGTCCGCACACTGCTCTGTCTCAGCTGCGCGCAGCTGGTGTGCGACTGAGCAGTAATGAGCGGCCGGCCGTGGTGGCACGAGTTTCATCACCTGGTCGGCCGACCTCGCCCGGCATCCCGTCCTGTCCCGCCCCGCCCGGCCGGCACCGCAGCTGGGGCGGCTGCGTCGGCACCACGGTCCATGGTTTTGCTGTTTTGCTGCTGACTAAAGCCTGCTGAGAATGGTGGCGTCATTAGTGACTGACGAGTCCCACTGTCAGACACAGCTCTTCCAGGGACACAGCCGCTGCCGTCACCGCCGTCTCGGGCCGGCGCCTACCGTCGCGGCACGGCGTCCCACGAGGGGAAACGCCAGCACCCAGCCGGACATGAGACACGCCGCCGGGGGTCCACAAATCCGGACCCTCCCAGAGGCACGTGGCGCCGTCCATGGGGTCCAGCCGGACCCACGTGGCCACCGCAGATCCTCCTCCCCGCTGAGACGCCACCGGGCTCCTCAGCGCTCCCGGACAGAAAAGCACCTCCCGAGAAATAGCGCTGGCCGAGCGCGGCCCGTTCAGCGAGCATGCAATTTCGGTTCGGCGCCACTGAAAATAGCGCTCCGGCCAATGACGCATTAGCATTCTTGGCACATGGCTGGGACCACGTTCGGCAAGATGGCCTGTTCCGTCAGAGCAGACCGGGAAGACGGCTCAGTCGCTCCCACGGGCCTGCCGTGTCGGGCTTGAGGAGAAAATAACCGCGGCGTCCATACATCTGTCCAATGTGATGTCTGTGATTCGGATCGATCACACAGGCCAAGGTAAAAATGAACGAGTGGGTTCAGGGTTCTTTCGTACAAACTGAAAACCACATGTTTCCTCTCAAACAGCACATAATCTCAGCTGTCAATTTGAAATGCAAAACAGAAAAGAGGTCACTCCATCCCGGCAAATACTGCCGAAATAAAGCAGCAACACCATACATCTACAAACAGATCCTATGTAGGAGCCACGCCAACCAAACAGTGGCCATCCTCTGCGCAAACCCATCCTCTGCGGAACTCTTCGGTCATCATTCGCCTCCGATTCGGTCCGCAGACAGACAGGGCCAGGACGACGGGGCTGTTTTCCTGCCGCCGCTCTGACGTCAAGGGGCGCTGCCATAATCGCCGTGTCGCGTCCGTCGCGTGACGTACCGGCCTGGCAACGGCAAATGAGCCTCGATCGCGGCCCGGGCCGACCCCGGACAGCCGTGAACCCGGCATTCGACGAACCACAGCAGAGTTCGTGGAATCGGGTGGGCGCGACGTACCCGGCGTCATTGGATATCATTGGGGATGCTGTGAACCCGCGTGTATCCATTGGGACTGATGAGGACCCACGTGGATCATTGACGGACAGGCTAAGCCCCAACATGGCCCAGACACCGCGTTGACCGCTAAGACCACCACAGACGCCGTAATTGCGGCATGGATGACGGGTTGAGGTCTGTCTGGTAAATCGGCGGCGGCCGCAGCGACAGAGGACCGATGGGAGTGTCATCAGGGAGCCATCATCAATCACCAGTATCGCTGTGAACGGGACCGCCGGGCGGCGGCGGCGGCGGCGGGGGAAGGGAAGGGGTGAGGGCGGCAGCGGTCAACCACCCGCCACATGGAGCGAACCCACGCCTGGTCAGACAAGCACACATGCTACATTATGCAAACTGTGAGACAGCATGAATGTGACACAATCAGTTTAGGTGGGCCACGTCTCACGTGGCGCGTTTGTAAGTGCCCGCGGCGGGTCTGTCTGAGTCTGTGGCGGTCACTGCCTGGCGCCAGTCGGCCGTGTCTGCCAGTCCAGCAGCACCCAGGCCAGTCCGTGTGAGCCGGCCCGTCGCTGCGAGCCCGTCTGCAGCCGGCGCCAGGCGGCCCTCGCGTGCGACCTCGCCGCACCGTCAGCGGCGGCCCGGTGTGGCCCAGCGTGACCTTTGGGCCGACCCGGCGACCCAGCGCGGCGGCCGGCCCGTCTTCCGGGTCAGCCGGGGAGCGCCGGCCCGACACTCGACGGCGAGTCTCAGGGACAGACCGACCACAAACTAGAAGGCAAGGGTCAGTAGCCAGACGGACACCGGCGATAGGGTCCTTTATCAAACCGACCTGAGCAGGAGATAGGAGGTCCGTCATCAGACTACCGGACCTGAGGCCGCGGGGGTCGGTCAGCTATCAGACGGTCCCCCAGCGGCGAGAATCAGCCATCAGTCGGACCGAGCCGTCTCGGCGGGCAGTGCCAGCTGGCGCCGTCGCCGCGCCGCTCGTCCGCCACCTTCAACTCGTTCCAGCGCCGGGTCCAGGGCCAGGCCGGCTATCTCAGTCAGGCCGGGGTGGTCCGGTTGCAGGGCAGTGGCCGGCAGAGAGCGCCCTCCGGCCAGCCGGCCGACACAACAGACCGGTCCAAGCAGCCGACCGGCCGGCCACCAGTCCGGTCTAATCACGTCGCCCGGCGACTGCCGCCGTGTCAGGTCTATATCCGTCTGGAGGGTTCGGAGGCGCCCCCCCCCCCCCCCCCCGAGTGCAGCGGGTATACCATTCAGCAGTCGGCAGTCACAGCAGTTCTAGGGGCGGTCGGGGCGGAGGGTACACGGCACGGAACGGTACGTACCAGGCTCAGTGCGCGGCACGGCAGCACAAGGACGACTGGCCTGGACGCACGCGTGGCTGTGCTAACAGCCCAGCAACGGACAGAGACAGCGACAAACAGCAGAGCTCGTGCGCCGCCTTAGGACCGCCGCAGACCGCAGTTCAGAGTGCACCGCCACCGCTCCGACGGAGACCAGCTATAGGCGGCCCAGGCCACGGTCGGGGGCCCAACACGGAGAATTGAGCAAGCCTAACTAATAGCCAGCGACAAGCGACCGCTCAATCTGTGGCGATAGCTCACTCCGCAGCCAGTGTTCCCGGTGACAGCGCCCCGGGCCATCCGGTAGCGTCCGTCACCGCCGCAGCACGCCAGGGTCACTGCTCTATCAAGGCCGCGTCGTCGCCTGCCGCGTCAGCCGAGCAGCCAGCTGGCCGACCGACTAGCCACCGACCAGCCGCAGACAGCCCACGAGACATCAGAGTACCGTAAACCGGGGTGAGTTGATATGGGGTGGTGAGTTGATATAAATTGCTCGAAAAATGTTAAAATGTGTGCTGCTCATCCATTTGTAAACCAATTTTTAGTTTTATTTTTCTGTGAAGTGAAGCAACCAATAAGTGATGCATATAGCTGAGAAAGGCATGCATGTGGTGCAGTGCCTTCTTAACACATTACTTTTTTCAAAGTCCTTTTTTTCTTCTGATTTTGAAACTAAGGAAAAGTCCCCACCCTACAGCAAAGACGGTGGATATTCATGAAACAACATGCACTGGGAAAGAAACTACCATCAATTTACTGTTGATCCCAGGTAGTTTTGGGTTTCACCTATAACAACGCTTTTTTATAATTTTAAGAAAAGTGACAGGTGGTGAGTTGATATGCCATCAGGTGGTGAGTTGATATGCATGATAAAAGCTGATACCAGGCTGGTAGGCATGCAAATTAGCATGAAATATGGGTCTGCAGGTAAGACAAAGTCAATTAGACCAACTCTTCTCCTTTTCTTTCCCCACATCATTCCATCAACCCCAAAAGCTTTAGTTTTTTTCTGAATGCTTGAGACGAGGCCTGTTAGTATCACTGATGTTAGTTGTCGGACTTTCGTCCCCGTCTTGAGTTGAGATGTTAGTTTCACAACGTTTCAGCCAGTAGCTTCTCCGGCCGTAGTCAAGCCTGCCTCGATAGTGGAGTGGTTACAACCGTGGACCATCACCGGGGAAACCCGAGTTCGATTCCCGCTGACTACAGGAGCTTTCGAACTGTTTGACGCGTACGGCGCAACGCCACCAACATCCAGGTCCTTGAGGGTCAAAGAACACCTGACGAGTGACGACGGCCGGAGAGTAACTGGCCGAAACGTTATGAAACTGAATCTCAACCCAAGACGGGGACGAAGGTCCGACAACTAACATCAGTAACCCCAAAGTTTTTTTTTCTGTGGACATACCTAACATGCAAAAGGCACAGCACAGCTCCCTGTCAAGTCTCAAGATGGCTCCCTACAAGCTACAAAGGAACACTATAGAACACCTATATTACATACAGATTAAAAAAAAAAACTGTTATATTTATTCGTAGTTTCGAAAATGACAGAACTGTCATTTCTGTATGGCTAACAGCGCGGGAATTCTGATCTCGTGAAACTGATTAGTTTTCCTGCTTGGCAGTTGCCAACCGAGAATGAGAGGCAAAATGAAATGGAACAAACAATATAAAGAAATTGACTGGTGCTTAGCCCTCTCCCGTATTCGTGTTTTGCCAGCGTTTAACGTATGGGGGGGGGGGGGGGGGTCCGTTGGAATCCCATCGTCGTTTGGCCCCTGGTGGAGCTAGAGCTTCGCGGAAAAAATGAGCGCGTTGCCCGAGACGCGAGGAAGCCGATGATAACCAACTTGGTCATTGGTTAACCTTCCAGGCCAGGTCAATTACCCAGAAGTCGGGAAAATATTTGTATTATTTGTATTATCGGGAAAAAAATTATTTGAAGTTCGTAAAGCGAGTTTATTATTTTTTGGCTGTTGCTGATCGCGAATGTCATGTTAGTTTTGCTCACAGATGTCTTCGTACATTTAGGCCAGGTCAGGTCAGGTCAACCAGTAGGTGTCCTGCCGGCTATCCATAGGGAGTGTCAAGTGTCAGCTACCACTGACGGTGTCGTAACATGTTACGAAGGCACTAAAACTACTTCATAAATGATCAAATGCATGTTAAATTCGAAATCGGCCCGAAAAAAACTACCCTAGAAACATGTAAAACTCCAAAAAGTGAACCGAGGTCACCAAAGGTCAATGACCTGACCTGACCTTCAGGTGACCTTGACAGTTGACACCCAAAATACTGCGTGGGACCAACATCATTTACATGTTTGGACGTTACAATCACAAAAAGACTGGAAATGCGCGGATAATGTGAGCCGACTACGCCAAATCGCGATTCCGGCCAAGCATGGTCTCGAGAATCAGGTCACAAGTCAAAAACCATTTGAGTCAGAGTCATGAAATCTTTAGAACATGTGTAAAATTGATAAACTCGAGAGGTACTGAAAGTTTCGTCGTGATCGGCCGCTTTTTGCGCGAGTTATGTGCGAAAAGCCGAGGTGGTCCGTTCGCCCGCCTATAAGTGCGAGGGTTAATTTTGGCTTTTGATGCCGAATTCTGTTTTATGTCGCTTAGAATACAGTCCGAATTAGATTCGCTTCACTTCACTTCATTAATATTTTGTTGACTACCAGTCAACAAAAGCTCAGAAGTATATGTATTCTTTCATTTCAATCCATTATTTCTGTCAGAGGCATATCAACCTTGACCCGCAACTGACAATGTGTTTTAATTACAAGAAAATACATTTGTAATTCCAAAATATATTGCCAGTTTTGATACCGTTGGCTTGAGGACACGTGACTAGCCAAGTTCAGAATGTTCTAAGTAAAACTAAGTATCATAAAGTGAAAAAATGATGCTGCTAAAATCAAGCCATTTTGATCGCGCTGTGTTGGACATGATTGCGTTTTCATGAATGTGAGGTCTGCTGCCAAACTACTAGCATTTTTCTAATGGTTTCTTTCAGGATGTGTTCTCTCATCCTTTTTTTAAACACTGGCATTTTATCAACTCACCTCTGAGCTTCTTTAGCCGAGAAATTTTGAAAAATCCAAAATCATATCAACTCACCCCCTGTGGGGTGGTGAGTTGATATGAACTTTGGCGTTTTAAAAAAGGGGCTTAATATATACATTTTTTATTCATTTTTGCTGATTGCCTCCCCAAGGCATGTGCCATGAAACTGGCACAAAAAGAATTCCGTAAATGAATGTGACTTTTAAAGAAATCTAGAAAAACCTCAAAATCCATATCAACTCACCCCGGTTTACGGTACCCGAGTGCCGCCCCAGAGTCCCACGCGAGTGCCGGGATCTGTTTTTGCTCGCGCCGGACGCGGGTCCGACGGCGGCGTTATCTCGGTCGGTCTGGAAGGATCGATAGCGACAGGGCTGCGTCGTCGCGGCACGCACAGATATCCCTCCCCTCCCCCAGGCTTCCCCTCTGGCACAGCTGAGTGCGACACCGCACACCACACCACACGACTGACACCTGGCCTGCGTCGCGCCGGCAGAGAGGTGATACCGGCCCAGCTGCGTCCACAGCAGGCAGGCGGACCCGGAAGCGAAAGAGGTAGTAAAGAAGGGAGCACAGGCGGCGGAAGAGAGAGAGAGAGAGAGAGAGAGAGAGAGAGAGAGAGAGAGAGAGAGAGAGAGAGAGAGAGAGAGAGAGAGAGAGAGAGAGAGAGAGAGAGAGAGAGAGAGAGAGAGAGAGAGAGAGAGAGAGAGAGAGAGAGAGAGAGAGAGAGAGAGAGAGAGAGAGAGAGAGAGAGAGAGAGAGAGAGAGAGAGAGAGAGAGAGAGAGAGAGAGAGAGAGAGAGAGAGAGAGAGAGAGAGAGAGAGAGAGAGAGAGAGAGAGAGAGAGAGAGAGAGAGAGAGAGAGAGAGAGAGAGAGAGAGAGAGAGAGAGAGAGAGAGAGAGAGAGAGAGAGAGAGAGAGAGAGAGAGAGAAGACATCAGGGTAGATAGGGAAGCAAAAAGGAGCGGCGGCTGGACTCTCAGCCGTGGGAGTCCGACCGAGCCATGTCCGGGGACGTGCGACAGGACGGAGGGCGGCCCCGCACGCGACCGGACCAGTCACGCGGCTTGGTCTCCAAGGACCGTGCACCAGACAACACCCACCGAACGCCTCTGATCAGTGCCGACCAGCGGAGAACGCCAGCACAACTCAGGTTCAGCGTTCAAAGCCAGCTCACGGCTCACCTAGACTCGACCTCCGCCACAGGCTGCCAATGGCGGCCCGTGAATACCAGCCTAGCCTAGCGCAGTGCCGCTCCTACCTTTTTTCCTGCAGCGGAGCGCTCCGCCTGGCCGCCGGCACCGGTGCGTCACGCCTGAGAGAAGCCGTGACGTTACGGCGAGGCCCGGGACGCTGCACTGGCGTCGTCACGGCGCGGTCGGCCGGCCGGGAATCACCCGAGTTCACTGCCTCTGACACAAACCACCCCGCTCCCTCTGTCGCCTAGCGCCTCACCCGGGTTACTACCGGCGTCCGCGACCGCGCACTGAACACTACACCCTACTAGCGGCCTGCCGCCGCTCCCTCCCCTCCCCTGTCCCCGCCGAGCATCACCCCCGCCGGCCCCGGCGACAGCGGACCCCCTATCGGGCCGGGCCGCGGTGCGCACCCCTCCCCAAATCCATCCCGGTCCCGTCCGCACTCGCAGGCCTTCCCGCACTCACAACACTCCTACCTATCAGAGGGACTCCTACCAGGACCGAGAACCCGAGCTAGGGATGGCGCGGGCACGAACGGCACGGGCACGGATGGCACGGCACGGATGGGACGCTGGGAGCTGGGGCCGAGCACACGGTGGCCGGCAGGACGCGGGCGATGCCAGCCAGGCACCCGGCCAGCCGAGCTGTCAACAATTCTGGGAGCCATCCACGGCCGGAGACGTATCAACACAACCGGCCTCGCCGGCTGGCCGAGGGATGGCAGTCCGACCGACGGGCAATGACTGTGGAGACGAGATTGAACTCTACGCGCGTGACGACGGCAGGCTGCAGGCAGCAACGGAGACTGATTAGATCCTGCTGCTGTTGGCAACGGGCACGCAGCCCGAGAGCTTTTTCAAACGGATGTCTCAAGAGACCAGAATCCAATCTCGTTGGCAACTGTTAATAAGATTTGTCAAGTGAAGTTCTAACGTTGTTAACAACCGACGTGCTGATCACAGGCTTTATCAAGTAAACTCCCGAGAAACGATTGCCACGGCACGATCAAGTCAATTTAGTGAACTATCAACTGAATAGTTCCTGGCAGGGCAACAGCACAAAGGCGCCTTGATACTCCGAACGCTCTGATGACGGGAAGGCTCCTGAATATGCCAGCAGTTCTGCTATCCGTCCTCCCCTCACAGAAACCAGCGTCATCGCCGCTGGACCCGGCGGCAGGTGAGAAGCACAGCGCCGAACGGTGCGGGTTTTCCGGACCGGCCCGCTGACGCGGCAGCCCCGTGTGTTCTTCACACGCCCTCCGTCCGCCGCTGGACCCGGCACGGCGCAGGGGCGGCTGCCGGAGAGATATGAAGGGAGGCAGGGCGGCCGGGGCGAAGGGAGCCACTCACCGCTCCCGTGCTTGATCGATAGTGTGTGGCAGGGCGCGTCACGGCCACATCACGGGCCGTGACGCGTGCATCTGTTCGGTGACGCACGGCGAGGACAGACGGAGACAGAGAGTACACCTGAGGGAATGACTAACCAATACAGACAGAAGGGGAAATCAGACAACCAGCGCCATCCCAGCTACAGACACCGTCTCGGCTACACCGCGCGCCGCTGGCCTCACGTCGTGAACGGGTTCGGGCCGCTCTCGTCACGGCCGCCCTCTCTCCGCTCTCTCCGGCCCGGCAACAGGCGGCCGGAGCGGCGCCGAGAGGCCGGCCGGCCAGAGTCGAGTGGCGCCGCGCTCCCACGGCCGTCCGGCCAACAAAGAGCCGACGGAGGCCACAGCCGGGTCGGCACTGCCGCGGCGTCGGGCGCCCGTGCACGGCAGTCGCGGGAGAACTTACTCACCTCTTGAAGAAGAGCTCGCTGAAGAACATCCGTGCAGTGTTGGAGGCGCTACAGCGCCATTCCCGTCGGTCGGTCACTGGGCACACTCACACGCACTGGCCGAGCGGCTGTGACGGAGCACCGGTCGCTAGCTCGGTCCGACGACCTCTGCGGGTCGCTCCGCTCACCCCGCACCGCTCTGCGCGCACCGCCCGCCCTCGCCGACACTCTGCCGTCGCGCGCGACGCACCACCTTCTCTCAGCGCCGCGCCGCCAGCGACTGAGCGGCCGGCCGAGTCGGTGGCTGTCGACGGCCGAGCTGCGCCACGGCCGGCAGGCGGCAGCAGCGCGCGGCCCGACCGGCAGCGGCGGCGGCGGCGGCGGCGGCGGCGGCGGCGGCGAGGGCGGCTGCCGATCAGCTGACGCCACGGGGGCGGTCAATAGCCGTGCTGCGCTGCCGCCGCCGCCGCCGCTACCTGCCGCTGGTCGCGACGCAACGCGGCCCGCCCGGTCGATGGCAAACACTGGGCCAGCGGCGGCGTGAGACGCTGCTCTGACGCGACGCGTTACCAGGACTCCCTGCTGGGAGAGGTGGTGCCTCTGGCCGGCTCTGTCAGCCGACACTCGACAGGTGGGCTGTCGACAGGGCCACAGGTGGCAGCCGGTGGCCGTCTCCCACACCGACCGCAGCGAGCTGCAGCACCCCACGACCCCGGGCCGAGATACGCCCGAGACGGGCCGTCACTGCGGCGGCCGACGGCGCAACGAGGCCCCGATAGGCGCCACTGAAACCCCGCAGTACCTGAACAGCACATAAAACCCTCCCGGCCCGGCCCGCGACCGTTTATTGGCGCTGATTGCCGAGCTCGTCAGCGGCGAACGGTGCAATCTTATCCCGCTCGGCACCGAGCCGCACCCGGCCGGATAAGAACGGCACAGGGTAAACCAGCCCGAGTGGGACCCAGCAGACCGGCCGCCCCTGGCCGCCAGATTTACCAGGAAAGCCGGCGGCGGCCGAAACTGGACGGTCTGCGCCAGCGCGGTACAGGTAGACGAGTCGCGGCCGCGGGCCGTGATTTATGAGAGGATGATGAGAACTGGATAAAGCGGTCCAAGACAACGGACTGACCCACAAGACTGAGCAGCAAGATTAACCAAAGCTTTAGTCGTGGTCAAGAAGACATGGTCTCGGTAATGTGCCCAAGAACGATAAAGGTTAATCCACGTAACCCAGCTAAATCAGTCACCAATTAAAGCCAAACAGCCAGCGATCAAAAATTACTCAGTCACGGAGTTTTACTTCTGTGGACACCAAAGCCCCAGTTACATAATTGGGCCGACCTCTTTCAGTCTCACTACGAGCAGACACACGGACATAGCAGATACGGAGAGACACGGAGACACACACTCCGTATGTCAGTCCACGACCCGTCGGTTTTGGGCAGTGGCGTTCAGCGGCGTCCCAGTCCGGCCGCCTTCCTGCCTGGGTCGGTCGGTCGGCCGGACTGCACCGAACGCCCGCTGAACGCCCGCGGACAGCCGCACCGTTGCTCTGCACAGCTCCCGGCGGCAGCGTTCAGTTACGGTTATTAGCCGTGCCCCACGGCGCTCTGCGGGGGACCAAGGCTAGGATCCGTGTTGCTACGTCCTGGGGCACCGACCTGCGCTGACAGTGAATCAAAAAGCCTTCGAGTACCAGCGGTACCTGGTAACAAGCATCTCACTGGTGGAGGTTGGAACCAAACAGAAGCTGCCCAAGTCGAGTCACTGACCCGGACTGTGCTGGAGCGAGCATTAGACCCGAGTTGCAGTTTGCACTGAACCGAGCAGTCGGCCTGTCTACGACTGCGCCAGGCCATCAAGCGGAACCACTTCTATGGTCTGATTCGCGTGTCGCCGGTTTGGTCTTCCTTGTACTGCGTCAACGAAGCCCGCTCCGCATCGTCCCTACATCACTATAACGTGTTTTGGCGTATCGTGGACGTAGGGATTAGAGTTGCAAAATTTTCCCCAAAGGCTGCTACCGGCACCGCCCCGCCCCACAAAAATTTTCTGGGATACCGGCATGCTACCACGACCCAAGCAAAAACACCACCAAATTACCGGCATACTAAAAAAACCTGCAATGTTGATTCTAGCTTACCCCTACAAGAGATGCCACACTTTGGCAATTTCAGTACCCATCCCAGTTCCCACCCAGCAGCCACCCAATGTCCAACCTAACTACAAACAGGACGATTTTGGCTCAGTTGGCCCCACAAATACCCACAATTTTGAAACTCAGTTCCAGTCTATAACTGTTAAAATATCACGTGTAATCAAAGAGGTATTGCCTACAAAAAGCAGTAAGAAAAAAGCATCAAAAAAGCAATGACAAAAAGAACTTAAATTACTGAATTGTTTATGAAGACTGGACAGTTCAGGTTAGCAGTAATCACATTAACATTTTAGAGGTGTTCTTCTATTCCACATTCTCCTAAAATGTTGCAGGAACCTACCAACCAAAATCAAATTTTGAAATCTAGATGGCCACAACATAAAAAGTACCTACAGATTCGGCCATGTGCCTGAGGAAGCGAGATCAACACCTTTTTTCCTTTTCGCCATGGCTTGCTGGCTCATGAATAAGATACGAATCATTTGAGAAATGTGAAAAACTCACTTGTCCTGAGAACAGTCACCAAATAATATGCATAAAAACGATATACATAATACCCGCTTTCTTGAAGAATCTTCCTCTCCAAACACGAGGTTATTTTTTTTTTTAGTGGCCCTAACTATCAACTATCAAAGATTTCGAAACAGATGCGCCATAATAACAGAGACTTTTAACCAGCTGATTAAATTGCTGCAAAAAAAGTTTCTGAACTGTAGCAAACTGCCTCATAAATGATTTGTTGATGTAAATGATCGAAAACGATATTGAATTCTGATGTAATCAACATTATGAGTTTAGTTCACTACAAGAAAATGCATTCCCTTTCAGGAATTAAACCAAAAAGGCATACGAATAAATATTACGTCATCATCTTACATCCTTCCATCAGGGGAGAGAAGATCTAAAAAGTCAATCCTTGGTTCCCCTGTTATTCTGCGCCACTTTGTTTATTTTGTATGCATATTGTGTTTTCTTGTAAAGATGAGACAAAACGCCAGTTTATTTAATTTTCATTTCATTTTTGGGACCAAAGTCAGGCTCAGGGCTACCTAATACTTGCCTTTTCAGCTTGATTTTCAGTGTCAAATACTTTGTAGAGTATCTCAGACCACATCTCGGGACTCAAGGCCAGTTTCCAAACAATGTGTTTTGTGGTGTTTTGATTCTGCCTTTTCCTCTAGGGAACGTTGTCATGAACATTTATTTATTTTGTTGTATTTTACCTATTACATACCATTAGACTTACTGATTGATCGAGCTTTTGCAGCATGAATAAGTATTCTTCCATTTATTGACCACAGTAGATTCTTGACAATCCTAATTATAACGAAACATGTGAATCGCTGAGGTCCATGTGTTATCCCTACCCTTAGCAATGTCACTTCCACCACAAAATGTATTTTGCAGTGGCTAATATTGCTGTTATTTTAATTTGATAGCCTCTTAGTGCCCAAAGTTTAAACCATATGCTGATATTTTCTATTTTTGTGCAAAATCAAAAATACCGGCATGCTACCGGCAAGACATGCCAGATACCACGAAAAAAAACCTGCGGTAGTGAAAATTTACCGGCATGCCGGTAGTGCGGTAAGGAAACTTTGCAACTCTAGTAGGGATCCTTGTCCTACCGTGCCGTTCGGTGTCGGTCCAGACCCAGCCCGCCGGTCGCCAATCAACACAGCAACGCGGTAGCGCTATCAGCCATCGACGGGCCGGATAACAGACAGGAGGGGGGAGGAGCGGGCGACACCGGGCGACGACCGGCCTGCCAACTGCGCCCAGCCCAGCCCACCAGGCGACACGGATCAGTCTCCGACCCAGCACACCAGGTGAAACAGGCCAGCAAACTGCACCCCAGCCCAGCACATCAGGTGACACAGGTGACACCGCCGACCAGCCGGTAAGCATAGTTACACACTACACAGCGCACACCTCAGCAGCGCGAAAGAGCATTTTGACCAGTACCCACCAATGGCTAGCTCATCAAGAACCCAACGCCGCCATCAGAACTTAGGAAAACGGATAGTGAGTGAAGTCGGACAATAACGAAAACTGCGTCAAATAGTCATCGGAGCTAACGGCGGTCGATCTAAGCAAGGCAGAGTCCACAAAAGATGTATGTTGGCCGATAGAGAAGGCCTGGACGGACCTCGCCAAAAGTGTCGGTCATAGTAAATAAATGAGAGACAATGCCGGTCGGCTGTTCAGGATGCAGAGCGGATACGTGCACAATGAAGGGCGTGCTCGCCGAAGGAGGCTTCATTGTGTTTTTGACACTATGAATGGTAAATTACAGCAACTTGGCACGGTAGACTTAATTGATTTAAACACAATGCTATAGACACAAGTGGGGATACTATATGCATAAAAACAATCAATATATGAGATAAGTCGGAATGCTTCTACTTCTGAACATTGCAGTGTATGTATTGCATGAGAATGTATGCATGCTAACTATTAGCCAAAAGGACGAGAATGGGCATCAATCGACGCAGGCATTGCATTTGCATTTAGCAAGGAAAAAGTATTTCAGCTCAAAACGTGACTTGATATGCACATAACTGTAGCCTAAAACTGGATTTAGAACAATGCATACAGTAGATTTTCAAGCGCCAAGCCGACACGGGACATACCACATGAAAGTCATCACGAAGAGACGTGCATTTTGTTACATAACCGACTCACAAATACCTATTCACCATGGCAGAGCCCCCATTTACCTTTTTTGTTTCCCGGCATACAACTCAACCAACATTCTAATGATCTATTATCAGATTAGCAGTGACGAGCATTCCGTATTATAGGGAGATGGTGGCTCAGTGACCACCGGCTGTTCGCGTCCCTGTCCTCCTCTCCACCCCCCCCCCCCCCACCCCCCTCCGCCCTGTCATATAGCCTACGGTGCGGAGCATCGCCTATAGCCAACATATCACCCACGTCTCACGGCGCAGAAGGGCACGCTAGTATCGTAAGTTCAAACCTTACGGCGTAGAAGAGCCCTGCTAAAATGCAGCCAATGACGCAACGTGTACTCAAATAGCTGACATCAGTTCTGCACCCGAGGTGAACACATTGACAATAACCAGCCACCCAGCCTAAAAACACCCTCCCCTGGGATCAAAGGCACTGTGTGTGATCTTTCGGCAATATCGCTGGAGTCGCTGAATCAGAGATCTTTCGTTAGCGTCAGCCAGTCTGCAACTATTGACTGCAGTGCACGTCGGTCGGTGCGGCCCGGAGCCGGGTTTTTGCTCATTCTCTGTCTCCGCGAGTCTGGCATTGCCGCGGCGCGGCGGCTGCAGCTCGGCCGGGGTTCAAGGCCGGGACGTGACGCTGTACTTGGACAAACCACAGCCGGTCAAACCCGCGCCACCACACACACCACGGTCAGTCGAACCCGCGCCACCACACAAACCACGGGCAGTCGACTCCGCGCGGACACACAAAGCTGGGCCGGTCGAACCCGAACGACCACACAAACCGTGGCCAGTCGAACCCGTAACCCGTGGCAGAGCACCACGCCACAGGTCGCCACGTGGAAACTGGCACGAGCCGAGGGAGGGCACGAGACGCCACGGGACGGGCAGTGCCCCATGACTTGTTCCGCAGTACCCCATGACTGCCAGGCCTGGAGTCCACAATACCAGTGTGCTGTGACGCCACTTCTTATCACACTCTAACGGACTGGTGTCCGGAGGCCCCACACTGCGCAGGACACTCACAGCCGTGGGTCAAAGAACGGGAAGTCGTCGCCGATACTGAGTCACAGTTGAGCCACCGCCGGGCCGTGTTTGCCGTCGTCCGCGGGTCACAGAGACCACAGACATTGTCCAGGTGTGATGACGCGGCTAGGAAGACTCCCGGCCTGCCACCTGGTCCACGCCAAGGACAGACGGCGACCCGCCATGACACAGCTGGGGTAGTCATAGAATGACGACACAACCGCCTTGGTGATAGGGGTGAGCGTTCCCGACGGAGCAGCTTCGCCTTGAGGTTGGGCTCAATAAATCAATGTAAATAAGGCACGCTCTGCACCTTAAATAGCAATGCGATACATGTGACCTTAGCATGCCAGCTGATATGGCGATGCTGAGATTTGGGAACAAAGACGCCACCAGGGGACCCGAACAGACACCATATGCCATCTGGTATATATCGGGCGCTGTCATAACGTCTGAACTCTTATCTTGCACACTTCGAACCCATGTCCATTACAAGCAGCATTCATCCAGGACGCACGACCAAAGTTCGTGACGAGCCTATCAGATACCGTGCACCCCTACCCTCCGCAGTCCACGGCGTTCCGCAAGTCTTTCCGCAACTCATTTACGAAAAACGATGCAGAAACTTTTACCCCACGCCAAACAAACTGTACGACCTACATCTCCAGCTCAGCTAGCATTGGATATAACTAAATACATAACTACCCATCAGGAATAGACTCATGGAAATCCAACAGCCGCTCCCCCACTTCCCATCCCCGGCATCCCTCCCCATTGCCCCGCTGAACCCCATCGCCCCACTGCACCGCCGCCAGCCTTCCACTGTAGTCTCGAGATACCACCGTCACCACTAACAGGGCCCACGAGTCTCTACCAAACCGGCCGTCGGCTCACGGTGCACTCCATAGAGCGGGGACGATACATGAATCGATCCTCGGGCCGGGGAGGGGGGGGGGGGGGCGTATTACAGCCGGCAGTACATACAGCCGTGACAGCAGCTCTGAGGTCAGGGACGACCGGCACAGACAGCCGCATCGCTCACGGTGACACGACGTGGACGTCCGTCCGTGCATGTAGACTGAGGGATGTGCATTGTGCAATGCATATTGTAATTGAATAACCAACGACGTGACGGTCAATGGACCAGTGGGCCGGACCTTTGGTTCAGTTTGGTCATGCTCAGGCTGCCCATCCGGTACTGACGTGGTGACGACATTGGACTGGTGCAGACGTACCGGGTGAATGACGTCACCGAGTGAATGACGTCATGAGATCACTGTGACTGGACTGGGTGGTGTCGTGTCTGAGCTAGGAGTAGGAACAATATTAACGTGGCAAGACCATACGGCATACGGTACCAATGATCAGCACAACTCAAGGTCGAACGCATGCAATGTGCTCTATTTCACTCGGCAGGATACGACGAAAATTGGATAGTCGGTTTCCGCGCAATGATCACCTAAATTGCACGACCCATCGGTACCGGAGGGCGTAGGGCGATTCATCCCCTCCCCCCAATCACTCAGCGGTGGCCGGCAGGCCTCCATCAAACGCTCTCAGACCAGATATGACCAGCGCACACCGACCAGATCAGGCTGCCACGGCAAAATCCGCCGCCGAACGATACTGCCGAGTAGCAGGGACGTCGTCACAGGCTGCCTGTTAGCACAGACATTTGTTACAAAATGTCGGAGTGCACGGATGCTGCCACAAACCGCCAACGAGCAAGGACCTCGCTACATACTGCCAGCGAGCAGTGGGCACGGACTTACATACTGCCGGTGAGCAGCAAGACCGCCACATACTGCCGGCGAGTACAGATATTTCATTCTGCCGGCGAGCACGGACATTGACTTCACTTACTGTCGGACAGCACCGAACCCCCCGGCACTGCCGGCGAGCACATATGACGGACATCGTCCAATACTGCCGGTGAACACTGCGATATCGCCCGAACGCGGTGATATCGGCTGATACCGCTGCAGGGCGCCCATCACAGCGTCGAGCCGTCCAGTTTCCTGGCCGAGCCGAATCTCCGACCGCTGACCAAAAGGCGTGATGAGGCCGCGACTCCAACTCGGCCTCCAGGCTCGGTCCGCTCGGATATTGCCTCTTCCGCGAACCGAGTCGTTCAGGGCACAATTTATGCATTACATCCGTCCAGTAAAAATCCATACGGAACCGGCCAAAATCCGTCCAGGCGTCGCTAAGCGGGTCTACTAAAGTGACCATTTTCAGTCGCTCAGATGAGCGCACAGCTAGCAATGCCGATAAATGGCCGTCACCACACGCTTATCAAACAATAAGTTCTATCATCGTGGTGATACCAAAGTGCAATGCAGAAGTGGCAAATCTACATAAGGCTGTTCATAAACAAACCTAGTATATGTACATGAAGTAAGCACAAATGGTAATGCACGCGTGATAGCCTGCATATTGGCAGGCATGCATGTGCGTGATTTCACAACTGCTATGAGCAAAACAAACAAGGTGTGAGTGCATGTTTGTGTTTCGCCAATCGAAGTCCTGATCAGTTAAGGTCTCTGACCAAAGATCAACAGTTAATACGAACTGATAGCGGAGCAGAGGGTAACAGGCCTCTCATAACGCGACGCCCACGGCGGCTGAACAGCGCTCACGGCTCGTACGCAATACTGCGAGCTCTAAGAACACAGCCGACAGAGCTATTGTCGTCCATTGCACGGAACCGGATGTCTGTAGCACGCCCAGCGTTCAGCCTATGCGCTGACGAGGCATACACTGATCGAGAATTGCTCCTGGAAAGCGCATTGCGAGAAACTGGCTGAGACGTCCGTCGCATGTTGGTATTGACCCGGACAGCAGAGTACTCCGGTGAACGAACGGGACGCCATTGAGGCCTTCCAGTGCAATCCTCCAGGACCGTAATAACTACTGCGTCTTCAGTAGAGGAGTCGGCTTATCCAACAACAGCGGGAGCAGTGTAAAGACGACTCCAAGACAGGATCTAGAACCGAACCGAGCTCTACCATCCCCTGTCTCTATCCGACTGTTCCGCCTTTCGGACAAAGACCAGCGGGACGGGGAAAGTCCACGGAGCGCCGCTGTGATAAATATTACAAACACGCTCCTCTGGTCGGCCCAAACATCGCCCGGCCTCAACTCGTCCAAAGGGCCACTCGCATTGGCAAACTACGCTGTGTTACTTCCACTTCACAGCGGCCAGCAACACTCAGCGTTCAAGGCACTTCCAAACGACGATCCTCTGACGCAATGCAGGACCTGCATACCTCCTAAAGCACAGTGGAAGCCTTTGAAAACTATATAAACACCATCAGAGATTGCACAGGCACGCATTTAGTGACGGCTCAGAAAGACCCGGCCGCCACACCCATCATCCGAGGGAGCGGGGTCTGTCGTACGGCCGTCACCTTCATACGGGACCACACACAGACGGGGTGGGCGGTCAACCGAGATATTACCTCCAAATCTGCCCTGTCACAGCGGCGGACCGCCCGCTTGACACACGGACCGAATACAGCGGTCCGTCCGTCCGCCTGACACACGGGAACCGACCGGCTAACAAGCTCCAAGAACCGCGCCGCCCATGGACCGGGGCCCGAGCGCTGGTGGACACCGATGCAGTCCAGGCTACCAACCCAGTCATAATTGTCCATGTAACAGTCGATGGTAGCTCTAATCCGCCAGGGTGGACAATAGCCGTTTTCACGACGGGTCCCTGGCGAATGGATCAAACTTGATAAAGTCTGCACCAAAGTGTTTTTTTTTTTTTTTTTACTTAGTGTTTTCATACTATGAATTTAGTTCAGTGTTTAAACCAATGAAAAAGAGGTATATACTATACGCAACTGTGCAGCCCAAGGTGACAACTTCTAAGAAACACAATGAACCTAATTTGACAAAATATGCACCAAATGTCAACCAAATGTGTACCAAATGTGTACCAAATAGCCGTCGTGAAAATCGCTAGTGTCGGACCTGTCGCACTATGTGCGGGTCTCTGGACTGACCTGCTGCTGGTACAGGACCCCGTGTTGGAGGCTGGCTGTGCACCGCCGGCCACCGGCCCTCCTGGCGACGGTCCGCCCCTGTCGGCCGAGCGCTGGCGCCGAGACGGCTGGCCCGGCGAACGGCCTGCAGGCGCACGGGGGGCACACGCGGGTTAGACACGGGTCATAAGCAGGCCACAGCATCATGGGCAGGTCATGTACGGATCATAGCCAGCTCATAAGGGTCACAGAGTGGTTCAGGGATAAATACTTAAAGACACCCATGAGCTAGCGAAGACACCTACGAAGCGAAGACAGAAATGCCGCAAGTTGCAGTGCTCATATGCGTCGGGATCAAGGGCATGGACTGACTTACTAGAGAGAGCCACTATGAACCAGTCATTAATCGTGAATAGTGTTCCGTCACTGTGAGATTGGGTTGGCATTGAAACATCTTCAGTTTATTCTTCACACAATTACTCACCAACCTGATAACGCGACGGCTGTATCGGGCCGCTCAAGAGGCACTAAAACGTCACATCACACTCTATAGCACTTCCAATGCCGACTGTCTCACACTACTGCGTTTTCCAGAGGTTAGCTTGGTATCTAAGCACTCCCCCCACTTCCCGCACTGTCCTACACTGAGTAGCGCGTCACAGCACCAGCCCGAGACGCGATCTCAGCCTCGAAAATACCACCGGCACAGTCACCGCCACCTCTCGCACAAAGCCACCAGCACAGACACTGTCCCTTCTCACAGTCTCTCACAGCACCACCAGCAGCGTTGCCAGCGGCGGCGGATCAAGGAATGGACAGCCACACACGCACGCCGGTCCAGGGAGCGGGTCGGTGGGGGGACGGTCCGACGGCCTTATCAGAGATAGGCGACTGGGCGGTCCGCACCGAGCGAGCAAACACTCCGACAGGGAGGGGTCTGACCCCCCTCCCCGGACACCCGGACACGCCTGATACTGGCGCTGGAATTGGGGGGGGGGGGGAGTGCTCAGATACCGGGGTGGCCGCGGGCTACATCGTCAGTCACTTTCAGTCACTTGGACTTCCACACATGTATGATTATGGGCATTACAAACACTCATTCATAATACTCGACCAAGGCGATAGCAACTGCCTCTGATAAACCCAATGACTTCGATTTGGTTATATCTCAAGAATACAAACAATACTTACAGCATACACAAACGATCAATACACAAACCACCACACCCTCGCACATACCACACTAGCTTGACTATCTCCTAACAACCAGACTGAGCAGCCCCCACATCACGACAGAAGACGTGCGTAGATACGGTATTAAGAAGGCAGAAAAATGCATAGCACCCAAACAAATTTGTGGTTATATCGTAACCGATTGGCGGCTTACTTCGACATTTTCTCCGTCATAAATATCAATCATTCAGGATATGTATGCATGTCGTCAATGATATATTGATCTCTTATCATACACTTGTATGAGCAAGACCACGAAAAAAGCCGTACTGCTGCTGAAGAAATATGGCCGAGTTTGCTGTAGCAACGAACCGGTCACCTAACCAACACTTCCATGCAGAAATATGTCGTAACTGACTTTATACAAACGGATCCGAACTATAGTTGACGGAAAATCGCAGTCGTCATCTCATAGCAAGCAGTGCATTGTCAGCTTCAGGAGCACGGAAAAAGATACCGCTGAAATACTGGTGCATCAACAGGTGGCTTGGTCCCCTGTTGTTTATTGATGAATGCTGGGACCAATTCGCGACCAAGACCATCATAAACCAGTAATTCGCATATAACTAGCATATTCACCAGCCCCGCCGCGCGTTGCCCTAGTTTCAGTGTCGCCTTTTCTCTGTAACGCACAACCTTTACCGCTAGCCCTGGCACGTCAGTCAGTCCCCACCACACCTCCCACTCTCTGCGAGCCCAGAGACAGAGGGTCGGCACCCCGTCCGCCCCACAGAGCACGCCGCGAGCACGGCCGTCCGAGCACGTCCACGTCCAGGTCATTGGCCGCCGCGTCCGTCCGATCTGACCTGACGAGCCCTGTCATACACGCGCTCCGCCTGCAATCAGCGGCAATAAGGGCGGTCGGCGGCCGTCACGGGGCGGACAGCAGGCGACCTTGAGCCGTCTGCGCGGGGTCGATACGTGCAGCAGGTCGCCGGCCGGGTCGGTGACACGGCCGGCTCGCTGCGCACATGGCACGGTGGCCCGGCCGGCGGCGGCTCGGGCAGAGGGCGCTCCGCTCGGCCGGGGGAAGGGGTAAAGGCCGGCAGGGAGCCGAGTCGCCGTCCGACCGACCAGAATAGCCCCTCGGGCCGGCACAGCTGCCAAATACGACGCGTCGGCCTGACTGGACCGTTCTGTAACCGTCCATTCGGTCCGGCCACTCAGGGACAGGAACGGTGAGGTGTGAGAGTGACCTCAGATGGGACTCTACCATCAGGAATATGCTAATGGAATGATCTTCCCTTTCAACGACCATCGCTCGCGACGGTCTTGGTCCACGTAAGACGCATGACGCTGAAGCAGACAGCATATAAACACTGATTTCACTGAAGTGTTTCCATCTGTTGTTCCGTTGAACTGCTGTGTTGAAATGTCGGCCGGGTTTATTCAGGTGCAGCGCGGCCACACCAAGGGCACGCAGAGTTAAAGTTTTGACGGCGAGCACCGGACCGGACGCCTCGTTCTGGTCACTGTCGACGATGTTTTATTTAGTAGCTACTTGAAGTTCAGACCACACAAATGGAAATGTCATTCAGGCTGACGTAAATATGACGGACTATTGCCTGAGTTAAACAATGACAAAGATAGTCACATAGTGACCACTGACCATCATCTCAACCACGTGAAAAAAAAAATGATGCTGGGAAAAGATACAGGGAAAAGAAAGAGTATGGGCCCCATCCAAGAGTTCTGAGCGACAACACTCTGTTATCATTGGCTGCCTAGACGCATGCTTCCGAGGTGGAACTAACTGACGAACACCAGTTCACTTCAGAGACCTTCGACCTTCTGACCTCGAGAAATTGCACTATCTGTGAACGTTCAATTTACGCCCAGTGTTACTTTTGAGGCAGACTTATATTGCTCTAATCAGTATGTTTTTGTCCATCGATTAAGCAAACATCGTTCACATTAATGCGCATGCACTGTTAAGCCATCACGTTTTAATAACTACATCCATCGATGATATTGATCAGTGAAGCAAGACTCGTATAGTGCAGCAAATTTACCAGAGCTCACATTACATAACATACAACACATCCTGGACCCGGTATTTGCCTCCAGAGTGGAGACGTTCGAAATTGGAACGATGCTACGGCCGGAGATGAATGAAACCCGTCTCATAGCTCACTCATCCATACTACCGCCCATTGACGGTATACGCCAGACAGGATGATAAGATACTTTATACTGTTGAGCAATGATGGATCGTTAGAAATACCAAGTAGATGAAGAAAAGAGATACAAAATAGAAATTAAGATCTTTTTTAATGTCGGCTATGGAATTAAGATTGCATCATAAAAAGCAAAAAACACCCAGACATTTATCAAACACACAGAAAACAAATTTAGTCCAGCAAATACCCGGTCATCAAAATTTGATACATTGTCCCCGTAGCGCCACAAGGTCAGTCATGTCACTCTCCGTCAGAGTCACCTATCCGTGCTTCTATCCTCAGGATACTGAAATCCTTCTCCTCCACACCGCAACCCCCTTCCGGGCTGGACAGGCAACTTTATCTCATGCGGGCTGCTCCCTTGGAGCGGCACCGCTGCTCCCGAGGGAGCGCACCCCGTAGCCGGGTGCAGTGAGTGCCTTGGGGCTGGGTGGCCTGTCTTTGGACGGGCTCAGCCCCGGCGACTCACTAGGGTGCCTGCCCAGACCAATGTCTCCCCCTAATTCCTATCATCCTTCCGGCTCTGCAATGGTCTTGTCGACCGAAAGGGCCTAACCCAACCAGGGTTGTATACGACTCAATCAATAGCAATCAATTCAATCACGACAAATTTGGGAAACCAATCAAATCAATCAAGTCAGAGTAGTTTTCGGGAATTGATTCAATCGACTCAAACGCGAAAATGAAAGGAATCAATCAACTCAATCAAACGACTCAAACCAAGACATACATTAGGTTTTTTGCCCCACCAACTTGGAAAAGTGTCCATAGCAGTCTGGTGTACCTACCTACCTACCTACCTACAGAAGAAACATAAAAATATTGTCATTTAAAATTATAAATTGCCATACCATTCAAAGATTCTATGTAATAAGGAAGGATACCTAGTGATGGACAGGTGGATCATGATATTGAGGTTCAATGGGTAGAATTGGAGCAGAAGTTTCATTCATAGACCTCTACATACCTCTACATAGACCTCTACATGGTATGTAGAGGTCTATGTTTCATTAAATTGGTGCAAAATAACCCGGTAGTTGACTCGCCCCTTAACCCAAATCACCACCTTTCACCTAAAAGTTGTCAATTTAATTTTGGCCATATTCCAGCTAAGTCATCAGGCCATCTACCCCATGTAAAGCCCCTGTCTGTCTCTTATGTGAGTTATGCGGAGCTCTTCTGAAATGAACCCTAAACATAATGAACCTAGCTAGGTTTCATGCCACACTGACACCATATGAAAGTGTTGAAAATGTGCTACAAATTTCACAACTTCATTAGGTATGCTTTATGAAGACAGCAGGAAAGCAGGTAGGTACCTACTTACCTGCCTAGATGTGTCACTGGCTACCAACAGTACCAACGAAGGTATATAGGTTATATGTGAAGAATTCAAAACATTTTATTGCAATACAATTTGAAACTGTTAGGACTGGGGGAAAGGGATGAGGATTAAAAATATATTTAAAAGGAAATGGAGAGGACAGGGACTCTGGAACCACAGGATAAGTTAAGGACAAAGGAAGTAGGAACAAGGAGAAAATTAAAACGCGAAAACGGCACGGTGAGACTGCGAAAAAAAAAAAAACAAAGAAAACGTTTTGCCAACAAGTATGCTAAGCTTTTATAAATCCTTATTCTACATCTTTTGATTTTTTGGTGAGATGACGTCATTGATAATCATATAGTATGGTAGATGTAGATTATCATAAAATAAATAGGTCGTACAACACCAATTTCGTTTTAATTATTATTTCATTTGAAATAAAACCACTTTATAATATTCGGTAAAATATTTTAAGGAAAATGAAATATATTAAATATGTTATGCTTAGGTTCTCAGGAGAAAAGGATCAACAAACGTTCTGCTGCAAATTAAACAAATGCAGCAAATTTGGCGAGACGAAAACGGCGCTTTTGTTTCAGTTATTTTTGTAGGGGTTTCAGATATTTATAGAGTTCAGTGGGTTGTTTCTGAGATGTGGAGATGTGAATTATTAATTAATCACACTTTATTAGTATATAGGGCCTTGCACTTTATCATCTGGATTTAAAAAAAACGTTTCCTGCTGAGTGCAGAAAGGTAGGTAGGTGCATCGCCAGGTTCTATCACCAGGATTGGAGCAGTTATTGCAGTTGAAAGTCAAAGTTGGCTGTTCATGTTTAGGCCCTGTTCTTTATTTGGCCATCTACCCCATATTGCAGTTGTGATGACAAGCAGTTTTCAGTGTAGTTTTGTGATCTTTGATGTCATCAATTGGTGTCATTATTTTTCGTCAACTAAAACTTATTTGAACTTTCCATTCAATCGACTCAATCATACGAGTCACTCTAATTTTCGGGAATCAAATCAGTCAACCAGTCGCTAAAGTCAAACGAGTCAGTCAACCAGTCATCTCGAAAAGTCAATCGACTCAATCCAATCAACTCAAAATACGCGTTGAATCAAATCAATCAATTCAATCGACTTGATTGGTATACAACCCTGAACCCAACAAAAAAAAAAAAAAAATCCGTCAGTGAAAACACTTTCAGTGCTTCGTCCACGGCACAAATTCAAAAGCGGCATTCTGTGCCACAGTTCCGTCAGTGAACGACGAACAAGTCAGAGAGAAGCCGCACAGTCGTCCTAACAGCGATGTCGCTCGGTGTGCCCGGAAGGAAGCCCCCGGATGGTGGACGAATGGCCCGGAGGCGACAGACGCTAGTGAAGGTGACGCTAGTGAGCTTAATTCAGCGTGGGAGGGGCGACATGTCCCGAATCAGTGTGCGATAAATTAGTACGTATCCATTCATATGGTTCTTTATCAACAAAAAGCATATCGAGTTAGTCTGGTTAACCCGCGCCCTGGTGGGGTCTGTTCATAACGCGACCTGGTGGGGGGGGGGGGTATTTTTTGCCCCCCCCCCCTCGTATCTCCGAAACTACTGGACGGATCCGCAAAATTCAAACGGCGTTCGAAAGGCCTGTCAAATTTGTCGAAGGAAAACAAATTTCATTGACCTCGGGGTCACCGATGACGTCAAAGGTCAGGTCAAAGATGAAATGTTTCACCGTTCACGGGTCTTCTAGGGAATGCGCTAAACACCGAGGAAAACGCATTTTGTCGAGAATCAGCGATAGGGCGTCAGTTGCCTAGTAGATATGTTGCTATTAGAGGTCACTGACAATACCAGGTCACGTCACAGGTCAGGTCACCAAGGGTCACAGGTCAGGTCACATGAGCCCAACTTTACTAAGGTTGTGTGATGCATGTTTTATGGCCAATTTTTCATATCCAACTCAATGGTGTTGGTTATAAGACTATCAGGTACGGCTTAGGTCACTTTCTGGTGAAGTTCAGGTCAAAGTAAGGACAAGGTCAGGCCAAAAAAGGTCAAATTTTAAAGTTGATAGTTTTGCATAAAATGGGTGTTGATTCGATGCAGCTCGTCACGGGGAGTCTAATGGTGGTCTTTGTTTTGCGCTACGGGGACTAGAATTGCTAACAATTGAGTTTGAAAATTTGACGTCATCAATTTTGAAGTTTTTTCGCTATAACTTCGCCAAAAAAAGAGGTATCAATCTCAAATTTGGTATGTGGATGGAAGGCGGTAAGGACTATCAAATATATTCCGGTTTTTGCGAAATTCAAAAAACTTTATAGATTTTTCTATCATTATATTAAAAAAAAAACTATTTTTTGATTTTTGGGGGTCAAAATCCAAAACTTTCAAAAATCCGAGATAGCAGTTTTGTAGCCCTGTCAATTCTACAGCTTTTATGTCCTTATCATTTTTCTGTCTTTGCAAAGCTATAGGCCTGACAGCCCTTCCCGCGAAACCCTTTTTGGGTCGAAAACGGCAGAACATGACGTCACTCTGACGTCATTTCCGGCCAACCTATCATAGCCTTTGGAAAAATTTTTGGTCACCATATGTAAAATTGATGTCCGGGAGGGTACTGAAAGTTTGGTGACGATCGGCGCAGCGGTTCTGGAGATATATCGAAAAGTCTGGAGGGGGGGGGGGCAAAAAATAGCCCCCACCCCCACCAGGTCGCGGGTTAAAAGAAGCACATTCAACAATTCTCAAAACATATAAATCAATGTTTAAGCAGGTGTAGCCGAGGAATGATCGGAGTGGCCTGACCTGAGGTTACCCTTCCCTTTACTTGCCCCTCTGACAAAACAGACAAAACACAAAGTGAGGAACAGATTAATATCCCTGAGAAGTTTGTTCTGTTTCTGTCTTGGTCTTTGTTGCGACACAAAATGACCCTCTCGTCTTCCCAACTCACTGAACGACCTCCTAGCCTACACCACCGGAACAATCGGGATTTGTGAGGCTCAAACGCCCACTACGTCTGCGGGACAACACCGTCCACAGTTAAAAACAGCATTGGGGCACACATAACCCTAGTCAGCAACAGACCGAACGACCCCCAACAGCCACTCTCAACACTCAAGGACCAGTCAACAGCCGACAAACAGGGTCGCCGTCTCGGGTGGACGCAGACACGGGAACAAAGGGTGACGGGTGGGCCGTGCGGGTGCGCGACTGACCTCTGCCGGTGCGGGCGGGGGCGGGGGCGGGGGCGGCCGGGCCTGCCGCCGCCGACGGCTCCAGCTGGCGGTGTCGGCTGCTGGCCGCCCGCTGCTGCTGCTGCTGCGGCTGCTGACCGCTGGTAGACGGCTCCGGAGACCGAGACACGGTCTTTCGGCTGCCGCCGCTGCTGCCTCCTGCAGGCAGAAATGGATAGCGGTGGTCACCCTCCGCGCAGAGAGCGGTCACCGAGACCGGCACCCAGCCAACGAGACGAGCTCAGATACTGAATCAGCCGGGAGATCTGCAGCCAATGCCTCCATACGGTACAGCACAAGAGCTACAGAAGGTATTACTTATTCCGAAGCATATAAAACGAATGCAGACTCTCCTACAAGGACACTGAAATAGCAAGTTTGCACTGGGTTTATCAGGCATGGTACAATAATCAGACAGCAGTTCATGCTCAAAAACACACAAACACGCCGCACAGGCACAACACATTCGGTCGGACTTACGGTGACGCTTCTTGGCCTCTTGCGGCCTCTCGGTGGGCGTGCTCACGCGACGTCTTTTCTCGGCCCGCCCTTGAGTCGACGGACTGCGTGACGCCCGTCTGGTCCGCTCAGTGGCGCCGCTCTGGTGATCGACCGACAAACTACGCTTCGAGCCGCCGGCGTCTGAGGGCAGCACCATCTACGGTCAGAGTAGCAGGCATAGAAATAAAGTAACAGGGTGGAACAAAGGAATGAGAGGCAAGGAGAAAGGAGAAACGTGGAAAGTTAATGGGCATGAAGAGCACGTAAGCGATGTGGTCCAGTATAACAACAAAAAGTTCTTATCTGTACTTCAGAATGTGCTCGAAAAACAGAAATTAATGCAGTTTTCGAATGAGATATTGCAGTGGCTCGTAAATCCAAACATAAGGAAAGGTAAAACACCATGGACCACTCAACCGTTCAAACTTTCAATCACTTATTTCGTCAAAAATACGGCCGATCCTCTCGCCGACATATCCTGCCAAATACTGACCGCGACCCTGTCCGTGCCCGTACTCATAAGATAAGACCTATTCCCTGGACCCAACCCAATACCTAATTATACCTATACCATACCTCTCCGTGACGATCCTACTCTTGCACCGTGTCCCAACTGGTACTGACCGGATCCATGTCTCCCTCCCGCACTGACTGTACCCCTGATCCACACCCAGCACTGACCGGATCCCTGCCCCCTGCCCTCAACCGGTCCTAATGAACCCTTGTCCCTCTTCCCGTGTTTACCGGGCCCCTGTCACTCTTCAAGCTCTGACCAGACCCCCACCAGTGCACCCTCCCATATTGACCGGCGCCCTTCCTCCTCCGACCTTTCCCCATTACCCGCACCCCTTCCCTCTCACTGACTGTATGTACCCCGTTCCCCTACCCCCTTCCCTCACTGACCGTACCCCTGTTCCCTGCCCCTCTCCCTCACTGACCGTACCCCTGTTCCCTGCCCCCTCTCCCTCACGGACTGTACCCCTGTTCCCCTACCCCCTCCCCTCACTGACCGGAGCCGCCTTCAGTGGACCTGTGTCGCTGCTGTCGGCTCGAGGAGCGCAGCCGGCGCGCGATGCAGTCGTCTGCGCCGCCGTCCGCGCTATCGGGGTCGGCCATTCGAACCGCGAACTGGCGGGGCCGGCATGCCACGCGGCCGCTGGGGCACTGTCGACATACAGGGAGAGTCACAGGGGGCACGCAGAAACAGCGGTGGAGGACGTGGGTGGTGGTCCTAAAAGGGAGTCAACAGGGAGACTGAGAGAGAGGGTCGCGTCGTCAGAGACGGCGGGTGGTCTCAGAAAAAAAATGAGGCGTTTCGATTCAGCGCTCGGTAAAATTTTGCTGCAATCAGGCAAGTGATGGATAGAATATGAGCCACACGTTTAAATAACAAAAGGAATGAAGTTAACCCGCGCCCCGCTGGGGGGGGGGGGGGCTATTCATAGCCCCCTCTCGTTTTTCTGCAATAACTTCTAAACCGCTTGACGTATCGTCGCCAAACTTTGGTACCTTCGGCTGCATCAATTTGACACCTTGTGTCAAAATATGAACTTCGTAGCTACCATAGGTCGGCCAGAAATGACGTCAGAGTGACGTCATGTCCGGCCGATTGCGAGGCAAAACATTGAACCACGGCAATCGCTCCCAAGAGCTCAGTTTTTAAGCTAGATCCAATTTCTTTACATGAGAGGACTCAGAATAGTCTGCGCTATCCAACTGCCATCTCGGATTTTCAAAATTTTTAAAATTTTGGAAATGATATATACCAGTAAAACGCCTTTTGGGCGAAGAACGAGCGAGCGAGATAGTGAGCCCTGCAGGCTGCACGTGCGGAAGGGCGAGAGGGTACTTCCAACGGGATAACGCAAAGCACCCTTCTAACCGGTCGCTAGCGGTGTACCAAATTTGAACGCAATCGGCCCAGCCGTTCCTGAGATCTGGAAGCGGCATTCTGCACGTGCGCACGTGCAAACGGGGTCCAAACTGACTTTTGCACGGCACCCTACTAACTGGTCCCCAACCGTGTACCAAATTTGAGCGCAATCGGCCCAGCCGTTCTCGAGATCTGGAAGCGCCCCCTGCACGTGCGCACGTGCAGTAGCACCTTAACCGCAACACATCGGAATGCATTGCCTGGTGGGTGCCTACCTGTATGCCAAGTTTCAGCGAAATCGCCCCAGTAATTACCGAGTTATTAAAACGGGAACAAATTTGACACCTCTTATTGTTGTATTTTGCACGTGCACGGGGGTGACCCACATGCATCGAGAGTATCCTATTTTTGGTAGAAGGGATGCTGCTACCCTACAAAAATTACCACAAGTCAATCGCCCGAGCGGCTGCTGAGATATGAGCCTCTCAAAATCACTACTTTTGCAAAACAGCTTGAACACCCTTGACTTTTCCCGTGGCACGTGCCACGACAGTCACTGAGATGTATCCAAAGTAGTCAATTACGGGGTAGAAGAAATGGGGCTACCCAACAAAAAAGACCGCAGGCCAATCGGTCCAGCGGTTGCTGAGATATAAGCCTCTCAAAAGCGTTACAGGCCGGGCCGGGCCGGGCCGCTCATACTGAGATTTTTCCGTTATATTAACCCATTTATGCCCAGGAATATTGACCATCATGAAAATCGATGAAATCAACATATGTTACGCTTCTACCAGGGCCTTGCATGGAATCGAAAATAATTTTTGCCGGCAGCAAAAGTTTTTCGAGAAAAACGTAAAAAACGTGCGTTGCGAAATCGCAACGAAGGGCACACCGGGCGCCATCAGCGTTGCGAAAACGCAACGACGGGCACATCAGACGGACATAAAGTACACTAAACCGCCGTATATGCTAGTTTGTTTTAACATATATTTCACGAACTGTTGAAAACTATTGCTTGAGAATGCGGAACCGACATACCGTGCCCACTCTTAGCAAAAAATGAACCTATCCGGCTTTCACAAATTACCCGCGTAAGGCGTAGCGCGTCATAACAACTCGGCTTGAAGTGTCTCCCAGGACCCATTTATCACTTTCACACCTAATCCAAAATTTTCATTGTCCCACTCTCAGCGACCTTCACACTTGTAACCTCTTTCTCGAGACAATGCCAGGGCAGACTGGTGATTCGACGCAGTTCACAGTTTCCAAGTGTTCCGTCAATCCGTCCTTTCCATCTTCAGGATAGTAGAATCCTTCTCCTTCATGCCTCAACCCCTGTTTTGAGCTGGACGGGCAACTATATCGCATTCGAGCAGCTCACATAGGAGCACAGGTCTGTAGCCGGATACAGAAAGTGCTTGGGAGGGGGGGGGGGGCTGGTTCACGGGTGCCTGGATGGATGGGCTCAGCCTCGACGATTCACCATGCCCGCTCAGACCAATGTTTTCCGTTATTCCAATAATGCTTCCAGCTCTAAAATGGTCTAATTAGACAAAAGGCCTACCCTCAGTAAACAAACAAGCAATGCTTCACATCAACCACCTTATCAATCCGTGCAAACCATGAATTCTAAAAATAAACTATTATTTTCCAGACGCCCTCATCATCCCTGCCGAAGGAGTCTGTTGCCCCCCCCCCCCCCCGAGGGGGCATATCCCACATTTGCCGACTCTGGGAGTTATCTTTTCTAACGTAAGGGCCAGCGGATTGTATCCAAAGAATGACAATGCCTTGCCTATCTGTCGTCTGATACCAGACTACGTCCCCATTATTTAGTACAAAGTAGATCCAATTTTCAAAGTACCTCGCTATCTCTCAGCTCCGTTAGCATCGCCGACCGTTTGATGCAGGTCCTTTTCCTACCATGCGATTTTCAGATGCTCGAAAACCAATTGCTTAGTGAACAGCCCGATAATCTGCGAGGGAAAAAGAAATGAGTGTTTGATAGCTGTTTAAGTGAGTTAATGTGAAACGTGTCGCAACATTCACGTGCAAATGCACCTTGCACTTTACGTACCTAAACATCCCTCACGACTACAGAACGAGAGGGGGGAGAGAGAGAGAGAGAGAGAGAGAGAGAGAGAGAGAGAGAGAGAGAGAGAGAGAGAGAGAGAGAGAGAGAGAGAGAGAGAGAGAGAGAGAGAGAGAAAGAGAGAGAGAGAGAGAGAGAGAGAGAGAGAGAGAGGGAGGGAGGGAGGGAGGGAAGGAGAGAGAGTTGGGGGAGCGTGGAAGAGAGGGAGGAAGATTGGGGAGAGAAGGAAAGAACCCACAACGTATCACAAGTGAAGTCTATTTGATGTTCCTATACTTCCGCTGCCCTGCCAATTTGCCCCTCGTTGCGTTTTCGCAACACCCCTGTCTTTCCGATGTGCCCAACGTTGCGTTACCGCAACACGACTGTAATCATATTTGAAAATAGTCACAAACCCTATTTGCAGCAGAATTTGTTAATAAAATGCATATTCTAGCTATTGTAGGGACTCTGCAGAATATGTTCACACATTATTCATTACGATATAATTAATCACTTAATCTACTTATTTTGGTTTTCGTGACGTCATCACTGACGGGACCTACGACTTCCCTCTGGGAGCTCTGGACGGTAAGTTACCGGCCGCACAGACTTGTAAGTGCGTAGCATCATGCGCGCAACCATGCTAAACGCGCTGAAACTTGTCTCATCGGTGAGACGCCATTATACACTTCTCAAGATTTGATCACGTCGACGCTTGCTTGTGTTGCGAAAACGCAACGAAGGGCGTAAATGGGTTAACCAGTATAACGCCTTTTGGGGCGACTAACGGAGCGAGCGAGAGGGTGAGCCTTGCACGTGCGAAATTTCGAGGGGGTACCTCCAGTTGACTTGTGCACGGCACCCTACTAACCGGTCTCTAGCGATGTGCCGAATTTGAGCACAATCGGCCCAGCCGTTCTCGAGATCTGGAAGCGGCACCCTGCACGTGCGCACGTGCAAAATGGGTCCCAACTGACTTTTGCACGGCACCCTTCTAACCGGTCCCTAACCATGTACCAAATTTGAGCGCCATCGGTCCAGCCGTTCTCGAGATCTAGAATCGACCCCTGCACGTGCGCACGTGCAGCAGCACCCCAACTCTGGCACATGGATATGCAATGCCTAGTGGGTGCCTACCTACATGCCAACTTTCAACGCAATCGGCCAAGTAGTTACGGAGATATTGCAACAATTACAAAAGTGACACCTCTTCGTTTTGCACGTGGCACGTGCATAAGGGGTCACCCACATGCATCGGGAATAGTCCAATACTTGGTAGAAGGAATGAAGCTACCCTACAAAAATTACCGCGTGTAAATCGGTCAAGTGGTTGCTGAGATATAAGCCTCGCAAAAGCGTGACCACGGCCGGCCGGCCGGCCGGCCGCTCATACTCAGAAATTTCCGTTAATCTAAGGAAAGACTACGCTCGCTTCGCTCGCTCCGTAACCAGTAAAACGCCTTTTGGGCGAAGGACGAGCGAGCGAGATAGTGAGCCCTGCACGTGCGGAAGGGCGAGAGGGTGCTTCCAACGGGCTTGCGCAAAGCACCCTTCTAACTGGTCGCTAGCGGTGTGCCAAATTTGAACGCAATCGGCCCAGCCGTTCCTGAGATCTGGAAGCGGCATTCTGCACGTGCGCACGTGCAAACGGGGTCCAAAATGACTTTTGCACGGCACCCTACTAACTGGTCCCCAACCGTGTACCAAATTTGAGCGCAATCGGCCCAGCCGTTCTCGAGATCTGGAAACGCCCCCTGCACGTGCGCACGTGCAGTAGCACCCTAACCGCAACACATGGGAATGCATTGCCTGGTGGGTGCCTACCTGTATGCCAAGTTTCAGCAAAATCGCCCCAGTAATTACCGAGTTACTGAAATGGGAACAAATTTGGCACCTCCTATTGTTGTATTTTGCACGTGCACTAGGGGTGACCCACATGCATCGAGAGTATCCTATTTTGGGTAGAAGGGATGCTGCTACCCTATAAAAATTACCGCAAGTCAATCGCCCAAGCGGCTGTTGAGATATGAGCCTCTCAAAATCACTACTTTTGCAAAACAGCTTGAACACCCTTGACTTTTCACGTGGCACGTGCCACGACGGTCACTGAGATGTATCAAAAGTAGTCAATTACGGGGTAGAAGGGATGGGGCTACCCAACAAAAAAGACCGCAGGCCAATCGGTCCAGCGGTTGCTGAGATATAAGCCTCTCAAAAGCGTTACAGGCCGGGCCGGGCCGGGCCGGGCCGGGCCGGGCCGCTCATACTGAGATTTTTCCGTTATATTGAAAAGACTCACTTCGCTCGCTGCGCTCGCTCGCTCGTAAAAAGACTCGCTTCGCTCGCTGCGCTCGCTCGCCCGTAATTAAAATTAAAAATTTATATTGTTTATTTTGTCATTGACTTTTCGGAAAAAAAAAAAACGGAATATATTTGATAGAACACATGGTTATGACTTACTCTAGCAAGTTTTAGCCAGATAGCTTCAAAATTGGCCAAGTTATACGCATTAAAGCAAAAATTTCACAATTATACATTTTTCAAATCAATTTTTCAGTAGGCATTTGAAATAGTACACCGATATAAATAGCACCGTCGTGTTCCGAGCTCAAACTGCATCCGATAGACACGTTTTTGGTTAAAAATTTCAATTTTAAAATTTGACCTTTTTTATCTGAAAGTGGCCTGACCTAAGCTAAATTCAACTCAAAATGACCTCGAATGACATAAAGTACAAACGATATCGAATTCGAAATATATGGCCTAAATGGACCATAAAACATGTGTCACGTGACCGATGCATGATATAAGATTTCCGTGACCTGTGATGATCTGACCCTGACCTGAAAATCAAAGTACAAGCTTGGTACCCTCAGGGTATCTAAAGCATCTGTTCACGAGTGTGTAAACAAAAACTGAGCCTGGTCTGACTTGTAAGACGGCAGCCAGAGCCCAAAATGTGAAAAGCAAATATCGATAATTTTTACTTTGCCCTGACTTGTGACGTCATCGGTGACCTCGAGGTCAATGAAATAAGGTTCTGCTCGACAGTTTTTCCGGAGCTGTCAGACGCCGTTTGAATTTTGACGATCGGCCCGGTAGTTTCGGAGTTAGGAGGTGGGGCTATGAATATCCTCCCTCCCCCCCCCCCCCCCTGCAGGTCGTGTTATACGCAGACCTAAATGGGGCGCGGTTTAAAGATGAAAGATGCCCTGTTCTTTAAATCTGTTCTCATGTTTGACCACATCATCCATATCCCATAAAAAGAAGAAAGACGAAACTCTTGTCACCGAGCAATCTTGTGTTCGACTCATACTGTCACATCCAATGCTCGTCGTACCGTCCTTGTTTTCCGCGACGCCATCTTTCTTGAACCACGCTGCTATCGATACTTCACAAAACCTCCGTCAATGGTAGTCAGAGAACGAGCGGTCGCATCTCCCGACGCAGTTCTTACGCAACAGCGGAATGGTATCGCATCGCGCGCGGCGCTAGATCAATAGTGTACCCGTGCGGGGTGCGGCCCGACCGGGCTATGCTCCCACCGGGGGGTATCTGGTGACCCACGACAGTCTGTCGTGAACCATCCTGATAGCTATGGCAACGGGCGAGGCTGGAATCGATTTTATGGCTGGATTTTGAGTGATATTTTGCCCATTGGATTAGGACAGGCTGTTCACGTGACCACCACCGCATGAGGTCATGGAGCAGCGCCGTTTCAGTACCATCCCTCAGCCAAATATGCATAATAACGACTTAGCAGCAACAAGCGACAAAGTCCGCAGGAGGTATTTGAAACATCCTCAAAATAATATACCTCATAGAACTGTTAATTAATCAAGTTTAACGGAAATAGTCTAAGTCGAATTGATTTACGAAACAAGACAAATAGCTCACTGGTCGTAAACATAAGAGATAGCGTAATCGATCGACTTTCTGACACTTTTGGATAGCGTCGCCTGACTCCAAAACTTCACTGTACCTAAGTACCAATGAGGGGCGTGGGGATTTGGCCCCCTTGTATCTTCTTTCTGTTCTTACTAAAAACCAGTCTGAGCCAGGAACGTTAAAATTTGTGACTTTTCCCGCCCTTCATTGGAAATATTGCATCACACTTTTGACTTCTCAATGATATGTTGTTCCCAAAGTTAGACTCAGCCGAAATTCGTCGCTGATAACCACTTGCTTTGACTAGCATCAGTTGCCGTTTTCAAGTAGAGGAAGGTGGAAAGGGCTGATATGGTGTGATATTCGGCGATACTTTCGCCGAATATCGCTGACATGCCTGGTAAATGACATCCACAGTCTGTTCCTGGGATAACAAATGCAGATCCATCAAATACTGAGCATTCATCACCTGTCACATAAAATTATAAATCACCATAAATCCTTAGCACTGATCAGTGAGCACCACTCATAATTACCTCCCCATACTTCTCCAATGTTCACAAGGGAACCTAGGCATAGGAGTTTTGACACAAAAGCTAATTGATCTGTGAATTTCAGGGAAACAGGATCTCAAAATTGGAATAGGCACACATCATCCTTTTAGCTGCCAGCTTTATCACCTTGGTTATTGTGAAACATTTCAACCTGGCGTTGCATCATTTTCCTACAAGTTTACACCTGAGGGGCTTACTGAAAAATGTTTGTTCAAAAGGTCTTTTTATCACCTGTCACACTATCAGCTTGGAGTCTTAAGAACCTGGTCCATTTAGTTTTGTTGACAGTTTTGAGACACTCATGCTGACCACATCATGGCTTTCAGAGCCTCATTTCCCACTTTGAATTAAGAATGATGACTGGAGCATTTCTGGCTTCCAATACCTAGTTTAACAACTTCAAATTTCAAAATTATTATAAAACGTCTTTACCCCAAACTTTGCTCTCATCCCAACATTTCTAGTGGCTCTCAAACATCATGCTTGAGTAAGATGTATTGTGCCCAATTCAATGAGCTCCATACTTAATGTCTAACAGGAAATGAAGCTTTGAGCAGACCTTACTGAATTTGCTAGGTACCTCCACCAGTTGTCATGCATGAATGTTAAGAATGAACTGAAGACACTCATGTATGTCCAAGGGTGCCTTGTTAAAATGCTGAGATAGTATCTTGCACTACCTACACAACAAATCCAGACAGGCAGATTGCTGAGCCAAATATCAATTAAATGCTAGCATTTATGCAGGTACATAAAATTATGAGACAACTCAGTTGTGCCAAAAAAAAATTGAAACAAAAATCCTTTCAGAAAATCTTTCATGATTGGGTTACCATTAGGTTTGTTGTTTAATACCTTGATTATGCACACCATCTAAATAAGTACCTGATATCTAGTAAATATATTGCACCTTTTCATATTCTGAGAAAGGGTCAGGTCAGGGCAATCCATATTTTAGTTTAACAGTAGGTAGCTCCGAAAGGATAATAAAAGTATGTTAGACTGCAAACAGAAGTTCTGACAGTGGAATCACAAGAAAAATTAAGTTATGGTTGTAAAATAAATAGCATAATGGTTTATCTACAACCAGTCTTTAGTTTTATTGTGTGGTATCATTTCAATCAATTAATATCAAAGAACTAGGTAACTTTCAAAATATTAATACAAAATACAAATGCTCAACTTCCCTGGAAATATAATTGCATTGGCCCTGAAATTAAATATAAGGAGAAAATAGTACTCCTACTCCTGATAAGGAGAAAACAATGGATTTTTAGTGAATGACAATTGAAATTGGTAAAATCTGCACATATTACATGCCAACTATCTGTTATAAATAAGTCGCAGCATCCATATTAAACTGAGACTGGAAAATTGATACTTAGAAAGATACAATTTACAAAAACATGAACTTATGAGTAACCAGGAAGCAGTCTGCTTTTGTCTTGTTCTTGTTACTTGAATATTACTACTGCCCTTAAAGTTCAAACAAATACAAATAAAGTTATGAAATATGAACAAATATTGCTGTTCCCATATCATATTTTTATAACTCAGAGAAATAGAGAGTCATGCTGTCTCTTATTAAATGATTAATTTCTGTTTACACTTTTACAGTTTGAGAAGTTGAGCTGTCAAATATAATTGGCCGAGCAGTCACCTTGAAATTGACTTTTGGTACCTTCTGTTTGTGGACACAGAACCTGAAACAGGAAGTCAAAGAAAAAATTGATAGAAACAAAAATATTTTGAAGGAAAAAAGACAGATTCAACAAAAATATATCTCTCAACTGACACTAGGAACACACATTCTGCTTCATGAAATGCTCCAGGACAGCCATCTTTGACCAAATGAAATGTGCTTTTCCACATAACACAATCAGAAATTGAGGTTCTGGGTTGAAAATCTGAAAAGCCCCATTAAAAACCTTTCATGTACTGAGGGGGCAGGAAATACAGGAAAAAATTGAGCGTAAAATACATAAAACAAAAGAACTAAAACCTAAAAGGTAGGCAAAAGTGACGCACATACAAAAGTCCTCTTTTATGTAACTCACCCTAATAAGAGGTCACAGATAGCCTTATATCTAAACTTAAAAGCTTCCTCGAATTCTTCTTCAACAGTTTTATACCAAAAACGAGCACAGAAAGCAAGTATTCCCGAAAATATACAACGACGCGGACACCAGACCACCCTCACGCTCCGCGATGCCCTCGGGTCGTGAGCGATCAGCTGAGCAGGATGCCCCCCGTGCGTTCACCGCCTTTAGCTGTCGGCTATTATGACGGTGGCGTGCCAGCACCCAGCTTCAAAGATAAATGATAATAGCCACGATATATCGATCAAATCAAAAGGCTGGAAAATTCAACTGTTTGATTTTAGCAACTAAGATTATACGAAAATTTTAACCTATCAATATCAGACATGTCTTGCAGGTAAGCCGCGAAAATCGAAATCATAACTTGCGCTTGAGATAAAAGAATTCGCTCCGTAGGGGGCCTTGCTCAGCCTTGTTTCCGTAACGTTCTAGAGGATCCTATAGGGGACTAGCAGAGGTCACTCTGAGTCTGATTGGTCTGATCCCAAGCGAGGGCCCTCTGAGTTCAGAGGTCAAACGATAGCCATCATGCTGGCCTCAGAGAGCCCTCGAGACTAGTAAGGGCTTCTTTTTTGTTTTTGTTTTGTTGGGTTAGGCTAGGCCCTTTCGGTCCAATGGGACCATTGCAGAGCCGGAAGGGTGATAGGATATAGGGGGAGACATTGGTCTGGGCAGGCACCCTATTGAGTCACCGGGGCTGAGCCCGTCCAGAGGACAGGCCGACTGCCGAGGCCACCCAGCCCCAAAGTACTCACTGCACCCGGCTACGGGGTGCAGCGCTCCCTCGGGAGCAGCCCGCATGGGATAAAGCTGCCTGTCCAGCCCGGAGGGGGCGGCGGAGTGGAGGAGAAGGATTTCTGTATCCTGAGGATAGAAGCCTGGAACGGTGTGTAAGGGCTTCTGAGACCAACAGAGGGTCCTGAGGGAGGCGGATGGCCTCAGTGCCAGCTCTGGTGGTCTAAAAACAACCCTCAGTCTATAGACGGCCTTGCCTCAGATGGCCTTTATATTAGATCCCTGGCGGCTTCATGCGACCCTCAGTTGACCGCAGTAGCCTCTCAGTTGGTCTCAGATGACCCTATAATTATCCCCAGAGAACCCATGTAAGTGGCTAACAGAGAGTCTTCTAAAAAGGCTTTGCACGAGTAGGTCAAAAGAGGGCCTTCCTAAGTCTGAAGTCAACAGTAGGCCCCGTCTGAGGCCGCCAACCGAGCGTCCTGTGAGACCAACACAGGCATTCAGATCCCAGAGCCGACTGAGAGCTCTGAAGCCAACAGCGAGCCCTGAGGCCAACCAAGGGGTTCTCTGAAACCATCTGGAAAACAGCCCTTCTTAGCCCGCGCACCTTGGGGGGGGGGCGAAACGGCCCGCCCTCTCTTTTTCTGTGAATATCGGATATCGTCACCAAACTTTCATGATCTCTCCAGACATCAATTTTACATATTATGGCCGATAAACGTTTTCGATGCTAGGATGGGCTTGCCAGTTGCCACAAATGACGTCAGACTTCAGAGTGACGTCATGTTCTACCATAAAAAGGCGTGAAGAACTGTCACGACTATACATTTATATATAAAATTGTTTGGCAATAAAAAGGTGTAGAATTGACGGGGCTACAAAACTGTTACCTCGGGAACCTTAGTTTTTTTGGGGTGGGGGTTAATCCCCAAAATTGAAAAAAAATCATTTATTGCCATCAACATAACGAAAGTTTTCGAAATTTTTAAAAGACCGGAATACCTATAGGTATATTATAGAACTACAGTTCGCCCATCGACATGCTAATTTTGAGCTCGCTAGTTACATTTTTGACAAAGTTATGGCGGGAAAACTACTCAAAATTGATTACTCTAATTGTAACTTAATCATTAGCCGACCTACACCACGCAGCGTAAAAGAAGACCACCATTAAATTCCTCGTGAGCCGCTGCATGATACCTACCCTTTTATTCAAAAATGTCAGCTTTGAAATTTGACCTTTTTTACCTGACCTTGACCTGATCTCCACCAGAACCTAACCTAAACTGGCCCCCATGGTCGCCTAACCCAAACCATTGAAATACAAATGTGAAATTGGCTAAAGAACATGCATCACAATTCACAGTACACACGACCCTAATTACGGAGCGAGCGAAGCGAGCGGAGTCTTTCCTTAGATTAACGGAAATTTCTGAGTATGAGCGGCCGGCCGGCCGGCCGGCCGGCCGGCCGGCCGGCCGTGCGGACGCTTTTGCGAGGCTTATATCTCAGCAACCACTTGACCGATTTACATGCGGTAATTTTTGTAGGGTAGCTTCATTCCTTCTACCAAGTATTGGACTATTCCCGATGCATGTGGGTGACCCCTTATGCACGTGCCACGTGCAAAACGAAGAGGTGTCAGTTTTGCAATTGTTGCAATATCTCGGTAACTACTTGGCCGATTGCGCTCAAAGTTGGCATGTAGGTAGGCACCCACTAGGCACTGCATATCCATGTGCCAGAGTTGGGGTGCTGCTGCACGTGCGCACGTGCAGGGGTCGTTTCCAGATCTCGAGAACGGCTCGACCGATTGCGCTCAAATTTGGTACACAGTTTGGGACCGGTTAGTAGGGTGCCGTGCACAAGTCAGTTGGGACCCATTTTGCACGTGCGCACGTGCAGGGTGCCGCTTCCAGATCTCGAGAACGGCTGGGCCGATTGTGCCCAAATTTGGCACATCGCTAGAGACCGGTTAGTAGGGTGCCGTGCACAAGTCAGTTGGAGGTACCCCCTCGCAATTTCGCACGTGCAAGGCCCACCCTCTCGCTCGCTCCGTTAGTCGCCCCATAAGGCGTTATACTGGTTTAGTTCGGTTCATATCAGCCGTGTTCAAGACGGTCATATGGTACACATTTACCTAGTGCAGATCAGGTGCAGCTTTGGTGCAGATTTGGTCAAATTAGGTTCAGTGTGTTTCTTTCAAGACTCTCAAAACCTGGCTACACTATGAGTTTTCTGCATGCGTTTTTTTTTTGCTAGTTTGCGTGTTTTGCGTAATATCGTAGAAAAAAGGTTATTAGGTATTGATCTAACTTCTTTAATATTGATATAAAAATTAAGAAAACGTTTATATCAATTATAAGTTTATATGAAAAACATATAACAAAAACGTACCTAATGTCGTTTCTTTCTAGAACGATATTCCGCAAATCACGCAAACTCGCAAAAAAAACGCACACAGAAAACGCATCATGTGCAGTCAGGCCTTAACCCTATTCCTGGCGGGGGGGGGCCTCAGGAGCCCCCCCCCCCCTGAGGTTTTTTGGTTATTTCTCCCAAACGCGTTGAGCTAGGAAGCTCAAATTTTCTGACTTTTCCTAAAAGGCTTCTACGCAACATGTCTGAAAATTTTGAGTTGATCTGACCTCAGGTCAGGTCACCAGAGGCGGTTTGGTGACCCTACCTCAGAAAAGTTTGCAATCACGCCAGAGCTAGAGTTTTTGACCGATCAATTTCTTCTCTTCAGGGTTTAGTTAGGGTACCAGTATGTGCAATTTGTATATCTCGGAATTTTGATATCGATGACCTAAGGTCAGGTCAATTTCGCGACCTCCCCATTATAAGTCAATGGGGGGAAAATCAACTCCCTGTTTTTACCACTAAAACGGGTCGGAATGGCCCCATATACCATACATGACTTCATATACGATCAACCTTCACTACCTTGAGGTCTGTTTTGCTGTTGGGCAGCTGTGAGGTCATGTGACGTCATCAAAGGTCACCAAAGGTTTTTGGCCAATAACTCCGTACAGGAACAAGATACAGACGCGTGGATGGTCTCATTGTGTTCAGCTCGTCAAGACGCATCGAATGCTATACATGATGACCTCGAGGTCACGTGACCTGAGGTCAACCTTTGACCTTGACCTTTCGAGGTCACCATATATATCATTCGATGCGGATTGACGAGAGGATCACGATGATGCCCTTAGTTTGTTCCTATCTTGACTAATTCGAAAGTTATTCGAGAAAAACTCTCTCCATATCTAGCGCCGCCATTTTGACTTTTTCGACCCCTGTGACGTCATCTTTGACCTGACCTGAAAATGACCTTAGTAAAAATTGTAGATCTTGGTCGTGCGTATCCGATGCCGTTTACCGCTTGTCGCTATCTTGCTTCGTTCTCGAGATCTCAGGGGGGGGGGGCCGAATCGGCCCCCCCCCCGCCAGTTTCTTGTCCCCGCGGAGCCCGCCAGGAATAGGGTTAACCCGCGCCCTGTGGGGTCTGTTTATAACGCGACCTGGTGGGGGGGGGGGCTATTTTTTGCCCCCCTCGTATCTCCGAAACTACTGGACGGATCCGCAAAATTCAAACGGTGTTCGAAAGGCCTGTCAAATTTGTTGAGGGAAACCAAATTTCATTGACCTCGGGGTCACCGATGACGTCACAGGTCAGGTCAAAGATGAAATGTTTCACCGTTCACGGGTCTTCTAGGGAATGCGCTATAACACCGAGGAAAACGCATTTTGTCGAGAATCAGCGATAGGGCGTCAGTTGCCCAGTATATATTTTGCTATTAGAGGTCACTAACAATACAAGGTCAGGTCACAGGTCAGGTCACCAAGGGTCACAAGTCAGGTCACATGAGCCCAACTTTACCAAGGTTGTGTGATGCATGTTTTATGGCCAATTTTTCATTTCCAACTCAATGGTGTTGGTTATAAGACTATCAGGTACGGCTTAGGTCACCTTCTGGTGAAGTTCAGGTTAAGGTCAGGTCAAGGTCAGGCCAAAAAAGGTCAATTTTTAAAGTTGATAGTTTTGCATAAAATGGTTATTGATTCGATGCAGCTCGTCACGGGGAGTCTAATGGTGGTCTTTGTTTTGCGCTACGGGGTCTAGAATTGCTAAAAATTGAGTTTGAAAATTTGACGTCATCAATTTTGAACAGTTTTTTCGCTATAACTTCGCCAAAAAAAGAGGTATCAATCTGAAATTTGGTATGTGGATGGAAGGCGGTAAGAACTATCACATATATTCCGGTTTTTGCGAAATTCAAAAAACTTTTTGGATTTTTCGATTATTATATCTAAAAAACTTATTTTTTGATTTTTGGGGGTCAAAATCCAAAAATTTTAAAAATCCGAGATAGCAGTTTTGTAGTCCTGTCAATTCTACACCTTTTATGTCTTAATCATTTTTCTGTATTTGCAAAGCTATAGGCCTGACAGCTCTTCCCGCGAAACCCTTTTTTGGGTCGAAAACGGCAGAACATGACGTCACTCTGACGTCATTTCCGGCCAACCTATCGTAGCCTTTGGAAAATTTTTGGTCACAATGTGTAAAATTGATGTCCGGGAGGGTACTGAAAGTTTGGTGACGATCGGCGCAGCGGTTCTGGAGATATATCGAAAAGTCTGGAGGGGGGGGGCAAAAAATAGCCCCCCCCCCCACCAGGTCGCGGGTTAACTCCGACTCCGGACGGTTCTATTAAAATCCATATCACGATATTGAAGTTGATTATGGATATGTTGTTATCTTGGCCTGAAACGATCTCTTGTGCGTTCTGCGTTCCAAGACTTGGCGTTCCAAATATGCATTAAAAATAACATGCAGATTGAAAAAGCAGGTTCTGTAGAATTCACCATTTTCTGCTTTTTCGCTGAAAACGTTCGCCCAAAACAGCAAAATGGCCTTTAGTCACAAAATCTAATTTCGAGCGCTGTATAGTCAATCAAACAGGTGCAGTGCATGACGCCGAGCCATGCAGCCGACCCTGCACTGTAAACCAAATTGACAAGTCTTGTGTAATATAACCAATCATCTCTTGGTATGTTTACCAACTGATACTTTTCAAACAAGCCGTTGTCTGGTGCATTGCTTGTCAGATGACAACTACGAGTCAATAGTTACTATGCACACCAACTTCTCAGTATCCAGACCAACTCTACATTTGTTTCAACGTTTGTTTCTTAACCAGTTTTGGAAACTTGTTGCCGCATGGTTATTTAACCGGCGCCTAACTTGTACTGGTCAGCTGGTCAGCATACACATGGTCAGCTGCGCCCGTGACGTCAGACTTGGCGGACCAATCAGCGGTCGCCGTCCGGCCCCGGCGCGGCGGTTTCAAACCGTTCAAACCAGCAGTTGTCGCGCGGCCGCCGTGCAGCATGGATCAGCGACGAGGGCTGTTCCAGCATTTGTGCAGTAAAAAGTGAAATCTGTGAACTGTGGTGTTCGTGCTGTGAGTGAGGCCCGCTCTGGCCTGCGGGACGCACTAATCGTGCCTATACCCGCGGTCGAGACGCCTCCCTTCCCCTGCGCGCGCAATGTAAGTGGGCCAGACCTTTGCATGCACATGTGAGCAGATGTTTTGCGGTCGGTGTTTTTTTATATATAAATACATTTATTTGCCTTTAATTCAACTCTTTGTATTTTTAACTTAACTGATGGACATATATGGGCTGTAAAAGCTAATCTGGTTGGCGATCATGCTTTATTCGAATTATTTGCGTGATCGTGCAACTGCCATGATTGTTATGGTCAATGTGGAAATATTCGTCATACGGGCATGTTATACTTCTGGCTTGATGCGATGCACAAAACCATGTTCTTCCACATACGCAGCAGTTCTTGCTTCAAAGACTTATATGCTGACGGTGCACGATAGGTATACCTTATACCTCATGCATTTACCACATCCATTCGAAAATATGCACTTGGAATTGTCTCCAGTCAATAGTAACCAGTATAGCGCCTTTTGGGGCGACTAACGGAGCGAGCGAGAGGGTGAGCCTTGCACGTGCGAAATTTCGAGGGGTACCTCCAACTGACTTGTGCACGGCACCCTACTAACCGGTCTCTAGCGATGTGCCAAATTTGAGCACAATCGGCCCAGCCGTTCTCGAGATCTGGAAGCGGCACCCTGCACGTGCGCACGTGCAGAATGGGTCCCAACTGACTTGTGCACGGCACCCTACTAACTGGTCCCTAACCGTGTACCAAATTTTAGCGCCATCGGTCCAGCCGTTCTCGAGATCTGAAAACGACCCCTGCACGTGCGCACGTGCAGCAGCACCCCAACTCTGGCACATGGATATGCAGTGCCTAGTGGGTGCCTACCTACATGCCAACTTTCAGCGCAATCGGCCAAGTAGTTACCGAGATATTGCAACAATTACAAAACTGACACCTCTTCGTTTTGCACGTGGCACGTGCATAAGGGGTCACCCACATGCATCGGGAATAGTCCAATACTTGGTAGAAGGAATGAAGCTACCCTACAAAAATTACCGCGTGTAAATCGGTCAAGTGGTTGCTGAGATATAAGCCTCGCAAAAGCGTCCGCACGGCCGGCCGGCCGCTCATACTTAGAAATTTCCGTTAATCTAAGGAAAGACTACGCTCGCTTCGCTCGCTCCGTAATAATTACATACTACGTGATGTAGGTACGTGACCGTAATAAATACTAATGATTCCAGAAACTTCCGAATGGATGTGGTGTATGCATTCATCGATTATATAACCCATCAGTATTTCGTTTCTTGTCAGCGCAAGCCTTTGAGCAATAACTGATGCCAGTCATGATTTTGTGCACCACTTCCAGCCAAAAAATGACCTGTCCGTATAGAAAATATTTCCTGAATCAGTATCGTGGCAATTGAAAACGAACGCGAATCGTAAGTTCTTAAGGTTATCAACGCAAACAAAGCGATTCTAAGGAAGAACAAGTTCGAACTGAGCGTTAGTACACTTACTTGTTGACAATTTGTAAACTAGCAATGCCCAGTCAAAGGCTAGTTCATCAACAAACCAGGGGTTGTTGAACCGACAAGGAAACGGCTATGCCTATCCAGAAGTTGGTAGGTTCACAAGGCCCAGACTAGTACTCAACAAGGTGACGCCTATGCGAATTGGAACCAAACTTGTAGACAAACTGTTAGTTTGTTGGCCAACACGCCTGGGGTTGGTGAATCGACAAGGTGACGCCTATGCGAATTGGAACCAAACTTGTAGACAAACTGTTAGTTTGTTGGCCAACAAGCCTGGGGCTGGTGAGTCGACAAGGTGACGCCTATGCGAATTGGAACCAAACTTGTAGACAAACTGTTAGTTTGTTAGCCAACAAGCCTGGGGCTGGTGAATCGACAAGGTGACGCCTATGCGAATTGGAACCAAACTTGTAACAAGGAGCCAACTTGTAGATTTGGTTTACAGTGTGTATACATTTTTTTTACCTAAAACATTTTACCAATGGTGGGCACTTTGATAGCTCCCATCGATAACGATTATCGAATTCTTTATCAACCATAACGTTTTTTCAAGTTTATCTTTATTGCTTATCGTTATCGAAGTGGCGTTATCGAAGTCCCCGTTTCGGTCAATCGCTAACGATAACTTCATCAAATAGACGCGAGCGAGGGTTCACCAATCCATGTTCACCTTCAACATGGGATTTTGAACTGAGATAGGATAGCAGTTTGCAGATTGAGCACTCATAAAAATGCTATTTGGAATGCCTTTTGGCCCAACAAACTCTGTCGCCAAAGATATTCAAGTTTTTGTTGGTACGTTTGTTTGTAAGAGAAAAATAACATTTTCATTGTTCTAAGCCCTCCTTTTTGTGAAAGCAACTGGGTAATAATGGTGTTGCATGAGAGAATGGGTCAAATATTAATTAGAAGCTTATTCCTTTCAAATATTTTATCCTTTCGATTTCTTTCTTTTTTGAAGTTATCGTTATCGTTATCGCGTTATCGAAGTGACCGCTTTGGTTATCGAGTTATCGTTATCGAAGTCGCTGACCTCGAAAGAGGTTATCGAATTATCGTTATCGAAGTCCCGGTTAAGTTATGAGTTACCACCACTGCATTTTACATAAAATATTTTCGGATAAGGTCAATAATATTGAGGTCACCAGCTCGGTCATCAAGGATAAAATGTTTTGAAATTAGTTGCTTATGTAACTTTTGAACTAAGAAACATAGAGAAATAAAGTTTATACATTTTCGTTGCTCTTATCGAGGCGATGCGAAATAAGTATGCGATGACCTTCACAGGTCAAGTTGAAATTTGACCCGAGGTCAAGGTCAGCTCATTCACCAATGAGGTTCCATGGGGTATGGTCATGCTGCATAGCACCAAACGATGCGCCTTGACCAGGCGAGCAGTGTGGTACCACTTACAAGTTTTTAGCACTGCATCATGTCGTGATTTATTGACAAAAAAAGAACTATTTATGACGTCACATGACCTCAGATGACTTTTCCCGGTGCTTCTGTCAAAAAGCGCACAAGGATCATCACCGATGAGATAATATTCCATAATGCTGAAATAATTGGGTGGTTTCGACTTGTTTACACGAAGCAGGAGGCATTTCAATATTTTTCCATAGGCTTGCAATGTAGAGGTCACTAATCAGGCCTGACCTCAGGTCACATAGGTATATAAAAATGCGGAGATATAAAAATTTCACATACCTACTGGTAGTGGTACCCTAACTAAAACCTGAAGAGAAGGAATTGATCAGTCAAAAACTCTAGCTCTGGCGTGATTGCAAACTTTTCTGAGGTGGGGTCAACAAACCACCTCTGGTGACCTGACCTGACCTGACCCGGCAACTTTTTGTCAACATGTGCGCAATGAATGTTTAGGAAAATTCACCGAGTATGAGCTTTCAGACTTGCGGCGCTTGGCAATGGCACAAGAAAAACCTGAGGAGGACCGAATCGCCCCCCCCCCCCTTCCGCCCGGAAAAGGGTCAGGGCTGTGTTGCGCTCATGACAGAAAAATCAGTAGAATCCTACAAAATTCTTTTCGAATCACCCAGAGACATTCTTCCAGCAGGCCGCCTCACGCCCCCCCCCCCCCCCAAGAAATATCTATGGATTTTGAAATAGCCGCAATGAACGGGTTTAAACAAGTCTTCCCTGTGGGAAAAATCTTCTTTACTTTCGACTCTTCATTTTGCTCATTACTCTCGGCTCAATATGTTGCTTGCCGTATCTCAGTGGAATACAAATTGGCCGTGTTGTTTTCGTTTATTTGCTTAAGTCGACTCATTCAGTAAAACTTCACACAGTAAGAAACAAGCTGTTGCAAGAAAGCACACTCGTCAGAAAAGATGCCAGTGAGAAAATTGTTCTAGAATGAAATTGTCCTTGTCCAACTCGTAAGAGAGAAAAAACGTAAGAATAATGTATCGTAAGAAAAAAGATGTAAGAAATTGTCCCAGTGGAAAATGCTCGTAGGCAATAGGCATAGGTATGCCCCTTGGATATGCCCGAACCTTTTCTTACGCCTGAACTAGGTACTTCTTAACCCGCGCCCCGCTGGGCTATTCAGCCATACGCGCCCTGCTGGGGGGGGGGGGGGGGGGGGGGGGCAGATTCTACCCCCCCCGTCTAACTTCCAAACCGATGGTTGTAGAAAGACGGGGAAAACGGCAATCAAAAGTTCTCAACGAGGCGGATCTTAAAAGCCCAATTTTTTTGCTTAAGTAGGTCAGAGGTCAGGTCAAGGTCAGGTCAAGTGAACAAAATGCAAGTTTCTACAGTATCGGCCTTGCACCGTATGTTGCCGAAGAATGGACTGAGACTGATTGCCCAAAACGTGTTCTTAGGCTACCAAGACAATATTTGTTGCATACAATATCATTCAAAGGTCAACATCAAGGTCAGGTCAGGTCAGGTGAGGTCACCAAAAACAAAATATAGAAAAGGGCATGTGCGACACATGTTTTATTGGCCATTTTATTCATAGATTCAATAGGCACACTCAATAAGTGATATGGACCACCTCTGGATGAAGCTCAGGTCGAGGTCAGGTCAAGGTCAGGTCAAGTGAGGTCAAATTTTGAAGTTGGCTGTTAAGGCCTAAAAAGGTGTCTATCTGATGCAGTTGTTCACGGCGAATCGAATGGTGCTATTTTTGTTTCCGTACGAGGTCTAGAACTTTAAAAAATCATTTTTCTAAAATTTTGTGTGTCGTGACGTCATAAAATTTTGAATAACTCCCACACTTTTAACCGATTCTTCTAAAAATTGGTAGGTATGTAGGTGCACACTGCACACCACTTCTCTGACATATATTCCGTTTTTTTTTTTCGATACACTCAAATTTTTCGATTTTATAATTATTTTCCCAAAAAAGTCAGTTTTTTTTACAAAATTTGGGCTAAAATCCAAAATTTTCAAAAACCGAGATAGCCATTTGATAAACATTAAGTGTCGAAGTATATGCCAAATTAAGCCTACAGAAAATCGGCCTACGAACTCGACGTGAATACGACCCGTATCAGTGACCTCACTGAGCAACATAGCCCATAGGTATAGGTAGGTATAGGACATAGGTAGTTGACTAATGATTAACAACGCTCTGCCGATGATTTCCGATAACGTCATGCCTCAACTCGATGTTATAACACATTCCTTAGAACTTAGAAGGCCTCTAAACGGTGAAAATGCGACCTTTGACCTGATCTGTGACGTCATCAGTTGCACCTAGGTCAATGACATTTGGTCACACGAACGCTTTTGGAATTTTGAAAATCGTTCGGTGACTTTCCGAGACCTTTGGGGGGGAGGGAGCAAAACGCCTCCCCTCCCCCAACGGGTGGCAGGGTCCGGAAATAGTCTAACGGGGCGCGGTTTGGCTTAAAGAGAAATCTGTGGAACCTCAGGCCCTGAAAGGGTCCTGACTCCTCAGGTCAACAACCGAGGGTCCTCTGAGGTCAGCAGAGGATCCTCCGATGCAAACAGAGAGCCCTCGGAAGCAGAAGTTCCTCTGAGGTCATGCAGACGGCCTTATGAGAACAAAGAGTGCCAATTCTGAGGACAACAAAAGATCCTCAAAGGCTTATAGCGGGCCTCTGAGGTTAAACAAGGGGTCGTCTAAAGTCAACAGAGGTCGATAGGGGGCTCTCAACAGAGGGTTCTCTGAGGACACCAGAAGGCAAATCGTTGAAGTCCGGAAAAAAAATACATTTACAGTGCTTTTAGCTCGCAAGTGATGGTACGTTTGTATAGGTAGGTACTAGGTAGGCATAGTTTTGAAGACTGACTTCCACAACCAGCCATGACTCGACAAGTTGTCTTTTCCATCATCCATATCTGAACGCATTTACGATGTCGTGCGTTTATAGTTCAACGGTCACGCTAGTCCCCCTCCAATCGGCACTCCACATGTGACCCAATCTGATCTCTGTGTGGCCTCGCCGGCTAGGTGAACGAGACATCCACCTCACCGGATATGCCATTTTTGAATGTTCCCGACGGCGCTTGGCCTTCGTGCCCGTGATTTGTCATTCTTTAAGTTCATTTAAATATCTCAATGACCGCCTAGAAGTGCGTTCCTGCGTTTGCACTGCTCTCGTGCCGTTCGAACCTTCCGTGCCGCCAGTGAGGCCGGTGACACCGTCCCTATCTGCCGACCCCCTCCCCCCTGCCATCCCCGCCGCCGACTGCGGAGCCGTCCGGCACTTCTCAGAGCGCTGTGCAGTCGGACGGTGATCGGGGCAGGGTGAAGTCACGATCCCGTCGGCCCCAAGACGCCGAGTTCGCTGATCAGCCGCCGGGACTCCGACTTGGCGCTGACCTGCCGCTGACCTTCTGCTGACCTGCCGCTGACCTGCACCTGACCTGCCGCTGAACTGAAGACCGTGTTACTGGCGGCATCATGTCGGAAAAGAAGGACTCTCTCAAGCTCGGTAGGTGATGTCAGCACGCTTTGAAACTATGGTCGTACATATACACGTGAATCTCAGCTTCATCAGGTCCAGGACCCGAATTGGTGGTTCGGGGTCCCGAAGCCTGGCCACTTTTCCAAAACCAGCGGCATAGAATTAAGGTCAAGCAATACCAGCCTTAGTTACCCAGTTGATGGACATTAGCAAATACCTAATACATTCAAGTGAATTGGCAGCTTGAATCCTTCTTGAAACGTAATTAGTATATTTTAGCTCCATGTGATGAAACGGGGCACATACCTGATACCCACCTACGTAAATTGTTTTGTCCCGTATAATGTTACTTCTGATTGCTGAAAAGCCCTCCGGGGTTCGAGACACATACGGCTGGTGTCCTGCACTTTGATCTGTGCACATTGCGCCTTGCGGTGCCTGTAGGGCGATAAGCCGCATGATAACTATAAACATATACAGTAAGCAAAAGTGGCATGTGCTTGATACAAGACACGGGCCGCGTGAACGAGATAATAAACACGCTGTATATGAACCATGCTAACTATCGCCCATGTTTAGGTGGTGCTGTGTAGAAGTACTCGTGCTACTCTCTTGGGTCTCCGATTGGCCAGCGGCGGCGCTTTGGCCTGTCTACTGTCTAATCGTGTGAAAGGCGCGACGGATCGTTGGCAGCGGACCTCCAGTTTTACGGCCTTGGCAGCGAATTACATCTTTATTTGTGTGTATGGCGCAAGGTCAAATGTCATGCACAGGTTACCGAAGGTAAAATTTCGCTAATTTCCAGGTCAAACTTCGCTAATGCTCGAGAAATTGGAGCATAATACCGGAACAATACATTGTGCTACAGCGCCGCGGAAAAGCCGCTCTTTTGCCAGCATGTCCTCAGATTTGACCTAAGGTCAGCGGTTTAGCCCACAGGGAGCAAAAACTGCCAAAATAGACGTTTTTACGAAAACAGTTTTTCTGCAATAGCTTTTCAATCAGAATATGCCACGAGCTTACTCTGCTAGCATCGTATTCCTCTCGTCGAGACGCATCCAATGAACTGTAATATGACTTTGAAAGGTCAACTGAAAAATTTGACCTCAGAACATTGACCTGGCCGGAAAAGAAAATGTCGTGCTGCACATTAGTCGATCCGTATCGTCGAGCTGAAAATATCTAAGTTGTTTTCACCGCTCTAGCATGCCTCTATCAGAAGATTAGCTAAAAAAACATAATTTTATGATAAACTAATAATCTTTTGATTCATCCCCTCTCTTGACCTGAGATGACATCAAGGACATAAGGAGAGGTTACGGGTAACATTTTCCGGTTCAGTGTGTCATGTTAGCTTAGGTGAGGTCACTTCGTTGACATGACCTGTTGACCTGACGTTGAGACTTGAGAGACCTTGGTCTGAATTTTTTACTACATTGTGCAAAAAAAGATGTATGATAAGGTGTGCCAAAAACCGCAAGGGTGTTGTTGAAACAACCCCCGGGCGCGGGCTTAGCGAAATAGGAATCTACAAATAATTTATCTATAAACCACGATTTTACGAAAAACTGGGAAATAGGTAGATAGATAGATAGATAGATAGATAGATAGATAGATGAGCTTTAAATGTTATTATTGCGTTTCGACTAATAGCTTATGCTGTTAATTTAATTGTTAGTTTCTAAATGCTTCTTTAAAATATGCTCATATCATACCTATACCCACTACCTATAGGTAGGCATGCTGTACATTGTTCATGCATGTTCGACAGAGCATGCCCTATGCCTATACTATACGTGTGGGTCTATAGCGATCGCTTGTACCGTACCTATTCTACAAGCATAACAAGTGGCAACTGTATTTAGACACACATTATAAACAAGTGTCTCATGTGTTATTATCCTCTCTTTGTCACAAGTGTATGAGTAAGGTATCGGCTTGTTGGTCCTTCGGTTGAGTGGACCTATAGTACAGGGTGACACAAAAAAAAGGTCATCACCAAATTTCGAATAACTTCGAAAGTTTTATTCAGATCATCACCAAACTTCGGCCACTTAAGGTCACACCTATGTAGCATACATCCACCAAGTTTCAAGTCTTCACTACGAATACTTTTAGTACAGTATGTGTTTTACTGACGCTCCACAATGTGCTCCAGGTGAGCGCCACGGCGCTGCAGGGCGTAGGCACACTTGCATCCGGCGGGTAAAGTTGTCGATAACCCGATGGCTGTGCACTTTACAGAGTGCAATGGCCTCTGGAGACAGTGCTCAGGAAGTGTGCTACCCCTGAAACGTTATTCTTATCGGGTTATCGGCAGCTTTGCCCGCCGGATGCAGGTGTGCCTACGCCCTGCAGCGCCGGGGCGCTCACCTGGAGCACATTGTGGAGCGTCCGTAAAACACACACTGTACTAAAAGTATTCGTAGTGAAGACTTGAAACTTGGTGGATGTATGCTACATAGGTGTGACCTTAAGTGGCCGAAGTTTGGTGATGATCTGAATGAAACTTCCGAAGTTATTCGAATTTTGGTGATGACCGCTTTTTTTGTGTCACCCTGTACCTACAGGGTGTCCCAGAAGTCTTGAAGCTTTTTTATTTTTGTCGTGTGACCTTGCTATGCCACCGATTAAGGCGAACCATGCCTCAAACGAAAGAGAAAGAACTAAAATTTTGTATTTTCATGCGTAGAGCACCACTTTAGTCAGATGGCCCCCGTTGTGAGTCGCACATGATTGAGCACGAGTGATCACGTTCTTCGCTGCCGCCAAGATCTCCCGGTTTGCGAAACACCGGTGTTGCCATGCCCGTTTCTTGTCAACTTCAGAGTCTTATTCCCTGAAGCGAGCGACATAATATTAGCTACATATATTTCCGACGGGTTGATATTTATTTTAGCCCCATAATAATGCGACGAATCAAAGGATTACAACGGGCTGTTGCTTAGCGTGCTCACTGCTCAAGCAGGTGAACCTTATTTCCGTAATGGATGCGTGCAAACATGTCAGGAGACTTTCTGATCAGTATGTTGCTAATGTTTTCTCGGAGATCCAATACTCTGTTTCCTGGCAGCTGGCTCGCTTCATGAAATAAGGCTCTGAAGCTGACCAGAAACGGGCATGGCGACACCGGTGTTTCGCAAACCGGGAGATCTTGGCGGCAGCGAAGAACGTGATCTCTCGTGCTCAATCTTGTGCGACTCACAACGGGGGCGACCTGACTAAAGTGGTGCTCTACGCATGAAAATACAAAATTTCAGTTCATTCTCTTTCGTTTGAGGCGTCATTTGCCTTAATCGGTGGCATAGCAAGGTCACACGACAAAAATAAAAAGCTTCAAGACTTCTGGGACACCCTGTACATATATAGTACATATAAAATAGAATAGACAATAGTTATACTAGGATACTAAGAAGTATGAACAAAACTTTTCCGCCGTGGTCGACCGGAGCCCATATTGAACATATTTATGATTTGGATAATAATTGGTAGATGTCAACGAAATACCTAACGGATGCATCACGTTATCGCTCATTACCTGCCAGTACCTAAATGTAAAAGTATGTACCTACAGAGTGTAATAAATAATAGCCGTTTTCACGACGGGTTATCTGGCGAATGAACCTAATTTGATCAAATTTGCACGAAATATCTTTTACAATAAATATATTTAATATTCGTATCATGAACTTATTTCAGAAAATAATATCTGATACCTGAGCTGAAAAATGAGGTTATGGTATATATAAGCATCTGTGCAATCCAAACTGCTAAATTTGCTTAAAATGCACTGAACCTAATCTGACCAAATCTGACCAAATATGCACCTAATCAGTAATCTGCACCAGATGGCCGTCGGTGAGTACCAGATCAAGATTACCAGATGGCCGTCATGAAAACGGCTAATAAGCACATTATATCTTATACAAATCTTCGCAACATGTTACGAAGCTGTGAGTGGCGGCTTACGGTTGAACACTAGTCAAAATTATGCATCCAAATGGTTTATGTAGTCGCTTTAGTTTCATTTTTCAATTTTTCATCCTCCAAACCATTCCTTTCATCGTGACGCTTAAACATTCACAAACCCCATCCCTCCCAGCGACATATCCCCCACTCTTCAAACCATTCCTGTCATCAAACTCTCGTAACCTTACCATTCACAAACTTCCTCCTTCCCTCCCTTCACAAACATCAATTTACCGGTAAGTTTCACTGTCATTTATGTGTCTTAACGTAAATTCATGGGTTTTTTCCCATATTCATGGCATAGTACATGGATATGGGTTTTCCCATGTTGTCTTGCTGTAAAAGTGGCCACCGGTCTTAGTTAGGACGGCCGGTTTGTTTTGCGCGGCGTAGTTAGGTCGCCGCCCTCCTCGCGAGGCCGGTAACGTAAGTTAGGGCCACTAAAAAAAAAAAAAAAAAAAAAAAAAAAGGCCCCCGATCGGCCCGTCTCAGTCGTTGCTGACAATTTTTTGAGATCAGCCACTCCTAATTAACATTCAATACATGCATAATAGGCAGTGTGAAACAAGAGCCTACTGCTAGTTCAAGTTACCGGTTCAAATCACCTTTATATGACCTCAACTTGAAACTTTTTCAAGGAATTAATCTGAATCGTTTCATTCTACTTTTACTGTAATGAAATTATGTAATACATATTGAACAATGTCCTTCAGTTTTGATCTCTGATTTTTTTTTTGTTATTTGCAGATTCCTTTTCAGAATTATTCTTTTCTTTAAAACTGTAGATTAGGTATACCATAATCCATAGTATACCAGTTGAAGTTATCTTATTATTGATTTTGATGTTGAGGAGAAATCATGTCTAATCAAAACACTAAAAGGAGAAGGTGTGTGCTATGTTGTATGTGTATGATTGCTATTCTTTTCAACAAATGGCTGTCCTCGTACTACCATTTTAATAGCTGATGTTTCACGACGCTCAAGCTTCTTCCTGACTGAATGTTCTCTTTGGATAAGATAAAGCTATTCTAATAACCTTTCATTACTTGGAAGTCCTTAAGTGACGCTGAGGGGGAAAGTTTTGATAAATATGTTCAACTATAGTCTGGCATTTCAAGAAATATAAGAAGTGTGCTTATTTAATTAATTCTTATTGTACCTTTCAAATTGGCACCAAGTGGTTTCTTGTAGCTACTGATTCTGAGGAGGCTAGTTTGTTGATTGAAATGTGTATATTCAAGGTACCGAGCACAGTCATCAAATGATGAAAGACAGCCACTACTGCGAGGTAATTTTTGAGGGCTTGGTCCATTGTCTTATTTGGTCTTCTAATTATTCTTATATGTTACTAGCTGGACATGAATATATTATTAGTGTGCAATGTAGCAATACATAATAAGGCAATAGTTGTTAGAATTTGGCAACTGCTTGTCATTTTAGATGCCCATAATGTTTTGATTTACCTTTACATCAGTTACTGACTCACAAATCTTCTCAATTCATCGATCACCATATTTCCACCCAAATACCAAGATTACCATGTAAGTGCTAGTGCACCCATATCTGCTGCATTCCTGTTGCAGTATGATGTTGCAGTCCTGTTTTGGATATGGATTATTTTTCCCACTACCCACCCTCTTAGCCAGTGTTGCCCAGTGACCACCACTCACAGCTCCACTGCCCCCTCCGACCGACAGATGAGCTGCATGATGGTGAGCAGGGTGGCGCGCCCGCCGCAGCGGCGCCCACCGGTCTGCGCGGCCTGCTGCGCTCCTCCGGCTACAGCCTGTACGTGCTGCTGCTGTTGCTTCTCACCTACCTGCTCAACCAGCTGGATCGCTACATGCTGGCCATTGTTGCGCGGCCATCGGCGCAGGAGATCGAGTTTGGCGACAAGGGCTGCCTGCTCAATGAGACGGTCAAGTCGACTCTGGAGGACGGCAACTGCACGGCCATCACCACGGAGACGACGTGAGTCGCACGGAGAGGAACGGGGGAGGTGTAACTGAGACGACATGAGTCGCACAGAAAGGGGGACTGTGCGTATTGGTCACGGGTCGGCCAGCTGAAACGGCGATTTACATGCATCTACATGCTTCCTGAATGCATCTACAGACTACAATCTACATTCATTTCAGGAGATTATGTATTTACTTTAAGACTGAATTTGTCTTTGGAATGTCTGATCGTAATTTTAACTGGGGTTTAAAGGCACTGTTATGCAAACCGTTTAAAAACAAAAAAACACTTTCATGCACAAGAGTCAAATAGACTGATCTTTGGCTGCAGCCGCGGGTCCTATGTTTCCAAACATTCCATCGATATCGGAGACGGTCTTTCTCACGTTTCTGAATGTGCCATTCCTTTCCCGCAGCTGCACGAGCTTCGTTGACGCCGACGGCCACCACGGCTGCAAGTGGGACTACACGGGCACCGGAACCGAGTACAACCTGCTGGCCGGGCCCGTGTTCATCCTGATCTACACGTTCGCCGGCATCCCCATGGGCCTGGCCGCCGATCTCTACAACAGAAAGGTACGCGAAAGCGCAGGGCCTGCCGGGAGCAGAGGGCGATCTGTGCGCAATGGTGGAGGCGCTAGGCTACTGCTGCATTACAAGTGGTACAGAAATAACGTTAAGCGATTGTTTCCTTCGAAATCTTAGTCATTTATTAGGTTGTTCGCTTCTTAGTTCGCTTATGGGTTACTTTATTCATTAATTTATCCATTGCTTCGTCCACCCATTCATTCTTTTGCATATTTATTTATTCATTTATTTATTAATTCATTCTAGTATTCATTCACTCAGTCAATCAGTCACATATTCATTTATCGTTCATTCGTTTATCCATTCGCTCGTTCACTCACCACTCACTAACTCACTGTTCCCGTCCCCGTTTGTTTCCCGCAGCTGCTGCTGGCCGGAGCGCTCATCCTCTGGTCCACCTGTACGTTCCTGACTGGCTTCGCCGAGGAGTACTGGGAACTGGCTGTGCTTCGATTCGGCATCGGATTCGGGTGAGTGCACAGGCACGACGCATGTCAACGGCCACGCACTGCCATATTCTCCGTTGAGGCGCAGTTTGATGACCAAGTGATGATTTCTTTTCACTATTATGATTTTTTTTTACTGCTTTGAAACTGTAAAAAAGTTTTTAGTAATGTCGATATGGTTTGGTGTTATTCTGTATTACGGAGTCTCTATCCGATTATATGTTTGAAAGTACATTGTGCAATATGTGATGTGATGCACACCGCCGTCTCGTGCCAGATGCACGTGGAACCCCGTGCGGCTCAGTGCAGCCACCCCGGCCTTGTCTCGTTGAGTGGCGGCTGCTGTGCGTCGTACCCTGATGGCGCCACAGCGTCTGATAGTGGCTCTGGCGCGTGTTCGGACGGGACGCTCGGGGGCGGGGGCGCAGAGGTCAGTGGTGTCCTGGGGCACGCGCTTTCCGCCGGTAACTATAGCCAGGACCATGACTAGCTGAACAGGCCGTTGGTCTGGAGCACGCTGACTGGCCATTATTTGACTGTCTCCTGGGTCGCCATAATCCGGGAAACACGCTGCCGTGTAGTGGGTAGCTATCGCATGTGCTCGGCCGAGGAGAGCCCTTGACGGCGAGGGCGGGTGTCGGAGCGTCACAGAGGTGTACCACGCTCTCAGATACGGGCAAGGCCGGCCGATCGACAGCTGGGTCAAGTGCCTCCCTCTCGATAGGCCTCTGTGTACCGTGACGGGTCAATTTGAACTCGGTAATTTCAGGGGACGTAGACATTGTACTAGTCTGAGCTAGTGGAATTATACAGTATGTACTTAGTGCAGTTATGCAATGGTTAGGTATGCACTTCAATGCGCCGCCATAAAACTGTCAACATAAAATGGCAAAGCCCATATATATTGTTGCTGGTTGATCATTTGTATTAGTGTATTCTTATTTGACCTGCATTTGGCTGCTATTTTAAGGATTGCTTGTTATGTAACCTGTCGGCTTCAGTAGTTACGTAACGAGTCTCAGCTTCAGACAGGCAAATAATTTATCGTCCCTGCTCTCTGCTGATCTTCACGATATCTAACGAATGACTGTAGAAACTGGAAATCGAAGTGTTAATGACATCGACCAAAAATCTTATCGACCTAGACGTCGGTTTTTCTTTCCGCACTGATAATTCTTCGAATAAATTTAAGAGGTGATCAGTTTGACCGGTTCAGTCTCCTTCGGTTCATCGGTCTTTCGTTCCAGCCACTCCATTCCTACTTTATGACATATTTTACGTTCAAACCATTGTGAAATGAACGGTATCTTTAAAACACTTGAGATGTATTTGACTACTTACTTCGCTCAACGTCGATGTAGATTCAGTGGAAGGTCTTTATATTGTTCGCGTCGTGTTATCGACCCAGTGTCATTTAGTCAGAGTTTCTAGCTCAGCCAGTTTGTGACTTCGCTGCACCTCCTTGAATGACACCATCAGTATTATTTCTTCATGTAATAAGTGGCCTGTAATCTACATAGTAGTCCTGTAGCTGTAACAATCCACCGGAGAGGCGACCCTGTTCCTCCTCTGTTCGCGATATCTGTGCGCCAGCCATGACCCCGTCCGTGTCTTCCCGTCCCCAGAGAGGCCGGCTGCACGCCGTTCGCCACCTCGCTGCTGGCCGACTACTTTATCCCCGAGCTGCGAGGCACTGCGCTGGGCGTCTACAACTGGGGCATCTACTTCGGCTACTCCATGGCCTATGCCATCGGCAACTTCATCACGGATGCCAACATCATGGACATGGTTAGTCGGCTGTTCAATTATATGGCGAGCGATGACATGGCTAATTAGCTTCTCAACATCATGAATATGGATATGGTCAGTCAGTTGGATGGCATGAAGCATATGGAAAGAAAGCTATGCCATTTGCTGCTAGTATATTTGAATCACCCGACAATCGACATGCGATGGACTTTGAATCAACAAATACTAGCTGCTTGTAGGGCATTTCGTAGGTTTTATGTTATCCTTGAATACGATAATATTGGGTGGGTAATTTTAAATTTATTTCATTTCCTTGTATTTTGATCACGGGTGTTGTCGCAGGTACATTCAACAGAATTGTTTTGGTGTAAAAAAGGGATCACAGTATTGAGTTGCAGTTTTAACAACGCCAAGAAGTGCCAAAAGTGGTCCAAGGTCTACAACGATCAGACAGCTGACCTCTGTTAGCATTTGCGCCACCCCACACCGGTCTCCGTGTTTCTCATTCCGTGTCTTAACTCCCCTTCTGTGTGGACAGGGCTGGCGGTGGTCCTACTTCATCTCCGGCGGGCCCGGTATCCTGCTCGGCATCCTGATGATCTTCACAATGAAGGAGCCGCAGCGGGCCGGTGTGACTGACGAGAGCCGCGCCGCGGCGCGCCAGAAGACCTTCGTTCAGCGTCTGCCAGAGATGATGCGGCTCTTCTTCCGACCGTCGCTGTTCCTGCTCTGCTTTGCTGGCGCCATCAGGAACGCCGGTGGGTGGCGAGAGAGGAGCGGCTCTGTTGGGGAGAGGGAGGGATCTGGTTGTGACTCGCAGTTGCTTGACGATTGCGAACGCTACATGGTTTATTGGATCTTTTTTAATATTTGATGGGACTTCAAAGTTTCAACAACGTATCCCAAAATATCTAAATTATTGGGGAATGATTTATTTTCCGTAGGCTGTTATGTCATTGAAATATTCAATTTATCCGCAGCGCTGTTTTCACTCCGTAACTTCCGTTGATACTGACTTTACTCCTTCCCTCCAACGTGCAGCCGGGTACGTGTGGTCGTACAGCACGCAGACGTTCTTCGAGGGCATTGGGCAGACGTCCACCCAGATCGGCGCCTACATGTCCTGGATCCCGCTGGTCGCCGGCTCCATCGGTCAGTGGCGCAGGATTCAGGGCTGCAGTGGCGGCCTAGGAGACACTGCAACGTTTCTATAGGGCTTACTTCAACTGTTAAATGAGAGTCGCTGCCGTCCAAAGGCAAAAACGCATATGTCGGTTCATGACCTGACCCGACATATGCGGTTTTGCCTTTGGACGGCAGGTCTGTCTTTTTTTTCTGTAAACAGCAATTTCCCCTCGTCGTTTTGTTATTAATTTATAATTTCCACGGAGCGCAGTGCACAATAGTGTTCATGGAATCGTATGTGTGTTGTCATTTGATTTCGATATCTTCATTGCTATGGTAGGATCTCGGCAACACTGGTAGATTCCTGTCTTGGTAATATGTCTCATTAGTTATTTCACGTAATATTTGCGCCCCACCAACTCCCCAGCTGCTCCCATCTAACATGCTCCTCCTATCCCCGTTGCCCCGGCCTGATCTGACGTGTGACCTCTCGTACAGGTGTGGTGTTTGGCGGTTTCATCTCTGACCGGGTGGTGAGCCGGGTCGGCCCCCACGGCCGCGTCTGGGTTATCATCATCAGCCAACTGCTGGCGGCACCGTTCGTCTTCTGCGTGCTGTTCGTCGAGCCGCCCTGGGCCTACATCAGCCTCATCCCCGTCTACATTATCGGTGAGTCAAGACCACATGAGTCTCATCCACGTCTGCATCGGTGAGTCGAGCCTACATCATCCCCATCCCCGTCTACATTATCGGCGAGTCGAGCCGCCCTGGGCCTACATCAGCCTCATCCCCGTCTACATTATCGGTGAGTCAAGACCACATGAGTCTCATCCACGTCTGCATCGGTGAGTCGAGCCTACATCATCCCCATCCCCGTCTACATTATCGGCGAGTCGAGCCGCCCTGGGCCTACATCAGCCTCATCCCCGTCTGCATTATTGGTGAGTCAAGACCACATGAGTCTCACCCATGCCTACATCGGTGAGTAGTGCCTACATCATCCTGATCCTCATCTACATTATTGGTGAGTCACCCCGGTAGAGCCTTGTCATGTCGTCTCGGGCAAGCTTCTTCATGAGTGTTCGGGTTTTACTTGCTTGGGTGTCGGGGTTATAGGTGTGGAGCTGTTTCCTTGAAGATCATGGAAAATTCGTTGTTGTGCAGCCAGACGGTCTAATTTTCCCCGTTGGCGTTAATCACAAACATATGCTTCTTTCTGCAACCCTAACCGAATTTTTCATGAGTTTATCATGAGCCCTTTTTGTCATGCTCCTGACTAGGCTGACGACAGGCATTGATGACGTCCCCGGTCCACGCATCTGTTCTGTTTGTCCCGTGTCTTTGTTCCTCTACTGATTCCCACCCGCCCTCTCCTTAGGTGAGATGTGGATTCCGATCACGCTGGCCGTTCTCGTGGAGCTGGTGCCGGCCGAGATCCGCACGGCCGCCGTCGCCTTCTATTTCTTCGTCATCTCGAACGTCGGCGGCAACATGCCGCTGCTGGTCGACCCCGTCAAGCAGGCCTTCAAGAACGCCGGCAACTCTGAGATCGACGCGCTCCGAGGTAGGTTGGCCGGCGGAGCGGCCCTGACGGCCGCGGGGGCGTGCGGAGAGGGGGAGAGGATGGTGTGGTCAGAACTCCCGGTGTGGGACGCAGTGACAGGTTAAGTGAACATTGAGGACTATGGGAGGGAGGGGAGGGGGAGGCGAGAGGATCAGAGAAAACTGTTGAGTCTAGACGAGGCTTTGTGGAGGTTAGTAATGCTCAAATTTATGAGTTATGGCCACACTCCTATTTCTACGAAGATAATAACCTCCCGTTGTGCTGCCAGTAGGCACGAGCATCAATGAGCTACCCAGCAGTCTTTCTGATCGCGCTGTTTTCTACGCCATATTCTGAGTAACCCTCTCTCCTCCTGTAGACACGCTGTACCTGTTCTACCCTGGCGAGTACATCCTGGGCGCGCTGCTCTATCTGCTGGCACTGATCTCGCTGCGCCGTGACCTGCGGATCGCTCAGGAGGAGTCCGCTCGCGCCGGATCCATCCAGAAGGATGGCGAGTCCAACGAGGGATACGAACCGACCGCAGAGGAGACGTGAGCGACTGAAGGGACCGCAGAGAGCGCTCACTGATATGGGGGCGAGGGGGACGGCGGGAGATGTGATGTACGTCAATGTATCAGCTTACATGTGAATTAGGCGATTGTTAGGGATGCGGCGCCCCGTTCTGTACCTGTGGTGAAGATAGAAGGCTCGTTGGTCAGATTGAACCAAAGGTCTCAAACGCTAGGCATGAAGCCTAGCCCGTGGAATGCAACTGAACTAAAACAGTACACCGACAGACCATGTCCGGCTTATCGGTTCTTTGTTTTACTTTGTAACCTGCTCCCGTTCGATGTTTGCTTGAAAGCTCTTGTTACTCCCGTTTACGTTAGCAAGTCGGTTAGCTATATGTTGGCTGTACTGACCTCGTATTGACTGGTTGGCAGTCCCATACTCATGGCTTCAGTTTTACATTGGACTTTTCTGTGACGCGCGTTTTGCGCCAGCAGTGTTCATGTGTGTTCGTTGCTTTACGCGGCAATGTCGAACGCAGTGCAATGGGTATTGCGATGTACGCTGTGTTCGGCTGGTGAGCTGTGCTGTATGCTTTACATGCGAGAGTGTGCAATGCTTGCAACTGTGTTCACTGTGCATCACAAACACCTGCTCATGCATGGCCAGCCGCTCTGGATGTGCAATGCTAGCCGCATTCGAATCAGGTGGGCGGTGATAACCCGACACACATATATTTACAGTATTGTTATATCATTGTTGCGCGTTACCATATTATATATCCTCTATATTGTGATTATAGAATACATGTATGGAATTTACTTGTGTTTAAACTTCAAATTATGGCTTGTGTCAACGTTAGACCACCGCAATGTGACGAGTACCTAATCGAGCGATGAACAGGACATCTGTTGATCATGCATCTATTCAGTTCGAGCCGAAATGACAAACGTTTTTAACAATGTTTCATTACAAAACGACACAGTATGATGGTAAAAATACCAGTATGTCACAGTGGAATGAGCGGCTTCCCGTTCAACGTCAGCAGGGCCCATCATTTCTCCGAAGTGCTGGCCGGGATACTAGAGCAGCAGATATTATGATGCGAGTCACTCACGACATCCACGTGCTGCCCCAGCTGAGGCACGAGGCAACACGTGCCAACCTTCCGGCACATGGCTGATGTCCACATTCGATGATGACGGTACGGTCCGACAACACGTGATTCCATGTCCGGCGATGAAGTGGTATGAGCTATGAAAACACGTGACAAACTCGAGATCCGCAATCGAGTGGCAGTGAGCGAGATACGACCCTCGACCTGCGACAATCCACTCGAGACGCGCGAAGAGACGCCGAATTATCACGCGAGCGGACACTCGAGGTCGCCGCGCACCGGATGACGCGCCACACAGCGCGTGATGCGCTCACGCACCGTTCGCAAAAGCGCCAACTCACTCAGATTGCCCAGGTTCGGCGGAGCGCGTGACTGGGGCCCTTGTCTCGTCACCAATGCATGCTCGTCCACCACACACCACACATCAGAGCAGTCATTTCGAACAGACGGACGTCACACATCAAACGTGTCCAAGCAGATATTGAAGCCGTGCTCCTCCCACTGGGCTCGGGTCACCAGCCGGCTACTGAACCGGGATTCTCCGGCCAGTTTGGCGCCAGCGCGCCACGCGCACGTCACCGGGTCCTCGGGCTGGGTGACCTTCACTGGCAGCTCGTCGGGCGCCAGGGCGCGCACCTCTGCGTACACGCGGTCCCTGAAGCCGGGGAAGCGGCTGCTGCCGCCCACCAGTCGGATGTTGCGGTACAGGTGCGGCCACGTTTCGGGCGGGCACGCCGACACCGCCTCGACGATCGCCTCTGGGATGCCCATCTGTTGGATGCCGACGTCCGAGGGGTGGAAGAGCAGCTCCGGAACGGAGAACCGTTCGTTGGTGAGCCGGATCAATTGCTCGCCCTCGGCGGCCGGCGCGGCGGCCGAGTCGCGCGGCTTCATGTAGCCGCGCCGCAGGCTGGTGAAGTCAGGTAGCACGTAGTGGCGCAGGATGGGGTTGTCGGCCGGCGGTAGGGCGGCCTGCTTCATGTCGCGCCGCCAGTCCTGGCTGACGAAGCAGCAGTCCTCCTTGAGCTGGTTCATGACGTACGTCTCGTCCATGACGTGCAGCTGCCGGTAGGAGATGATCTCCTTCAGGTGGTTGGTCAGCACCTTGCCGCCGACGTCGATCCTGCGGATAGCCTCCCGGCGCTTCTTGCCCTGGATATAGGGCACCACGTGGGTGAAGCTGTAGCCGGCGTCCACTAGCAGGCAGCAGAGGTTATCGGGCCGCGCCGGCTCGGCGGCCACGCACAGGTCGCCGGCGTTGGCGCGCAGCAGGCCCGCCACGTCGTACTCCTCGAACATCATCTCACTCATAGCCTCCTGCACCGAGCGGAAGTTGAAGAACGGCTCCGTCACCACCACGTTCAGTCGGCTCAGGTTCAGACCCAGGCAGTCCTTGCCAAAGACGTGGTCCCACACAGTCTTCTGCACGTCCCAGTTGACCAGGTAGCCCTTCTGGAAGCCTAGGATGTAGAAGAGGCCGCTGGCGTCGCGACACTCGTCGATCTGGTTGCCGATGAACGGCCGACGCCGCTCGCTCTTTGCCTTCATGATGGCATTGGGCATGACGAGAGGGTCCTTGTGCGAGGCCAGTCCAGCCTTGAGAAGGGAGGCACCATTGTCCAACACAAGGGTCCCGGATGCAGTCATGGTGAATAGTGTTCACTTCTTGATTACAGCCAGCTGGTCATGTCACATTCATCTGCTTCAAAGATTTATATGCTAAAATGAAAGAACACTGTGTCAGAAAAAAAACTTATTCATCTAGGTATCAGACTTTTACAGTGAAGATACTGTGCAAAGGAACTTCTTAAACCCACCATGTTATTCTAATTGGAACATTTAAGAGGTATGTACAATGTACATTGTACAATACAGCCTAAAGTTGTCTCCATTTTTCTAATAGGTAACAACTTTGAGAAAAATCCCCTCAATATCATAAGGCAATTCATGGTTTATATTTCACCAAAAACATGAACTTCATCGCCCTGGTAGCTAAAAATCTAATTATCATGACATTCATGAAGCATATACTTATCAAAGCTCAAACGTCTTCACAAATGACCAAATTAGGCCAGCTCAGATGCCAGGTAAGTGGGTAGTGTCTGTTGCAAAGGCCCAGATTGAACAACAGATTCCAGCTAGTTGGCGAAAATGGTTACACCTGCCTTTGCTGCCTTTAGCCCACCCTGAACATTGCAGGAACTAGCAAAATAAAAATGTCCAAGAAAGAAACAGACCATTACAGGCAGGAAAAGTAGCTAGTTGGCGAAAATGGTTACACCTGCCTTTGCTGCCTTTAGCCCACCCTGAACATTGCAGGAACTAGCAACATACAAATGTCCAAGGAAGAAACAGACCATTACAGGCAGGAAAAGTGAGAACAATAAACTGCTTATAGTATTGTTTGCACTATATCGTAAGACACTAGCACCTGCATTACCAACAAGCTCAGTGCAGACACAAAAAAAAATGGTACCTACCTACTTACCTAGCCTAGGAACCACCACAAACAATTACCTATATTTTCATTGTGTTAGGTTTCATACAGTTAGGTTACATTAGTTGTCTTTCAATTAAGGTAAGGATGAAAATTTCCAGAAAATAATAACCTAAAATGCCATTTTGTGATGGCGGCAGCCAGCAATTCATGGTTCACAATACCTACGTGATGGTAACCATAGGTCAAGGTGCCTTTTTGTGGCGGCTTTTTGGCAGTACTAAAGACATTGCCACTTATCATACTTTTTGGAGGCAAGTGAATGTTTTGATAATTTTTCAGGTTGATTTATTGCCCCTGACCACACGGCTTACTTTGAATTTGAATAAATGCGTCCAGAGTGCCACCTATAGATAACAGAACATTTCAATTTCACCAAAGAAAATCAGCAGCGTACTGATAACTGATGCAGAGCAATGCACCCAGGAAATGCTCAGGTTCAGGAATGTTATTTTGCTTAGGTGCCTAGGCAACAAAATGATTCAGACATTCTATACTTACAGATATATTAAAAAACAGCATTATCATTTATCATACGCATATACCGTGATCATACGTACGCCATGGATAGCCGGCTTAGAAAAATAGCTGTTCTGTTAGCACCAGCAGCAGATAGATACTTTCAAGTAGTACACATTTTTTAGCAAAAAACGAAGATTAAATAAAGATCAAGGTGTAAGCTTACAATGTCAAATAAATTTCACATTTTAAATAACCTTAATTGGATGAAAAATTGCAGAAGCACCATGCAATGCATTGACGAAGTTTCTGCAAACGGTAAATTATCAGCCATGTGTTTGATGTGGAACACAGGTTTGTCTCTAATGCGCCATTATTTCCAATTACGATTAAAATCTTTTTTTGGTAAAATGATGACGTAATAAGTTTTCGGGAACTTTATCATTTTTCCTTGAAAAAATGTGTTTTTTGTGCAAATTAGAAGCACGAACAAAATAAAAATGTAATTTTTTTTAGAGGCTTGCAATTCTCACAAAAATAGTCCCACAAATAAGAAAATATCACCTGCTAGATTTTATTTTAGGCGGAATAGTGACGTAAATTAGATCCAAAATGTTGTGCTATACATACAGACTTCTTACGTGTTTTCACAATCAACAAAACATACAACCCCGAGTCCGACACACATAACAGCATAAACGTACAGCATAATTGTAATCAAGGCCATATAGATTGTAATTGAGCGCTTGAAGGGTTGAAGGTGGAGATCTTTACGATTCTTATAGATATCCATGAAATGGATTAAGCGTTTTTATCAGCTTTTATATACTTTGGCTATACTTAAGCTTATATGCCTTGACTATGCCCAAAGCATATAGAGCTATATATGCAAAAACGCGACGCAGGAGTGGTGAGAATTGGAAAACGATGATCCTCACTTTATTTCATTAATTTGAATTGAAATTTGCATAGCAGTCAACTTAGCTAGGAGCAACGTCTATCTTAAGGTGGCATCTCATACTGTAAAGTCTAGAACTGGTATGCGCTTTATTAGTAGGTCCGTAAAAGGCACCCAGACTGCAAAAAATATATGCTACCGTCAACGTGTCTGGAGTAACAGGCGGAGTTGCTGAAATTTTGGTGCAGTGTCTGGCGTAACTCTGTTGTCTGTGCACCAAAATTTTGGCGAATGGGCCATGGATGCACAAATAATTTTTGGTGTACGGATGGACAAATAAATTTTTGGTGTAGGTATTAGGTAAATGGGCAAAATAAATTTTTGAAGCAAGATGACAAGACCTCATAATCAATAGCTAACATCACTTGCTACACTCTACATTTGAGTCACAAGCTTGATCAATGGGTACATAGTGATCATCCAAATTCTGAGGCCCAGGGGTAACAATTTCTGCTGGGTTGCACGCGCCTGAGCTGAAGTCCCAAATCTATGCCGGCCTGGCTTTGCAGTCACAACAGACAGCATGGGCCAATGTCTTGCAGCAGATTTCTAGAGCTTGGGCACCCACAACTCAGCAGAAATTGACACCCATGCCAAGCCCCCTAAGGCCTAAGCTGACACGTGTGATGCCTGGTCACTGGTGGCCCTCATATAATTGAGTCTGAGGTGGGGACTGGGCTGGGTGATCTTTGGAATCCTAACTTGAACTGCTGAAGTTTTATCTGGAGTGGACCATCCCAAGTCACCTCTAGACTCACCACTGGGAATCTGTTGATGCTCCTTCAATTATATTTCATTAGAAATGATATTTGTGCCCCAAAGAAAACATTGTTGTTGCCCATTACTAAATTGTCTCATTCACATTATCTCTTTCACTCAGCAGGCTGAAGTGTAGTTGCCACAGCTCTCAGCGGCAGCGCAATGTCGTACTTTCCGGGCATGCCGGCGCCGCGGCCGTACTACGGCGGCTACTACAGCGGCGGGTACGACGACTACTACAGCTACTACACCGGGTACGACGGCTACGGCGGCGGGTACGGCCCGCCGCGGCCGCCGCGCGGCGGCTGGCGGGGCCGCGGACGCGGCGGCTGGACACGGGGCGGCGCCTCTGGCGGCGGCGGCTCGGCTGCCACGCCCGTAAAGACCGTGGAGTCGTCGTCGGTCGCTAAGCCCACCAGCACGGCTTCCAAGGCGGATACCACGGTGAAAACGGAGAAGCAGGTCAAGACGGAGCCGCAGGTCAAGGTAGAGCCGCAGGTTAAGACCGAGCCACAGGTCAAGACGGAGAAGACCGGGCAGCAGCCAGCGCCGGCTGCCGGTGCCGCGGTGAGTTGACTGGCTGGCTGGGCTGCTCAGAGGTAGCTGTGGTGATTCGTTGATCATAATCGCTGTTGTTTTGCTATTACTACCGTTGGTAGGATCACCAGGGATGCTGTGTTGTAGGTAAAGCTAGTGAACCGGCAGTCTCTCGTCGAGCAATGACGATTAGTTTTGATAATGCTGGTGGCTTGAGAAGATACCTTCAAGCACCATACAGCTCAACACTGCTATGTTTTTTGCCTCTATGCCGTGTGACTTATGACGCGAATGATGTAGGTACCATGACTTTGGATAGTTACAAGAAATAAATTATCTCGCAATATTTGGTATAAATAGAGTTCCGGTGTTTGTTTGAATGGGTGGCTAATGGTTATCTTTAACCACTGCAGGCTGGTTTTAACCGTAGCTGTGTGCCCTCCGCAGAAGCCGGCCTCGGTGCCGAACGGCGGCCCGGCCGCTGCCACTACGGCCACCGGTGGACAGACCACCACCACCACCACCACAGGCACGCGGGCGACCCCGGCGGCGGCCGCCACCACCGCTGCCAAGACTGCTGACGGCGCGGCGGCCACGGCCAGCACTGCCACCGGTGAGGGGCTGGGGGACACCGCTGAGCCGGGGCTTGGGAGTCTAATTGGAGGGTCCCCTAGGGTCACATTGCGCGTAACTCCACTACCGTCTTGATCAGATCGTGCCCCACACTTCGCGGGGCGTTTCACAGCTGGTTTGTGTTCGCAAGGCGGAGCCTTGTAAGATTACATGGCCTACTAGCGTTCACATCTTGCGATGTGTGAATACGCGCTGCCGTAGCCACGTTTTGTCTCCTTTGGCTTGCTTGCTGAATGCAGTTTATAGTTTATCATGCATACTTTTTTGAGGAAGACAATGCCAATGACAAATGCTCTGAACGATCCCCTCCGCACGTCCGACGTCTATGTATTTTTGGTGTTGACTGTTGACCATACATTTACCCTCGCTGTGCCCTCAGTGGACACCCCTCTGAGCGAGGACCACCCGTTTCCGGAGAGCGTCACGGAGAAATTCTTCCCGAACCGGTGCGAACTCTGCTCAGTCGTGGTACGTGCATCCCACAGGGAGATACACTCTTTATGTGACACGCAGCTTATGTTATCACCAATCGGATCCGATAATTTGATGGAACAGAATCAAAGCACGTTTGTTTATCTTAATAAGTGTCCTGCATTTATTTCATTTGGCATATGTATTGCAGGACTGTGGAGTTGGAGTCGGAGTCGGAGTCGAGTCGGAAGGAGGCGACAGTTCTGACCGGAGTCGGAGTCGGAGTCTCTAAAATCTTACCGACTCCGACTCCGGAGTCGGGGCTAACAATGCATGGCTCAAAGACATGTCCTGCATTTGTTTGCTTGATGATATTACGCTTGTCGACAAGCTGAGATTTAGTCGAAACCAAGGCCGTACTTCTGTCTCGGATGAGCGTTTTCAGCGAAAAAAGTCAGAAAAGTGCGGCTGCGCCAGAATCTGTTTTAGTTTAGCTGCAACTTAATGATAAAGTATATCTGCAATGGCCTTGAAACGCGCAAAGAATCATTTTCAGGCAGGATAAAAATATATCCGTCATGAACATCACTATCATGATATGGACTATAAAAAAGAACTTATGGAGTGGAGCTGGAGTCGAAATCGGGGTCGGAGTCGATTTTGAAGACGGAGTCGAAGTCGGAGTCACGAAAGATCCATCGATTCTGTAGTCCTGGTATATTGTACAGGTGTTTGCGTTTTGCGTTGTTTTTTGTGAATATCAATTTGAGCTGCTCAATTTCGATTGTAAGACATATTTCCTGTCATTATTACCGATAACTCCGTGTTTTTGTTCGGCAGTTTCCCGTGGCTCGAGACATCTTTATACCTGAAAAGGGCGGTCTTGATTACGTAAGTACTTAACGAGCGAGCAAGTGCAGAGAGCGCTTAAACTCAGATGTGGCTCTTTAAAAGACGAGAAAATCTCAGTGCGACTGCGAGAGACCTTGGCTGGCTCCGCCAGTCCTATTTCTGTGTAGATGTGGATGAATGGAAACTTAAGGTGAAATAAGGATAGATTTAGAATCGATGAACTTTGAAAAATGGGATTGCTTATTACACCTGTTGCCGGGAAAAGCGATGAGGGTCTTATCGTCACAACACATCATGCGCCATAGGTGTAGGCAGTAGGTAGGCACTCATTTTTCCATAGACTATTTTTAAAATAATATAATTCACTTGTTTTTTTGTCGCTCATTAAGTCGTTTTACTGCTATAATGTCCTCCAATTATGTCGGCAGGATTAGGCCTATCCCTCACAGAGAATATATCTTGTTTTATCCCACTCACCTCATTGTCCTCGTCCTCGTGTCCGCATTCCTTGTCCTCGCATGTTAACTGTCCTCCGTCCCCTCCAGATAAAGAGTAACCTCCAGTCTATCCTCTGTTACATCCCCTGACCTGTTCACGTGCTCACTTTCCTTGTCTGTCCCCCAGATGGAGAGTAAGTTGCAGACTATGTAGCCTCTGTAGTCCTTCTCACGTGCTGACCGTCTCGCTCTGTCCCCCAGATGGAGAGCAACCTGCAGTCGACGATGCACTACAGCGGCAAGTGCCACAAGAAGCGCCTGCGCCAGTTCATGCAGGACTACTGCCGCCGAAACCGCGTGGTGCCGCCGCAGAAGGCCCGCACACTGATGAAGGACACACCGGCTATACCGCGTGCTGCTGATAAACAGGTGGGCCGAGCGGCGACCCTAGACGGGGGGGGGGCTACTGGGCGGACTGAGTCTTATCGGGTGGACTTGCGGGGTGTACTTACCCTTACAGCTGCACAAGCGTTGAGCAAGGTAAGGATAATCCATTCTTGTGTGATTTTTACGGCGCATCTTTAACGCCATAATTAGCATAATTAGCCATGTAGCAATGAGTACCAATTAATCTCCTGCTGCCCGTGTTTTGCTGCCATTTTTATGACTGACAATCCCATTTTATCCTGTCAGGAGACTCCCAAGGTGGACCTCTACTGCAAGACGTGCGACCTCAGCTTCACCTCCGTGCAGCACGCGTCGCAGCACTACGCCGGCAAGAACCACCAGCGTAAGCTGGAGGGGAAGCCGCCGCTGAAGACGGGTTACTTCAACCCGCGCACGGGCCGCTGGCAGAGGCTGTGAGTGACGGGGAGAGGGCGGATGGGGGAGGTGGGACGGTGGGGGGGGGGGAGGAGGGATGGACTCCGGATGAGTGAGGAATAGAGTCTGGTAGAGTCTGCCTGGTGTAGGTTCTGAGCATGCTTGCAATTACTGTTGGGTCTGTTGACAGGATGATACCTATATGGAGTAACTTTGATGTTCCTTTGCCAATTTTCACGTTTGAAAGGAAGCCATGTGCTAATTGCTGTGTAACTTTTTGTCGCCGTTGCATAGTTTCCTTTGGGCGTCATATGAAGTGCCAGCATCATCGTCAGCCTACGATCTTCGTTTGTACTCAGTATGCTGCCCCGACATTGCCATCACTCCGTGCTCTGTTTCGTCTCTTCCCGGTAACTCGCTCAGTACATTGTCCCTCCATCCCATCACTCAGCGCTCTGTTCGTCTCCCGCCCCCCCCCCCCCTACGTAACTCGCCACCATCTCAGTACAGTACACTGTCAGTCAGTACATTGTCCCCTCATCCCATCACCCCACGCCCTGTTTCGTCTCTCCTCAGTCCGCCGGGCCAGGAGCACGAGCGGTACCAGCACCGACCGATTGTGGCGGCAGCCGTCACCGGGGGTCTGCGACCCGCACCCGCCGCGGCAGCGCCCCCAGCGGCCGCCGCCGCTGCCAGCTCGAACTTGGTTACCGTTCAGGTGAGAGGCCGCCGTGTAGTCACTGCAGAGTGCAGGGGTAGGGTTAGAGGTGCTGGAGGGGGAAGTACGGGTGGAGTCGCGGTGATGGGGCGTGGATATCCGGTGAGAAGGGCTGCAACTGCTGGGTCAGCTCTCATTCGAGATGGGTCGAGGCTTTGAGTTCCATGTGTTACGGCGCAAGCGCAACGAACGTATAGAATGTCGTTAACCAGCAAATATAGTTCACAGATCTTTTAATGAGACAGATAAGGCGCACGCGGACTGGGAGCTGAATGCATGTTTTATTTTGCACCTTATTATTCCTGTTAGTAAATGCTGTGGACTGTTCGTTAGCTTTGATGAGGGCAAACACCGTAACCACTCCCGCCTTGTCTTTCCTTGCTCTTATGCAGTTCTGTCCACTTTAGACTATCGCTTTCAGCCGCAGCTGGTCACAAGGTGGCTCAGCATCCCCGTAACGGAAGTAGCGCAGTGTTACGCCGCTGGCTCTATATGTAGGTCAGGAACGGCGTCTGACCTGTACATCTCTCTCAGGTGTCGCCGGCCAACCTGGTGACCGCTGGTGTGAAGCCCGCTGGCGCTGCCGCCCCCGCGGCCGCCGCAGTGGCCAGTGTCGGCGCCGGCAGCGGCGCGCAGAGCAAGTAGGTGTAGGCGCAGAACGGTTTTAGAACGCCAGTATCGATGTTCGCTTGTTCCAATCTTAAATCAAAATATTTAAAGCTACCATCGTCGGATATTCACGCTGAAACATTTTCTTTAACGACTATTATTTACTAAATTTCTGTATTATATTATGTACTGTGTTCACTGTATTATTCACTGTAAAACCCAAATACGACCGCCCTGCGTTTCTGATTGTAACGGTGCTCCCCCGTGCCGTCAGGTTCTACTGTCAGATCTGCGGCGTTTCCGCCACCTGTCAGGTGCAGCTGGACACTCACATGACAGGAGCCCGTCACAAGATGCAGGCCAAGAAACTTGGGCTGCCCGTACCCGCCGAAAGTGAGTCGAATCGCCATGGAATGACGAGTATGTGGTGTGGCCCGACTGTAATCTGAATGCGTGGACCGGGGACTTGCTTGCAGCAGTACACCATTTTAGTACAAGAGAACTGATGTCTTACGGCTGTATTTTCTGACATGACTTTAATCTTTACTAATCTGACTTTAATTAAGTTTAATCATCCAGATTTTTGTCTTTTTTCACCCATTTTCTCAACTCATTCATGAACGCCTTTTCAGCCTAGCCAGCTTTAGTTTGTTACTTTAAATTAGCCGCTTTAAATGACTATATTCTCTGTCTCGCTCTGATTTGTCCTCCGTCTGCAGCCATTATGTTGCCCTTACACTGCCTCATGCCTCCTACCCCTTCTCTCCCACTTCAGAGCCGGCGGCCAGCACGGCTGAGGCGACTAAAGGGACAGCCACTGCCGAACCGGCGGCCAAGCGGCCCCGTAGGGACTACTCCATCTACAAAACACCCTCAGGTAAAGAAAGAAATGGAAACGGATTTTGGGGATGCGATATGTCTTGAGATACGGGGAGCCCTCAGGTGCAGTAGGGGGCGTTCGGGTAGGTATATAGGTGATCCAAAGATGACAAATCCTTGACTTAGCGTCCCAAAGGTGGTATACCCTGCCCCCGCTTTGTAGGCGCAAAATGGTCTTGTAGTCGGCGCGCCCGGTCCCCGCTCTGACCGCCCCTTTTCCCGGTGGCCGGCAGGGAAGTTCTACTGCCTTCCGTGCGACCTGACGATGAACTCGGAGACCCAGTTCGCGCAGCATTTTGAGAGCAAGAAACACCAGATAGAGGTGTCCAAACAGCGGAAGGCGGGCGTGGTGTCCGCCTGAGGTGGGTAGCAGCTCCTTACGGGGCTCCTGGGCTCCTCAGTGAATTCCTAGATTCATCAGCTTGCACGGGGGAGCTGAGGGGTACTCAGAGCATGGGAGACTGTGAACAATCAATGACCAGGCGAATGGCACGGCTGGAGGTGCGGGTTCGGCGCAGCGGGACAGGCCGCGAAACAACAATGTGGTATAGCACACCGTCGCACCTCGGATGAAATAATACTCCGGCGCCCGGCTCGCCCAGTCTGATGCCCCCGCCCGCAGAAACGGTCTTACGGAATGACAAACGGTATACGGAATGACAAAGTTAAGCTTCACCATATGACAATGTTTGTTATTACTATTTTATCGCGCTGTGGTCATAATCATTGTTTTTACTGGCGTGCGTAGGGGGGAGTGGGGTAAGATGCCCAGGGTGGGAAAGACGCCCCACCCCCTCTAGCGGCGAAACAAAGAATCGAACCTGGAAATTAATGTTCTTACCGTAAAGCGGAAGCCTGCCTTGTTAACTGCACAAAAATTTGCGGAGCTCAGTTGGGCAACGGCTGGCTGATGATTGCATGTTTTTTATTTGCTGTTTTCAAAAAATATTTTGGTGTCGAAACATTGTAAATATCAAAAAAGGTAGATAATTTTTGCGTCCCTTGCTATAGTCGTGATACCTTAGCATGCGTGTACTGTGTCCCAAACAGTTTGTTTCAGGGTGTAGTTTTATGGCTAACAAATTGTACTGATTTAATGTAACTTCGGTACTTTGGGGTAAGATGTCCCCTGTCCTGATGGGGAAAGACGCCCCCCCCCCTAAATCCGTAGGCTGTCCTTCAAACAGCACATCAAATCATTAATTACATACTTGTGATGTAGACAAAAGCCAATCTGGGACTATTGAGAGTCCAGTACGGTCGGGTGCTCCCCATGCCGGTCTCTCAGCCATCACAGCGATTTTTTGGGCGGCATCTGACTCTGAGAGCCCTCACGACGGCCTCTGTGGGCCCCATTATTGGCTCTAGGGCCCCTCACGACATCCTTTGAGGGCTCCCACGTTGACTCCACGGGCCGCGCTGGCATCTGAGGTCCCCACGATGGGCTCGAGGGCCCTCAAGCATCATGAAGACCTATAGGAGCCCCACAGTGGTCTCCGAACGCCACCACGGAGGCTTGTTTGGCCGCGCTGGACTATGATGGCCCTAACGATGACCTCTGAAGCCCCTTACGACTACTTTTGAGGGCCCTTATGAACACGTTTGGTGTCTACTGCAGGCTCGAAGGGACTACTGATTCGTTCAGGCGATTCACGTGCCCATTTATGTCACTTATAGTGCAGGGGGCATCTTCCCCAACGCCAGGGGGCGTCTTTCCCACCCTGTGGGGTAAGATGCCCCCTTTCACTTCTTCAGGAAAATGCTTAATAGCAAAAAAAGTTATCATATTTCAGGCACGAAAGTGTGATATTTTTGGAGAAATATGATGTCTGCTTCCGTTGAAACTCCAAGTTTTTGCTTTCCCATCGTCATTTTCGAATAATATATGACATAGCAAAATCCTGGGCATCTTTCCCCACTCTCCCCTACCTATTTCGGAATTCCTGTGGATTCTAGCTGTGTTGGGTGAATGGCTTCAGCTGCTGCACAGCGCTCGGTCTGCGATCGGTTGGTCTGCGATCGGTCTGCGAACTCTAATAACTCAGCTATTTTGGTCGTGATTGTAGAAGCCTGTCATGTATGGGGCACAGCCCAAAAGGAAGCGAACCAGATCTGCCCGCGGCTTAACCCTCGCCGGCCGAGGGGGGGGGGCGGGTGCCGCCCCCCCCACCCCCCACCCCATAGGGTTTTTTTCGCGATAGCTCCGAACACGCTGGCGATAGAGAGCTGAAACTTGGCATACCTGACCTTTGATCCAAGCCGGATCTTGTGACACCAACCGCATTTTTGGGTCAGGTCAGGTCACTGACCTATGACGTCATGAGTGAACCTCTGCACGGTCTTCAGATGTCGCAACTTCGCAACGCCCTCACTGCCAGAGGAGATGTCACCCCCCTCGGCCGGCGCGTATGTAGAAAACCATTAGGTCCGGCGAGGGTTAAGTGTATTTTCGGGTCTGGTAAAACACAGCGCCCAGCGGCACAGATATTCGGGTAAACCTGGGAGGAGGAGGAGAGGGTTAAAAAGCCAATCCTTTAGCACGCCGTGGGTTGAAAAAAGACTTAGCTGGGCAGCGCATGCCTCTCATTCTCACCCAGGCGTCTGGGGGTCCGAGCCAATAACAATAAAAAGTAACCAAGGGAAGTATCCTCTGGGTCTCTTATCGCTGTAGCTAAGATTTACGATAGGACCCCCTATAAGGAGTTTTCACAGGGGGAGGAGGAATTTCACCCCAACGTGCAGACACGTGTTTGCAGTTTTTTTTCTTGCGCACGCGCCTTGGGTGCCCCCAGACACTGACCGTTCTCCATCCTCAAATGACTACACCTCTGAAATCGCTGATTTCACAAAAATTCGCTCGTACATATGCTACATTCACCCCAAGGCCCAAATGCCTTATAAAGGAAATTGATAATGTCGACAGACACTTCCCCAATCTGAGATTGAGCACTGATGACCTTGCGCTGGCGAGAGATTCCCACCCATTGTTAGACTATTTGTATGTGGTACGCCACAGTATCGTGTGGACCATAGGAAACATGAAAAGTCAGGTTGTCAGAGCTAAATGCAGCTGTATAAGGACTTGTTAGGATTTATCAGAAAATACTCCACCATTGTGATGGTAGTGAAAACATTGTGTTCACGCGCTGGTATTTGTGTTCGCCAGTGCCAGGGGCACTTCCATTATTTGATAGTCAACCCTATTGTAGTCGCATTCGTTGTTTATATCCCCGACACGCAATTAACAATTTTTATCGTTATTTGAAGCGCCAGCGGAAGGAAAGGACGCCTGTTTACCTGGTAGAGCATAAAGGACATTGGCCATCAGAGGGGCCTCCAAGGGTGACAGCTCACCGTCCAAACCGATATCAATTCAACGCTGCCCTTCGATGGTGCCCTCGGTTGATGGCGGCCCTTTTCCTGAACGGCGATTATTGGCACGTGAGCCAGCGCGACATTCAGGACACGAGCCCAGTGGAGCCCCTCTCGGACACGGGGTGTCCTTGTCCGAGGGTACGGACGGTGTCCTGGACAGGTCACGCGAACCACCGCGGCCGGCACGGGCGGCGGTTGAAGGCCGCGCCGACGGGCTGTTCCTCAAGGCAAAAATACGACCGAGTGAATAAACACCAGCCAGGTTTTACCCCTTCTTCATCGCATCTGTAATCAGACTCTGCAAAGTGCAAATAACTAGTCAACCAGATTACATGTCCTAACGGTTATTTCTTGCATACAATGACAAATTTTATTGTAGAACATCAAAAGATCACAGTTGAAGCCGCATGACGTGACGCCCACCGCGCTGCGGGTCAGTCGGCCCGGTCTCTGGCGAGTCTGATTACGTGACCAATCGGCGGTGAAGGATGAGACTCGGTCCTGTGAATACGGAGTAGGGGTCGGAGAGGGGCGGGAGGCATTCCAGGTCATTTAGAGGAAGATCCTTTTAGAAATTTGACCTCAGGCCCAGGTCATGGCCTGGCCGGAAAATGTCATGCTTCCTATCAGTCGATCTGTATCGTCACCTTGAACACATCGAAGGTGTTTTCATCGCTCTTGCAAGTCTCTATCAAAGCAACTTATTGTCAACGAACAGCTGGAGACCTTTCATGACCTGAGCTGACTTCAGGAACACAAGGAGGGGTTACGGGTGCAATTTTATGATGCAGCGTATCATGCTCACATGTAACTCAATGTTTGAGAGTCTTTAGAATGACATTTGTCCAAAAGAGGCGCCTTTCAATTTTTCTCGTGAACATGCTGGAGAGGACGCAACATTGTCCTGACCTTAGGTCACCGATATCAAAATTCCGAGTTAGTCATTTTATGCATATTGTTACCCTTATCAATTGCTGAATGTTTCAAAGTGACCGTTCAGTCGGTGTAGCTATGGCGAGCAATCTAACCTTTTCTGAGGTTGGGTCACTTGGTGACCTAACCTTGAGTGACCTGGGTCTGAAATTTTCACAACTTGTGCAAAAAAATGCATGAGAAGTGCCAAAAATGACGACGTGGAGCGCCGCCAATGTTGATAACTCTGCGAAAAACCGCAAGAGGGGTGTTCAAACACCCCAGGCCCGGCGCGTTGGGCCGTCAACACGTCACCATTTGATCGTATCGTGATTTTAGAAGCCTGTCGTGCAATACCCGCCCATATTACATAGCCCCACCTTCGGTATGTAGTATGTACCGTTCTAATTTCTTTGCTCACTGACGTTTTAATCCACTTGGGTGGACTGTTATCTAGCCACTCCATCAATGACGCGATGTCGCGTGTGCTCGAGAAAATTCGGCACTGCTTTCACCAACATATGCTATCGCTGGCGATCCTGCCATTAGTTTCCTGCGGGCCTCCGCTGCCATGCAGTGGTCAGCTATCGGTCAGCTTTACACCGCACCCTGACGCTAATTTTTACAAGTCGCACCGAAAAAAGGAAACAAAGTACAACTGTCTGTTCCCGAGCCGGCCAGGCTTGTACCGTTGCGCTGTCAACATATCAGCCTTTTGATCGTATTGTGTTTGTAGAAGCCTTTCGTGTGAAGTCCAGCTAAAATGGAAGCGAACCATATCCGGTCACGGCTTAAAAGTATATTTTCCATTCCACTCTTTTTTAAATTCGAGAATTAACTTAGTAGATTGTTTTTCTACGTGAGAGTTGATAAGATCAATTTATGTTGTTCCACTCATTTCTCATTGTTTCACTGTGGTTAAAATTCCAGTATTCATCACCTGACGTCCATTTTGTTCAGCTACCATCTCGTTACCCTGGCCCTGACATCAGCCCTGCTGTTTCCAGGCACCGCTGACGATTAGGACAGCAATACGGAGCCGCCGCGCGACGGACAGACGCCTCTTTCACCAGCCTGCGGCGCAGACCCTCGGTCATCTCATAAGGTCGGTTTCAGTACAGTGACGTGTTATCAGTGATGGTGACGTCATCTGCCGGTGGGGACGTCTCCGGTTGTAATGTTTGATGTGAGTGACGGCGAAGGGTTGGGACTGCCGGTCCCTGTCGACGAAAATAGAGGGCATCGCCTCTGGTCGATGTCGGGACATCTGGACCTCTTGACCCCTGGTCGCGGGTCGTGCGGACAGATCGATATTGGGGCTGATGGTCCCCAAGTGGTATTATAGACCGGAGGAGCTGTGCCGTGCTGCTCCGAGGGGCCGTGCCGTGCTGCTCCGAGCCCCGAGGCCCCGTGCTGTGCTATCCCGGACCAGTGCCGTGCTCTGTGGGGCCGTCCGTGCGGCCGTGCGTGCTCCCAGGACTTCTGAGGTGATCTGGAGCTGCGCACTGCTCCATCTCGGTGAACCTGCGACGGATGGTGGAGTGGATGTGGACGTCCACGGCCGTCCACAGGCCGCGGTGGAACGAGTGGCGAGTGTGAGAACTGCGATGCGTGCCGGGTGGTTGAAGCCCAGGCGCCCCGCAGTGCAGATGCGGGTGTGCCCCGTTAGTACGCAGTCTTGCCGCCAGGTGCGCTGCCCTCGCCTTCGGCACGGCGCCGGTACCGTTAGCATGAAGCCAGGACTCGGGATTACCGTGATGTGGGCATACTTTGTGGTAAAAAGTAAAAACAAACAAAGGAATTGAGGGAAAAATCGAAGGAGGATTCAAGTTTTGGGAATGCTTGGTATTTAACGTTTGTTTGACGAAATCAAAAGGAATGATAACGAGTGATGAGGCTCAGGAGATAGTGCTAAGGTTTAGAGCAGGTTCGAGAAATTTCGAGCTTGTTTCGGGTCCGTGGCCCTGTGGTCATTCTGGTCAGGCGTGAGCTGTGCTTTGAGTTAGTCGCGAGACTGGCAAGTTTCATTTTATTCTAAACTGGAATTCGCAGCATCACGTTTCATTTATCGTCCTGATAAGTGTTGCTTGCGTTTAAGGGTGTCTTGCGTGAGTTCTGCTCTGGTTTTTGTGACCAATTCGTGCTGTACATAGTCACTGCCGCGTTTAATGTAGCATGTTCTTTCTGAATGCAATCGTCTGCAATCTTCACGTGTGTGGTCGGGCTGGGACTAGGGCAGTTACCGCCGTGTAGTCGGGCACTTGCCTAGTGCGTTCGTGTCGTAATCACCTCTGCCAGAACTGCACTGTCTATCACTGTTGTACCATTGTTCTTAGTCGCAGTTATGCGGCACCCTTTCCTTGCTTTAGAGTGTCGCAGTGCAATTATAATAGTAGCAATTCGTCCATCACATGGTTGCTGTTCTCCTTACGTCATGAAAACTGAGTGCTGGATATATTTGTTGGTGAAAACATTGGGGATTTCTGGGTGTACACATTTCTACACTTGTACGGATTACTGTTGGGGTCAGCTCCCGTTTTCTGTTGCTATGCTGTTTGGCTTATCCATGGCTCAGGTTGCTGCCTTCACAGCCTGGCTATTCCACGATCGACCGCGCCGGACCCACTGACCTTTCCCCCGCTACCCGTCCCCTCGGCTGGGGCCGGCCGGGCCTTTGTTCCATTCGAAGCCCGGGCAGGGACTGCGCGAGCACCGCCGCTGACCCGTGTGGCCACCGAATGACGTGACGTCCCTGATGTGGGGACATATTCCTTCGGTGATCCACGGGTCAGTGAGTCCCCCCCCCCCCACCGACCCGTCACGCGGCCGGACCGTGACGCGACCGTAACGTGACCCGGGTGCACGTGCTGAGGAGCTGGACACCGGCCGTGTCTGGGCATTCTGAGTTGTGTGACGGGCGGGCCCGGGGCGGACCGAACTGGACCACTCGGCTCCAGCACCGCCCAGCACCCCGCGCCCGGACTAGTGGTGTCAATTTCAGAAAACGTATGTCCAAAGTCCGTCCAATGTCCAATGCTTGCGTCGATTGTCCGTCCAAAAATGTCCAAGCCAGCCATTTGTCCAAAGATGTCCGACACCTACGCAATAGTTTACACTCAACACTGTTATTTAATTTGCTTTTCATGTACCGTTACAAGCTCAAAAGTGTTAATCATATCGAAAGCTGAGCTTTCTAATAGCCAATCAATGTTAAACACGACTACTTTTTAAAAATGTTGATGTGTAGCAAGCGATTGTCCAAAATTGTCCAAAGCCTGCTGCCATTGTCCAACCGAATTCCGAATTGGACATTGGACAAAATCGGAATTCCGAAGATTCAAGTTCCGATTGACACCACTAGCCCGGACAGCGGGATGATGTCATAGTGACGTCACAGCCGTCAGCACGGGAGGCGGCTCATGTGAAATAAACTGGCCATCTGACCCTCTGGCGATGTTTGTGGCTGCCAGGCGCAGCACGGGGGAATGACCGCGGGTTGGCGGCTGGGTGCCGGGCCACGCCCTCTGGGGTCTGCTCCGCTGGGTCGGGGAGAGTCGAAGGAGTGTATGGAGAGGAGAGGAGCGGGTTAGTGGGAAGGTCACCTTCTGAACAGACCATAGCCGTTTTATGGGGATTTATGAATCTCGCCGTTGCGCCTGCCGTTGCCGGTGGTGCACTGTTTGTAGAGAAGTGAGATATTGCCGGCTGAGTGCTTGCACGTCCCTATATGAATTTTTTTTTTTTCAGAACTGGAGGTTGACACGTTTTTCCATTGATTGGTGTAAATTCTAATTGCTCACACAAGCCCGCACCTATGAGACTGTTACGGTGTCAATGTTCGTACTCCCTGTACTAATACAGGAAGTGTTCGTATCTAAGAGTGTAGGGAAGTGCTGCTGGCTACAGTGTCCTCTTCACGACCTATGACCGTGTCCGTATTTGACACCATCCAATGTGTTACCAGGCGCTTTCTGAAGCCGGCTAACGTCTGTCTTGTCTCATATCCGGAGGTAGAAATTACTGACACTACTGTATTTACTCTGACGTTAAGGTTTTAGCTTTTAGTGACGCTTTCCAAACAGGTCTGGGTTCTGTTCATGTTTGACAGCCATGGTCTCATGGAACTGGGTCTCTCACGCTTTGTGGATAATAGCGCATAAACAGCAAAAACACAGCTGACCGGACTACGGTTTGCAATTCATGCCTGTCCTGGCGCACATTTATCCAGCAATTGTTGAATTTTAAACGACAGATCCCAAACCTGCTAGAAGTATTGTTGAGCTTTTCCATGGAGCGGCTCACCCCAGTATTCCATCGCCGATCGAACGAATGATTACTTTGGTGGCCGAACCACTGGCACGAGCTGACGGCTCTGCCCATAGATGGCGGGCTAATCGGCGCGCCTGCATCTATTCTGTGCCGCACTACACGCCGATGGCAGAGGTGTAATGTTTGCGGTGTCACTGGCACATGATTGGCGGCTCCATTGTGGTGGCAGGCTGGTAGTGAGCCACACGCGCTACAACATATTTCTGGTGCATAAATAGATATGTCTTAGAAGCCCGCGATGCATTTCAAGCAGCTGCCAGCGGCACTGTTGGCCAATCTCGTGATGATCACGTGTCACGGCAGATCACCTGACATCCCGTCTGTATGGGCTTCGGTAATTTAATCACCATCAGCTCTGGAGTCTGAATCGATTTGGAACCAATGCATTTATACAGGTAACCTACGCACTACGCCGTACAGTTATTGAATTATGAGATTGATTACCCTTATACATTTGTACTGTCTTCCATCCCATAAACAAACACACAACGGTCGGCCGGAAATGGTTAGCCCTTTACCGGAAGTAACGCATCCGGATCAGCATCCTCAGGCATCTGACGGATGTCCTTCTTCAGACGTCCTTCACCTTGTCCTTTCTTGTGAGGACGAAGTGAGGAAGCCGGAAGGTTAGCGTACTCGCACCTCGCATGCTGATGAGAGCCTTTTTCAACTCATCTAGCTCAAGGTTCTGTCGATCGCCGGCCCCTTCACGAGTCCGTACGGTCACTATCGTATTTGTAGATACCCAACAAAAACACACACAACCGCAGGAAGATCTACACGGGGCGTGAGAAAAAGCGCCGCTATATGCTAACGAACCGACCCAACACGGCTTAGAGGGTCACGGCGAGCTTCGAGCTTGCAACATGGAGGTCACGTTTACAGGTCAATGATGCATGTGTGTAGAAATGGTAAATGCAACCGAAAATCACCGGTGGGGCGTTGTGAAAATGTCAGGGGTGCTTTTCAGCAGTGTCCGTTATGTACCGCGCCTCCGGCTGATGGTAATGCCTCCGGCGCGGCTCGCGAGGACTGGGACTCGCAGGACGGATCACACAATAACAGAACAGAACGGAACAGAATGCAAAACTAGGAAGTCGAATGTGCCGCCGACTCGACCTAGTAACGGTGACATGGTCCCTCCGGCTGCCGGCCTGCCCTGATTGTTACCCGAAGGATGTTTACTCCCTTCCAGTGGCGGGCGACGCCGGGCCTTGGAAGTCGGCTAGCCAGACTACTATGGACGTCAAACCCCTTGAGACCCCACTTTTTTGCGATAATTTTTTAATGCGTCAACTCTCGTTGACAATATTCTGGCAATGTGTGTTTCAGAACCTGCCGAAACTTTTATTACTAAGGTATTTTGACGCCAAACGATTATGAAAGGTACTTCTCATTCACTCGTAATGTTAAATTTCACGGAACAAATCTGCTGTTTGGGTAGAGGCTACGCGCTCATGGGGCGGAGCCACGTAATGACGTCAGCGCTAAGCTCCGCCCTACCCCTCCGGCGCTCCTTGCCCGGCGACCGGTCACTCGCGTCTCTCGCTCCATTCAGGCTTGATGGTGGGCGGTAGCTGGTAGCGGTAGCGGGCGCTGGTAGATGGCATTTAGAGCAGATGGCGCTGGTGGCGGGGCTCGAGTGTGGCCGAGTGCAAGCCTCTGCCCGGGCCTGAATTGACCTTAGCATTACGAGTGAATGAGAAGTACCTTCCATAATCGTTTGGCGTCAAAATACCTTAGTAATAAAAGTTTCGGCAGGTTCTGAAACATACATTGCCAGAATATTGTCAGCGAAAGTTGAGGCATTTAAAAATTATCGCAAAAAAGTGGGGTCTCAAGGGGTTTGACATTCATAGTAGTTATCGCTGAAGATGACTGGGGTAGTGTGGGTCGCAGGGGCAGCACCAGGTGACCCGGCGTGGTCCACTGCGCCGGCGGAGGAGCGTGGCGTCTCTTTGACCTGTCGCTGGTCGCGCTTCTGCGCCGGCCCGCGGCTCTAGCCGTGCCGCGCCCTGCCCTGCGGATGTTTACGCGGCCGCCCGCCGCATTCCGCCCCCAGCTGTCGGTAGATGACTGAATGCGGGGCGGAAGGGATGGTCCTTCACCCATCAGACGGTGGGACGGCAATGTGGTCACGTAGCGGACTGCCGTATCGGTGTTGTATCGGAGGGACGAATTTTCCTACGGAGCCTTCGATTAACCCGCGCCCCGTTGACGTCTGGCGGATACAGGTCCTGTTGATGTGGGGGTGGGGGTGGGAGGAAGGTTAAAGGGCCCCCGGTTTATTTCTGGAGCCAATGATCTGATTAGAAACATTCAAATGACATTCGAAAGATCTCATCAAGATTAATCAGCTACAGTCTCAGATGACCTCGATTTTTTAGATGTGAGTGACCTTACAGAAAGGTCAATTAAGGTCAAATGTTTCCAATTTACAATGGCGAGCAGTCTGTCATAAAAATGGACCCAGCTTTCTAAAATGAGCCTCAAAGGGATAAATTCATAGATGACCCATGGATAGTCGATAGTCATCTGAGTGGATGATGACCTGTGCTGTCATGGGAGGGGTCGGGTCAGCCTTGACTAATCACTTAAGACACATGCGTGAATCGTATTGAGCGGCATGCTAGGGATTATGAGTTTTCGAGCAGCTATGAAGCATAATAACAGGCGCTGTATATTAAAAGTCTTTCAAATGGCTACATGCATCCCTGGCAATTCTAGAGATCTGACAATTTTAGAAAGCTCCGAACCGGCCCCGGAATTCAAAACGTTTTTTTTTTCTTTAATAGGTATAGTAAGACTTTCCTTTGGGGCTGGGAAGTGGAAAGCAGCGCAGACTTGATTCAAATAAACTGAACATATCATGGAGCTTGCATGTCTTGGCATTGCTATAAAAATATACAATCTTTGTCTGATGCTTTGTACAAATATACAAAGCTTTTGTCTTCGATAATAGTCACTGACCGTAAACCAATTATGTTTTTACCCAATCATAGTTACTATTTACTAGCGAGCAAAATATAATATAAATTCCCCCAGACAAGTATTTTCGCGACGAGCTGCTCTGCGAAATTACGGTCTCTGATAAATGAGGACACGTCCAGCCGTTGTTCCTATTCCAATACGAATACCGTTAAGTGATTGATAACATATGATAGGCACGTTTATAACTTTCCGGAACCGTTCCCCCTAAAGCATGGTAACGCCCTCTGACGCTGTTCCTGGACACCCTCCCTTGGACACAGCCCCCTGACACTGCTAACTCGTCCGTCCTCGTCCCCTGGCCCATCCATCCAACCCCCGCTGCCGCCGACGTCGCCACTACCGCCGCTGGCGACGCGCGCATATAAAGAGCTGCGGCGCGCCGGGGCGGGCGCAGCCGACACCCAGTTGAGGCGGCGGTGAGACCGGCCGACTCTGCACGGGACGACAACCGTCACCAGCTGTCTTCAACCGTCAGCAGTCGCCAACAGTCGTCGGACGTCAGCTCCGACTCAACACCATGGACTCACAACAGGTAAAACAGGGGACTGTGCAGATAAATTGCTATACTTTTACGGTGACGTACCGTTAATTTACTTACCAGTAATGATACTTGTCGTAGTCATGCCACTTTGCCACTCAGTCATGTCTATTGGTGCCAATCGGAATTTCTTTTCTTGGAATTCCAATTTTTGTCCAATTCCAATTTGGAATTTGGACGGAATTCTTAACATTTTTTGGAAATTAATCGGAACACAAGGTCTTTAAAATTTAAAATTTTAAAACGGAGGCCTTTAAAACGCTTTTAAACACTTTTAAAATTTACGCAAAAAATGCAAAAATCGTTAAAAATTGGAATAGCCCCCGCTTTGGACAAAATTGGAAATTTACTTGGCAATTTCTTGGAATTGGATCGGAATTGGAATTGAAATTTCATGAAATTGGCACCACTAGTCATGTCATAGTCCTGAATATTTTGAACTTTTGCCGTTTACCCTTCGGACCATGAAACGTCAGTGTTCTACGCCTCCTAACGTTTTACGCGATTATTTCATAAAGCGGTGGCGCGTAGCGCCATCGTGTTGACCTGTCTGTAAATCTTTTCAGCACATGTAAAAATTTAATGTCATTCAAGCTCAGGTCACTTGCTATTTGGAAACCTCAAGAAAAAGTAAATGTTCGCCCCAGCTTCACAGACTAAAAGACTGCTTTGAAACTTTCAGCGATAGATTCGGGTGACATGATGTCCATACGGTTTCTCTCGTGTATTTTTGTGACCTAGGTCTAAGCAGTTCCTTTGATATAACTTACTGTACATGTACAAATTTTAGACCCAGGCCTTTCATACCTCAGGGTCTGGTCACCAGGTCATACCAAGTGACTAGTGAGAATGGCCTATCCTCAAAACAGTGTTTTGCTCGTTAAAGCTACACTGACAGACCGATTGCTTCGAAACTGTCAGCGATTGATAAGGACGACAGAATGTACGAAACGCATGCCTCGGGTTTTCGAAATCGGTGACCTAAGGTTAGGTCAATTTCACGACCTCTCCGTCTCCATCATCAGTCAAGCTGATAAATGAACTTGGACTTTTTCGGACGAAAGCGCGTTACACTCTTAAACACTGTCTAACAGGTTAATATTGAACATTGGTTCGGATAAAAGCACCCATGACCCCACTTAACCCTCGCATGTGTGCGGCGTTTGCCAGCTTCTAATGTGTAGGGGGGGGGGGGGGTCGGTTGGACACCCCTTGCCGTTTGGCCCCTGATCGAGCTAGAGCTTCGCGGAAAAAAAACGAGCGTGTTGCCCGTGACGAGAGGAAGCCGATGATACCCAATTTTAAGGTCCTAGGTCATTGGTTGACCTTTCAGGTCAGGTCAATGACCCAAAGTCGGGAAAATCGGGACCTGTTAGAAAGTCGTAAAGTGTGGCTGCTAAGGGGTTTTTCGGGGTGCTGATCACGAATATCGTGTTAGTTTTGATCACAGATGATGTCTTGAAGCATTTAGACCAGGTCGGGTCAGGTCAGGTCAGGTCAACCAGTAGGCGTCGTGACGGGTATTCGTAGTACGTGTCAACCGCCTCTGACAGTTTCGTAACATGTTACGAAGTCACCAAAACTACTTCGTAAATGTTCAAATGGTTGCTAAATTCGAATTCAGCTCCAAAAACTAGCCTAGAAACATGTAAAACTCGAAAAAGTGAACCGAGGTCACCCGAGGTCACCAAAGGTCAATGACCTGACCTGACCTTCAGGTGACCTTGACACCCACGGGAGTAACATCAAATCACATGTTTGAACGTTTGAAACCACGAAAAGCTTGCAAACGCGCGGCTAGTGCGAGCCGACATACGCGAAATCGCGATTCCGGCTAAACATGGTCTCGGAAAAGAGGTCACAGGTCAAAGTTCATTTGGGTCAGGGTCATGAAATTTTCAGGGTAGGTGTACAATTGATCAATGCGAGGGTACTGAAAGTTTCGTCGCGATCGGCCGCTTTTTACGCGAGTTATTCGCGAAAAACCATGGGGGGTCCATCCGACCCCCCCCCCCTACACATGCGAGGGTTAACCCGCGCCCCACTGGGGGGGGGGCTATTTATAGCCCCCCCTCCCGTTTTTCTGCAATAACTTCCAAACCGCTTGACGAATCTACGCCAAACTTTCAGTACCTTCGGCTGCATCAATTTGACACCTTGTGTCAAAATTTGAACTTCGTAGCTACCATAGGTCGGCCGGAAATGACGTCAGAGTGACGTCATGTTCGTCCGATTTCGACGCAAAACATTGAACCACGGCAATCGCTCCCAAGAGCTCAGTTTTTAAGCTAGATCCAATTTCTTTGCATGAAAGGACTTAGAATTGACCGCGCTATCAAACTGCTATCTCGGATTTTCAAAATTTTGAAAATTTCGAAAATTTTATATAATAATATTCAAAATTTATATTTTTATATTTTTTTCAAAAAGTTTTTGACTTTTCGAAAAAACCGGAATATATGTGACAGAACGCATGATTATGACTAACTCTAGCAAGTTTTAGCTAAATATCTTCAAAAATGGCCAAGTTATACGCATTATTGCAAAAAATTCACAATTATTAATTTTTCAAATCAATTTTTCAGTACGTATTTGGCATCGTACACCAATATAAATGGCACCATCGTGTTCCTGAGCTCAAACTGCATCCAATAGACACCTTTGTTGTTGAAAAATTTCAACTTCAAAATTTGACCTTTTTTGACCTGAAAGTGACCTGACCTAAGCTAATTTCGACTCAAAATGACCTTGAATGACACAGACGACATCAAATTCGAAATCTATGGCCTAAATGGACCATAAAACATGTGTCACGTGACCGACGCATGATATAATATTTTCGTGACCTGTGATGACCTGACCCTGACCTGAAAATCAAAGTACAAGTTTGGTACCCTCAAGGTATCTAGAGTATCTGTTCACGAGTGTGGAAACCAAAAATGAGCCTGATCTGACTTGTAAGACGGCGGCCAGAGCCCAAAATGTGAACAAGCCAAAGTGCTAATAATTTTTAATTTGACCTGACCTGTGACGTCATCGGTGACCTCGAGGTCAATGAAATTAGGTTTCGCTCGACAGTTTTTCCGGGGCTATCAGACGCCGTTTGAATTTTGACGATCGGCCCAGTAGTTTCGGAGTTAGGAGGGGGGGCTATGAATAGCCCCCCCCCCCAGTAGGGCGTGTTATACACAGACCCCAGTGGGGCGCGGGTTAAGACCCATGAGGTCACCTTGGGCCATGAAAGGCGAATAGCAGTTTTCGACAATTACTTTTGAAGTTGATAGGCATAGATAGTTGAACGACGAAAATGAAAACGATTCTAACGATGTTAGAGCGAATAAAACACCTTGGATGTGTTCATCTTGACGATACGGATCGACTAGTATACATGCAGCATGACCTATTTCGCTCAGGTAATAACTTTCACCCTTGGTCAAAATTTTCAAATGAACTTTTTGATGTCAATTCATAGTTCATTCAAAAGCGTCTCGGCGAGAGAAACACGATGCAGATGAATTCAACCAGTGGCGTATCCAGGGGGGAGGCCAAGAGGCCATGGCCTCCCCCTTTGGGATCAGACATGCAAGTGGGCCCTTTGGGTCACTTGTGCAGTGACGTACCCAAGGGGGCCACGGGAGCCCCTGAGGTCCAAGGATAACTCAGGGGAACCAGCGTGACGAAAGCGTTATGGGTCTCCCTGCCTTAATTCCAGTACTACAGAATGTCTTTTACTCGAAAAAAAAAACAATATCAAAGAGCGATATCTATCACAGTCACAAACACAGAGGGCCCCTAACTACCTGAGAGCCCTGGGTACCTGAGGGGCCCCCTGGTTACCTGAGGAGCCCTGGTTATCTGACGAGCCCCTAGTTACCTGAGGGGCCCCTGATTATCTGAGGGGCCCCTGGTTGTCCGAGAGGTTCCTGGTTGTCTAAGGGACCCCTGGCTACCCAAGGGGCCCCTGGTCACCTGAGGGGTCCCTGGTTATCTGAAGGGCCCTGGTTACCTGAGGGCCCCTGGTCACGGGACCCCTGGTTACCTGAGGGACCCCTGGTTATCTGAAGGACTCCTGGTAAAGGACCCCTGGTTACGATGGCCCCTGGTTACCTGAGGGGCCTCTGGTTACCCGAGGGGCCTCCGGTTACCTGAGGGACCTCTGGTTATCTGAGTGGCCCCTAGTTACCCAAGGGGCCCCTGATTTCCTGGATGGCCCCTGGCCAGTCATCTGAAGAAGCCCTGGTCACCTGAAGGGTCCATGTTTACCCGGGGAGTACCTGGTTATCTGAAGGGATTCTGCAGTCACATGAAGGCCCTTAGTTGCCCGTGGAGTCCCTGGTATAACCGGCCTTTGATTATCAGAGGGTCTCCTGGTCACGGTAACCTGGTGGGCCCCTGATCAATTGAAAAGCCTCTGCAGTCACCTGAGAGGCCCCTGATTGCCTTAACGGCCCCTGATCACTTGGATTCAATGACATAGCCAGGGGGCGAGGGACACGTGTCCGTTATGTGGTTTAGGGTCCCCTCGGGCCCGAGGGGCCCTACGGTGCCAATTGACATCAGAGGGTCCGCGCTGGCCACGCTTCAACTGGAAAGGAGTGAAAGGACACCACGGGGCTTTTGAGAACACGTCATGGGCTCTTATGTAGCCACACTTATCTCCAGAAGGGCCCCACCCGAGGTTCTGAAGGACCTTGCCGGCCTCTGAGGGCCCTTGCCGAACAATGAGGGATCAGCTTTAAGGGCCCCACACCTGTTTGTTATTCCCCCACGGCCCACACCAGTATTTCTTGAGGGCCCTTACAATGGCGACTGGGAGGGCCCTCACCGGCCACCGCCACCTCTCAGGGTCCCACACCAGCGCCTCTTAACCCGCGAGTTGCTGGGGGGGGGGCGTTAAACGCCCCCACTTTTTTCGCCGGGCCATAGCATAAAAACGGCGCGCCGCAGGCGCGCCAAATTTTGGGTACCTGTAGGGAATTGATTGAAGTTTGTTGTGACAAAGTTTCAAAAAAAAATCGGTCGGAAAATTTTTGAGATATCGAGGTTTTAGTGACGTCATGATTTCTGAGTTTTCGACCAAAAACGGCATATGTTCAAAAAATCATATAAAATCACAGAATAGACATACAGACATGCCGTAAACGCCATTAGACTGCCAATACCATGATCAATCAAATGGCTATCTTCGATTATTGATTATCGTTCCGTATTTTCCATAATCTTGAACTGAATCTTGGCAATTTTTCGTGACTACTTCACGACCATGATACATGCATTTCTTAAATTTAACTTTTTGAGCCAAACACGTACACATATGATAAAATGAATGTCACCATCGTGTTCTACGCCCCAAATTACCTATAAAACATGTGTCACAGGCTGCGAATATCAGTTTTGATTTTCGGGGATATGTGCCTACCCGGTTGACCTGACCTTGACCCTGACCTATGCTTGACTGACCCCTACATGGAGCTGACACTCTTGTAGGCCTTATATGATGGATTGTGCACCGTTTTGACAGAGTTTATGACGAGAGGCGCCCATTGCGAAATCCTGAAGTTCATGCTACTGAAAGCCCGATTTCAGGTGTTTGACCTGACCTTGACCCGACCTGTGACCTCAAAATTCAACTTTTAAGTACTCATCTGAAGCGTCTCGTCGCGCTCTTTCGTTTGCCGCCTCGTGCGTTTCGCTGCGCCTATTGGTTCTCGAGTTATCGGCTGGGGGCGTTTAACGCCCCCCCCCAGCAAACGGTGGGTGGCGAAATACCCCAGCAACTGCCGGGTTAACGGCCTACATCGGCGGCTCTGAAGGCCCGCTCACCGGCGCCTCCGAGGGCCCTATACCAGCGCATCTAACGGCCACTTACCAGCGACTCTGAGGGCCTCTTACCGGCATCTCTGAGGTTCCCTTGCCGGCCTATGAAGGGCCACTAGTAACTTTCAGGGTCCCATACATGCCTATGACAGCCCCTACCAACGTCTCTAAGCCCTAAGGCCCCCACAACGGCGCCTGTGTGGACCCCACACCAGCGCATCTGACGGCCTTTCATAGACACGTCTGAGGGACCAACACCGGTGACTCTGAGCGGCTCGTTCGCTTCGTTTCTTCAGTGGCAAAGAACCGCACCTGTGCGTGGGTTAAGTATGCTACCACTGGGGCCCCTAAGGTAAGGGTGGGGCCCCCTTGAGCAGGTTTGGCCTCCCCCTTTTCAAGATCCTGGATACGCCACTGAATTCAACGTCAAGCTTTGTGTCAAAAACTGTCTCAGAACAACATTGAAAACAAAAACGTTAATTTTCGGACGGTTTTTGCCCTCTGGATGCTAAATAATTCGCCTTGAGTGAAACTCGTTTTACTAGTATAACGTATCTCAAGTAGTTCTAGCCTTCTTCAGTTCGTCAGTTCTCTGTTGACTTATCCGCTTTACCAGTACAGCGTTATGGGCGCAAAATGACCACCGCAGTCGACGCGCCCGTAAACCCCAATGAACGAACGAAACGAATGAACGAAACTGACGTATCCCTTCCCCCCAAAAATGAAAGAGTTATCAAAATCTTCCCGTTTCTGCAACCCCGTAGCTTCCTTTGTCCCCGTTTGAGTTATGCACTGATTTGTCAAAAAGTGTCTGAATAGGCAAAATGTGACCTTTGATGACCTCTGGTAACCTGGCTTGTGACCTGTCGTACACCGAAATGCTTAAATTAAACATTATTTTTGAATCTCTTTGGATCGCTGCTTATTGTGTGTTGCAACGTGGCTCAGGAGCTGAGTTAAACAGGGGTGGGGAACGGTCAAACACCCGCCCACGGCCCGGCAAAGGTAGCGTCGAGCTCAAGTTAAATCACTACTCGCTCTCGACGTTTTACCATCGGAACACCGCCACTGCGACAAATCTTCCTCTCGTTCAATGCTATCGTTGCCCGTTGCTATAGAAACGTAGTACCGTTGCTATTCTATCCTCTGGATCCTTTGTTGCCGTTGCTAGGTAACCGTTTTTATGCGTCCAGCGCCCGGTGCCGTCTCGGCCCAGCGCAGTGCGGTAGTCAGCTGAGCTCGGCCCGGGGGATGGGGGGGGGGCTCCGACCTATCCTGGGCAGGCCGCTCGCTCGATAGGCAGCGTCGATACCGTCACCGTGCTCACAGCCAGGGGCAAACAGCGCAGGCACGCCGCACAGACACAGCACCGATGGGCACGACAGACAGCGAGGGTACAGACGCACGCATGATTGGCCAATCTGTGCAGGCGTATTTTTTCTAGTGACGCATGGTGCCGAAACCGTCACGTGACATTGGTGTCATTAGCATGCGGAGATTCAAAACAAAGAGCTGACCGATGGAAACTTCAGCAGAGTTTGTTTGTGATTTTGCAAGGTTCTATCCGCCTACGAGTGTACTTACGAGTATGTTCACGGGAACCTGAGATGCCTGCAAAGTGTGACTGCTTACTTATCGTAACCTAGCGTCCCACTGTGCATAAAACACGATCGCAAAGTAGGTCATGGCACCGCCCAACCCCTGGCGCCTGCCAATGACCAGTGGCAGCCCGCAGCAACAGCCAAACATCAATGATCAACACAACATAGCAGACCCTCCTCCCTTTGTTGTGGACACAGAAAGTAGCGGCAGCGACTGTAGTCATTATTTGCAACTGAGAAGGCCTCGTCGACTTGTGACATGCATGCTTAACAGGGGGCCCAACCAAACCCTACAGCTATTAACTCATTCATACTCGTCCGGTCAAAATGTATTGTACTCGGACAATATTGATGTGTTTGATGCTACCCGAAGTGGTGATATTGTCTTAAGAAATATTCCCCCGTTGCGACATACGTGACAGTCTTTTGTGGCGCTGACCGCTGTATGTATGTATTGTACAGGTGTATGTATGTATTTACGATCGTGGGCGATCCACACGTGGCGTGGTGATTACTGCCCCATGATCCCGATGACCCTGCTTCACTCGTGTGACGTCTGGCCGCGCTGGCGGTGATTTTCAGAGCAATGAAGCGGGCTGGACGCGGACCCTTCTATCCAGCGTATCCGTGGCCTTCTTCGGATGTCTAATCAGCTCTGGATACAACATCGGCGTACTGAATGCGCCACAAGAGGTGAGAGCTCTTTTTAGGGTGTGGTCCACCTCGTGGAAACTTTATTTCTCCATATACTTTAATTTAAGTGGCACATGGCACGAATAATCTCAAGTATTGACTATGCCGATATAAAAAGTTTCGTGCATTCTTATATATTTGCCCTATACGTGGGCGATCTATCAAAAGTTCATACAAACCTTAAATCGGTTGTGATTAACGAAATGATAGGTACTCAACATCACATTGCAATGATTGCAGATCATGGCAGTCAAAGCCGATGTGATTCAACCTTTGGGAATACGGTTCCTTGAATAAGGCAAATTGAAAAGTATCTGCCTCGGGTGAAAGGGCTTGAACGTTTTTATCTACTCGTAAAAAGCCGTACTATCGACCTCGCGATTGAAATCACAATATGCAGCGTTAGGTTGCCGAAGTTAATGTCAGGCTGCCCTCTTCGACCGCATGTGTCAAATAGGGCAACAATGCCAGCATTTTATGCTGGTTTTGTTTTACAATCACAAAGAAATGCAGAAAATCCGAAACAGTTATTTGGTCTTCATAACCCGCTGACACTTACGAAGGGAGGCGCACGAAGCGCGATTGTAAGTACGGAACGATGACTTCGTAATCGTCCACTATGACTAATTCAGTACAAGAGTATTGCGCAACTGACACGATGGGAAATCACCGAGACAGCTGGTGTTCAAAGTTTACTCTAGTGCTCCCGATGCATTTCCGCCGAGTCGATCGCACTGCGGCCCCCGTGAACCGGCTGGCAGCGAGCCAACTGGCGCGGCTCTGAGAGCGCCCGAGGACCCTCGTCTGCCAGGGACGCGCGGGCCGGGTCAGGCCGGCTGAGACGCGACCAGAGACGCCGACATCGACCGGCAGACTGCGGGCCGTGCCCGGAGAAAACCGGTACAAACCGGTACCGTCGGCGGCTCGGGAGCGCGGCGACACTGCGCATGTGTGGAGACGGTCGAATCAGCTGACGGCTTCTGTTGCGCTCACGTCATGCTGCGCCGCCCCCTTTTCGGCTGAATCGGGAGGGCACCGGGGTCATAGGTCACCGCCGAGAAGCATGGCCTGGATATGAGCGTGATGCGGGCCCGCCTGGTAACGGCCCGCTCAACGACAAAATGGGCCGGGGAGGACCGAGCCAAGCACGCCAACTCACAAGCAATGTGGGGTCTAAAAAGGGACTGACAGAAGCAGGGTGTGTAGGGGAAGTTGGGGGAACGCCGAATACTTTTTTTTCTGACGCCCGTAGCACGCAAGGTAGACAACATAAGCTTTTCTTGTTGGCGTCATTCGAGAGGCCAGTCTTTTGCCTTTCAAACATACCAGGCGCATTTGATGAATTCGCATACCGTTAAGCGCACAAACTAAAAATATCAAAGAAGTGACTTTTTCGGCGTTGCCCCGGACTGCGGGGAAAGCCGAAAATGGGAGAAATGATGTACGGGAATGCCGAAATTGATGTTTTGCTATTTTATCTCAAATTTTATTCAGAATTCGTCAAAGCTGACACGCGTTTTAAGAGCTTGAGGACGCTTGGTGCACACTGGAAGTTATAATTGTGTGATATAATAAGAAAAGGCCAGGTAAATCATTCCTTATGGTAACAGGCCGTTGTGTCGGTTAAAAGTGTAATTTGTGTGACTAAAAATACGCGTTGCTATTCTACAGCGGTAAAGTTCACGTAGCATGCTTTAACGCGCGTAATTGCACGTTTTCGGCATTACCCCAGCCAGCCATACTTTCATTTGCAGGCCCATAACTTTTCAACGTGCTGTATAAATTTCAAATAGGCAGCACACTTATGCAAAGACGTGCTGAAGATTACTTGACCGAATTGGCCAGACAAACGGTAGCATAATGAGTAGGAAATGCAGCTTCGAAGACGCATGTAGTACAAAGGAAACGTACCTTGAAAACGCTCTTGGCGCCCTCACAGCCGAAGTATTCCGAATGACGACTGGTAACAAACATGCGATAATTGGTAGTCACTTAAGCTTCAGAGCATCACTGACAGGTGGTATCCATGTCGTACGGTTTTCGAAATATCTCGAATTTCGGCTTTGCCACAACTCCGGCATTGCCCCAACTTCCCCTATTTTGTTTGGGTAAACAAAAGGAAGTCACAGTTGTCAATCGGAATCATCTTATATTGCTGTCCAATAAAAGCAAAAAGAGAACGCCATCGACCCGCGCCTCGTGTCGATCGAGGTGCAGTTCGGCAGTGTCCCGCAGCACACCGATGCGCTGCGGTACAGTCTACCTTCCAGTCAAACCAGTCCGAGTGAAGCCAGAGGAGTTCGGCTATCGGTAGCGCGCTCAGAAACGGCGCTTTTGCGCCGGCACGTGTTGAGCGGCGTGAGGGAAAAAGAGATAAAATGAATTTATTGAGCTCAAATATGTAAAGATATTACATGAAAAGGACTTAGACTCATCATCGGCGTAACGGCATTCAGTTTGGTTCTTTCAAACCTCAAATAGTGCCATGTGATTGGTGATGTGTAAGGACAAGGAGACTCGAGTTTTTGATGAAAAATACGTAACTGCTAAGTATCAGGAATATATGGAATCGGGAATTTCTGATTCCTTCTTAAACGATCTGCTAAGTTACAGCTGACATACGTTCTAGAGATAGCTAGCAGCGTCTATTCATTTTCCCGTGACGGTGACACCGAAAACTTACTCAAGAGTAAGTTTTCGGTACCAATCACAGGCAAGATTGCCTGTGATTCTGTGATAGTGCCATCGCCCTGCTATTGTCTTCAGTTGTGTTATATATATATATATATATATATATATATATATATATATATTTATATATATATATATATATATATATATATATATATATATATATATATATATATATATATATATATATATATCATGGATCCGAGCCCAGCTACTTGCTTGAGAAGCCAATAAGTCATTGCGCTGTACGATAGCCTTTTTTATAAAGCCCCTTTTGTGTTGGTTGATTCAAACTTTTTAGCGGCTCAAGTTATCAGAAGGGCGCGGACTCCAACTGCACTGCTTCACAATCTCCATTCCGCCACTCGGCACTCCTAGAATCCACGTCCAGCACCTTATGGCTGAAAATTCACTATGTGCAATACGGTACAGCCTAAGCACAGGCGTTTGTTAGTAACGCCATCTACGAGCAGTTTTAGTAATCTTTGTACGGGAAATGTTATAAACGAAATGGGCTTAAACACTGCCGATTATATTTGAGCACTGTCCGAAACTCTTTCTGTAGTGCAATAATAATTACGATTTGTGTTGTTCATGTTCAGATTCTGATGAAGATGAGCAATGCCTCTGCGGCCCACGACTTCGGAGTCATTCTGGACGCCACCTCTCTGGACCTCGTGTGGTCGGCTGTGGTAGCTGTGTTTCTCGTCGGCGCCACAGGCGGCGCTATGGTCGGAGGCGCAGTCGCTGATCTTGTAGGACGGTAAGGAATACTCAGTTACGTTTACCATATGTGCCCTGTGGTGGTGCACTGCAATTTGTATATCGACTGACCGATAGCATGCTGCAATAACTGATACCCACTTCAGACGAGTTGTGTGAACAGCGCATTGACTTAGTGACTTTTTGTTATACACAAGGTATAGTTAATTGCTTCCTGACTTGCTGGTTTTAGGTAATATTTGATAAATTTTTCTTTTCGCAGCAAACTGTCCATAATGGTCATTGAAATTGTGCTGGCCCTATCGGGAATTCTGCTGTTCATCGGATACGAAAAGGAGCACGTGCACTGGTTCTTCCTCGGAAGGATCTTCGCGGGCTTCGGCACAGGTAAGAACAACGGAGACGAGGGACGAGACACGATAATTGCTCTCGTGATTAGTGTCTTGTATCGTGATGATAAGTTTCAGTGACAGAAGTGTGACTTTTGCTATTTATCAAACACAAAAAGACCTATTCCGTTCCTTTCTAAGCACGAGTGAAGTCCTTGCGAGCCAATAGAAACAATAGCACATGTCGGTAAGCAACAATCGTTTCGAAGCATCCCCGACAGTCGAATAAGGATTTAGCATTCTGTGTTTATGATTAAGAACGCTCGCTCTCGGATGTCGGTGTCTTCTTGATAAGAAAGCTGGCGATTGGTCTTGTGACGGCTCGAACTCAGCTTATCTTGGGATGACTCAGATTCGGCATGCTGGTTTTGTCGTGCCTGGGACATGGTGCGGTGTTGGACAGCTTTCGAACAGGCCTTATATATAGAGGTATGTGTGTATATGTGTGGCAATGCTCATTCTGGTATAGTTTCCATTTCTAACGGACTTGACTAGCTGGGCGATGCGCTGTTTCCACACACGCACGTAGCTGCTTACGTATTTTCAAGTGATAGGTACACATGGTTTGACGTGTATGCGTGTATGAAAGAATGGGTGGTTTGAAAATAATCTTCCTTTACGTGACATCAAATTCATCGAGAAATGCTAAAGTCAGTATTAGCTTACTCTGACGCTTTAGGACGCGTCCATTTCCGGTTTCAGCACTTTTGTTACTTTGCTAGCAGGCCGTTTACTCTTTATATTTGTCAGTGCGATTCTGAAGGATGAAGCGCAAAAATGGAAGGTTATTTCCGTGCCACCTGTACCTCAGCTAGCCGGTGTGATTGGGAATTCCACCCAAATTCCTCGGCTCCACCTCTTGTGAGGCTCCACTGGCCAGACAATGACCGGACTTGTTCGCGTCTTCTGCGCAGAGGTGTCGCCGGCAGCGCCAGCGTCCACCGCTCCCCGCCAGGCGACCATTTTAACACACCACTTAACATTACAGCTGAGGGCCGCACGCGCCCAACGGGCACGGTACGTAATGGAACAGGTATACCAGTCGTCTGTCTGTGTGTCGGTCAGAGTATGCGCACACTTAGTCAGCCGCTGGCGGCCCCGCGACTGCGACTGGGCGCGATAACCGCGACTGTGTGAAGCGTAGGCCGCGGTCAGTGCAACGGACAGCCTTTACTTGCTAATACCTCACCCACGCGCTAAATTTTCAGCAATAGCCGTAACAGTTTGGACGATGAGCAGAGTGGAAAATGGAAATTTTCCGCGATAATTGATTCAGTCTACCTTTACTAACATTGCAGCTTTTGCTTTGAAAGTAATCAACTGCTCTCTCCAGCGTGTCATTTCTATCAAAAGCTTTCTATCGCTGTGCCGTTGGTCGCTCTCGCTTAAAGTTTCGTCTCTCCACAACTAACACCCTCCCGTTCAGTGGCATTAGCCGGTCGGTCTGCGCTCCTCTGTACCCCCCGTGACGTCAGTGCTGTGGTCGCCGCACCCATATGACGTCATCGCTATGTGTTGGCAGGTCTGACGTCCACCGTCTGTCCGCTGTACGTACACGAGGTGGCGCCACCGCGCCTGCGCAGTGCGCTCGGCAGTGTCACCAACCTGGGCTTCTGCGTGGGCCTGCTGCTGGGACAGATCCTAGGACTTCCTGAGGTGCTCGGTAGGTCACGGGAGGGAGAGGGATCCGTCAGTAGGGGCATTAGAAACTGGGACAGATCCTGGGTCTACCTGAGGTGCTCGGTAGGTCACAGGAGGGAGAGGGATCCGTCAGTAGGGACATTGGAAACTGGGACAGACCCTGGGTCTACCTGAGGTGCTCGGAACGTCCCGGGAGTGAGAGGGATCCGTCAGTAGGGGCATTGCAAACTGGGACAGACCCTGGGTCTACCTGAGGTGCTCGGAACGTCCCGGGAGTGAGAGGGATCCGTCAGTAGGGGCATTGCAAACTGGGACAGACCCTGGGTCTACCTGAGGTGCTCGGAACGTCCCGGGAGTGAGAGAGATCCCTCAGTAGGGATAGTTAGGCAGGTCCTCGTTAACTGTCCAAGGCTGCCGCTAGCATTGTACACATTGGATTGAATGAACAACTACATCGTAGAGGCAGATAATGAAGCAACATACTTAGCCCGAGTTCAGTATGTAGGTATTTTATCTTTTGAGCATTTGTTTTAGCATATAATTTTTCAGCTATATGATCCAATGAGCATTGAGGATATGGTGGACCAATCGATAAGTGACGGGATGTTTGTTTCGGTTGGCAGGTCGCGCCGACACGGTGCAGTACCTGCTGGCGGTGTTTCTGATCCCGACTTTGGGCGCCTCCGCCATGCTGCCCTTCTGCCCCGAGAGCCCCAAGTACCTGCTCATCAATAAAGGAAACGAACAGGACGCCTTCGCAGGTAGGCAGCGCCGCATCGCTAAGTGTACTTTATTTTCGACTTGTTTTCATTAACACATTTTCTCATCTTTTTAAGCACACAGTCTCGTTCAATCGTCACCATTACCAAAAATCCCTCCCTTCACCCCGTCAGCTCTGAGCCGTCTGCGCGGTCTGCCGCAAGAGGCGCTGTCGTCGGAGCTAAGCGGATACCGGGCCGAGGCCAAGCTGGCAGCCGAGACGCCGTGCTGGACGCTGCGCCGGCTGCTGGCTGACGCCGTGTGCCGCCGCCGGCTGCTGGTGCTCCTACTGATCTGTGCCGGCCAGCAGTTCTCCGGAGTGAATGCTGTGAGTGCGGTGCCGAGAGGGAGCGGAGGGAGGCGGGGTGGCGATGTGGGTAAATAATTAATCAGGTGCGGCCTGGGTATGACGTTTGGCTGACAACTTTCCAGCTCACGAGTTGTTTCAGAAACAATCTTAGCTCGGTTACTTTACCACGGATTCAGTTTGTGGTGCAATATCCCTACAGCTCCTCCTTGGCTCACCCCTCTTATCAATCTCTCTGCAGGTGTTCTTCTTCAGTACGGCTATCTTCCAGCGGGCGGGTCTGAGTCAGTCACAGGGAGCGCTCGCCTCTCTGGGCTGCGGCGCTGCCAACGCGGCGCTGGCGCTGCTGGCGGGCCCGTGCGTAGCGCGTGTACCACTGAGGCGTCTGTTGACCGTCAGCTGCCTTGGCTGCGCCGTCTGCCTGGCTGCCTTCGCCGGGGCACTGTGCCTCATGGTCAGTGGACGCGTGATCGTAGAGGCTAAGACCTGCAGGCTTTCGTCGTTAGAATCGAGACCTCCGGATTTCGTTAAAGAGTAATGACTCTTACGTATAATTAATCTTGTTGAACGTCTCAGTCACTGCACTGTTATCAATAAGGAAGTTATTTTTTGTCACTCCTCCGTGCGGACAATTATCTAAAGCGTGCATCTAAATAGCACGGTCTCAGCTCCTGTCATTGACAGTATCTAGCCCACTCGCCCGGTACTGTTCTCACTCTGGTCGCGTTACGTTCAGCCGGCTCACCACTCTCTCTGCCTCCCGCAGGAGACGTACGTCTGGGCAGCCGTCTGTGCGGTCGTCTTCCTCATTTTCTACGTCGTGGCCTTCGCGTCAGGGTTCGGCCCCATCCCGTGGATGCTGGGCGCCGGTAAGTCAAGCCAAGTAACACACATAGGTCATAATATTTAAACATTGTTGTTTCTTTAAATGATGATAATGGAGCACCATAGTTCCAGTATATGCTGTAAAATTAATTGAATAGTTATTTTAAATAACTGACGAACTTGTTACTGAACACGGTACCTACATTGCAAAGCTGACCGACCTCTGACACTTCCTTCCCTGTTTTCAGAGATGTTCGAACAGGGCCCGAGGGCGCTGGCCGTCTCCATGGGCTCGGCTACGATCTGGGTGTCCAACTTCTTCATCGTGCTCCTGTTCCCCGTCATGTACGCTCAAGCTGGCGTCGCCTGCTTCATATTCTTCCTGGTGTGCTGCCTTCTGGCGGCGGCCGTGGCACACTTTCACTTGCCAGGGCCGACAGTAGAGGGTAGCACAGTCAAGGAAATGGAGGCCGTCCAAGTGTGAAAGTGCTTTCAACTGTGGTATAAAGCGAGCTAATGTTTATATTAAACATATTTGTTCATTGTGTTGTATATGACATACATTTTAGCTAAATACATTTTCATCCATCTTCATAAATACGCGTTTGATGTCTCCATGCCAGGGGCTTCCGCCGGGGGAGGGAGTCGGGGGTCCGGAGTCGGGCCCCGAATAATTTAAATTCCGTAGTATAATGTAATGTCCAAGAGGTCATGTTGGGGTGATGCCCGCCCTCCCCTAATCCTGATATCGTGGTGGAACCACAGCTCCCTGCCACTGGGTCCTAGAAAATGAAGGCCTAAAGGTAGGATTGAGCGACCAGGCATACAAGAAATGCATACCCAGTAGTCAGCACTGCAGTACACACTGCAGTCAGCCACACAGTACACACTGCAGTCAGCACTACAGCAGACAATGTCAGTGTGTATCCAGTACCGTGCAGAAGGCAGCCGATCAGGATGTAACGGGCCACAGGGGGCGTTTATTGGCGGGGTTGTGGTCTCTCACTCAGTCCTCCCAGTTCAGATAATACTCGTCCAGCACAGAACCCAGCACAGTGCACTCTCGGCACAGATCACACGCACAGGACTCACACACTCCACACACGCTTCCCGGACAGTACGCTCACACAGTGTAGCACACATGGACTCAGCACAGTTCGCACATACCCGGCACAGGACCACCCGACGCCAACCGGACAGCGGCAATCAACGCGGCGCCTCAGTGGCAAAATAGTCGGCCCGCCGCCCAGACTGCTTTGGCTCGTCAATATCACACGTACTTGTCTATATTCGGCTGCAGCCGTCAGGCTGAGTTGACGAGGCTACACAAAACCAGAACAGTATTATCGAACACATTTTTCAGGTAAATATAATGTCTGCCATAAAAATAAATCCATAATGTCAAAACAGTATTTAACGTGTTTTAAATCAACGTTTCTACTTTGCCCCAAATTAGGCGTGACATCATAGATTCAGCATAACAAAACTAGCCGGACTAGCCGAGGACAGGTCCGATGGCCCTGGCTTATTTGACGTCCTAACCTCTCGGATCTCTGAGCTAAAACGTCACCGTCAACTCGGAACTCTCATAATACTGACAAGTGGCAACGGACACGACGAAACGAATAGCACATGAACATCACTCAAAGCTGACGGTTGGGCCCGGGCGAAACCCATAAACAGACCAATACCATAGCGGCTCAGCGAGCAAATCTTCAAACATCTGTTAAATACATTCGTACGTAAGCAGCGAGAGGAATCATGAAACCGCACCGCGCGTGGGACCGAGCGGAGACAAAAGCAGGGCACAGCTCTGCCCGCCCTGAAGGGATTTGTGTCATAGTTCATCTCAAATGTCCTCATAAAGGGACCATAAGAAGTGACCACGGCAGCACACTCGCCGACCCGCGACAACAGTCCTCGAGAGCGTCACAGGTGACCTTGAACCGCACAGATCAGGGCACAGCTTACCGCGGACACGTCAGTCACAGGTGAACTCGAGCTGCACAGGTCAGGTCAGGTCAGGTCACAGTTGACCTCAGAGCCCCACAGGTCCGGTCAGTCACAGCTCACGGCACCTTTTTATTTTCTTTCGGCGTCCAAATACCGTTCCATGGCAAGCTCCGTCGACACTGTACGACAGGCCCCTGTCTGACCCGTACCATCTGGCACCTACAGCAGGTGACCCTCCGAGCCCGATCACCTCGACTGTCCACTGGTCAGTTCGAGCGCCGGCCACCGGCGGCGGTCGGGTCATCACGAGAGGTCCTCTGTGACATTTTCGGCCACCACCTCTAGCAGCTCGGTGGACCGGTCGTTGAGGAAGTAGGTCACCATTTCACCCTTGCCCTTGACCTTGACGGGTCCGCGGCAGGTGAGCGGGTAGTCCCGCTCGTGTAAGATGTGATACACCTCTTCCGTTACCTGTGGAGGGAGACAGCCGGCGTCAAAGACCTGTCTGATGTGGCAAGTGCCTTACTCGAAGGGGCAGATATGGTGACGATAAGGATTAAAGATCTGACAATATGAAAAGCATATCACTATTTATTTGTGCTCATTGTATTTCGTTTCACTACGCAACAAAGCGTTCCAACGAAATAACTTTTACTGAATAATATATCTCGAACAATTTATTGAAACAATATCGAATGATTTTTTAAAAAATAATGTCAACAAATTGCTCAATTCAAAGCCGCGCCTAATGCATGCCCAAAGCAATCGGTGCTGCCGAGCCTAGTCCCGAACCCGGACACCATCCCCGATCCCGGCCCAGCTGACCTCCCGTTCCCGGCACTGCACAACCATTCGTCAGTCTGGCCGGCTATTGCCGTGCCCAGTATTTGATTACCACGTACGGTCATAGCCTCCATTTCCGTATACATAAGGGCAGAGCGACAAATCGTCTATGCAGCCATCATGGGCCGGCCGGCCGGTCTACCCGATATTGGGCTGAGCAGCCAATATCCATGACACCAATACACAGAAGGAGCTCATTGTACGTTCATCAGCAGTGCGCCGTCATCAAGAATCGATCGCAGCATTCGCGACTCTGGCACGTTGCAGCGAGGCACAGAACAGCAGAAGTATGTTTATTTCCCCTCATTCGACCGATTAAAATATTGGTAAACATCCAAGGCAATATTATTGAATCGTAGTTGTAACTACGCACGGCATCCAACTGAATGCTGGCATTGCTGGCTGTCCTTGTCCAGACTGCCACTTCACGTTCTGAAGTGACTTGGAGAAACGCAGGCAACTAAACGTTAAGGGGATAAATAGCATATGCTATGCCTCATGATAAGATAAATGTAACTATAGTCTGTTTTTCGTATCTTCTACCTTCACTCAAAGACGGTAAACTCTCTAATCACGTGCTCCAGCGAACATCTAATTAAATCAATACCGGTGCAAAGTCAATTTTTATCTCGAACGCAAGATCCAACGTCTGTCCCCTTGGCCTATCCCGTTAATCAAAATGCGATGTTCTTTGTCAAGTGAAATGCATTTGCATAAAAACGTGACATCATATTTTCATTCTGGCAAAATTATCCCTTTCTAATTTCATTATGTTTTCAAACAACAGAAGGGCAATGGCCTTGGTCTCAGACAAGACAAAATGATCCTAACGTTTTCTTTCAACGTTTCAAAGCAAAAGAAATGTGGGTTAGGTGACTGAAATAAGGCGGTGAAGAAGGAGCACAACCAACGAATTTCGCAAGAATAAAGAACTTACTTCCTTGGATACCATAAAGAAAAGTGTTGAAGGCGCGGAGAAACACCGTCGGTGGTGGCACAGTTCAACTCCGTCATGCTTTCAGCGCAATATAATACAAAAAAATGCATACGTGGGTGTTATTGTCGTTATTACCTGCATTTGTGTATCATAATATAAGCCCTAAGGCGTTGGTGATTGCCAGTGGTCACTCAAAAAGTCATGTCAGATGATAAAGATCACCAGCACCTTTTGACAATACCTTATAGCTGCTAGAACTAAAGATGTTTCGACGGCGCTGTAGTTCAATCAGTTGACAAGGTTTGGTCAGATTTGTCCAAACATGTTGAGCTCGGGAGTTTTTTTAAATTAATGACCTTCAGTGGCCTTCACTATTGACCTCAGCAAAATGTGGTTATAGATTGCTGAAAGTAATTGTTGAGAGCTATCGATTTTTGCCCGCGTCTTCGCATCTTTCTTACTTTTCGGGATGATCGCGTGAGGCAGATAGGAAAACTATAAGATGAAGCAAATCTGCCTGGGGACCCCCAAACGGGCGTGGGCTAAGACAATTTTGTTATTCGTCGGTGTAAAAATATCGCAACGTAAATAAAGCAAAACATAAATCAAGCATTTGAAAAAAAATATGGCAGAACATAGGAAGTGGAAGCTTTAAACTATTCTTTAAATGTTCTTAGCAAGAGCGCTTCGCACAATGCAAGTACCTATGAACAGCAAAACGTCCTTGTGTATTATATATAGGTCGGTAGTCAGTACCAAAAAAACCGTGGTAACGATAATACAAGCGATACTCTAGCTAAAAGGTTTCTTTTTCTATTTTAACTGCGCAGCGAAGGCGAGCTCCAACACGAGCAACAAACTCTTGCAATGAGTGGTGGGCCATGCGGCCAAGATTTGAAAATTATACCCTAAAAACGTGCTGGAGGAACAAAACATCTTTGAGTGGAGGTAGAAGATACGAAAAACAGACTATAGTTATATCTAAAAAGGAATTGCGTCGTCCTGTGTCGTGTGTCGTACATTGTGTCAGCAAAGCACATCGTCAGTCAGACCAGGTCATCGTCAGACTGAGATGTATTACTTTGCCTATTTATTCAGTTAGTCTCAAAGCTGAGCACTTCTTTTCTTAAAAGTTGCTGTGAGTTTTACACTGGATCTATAAGCTCCTGTAAACGTCGTCCATTGGAAAGTATTTAAATAGCTAGCAGCACTCGTGGCATAACTGTTAAGTGTAAATTATAAGTAAATAAATAATCATACCCGGCTAGCTATCATGCTGATGCTAAAAATGTGTTTATTTTTCGCACAGTGCCAGTTTTGAGGCTGTGGCTAGCCGATTTTCCAGACCCGATGAGTAAAGCCGTTCCAGTCCTGCATTGAGCCGAGCGTGCCCAGCGGGTGGAACGCGAGGAAAATTGAAATAGTCGATTGGAAGGTTAATTGAGCCGGGTCCAACCGGGCCAAACTTCTGACAAATGTTCCTCTAATGGGACAAACTTTCTGCCGGCGCGCTATACGTGTCCGCCCCAAGGTTTGGAGCTGGGTTCTCGAGGCAGGCTTCCTTTTAAAGGTTACATATCGGGAGGCTTGGAGTTGGATATTGTCTGCGGAGGCTGGAACCCAGCGGCAGGATTTACTAAAAGATACTATACCTATAACTATCGATCCTTAGGTACACATCGTGTCGGCGCCATATCAGTCAAGTTGCTGACCATTACCCACTCGTTTTCACGAGATGATCCACTCATTATAGATAAGTTTGTTTTTACAGGCGTTTTAGTGTTAAATGACTATGCACACCATTACCTACACTAAAAGCCAGTAAACGGAAAACAGGTGAAGATAGCGTTCACTCAGGAGCTAGCGGCGTGATTGCTTAGCCGAAAGTTGAATGCCGAATGAATAACGAATTAAATGAATTAAGCAAAATGATGAATAAATACACATTTCATACCGAAGTAAAACATTTCAACAGCCACAGGTGCGTGAAATGGATCCAGTGAGATTAAAGCGCACACGAGTCACATTCAGATGTGCTATAAAGGAAGACATATACAACACCACATTCCGAAAAACTAACGAGTTAAAATAAAAAAAAAAAAAATCAGCCAAGAGATGCAGCACCAAGTTCGTGTCCATGATATTTTATGTTTTTTTTTTTTTTTTTTTGAAGCAGCTAATATCGCTTACATCCGATTACACGAAGTACATGGATAGTCCCATCCGGACCGAGCCGTGGTTACCATGGATACGGTCCACACACATCTGGTGACCTTAGCTGATCGGACGGGTGCACCCTCCGCTCGGCGCCCTGAGGCCACTCTGCGCCGCTCTCCGCTCGTCTCAGCCCGTCTCAGTCGCTCTCGACAGGCTGGACGCGGCCCGAACCGCCAGCAGGCTGTCGTCACGGTCAGCTCTTGAGAGCGCTCATGGGTGTGCACGACAGCTGCGATCAGCGTCTGACGCCGTCCGGCCAACAATCGATGGCAGGGAGCCGGGACGGCGGCGGCGCCGGCGACGCAGGCACCTCCTCTGACGCGGACAAACATGGGCCCATTAGGAGCTGCTCCTCCGGATTGGAGCTGCGCCGCCCGGGCCGGAGCCGGAGCTGGGTTCGGGGAGCTCCGACTTCGGGAGCCACCGCGTCCGTTTGGCCTAATTTGTCCGGCGGTTTTGAGTGGTGTCATTATGATGACAGATGGTGACGAATTATGTTGAATTTCATAGAAACACTTGAATAATAAAAGCTCAAAATATTGTGTAGTTTCTTTTAAGTGACTCCATCTTACAATAAATTTGTTCGCCTGAGTATAGGACGATACCGACTCACAGCTCGGGCTCCATTAGACACTGCAAATATTCCACCATTTTTCTGCGTGGTTAGTTGCAGAGGTGGAAACAACCGGAATAGAAAGGTGGCAGCGGTGAACCGTTCTTCAGCAACTTTGTCAGTTGTTGGACCTAATTGCTACAACGTTGAAGCGATTGCCGGGGAGATACCCGCAGCGTTCTGACCTTTCGCACTGTCGGCGGACCGGTCAACATTGTGACAGAGCTGATTGGAAAAATAAACCATTAGCGAATATCCGCCTCAAACTGGACTTTTCCCAAACTAGAAACTGACCTTTGTTATAAATTCAGAGTGAGTAGCACACATACAATACAATGTTTCATTATTGCCATTTTCAAACTCGATTGGAATGGCGAATATTAACCAAGACTAGCATGGAACACTTTTAAACGTGTAAATAATATGCTGTTATCTTTTTGTGAAATGTTTTCTCCACGCTGGGCGCAGGCTGAAATACATACACTTATCAATACCATTATCGATGCAGTTTTGCTAGTCAGCGTGGGTTCTACATAAATCATATTTTTAGGACTGGGGGTGATCATTTATATTTTCACTGTCCCTTCGAGGCCTTGAATGCGTCATAGTTCACGTAGCTTTCTCATCTCGACTATTGCAAAAGCAGGTGCGCTATTGCAACTCGACCGCAGTCTCACATAAGTTTGTGTCCGCGGGTTTCTGGGTACCGGGCGTGATGCGCCACTAATTTGGGTCGTAACATGTGTCATTTATCACTCGTACGCCGTATATCACGTCGTTTAGAGTATGTTATTACATACGGCGGATGTGTTGTGTGTCAATCCAAGTATATTTTTGTTTCCGCAGCATGCAAGGGTTGAGGACGAGGTGATTTCTTTTCAATAAACATTTCTAATCCGGTCCAGTAACAGTGAATACTGAATGATCCTACTGGGTTGAGCTTGAATCTTTAGGAATGGAAGTAAGGTTTGACTAACAGGGCAACGAAAATTAAGTTAACTTATCCAAGGAAAATTTGGTTTAGCTATGCCTTCAAAGGAAGTCAGTGTTACTATAGTTGAGAGAGAGGGGGGGAGGGAGAGAGAGAGAGAGAGAGAGAGAGAGAGAGAGAGAGAGAGAGAGAGAGAGAGAGAGAGAGAGAGAGAGAGAGAGAGAGAGAGAGAGAGAGAGAGAGAGAGAGAGAGAGAGAGAGAGAGAGAGAGAGAGAGAGAGAGAGAGAGAGAGAGAGAGAGAGAGAGAGAGAGAGAGAGAGAGAGAGAGAGAGAGAGCAATTCATTGTCGATTTGAAGCAGTTCCAAAGCTCCATCCCAAACCTGAGTGTCTTTTCCAACCACTGAAGCGATACCACCCGTTTTAGTGACCGTCTTTACGTGGGGGAAAACTCCACCCATTCCATTTAGAACACTCAAGACAGGCATCGATTTTATCGATTCCACACAGCTGCTCGCCGCACACTGGACAAAAGTGTTACAAAGTAAGGCTGAAAGTCGGCGACGGCAAACAATATTTAAACATTCCTTACGTAAAGTGGCGTTCGCTGTTTAGATGTTATTGGAAAGCAACAAGCAAGATTTAGTTATTCATCAGCTTTAGCATTCTTGATTGAAATGCAAAAGGGGCTAAATTAATAGAGTGATGAGATATCAGACCTGCAGAGCTGGAAAAAAGGTTGATTTACGTCTCAGCCAGCACCGGTGGTGGCACATTGAAGATTAGCGTGCGAGCCTCGGTGGCTGCCTCAATGGAGCTAATCAGGCTCGGTTCAATGAAGCTAATTTCAGTTCACTCGCCAGTTTGCCAGCGCTTATCTCCAGCCTGTATCTGGGTTCCACATTCATGTTCAAGTATCCCTCTCCCCGACGGACCAGTGCCAGTCTGTTAAACTGTTGTAATGTACATACCATATATTAACCTGTTAAACTAGCTGGTCGACCGATCAAAAACTAGCGGAACTCACCTGAATTTTGTCGAGCACGCCAGTCGAGTCCATCCGACTGGCCACGTTGACTGCGTTCCCCCAGATGTCGTACTGGGGTTTCCTGCTGCCGATGACACCGGCCACCACGGGACCGATGTTTAAACCTGCGGAGGAGGGAGACAGTCAACACCTTGCAGCGAACGAGAGGCATTACTGTGATATAAGACAATTATAATCCGGCAAATATAAAAACACATTAAATTCTGTACTTCACTTTAATGCAATGGGCGAACAGTTGAACGCTGAACAGTTGCACTGCAGATTAACTTTCGAAACACATAGACCACATCCATTGTCAGTTGACTTGTTTTAGCGTATCAATTTATATTAATAGCTTCGTTTTAAATGCACTACGTTTTTTACCTTGCTCCCGGCGGGTAATAGAGAACACCGTACGATTCCGATAAAATCAATTCATCATCAAAGTTCCCGATCGGCAGGGGCCGAACAATCAATGGGATGGGAATGTGCTGTTTGTGAGGTATTGCGCTGTAAAGCTGTCACACGCTGCTGCTCGATTGCGACGATAACACTCGAGACAGTAACATCGGTCCACACTTGGATGCATTTTCATCAGCCCCTAGCAAAGAGAACGGCCTACAGTCTCCACTGAGACCGTCCCACAGTCTCCGTTGAGACCGCCCCACAGTCTCCGTGACTGTCCCATGCAGTTTCCACCGAGTGTCTCACAGTCTCCACTGAGACCGTCCCACCTTCTCCACTGAAACCGTCCACAGTCTCCCCTGAGAACGTCCCACAGTCTCCACTGAAACCGTCCACAGTCTCCGCTGAGACCCACCCACGGTCTCCACCACCGTACCGTGTTTTACCGGCACAGCTCCGTGGCCTGCATTGACTGCAGGCTGACCAGCCCGCCGGGCCCGCCGAGACGGGCGCTGCCCCAAGGGTACCGGTCTCCAGACGACTCGAGACCACTCGAGCCTGATTGGGCATTACGGCAGCTGCAGCGGCGCCGGGGCCGGCGGGCGCGGGGAGTGGGCGGACAGGAGCGGACACAGTCTTCGGTCGGGCCGTCGGGACCGAGCGGCGCTCTGCTCGTGATTGCTGGGCTTAGGGCCTAACACGCTGAGCTCGGCCTACACCGAGGGGATTCGCCGGGATATAGAGAGTGAATGCAAAGGCTCCGCTCCCAGGTTAATGATGATCGAAGTGTCTAATGCATCCATAATCACTATATGATTATAAATTATGCATAAACGTTTTTTTTTTCCTTCATAGATACAAGATCGTATGATTGATATAATTCGTCTCAATCAATATCATTCTCGTGTTCTCAATGTAGCAAGAATGGACATTAAATGCCACTGAGTCTAGCGGGTAGAAGAGCTGTTTTAGGCCAGTCCACGCTCAGTGCCGGTGAATCCTGGAATCGGGCGCTTGTCCAAGCCATGCCGGGGCATGTGATCCGCCGCTAACAGTCTCATCAGCCGCCGGCCGACAGCCGCCGACGCTCCGTGACGTCATCGAACTGGCGGAACAAGGCCCAACTTGGCAGCGTGTTAAACTCGGCCGCGGAATTTCACCGACCAAATGGAGCAGCATGACCATATCAGGCGAGCCACGGCCCTAATTCTGAGGTCGAGTTTAATCTGGAAGATGGAGGGATTTGGCAACAGTGCAGAGAAACCGAAATGGTCCATATGGTCTGACTCCCAGTCGGAAATGTTAAACTTTGCTGTGGCAGATTCCAAATAAACGCCTCCATAAGGGAGTAGTCTTATTGTGTGACAATGGCACGTTTTATCAGTCCATATCGGCATAATATTTCGATCTTACTGTCAATTTCGTAAGACTGTTTCAATACATCTGCCAGGACGACAGCAGAAATCACTCTTGACTAATGAAAATATCGACAGGGGTATTTACCGTCCCCAGAAAGATTGATATAAGCTGATCTCGCATTTTTATAGCACTACATAAGAAAGTAGTGTGAGATGTCTCTTGCATATTTAATGAGACTAGTCAATGAAATGAGACACAAGTCTGTATTTTTGATTCAAATGGAGTGACAATTTGTAGAATTGTACGAGATGATTTACGTGAATCATTCAAACAGTTGTAGCCTAAGGCGAATACTGTCAGCATCCCCACAAGAAAAGCGGATCACGCTCCATAAACCCTCGGATGTGCCCATCACTCACCAACGCGAATTTTAAAATTGTTGAAGGAATGTTCGTTGACGTAGGCGAGTTGCTCCCGTAACCTCAGGGCGTAGTCGGCCATGGCTGTGACGTGACGGAAGTTCTTCAGGTCGCACGTGGCCTCGGTCAAACCTGAAAACGAACAAAAACAGCCAATATGTTGATGAAATCAGCGTCTGTCACCTAAGAGCATGTCATCGGGCGTCAATCAAGAAGTTGCATTCCATTGAGCTAGGTGCCCCAATTCGCTGCACCAAACACGAATCCCATCCCGAAATGGAAACACCCTCAGCTGTTTGTTTTTCAATAGAAAAATACAATTCTAAAGAATAGTGTTTGTCTAATGAAGAAACAACCTTCGAGTACCTCATGTTAAAACATTGCCAAAAAAAAAATGCATTGACTTGAGAGGTGCACAACCTAAACTTATGCCACTTAATCGTTGTATTTAGGAACTGAACTGCAAAACACGCCACCATTCCACTAGAAACAATCGGAGAGAGAGGCTCTTGAATTGAAGTTAAGGCTGAAATGGTCAGGCAAAGTGCCTTTATTTCTTGGTGATAGCCAAACAGTGACTATTTAACGAGACTCGATAACAGAGCCCCGTGATTTGAGACCTAACGAGTGACTGAAGAGACAGCCCGACTCGGAAATGGCTCCAAGAATATACCACTGAACGGCGACTGAAGAATTTATGTCTGTGCCAAGCTATTGCACTGTCGTTTCTAGATAATACAATATATTAGCATTAGCTTATGATGCAACCACTTCTTAAAATCACTTCACTTCTTTAATTCACATATGAACCTACATAAACATACTTTCCTCATCTAGCAACTGATGCATTTTTTGGTAGGCCATGTCCTAGCTGTCTCCAGGGAACCGAAACGTTTTCTCACCCGACGCCGCCATGTAGGTGGATCCTGTCGATTTGATTTTCTCCACGTATCTGAAGCGCTCCTCTCCGAGCAGTTCGTCGAAGTCGGCGATTATTTCGTTCAGCAGGCGCAGACACTCGACACCCTCGTTGTTGCCCTCGAGCTCGACATAGAACTCGGAGAAGTTGGGGATGGAGGCGAACATGATGCAGACCGAGTCGCACTGCTGGTGGTATAGCTCCTGCCGGTGACAGCGGACACAGGCGAGAGGTGAAAAAATGTGACATTGGTGACGGTGCTAGAGGTGACAGTCATGGTAAGAGGTGAGAGAGGTGACAGGTGACAGAGGTGACTGGTAGTGACAACGCTGACAGTGGTGACACGGATGGATGCCATGGACAGAACCAATTGCACAGTATTACAGCTTCTTCAAGCCATAATCTCAAAAATATTCACCGGTTAATTCATATTTCTATTTGTTTCACATTTACGCTGTGTTTTTTCTCTTTCAGATTTGCATTTGCTGCGGCAGTATGTAATAACTTACGTCTCCCTTTTCGCCGGACATGAAGTAGTCTGCCACGTGCACCGGTAGGATGTTGGCCAGCAGTTTCCGGTTGTAGGCCTGCAGGTGCTCCATCTCTTCCTTTTCCTCTGTCGGAGTCACAGCAGATGACGTGCATTTGTCAGGCGACATGCGACGTCAGAAACGCGACGCTATCGTAGCATACATCATAACACCATGGCTGGTAGGTTATACGTCTGAGGTCAATGGCAATAATCGTAAAATTATACCCACAAAGAAATAATGAAATAACGCCCCCAGATTCACCAATAAATTTCCTTTGCTAGCATCAAGCTTAAAAACATGGGTTGCGATTAAATCATTCCGATGTAGTAACTTCCCACAAATTAGCTTGCGCCAACAACTTTTGGTAGCTGGAACTTGGAAGAGATGTGCTACTGATGCAGAGTTATCGCCAATATAAAGCACAAGGAAGATGCCCTTGTGTCAATGATAAGACACAGATTTCGTTTCCAGCTAAGCGCACCGGTGGCCTGCAGTTTCCAGAGGAAGTCGAGCCGCGACGTGGCCTCCGTCTGCCGGCCGTGTACCACCAGTGACGACAGAAACGTGCCCATGATGATGATGGTGACGTAGCGGGCTGATGTCACTGCGTCACCGTCGCCCAAGCTGGAGGGAAGAAGAGGGAGTGTCACTTCAAGCTGGGAAAGGAACCCCGAACGGAACACAGATATGATTGAATGACGGGACAGGTGATCAAAAGTTACGATCGGTTCGGCTGACATCAAAATGGAAAATATGCAAAAGAAACAAACTAAGAGAAGAAAGAAAAGTGTGATACCATTTCTGATCCTCCTCTCCCATCCCCTTCCCTCCTCTCCTCCCCTCCCTTCCCCTCCCCTCCCCTCCCCGTCCGTACCCGGTCAGTGTAGCGCTGTACAGCGCCGGCCGGTACAGCAGCACCACGGCCAGGTAGGAGGCGCAGATCACCAGCAGGGTGCACATCTTCAGCAGCGAGGTCACCTGCTGGAACACTGCGCACGAGATCATGGCCAGGATGACGCTGAACGTGACGAACTGAAACAGAACCGGGCACCGGCGCCGTCGCCGTGTCAGACGCAGCCGAGCTTCGGACGAGATGTGGAAATCGGTACCTTAGAGCGTCTTTCATTTCATTTGAATATCTATATTTACTGCCGGCATCCGAGTTCTAATCCCAATGTTCATCCGACAGTGCAGTTCGTTATTAACCCGCCTGTGAACCAATGAGTTTTTTTTTTATCGTTCGATTCATAAGCTGTGTCATACACTAACCGAGCTACCAGTCAGCATCATTTGGGAGATGGGACGAATAGATCGTTTCGCTCTCTGAATCACCTTCTGTCATGGTCGAATAACAAGAAACGTGTGATCAAATGTAATGGTGTAAATGTGCGCAGTAAAACTTAACCTAAGAGAGCATAAACCTGTGAACCAATGAGTTTTTTTTATCGTTCGAGTCATAAGTTGTGTCAAACACTAGCCAATCTACCAGTCCGCATCTTTTGGGAGATGGGACGTATGGATCGTTTCGCTCTCTGAATCACCTTCCGTCATGGTCGAGTAACAAGAAACGTGTGATCAAATGTTATGGTGTAAATATGCTATACAGACCAAGTACTTTAACGAGCTTTCTGCCAAGTTTTAAGCGGATCATTCTTAGGTGTTGTTTTTATCCGCTGGGACTGAGAGCGTGTAAATATGCGCAGTAAAACTTAACCTAAGAGAGCATAAACCCCTTCTCTGGCTTACAGACCATCATCCTTCATCAGAGTCTTTGCAGTGCTTACTTATTGATGCATATCCATCAGTAAGTCCACGTGCTTTGGATATTGGATATGCACGCTAGGCAATAGGCTGCTGAGAAAATTGTGTGTTTGATTTGGACAATGGCGAAATACCTATGTATCAGATAAAACAATTCTGCGATCGTCACCGTCTGATGCAGCCTGTCGGTCATGCATGCAGTGGTTTACATTTGATGCCTCGCATGTTGCAGTTCAATACTTGGGCTGTTACGCATAAGCGGAGCAGTAACTCGATCTGCTGCCAATAGATGGCACTAGTGGTGAGCGCCTGAACGTATGCTGTACCGCATGCCCTGAAACTGGCTCCGCCGTGATAGCGTGAATTTTACGCAAATAAAAAAGCGGCCTAGCGCACGGCTAGGTATATAAGCATGCGGATAAGTATCCAATGACAAACACTGAATCAACTAGCCACTAAGCAGGCCGTGAGATACTCTGAGTACTATCTGATCATATTTTGAAATTTCTCTGTGACGTAAATATCCTTAGTCATTTTAACTTGCCGATTGACGACCGCCGTTCAATATCAGGTGTGTTTGAGTAACTCCCTAACTGAGCCTAAGAGGTCGCCAACTAATTTCCGAACTGACTCCTTGTAACGCCGAACAACGCTGGGCTTGAGCATCAGCATTAGAGTTCAAATAACTCATTAAATATCGTCGGTGTGCAGGCAAACGGGATTTCACCGGTGAGCAGCGACCGGCGCTCGTATATTAGACGTGACTTGCATGATGTACCGGGGTTCTGCTCTTGTGAATCCCTCCATTCAAAAGGTTCGGACTAAATTTATAAAAAGAAAATGTCGTACCAAACGCGACGTCCTGATGTGGACTTTCGTTGGACGAGCAGTCTTATTTCATTTTTCAGATGTCCTATGCAGTTGTATTTGGTAAAAAAGGACATATCAGCACAAACACCGAAGGGTTTACTTAGCAGTTGAAACATTTGGAAATAAATTGTAATTATAGCTTTCATCCCTCTTCAACATGATCAGAATCCTCCGCAGTGAGAGTTGACATAATTCTAGACTTATTTTGCCAACCAATACATCTAGGGTGGCAGCTTACAGATGTCCATGATCCGCCATATTCGCTACACATGAAGAACACAAGAAGTGAAACCTCTTATCGATGAACGTCCAATGGAGTGAAGGCCAGATATGCATTGATGTGCCGAGTCCTATGAGGTGCTGCTTAAATCATTGACAACCAAAATCTCAAAAATTAAAATAGAAGCGGTTATAGTAATGGACTTCGTTTATTACTATTAATGATTTTCACATTTTTCATCCATTTCATCAACGTGTTCCAGTTATCGGCTCACAGTAACTAGTCCACCTACAAAGTGATGTTCGACTATCGCTTCGCCTCACTGCGCCACTGGCCTGCGAGAACCGCTCCCCGGCTGCCGATCACGTGACCGGCGGGTGGCCACGTGACCCAGTCGCCCGAGGCCATTGTTCGGACAGAGCGGCCCTCGGTCGCGGCGCGGCTCCCAACAGCGCCCTGACACATTATTGATGAGATTCGCGGAGATGTAGAGTGTGCTTACATTTCGGCGAACAGAAACGCAATGCAAGCGAGCGAGCCTGGATTCACGGAAACCGGCCCCATTGTCGAAACAGGCCTGGATTGCAATGGACCCCATTCAGAAGCGCATCCGTGAAACTGTTCAGTGATCCGCTTTCAGGGTTTGTTGACACATGCATAAAAATCTTGTTCTTGCGCAGTTATATGCTCATCTGATCATCTGGGCATATCCATTAGAGTGACGATAAACCATTCCTTATTTTTTGCGATAAAGAGGAATAAACATATCAATGGCTATCCAATTAATAAATACAGTTATGCCTTAGGTGCACATCAATGACGTCTGTGGTGCTTTTTATTTTGTTACTGTATTTCAATGTTTTTGTGCTTACTTTTTTTTCTTAAATACTGGATCTTCATAGAAAAGTGCCGCATTATCTCGCTACGCCGTGTTATGCGGTGATGGTGTTGCAAATCTTGTGTTGTTCTCAACGTATGCCGTGGTGCTGCAGACTTACCTCGGGGAAATAAATCTTGGATGCCGGCAGGCAGTCGGTCGGGACGACGCTTTGGCTGGTAGAGCTTATGACGTCATTGGACCGTGCCGTGGCGTCACTGGTCCGACCGAGGTCGTCCGCGATCACCGCCGACAGGTTGAGCATGGGGTTGTACTTGGTGGTTACGTTGGAACAGAACTTCAATGAACTTGAGTCGAAGACACACTGCCGGAAATTAAATAATTCAATCGAAAGATGGACTAACAAGTAGGTAAACAAGCATACACGTTACATAGGGGAAGTTGGGGGAACGCCGAATACTTTTTTTCTGACGCCCCTAGCACGCAAGCTAGACAACATAAGCTATTCTTGTTGGCGTCATTCGAGAGGCCAGTCTTTTGCCTTTCAAACATACCAGGCGCATTTGATGAATTCGCATACCGTTAAGCGCACAAACTAAAAATATCAAAGAAGTGACTTTTTCGGCGTTGCCCCGGACTGCGGGGAAAGCCGAAAATGGGAGAAATGATCTACGGGGAATGCCGACATTGATGTTCTGCCACTTTATCTCAAACTTTATCCATAATTTATCAAAGCTGACACGCGTTTTAAGAGCTTGAGGACGCTTGGTGCACACTGGAAGTTATAATTGTGTGATATAATAAGAAAATGCCAGGTAAATCATTCCTTATAGGTAACAGGCCGTTGTGTCGGTTGAAAGTGTAATTTGTGTGACTAAAAATTCGCGTTGCTATTCTACAGCAGTTAAGTCCACGTAGCGTGCTTTAACGTGCGTAATTGCACGTTTTCGGCATTACCCCAGCCAGCCATACTTTGATTTGCAGGCCCATAACTTTTCAACGTGCCGTATAAATTTCAAATAGGCAGCACACTTATGCAAAGACATGCTTAAGATTACTTGACCGAATTGGCCAGACAAACGGTAGCATAATGAGTAAGAAATGCAGCTTCAAAGGCGCATGTAGTACAAGGAACGCGTACCTTGAAAACGCTCTTGGCGCCCTCACAGCCGAAGTATTCCGTATGACTACTCGTAACAAACATGCGATAATTGTAGTCACTTAAGCTTCAGAGCATCACTGACAGGTGGCATCCATGTCTTACGGTTTTCGAAATATCTCGAATTTCGGCTTTGCCCCAACTCCGGCATTGCCCCAACTTCCCCTATTACACAGGGTTGCAGCGACTAACTTCCATTGGTGCCTATGGAAACATTAAAACAAATCTGAAAATAGCACTTAAATCATTTGCAGATAGACTATATCGCGAACTGGGTCACCCATTTCCAAGAGATGCTAGCTAATTATCGGCCTATTTAGCGCCAACTTTGGCCAGACATGGCGGAAGCATAAAACCAAGGCAAACATCAACTTAGGGCAGACTGCGGCATCAACGTCGGGAAACTGGCCGCGCTGGCTAATTTCGGCGGCCGAACTCAAGTTGTCGGCTGTTTCGCTAAAAAGAACACGAGAATCTCATCAAGCGCCCTGTTTATCAAACAACGAAAGCCAGCCTATTAACCCTCGCCGGCCGAGGGGGGGGGGCGGGTGCCGCCCCCCCCATAGGGTTTTTTCGCGATAGCTCCGAACACGCTGGCGATAGAGAGCTGAAACTTGGCATACCTGACCTTTGATCCAAGCCGGATCTTTTGACACCAACCGCATTTTTGGGTCAGGTCAGGTCACTGACCTATGACGTCATAAGTGAACCTCTGCACGGTCTTCAGATGTCGCAACTTCGCAACGCCCTCACTGCCAGAGGAGATGTCACAGGGAAATGAAACTTGCAGGATCTAGTATCCATTATGAGTCCCACAACTTGTATATCTCGGATTTTTCCTAAAGGTCATATGAGGTCAGGTCATTTTCGTGACCTCACCATTATAAGTCAATGGGGAAAAATGAAAACTGCTATTCTGGCGCCGGGAACGATCTCCAACTATCTCAAGCACACAGAATCGTGATTTGATGCACTCCTTGCAAGGTTAGATGCGTCACTTTTGCAATGTTGACCTTGCGTGACGTCATTTATGACGTCATCAAGGTCATATTAGTTTTTCGTCAATAACTCTTGATCAAATTGAGCTAGCGAGTCGGGAAAGCCACCAATGGACTCAGGAAGACCTGCCGAATCGAATGATATGCGACATGACCTCTTTCGACCAACTTCGTGACCTGGGGGTGCTGACCTGACCTTGACCTGAGGTCAACACCCCAAGTTGACCTGACCCGGACAAAAAGTATATCATTCGACGCGCCTGAGCGAGACGAACACGATGCTGCCAAAATCGGCGCTCTGCGGCCGTTTTTTGCGAAGTTATTCACCAAAAACTGAACCGTACCTTGGGGCACTTGACCTGACCTCAGAGGTCACCGGTTGACCTAGGACCTTAAAATTGGGTACCAATCTCTGCGTCTCGTAACGGCGCACACGCTCGTTTTTTCCGCGACGCGCTAGCTCCACCAGGGGCGAAACGGCGAGGGGGGGGGGTCGTACCCGCCCCCCCCCCCCTCGGCCGGCGCGTATGTAGAAAACCAATAGGTCCGGCGAGGGTTAACATATGACAACGGAAGCGAGATAGAATCCGACGACGACCGAAAATGAAAGGCTTTGGAAATTGGCTGTATCATCGGACCCAAACATAGCGCTAATGCAGAGTATGTAGAGGAGCAGCATCGGGTTTTATGTAAGCTGGCGATAACGATGATAATCTTCTATCACCGAGAGTCTTTGTTACGGCGAGAGCGTAAACTTGCAGCATTGTGCAGTGCAAACATACTGTAAAAGACGGCGTGACGACTCTCAACTCACCACGGGCAGTAACGAACACATTTAAACTAACCACGGGTAGCATTGCACACAGGTAGACTCACCACGGGCAGTATTGCACACAGATCTACTCACCACGGGCAGTATTGCCCACAGATCTACTCACCACGGGCAGTAGGTATCGCACACAGGTAGACTCACCACGGGCAGTATTGCACACAGATCTACTCACCACGGACAGTAATGCACATATAGACTCACCACGGGCAGTATTGCACACAGATAGGCTCACCACGGGCAGTATTGTACACGGGTATACTCACCACGGGCAGTATTGTACACGGGTATACTCACCACGGGCAGTATTGCACACAGATCTACTCACCACGGGCAGTATTGCACAAAGATAGACGGTGAAGACGACGAGCACGGACAGGCCCTGGGTGAGCACCCGCCGGTTCACCAGCTGGCCCGAGAGACGGCGCAGCAGCGACGGGCAGCACTGAAAACACACCAGCTCACTGTCACAAAGTGCACGGATATCAGCAGAGCTCACGGCTACATTGGGTAAGAAATCGTTATTATTTTTAGTTTTTACACTACAGTTTACAGCATAGTTAAGTTAACCTTGAGTTTTTTTCTGGTCAGAAATCATCTAACTTTTGACCCGATTTAATACAATATTTTATGCAAAACAAGAAATGCGATTAATGGTGAGCATTCGCAAATCACAAAGTAAAGGAAAACTACACCGAACACCATTTTCCTTATATCATGCACCGGATCCTTGGAAAGAGCAGTCGATAAATGAATGTGATATATCTGATAAAACTTTTGGCCTTCCCAACAACTAGCCATAGGGTGGTGATTGTTCTACAATTCTACATCCATCTGATTCATGTCACCCAGTAACAATATTCCCAGAGAGATATCATTGCTGCCGCAGATGCATTACGTTGATGTTTACCCGCCGGTGATTGATGCCATATAGCGTAAGGCGTCGGTAAATACTAATATTTGGATTCTTCTCTAAACATCCATTACGATACTTAACGGACAACGCAAGAGCTCATGAAGGTGGAAATAATATTGTGCCGGTTCCATAAGCTTTACTGAACACGGACAAAGAACGAAGCAAGAAAAACTGCTTGCATTATCAGCGAGCGTCCGCATCCATTTATGAGCCAGCGCTGATGTTTATGTTAGTTCGTAAGTTTCCATCAGTGTCGGAATATATTATTGCTCACTCAATGGGGCAGAATAGTGGTAATAGTTAATGGTGCATGATGGCGGATGTAGTGGTTTTGGTGGCAATAACTTAGTTGCAAACAGTACGTCATTGCAATGCCATTTAAGTTTTAGTTGCAAACCTATCCAGACTGTTTTTGAATGGAGGTACTATGCGGGCTGTATACCAAAAAGGACAATCGGCATCCCTCCCATCGCATTTCAATGGTGAAGAAGCGCAAACAATTGCATCACGTCGTCCCAAAGTGCGTCCCGTTCCTCTCCCAGACACGCACTCTGTCGGCGGCGGCGAATTGGAAGGGGAGCCCGCAGCCGCCGCTGGTCCGATCCATCAGACTCGCCGGCGGTAAACGGGAAAACGTGCGGCGTCGAGAGCGGCGTCCGCACGTCGTCGAGCGTCGTCGAGTGTCGTCCGTTTGTCGCCACTCTTCACAGGCTCGCGCTTGCAGCGCCCCACCACAGTCCAAAGCTGCTTCAGGAAAACTCCACCACTGTCCCACGCTACTTTTATATGTAGGGAGACGAGAACTACTGCAGTGCCAGGGTATGGTTTACATTGAAGGATTCTTGCAATGCTGTATTATTCTTGCACGTTAAGTAAACTATTTCTAGAACTAAATTTCATTGAAACATGCCTTTCTTTTGCTCCAGTGAACCACTTTATCACTATTTTTTTATGAAAACCAGCAGAACATAAGGATATAACAAAATTTGAAAATATGCTGACTAAAAATGAAATAATCTGCGCACCGGGGATGCTCACACAATTAATACATGTCAGACGCATACATGGTAAACGTGCATGTCGAAGCGCGCAATATCCACCAATGAACACTGCTTCCGACCGAGGTCAACGAGCTCGGGTGGGGTCACGTTCGTGAATGAACGAGCTCGGCAGAGGTCACGTTCGTGCGCCGAGCGAACCCGGAAGGGGGTGCGATTGTGCGGTCACGTCCGACCGGGTCGTCTGTGCGTCGGGGGGGCTGACCGCTGTGAGTGCGTGGGCCCTTGTGACCCGAACGCTGCCTTTACCTATAAAAAATGCCCCTTTACAGCGTCCTGTCCATGCGTAAGATGTCGATTAAATCTTTAATAATAACTTTGAAAGCGATTTGTCCCAAATCAGACCGAGCAAACAATCTCTCCTCTATCTGCTCGTATCTTCTCCTCTCTCTCTCTCTCTCTCTCTCTCTCTCTCTCTCTCTCTCTCTCTCTCTCTCTCTCTCTCTCTCTCTCTCTCTCTCTCCTCTCTCTCTCTCTCTCTCTCTCTCTCTCTCTCTCTCTCTCTCTCTCTCTCTCTCTCTCTCTCTCTCCTCGCGCCACACCTAAATTCATGGACGTATGAAACGCAGGGCATTTTAATTGCTTTGCAACTGAGTTTTTCCTAGCATCGCTTAACACAGCATTAGCAAAAAAATAGGTAGAAATATCAGGCCTATTCAGCATCGCAAGCTGGATGGTCAGAATAGCACGTGATCTTCAATGGCAGTGCGGTCATTGAGGACACCGGATCTTCAGAATGGAGGAACCATGCTCGCTGCAATGGCGGCTATTACGCGATCCTCGGAGGGGCCACCGCCCGCCTTTTTCGTAACTGCTGCCAGGTCACGGCCGCATGGTGACGTGCCTGTGACTTTAGCGGCTCCTCTAGAGATCGCAAGGGTCCCTATGAGGAAACCGCCAGGTTACTGTGAGGAGACCGTCAGGGTACCTGTGCGGAGACCGTCAGGGTCCCTGTGAGGAGGTCGTTCAGGTCCCTGTGAGGAGACCGTTAGGGTCCCTATCTGAGAGGATCACCAGGGCTCCCGAGACTCCAGTGTCTTCTCTACATAGAAGCCACCAAGACCCTCTATCGGATCGTCTGCGTCTGTTGTATGTGTGCCTTGTGTGTATAAAGCGATTGTGTGGGTCCATCAAATCATAGTGTCTACCTAATATTGCACCACAATTGAGAATGAACGATCTGGAAATTGCACATGAGTGGCGCTATCTAACATTCAAGATAATGTAATATCAGCTTCCAATCGGAAATCTGATCAGTTCGGAGTAACGGGGGCTGTGCGGGACTACCGACTGACCAATGATACACATTTGCTGACTTTTTACAGCGTGAATACCTATGTACAGCAACTCCTTTTTCCGTAAATTGTACAGAAAACGACGTCATCCAAGCGTAAGAAAACCACATACGCCGACATTACCGCAACAAATACCTACAGATCGACGAGACTAAACAGGGGTTGGATCACGGTCAGCTTGCCTGTTGACTTCTTACAGGCCAATTACCATAGTTACCTAAGGATCGACGATCAGTCCTCGCGTGTTCATTTTCTCACAAAGCGCACTGCGTAGATGGTTGCTCGTCAACAGGAGGAATAGTGTTGCGGATGTTCGGATGAAATTAACCAAGGCAATGATCATACTGATAAGTGGTATGTAATGGCACTGCTTCAGTCACTGACTGCGCAAACAATATTTGATGACTCATCCCCAATCTGCACCGGATTTTCCGTCTACGGCAAACGTGTATAAGATGTCTACAAATACAACGATTCTTGAATACATCACAGTTATGTAACGGAAAAGCGCTAACTGCTGATGAAAGTCACGGACGACTGGGCGTTGTATCACGACAAGGGCTCGTCATCTCGGTCCCCATTGACACATCGCCACCGCCTCTGGATAAATCAGCGGCCATTTGCGGAGCTCATCCCCAGCGGAAACTCGGCGGCAGCTAGCAACAGCCAGCGTCAATGGAGGCCGAGACCGACGATTCCGTTGTTTGCATAGAGCTGCACTGAATGCATAAATGCGAGTCTTGGAATGTCTGAGCATTGACAGAAGCGTCGTCCGGAGACAACCCTGATTCGTATAGGCACAGCGATTTCATCCTGATAATGTTCATAATGAACGGTGTCCAGATTTCGCTCGCTGAGCATGCGGCTCAGAGGCAAAGCCTCTCTTAATATGCGGCGCACTGTCACGTAATTCCTAACCCCCATCGATCTCTTGGGCATTGGGTGGGAGAATTTACTACATAAATTCAGCTCAAAGTTTTGCAGAGTACGGATTGGCGAAACCAGAGCTCGCTTAGGAGAATATGTTTTGTAAACCCTGCTTTTTACTATCCAATCGTGAAATTCCGGTTTGTAGGAATAAGGTATGCAGAGTTTAGTTCCTGTTAAAGTTTAGCAGCTCGTTTATTCAGCAAGCTCACGCAGACGGACACGAATGTTCCACTTAGCTGCCCACAGCTGTTCCCAACAACCGATAACCAGCCCTGTCAGGAGTATCACATATCGGGCATTTAGCAATTCGAACCCGGGTGAGTCTCGAGTGATCTTGTAGAACAGTTTGAACAGTTTTCCTCTTTCTCTCATTGAAATATAATGGTGAGGTCACGTGACCACCGTGACCTCTGTGACCCTTATAAACAATCATGAATATGTGAGTCGCTCAGGAACTTGGTACTTCTCCTCAATTACATATCCCTGCTATAGTGCTTAACGTTCCTTGAATAGTAAGGGCGTCGCGAACTAGCGACATTTTAGGACCATAGGTACAAACTCACTAGCGATGTCAGGTCAGTGACCTAGCCTGACCTAAACTGCGGTTAGTGTCACAAGATCTGGTTGGAATCAAAAGTAAGATATGCCAGCTTTCAAATCTTTATTCCTAACACGTTCTGAGTATTCGTGATACAAAATATGGGGGTCACCCTCTCCTCGACCTGGAGGAGGTAGGAGGGGGGGGGGGGGGGGTGGCGGCAGTTAGCTGAAGGTTATGGATAAATTATCAATAATTCACTTCAGTCTTACTCCTTTCAACCTTTGGTCACTGTCGGCTGTTGTAAATAATGGAAATCCAGCCTCAAAGAAGCATAGGACGACATTTGGGAGCTCAATAGCATAATTGTATGATTGGCGTCACATCTCAGCTCCGTCTTTCATATGAAAAAGCAGAACTTGTTGAACTTGTTGAGTGAAGCAGGGTCTCTAAAGGTCAGGTACAACAATCTCAACTAAGCGTTGGCTCTGGTTTCGTCCATTCGCCGATTAAAAGCACTTAAAAAGCTTGTATAATTTTACTGGGCTTATACTGTGCACTATATACATACTGTGCTTATACTACACTTGTACTATTATACCGTACTTGTGTAATTATAGATGCAAGATGTTTTAGTTTTATGCGCATCAACACTCCTAGTGCTGATGCTTTCAGTGCTGATACAAGATAACAGTGCATGAGTGGCATTGATATCATGCAGATCTTATCTTCTATGATGCTGAACTAGTTTAATGCTCTGAGAAGTGCATTATTAAAAGACAATACTACATTTGGACCTTTTTGGTTCTTTTGGTATTTGGAGCAATGTTGCCTAAATCAAACTCATTCACTTCTGTAATACTGGAAACGTCCATTCCTTTGACAACGGATGACCTTATTTTGTTTGTTAACATATCACGTCCGCTCACCAGTCGTCTGACAAAAGCTATAATGCTGTTCAAAAGAACCAGGCTGAAAGAACATTGATCAGCCAGAATGAATGTTGTTATCAGCTATGCACTCATATGAAACGAAATAGACAGCAACTTCTTATGTCAGGATAAAGTGACAAAATAACATCACACCGTATAAAAGCATTCGTCGTCCCTTGGCCCTAACGTGTGTGGAGCATGGCATGCTCACATTCGTTGAAAAACAGGGGAATTATTTGTCTAAGATCCAGCGTCAACGGCCACACTGTACAGTCTGTCTTAAAAGTACCGCGCAAAGCAACGGTGAATCCATTAAGCCTGACAGAGGAAGGGCCTGCTATAATTTGAAAGTCACCGAACCAATTGACCTGGGGAATGGACGAGGATGTCCATTGCTCCGGTGACTCAAATTCAGCAGTCCTTCCTCGGTCAGGCTTGTTGGATCCACCACACTTTGTGCGGTACTTTTAAGACTGACTGTATAGGAGCAAAATACGGCACGGCACACTGCAACATCTGTTAATGCTTGTGTGCTGCCACACGCTGTCATTTTGCATAAGTTTAGTTTTAGGTGGTGTTGCTGAAGTTTTGCTGAAAGAAGCAAACCCAATTTTAGAGCGCATTAGGAAAAAGCATGTCATAGACTTCTCAATATCAGTAGTAATACAGTAGTCTATGACTATGAAGGTAAATATTAGATTCGGTATATGCTTTCTGGAAATAATGCATGGCGGTAAAAATGACTGGGACCCGAGGAGCACGTAACGGAAATGTATTTGGAATACAAAGGTTTGAAGCTGGCAATTTTCACGATTCAGCCCCTGCACCGCAGGTGATTTGTCCCTGTCTCCTAAATAATTACTGTTTCTGCCACACGGACCGCATGTGTCCATCAAGAACTGTCTGCGCATCTGAAATATGGCCCTATCCCCGGGCTGTAGGTCAAAGGCACGAAATAGGCATGGTCCGACACCCTCAGTACATATGTTAGTGTGGCAGTTAGGCACGGTCAGCCAGGCTGTGATGATAGGCACGGTCCGTTAGGCCAGGCTGTGATGGTATAACTCACCTTCCAGTTTTCTGCTACGACCAGGTAGGCAGCGCTGATGATGAGAAAACCGCCCACGAAAAATGACGCGAGAGTGAAGAAATTCCTGCGGAAATATGTTGGTGCAATTGGGAGCTGGTCGAAAAACGCAGCAGTATTTTATGACGAAAAAGAATGCACAGAGTGTTGCACCTAGGCAGTGTCAAACAATCACTTTGTTGTAGAATAGGATTTGCTCTTTCTCTTATCATCAACGTTGTCTACATTATGCAAACAAACCAATAATCGTGATACAACTCTCTCAAACACACAGTTCGGCATTTGGGGAAACCCTCATGAAGAGAGCTGGTACGTAATGCAATGTTATGCGGAGGGGAGCTTAGTGACCTGATCGGCTTACCGACTATGCTAAGTAAAGTGGGTGCACGATCATGAGCGGTGATGGAACATTCCCAAACCGCGACTGAGCAGCAACCGAGAAGAAACACTCACTGTGGCACGGCGATGAGTTGAACAGCTACGATGAATCCGAAGATGATAAATGCGCTTACAAAGTAGACGGGCAAAAGCTTGTCGCGTTTTATCGAATACTGAAAACAGAGAATCCGACTGTCATCCAACTTATAAAATTTTAGTCTTTAAATACTCATGCTTACATTATTGACGCATTAAAATCACAATTGTGCCGCAGTGCATGGACAAAACATTTTTTAAACCCTTAGCGATCACACTATAACCATGAAAACTCAATTTGAGTTATTTTTGGTATGAGAATATAGGCTCCTGCAGGCTGCAGCAACCAAAACATGTAGAGTGAAGCATTATCGCGGCGCATTGGACCCTCTCCCCGTGCAGACACCCGTTTCCGGCGCGTCTGTCGGCGCCCACCTTCTGCTCGATGTGTGGTGAGTTGAAGGTGAGCAGCAGTCTCCGACAGTGCTGGTTTCGCAGCCTGTCGATGCTGCGGGCGTCTATGGCTCTGGCCAGGTAGTCGTCCACTTCTTCAGCCGTCGTCTTTTTCTCCGAGCCCGGCAGAAGGCGGCTGACAACAGAGACAGTGGGCGTCAGTAACAACGCTTAACAACGGTAAAAAGGGGCGACAGAAGCAAGAGCTGACAGCAGCAACAGTGGGCGTCAGCTGCTACGACTGACAACAGGACCGGTGCACGGTGGAAAACCGTAGAATACTGTAGTTCGTTCAGTCCGGTGAATGCAGTATTGTTTCATGCAGAAATACACAGGGGAGGACAGCACATCATCTGACGCGGACCTGTGCTTAGCTGAGTGTGCAATCAAGTTATCCAGACACGGATATTTGCTGAAAAGTAGTGTCAGTAGACTTCCCTAGCCTGCATCTGAATACAGAGGTGGCTACTCGATCCAATCAATTGTGGCGCTTTGAGGCGCGAGCGAGGCTCAGGCGGCATAGAAGGCACGATGCGGCGCGAGCGGCGCCTGGCTCGTTCACCTGAAAGCTTTGACGCCTTTTGACCGGAGTTGGCTAGGGGACCGAAATTCACAAACCACAGGCAAAGATGCCTTTCAATTTGACTAGTTTGTCGCAGGTCTGACGCCACAAACAGCAAATTAAGACCCGAGATATCAAAGCGAAGCATGGAAGAAAGCGACAATAAACCACTTCGCCACGACCGGGTAAATAGGGTGAAAATATCTTAAGTCCGCCGCCTGCATTCAATCGTATATAATAGTAATTTATAAATGTATGTTAGGCGAAAGCCCCAACAAGAACTTCTGGCGTGAATGTGTGGTGTTGGCAGCAGACGCCTGGGAAAAACCACGGGCACAACAGTGTCACATTAGCCCTCTCTGGGTGGCACAGAGCCTCCTTTCTGCTGCGGCCTACGCCGGCTCCGAGGAGGGACGCGCCCTATTAGAGACAGAGAGCTACCTCCAGTCAGGCCAGTCTCCGGAGACCGGGGACACAACGCGCTCGTCTCCGCCCCAGAGGTGTGCCGCCTCCTCTCCGCGGGGGGCGACGCGACGAGCGACGACGCCCGATCGTCGGACGCGACGCGCCGAGATATCATTCCCGGGGGAAACGCCGACCTACTGGAAGAAAAAAATCCAGGCGTCTTGCCCAGGCGGTCGGAGGTGAGGGAAGCGGAGGTCTGGCACCGGGCCAGGGCGGCGCTGGCCGGCCGGCCGCGGATGAGCGCGGTCCGGGCCCGTCTGCTGGTCCGGGGCCGGCCACTGACGCTGCTGGGGGGCGGTCCGACACGGGTCCGGTCTGGATGAATGGCCGGCGGAGACGGCGGGCGCCGCCGGTTACGGAGCGCGAGCCGCGCCGCTCTGCCGAGCGCTCCCCTCTGGCGACACTGCCTCCATCGATCGCTGGACGGTGGCCGGCCGGACTGACCACTCGCGACGGACGGACACCCCGGCAGAGGAACGCGCACGGAGCGCAAACTATGCACCGATGGCGGCAGACTTCCCAACAACGCAAAGGACGAGATGGAAACTTTGGTTCGCGGTCACTATGGATAAGTTTCACATAGTAACAGTCAACTCTCAAGGTCACAGCGGCTGATGACTCCCGACGTTGTCACTGAACGGGAGGACAAGCGAAATGAAAACGTGAACAATTACCACATATACTAGTACATATAAGTAACAAACTAAACCCCATGCTCAGACCCAAAATTGTGGATTGTAACCGAAACATCGCTTATAATGTAACCCCTAGGTATGTCTAGCAAATAGCCCCAACATTGCACGCTCAATTTCTCCTGATACCTGCTGACCTAACAGGATCTAAACCTGGTAAAAAAGACACGAATGGCTTCCTTTCTACTTTATGTAATAACCAACGTTTTCTAGCGCAGCTGAATGTAGTACAGTCTTGTACTTTGACCTAGGAATATGCTGGAAAGCAGCAGGCCTTTGATAAACAACTTAAATGTAATTATCATGTAGTGAACAACCCCCAATAGATGCTTTCTTCTAGCAATGACAGACTGCCAGCTATAGATACTAAAGTCGCTTACGCCGCTGCAATGCCACACATAAATCTTAACAAACGTTAGCAATAAAACTGGATCTGACGAGTCAGAGTAACTGCTTCATTGAACAGTCGTAAAGCAATTCATCTTAATGACAAAAAGAATACAGTAGTTTCTAGAAGCACGCATGTGAACAGGATATGATGAGAATGGCAGTTAACAAACGGAAAATAGACTCCTGCTTAAGACATCCGGGAAGATGAAATGTGCTTTACTAGACTACCATTAATATTAAAATTGTGCACATTTGTTAGCCTTCTCTGCAGGTTCTTGGATATTGGATAGCGTTGTTTTTAATTAGGCAGATACGTAAATTTGGTTCGATTTACGACGATATGTAACTTTGTATTGGAAGCCACTTAACTAAGCATGTGCTTGCTGGTTGCGCAATGTGGGTAAAGTGCTCCTATTTCGACCTGCCAGATCATGGTCGTCAGGAAGGTACGGAACTCATTAATTAACTGAATTTCTAATATCTTCAAGCTAATTTTTAATTTATATCAAAGCGAAGAGTCATCTATCGCAGACAATTTAATAAGCAGATCAATTTTACGATCGGATTTGGAACTGGGCATCGGTTGTAAGACCGTGAGTGATGTTTATTCACTTGATTTAGGCACTTGAGGTCAATTAAGCTTGTCCGTGAATAGAAAACAATTATGTCATGAACATTTGACAAGCTCTTATTGGAAGGCCGGAGATGGTTCGGGCTGTTCTGTAATTATAGATAATCCAACGCTGCAGTAATCACCGTACTTACTTTTGGTGCATGTGACCTGCGGCGTAGCCCATGGTTCTAAGCTCCTTGGACACTGTGCCGTTTGCCCCCGACTTCCTCTCTTTGGACTGAAAGCACAGAGGGAAGTCAAGTCAGTAGACATAGCCAATCATTATAACGGAATTGATGTTGAACACTTATAAAAGCACAAATTGAGCTACTACATTTCAGCTCATTTCTGTGTTCTCTCCTGGCAAATTATTCGCAACAGTAACGGAGTCTCTATGAATTGATTGTCGATTGAGTCATCAAATGCGATACAGCCTGGCATTTATTCTAAGGACAGGCCAAGGAACTATTTTTGTCAGCCCATTCCAGCCGTAACAAAGATGTGAAACATGACCTTATACTATCTTTTTTATAACGAAGAAGGTAACGCGTTGTCAAATGTTTGAGTTTCTGATCCTGTTTCTGATGGACCACGATATATAGTGATATATGTCTAGACAAATTTTCAAGACAATGTTTTCCTGCGTGATGCAATGATCTAGTGCACCAGTCTATACCAATGTATAAAACTGCCCTCTAGCATGCTCCGTCGAATCGCCACTGAGTAATGCAGACGCAGGAAGCCTTCCACACGCCCGGTTGCTGTCCACACAGAGGCTGCAGCGACGTGACAGAACGTCTGTCCACCAGAGGACACATGCGCTGCAAACGCATGTAAGTGCCTACAACTCATCCCGCGCCGCCCCGTCCGGATCGATACATGAAGTGGTGCACCACCGATCACAATTGACCGGCTGTCCGGCAATATGGGTGTCTGACTGTCCGTTGAAGAGCGCTGCGCCGCTCCTGAGCCCCTCCCGGACCTAACACCCGCGCGCCGCACCGCTCCTCCTGAGCTCCTCCCGGACCTAACACCCGCGCACCGCACCGCCATGAGCGGCTCCATAACGGACACCCGTGGGGAGGGAGGGAGTTGGATGGACCGCGATTTCAAGATCATGTTATCGAGCAGTCCTTTCAAAATTTGAATCAAAATGGGTTGACTGAGGAATGACCTATGATTGCTTCGTGTTGACCAAAAAAGGAATTATATCGTTTAACCTGCACTAACCCCAAGATCCTCGTCTTCCTGATGTGGTGAACAAAATGAGTGTAACATTTTTATTAGGAATTCAAAGCGTTCAGACACAGCTCGTCACACTTTGTGAACAAAGTTATATCTGGTGGAGCGGCATCAATGCTTTTATAGTTTTAAAGGTTTTGAATCTTCGCGTCATCACGCCTGATGTTCTCGGAAATACCAGCTCCCAGATTAGGTTTTGAACGCAGAGTAAAAACTGCTTCTGGCAAATAATGAATATGAACACAGCCTTAGAACAAATTTAGCAGTTTCCAAGAACCCAGTGTCGTCCCCAGGACATCTGAATATAATATTCATCGCGAGTCTGTGGCAGACTCGGTGCCGACGTGTCTGCCTAATCCCGCCGCTCGGGCTGCGGCACGTTTTGCCGCGAGTGCTGGCAGACCCTGCCACCCGATGGGCCACTCTCCAAACGTCCCCGAGAGCGCCTGTTTTATTCATAGAGCGTCTCTCAGCCAATGCCTAATAAGAAGCAGCGCCGCGGGGAGCATGGGCCGCCCGCGCGCGGACCAAAAGTGTTTCCAGGGTGCGACCGACCTCTGGTGTGGGTGCGGTTGGCTTCCTGGGCAAGAAAGGATCAGGGGAGATGCCTTTTTGTAGCAACAAACAGCGAACTATGGTGATAAGCTTCGGAGAAAAAGTGTCGCTCACTGGAGCTGGGAAGGGGGCTGGTAGGGCTGGGAAAGAGGGAGGGTAATCAATGGAGCTTGGGAAGGGTTAGAGGTGGTAGATGTCTTCATAGGTTACTAGACAGAACTAGAAGACGTGTTCTGAGGAGCTGGTAAGGTGCATGTTATGAGGCAGAGCTGGGTTGCGTTCTGATGTATGCAAGCTGATGTTGTGTTGATGCTGAGGCACAGCTCAGAGATATGTGGCTGTTGAGGCAGAGCTGCAGAAGATATGTGGCTATTGAGGCAGAGCTGGGAGATGTGTTGCTGCTGAGGCAGAGCTGGGAAATGTGCTGCTGCTGAGGCAGAGCGGCCGCGGAGGGTGATGATGTATGCCGACCATCTCTCAGCAGAAGGCTGCGGGCGGCTGCCGCGCGCCAACTGGATGAAGCGTCCCGGGTCGATCCGCTCCCGGTAGCAGAACGATGTCTCCGTAACGAAATATCGACGCGGCGTGTCGGCCGCCGACCCGGCGCGAGAGAGGCGGGATTACGACCATTTCCTGGTAGTCCACTTTACGGCGATGAGTTTCGTAAACTCATCGAAACATGTCCTGAATGAGTTTGTCTCTCTTCCTCAGTCTTAAAATGTATCGACAGGTGGGATGAGATTGGCATGGCTTCCAGGTAGCTGCTAAGAGGTAGCACATTTTAATCTGTGTTTCTTATAAGACTGCACAAAGTAGGTGGAAATATGTGATTACTTTTGCTCAAAAGAAACACAAGATGTCTTCATTCTTTTTTCTTTCTTTTTTCGTACACCCAGGTAAGCGATTCATTTTGACAGAGAAGTTAACGGTAAAATACGGTTTTGTCATCTTTGAGACGCATTCCAGACCACCTTATGTAATTTTTAACATACAAATTTAGTTTATTGGTTGAGGTGTTCATTGACTCCATTCAGCACCATTGTATTTTTTTTTTTTTTAGCTTCATGATACGCGTTTGTTGTTGAAATGGCCTAAGCACTCAAACAGTTGCATAACATTTGTAAAGCAGGCACGAAGATGATCCAAGGAATCAGCTTCGATAGAAATCCATGATATGAGTTCAAAAAGTTAAGTTTCATATGATAGCCATATTGAATGCAATATAGTGATTCAATGTACACCACCAGGTAATACTTGATAGCCTAGGTGTCTGAGATGGCGGTCTGATTTGTTAGTGGTCGGTGGGAGTTTCGATGTTTTGCTGAATGAACAAGAGTGTGCATAAACAAGGCAAAAACCTTCAACAACGGCGCTTTAACCACCACAAACAGGGGAATAAAAGCCTTCCTGTTGTATCTTAGTTTACAACAAGTCAACAACCGCCTTTTCATCTTTTTTGGGGAAGCTGGGTGCCGTGAAATAAAGAGGGAGTTGTGTGTAATTTAGTCAAACCTTCATACCTACAGTGATTCAAGGGGCCTCAGCACAGTCAATTATTTCTCGAAATACACAGCTCCGTCCAAACAAGCAGAGTGAAGTCACGCAATGACGCATTCGACAATGCTATCCAATCACTGCTGCGCTGTATCTTTCCTTCAATTCAGTTCCTCGCGATGTTCCCTGCCAGAGCCACCATACATCACCGTTTTGCCATTTCAGCACTCATAAGTCATGTCATCTAGTACCCTTCGTCAAAGTTACCCAATAAATCGCTGAATGCCTCGCAATATGATATTGACTGTTAATCAATAAGCTACAAATTGCAACTCAAGCTATTTTCATCTTTGATTTGTGGCAAATCTCAGTGTATATAAATGATGTAATTCCGGCACATCACGTCACTGTCTTGCGAGATCTTGAAAAATGCTAGTAAGAAAGACATTTGAAAGGAAAACCCCGGACTAGTAATGGAAAATTGCATTCTATGGGACTGCCAACAAACTTGCAGCACAGTTTCAATCATGGATGGAGTGGTGTCAATCACACATTCCTCACATTCGATGAATATTGTGCCGGGAAGTCAACTAGCGAAAAACTTTCAGACCGTCCAGTTTCGACATTTTTTTCGCATTGTGCCACAATCTACCTTCTCACTATTTGCTATGGTTTGGTTGGTATTTCATCGTTTGGTATCGGTTGGTTGTTATTTCACCGTCTGATATCGATGGGCATCGAAGGGTGTCTCACCGTCTGTTATCGGTGAATATCGATAGGTCCATCCACCGTCTGGCATCGATTAGTATCGATAGGTATCTCACCGTTTGGTATCGGTTGGCCTCGTCGGCGATGATGAGGAACGTTTCGACACTGTGCTGACGCAGGTAGGCATCCCGCTGCCGTCCGTTGCCCGGCTCCACGCTGTAAGCCCCGTTCAGACAGTCCAGCGTCTCTTTGGTAATGTGGATTCGTCTGGAAAACGAAAGGGCGGGTCAATAAGAGAGCTTTTGAAACGGGATGACTGACAACGCAAACGTTAGTGTGTAAATGCCAAGTGGTGAAAACATCTGGCGTTTCTTTTAATAAGCAAATGCTTGATGGTTAACAAATTATTAAAACAAAAGGACAGTGGACATGGTTCAACAATTAACAACGTAGCGTAATGAGTTCGCAGGGTCGGAGCGTGAACAGTTTGCAGCCATTGTGTCTCCCATTCCGCCTATTCATTTCAGAGTGTCGAAATGTCCGGCGATAATAGCAACAGGGGACTGCATTCTTATTCTGCTGGCATGCTGTTTGAAGAGCACCATCGTACTAAATTGGCTCATCTGTGCTGCACGATCGCTGACGACCACTTTTCTGATGACTATACGACGCCGGCCCATTCTACGAGTACCTTTTCCATCCGAAACGAGCCGGACGACGCGGAGTGGTAAAGTAATTTTGACGGCGCGGCGCCCGTCTCTGAGAGGGTAGACTAGCCCGCCCAGCACGACGGTACGGCGGGTCAGCCTACCTCACAGGCACGGAACGTTGCAGCGTCCGCCGGGCTGATGGAACGCAGCGGCCATGGGGTGGAAATACACAGCGGTTTTCTTTCCAGCCTGCTTTTTACTTGGAACTTATAATTCTGGACAAGAAGGTAAACGTTCAAAGAATTTATAATACATTGATTGCATTTGTCAGTGGCATACGAGTTGAAGAGACGTTTGACATGGAAACAAAATTATAAATTGCAATCACTTATGAGTAAAGCACCTTTCTTACATCCTTGCAATCAATTAATTTCATCTATATTCGAGCAAATTCATTCACGCAGATGATGGAACTGCCATTTTATGAGACTTCCTAGGCATAATTCACAAAGATAAACGTTACTCTACCGCAGATGACAACGCTGCCACTAACTGCACGTCAGTCCCCCTATTCGACCACATCAGATCACGTGGCCTGTGCCTAGCTCACCCAAGGGTGTAAGGGCGCGCTATTGACGTGCCGTTTTCAGGTTCGCAGAAACACCCAAACACTCCAATGTAGACACCAATTAGATCGCGTTCAGCGAACGATTCAATTACAGCGGCAGCCAGCCATCGGGAATCGACCGACCAATTTATCCTGTTCTGGGTAAGCCCTGTGCCGACTGTCGCCGTATCCCAGAGTGATGCCGCTGGAAGGCTACATGAAACTGGCGAAACTCTGCAACCACTACAGCTATTAACTTCGCGGTGATTCAGCATTGCAACGACGTCAAATATCGCAGATTAATTAAAAATCGAGGAGTTTGATTGCTGATGACGGAGGTAAGACGTTTGAAACGTCCATAATGACTTTCAAGTGCGCTGTGGGTTCGGTTGAAAGCCAGTCTGCTTCTGCAATTTCGTGAACGTCTGCCTGAGTCAAAATAATGAAATAAAATCGAGAGTTGACATGCGTTGCTAGCCTTTTCTGTATAAGATATCATTCCCATTACTTGAGGTTGATATTGATAGTCTGGGCTTTATAATACATCGTCTTAAAAAATCGCATGCAGTTTACTTATTTTTACGATCGCCGATTCCCTTCTCTCGGCTTTTAAGGCCTCACAGTGAACTGTATGCCCCCGGGTCGCTCCGCCGTGGCCACACACGCGTCCGCCGCCTCGGCCGTCTGACCTCCCCCTCCCCTCCCCGACAACCAATCAGCGGAGCTCATACATCAAGTCGCGGGCGACAGTCGCCACACTGTTATCTGACCTTAGCTGCTCGGTCAGGACAGTTTGCGAGACGGCCGGGGTATGGCGGGTGGGGGAGCGGGGGAGGGGGAGAGAGAGGCGCGCGGAAACCGCGGCGGTGATAGCAGCGGTGACGTTGGGAACAAGGCCCTACGGTGGGAAATGGTGACAATGCTTGACACATGAAGATGCATTTCATTCATTATATGTGCATTTAATTTGAGCGAATATTCAGATTTTTCTTACACATCATAGACTTGGCTAATTCCTACACATAATTCAACCACGATAAATTTATATTGTTCGGCGTTGAAACCATCTCTAGTGAAGAGCCCGCCGTAACACGATAGCTCAGAGAAAGTTAGAAGGGTTATATCGACTTACTGGCGGTAAAGTGGCTTAACATTTGATCATTTCACCAATAATTTTCAAGCATACCAGACACAGTTTGCACTGAGGCTGCGAGTAAATAATCGATAATTTCATGTGCTGTGAGTGTCTGTCACTGTTTAGAGAAGAGATACCCCAGATATTTCCAATATTGCTTGATACTGAAGAATGTTGGGCCAAATGTGTGGCTTTCCGAGCAGCTTAAATATATGGATCGATGGGCTGTTGCTAAACTTGATAGGAGCATTTGCTTCTTTCGTGATAATGAATCGCAATATGATGACGGTGGACTCCATGATGCGACTTACCATGGTATGCTACTAGACCCCATGGTGTGACTTACCCCGTTATGTCGCTGGACCCCATGATGGGACTTACCCCGGTATGCCGCTGGACTCCATGTAGTTGGCCAGAGTCACGTCGTTGGACCAGACGTCAAACTGCCACTTCCTGAGTCCCAGGACGCCGCAGTGGACGCGGCCCGTGTGGATTCCGACCCGCATATCCACATTCACACCCGTCACCTCACGAACGAGCCTGTGGAAAGAGAACACGCGGCCCATTGCCAGTAATGACAGCAAATGGAGACAAACATCAGAGTAAAAACATATGTGAACACCGCATACACACAGAGAAACCGATACAACATCAAAGATTCATAGATGAAAGAGAGAGAGAGGGAGAGAGAGAGAGAGAGAGAGAGAGAGAGAGAGAGAGAGAGAGAGAGAGAGAGAGAGAGAGAGAGAGAGAGAGAGAGAGAGAAGAGAGAGAGAGAAAGAAAGAAAGAGAGAAAGAGAAAGAGAGAGAGAGAGAGAAAGAGAGAAAGAGAAAGAGAGAGAGAGAGAGAGAGAGAGAGAGAGGGAGAGAGAGAGAGAGAGAGAGAGAGAGAGAGAGAGAGAGAGAGAGAGAGAGAGAGAGAGAGAGAGAGGGAGATCTTAAATGAACGATTGTAGCTTATGAAGCAAATTAAATCTGTTAATCGCTTCAAAAAGCCACAAACCATAGACGAATGACCACAATGAACCAAATGAGCCCGTCGCTCACATTCACTTTGCTGACGGCTGAGTAATGTGCGTTTCGGTCGACTGGGGCGGCCCATTAAGTTAGCTTCTGACCAACGTGTCGGCCATGACGTCCCATTAGGTTACAGTTTGACCAATGTCACAGTCACTGGCCACAGTGCAGCGGCCCGCCGACATATGGCCCCGAATCGCGACAGCAATGGGCTGCGGTGACCGTGCGTGACGTAGTGGCGAGGGGGGGGGGGGGGGCTCTAGTTTGGCAGAGCGCCGGCAGAGTTTCTGATGTATTTCGGACCACCAATTGGTCGATTTCAGTGGTCACAACAATACACAGCAAAGTCAGTATAATTTAACGAGCTGTGTCCATGTAATTCGCCAATTGTGACGCAAGTAACATCTACGCGTGCGGGTGGCCCAATCCGTAATAAAAACATCTCGAACGCAGCTCAGGCTGTGAACATCGCACGGACAAGCTCTTCGGGGACGTTTGTGACGTCACCGGCCCAGCGAGTCACGTGCTAACAATGACGATGACGTCAGCGGCTGCTGTTTGGACAGAAGACGACAGTGTTCGCACGAGCTGGGCCCGGATGTCTCGCGAGCACTCGAGGAGGGCAGCTCGCTGGAACGGGCTGGTTTACGCTACATGTAGCTGAGAAGGATGCCTGCCTACCTTCTAGGAAATCCGCCGAACTAATGCATATGCATTGTACATGTAGGTTGCAGGAATATCTATGGTAAAGCAAGAAGCTTGAAAATTTTGTTACATCTAAAAAAATATGGCAGTATGCAAGCAAACTGAATCCATACCCCAACCACCCTCATGGATATTGATGATTCGAACACAACCCGACGTTGCTCGGTGCAAGTGCGAAGTCCATTCCCCTGGCACTGCAGGACCAGGTGTTGTGCCAGGCAGCTGCGCTCGGCAGTTGTCTGCAGTTAGCCTCTGCAGACCGGTCTAACTGCCAGGGGGTAAGGCTCGGCCCGCGCCACTCGATGAATAGATAATGGGGTGAACGGGGAATGGGAGGTGGCTGGAATTCGGCAGCGACTGGCGAGCCAGTATCGTTTGGAGAGGGGTTCGAAAGAACCGCAGGATCGGTACTAAAATCTGTAGGGCGGCACAGACGAAAGTGGAAAGTATTTTTATTAGTGCTAAAAATAATATCGGACCATCGGACCATTGCGTTTAGCCTTACCCCCATGTGGAAGCTGTCATTTGGTTGATTGTTTGTGGCTGTGCAATGGTAGAAACTATCCGTCTGCTGGTGGTCTACTAAGACTCAGTTAATTCTTAAAAACACTTCTTTGGTATTTATACTGACGTTGACCTGACATATGGTCGTAAGCCTCACGCTCGGCTGCAGTTTCTAAGCAAGCTTTTTAGGATTAAAGTGCCGATATAGCCGGATCGAAGGGCCCATATAGCCATTGTTTCGGCAGCTCTCACCTGAGATGAGATCCGGCCATAACACTTCACCTTCTCTAAATATACCTATCGAGGAACGAAAAACCCTAGCAACCACAGAATTAATACCATCAAAGCGAATGTGCCTTTTTGACATCGTTTGATGTCACTATCGTTTGCATCTATTCACTAGTGCTCTGGGCTGAAGCAAGAGAAATGTTACTTGGTAGGCAAACAATTACAAAGACGTTATGCGTATTGCATAACTGTGTCAGTGAGATGGAAAGGCTTTGTGCTGGCGAAGGGTACTTTGGTCAAAAGCCCAAGGGTAGTGATCTGCTTGGGTAGATATCTACCGATAAATATTTAAAATATTTCCGTCATACATAGGCCTACGGGCACGACTTGCGTAAAACTTTTTAAAAATGGTAATACATAGTTCTAAGAAAATATGATGACATCGACGATTATTACCTACTTCAGTGCAATGCATTTGAAAGCATTCCATCATAAGCTGCGGAATATACACAATACATTAATTAAAGGGAATGACGAAATAATTCCATAATAAGAAAAAAAAAACGCCAACGATTACCGTTTCCTTGTGTCTTTGTATTGTATTGTATTGTATTGTAATGTATTGTATTGTATTGTATTATATTGTATGTATTGTATTAAGTAGATCGTCTGCAGGCCATAGTGCCCAGTTACAGACGAAGTCAATAGTAATAAAAACGCTAAATGACAGTGATGATCATAAAATCACATTAGAAAAATATGCAGCTAGGTATGAATAATAAAAAAGTAAAAAAAAACATGATAAAAACATCACAGACGTTTACACATAGGCGCCCAGCGTTTCTAATGATATTGAATTCCAAAATCTACACATCTCAGCGTGGCGTGCCTTCCCAATGTTACCTACGTCACTGCAGACCTGATATTCAGGACACACCGAGTGTGCCTCTGTGCATGCGACCGTCAGAAAGCCTCCATCATTCCTGGCTAAAAGAATCTGCTGTGGCAATGCGCTCGATTACACCACCACATCCGGGCATAATATGGCTTCTCGAAGCCACAGCTCAGTCTCTTATAGTTCTCATGATATGCCACCAGCACCTTTTCATTGAGCCAGTCATCACCCCAGTGATGGCTTTATGATGAACACGATGGTAATGAATGATGATGATTGCAATGATCTTGTGATGCCTTTCTCTGCTGACTGCAATTAATATTCGATAATCCTTACAACCTAGGTGACAGTCAAACTATCACTTGAGTTACTCTCAGCCAGTAGACTGCGCTCCACGGCAGTCCCACAAGGCGTCGCCCGCTGCAGCCCGCGGGTCTCCCACTGAACTGACCCCTGTGACCCCAGCTGCCCTGATCCGTGACGCCCGCGGCGCCGGTGAATGATTGACCGTTGACCCTTCGAGCTCATGGCGCCTTCATAAAACACTCTCAGAGGCTGACGCGGAAACCATCCCGCCACCTCTAGCGGGTCGATGTCGTCACGCCAGCAGTCAGCCGCATCGAAATGGACCATAACCGCGCCATGTTTTGGCCCGACGTTACAGGAGCTTGGGCGAGGAAGGTGATTACAGGTCGACATCAGAAATTCCTCGTCACTACTTAGCTAATCGAACAGTGCGAGATGCGGTACCACAGGTAAGCCGATCGTGTCTTGGAATATACAAGTCTACCCTGTAAATGTGTCTTTCCTAAAACCTGCTGTCTCGGGAGATGTGAATGGTTCTGAGGCAGCATATCAGATGTCAATTATCGGCTGATTTTGAGTAACATATTTCAGGACATTTGCATCAAAAACCACTCTGAACACATCTCAGCTACACGGCTCTCGTCCGCATCCTTTCCACGTATATCAGAACACTCATGCCATAGCTTTGATCAGTTTGAGGCCAATCTCTACGCAGCAGTGCGCGTTTTCAGCCCTATTCCCAGCTCTATCACGGGGTACTCACGCAATGGCTTCGATCATGTCGAGTCCCATTTCCACGCAGCAGTGCGCGTGATCGGGACGCGGCTCGGGCAGGCCGGACACACAGTAGTAGCAATCACCGAGCAGCTTTATCCTCAGACAGTTGTGCTCAGCCGCCAGCCGGTCGAACCTGAGGTCAAACGGAAGGTTAGTTGACGTGTATGAAGACGCGTACAGACGATCAGAGCTGGCACCAGCAGTGGGAGGGGACAAACTGAGCAATAAGGGACTCCAGGGTTCTCTCACTAAATAGGAGTCCATGAGGGAAATAATGAAATGATTAGCTACATTTTTACCTGGAAGGCGTATATCACATGCAGTCTCCTAAGTCATGATGATGAAAATAGAAGACGTTATGCGATATAATAATGCACTGAAAATATGGAAATGCAAAAACATACATGAAAATGCACGATATAAACGGTTAAAAAGAAACCGTTTAATGGTCAAAATCGGTTTCCACATATTGACAGCACTCAAATTGGTCTTTACGTATGAATAATAGTAGTGCTTATTCCATCTTAGCCTTTTTATGTCGGCACACACTACACACACACGTCCAGTGCTTACCTGGCGAACAGTTCGTTCAGAAGTCTGACCAACTCCTCTGCTGTGCACTGATCAGACAGCGCCGTGAAGCCGCAGATGTCGGCAAATATTATACTGAAACACAGATGAAGCCACGAGGTCAGCTACAGGCCAGAGACGAAATCGTGCAAGCAATAAGTACCTACTATGCTGAGTCGCAGGTCACGTGAGACATAGACGAAACCTCGAACAGTACACACAGAGCCGCGTGTTTATAAACAGTTTCCGTCGTGGCACACGTACCTGACGTTGTCGTGGCGCTGGATGTATATTTTGTGAAACATAGTGTCTCGCTGCTGCCCGGCGATATCGGATTTCATCTCCATGGCAACGTGCCGAGGCAGCACGGACAAGAGAAGACGCTCCTGGAACAGAAACAGGAGATAAATAACACAGGCAGTACGGCAATGATTTGCTTTTTACAGACTCTTACGTAACGCCGAGTCGTCCGTGATCGTGATTTATGGAAAAGAGACTTAGATGAAGCACGTATGTCTGACTGCCGGTTGAATGAGTGCATTGACAGGCTATTCTATTGATTGCTTGCGTTATAGATGCTTGCCAGCATGGTCAAACCCAAGGCCATAAATATAGGTGAACTCATTTAATCACACGAATCAAGCACATAATTGGCCACATGCACTCTATGTTTCGGTTAAAAAATGTCCTGGTTAACAACATGTCCTGGTTGATAGAAAATAACCGAGCTGATATGGCAAGAACAAACATATAAACAAACATGGCCCTGTGTAGCCGGTCACCCCCTCTCCCAGTTACTCTCGGTGGCCCATTTTTCTAAATCAACGAAAACGACCACGATGAGGCAATATCAGCAGCAATAAACCACTACACTAGCAATAAATATAGCTATAAGGCTCGTTAAGTACTGACCTACCTCACCAATACCAGCCGTGTTTCTGCCAAATTCCTTCACGCCACAGATACCACACTCATGGCTCATTAGAAACAATTGATTGCATTTGCCGTGCCCACCGGCCACCACCCAGCCCCGCATCATTCATGGCCACTCATTTACGTTCATTCTCTGATGGTTCATCTACAGTTACCTGCTGTTGATTCTCCCTCTGTGTCACCAATCGAGCCTCAATACACTGGCGCGTCTCCAGGAAGGCCTTCCGCTTGGCCAGCTCGCTCGGATAATGAGTAAAGATGCCGGCCAGGTTCACACACAGAAACAGCAGGCTGTTGCAGGCGATCTGAAACAGCGACAGACACCGGCTCGGGTCATTCTTCAATCGCCGGCTGACCGAGGAATTTAAGGATGGAGGTTTTATGGATAACACCATGCTTGTCCCTTTAGTTTATTTGGTTTCTGACTAAAAATCAGATTGTGGCAAAAAACAGAATTTGTGTTCACGGTAAATTTTTGACATTATCTGGGCATGTGATGGAGTATTTAGCATGGAGATGTTGAAAATATCACATAAAAAGTATCAAGACCAAAGAAATATTCAAATTATGTAAAGGTATTGTAAACCCCGCATTCACGCTTATTCGAAACCGTCTCGGGACGCTCTTAGTGCTTCGTTGGTGCGCAAACAGCCTTTACTTAGTAAAACTTGACCAGTGGACTGTGAACATTTCGATGCGTACCCGGCGACCTTTCTCGGACCGCCGATGCCCGTTTGGCCGGCAGCAGCACTCAGCAGTCAGAACCGGGCACACACTGATTAGGACTTCCTCTGAACACAATACAATCATCGTCACTGGCGCGATGCATCTCGGCACCCTTATCAAACTGTTTTGAGCTAGCAGTTGCTCACTAATGTCGGACACTTGCTGGGAGATCGAGTGTGATTATTTTTGATGGATGATGGCTTTAAGCAGTTTCGGGAGTAGAAATACATGCGGGTACATATCTACCTTCCCGTCCAGCATCGCTCGTTTTATCATTCCCTAACAATTTCTCCGAACAACTGCATCCCTAACTCCTCTAACAGCTTCGGTCTCCCCGCCAACATCATCACTCTCCTCTCCAACATCGCCTCTCCCCCAACACCTCCCGTACTCCCTCCAAACAGCACTATCCCTACCTCCTCCAACACTTTCGGTCTCCCCTCCAACACTGTCAGTCTCCCCTCCAACATCGCCTCTCCCCCAACACCTCCCGTACCCCTCCAACATCTCCCATTCCCCCTCCAAGATCACCTTTCCCCTCCAACATCACCAGTTTCCCCTCCAACACCGGACCTTTTCCCTCTAATGCATTGCCTGTCTCGTCTGTCTGTGAACAACTTCAGTGTCTCCCAACTAGCAGATTCTCTCATTCGGTCGATGACGTCTTGTTGGAACGCCAGCCAGCGCAACAAGCCCAATTAGATTTATATAGCCCGATATATGATAACGGTACCCTTTAAATGCAGCCGCAGACATTTTACACGAAATATGTCCTCGCCAAGTTGAGCAAAACGCACAAAATTCTATTTGAGAGATCATCGCAATTCGCAGTAAAAAACAATTGCTTCTGGAAACTAGGACAGCGGCAGCCATTTCACATGCCGGTCATATCGACAATGACGACTCGCGTAACACCTACTCAATGTAGGAATCTAATGTGATGGTTCACCAATGATCCAACATGCTTTATTTAATACCTTTTGCTTCTGTCCAGTACATCGGGCTACAGTTCGCGGCTGGAAAGTGGAAACCATAGAGATCCGATCAATATCTCAGCCTTAGTAAGCCGAATCGAATGGCTGAACGTTATGCCGATCTCATTGGCAATTCCAGTCGCATGCATCGGATTTGAGTCGGCTCAGAGTTGTGGGCAATACGATCCGCGGCCGCAATGGCCGCACGTCGCATCGAGCGCGCGCGTTATGTGGCGCTGGAGAAGGTCGCCCGATCCGGAATGTTTTAACCAATAGGTTATGTGCTGCAGTCTCTCCAAACAGAGAGCCTCCATAGAGGTAACCAGCAGTGGGTGGCTGATTTACATTTTGATATGTAGAATTCTTAGTTGTTGCCGAGAAATATCATATCTACGCATGGAAACTAATTTTATTGTCATCTTGTGTGCGTCTCCTATCCAATAATACCTTTATTGTGTTGAAATATGATATCTGGGCTCCAGGCATTTGATGATCCGAATCACAAGGCGGATGCCAAACTGTTTTTCACTGAAGCCCACGATAATTAGTACCGCTCCTATCAGATACAAAGGGTAGGTATCGCCGGCGTAACAAGGTGGTCGCTGAAGGCCACTGGGTATTGATTCAGCTTGTTAGGCTCTATGATCATTCGTATCAGTATGCATGTGATAGACAATGCTCGTGTACCTACCTATTACATATGCGTGCAGAAATCACGGATATAGCCCGTAAGCGAGTTTCAACGGCGAGTATCAGGCGTAAAATGCGTCTCAGCTTGGCCCCCCCCACTTTCGAAAACGTTCCTACGCCTATAGTCTCAAAGCTTCTTTCTTCTCGATAGTTTGCAAGCAGCCAAATTCATCAGCATCCGCATCCGCTTCCGCCTATGGTTCTCTTTTCAATAAGTTCCATTACGAACGCCGTAGAGAATTTCATGAAACGATGAGCACTGGAAATCATTGAATAAGCGTCAGTTCTGATGCACAGTATCTAATGCAGGCTAGTCTGCCGTGATGAAACAAAAAACGAATGCGATCACTGATTCATGGAAAGGAATAACTTAAGCACGCTTAGACTGATATTACTCATCTCGCTCTCTCTCTCTCTCTCTCTCTCTTTCTATTTCTATTTCTATTTCTCTTTCTCTTTCTCTTTCTCTTTCTCTTTCTCTTTCTCTTTCTCTTTCTCTTTCTCTCTCTCCCCTTCTCTCCCTCTCTAGCCTTATTTCTTTCGTTCTTCTTTCCCTCTTCCGCCCTTTAACCCTCGCACGACCAGGCCATTTCTCATAACACGAACGACCAGGGGGGGGGGGGGGTTGTTACGACCCCCCTGGCGTTTCGAAACGGAAGGTCGTAGAGCTTAGCGGAAAAAACCAACGGATTGCTCTCAACGAGATCTCGCGATTGATGGTATATTTTTTGGTCCTAGGTCAACATTTGACCTACTTTTGACCGGTCAAAGGTCAAATTTTCGGAAAAATAGACTTTTTTCAACTTTCGGCGGCGACTGCGGCAAAACGGTGGGAGATATCGACTTGAAACCTTCACTAACGTGTTCCTTGATCAATTCTCTATCGTTTGGTATGTATTCCGTTTCCCTAGCTCTAAAAATGGCGCGTTGGGAGCGCCGGAAGTCGGCAAGGTCACAGTCGGCGGCAGAAATTCGAAAAATCAAAATTTAAATTTTTGAAATCTGATTGTATTTTTGGATTTGGGAGGTCCATTTGCTCCCTAAAGAAGCTAATATTGCTGCATATTCCCATTGAGGTGACAAGAATTAGCAAAATAGTGGTTCGGGCGCTTTTCAAAAATAGTACCGGACGCTGTTCCTCTTGTGACGTCATAGCTCCGTGACCTGACCTGACCCGGTCAAATTTCTTATACCATATGATAGCCAATACTTGCCCCAACATGCATGGGAAGTTTCATCACGATCCATCAACCGATGTCCGTACCACCGGCAGGAAACCTCGGGCGTTGGCACTCAGTTTGTGAAAATCCGGCCGGAGGCTGTACCTCTTATGACGTCATAACTCCGTGACCTGACATGACCCGATCAATTTTTTTTCGGCAAAAGATGCACAAAGGCTGCCCCAGAGGGTATTGAAAATTTCAGCCCGCTACGACAAGCCGTTTAGCGTGCACTTCGAAAAAACCTCAGGGGGGGGGGGTTGATACAACCCCCCCCCCCACTAGGCGTTCTAGGGTTAAAGAGCGAGTAATGAACTTCAATTTTTAAAAGATTCCACAACCAATATGAAAAATATCTACCAGCCATCGTGCACCAGGAACTTTTATGTTCCGGAGGGACAGCAAAACAAAACCAGACAACGGTTCTTCCCATCATCGTTTTGCCGATTTGACGTCAAATCCTAACCTTTATCCTCTACCGCCCCAATTCTAGTCGTCGTAATTGGTAACGAACAAGGTCGCCCCAATTCCAGCCGCACTTTGTGTCGAACAAGGTGGTTGTGTTCCCAACTGGCACAGGTCAATACCGAACTGAAAACACAAACGAGCCGCCGACGTGTGCTCGCTGGCCACGGGGACGCCATCGGCCGTTTGCGCAGTGTTCAGGACGTGTGCTTGTTAGCAGTTGACGGTGTACTCAGAGACCGACAATGACGTCATACCTGGTCATCAGTGGAACCAAATAGTCGCACCCGCTTCTGGGAAGCGGTAACGAGGCATGGCGGATATCATTTTCTTCTGTGCGAGTTAGAAAGCTGTTGAATCTGTGCCAACAACGTACAGGTTAACGAAATAAGGTCTCCCTGTGACGTTTGGTTAGTGTTTTGATTATGAATAATCATAAGTCTGTGCACTGAGTTATCAGTAACAAGCCTGCCTGTCTGCCCGTCTGTCCGTCTGTCCGTCTGTATGTCTGCCTGTCTCACAGACCCGCTGTCTATCGGACAAGTGCAGCGCTCTTGCGGCCCCCAGCAGCTGCACTTGCGGTCTGGGAGCACAGCCACACCGCCATTTGCCGCTCTAAATCGACCACAACTGCCCGCACAGCTGGCTTCAGTAGATTCCTGTCACTTAATATGCAATATTTAATTGTTATTAGAATCTTCTGAGTCATCCGTGCTTTTGCAAAACATAATAAATGACACCATTAACTCCTCGCGATTTCAATAACCACATTTTAACCGTCAATAAGAGCAAGAAAATAACTGTCAACGAAAGAAGCATTTATAATGCAGGCTGACCCTGAAATAATGTGAAATAGGAAGACTTGCGAAAGAAAAGTGATTTCGTCCATCTTTCATTATACTATACAACTGTCAAAACGCATTGGGTCGATTGGCAGTTTACAAGCGCACTTGCCAAATGTCACCATTAGATTGCCGCATCGCTGTTAACGGTTTCGCTGCTGAACGTTATGCTTTTATTCCGATTACCGCATTTCTCTGTAAATCAACATCACTGCTCCTCGCCTGTCTCTGTTAGTCATATCACCAGCCACTGCACTGTCAGTTTTTTCCACAGCTGGCCCCCATTCTTGGCGTTCTTGCAGCCTTGCTGACGTCTTTCAGCAGCTGTCTGGGCTCACAACGTCAGACAACATCGCCTGTAGGTTGTCTGGGTTATCCCCGCGCTTATCTTCGTCCAACTCTTTGTTGCTCTGTCGGACTGTCTGTCCATTCAGGCGTGTGCCGGTTTTTCAGCGGCCTCTGTTCGCTGGTCGTCTGCGCGGAGGTTGCAGCGTGGGTCGGTGATGGGTTTAGTTGATGATCTGAGTCGACACTCAATTACAGAACGATAGAGAGCGAAGACGGGACCGCCGCACCCCGCCGCACTGCAGCGAACTGAACGGAGTCGCCACCTCCATCGGACCAAGATGGCTCCGAGCTCAGGAATGAAGTTGAAATATAGGTGAGGACACTTCATCCTGACACTATATGCTAGTTTTCGGGACGGGCAGGCACCGTACCCGAACACTCATTTATCCGACGCTCTAGCTCCAAGGATTGTCCTCGTGACGTCAGGCGCGCGACCGCGGGGGCCGGGGCGAGGCCGGAGGCTCTTTCGCTCACTGGACGGCGCGCCGAGCGGTCGCGACCAGCATGTTGCCTGACGAATACAATCCCTGAACACGCGCCAGCCTTTTCCTCGGGAGCGAGACGGCTGATAAAATACCTTATAGGCGGATAACCATGTACCAATACGAGCAGTTACGGTTTATTGCTGCTAATTTTGTTTTTACTTCACGCTTAAACAAATTAAACTTAAGGCTAGTATAGGCGGACCACTCGGCTACTTATGTGATTACCCCGGAGCCATACGCTTCTTTTGAAACTGACCATAGGGGCAGTTGTCATGGACGAGAGACTGACACTCTGTCAGTCCCTCCCCTCCCCTGGACTCCCTGTCAGGCGGCATCGGTCTCCCCCAGTCACCGTGAGTGAGCGCCCGTTGGTCGGAGTCCGGCGAACGTATGTCGTCATCAGACCAAACCACATTACCGGCCCGGTAATGCGATCACCGCCGGCCTAAGCGCGACGCCACCGTCACGTTCTACCGACTCTGTGCACCGCCTGGCGATGAGCCCCGGCCGTGCCGACTACGACAGCGACGGATTGAGAGAAATGCCCACACGCAGCCCGCTCTTGGAGCAACGCTTTACAGGAGAGCAACGGTCTTGGGGCGGCACCTTACAGGAGCGCACTTTGACTTGTTTTGTATGCGGGCCGCTTCGCTCTTGGACACATATTTTATAGAGTCGCTGGCTCTTGAGGAATGTTTTATGTGTAGTTAGGACGCACTAGAAGACTAACCGGTTTAGAGCAGCCCACACTTTTGGCTAAATATGGCGCCAATGAACTGTGAACTTGAGAAGGTAGGTATGAAGGTCGTGTTCACTGAACGGTCGTGTTATACGTGCATCAATGCGTTTCAAATCCAATTCAGTTTTTGATCATTTTTTACATTCATCAATGAGAAGACATGAAAAAACTTTATAGCTTTCCTCTCGATTATGCCTCTTGACAACTTGACGATGCACTTCATACGATGATAAGAAACATAGTTTAGTGTGGAAAACTGGAATGTCAAACTGAAATATCATTCAAACCGTCGTGATCACTGACCAAAGGTCTAAACCTCATATGTTCTGCAACTTGCAAGTAATATGATCCTGAAATGGCTGCCTATCCGAGAAGCGACCACAAGCATAGAATTACCTGAGGCGGCACTTCGTCGTATAAAGCTAAACGGTCATCCGTTACGAAGATACGGAGGGAGAGCCCCCCCCCCTCCCTATTCCCTGAGCAGGCCGCTCGGCTAGTAATTACCCCAGCGGGATGCTGATTTTACTAATATGTGTATTGTGCACATAACCGGGTAAGCGTTTAATGAGTTAACGACTCACTTTTACTTTAAACATATGTTGATGAAACATATGTTGAGCCTATTGATGCCCCCTGAGCTTCTTTACCCGGACTTTGTTTGTCCCGATCTATTCATCGAGGTAAAAAGTTATGCCATTGTTCCCATTGTGTCCATTAGCCCATAGAGACCACGGTGAATAGGAGACCCAGGGGATGAAGCAGGTATTACTGAGCATCAAGGCAGTAAGTTTTCGGATTTTTTTGTGGAGCTATCCCGGGGACTACTTAACTTACCACCTGCAGCTTTCTCGGCTGCTAGTTACTAATAAATATCTAATATACCTACACCGATGCATAAGATCTCTATGCTACTACTCACCATCTGCAGCTGTCCGTTGGCTACTCACCAGCTGCGCGAAGCTGGCCTGGTTGCGGCCCAGGTAGCCGGCCAGTCCCAAGTGAAGCGCCGACAGCGTCAGGCCGGCCACGAGCGCCTCTCGTAGCCTCAACGGCAGCAGGGCGTACACCATGTAGACACAGAACAGCGTGAGCCACACGCCGGCAGTGGCCGAGTCTGCGGGAGCTGTCAGCACCACGGCGGCTACCAGCGCCACGAATGAGACGGCCACCGTGCAGCTGAACACCAGCAGGAGTAGGGTGCGCAGCTGGCGGGCGCGCGCGAGTGTCAGCGCCAGGCCCGCATACAGCAGCAGCAGTGCGGCCAGCACGGGCGCCAGAGTACGCGCCGCGCCGCGCTCTGCGCTCAGAATGTACTCCAGCAGCCCGAGTGAGACCAGCACCAAGATCAGGATGGCCAGCAGCGACGAGAACGACGACTGGTTCATGCGTAGGAAGTAACGCTGGTAGAGCGACTCCACCTGGACGTCCGCAAACCGATGCGAGCGGCAGAGGCGCAGACAGGGCGCGCAGAGCCGGCGCCGGGGGGCGGAGACGGCGGGCGGGGCCGGCGTGCTCTGCAGCAGGCTCACCTCGCCGGGCCGGGAGCGCACTGAGCCGCTGTGAAGACCCGACTTGCTGTAGTGCTCGATTACCTCCCAGTTTGACTTTCGGCCGGGCTCGGCGGCGCCGCGCTCCGCCGCGCCTGCTGTTGCTGCCGCCCCCGCCCCCGCCGCCGCCCCAGTGGTGGTGGCCGGGGTGGCGCCCGAGGCTGGGTCGACGCCGCTGCCCTTCGAGGAGCGCTGACCCATTTTGTGCTGCAAGGAAGAAAGAAACAGCGTTACCGCTTAGAATTATTGCCGAGTGACATGCAAAAGTGCAGTGCTTTTGCATTACCCAGTGTGCAAGCACTCCACTGAACTGTAATTATCCATGAAATTCTTTCATGGCACTGCATTTAAATTTCCTTGACGTAACTCTTTACTTTCCACGTCAACCATACACAAACACAGACAGCTTGTCATACAAACAAAATCGATGATCTCAGAACTCGATGTATCCCAAATCTCCATGCATCCCCACCCGGTGTTCCCTATCCCCTTGCGCCCCAATGCGTCTTATGTCCTCTGGCTCCCTACATCCTGATGTGTCCTGGACCCTCCCCCCCCGTGTGTCCTGTGTCAGCGCCGCGGGCGGCAGTGATGACGTCACCGTCTCCAGGGTGGTATTGTAGCGGTGCCACGGTGGCGGACGGGCCGACGGACGCGGCTGAGCGCGAGGACGGACAGAGTTGGCCCCGTGCCGGACGATTGGGCCTCGCTCATTGGCAGCTGCCCTCCTCTGAGACGGTCCCCGACCCCTGCTGAGACAGTCCCCAACCCCCGCGTCCCCAAGGTCCACCGACCGACGAGGGGGCGGTGGGGGGGGGGATGACATGGCGGAACAGCGAGTACGGCAACACCGGTCTGATTTATCCATTCGTCCAAATGTTGATAACTTAGATCACACATGGCTGCAGAAATGTAGGCCTAAATAATCACTTTGTTGTGAAAATACACTGTAAAAAAAGTTTACAAACTACCGTGTTAATTGCTCAACAAAAAGATAGTATTAAGACACACAAAAGCTGAAGATAGCAATGAGGTTAGTAAACGGTTTGTATGTAAGCACATTTATTTGTGGTAAACAAACATATAAGTTACAAAACTAAGCCAAGGTGTGTCAACTAGTGGTGTGTCAGCAAGCACTATGCGTGTTTTATACACTATATGCCACACTTACGCAAAACGTGTTTTCGAACAAACTATACATAGCAGGGGACACTAACATACGACCTTTTGTACAACATGTACCTTTGTGCTAAAACACACTTGAAGTTATTTGACAACTGCGGTGCAACTGCGTCACGTCCGCCATGTTTTTTCGGCGCGCGTCCTTTGGCTTGTGCGGCTTGTGCTGTGTCCGCGTCGTGCGGGTCTCTGATGGTGAGTAAGGTGTTGCCAGATATAAATTTGATGTAATTATGCTTCTGTGTTGTATGCCTTGAATTTTGTCAATCGATTTATCTTTATTCGGTGCTAGTGATAACCGTGATGATGCAATGAATGTTGTGTGAATGAGGGACAGCATTATGACCACCAACTGTATCTTAGCAAAATATAGGTTAAAATATAGGAATTCTATAGGTTATTACTGAGGTTACTAGGTTGCTGTAGATTATACTTTGATACAGCCCCCTAATTATTTAATTGCACATGAATAAGGTGGCCCAGTAAGACAAACCCGACAACTATGTCTAAGGACAACTCTAGTAAGATCTGTCTAACGCATTTCAGGTGGCCTTGCAGTCATAGGATAACCTTTATTGGGCAAAAGCTGCCCATTTTTGTTCACCTAAAAATATTTTTTATTTAAAATTTCTTTACGTTCTTTCCTGTTCAGTGAAAGTTGAAATGGGCATCATTTTCTGAAATTTATTGGTAGGGTCCCAAATGATAATTTTTGCAACATTGAAGCATGGGAGTTGCAACTTGCCACATTCTCAAAATGAATGATGAGAGTCAATTTAATTCAGGAAACAGGTTAACTCCCCTGGTTCCGCCAGTGTATAGCTGGAATGGAACTTGCATATAAAGGCAATCATTTAAGTATTCGGTTCCAAGGTACAGGGGTGGCAGAAGGTGAAGCACAACAGGGGAATGTGCCACACAAAATTGTGGCTGGGGCACCTGGGTCGAAATTTCCAATAGTACCTTACCTTTCCGCTGTGGCTAGATTAGTTATATCTATTGATTAATGTTAACCAATGGTGTTAACTTCAATAACCACCTAAAATAGCCAGAAAATTTACACCTAAACCAAATTATGAACACTGATGGGTATAGGCACATAGCTCGGACAAAATATAACCAAACCTAACCTAACCAGACCTAACCTAACCTTACCTAACCTAACCTAAACTAACAAAACCTAACCTAAACTTACCAAAAATACACCTACAACCTACATTGGCAACCGAAAGCTACTTGTGCCGTTATTGAAAGTAGACTAAATTAACTAATAACAGGAAAATCAGCATTTAATTAGCTTTTTGATGTTTGCAAATAACTAACAATGATATTTCACATCGAAAAACACCTATACTATACCTACATTTTTACTAATGTTGGAACAGGTACCGTTGGAACTTTTCACTGACACCCGACATTTAAAGAAGAGCATATGGAATGGAAGATGAGTTACCGCATTATTGCAGATAAAATTGTTAACATTGATTTTCTTCTATGGGGGTTTCAATTCTTGGGGATGCTTTTCTATGCGAGAATTAGATATTTACTTTGCCCTTACATCCTGAGGTGCCTTCCGCGGTCCGCCAGTGGCCCGGGAACGTTTGAAAAGTTGAGGGGGCAGGTTAAAAAGTTGAGGGGGCAAAAGTTAAAACTCAAAAGTTCTATATTTCTTTCTTTCCATGCAACGCCATAAGGCTAATGTTGAATTTTCCCGAAAGTTGGAGGGGCGCTGCCCCTCCAGTCCAAAAGTGGGAGGGGCAAATGCACCTGCTGTCCCTCCTCTTCCCAGGCCTATGCCTTCTGCTGCTGCAGCTTAGACATGTAGTTTAACTACCCACTGACTAAGAATGCAGTTCACATTGCCTTACTTTAATGGATCACAAGGTGAAACTCTTGATTATCACTTGTCTAGATATTAAGTAATCCAGATACTTTTGATATCGATCAATAGAGCAGCTCACACTTAGTGTGTGCTGTAAAATCTGACATGGGAGATGTGTTAGGCAAGGGAAAAGCAAATATTTTAGGCCCACCCCACTTCAGTTGGGAAAACAGTAATATGTTCCTTTTTTTTTAAAGCTTCTAGCAGGCTTTCGTAGCCGCCGTTTCTAGTCGGAATGTAAATTGGCGGAAATGGCCAAGATAGGCCAAGGTGAAGGAGTTTATGCCCTGGTTTATGGCGGGCAGCATTTTTGGAAATCTAGAATAAAAATTACGATTTTTTATTTGAAACAAATAATGTGAGTTACATTGTAGGTTTTTGGGCAAGTCACTGTAGTATGAATCAACAAATTATCTTCCAAAAATAGCAAGAATGCAAAGCTCTCCGGGTTACCTTGGCCGTTTTTCCGCCTATTATATTTGGGCTATCTCGGCATTTTCGACACTACCGCGGGTAACTACTGGCCGCATGACCGGAGATAGGCCTGTTTATCTTTAAGAATCAGTAAAAAAGGAGATTTGTTTGTACAGTGGCTTGCAAAATTAATTTTTGATAAGTAAATCCCTGGCCTAAGACCTATCCCTTTTCGCAACTAGCGAGTAGACCGCATCATCAAACATCCGTAGGTTGTAGTTTAGATATAGTTAGGTTAGGTAAGGTCCTGTTAAGTCTGGTTTAAATATGTTTATTATTCCCATTTTACTGTTTAAACGACATTTAATAGTATATTTCATAGTTTTACTGATATTTCCTTTTTGGTCTTATGACGTCATTATTGCCCACACATTGCATATGTAGTATTTTTCTTTTGTGAGTCATTTCATCCTTGATTAGGCGCGCATTGTTGGCATGACCCCGTTACGAGAAGATTTCAATTTTTGTCGATTTTTATAGATTTTAGGTGAGTTAGTTATCAAAGTGTTTAATTTTTGATGTTCTGTGAATAATTGAAAGCCATCAAAGTGTGATCTAATGCACTGAAAGCCATAGGTGTGGGAACAGGGGGGGGGGGGGGGACGGCCGGGCCATCACCATGGCCCACCCACCTTTCAGCTACGTTACAATCAGATCGGATACTCAGCTCGACTTGCCCCCCCCCCCCCCCCCCCACACACACTTCTCAAAACGTTCCTACACCTATGCTAAAAGCCATTTTTGGAGGGTGGTGTTATTTTCCAAAATTTGACAAGGCCTTTTCCGTCCCGATTTATGGAAGTTTCATCCCTATTTTTGGAAAATGCCCTTCTATTTTTGGAAGAGCATACTAAAAAAATGGAAGCTTCCAAAAATGAAACAGATGGCCACTGCCACTGTTTACCCAACTGATTTCCAGTCTGCAAAACATGGCAGGGAGCTCGACAAGATTTTCAGGGCAGACAAAGTCCTGCCCCGAATCAGAATGCTGAGTCCAGGGGTAGCCCAATTCCTGCCCCTAATGATGCAAATAATGTAATGATATAATGATGTAGGAAGCAGTGAGAAGCTGAGAAAATCACTTCCGTCAATTTTTTAAACTTCTGCACCAGATTTTCCTGCTTCTGCCCCAGTATTCCGGAAACCTGCCCCTATTTCTGCCCCGACCTGCGGTGTCTGCCCAGACAAGATCTCGTCGAAGAATGCCACATTTTGCAGACTGGACCAGGACTGATTTAGTGTGGTGATCACCCAGCTATATCACTATTGTTAGCAGGATGATTGGTGTACCTACCTATGTATGGATGGATGTATGGATCAACTTCATGATTTGCCAGCTGATTTGGTTATCAGTATTGTGATCAGCCAGCTGACAGCCTTTTCAAAAAGTTGTTCAGCCAGCTGACTGCATAATCATTTTCATGATAAACCATAGGGCTGTTCGGGTGCTGCAAAATATTTTGCGCGACTGTGACATCACACTTGTATGATGTCACTGCCCATCCCGTCGAGCAAAATCTTTCGCAGAACGCACCGAACACCTCAACATATTTTGCGCGAGACAATCGTGCCGCTCCATTCCAGCAAGCAGCGACGTAATAACTAATGAAAAACTTCACCAACCCATTTCCAATTTATGCACCGACAAAATAACACCAAACACTGCATAAATTCACTATAGTTAACACTGCACACTTCGCCACTGTACGTTGTCTGCGCCAAGTCTGCACCACTTTTGCCTCCTGCATCCTGAAATTTTAGGATGCGCGAAGCTGAAAGATTTTGCAGATGCCGATGTCACACATGTGACGTCATACGGTGGTGGGCGGAGCATAAGGCCTGAAAGGTCCCTACTGCGCATGCATGCTGCAAAATTTTACAATAGGATGTGCGGGCCGAACAGCCCTCATCATGGAGGGCATCTTTTCCTTATCATGTTTTTGATTGTGTTTGGGATCTGGCTACAGGTGACATAACCTTTGTGAAATTTTGTGATTTTCCAAAAGTGCTGCAAAATAGGCGTAAAATGATCACATTTGTGATTAATCACATTTGTGATTTCCTCCCCGTAGTTTGCCCAACTGAATCATAAGTCATAACAGGCTTTCCTCTTTTCAGGCAACTGTAGAAGTGGTTCTGCGTTGTACAGTTCCATTATGTCTGTTTTCTTCTAGCTCAATTGCTTTGTTTTGTCAGCATATCAATAACCACTTCAAGGATAAATCTGAGAACTGCAACTTTTTTCTCTGTCCGCGTTGTACACAAGGGTTCACAACTGGACGTTACTGGCTGAGACATTATGAAAGAACCCATGCTGTCAAGCAAAGTACGTCACAGTCGCACAAAGAGAAAGGAAGGCAAAGTCTGGAGGAGTCACCTTCAATCAGTACTCATTGTCAGGAAGAAGCTGAGGTTGAGACTGAGGCCTGGTGCTTGGATGATCAGGGTGAGAAAGGCTCTACAGCAAAAACTGAAGACAGTAGCCGGGAGAAAATAGCACGTTTCTTGCTTCGATTGCAATGTGAGCATGGGATGTCACGGGCTGCAACATCTTTCGTGGCTAGTGAGATAGGAGAAATCGTCGACACCGCTCTTAAGGAGCAGAATGAGAGCAGAGCATCAAAGTCGTCTTCAGTTAAGCAGGCTTGTGAAGAGTTTGCAAGCGAGTATAAATTGAGCAAATTCTGCCATGAGGAGCTCTGCTACATTGCACCTACGACTCAGATCCTTACCACAGGGGGTGGTGAATTCCAATCCAGCTATCAGTATGTGGATGTCAAGAAACAGCTGACAAGTCTCTTGGAAAATGGCAGGCTGGAAAACTGCAAACGGGACAGATTGGTCAAGCTTGTGCTCTACTTTGATGAATTTGGTGTGTGTAACCCTCTGCGGAAGAAAGCATCTGATTATAGTCTGGGTGGTTGCTATTTTGCGGTCGATGAGGGCTTGTCAATGTCGGTGCTGAGTGACATTCATCTCCTCCTACTATGTCCTACAAAACTCATCAAGCTTCATGGTTTGAACACAGTCATGAAGCCTGTGACAGATTCCCTGTGTGACCTCTTGAACAATGGCCTGGATACTTGTGGCACTCATTTTGATATCAAAGTGGAGTTTGTGTGTGGTGACAACCTGGGAGTGCATAAGATGGCGGGCTTCCAGGAATCATTTTCGTCAGGGCAGCGACCATGCCGAACATGCCACGCCACAAATGAGGACTTTGGTACAAAGCTCACAGAGCAAGAGCTGACCCTTCGTACTGAGGAGGAGTACCAAGAAGAGCTGAACATGTGTGAGAATGGAGACAATGAGGAATCTCGAAAAGCATTTGGTATCAACTCAAAATGTGTGTTTGATGAGCTGAAAGACTTTAAGGTCACAGAGATGTTTCCACCAGATATCGCGCACGATCTGTTTGAAAGTGGCGTAGTCAATCATTCCTTGGCTCTGGTGCTATCATACCTGATTTTTCAAATCAAACTCTTCACATTCGCCTCAGTTCAAAAGGCTATGAAATCCTTCTCATATGCGAGAGTCGACAAAGCGAACACTCCTCCCATGCTTCAAGCAAAGGGGCGCAAAGTGCTCGTCAAAGGCACTTTCAGTCAGTGCTGGACTTTCCTCCGAGTTCTCCCTTTCATGATCGGTCCACTGGTCCCACCAGATCAAAAGGCGTGGCTTCTTGTGACCGGTTTGCTTTCTCTTGTACAACTCATTTGTGCTCCACGTATGGACGGTGAAATTCTTGCAAGAATGCAACCTTCAGTAGAGCAGTGGCTGCGTGAGTTCTGTGGAATGTTCCCGGACTTCAAAATCAAGCCGAAGTTCCACTACTTATTACATTACCGGCACTGGGCAGCACAAATTGGTTCCTTGAGGAAAGCTTGGACTATGCGTTTTGAAGCTAAACACCAGCAGTTCAAGATCTACGCATCTCGAGCACACAACACCAAGAACATTTGTAAAACCCTCGCAGTGCGACACCAAGAAGCGGTAGCTGCATGCGAAGGAAAGCAAAAGAAGATGATGGGGAAGAAATGCAAGCCATGCCTAGTTACAGGTGCATTCGGATGGGAGGTGGATGACCGAGCTACGTACACCAAGATGGCAGTGCTTGCGGGACAGAAGTACTGCGTCGATGATGTGCTGATCGTGAGAAACCCGGCTGCTTCAAGCTCAGAGAGCTGTGATCTTCTTCGCGTAGCATATTTTCAGTTTGATGCAGTAAACCATGTCAAAATCATCGGTGACGTCTTGAGGGCGCTTTCGTTTGATGAGCACTATATGGCATACCGTGTGACTAAGGGCGAGATGATGATGATCCCTTCTGCTTGGATTTTTGACCCCACTCCGCTGGCTACTTATTCAGTGCAGACCGCAAAATACGTGCCCCTCAGGTACCAGATACCAGGTCTCCGAATCACCTCTGAAAGGTGAGTAATCTGTGCATTTTGCTTCAATTTGAAGTATCAGATTTACTGCGAACTCGCGACTGCTTGTATTGAGCAGTATTGCAGCTATTTGCTTCGCTGTTATGGCTATTGTGAGTGCAAACTTACACTCACTCGGGTCTTACACTGGCTCTGATATCTGACATGTAGCTAGCGGCCAGTTATGTGGCTTCCACGCGTCCATGGTGTGAAACTATTGCATGAACGCACGTGCACACACCGCCCCTATATCTCGGGAACGGATGAGGCGATTGTGCTCAAATTTGCTACGAAGGTAGAGACTGATCCGACATGCAGCTTCGACAACACTGGGGGCGTCACTGCACGTGCTTACCCCACCTCCTTCGAGCCGGGTCTTGGCTTGAATAGATTCGAGGTTAATTGCTGAATCTTTTTTGAGGATGGAGATGCTAGTTCGGAGCATTGTGTTACATATGATGATGAAGATGATTAGCCAGATGCTCATTATTCAGGATCAAAATTGATAGAATAGTTGTATTACGTTTCACCCACGGGGCTTCTTCGGATACATATGACAAACATATGTATCCGAAGAAGCCCCGTGGGTGAAACGTAATACAACTATTCTATCAATTTTGCTCCTAAATAATGAGCATCTGGCTAATCATCTTCATCATCATAATTGCTGAATCTCCAGTCGTTAACTTCTATCCGACATGACGCGTGTAAAATACTCTGCAAAACCTCTCTTTTGCTCGGTCGTGCACCGCTCAGAAGGCGTTATATGGTTATAAAACGTCGTTTTCAGCGTTCTGGATGACATTCAGAATCGGCATTGTCTCAGCTTTTCAAATAAGCTATGTCTGTCTTTTAGGATTGGGATACCCGATGTTATCCAACCACCCGTGAAGTGAGCTGTGCAACCCACGTGTCTAATGTGTGCGTAAATAGTAAACCATGTGCTGTTTCGCTTGCTGTTTCACCCACTCCATGGCTATCGATGATTTTAGGACATTGTAGTTAGATAATTAATGTAACCACTTGTCATATTTTTTTCAGCGGTCAACGATGAAGGCGCTAGTAAACCATCGAAGTGCTGCGCGCGTCTTCGAATTCGAGTCTGTCCTGGACCTTGTTCAAAAGGTTCGAGCGTTCTTCGGTCTGCAGGTTAGTTTATTGTTTGTTTGTTTGTTTGTTTGTTTGTTTGTTTGTTTGTTTTTTTGGAAGAGTGACGGAATAATTTTAGTTAACGGTGGGACTCAATGTCGTGTTTCAAGTAAAAGGCTGAAATAACGTTTTTTTTTTTGCTCACAGACCTTAAAATATAGTACCTAATAGTATTTTGTACTATATTTTAAGGTCTGTGAGCAAAAAAGTCCATATTATGGAAAGTATAATACAGCGGCCTTCGTAAAACAATACCATTCGGAGAAAATTTAATTAATGACATTAAAAAAAATATTTACACAATTTGTTTAAGGTAATGCAAAGCCATATACCTACGTAAACCATAATGTTAAGCTGCTGAACGAGGCTCAGATTGAAAATAGGCTGATGTGTTGGAAATACATAGTCTGTCTCAAATGCAACATCAACCATTTACAGCAGCTGTTGTCAGTAGTCTAACAGGAAAGAGAAGAGTGCAACCAAAGGCTCTATGATTATGCGTAATGATTGAGTATGAAAATGTCGGATGTGTTTGCCTATCATTTCCATCCCCCTCTCCACCTTGGAGCGACTAATGTGTGTGGTCTACTCCCGACCTGGCTACGAATGAGGTACATGTTTTGTCCCCAGGGTGGCGAATGGGATCTGGAGATCTATGATGACGACTGGTCCTCGTGGGTCCTGCTGAATGAGGAAGATGCGATAACTGGTGCTCGGCCTCGCATCAGGACCGTCATGCGTGGCGATCTGGTTGTTCTTGAAAGGTAGGACATCGATCTCTGTTAAGTTAGGTTGTTTTGAGAAATAAAATGTTGCTTATGCAGAATGCAGTTATAAAACTCTAAAAGAAAAAAAAAACGCCCATAATCATTTGCAACTGAATTTGCTCAGTTGCGTTCGTAAGTATTGAACAAGCTCGGCCTATGAATGTTTGCGTAGTTGGAAATTGTCCTGAAAAAAAATATGTTATCCTAATCTGGTATTGTATCAAACATCTTCTCTCATCCATTTTCAGCACTGGGACGACATCCACTTCGTCAGTGGTGGTTTCGCAGCTGGATACACCGGAGCCTCCAACGTCGCCCGAACTCCGTCGATCAGGGGAAGACGCAGAGATCCGGCCGAAGTCGGGAAGCGACGCTCTGGCCGAATCTCAACAAACCGCAGGAGTGTCTCGGTGAGTCTGTCAGGCTGACTTTGTCTTTATGCGTTTGGAATTAAACCTTTCAGCGCTTGTTTAATCGGGTGTGTCGAGTTTTCATCGTTATTTCTACATTTATTTTAATCGAATGAACCACAGGCCTCTATAAACCTCAAGAGTTCTATGAATGAATCTGTATGAAAAGTTACGTAATTTTATATATTTGTTAGTAGATCGACAGTCTTCCTTCCCGCGGATCGCTGCGCCGAACCGTGCCACCCAATCCCAGCTTGTCCACCAGTTTGGTTGCCTGTTGCCAAAATGCTCCTCAGACAGGTGACCACTGGCACTGACATCTATTCCGATCGCGAGGATAGACTATACTGCGCCGCGGCAAGACTTCGACTGTGGTGACTAGGCGCAGTAGTCGGTCTCTGGTGCGGCGACCCACCAGTTACTAATGCCATTTCGGTTCGTTTTCTTCGCAGGATGGATACTATGGAAGTCCTGGATGCCATGGAAGTGATCCGGTTTGACGACAGCCAGCTGAGACCTGGACTCCTCGAAAAGCTTCGAAGCAAAAAGCCCGGCTCACCTCTGACCAGGACGGAGTGGAGCGAAGTGACGACAGTCATCGTGACGTTCGAGAAAGCTTGTAACAGGTATCATCCCCGTAGATAACGTGGTGTTGTTGTAGCGCGGGTTGAGGACATTGAAGTTAACATAAAATACTATTATCATGCATTTTTTGGTACATTTTTTATTCAGCCCTAGCCGTAACCCGCGCCGGGCCGGTACTCCATTTGTAACACAGCGGGCCGCGGAGCAGGGGGTTTACACCCCCCGTCTAACTCGACTCCTGAGCATCGTTGAGACAAGCGATAGGCGGCGTTCGAAAGAGCGTTAAAAACCAGTAGGAAAGTATTTTTGTCATGTTTTGGTCAGACCAAAAACTAGGTCACCAGAGGTCACCGAGGAAAAAATGTTCTTTTTTACTTTTGATAGTTTTTCTTCAATAACTTTTGATCCAGAAAAGATAGAGGCATAATTCGCACGCCATTGTTCTCAGCTCGTCAAGGCGCGTTGAATGATATATAATATGACCTCAAAAGGTCAAGTTGAAAAGTTGACCTTAGGGCAAGGTTCATCTCATTCGATGCGCATTGACGAGACAAACACAATAATCGTCGAACGGAGTTTATCTCAATTCAATCAAAAGTTATTGCACAAAAACCGCTTGTGACCTCAGGTGACCTCGGATGACCCAGTGACACCTTCCTGCCTTCCACCTTTATGTCGGTTTTACTGTCTCGTGTGGTGTGCTTTCATGTTTACATATTTCCTTTAAATGATGTCTTATGTCTATGCCTTGCCCTGAAAACTCCTGTTCTAGCGTCTCCAAGTCGTTAAGCTCTCCCATGCCCTTTCTTTTTCCAAGCGTCCTGAACCTTACTCATGCTCGGTACATGGAGCTGGCTGACCGCGCCCTTGTTCAATGGCCGGCGCTGCACTTTGGGTGCAGCCCGAAACAGGCACTGGTAAGCACTTATTGCGTTGCTGTTTGATTCCATCAACTAATAGAAAATGACATCGGTCCAGGTCCGGGACAGTTCGTGAACTTATCTAATCGAACTCAGCTGAATATACTGAACGGAGGCACTTAGTCACCATGTCCTGAATTGGAAAATAGGTAATTGAACTGAACCTCAAGTAAAGTCGATCTGAATGAACTGAACTGAAGCGTTTGCGAACTGCTCCGGCCCTGGATCTGGCCATACTTGTATGTATATTCAGGGCTGCGGAGTCGACCAAATTTTAGCGACTCCGACTCCGACTACGACTGCGTCTTGAAAAAATCGACTCCGACTCCAACTCCGACTCCGACCCGCCCTACTTTGACATACCTGCATGACCAATGTTTCTAAATATGGGCGGCTTCTTCGCACTGGTTTAAATGCGGAGTCGAAGTACCATTTAGTTCAGTCTCCGTGTGAACCATGCATTGCCTCTATATACCAGCTGCAGTGGATGTTGAACGCCCTTAACGTTACATCTACCCTTGGGTTGTAATTTATGCACTGCTTTTCCTGTCTCAGTCGCAGGTCAAAGCAAAAATACAATGGCGCGTAAGGAATGAGAAGCGACGAGACGACGGAAGTGATGCCGAACTCCAAGCGTCATCAAAGAGGTTGTCACGCGGAAAAACATTCAAGGGATCGCGATATGAAGGATTCGAAGGCTACAAGGGTAAGCATTGGGCATTGTGAAATGCAAGACAGCGATGTAGTATGATGTAGTACATGTGACTGATAAGCGACTAGTGGTGAATATTTTGCCCATCTGCAAGCTTTGCATTGCATATATTAAAGGTAGTGTGCCACTTTGCATTGGCCATATGAAGTTATTGGCATGGGCGAAGAGAGCGGTCTCTCTCTCTCTCTCTCTCTCTCTCTCTCTCTCTCTCTCTCTCTCTCTCTCTCTCTCTCTCTCTCTCTCTCTCTCTCTCTCCCCTCCTCCCCCTCCTCCTCCCCCGCTGGCTCTAACATTTCGTATGAACATTTCGACAGAGTACCTTCCGCCTATGCCGGAGGAAGACGTTCAGCATCTGAGAAACCGCCTCTTGAAGCATCTACACGAGGCTAACCTGACGAGCGAAGGCAAAGCTGAGCGAGAGGCCCTGATCAACTCGACGTTCGCAGACAGGCGCAGGCATGTGGTGACGCTCCGCACCAGCATGCGCAAGCTTTTGGAGCTGTATCCAATCTTGCGGAACCCAGACGAAGTAAGTACTAAGTATGCCTTGGAAGTTGTAAAATTGTCATTATATTCCTACTCTCTAATTCCATAAAATGTCCCCTGTGTGTTGCATCGTTTCGGCTTTTATTCGTCGCCCACCATAGCTTTCTGACGTTTTCTCATCCATGGAGGATTCTATAATATGACTTAACTGTCCTCTAATTATATTGTTGATACCGGTTGTTCCAGATCTGGCGTGAGCTGGCCAAACTGGAGGGGGAGACGGAGTCGTCTAAGCTTGGTGACTACAGGCGCCGCCTGAGCGACTTTCTCACCGCCATCCAACTGATCACAGAATGTCAAGGTAAATACGGTAAACCATTCACGTCAACTATTGCCCCCCCCCCCCCATTACGACCATGCAAGATTGCTGCCGAACTACTAACCTATGGGCGACGTGAGACACGTCTCTGCTCATTACTTTCAAATCTAGTACCTAGCAGATGAATGAAAATTAAATTCAAAATACTACTCTGACTTGTGTCGTGTGCTTTGTCTGTGCATTGTTTATCCTTGTTTTCAAACGCTCTTAACTAGTTAGGTTTAAGCGTGCAAATTACTCTGTGACGCCTGTTTCTCTCGCTCGCTCTTTCATCGCCCATGAGGTGGCTCACGGCTGTTTATTTGATCGAATTAACAGTGATATGGTCAAAAGCAGCCAGCTAGTTCAGTATGCGTTTCATAAACGTGACACCTCTTGGGCTCGTTCGTTCATCGCCGAACAGGTGTTATACTGACATTTGTGCTGTTATACTTCAGCGACCTTTATTGGATTGGCGAATCACTTGATCCTTGACCTGACGACCAGACCAGTTTTCACATGACCAGGTGAAAACTGACCCTCCCCCCCCCCAAAAAAAAATAGATATCAAAATTTGTGTTGTTAGCGGCATGGTCTCGAAATTCGAGGCCTTGGTGGCATTTTATACGATATCCGTGAGATCGGAAGACCTCAAGCAGCTAGCAAGTAGCAGTGTTATACTGTTAAAGGTAAATATCAGTCTGAAAAATTTACCTCTATTTCAGACACCGACTGCGTGGAGTCTCTCCTCTACTACCTAGACGCGAACCCCGAGGACATCTTTGAGGGATCAGGAAGCGCGCCGCACTACCAGGTCAACGACGACGGGTCCATCGGCCTTTTCGTCGAGGGGGTCTGCTTGACAAGGTCGGTGGACCGGAGCAGCAAGGCTGATCTCCTGCTTCTGTGGGCAGCGATTTTCCCAGTGTTCAACCAGAAGTGCCCCGTGTCTAAGGCTAAGAACGCTCTGATATTTATCACGGTGAACATCTTTGAAAAGGGGGGCAACCAAACTCTTTCCAACCGTGTCCTGGACGAGTCCAGCGTCTCAAGCAGCTCTGTGCGTAGCTCTGTGAGTAGCTTAGAACGGAACCTGAGAACGGAACGCCTTTGCCGCTCGGCTGTTAACACTTTCAAACCGTGTGACACGTCCAGCGTCTCGAGCAGCTCTGTGAGTAGCTGAGCACAGAACTTGATAACGGAATGTCTTTTCCGCTCGGCAGTTAACCCTTCGAACCGCGCCCTGGGACATGTCCAGAGTCTCAAGCATCTCTGTGCGTAGCTCTGTGCCTATAGCTTAGAACGTAACTTTAGAACGGAGCGCCTTTGCCGCTCGGCAGTTTCCTACAGAAGATTACTTTTTTAGGTTCATTTTTAGTACAATAAGAGAAATATTACTGTATGCAGTTGTAAGCTTGCTGAAAGGAGCTTGAATGCAGTTTTGAATAAACATGTTTGATGAGTTTAATTCGATTCGTTTTTTTGGGGGGGGGGGGGCGGCTGTGAAAAGAGGTGACTAACACGCACATTAGTTAAGTTACACGCCTGTTCTCAAAAATGCATTTAGTTTATTAACACGCACAGCTTAGTTAGCTAACACGCAATATGTGTGTTTTGCGTACACGCATATAGCTAGTGAAAAGTGGCCGTGTGACAAACACATGTGTTACCTAACACGTCTGTAGTTATTAACAAAACACACCGATGATAGTCAATAAACACGCTTACACGGCTTATCTTAGTAACCTGGCAAATATTCGAAAACTAGGAGGTGTTTTCAAAACACGCTATTCAACCTTTTGCGTGTAATTGAAAACACACTTAGTCATGAAATGCGTGTTTTGCTTACACGCCTATGGTTAGTGAAAATGGCCGGATAACTAACTAGTTGGTAAACTTTTTTTACAGTGATGTAGCAGTGGAGACTGCAATTGGTAGCGGTAAAGATTGTCACATGTAGATGCAGCAATGACACGGGACTGGCACATGTTACACGTAGCATGTAGCACAATCCAAGAAGAGCAGCAGTTGCCATTAGCTATGCCATGAAGGGCCACAGAACTATGTAGCACCACTGGCGCATATATAGTCGCACTGTGATATTGTACTGTCCATTGTACCTACTGAAACTAGCAAATGGAGGAAGATGTAGACATGACACTGCAGCTGGTTAAGAACAGTATTCCTGAGCCATTAAAGGGTTGGACATTTTACCAGTAGGAGCTGGTCTACCAACGTATAAAAAAAAACTGAGAGAAATAGGAAAGAAAAGACAAACTCGCATTAGAAGGAGACTTCGCTGACCATCAAACAAACAAAATAGCCAAACAGACACGGATATCGGTATCAGTTGAGCAGGATCCGCCTCAGTCGCCTGTTCGGAGCATCCGTTCACCTCTGGTTAGGCGAGCTGCCACGCGCTGATACCCATCTGCATAACTAGCCTTCGATCCGGCCGTATCGGGATTACGAGCAGCCGTCGTTCCCCCGTTATTATTACCAGCCAGCCGGGCAAACAGGGGCAGACCGCGCAGACGGTCCCAGGGTGGTCGTGAACAGTTCCTCGACCCGAGTGGACCCTGCTGGAGAGGCATAAACCCAAGTGAGGCCTGGTAAGGAGTGGTAGAGGGTCGGCGTCACCCCAGGAAGGTGGGAAAACAGAGGTTAGATCCGTTTGTCACGCATTCTTACGGATACTGGTCAACACGGTTGTTACTAACCTAGCCAGACGCTTGCAAGAAGCAATGGAAGACGGATTCCAGCGGTTATCAAATTTACCCAAAGTATTCTTCATGCCCATCTTTGTATTCGATGAGCTCCCTATATGCCATGAGGGAGGGACTCGATATCATGTCCATTGTCCATGTTCCACTGTTTTACTGAACAAAAAACGAGTACCTACAGACCAATTTCGCAGCGGACAAAGATAAACTCATCGGCAAGGACACTCTGAAATTATAATGAGCTGCCCAGAGAACAGTATGTAGCTTTTGATGTCGGCACTAATAATTTGTCACACAGAAGCTATAACCGTCAAGCGTGAATCCCGTGCGTACGTACATCTTAGCCAATCCGTCCGTAATATCAAGTCGTTCACGTATATCAAACGTGGTTCGAAATGTGTTCACTCAGTCGCCAGCTCCGGAGCGGCTCGTCTCAGCCCCGGCCGCCGGGCTGGCCACTCGGACCCGCCACCGCCCGAGCTCGGATCGATTCTACAGAATCCAACCGCTCGGAATCATTTCATTCGACAGAGCCCGAGTCCGGACTGCGCCAGTCCGAGCTGCGCCAGTTCCGCCGCCATGACATTTGTCGACGAGAACGGCGCAGCTGCAGCCTCCAGGGCCTGTGGCGTGAGGTTTCAGCTGGGATGGCTTCACTTTGTTTCGTTTACACACTGGGAAAGCCAACCTGCACTGGTGGCATGTCTGCCCAAGTGGCACTAATTCCGGGTGGAGCTTTTACCATCGACTCGTCACTAATCAGTGATGGGAATTGAAAGCCGCGCGTGTAGTGCGTCCTGAACGGAAGGTGTATATTTCTCATATCTGATGGCAGAATCATAGCCGATTCATTGTAGCGTCGACGTAGATGCTTGTAGCGTTTGATGATTATTTGATTATTGGACGTGCGATGCTATCAGAATCACCATCAATTGCGAGCCATCCCCTGGAAATGGCACGTCTCTCAGACCATTTTGTAATAACATGCAATTCAAGTTGTAAATCAGAAGTGCGACATTTATCCTGCAGCAAATGAAGATAAATGGCAAAACGCCGGGCTTAAATGCCGGTTATAAAGCGAGTCCGGATATTTATTGATCGAACGAGATATCGTGTAAATGCACGACATGATTGGAAAATTGCAAAGTATGTGCCATGCAGGATGCTCTTTGGCACATTTGATGCCAAGCAACATCAGGCAATCAAAGAGTATTTATGTTGTGAGCTAAAAATACCAGCTATTATGAATTGGCGACACCAAACCACCCCTAACAGTTGTCTTTTAGTAATAACGCACATTTGA